>NC_092803.1:181941044-183258544 GCF_040954645.1 Diabrotica undecimpunctata
TTGAGGAACTGGAAGTATTTCTTAACAAAAATGATTGGCCAGATCCTACTCCATAATATCCAAATTTTACAGCCCTGAAAACATCCATAGAGGCACATTAATTTTAATTAATACAATGTTTCCGTATAAATTCAATTTTGTTGACTATAATAAATTTAATCACCTCTGCATTGAATCTGAATTTGAATTCTCTATTACTTTCAGTAAGAAGCTTAATACTTTTCTCATTGTTGTGTACAGACCTCTCAAGTCTATTATTCAGTTATTCTTTCAAAGATTGGAATCTTTGCTTTAAAAAATTCCACAAAATGCTTTTATTATTTTGACAGGTGACTTTAATATTGATTATCTGGATTCATCACACAGCCATGTTATTACCATTACAAATTTACTTAATAGTTTTAATATGAGAATGCCGGTTACCAATCCAACCAGAGATAACAGCATATTTGATTATATTTGTATATTTATATCCAGATCTGGCTGTGTGCAAAGTGATTCCCTATTTTTCATCAGATCATGATCCCATTCTATGTGAATTTTCCCTTAAGAATCCACCTTATACAGCCAGATGGGGTAGGATTTTCAGCAAAAGTAATTTTGAAAGTTTTATCAAATTATGTAATCAGGAAGATTGGAATAATATTTTTTGTTTTCCTGATTTGCTTCATCAATTTCATCACACTCTCATGAAGATTTTCAATTTCGCATTTCAAAAAAGAATTCTTAAATCGAAAAGTAAGAATACTTAGGTTACTAAAGGAATTAGAATTTCCTGCAAAAACTTTAGATTGCTAAATTACATTAAAAAACTTGCAATATGCAATGATGAATTTTTGATATACAGTAGACTCCCTCTATAACGAGAACTAAAATGACAGACTAATTACCTCGTTATAAGCCGATCTCGTTATATCAGACAATCATAATACTGTGCATACATATGAATCTGTAGTTTTCTAAACCATTAACTTCCTATAGTGAAGCCATTCGGAGCAATATAAGATGCTAATAAATATTGTTTGAATGGCGTTTTTGAAAAAAAGTTATTTACTTTTATTGTCAATGAAATATATTAAAACATAAAAGAGTTGTTTACTTTTATTATCAATGATATACGTTAGAACAAAAAAGCTGTACTTAAATTTTTTTCCAACTACATAATGTATAAATCGTATTTTCAAGGATAACATAAACTATTGCTTCTGCAATTTTAAGAACTCTGTTATTTTTAACTGCTTTAAATGGTCCAGTATCATTCTATTATATATTTTCTAAAGATGTGAAACAGTTGTATAGTCGACACGTAATTTCGTGAGAAAATTTATAGGAACCAGAGGAGTAAAATACTACTAAAATGGCAACACTGTTAGAGTTACCACTACTTTATTGAACAGTAGCGTAGATATCTAATTTTTAATTAAATAAAAGTTTTTATTTTTATTTAAGAAAAGGTTTCATTTTCTATAAAGTTTAAATAAAAAATATTGGTGTTGTTAACTTCTGTGATATATCTAGGAAGTGATAACACTAATCGACTCGGCTAAATAGAACTTATTGTAAAATAACAATACCTATAAAAAATTGTTAATAAAAGTAATTATCACATACAATTAAATAAATTTTTTATGTACAAGTATTTTAGTATACAAACGTTTTAATAACACAACTGCTCATAAGTTTTAAAACTTATGATCACATTTTATCCCTGATAACTTAGTTATTGTAATAAAAAAATAAAGAATTAATTTTTTAAATTATATACAGCGTATTCTATTAACAACTTTGGTTTGACACCGTGTGAGAGAAGACTTAGTATCTCAATAATTTAAAAATGGGTAATAGGTCTAAAACTTTTATGAACATCTTTTTTATATATCTAGCAGGTATTTTATAATAACTTAACCTGTACTTTGATTATTTTAAATTAAATTATGTTGTATGTTTTTGTTCTATCATGAAGTGTATTTGTACTCTATTTTCAATAAGCAAAACGAGAATTTGTACAATTACAATAAAAATAAAGGTTTCAACTAACACCTAGTTGGAAATAAGAAGTTAATAATCTACTCATAATCACTGTTATCACTAGTATCAGTTGTATCTTCTATATTTATAGTTCATTTGGTTAATGCTGGTAAATATTTAACATAGTCATTTTCCACTGCGATTACATGTTTGATTACACTTTTCCAGTTGGTTGCTGTGATCTTTGTGACTTCTCTTCTAATTAACTGGAGAGCAGTAGACAAAAATTTAGGAGCCACGTTTCTTCTTCTTCTATTACCTTTAAGTTGTCTCCATATTAACTCTATTGGGTTCAATTTACAATAGTAAGGAGGAAGTAATTGTAATACTGGGCATACCAAGCACGGTATGCCCATTACTGCAAGTACAGTTATCAACAACATATTCCTTCTGGTACTGTCTACTGTCAACAACTTCCAACAATTCCTTTTTACTATATGATGCTTCAAAGTACAAATCTTTCTCAAACAAATTCTTGAATTTGTAATTTGTTTCAAGTAATATTTGGAATTTTCTAATTAATCTTGAATAATATGATACGTTGTCCATGATAATCACACTATATTTAGGTAATCTCGGAAGAAGAGGTTCCTTTAATATTTTTTTGTAGGTATTAATAATACATCATCGATCCATCTATTTTCTCCACCGCAGTGTAAAATTATAATTCTCAGTCCTGTCATGTAGGTAAGATGTTTCTCCTATAGTCTTGTAGCAGATTGCTTTGGACACTCTGATAAATATGTTTCTACAATTGCTTCTGATTTAGACAATTTAGAACACAATTCTTCATAAACATGTTTCAGCATATGTTTGGATGGTATCATCAGAGAGGTATTGAAAATGTCGCTTACATTTTACTACACGGCTTTGTAAAGATATTCCAATTGATTAGAGGGTTCCGCTGGCTCTTCAGCTGCAGAAGTTAGTTTTATAAAAATTGACTTCTGTTTTTTTCTTCAAAAAAAACATTAAACGTTTACATCTATGGTTCCTGAGTTGAACTTTTTTTATACTTCATTTCCATCATATTGATAGCTGAAAGCATTATAATTGACGCTCGAACTTCTTGTGCGATATATATGTATATATATATATATATATATATATATATATATATATATATATATATATATATATATATATATATATATATATAGATTTTTCAAACCATGATTCACAAATTGAACCCTCCTATCCTCATGATAATCTAGATTCACGTCTTTATTTTTTTTACAGATATTAATAATAAATCGTCGATGCATCCATTTTCTACACCGCAGTGTAAAATTATAATTCTGTCCTTTATTGGGCGGTAATGAATTAGAACACTTTTTGTTATTATTCGTCCAACTTTTTTCACGGTGTCATGAATACCATACCAGGTTTCATCCAAATAAACAATATTTCGTTTAAAAATAAAGTTTAAAATAATATAAAATATTATACCTGCCTACCCAATTGTAAACCACTGGACGGTCGAAACGAAATTTATTGGGATAAACTACTTTATGGTTTCGGTTGCTCAGGCAAAAATTGTTATCTTACGCAAAGAATGCATCGATGATAACTTTATCTGAGCGACTGTACATATTTTACCAGGCTCATCTAAATGTAAATATCGATGAGAATATTAAAACTTTGTATTATTATACATCTTAGTCATTGATAATTTTGCAGTTAATAACTACTCCTGGTAGAGTACTTTTATTTTATTTTTTATTGTCTGCTTTTATTACAGATAAATATATTTTTACACAGTCTCACCGAAATACGAGGCGACTATATTTATTCATTGTAAAGAAGTTTATTGCGGGCTGCAGTTAAGTTTATTGAGGGGCTGTTTGAAAAGGTATTTATTTATAGCCACGACCCGACTAAAAACGTAAAAAACACTTACCAAAAAACACGTTTTTGGATCTTATTTATAATATATCTTTCGTTATAACCAAATTTGCCTCGCTACAGACGGTTATAGTTCAATAGAAATTTCACGGGACATCTAATGTATCTCGTTATAAGCGAAACCTCGTAATAACTGTGTTCGTTATAGAGGGAGTATACTGTATTTCTATAAATATAGGTCCATATATAGGAAGGTGACTAAATTAGCCAAATGTATATCTTTTAAATCCAGAATGGAAAATGGCATTAATAAACAAAAGGAATCTTGGCATATAGTTAATAATCTTAGAGCTAAAGTTCCCCAAACTACTAATATAGCTAGTGAACTGAATAAATATTACTGCTCGGTAGGTCCAGAACTCGCTGGAAAAATTAATTCTTCTTTTGATCCAATGCCCTTTTTAAATTGAGTAAACATTACAAATTCCTTATATTTTCTTCCCACTAACTCTGCTGAAATAAAAAATATTAAAAAGGCATTAAAAACCCTATGGCTGCAGGTTGGAATGATATCCGATCTAAAGTTTTATCGCTTCTTCCTGATAATGTTCTGAGAATTTTAGCGGAGTCAATTAACACATCTTTTTCAACGGGTCACTTTAGCGATTGTTTAAAATGTGCTAAGGTTATTCCTCTGTATAAAGGTGGTGACCACGATTTACCTGATATTTATCCTATCTTTTCGTTACTGTCACTTTCAAAGGTTGTAGAAATATTGGTAAAAATCCGAATGATGACTTTCTTACAAAAATACAATTTACTTTCTTCCTTCCAATTCGGTTTCCAGTCATTAAAAAGTAAATATGATGCCATCTTCGAATTCATAGAAAAACGATACTTGGATTTAAATAACGATTATGTTGCTGCCACAGTTTAATAAAATATCTTTATTAATTGTGGAGCACCTCAAGGCTCTGTCTTGGGTCCTATCTTTTTCTTAATATATTTTAACGACATAACTAACCTCAACATTAATGGCTGGCTTACTATATTTGCAGATGACACAATTTTATGGCAAAACAAGGACTCTAAGGTACTGAACAAGATTATTAATAAGTAGTGAGATGCTAAAAATCTTGAGAGTGGTACAAAGCTAATCACTTGACATTAAATTTTTTAAAAATCAAATTAATTTCTTTTAAGAATGATCTAAACATTACTCTGGACAATGAAGGCATTTGTTCTGACACTGTAAACAAATTTTTAGGTCTCTATATTGATAATAAACTTAAATTTGAGCAACACACTGTATAGTTAAGCAAAAAGATATCATCGGGTTGCTTTGCGGTGAAATGAGTTACTCACCATTTAGATTTCAAGATTGCAAAAAGTGTTTATATGGCCCTGATGGAATCCAATTTGAGATATGGTATTGCCTTTTGGGGTAGCTGTTTTCATCATCATTTCAGTAGAAATTTTATCCTACAAAAGAGAGCACTCAGATATTTATGCTAGGTCAAGTTTGGTACATCATGCAGGCCTCTGTTCTGGAAACATGGTATCTTGACACTTCCTTGGATGTATATCCTTGAATTAGCGTGAATTAATTTTTAAAAAACCATAAAGAGGATATTCAGACAGATTCCTCTTATAACACTTGTCTAAATTATGTTATTCCACTTTTAATTTCCTCTTCTATATTAATTAAAAAATCATTTATTTACATTGGTAAGGATCATCACCTACCACTCGATATACGATCCTCAAGCAATATTTTTGTATTACGAAGAGCAATCAAGAAGTTTTTATTATCTAAATGTCCTCTATCGTATAGAGGAATTTTTTGAGGACAGTTGAGCTAATTGATATATATTTTTTTAATTATGGAAATTTTATAATTATTATTTTAATATATCTTGTGCCTTGTTTGTACTATACCATGTTGTGTTTTATAAATGTAAACTCATTTTAAAAACAATAAATTTCTCACTCTCTCTCATTGTTTTACAAAAATATTTCTCTATTTACATCAAATTAAAAATCATCATGATCAATGAGCGTAGTTACTAAGGAGTTTGGTATCTTTTATAGGACACTTTGCTTATATATATATATATATATATATATATATATATATATATATATATATATATATATATATATATATATATATATATATATATATATATATATATATATATATATATATATATATATATATATATATATCTTCCCGCGAGGTTTCTGCTGTTCAGTATTCACATTTTTGTAAATGAAGTTATAAATATGCTTATAAATAAATTATTAAAATATACTCAGTGGCTTGCAGATTCAGTAATGCAGTCTAACATATCAAGTACTACTGTTGATCCTAAGTCCTGAGTGTTGATCAACACTCACTATCATTTTTAGCGATTGTTTTTCCAGTGTAAAAGTCAAAATTATATCAGTATCCACTACTTACACAAAAATGCCAAAATTTGTAGCTGAATCGAATAATCTTTCCACATATAAATTACTTCAATGAGTTAGGTCCATATTATTTCACAGTCATCTAAATTTATTTCGCAAGATTAGTTACTTGCAGAATAAAATATAAAACCTTTTATGGCAAATCGCAATAAAGAAATTTTAAAATTAAATAAAATACTTCGACATAAATTTAACTGAATACTGAAGTACTGCACATTTTGATAACACTAAGTACCAGTGTCATACTTATAAATCAGTAAAATAAAACTTAAGATGACAATTCAACAATTTATATTTCCTAGATTTATTCATGAATATAGTTTACAATAAACATGAATTAACAAGAATAATCCAGTAAACGATAAAAACAGGTCGATATGAAACTTTTATTATTAAATGTGTAAATCTAAATGAACTCTAAAAGTTAAAACAAATTTTAAGGGTTGAAACAAAATAAAATAAAATTTTCAGGAATCTATGAATAGGATGCTGGCCTATAATGGGTTTTATGAACTATTCACCATTTATGAAATCCACATTTAAGGATGGTATAAAATCGTAATTTTATCTGAAACCATGTATTTTTAACTAAACATTTACTTTTGGTTTTAGGTATTCCGTACATACAATGCTTCATTTACACTGCAACAACAATTAGATCTATTAACAAACGAAGATGATTCAGAAGCTGAAAAAATTTTGGCTTACAATCGAGCCAATAGGGCTGTTGCTATTCTGTGTAACCATCAGCGATCGGTGCCGAAAGGTCACGAAAAATCTATGGAGAAATTAAAAGAGAAGATCGATCAAAAACGGGAGGCCATACACGATGCAGAGAGACAGGTTAATATTTCTTTGTTATTTATTGTGGAAATTGGTTAATTATTATCGCAGGTCCTTTCAATCATTTTTAATTTGTTTTCTTTAATTTTTATCATTTTTTATATTTTTATTATCTTATTTGGCTTAATATATTCTTGTTTTTTTTTCTTTAAATGTATTATAATTTTCTTAATTATTCATTTTTTATTTCTATAATCCTTTCTTTTTTCATATATTTATTAATTTTCTCTTGTAGGTTTTTTTATTGTTTCTCTTGTATCTTTCTAGGTATAGTCGTCGTCAGAGAGTTGACCCCTAAAAATCATACGAACAAGCTGAATTTTGCAGAGAATATTAATTTTGGGACCCCAAAAAAGATGCAATAAAATTAACTACTTTTACTCCCGGGCTTCCCCCTAAAACCGCCCTCGCAGGGGGTAAAAACACAAAAAAATCAATTTACCAAGAACATGTACAACATCGAAAAAAAATGTTGTAAATAAAAAGTGTAGCTAATATAATTTGTTTATAAGCATTTTTTGTGTAGAATGAACCGTTCTTTTAGAAAAAACGCTTGAAGCGACTGTCGATTTTGCGTGTGATACTTGGGCGAAATCAATGTTCAATAAACGTGGCGCGATTTTTGTCACTTTTGAAAAAAATGATCACTTGATCACTTTCATTGACCAGTTTCTAGTAAAATTTCCATTTTTAGAGATCATTCTTTAAAACCTATGACATGAAATTTTAATTTTGAGTTGTGGTAACAAATATGAGGCATTTAAAATATAAATAAAAAACTCAGAGTTTAATGTTTCACAAACTATCACATGTCACGGGAAATGCATTTAAGAAGACGGTTTTGGGTGTAGTTTATTGCAGAAATTTTGTTCTTTTGAAAAACGCCCTATTGTAATTGAAAAAAAAGTTTTAAATGTTTGAGATCGTTGGTTGTGTGAAAGTCTAAATCAAGCGTTTTTTAAGCATATTTCAAATGCCTCACATTTGTTGCCAAAATTCGAAACTAGAATTTCATTAAAGGTTAGGATCTAGTAATCGAAACTTTATAGTGACCAGTCAATGAAAGGAAATAGATTGTATTGATCTCGTGAGAATCATAAAATATGGCAAAAGTCGCGCTACGTGTATTTATTTAACACCTGTATAAAAACAGTTTGTTTGCGGCAAAATTCAAAACCTGCATCGAAAGCTGAACTCTTTGCCTTTAAAACGCATCTTATTTTTGGTTGATAGGTCACTTGAGTCAAAAGATATCGAATTTTTACCATCGAGCGGATACAAATTTTATTGAACATTGATTTCGCGCGCGTCACTGACGGTCGTTTCAAGCGCTGTTTCTAAGAGAACGGTTCATTCTACACAAAAAATGCTTATAAACATTTTTGTTTAAAATTATTTTAGCTACATTTTTTATTTGAAACATTTTTTTCTACGGTGTACAGATTTTTGGTAAATTGATTTTTTTGCGTTTTTACCCCCTGCGAGAGGGGTTTTAGGGGGAAGCCCAGGTGTAAAACTGGATAAATCTTGTTTGGGGTCCCAAAATTAATATCCTCGACAAAATTCAGCTTGTTCGTATGATTTGGCTCAGTGGCATTTTCGTCTCTGACGACTGGAGTAGTAAGTTTTCACTGTTCGTTTAATTATTTAAGGCCTATAGGATTTTGATTTTGTCTCATACTGATTGTCAAATTTTCTCATTTTAGGTAAAAGAGGCCGTCAGAGAAGCGAAGCACGGCAGCGTCAAAGAAAAAGTAGTCGCCGACAAAAAGAAGAAGCTCCTCCAACGTCTTAAGGACCAACTCGCGAAACTCGAGATCCAAGAAACTGACAGAGATGAAAACAAAACCATCGCATTGGGTACCTCGAAGCTGAACTATCTCGATCCTAGAATTAGTGTTGCGTGGTGCAAAAAGTACGACGTTTCTATCGAAAAGATTTACAATAAAACCCAAAGGGATAAATTTAGATGGGCCATCGATATGGCAGGACCGGATTACCGGTTTTAAGTTAGGATTTTTGTTCTTTTTTCGAAAGAGTGTTAGTAGAATTTAAAACTGGAAGGATCAGAAAAATGTATTAAGATCTATATGACGTATTTGCTTTAATATATACAAGGTGGTAAATAGGACACTGGACAACATCTTTTAGTCAGTGGTAAATTTTTATTCATTTTCAACTATTGAAAAACAGAGACATCTATGTATGGTAGCTGTATGTTAGGGTTATTGATTTGGCACATGGTAGTGCTTCTTTAAAATCTTTAATTTGACTATTATGTAATTACAACTCAATTTGTACAAAATTAATGCTTTGTGATTTATTTCATTAACACAGTATAGTGTGTATCTAGTTCACACCTACATGTATTGTTTTTAAACATACAACTTGAAATAACTTTCTGGTAACTGAACTAAGCAACCTGTACAATGTTTTACTGACATTCTTATTCTTGCCGAACATATCTTATTCCGGATGTTGGCGAATAACTTGCCTATTCTTATTTTGCTGGCAGCTATTCAGAATAGTCTGGTCACCATTTTCTCAAGTTCTGGAACCAACGTATACACTTAGCTCTGAGGAACAAGTTGTAACAAGCTATCTCTCTGCCGATTTCTCATATAATATAGCCCATTATAAGGGCTTATAACTCTATAAGTGTTATTGTCTTTATTCCATAACTGGTAGAAGACAACTCTTAATATTCCTTTCTTTAGATTTATCAGTATCTTTTTGTTTTTCAACACAACACTGAGCTGCCCAAGTAATTCAGATTCTTCTAGTGATCTCTGCCGTTTGATTTTGTTTGCCTAGTTTGGTCGTGTGATCTAGGTATGTATACTCTTCGACACTTCCGATCTCACTTAGATGCAAGTCTACTGTGATATTCTAGTTCAAGTTCTCTTTAACATGTAGAGTAGTTTGTATTGTTGCTTAATATCAGTAAATCATAGATAACTTAAAAATCTGCCATCGATTTTAATTCCATACATCGTTTGAAAGCTCTTAATATGTTCTAGACTTTTGTGCGATTATGTCACACAAAACTCGTCATTAGTGTTGCTGCTGTTCACCATTCAAGTCATCACGCAATAAAAACAGAATAAAAATATTCTACAGATTTTTTTTTAGTTCAGTTATATAAGGTTTTGTTAATTTTTGTTTTGTTTGAGAAAATAGTTGAGTAGGGGGGCAGACGCTCACTAATAACTGTTGTCGAATAAATACACTAAGGCATAAATTATTGTTGAACTTGAAACATCTGAAAAGATTTTTTTTCTTGGTTGTGTTTCTGAAAATGACTTGGTTTTAAAAAGTGACAGGCTCGATAGGGCGAAGCCTACATAAAAGTAGGTAATGATAGTCAACAGTTTTGCATGAAAACTACAAACTAAAAATGGTTAGACGTCTACATATTGTACCAAATTAGAGTAACAATATAAATTATATATTTTAAAAAGTATGACCACTATTAATTTTTTTCTATAATTATTGTTAATATTTTAAATTTATTTTATGTGTATTTGTGTGCACTATGCCACATGAAAACTCAAAAAGTTGAAAAAATCTCAGTTTAGTAAAATGATAGCATTCTAAAGCAAATAAGTGCTGACAGTGACGAACTAAAGATAAAAAAATCCCCTAAAAATTATGAAGTCACATCTAAATTCTCTCAAAAGGATACGCATCCACAATAACTCTATATTTCGAATCTTTAGTTCTATCATTTATGATTTTATATTGTTTCTCCAGTCTGGGGCATTTTGTATCATTTAATCATTTGTTCAGCATGATGCAACGTATATATGTACAGGTGATCACGAAAACTCCCACTTGTGCAATTATTTATTGGAGGTAATAGTATATAATTGGTTTATGCATGAAACTTTAAAATGTAGATATTTTTATTTCCTTTCTTTGTGCCTACCATTTTCTTGATCATCAGTACACATACCACCATCAGAGCATTATTTTTCCAATCTTTCGATCATGAAAATATATTTTTTCTGATTCTCCCTGTATAATTATTTTTCCACCCACCAGGTATCAGTATCACGGACTTTATTACTAAATTCGAATTGTCATCCGCTTGTCGAAGTGGGACAATCGGTACACCAATTATTTTTAAGATTAAATTATTAAATTAGTGACTTTTAAATTTTTACTTAGTGAATTTCTTTTATTTTTGTGAATGTACGTCATTTGAGGTATTAAATATCTATGTACAGATAATGTAGAATTATTTTACGTTGGGATTGTCAGGTAGTTGTAAATAAATAACAAAAATAATAACATTTTTCAGTAATCGTTCGAAATTATATTTTTATTCTATAATGGCGCCATATTCTGGTAAATATTGAGTAGGTGGAAACAGGATTACAATAGTTTGGTTGATAAGCTCTGCTTGATTCTCATTTATTTTCCATATCTGTCTCTCCAATGGCGCTACAGCTCAAATCGAGCCTTGGCCTACTCCAAACTAGGCCTCCAACCTTGCCGGCCCTGCGCCGATCTTCTCTAGGTTCTTGCGTCTAGCAAATTGTGCGCGTCCGCTGCCGCTTTATCCTCTCACCTTTTCCGTGGCCTTCCTCTTGATCTTGCGCCCTGCATTTTACTATCTAGGGCCTTTTTGGACAATTCACCAATTCTCCATTCTTACCACGTGATCAGCTCATCGGATTCTCTAAAGTTTGACGAATTCTGAGATTGGTGCCTCTTTGAACAGCTAATAGAGTTCATGGTTGTACCTGGATGTCCATACTCCGTTTTCGTTAATAGGTCCAAATATCCTCCTTAGAACTTTTCGTTCGAAGACTTCCAGCTTTCGTTTTGTGTCTTCTGTCATCACCCATACCTCGCATCCCTAACATACTATTGGTCTGATAATAGTTTTGTAGACCCTGATTTTTATCTCTAGTGTGTATTTTTGGAGCGGAACACATGGACGAGTGAAAAGTAAGCTTTGTTTCCCTTTACTATTCTTTGAATTTCTAGTTCTTCTGTTCCATCCGTTTTTAATGTAACTCCCAAATATATGAAATTTTCTACATTTTCAATATCGTCTTCGTAATTCGACGGTGGGTCTGTTTCCCCTAGCTCTTGAATGTGTTAGTATTTTTGTTTTTTGAATATTTATTTTTAGTCCGGTCTCTTCTGCCCCTGTTTTTAATTGTGAATATATTTCTGCCGTATCTTCTATTCTGCGAGACATAATGCTAATGTCATCGGCATAGGCGGCAATCTGTATTGATTTATTTGTTAGGAGATTACCTCTTCCTATATTCAGCTCTATTATCACATATTGAAGAGTCAGGTTAAATAGTGTCGGTGCCAGCCCTTCTCTTTGTTTGAATCCTTTGACCATTGAAAAGTTCTCAGTGAGCTCATTTTGTACTCTGACAGTTGCTGTTGACGAGTCCATTGTTGCTTTTACTAGTTTGATGTATTTTTGCATAGGACCTTCCTGGTCCTTGATCGCCCACGAAATGAAGTGTATATAAGGTTGTTTCGTCGTTTAACGGTATATCCATTCCATTTCTTCAGTGCCTTACTTAGGAGTATTTTGAAGAATATTGGACATGATTACCTTAGTCCCTTATTTACCTTAAAATTCTTGGAGAATTGGTTGTCAATCTTTATTTTTGATCGACGTTAGTTGTAGAATCGTATTCTTAGTCACAAGGTATTTTTATTCATATCTAAAAAACCTTGCAAAATTTTAGATCAAATGTCTTGGCAAGATCATACAATATCTGAGGTGTTACTGACCTCTTGTGTTCTATTTTTTCGTCGTTCGTCTGTTTTAATATGCCTTATTAGTGTTAATGTTTTTTAATAATAAATTTTCTGCGAATCGAAATATTTCAAAAATTTATGTTTTTCAGCTAATATATTTTTTTTCAAAAATTT
Source organism: Diabrotica undecimpunctata (assembly GCF_040954645.1). Taxonomy (NCBI): domain Eukaryota; kingdom Metazoa; phylum Arthropoda; class Insecta; order Coleoptera; family Chrysomelidae; genus Diabrotica; species Diabrotica undecimpunctata. The sequence goes on from NC_092803.1 coordinate 181,954,143, forward strand.
TGACTGACTTCATTGAAAACTCATTTATTTACAATTGTAATTTTTTGGAAGTTTAAATACAGAAAATAAGTGTTTTTATTATTAATTAATATCGGAATTCAAGGACTATCCGAAATTCAGAGTTTTTACAGATGGTTCGTCATTTTTTAAACTTTTAAATTACAGTAAGTCAGTAGTTTTAAATGATCTCTTTCAGATCTCTCTTTTAACTATTAGTAATATATCAATATCTTCTCTTCTTGATGTGCCTATCCGTTACGAATGTTGGCGATCATCATCGCAATCTTTATCTTATCTGCAGCTGTGCGGATAAGCTACACATATGTTGTATTGAACCAGATTCTAAGGTTCGTTAACCAAGATGTTCTTCTTCCTGGACCTCGTTTTCCAAATATTTTTCCTTGCGGGATGGCTTGGTATATGCTAAAGGTAATATTTTTGAAGTTTTGTATTTGTGGTTTATCGTTGTTTTTGCTTGGAAACGAAGGTTGCTATGATAAAAATATGCTTTCGCAAACTGTTTAACTTTTTTTACTAGTGTAATTTATATGCTTTCTGAAGATAAATTATTTAGAGATTTTTTTTTTATGTTTCTCAAGATACGTAATCTTTAAGTGAATGGAACAATGTTATTTATGAACGACTACCTGCTTATACCTGGACGTTGTTTTACTTTATTGTGCTTATTGGCGATATCGGACAAGAATTTGTGATAGATTTTATTTTTGTGGTGGTAAATTTACCAGAAAATTCCAGGGTAGTTGCAACACAACCTTCCTATCCCATTTACAGACTTCCAAAATATATAAAAGTTTCTTTTCTGATATCGTATTTATAGATGAATGAATATTGAAAAATATAATTCTTGATTATTTTTCTTTGTCATCTGTGTGCAGGAGACAAGTTGTAGCAATTCGGTCTGTATATTACAGATTATATTAATAAAAGACATATAGATATGTGTTTTGTTTGGATAGTGTGACGAAGAAAAAGTATTTTGGAAAATAACAGCTTCCACTACGAAAACCCCCTTTGGAAAAATCGGGAATAAGTAAAAGTGTTCGGTAAGTATTGAGCTGGCACCCAAGCCGTAGAGATTTCTGTTCTAAATCGGCGAGTAACTTATGCTGCAATAAGATCCCTAAATCGAATTCAATGTTACTGTGTAAAATACCAAAGCCTATTAAAATTAAAAGCAGTTAGTAATAAATTTAAAACGAATTTCAATAAAAGTTTTATTTATTTAAATTAACGTGTCTCAGCAACAGGCCATTTTTTTTTAAATTTAGCTTTAGGTGTCTCGACAGCGTAGGTAGCAGTGGCGGCTTTTGGGGGTAGGCAGGATAGGCCGGGCCTACCCAATAATTTTAAGAGCTTTAAAATTGAAAAACATATATTCAAAAATTATGTTAATGCATGTAAATAACTTTTAAATGTACTAAATCACTTAATACAATAGCGTCCGTTAAAACAACTATGTCATTATATTACCACAGAAAGCATCGAATCGTTTACAGGCATTTTAAATATCATAGGCCCGATCGGAACTGGCCGACCCAGCTCACATAAGATCCCCGTACAAAAAGCATTTGAAGTTAAGCAGCTTGCCGGACAACGATTTATATTGTCGTGTTTATGCTTGCTGTTTAGGCACCAGACGATCGGACTTACGCCGATCATCGTTGTCACTTGTAACGTAATTATCGAATTGTAATATAAATTTTTTTTTAAATTATGATAAAAAAATATGTAACATAATCTATAATTGTAACATATTTTTAAACAAACAACACAATTGCCAACAAGTGCACGGTTGCCAAATAAATTAAAAAAAAATCGTAAATTTCGAAAAAAAAATGATTCCCATTCTCACAAAAAAAAATATGTTACACACACTGGCGGCTACAGAATTTTTTTTTTTTTTGGGAGGTCATGGATCTTGAGGGTGATTACTTTTCTCTGATGCAAGGTCACTTTTAGTCTTACCACGAATAGGATAAGTGGGTTTTCAAATATTTTTAGGGGGGGTCATGACCCCGTGACCCCTCCCTCTGGATTCGCTACTGATTACACATAGCTATATGTAATTTGCTGGCTTGGCCAACCCAAAATTTTATCACACCAGCCGCCACTGGTAGGTAGCTGACACAGGTACAATTTTATTACATTGCATTACATTACAAGAATATACAAGTAACATTACAATCGATAAAGAAATACATTAAATATTGGTACAATTATTAATAATCAAATTCTAAACTACGTTCCTTCTTCTAAATTTCCTGGTAAAGCCTGGTTTTATAGAGGAAATTAATAAGGTTTTGGAATTAATCTGGCGAGCTGAGAATATTTTGTAGGTTTCGATTCAAAAGATTCTTTGCTTCTGTTGTTGAAATAGGGACAGTCTACGAGAATATGTTCAACAGATAGAATATTACCACAGTGTGCACATGTAGGTGGATCTTTTGGGAAGTCATTAGATGTTTATGCGTTAGTCTTTTATGGCTGATCCTAAGTCGGGCGAATTAAGATTTTGTTTTTTCGTGTCATGGAAAGAACCTCGAGCTTTTTAACGGTGGGATGGATATCACGAAGCTTGGAAGGGATTTTATTCCAGTCTGCTTACCAAGACATTTGGATGTATTTTTAAAATACGACTGTGAATCTGTATGTTTTCACTCTCCATATTAGAAGATACTGCTTGTTTTGCAAAGAGGTCGGCTAGTTCGTTACCAGGGACTCCTACATGAGACGGAATCCAGATCATGGTTATGGATACTCCCAGTGAGATTAAACTATCGAAAGAGTTTTGAATAGCTTGCACCAAAGGATTTTCCGTGTACATACTTTTTAGAGAGTAGATAGACGCTAAAGAGTCTGTACATATTGCTACTTTTTTATATTCTGGTGATAGTAAGTTTGTAGCTTGGAGAATAGAGAATAAATCCAACAGCTATAGGACTCTTAGAAGCATCTGTGTATACAATTTGGTCAAATCTGTTGTTAGCAATTAATTCTTTAAAGGTTTCCCTTAGAAATTGTGGATTTGTCTGATGCTTATCATAATTAGTTAACCAGAAATTAAAATCTGCTTTTAATTTATCCCAGGGAGGTTTAGGTGATATTAACACTCGTCGCCAATGATATTTCAAATTTTTAATTACTTAAATCAAACCACCAATCACCATCAAAACCAAAACTATATTATTTTATTAACATGAAACGCTGTAAGTATTCATTAATGTTACACGTTTGTCAATACAGAGTGCACATTAATGTTACACTTGGCGGCGAGAGTGTTAATATTGGAGTTGTGGCTGAAAGATCGATGTTATTCAGATGGCGAGAGACACTGTGGCATATATTGGAGTTAAATGGGAGGAGAGTTTAAAAGGTCATTGCTACCAAAAAGAGCACTGAATGCTAGAATGCAGGCAAAGAGACCGGTTGGAAAGCCAAGAAAGCGCTGAGAAGACATAGTAAACAGCGACGCACAAGCCCTTTTAGTAGTCCGTGTATGGAGAAGATCATCCACAGAAAAGGGTGGAGGCAAACAATAAAGGAGGCCAAGGCTAAATTTGGGCTGTAGTGCCGTAGAAGAGGAAGAAGCTCAGAAATAGACTAAGATTCAAAAGTATTTCCGCGGTAATTTGCACAAAGAAAAGTGCGTTTTTCAAACAAAAACTATGGATATAAAAAGACAGTTAAGATTTGATTTCACGTATAGTGCTTCTACAATTCGCTTATACGTATTTCGTCCTTGCAGGACTCATCAGAGCGACTGACTAGGAGGACTGAGTAGGGCTTAGTAATATACTTCGGGCTATATCATGGAAGATGGAGACAAGGCGCACCTAGAAAACTATAGACCAATCAGCTTATTGACCACACCTATAAAATTTTACCTGAATAATTACAAGACTAGAAAAAAAGTTGGATTTCTACCAGCCCCGAGAACAAGCTGGCTTCCGCTCAAAATTCGGAACAAATGATCCCCTACAAACAGTAAAAACCTTAATAGAAAAATTGATAGAATATAACAGATCACTGGTACTTATCTTCGTAGACTTTCACGAAGCCTTCGATACCGTGGAATTAGACAGCATTATAACTGCTATTAACAATAGTAGAATATACTACCGGCTTACAAAGTTAGTACAAACATTGTACCAAGACGCCACAATGCGTGTAAAACTACATGGTACCACCAGAGAAATTAATATAAAGCGAGGTGTGAGACAGGGCGACACTCTTTCGCCTAAATTATTTATAACGGTCCTCGAATACGCCTTTAAAATGCTAAAGTGGGAAAATGGAGGAATAAAAATAGACGAGGAAATGATCAATCATCTGCGTTTTGCCGACGATATAGTACTTATTACCGAAGATTTGCGTGAACAAATGCTACAAGAATTAGAAAACGTATCTCCAACAATAGGTCTAAAAATGAACATCAGTAAGACCAAATTTATGACAAATTTGGTTCCCAGCGAACACCTAACCATCCAAAATCAAGTGGTATAATTGACAGAAAAGTACATACACTATGTCCGTAAAGTATGGAACAAATTCTTTTTTAGCTAAACAGGGCATTTTAAGAAATAATCCTAAAACATGTCGATTTTTGATTTTAATTTACCGTATTTTAAACTAATATTCTAATATACAGGGTGAATTACTTTCGAGTAATGACGTCACCGTCATTTTTTTTAAATGGAACATCCCCAGTTTGTCTCAATTTTCGGATTACTCTAGCTGAGCTGATTCCAAAAATGTATCATATGTTGATTCGAATTGGTACAGGGTGGACAAAAATACAATATTTTTGTGTGTGTTCATAAAGTAACGCGTTAGTTAAATTAAAAATATTATCAAAAATACTTATTGTCTAGCGGACAGAATATGATGAAATACATGACTTTATAAATGTTCGAACTGCAGCCCTTGCTGTATTTGACAGTAACCCAAACATTGTACAAATTCTTATTGAACCTTGTTTATTGTATCTTGAGAAATATTGTTTATTGCTGTCCGAATTCTCTGTTGTAATTCTTGAATATTTGCTAGTTTCGTTTGATACACAACATTCTTCAGATGGCCCCACATAAAATAATCCAAAGGATTGAAATCTGGTGACCTCGCTGGCCATTCAATAGGTCCACGTCTACCAATCCACCTGTTCGGAAAAATTTCATCTAGGTACCTTTTAACATCTACAGTATAATGTGGAGGTGCACCATCCTGTTGAAACCATAAACTTTCATCAAAACGTCCAGGATTACGTCTGCTGGGAAACAAATTACGTAAAGCAGGTATTAAAAACTCAAGGTACGTTGCCCCGTTTAAATTACCTTCGGAACAGTAGGGTCCGATGATTCGATTTCTTACAATTGCAGCCCATACATTTACCTTTTGCGAGTATTGTGTATGATGCTCACGCATCCAGTGGGGGTTTTCTCTTTCCCAATATCTACAATTCTGACGGTTAACCTCGCCATTTAACGTGAAAGTGGCCTCATCAGAAAAAATAATGTTTTGTACCAAGAGAGGGTCTCGGTGGCAGTTATCCATCATTGCTTCGCAAAATTGCATTCTTCTATCGGGATCATCTTCGTTTAATTCCTGCACAAGTTTGATTTTATAAGGATGCCATTTTTCAAGCTTTAATAGTTTGTGTACCGTGGTTTTGCTAACACCGATATCGCGACTAACTTTACGCACAGAAGTGTGCGTATCTTCTTCAAAACTAAGTAAAACATCTAATGCTGTATCAGGATTTGCAGAGGGACGACCTGATTTCCGTGCATTTTCAACCGTACCAATTTCTCGAAATTTCTTTTCAATCTTACTGTTTGTTGAACGCGTTATAGGTCTTTCTGGTTATTTATCATTAAACAAATTGCACACTTCCATCTGAGTTCCCGATCTGTCTCCATACCCAATCGTCATAACGATTTCAATTCTTTGCTTTACACTTAACTCCATTTCTACTTCAAATTAAATCTAAGCAATAATTAAAACATTCACAAATACCAAAAATATAGTAGTACTAAACTGTCACTGAACATCAATAAATTACTAAACAAATAATGACATTTTACAAAAACATAACCTACTATGTTTCTTTTAAATTGATAAGAAATAATCTCTTTCATATTCTGTCCGCTAGACAATAAGTATTTTTGATATTGTTAATTTAACTAACGCGTTACTTTATGAGCACACACAAAACTATTGTATTTTTGTCCACCCTGTACCAATTTGAATCAACATGTGTTACATGTTGATACATTTTTGGAATCAGCTCAGCTAGAGTAATCCCCGAAAATTGAGACAAAATGGGGGTGTTCCATTTAAAAAAAATGACGGTGACGTCATTACTCGAAAGTAATTCACCCTGTATATTAGAATATTATTTTAAACTACGGTAAATTAAAATCAAAAATCGACTTGATTTAGGATTATTTCTTAAAATGGTCTGTTTAGCTAAAAAAGAATTTGTTCCATACTTTGCGGACACAGTGTATATCTCGGTCATGAAATCAAAATAACCAAGGATAATCAGATCTGTGAATTTCAACGACGAATAACACTTGCTTGGGCGGCGTATGGTTTACTAAGAGACATTTTTAAAAGCAACATCCCGATAGCTATGAAAAAGACATTTGACCAACGCGTTCTTCCTGTTATGACATACGGAGCAAAAACTCTCACTCTCACAAAAGCAACTGCACTAGAAATGCGAGTGATGAGAAGACAAAATAAGGAACCAAGACTTATGGAAAAGAACAGGTATAGTACTTGCAAGCACTCTTGACCACGAAGCTGCGCGAAGGCGGAGTCAAAATTCACGTAAAGGCAGAAAGATTCTATTGTAAGTGGAATTATACTAACCAAACTAAAACGTTCTACCGTCGACTGCAACCTCGAAATTGTCGAAATAATTACAGTGTTGGACTGAGTAATAAATAAAAAATTGCACGGTGCATAACAAAAATTATTTTTATCTGCATTTCGTTTATATTTTCAATGATTTTTGTTAATTTTTTTTTTAAAAACTGGCTTTAATTTGTTATTTTAAACTTAACTTTCGATATTAAACGTGAAAAAAGCCCTATTATTTATTGCAAAATTATTGTTTATAAGTTTATATTTTCAATTTCTTATTTTGAGTTGAGACATATAACTAATATTATGGGCTGAATAACTAATACACATTTAATTTAATAATTTATTGATTTGATTACTGATTTGTTGAATGCTAATGATTGATTGATAACAATTTGTTTGGAATTCTCCATACGTCATAACTACTAGAAATCAGAGATTACTAGGAATTGCAATGAGGTTAGATAAGAACAATTAGATACAATAGAACAATGATTAGGTTCTACCTACCTATACATGGATTTCCTTTTAGTAATTAGTTGGATTTAGTTATATACCTGAATTCCTCGAAAGGTTTAGACAATATATACACAAAACCCTCAAAATTAACACACCATTTTAAAAATTGGACATTTTTTATGTGTGTTTTAATTGAAACTTTAAATAATAAAGTAACTAATTTTTACAAAAAAACCAGTCACTTTGTCACTGTTAATAATTTGACATCAAATTGTTAATTTATCATAGCCCACTTTAGGCTTGTTTATTAAACTAAGCAGAAAATAATGATTTATTGACAAACAACATAGCTAGTTGTTAAGGACCTAACTCTGTTATTTTTCAATATAAGTGAATCAATAAAAAAAAAACAAAATGTTAAGAAAACCTAAGGCTATAGTTGGGTTTTAATTTTAGTATTTTACAAATGCTAGAATATTCCACAGGGTGTTGAAAACTTTAAGAAAAAAACACAGTATGGTTGGTACACTCGGTATACAATGACGATTTACCTCTCCAGCAATAATATTATTACAGCACTATTGTTAAAGTATAAGGCTATAACCATTCTATAACATATTAAAAAAATCCACATTAAAACCAATCTCCACATTAAGAAAAATCTCCACATTAAAATAATCGCATAAATCGGACAACAGGTTTAGGAAATACGAGACATCAAAATGTAACATTTTTAAGGCAGTGCGTTAATTTTAATAATAAATAATCTAATAAACAAGTTTTAAAATAAAATTTTAAGGGATATAGATAGATTGTTGAGTGAGTATGATGATACAGAAATATAAGTTATATAAGTAAAAAATCTTACCCAAAGTCACTGTTCACACGCGTTATAGTTAAAGTTCACATCCTAGGTCACCTTCATCATCGTCAGTGTCTGACCACGAACTATCAGAATCATCTTCGCCAACGTGTATAATTAGTTCAGCCACGTCATCTATTAAGTGTTCTTTTTTTAAGGTATTCCTGTTCTACTTCAATAACGTGTTCACATGTATTCTTCCACACATCTGCTCCGAGATTGTTGAATTTTTCTTCCGCTATTTGCCTAAAGTCGGACATTTTAAACGACACATTCTTTGAAGCCACATGATTTTTAACTACTGCCCAAATTTTTTCAATAGGATTTAGTTCAGGGTGATATGGAGGAAGACGTAATACAATGTGTCCTTGTTTCGCCATTATAGTGTCTACTACATATTGTTTATGTGCTGGTTTATTCAATTTAATTTTTGCATAAAGTTCTGGTTTTGTATCAGTCACTGCAAAGTAAATGCATCTTTCTGTTAGCCATCGCTGCATGTCCTTTTTTCCATGAAGATGTAGGGGCAACTTCACAGGCTACGTTATGATAGGATGCGTTGTCCAATACAAGCACAGTTTTCTGCTGCAAGTTGGGGATTAACTTTTCTTGAAGCCATTTTATAAAGTTTTCGTGGTTCATATCCTTATGATAATCTCCAGTACGCTGACCAGATTTGAAAATTAGTAGGCCATTTGGAACGAAACCTTTTCCCCCTCCTGCATGTACGATAATTAACCGCTGACCTTTGGCAACAGGAGACTTTAAACACTTGCTTGAACCACCATCCCATGATTTAGATGTTGTATGGCTGCTGTGGAGATACGTTTCATCAGTGTAGATAACATTATAACCCTCAGCTCTATATTTTATTATTTTTTTTAGATATTCGGGTCGTTTGGCTCGAATATCCGTTTTTTCCATAAGTATTTTTCGGTTGTCATTTGATTTTTGCCATTTAAAACTTAATTTCTTCAACACTTTTCTGAACGACGATAGTTTACCTTGGAAATTAATCTCATTCTAAACAGCGTTGTAAACAGCTGACGTTGTAGGTCTGCTGCCATGAATCATTGCAAAGTTATGCACTGTGTTTCTTATAATTTCTCCCTCATAACCATCGACGTTGGTTTTCGGTTTTGGCTGATTAATTTTTTTTCTGGGAGATTTAAAGACATTTCCCGAGCTGCCTGAAGGAGATGAAAAATCGGAAACTCTCTCTCCTTCTTTAATAATTCTTTGGACGCCACTTTTAGAAATTCCAGTGGTTTCAACAACCATATTTAAAACCGAAGATTTTGTGTTGTATTTTTCTTGTTCCTTTTTTAAAAACTTATATACATTGTAAACAATATGTCGTCCCTGACTGTGAATAACACGGCTGTTATTCATTATGATAGCTCTGTGAAGGAAATGAAAGTATAAAAATATTTTGATTAAACAATTATGATTGATCTAAATATAAATTAAAAAAAATATCATTTGTATGTTCGGTAGGTGTTATAAAAGGTTTTTTTTTCTATAAAAAAATCACCAAAAGAATATTATTTAATTATAATCCGACAACGAATTAAAAAAAATGTTAAGATTACATAACTACGTATCTATAAAATAAGTATTGAAATTTTCCATTTTTATCAAAAAATTATTTTTTATGTTAAAAAAGTTTTAAAATTGTAAAATTTTATGTTAAAAAGAACACGATATATAAAACAAAGATTTAAAAAAATGTAAACTCAAATCAACGTAAATCGTAACAAATGAAGTAGTTTTAAAAAAAAGATTTTCCAATATCAAATATTAACCAATTAATTGAAACAGACTGCAAGTAATTTTTGTTTTGCACCAGTCTCAAAATAAAAAAGAAATGAAAAAAATTTATTAAAATTTTCTTAATGCAACCCTATGTATTTTAATTTATGATAAAGTACCTACCTTTTGACCGCTTTTAATAAATTTGAATACGCAACAGGTAAACGGGAGAAAACACACAAACTTATTGAAGTTAACACCTCAAAGTCAAAAACACAACTAAAAATTTTCAAGTCGATATTTTCACGTTGCATAGTACAGTGCGTTTCGCGTGGAGGTGGGGACTAAACCAAATTTCGTCTACTGCGCCGTGGTCAAGAGTGTTTGCACGGACTCTACCTAAAAGTAAACAATAAGTAACTCTTGTATCAGATTTATGAATTTAAAAATTTACCTTTTTCTACATTAAATTTATTTGGGATCCCTAATCGCTGAGCTAAATTAAAGGCCATGATTATTACTTCAGTTCTGGTTGGTTCAAAGAATGCTTTTGGGTATTTCACATGCTTTGGTGGCTTCATTAATACCCATATCACCATTCTTTACAGCATCTACGACATCACTTAGCTCCCTAGAGGTCCAGTTACTTCTAGGTGTAGTTACCTCTGTCTAGTTAGTCTCTTTTAGGTGTATTTTGTTTGCGAATATATTTATTGGGCATAATCCTAAAACAAAACATACTGGTCCAACTCTCCTCTTAAATGGTCCATCTATCCTCAAATATGAGGACAGATGGACTAGCCCGTATTGTTTAAAATAAGTAGAGTACAGCAGTAGTTCTTACTCTATAATCCACATTTTAAATATAGTTCATTAATTAACTAACAAATAATCGGCCAAACTCACCTGTTTTTACAAAAAATGAAATTTTAAAAACTCAAATAAAATTATCACACGTGGCCGTTTCAATTATCGTAAATATCACTCCTACGAGTACGCACCGATGCGTTACAACTGGCGTCTCTTAAGCAAAAAGCAACTAACGTTAAACGATACAACACAGTAGGATAGACTTGCCCTGTTGCCAAGCTTGGCCAGGTATACATAGTGGACCGACTATCCTCCTGGTCCATCTCTGCTCCCTTTACCCTATGCAAATATCAAATGATTTTTATAACCTTGTAGCCTTGTTAAGTGTTTTTGTAAAAAGAAAACAAGATAATGAAAAACGAAAATTTCTATGGCACGACTGCAAATGGCTCAGATACACAAAGGAACAGGGACTGATTTATTATAAAAAACTCTTCAATAAACAGAAGACTTCTTCATTTTGAATTTAAATCGCCGTGGCCGGCCGATTGCACTCTCTTTATATAAAAAAAAATTACAGAGCTACTTGCAATCTCCAAGGCCAAGAAAGATGATTTTTTGGAATTACTACCCCTTATTCCAGATGTGTACAAAAGCTTTTATGAACAACTGACGTTGACCCAGATTCAGAAGACCTAGATCCAGACGCCAAAAATCCAGACTTAGAAGAAGTATATACGTAATAAACATTTGCAATGATGTATTTTACTTGTATTGTTTTTTCAGCAAATAAAACTTAATCCATTATTTTACGTTTCTGTATTTACCTGTGTTTCTAGATGTTACTCAAATATTAAAGTATTTTGATACTTATCATTATTCAACCATAACAACAGTCTTGTCATTATTATTATACTGGCTAGCATGTTAGTTCATATAGGCTTAAGTCAGCAATCGCAATCAAAGTCAGATCCACAAGACTGAAGTCAATCAAAAATCATCAATTTGAAAAGATATAACCTACTTTATTATTGTCTATAGGTTTGGTTACTATATCGTATTATAATATTAGTATAAATGTAAGTTTAATTTAAAAATGGATTTATACGATAAGAATGAAACCTTTAATAAATTCTCCTGAAAAACTACAGATTTCGACTTATGTCCTTTTTCCCACTAGAGGTTTAATACTAACACTAGAGATTTAATATTGCTTAATTAACTTGTCTTTTATGAAGTAAAATAATTCTAATATTTTTCGTTCTAAAATTTAAATAGTTAATAATATAATAATTTAATTCACCATGGAATGGTGATTATTCATTATCTCTATGTTGCACACCACAATACTTTGAATAATGACGCAACAACTTAAAATACTCCAAACGACGTCGAATAAGCACTCATGTCCCCCTCCGTCTTATCGTATCCCATCGTAATATTCAAATAATTCAAATCTGAATCTGAATTCGCAATGAGTGAACAAAAAATGGAATGTGATCCGCATCAAGAGCCGAGTACTGTAAGTATATTTAATATTAATAAACTTAATTAACTTAATTAACTTCCTTGACTGTTAGAAAGTTGTTAGAAATTAAAAGTTTCGTAAAATGGAGACAAAAATAATTCTAATATTTTTCGTTCTAATTTAAATTGTTACTAATAATTTGATTCATCACGAGGTGGCGATGGATTCATTATCTCTATGTTGCACATACCGTAGCCACCTTATCTATGTTTTCTCATATTGTTTCCAACAGAAGCCACACCCAAACTTCCTCTTATATACTCATTCTTAACTTTTTATTCTCTATTCCATTCCGCCAACTAAGCATTCGCATTTCGTCAACATGCAATTTCTGTTCATCCCTCTTTTTTACTGTATAACATTCAGTTCCATACATCATAGCGATGCTCTTGAGGTAGCCCTATAGAACTTACCATTTAATTTTATTGCGACCTTTCTATCAGAACATCACTCCACTTGCCTCTTTACATTTCATCCATCTAGCTCTAATTCTACTACTTGCATCGCCATCTACTTTCCCATTGCTCTGTAATAGCGATCCTAATTACTTAAAACTATCATATTTTGTGAGTTCTTCTCTATCCAAGCTAAGTACTCTGTCTGACTTTCCTACCAATACAACAATATCTGCATACATTAAAGCCCCGATCCATTTTTCTTGATTTTCTTTTAAATTGTATTTTGGAAAGGACACACATTATAAATTATACTACAGAAGTCACTATATCGGATTTCTGTGCATAGTGTAGAAACAAATTATCTATACCCTATTAAGGTGGAATAACCTTTTGCAGTAAATTTGCAGCATACGAGTATACAAATATAAGGCAGGATATATACCTAATATGCAAATATATATATATATATATATATATATATATATATATATATATATATTGCTGTAAAATTTATTTTATTAAAATGTTTATTAATTTTTGCTTATCATAGAAAAGTTAAAAAAAAAAATTATATTTTATAAATTAATCTCCCATGATCATTCGTGCTTCATATCTAACTTCCATATTGCATTTAGATTCATTTAGAAATAATATTTACATTTAGATTTAGAAATCAAACAAACCAGTCCATTGAAATATTACAAGCTCAAGTTTGTAGGATCGCCACCCTTGTCTCCCGGCCGATATCTTGGAAAAAGGGGTTCAAAAGGTTTTCGCTCTGTATCTCATAACTAGTAACCCTACAAAAAATTATATTCGACATTATTTGTAGCAAATATGGAAAATACAAAAGTTATTAACAAAAATAACCAACAATTTTTGAATAAATTTTCTTCTTTTTTCTAGTCATTTTACAATAAAACGACATCAGAGAAATATTATAGAGGGTTTTTCGAAGAATAATTTTCGCTACAAATTTGTATAATTTCATTAATTTTTCTGGGTTTTACAGCGCTCCAAAGTTGACCGGATTCTTGATTACGCGTAAAGGCCGATTTACATCAGACAAGTGAATGCTCATTCTATCCCCTCTATTAAATTTGTTTGGTGTAAAGAGACCTAAAATGGCATTCTTTCGTTGTTCTATGGAATATTCTAAGAATGCTCGATCGCTTTATATAAATGGCACTAGATAGACTATGGCTTGATGTAAATGGCACTAGAGCGTGCGACCAGTTGCTTAGAGCCTTCTTGTGTGTTCGGACGTGCTGGCTCCCCAGAGCGATCTTTTCAAAGCGTTCTTGTGTTCTACTGATTGAATACGTACTTATTCAACTTAATTATGGACTGGTCTAAAGAAAAATGTCTATTAGTGATAGAAGCCTACCAAAACTCCAGATGTCTGTGGGATCCGACTTATGAACACTATAAAAATACAACTCGCAAAGAAGATGCTTGGCAGGAAATTGCAAATCTACTAGAATGTAACGTTGAAGAACCAAAGAAAAAGTTGGACTCGCTTCTTGCATCTTACCGCCGAGAAAGGCAAAAAACAATGACTACGAAATCAGGCAGTGGTGCCGACTGCGCTTATAATTCAAAATGGTTTGCATTTAATAGTATGCACTTGTTTATTTGTTATATTTAATAAGTACATAAAAAACATTTCAGAAAAGGTGTTTATAGAAATAAGTTATGCAATATTGTGTTGCCATGGCAAAATATCAGTGAAATTAAAATAGTATGAAAATTCTTGCCGTATATTTTCACATTGTCAAGTATGTCTTCGTCCAGTGTTGGATAATGGGAGAGATGATGATAAACCACATTTTTCCAATGGCCTGGAGTAACAACGCCATCTTTAATTCTGTCCATCATGACCAGTGAATTATATAGCTTCCTAGAAGCTTTACTTTTCATCAAATAATTATGTAGGTACACGCAGGTCATAATGACGAGATATGCTTTATCTGGTTGTAGTAACAGGGGTTTTCGCAATACACGAAAAACTACTGAAAGTATGCCAAACGCATTTTCTACTATTCTTCTTGCTCTTGATAAACGATAATTGTAAATTCGTTTTTCGGATCCCCTGGCATGAATACCAGGATAGGGCTTCATGATGTGTCTTTGCAATGGGAATGCGTAATCTGCTACAAATACGAATGCCACATGTTGTCTTCCTGGAAGGCTTTGATCATTAGGCAAATTTAATTCATTATGTTGTAGTTTCTGATATAAAGTAGTGTTTCTGAAAACTCCGCCATCTGATATTCTTCCCTAACAACTAACATCGGCGAATATAAAATTATAATTAGCATCTACAATGGCCATTAATACCACACTACATGTAGATTTATAATTAAAGAAGTCGCTTCCGCTACTAATAGTGGACCAACCCAACAAGATAACAACAGTATTGGAAAACAGTTTTCAAAATACTATAAACACAGGCAAACAATTACACATTCCGGATGATACGATAACTGAACAGACCACAGGGTCTTTAGTGTACCTATAGTGCGTTGGCGAATTATCTTAAGGCCAGACGTCTGTCTTTTGCGGCATGCAAAAGATCGCCAGTGTTATTTATGCCTGTCCAGTTTTTTATGTTCCGTAGCCACGATATTTGTTTGCGACCTACTCCTCTCTTGCCTTCAATCTTTCCCTGGATGATTAGTTGAGAGATTGCGTATTTTTTTCCTCTCAGAATATGGCCGAGGAATTTAATTTTTCGTACCTTGATTAAATTGAGTAGTTCTCTCCCAGTATTTGCCTTTCTTAAGACTTCCTCGTTGCTTACAATATCTGTCCATGGTATGCGGAACATTCTTCGCAACGTTCACATTTCGAAGGCCTCCAACTTATTAATGGAAGGTACTCTTAACGTCCATGTTTCCATGCCGTATAACAATATGGACCATACATAGCATTTAACCATCCTGTAGCGGAGATTGAAGGAAAGATTGCGGTTACATAGTAGCGGTTTAAATTTGATAAAAGCTTGTCTTGCTTGTTCGGTACGGCATTTTATTTCTTGTTGAGGATCCCATTGGTCATTCATCATCATTCCCAAGTATTTAAATGTTTCCACTTGATCGATTGGAGCACCATCTACTTGCAGTTGTATTCTTAAAAGTGCGTTTTTTCTTATTGCCATGAATTTAGTTTTTCTAGCATTTATCTTCAAGCCATATATTTTTTCTACGGTGTTTATTTTATTTAACATTAACTGCATATCATGTTCGTTGTCTGTTATTATCGCGGTGTCGTCGGCGTAACGAATGTTATTTATCGGGAACCCGTTGACCTTTATTCCACACTCAGAGCCTTCCAGTGCCTCTGCAAAAATGTTCTCTATATAGAGATTGAAGAGCATATGAGACAAAATACACCCCTGTCTCACCCCTCTTAAAATTTCAAATTCTTCTGTGTTGGTTGATTTGTTCAGTCTCACTCGTGCTTTTTGATTCCAATAGAGATTCTGGATAACTCTTATATCTTTCTCGTCTATGTTAGCTTTGTGTAGCATTTTTATCATTGCGTCATGTTTTACGGTGTCAAACGCTTTTTCATAATCGAGGAATGTTATGACTACATCCTTTCGTTGATCCATGCAGTTCTGTACAAGCGTATTCAAGCAGAAAGCTGCTTCACGTGTACCTAGTCCGCTCTTGAAACCAAATTGTGTCTCACCGCTTAGATCTTCCAGCTTTCTGAACATTCTTGTGTGAAGGATGCGAAGAAACACCTTAAGCAGATGGTTCATTAAATTTATCAGTCTGTAGTCTTTGCATTTTGTCGCCCTTTGTGATTTAGGGATCATTATAAAGGTTGAATAAAGCCAATCCATTGGAATGTTGCCGGTGTTATATATGGCATTGAAAATTGTTACCAGCATGTCGATGTTATCATCTTCCAACAGTTTTATGGCTTCCGTAGTAATTCCAGCGATTAGCGGGTTGTAATCAGACGAGATGTCCGCACCAGGGTAAGCGGCCACTCTTTTTATACAGTTGCGGAATCTTTGGTTTATCAAGATGTAATGAATTTGATTTCGTATCATATGACCTGGACGATCTCCTGGTGCTCGCCATGTATATAATCTTCTTGGTGGGAGTTGATACCACGTACTGGATATGACGAAATTACAAAATTCACTTAGTAACTCTCCTCGCTCATTTTTGTTACCCAGACCGAAATCACCGACCGCATTACCACATCTACCCCTACCGAATATGGCATTAAAATCGCCCATTATGATGTTAATATCGTTTTTCTTTGTGACCTTTAATGCTTCCTTTATGTCTTTATAGAAATCGAAAACTTCAGTTTCCGGTTTATCAGATATGAGTGCGTAGACTTGGATTAGATTTATATTAATAGGTTGACCGGCTAACTTTACTATGATTACTCTGTTTGAAACGGGTATGTAATCTATAATAGACATCGCAATTCTATTATCAAGCACTATTGCAACTCAATGCCTGTGGTAATTATCTGTGGCGTCGCTACCGGAATAGTACACTGTAAAGTTGTCTTTGTGAGAAATACCTGAGCCAGACCACCTCAATTCACTTACACCCATTGCTTTCACTTCTAGGCGCCGCAGTTCTTTGAACAGGTTATGTAACTTTCCTGGGATGCACAAACTATTGACGTTCCATGTCGCTACTTTATGAATAACATCTTGAAGTCGAACCCGGGGGATTTTTAGCACCCTCGGACCATCTAAGGTCTACCCGGGACTGAGGGCCTTTGCTTCAATTTTGTCCGACATATAAGATAATTATTCCAGGGATATCCGTAGGGATCTTTAATGTAGTGGTTTCCCCTTACCTTCTACATCTTTATGCCGTTGGCCAAATTTTGGTTCATCCGCCTTCGGGATCGATTTCTCAACCCCAGGACAAAAAGGTGCCCTACCACTTACCAACTCCTACGCCCGAAGCCGTTGGTCAGTAAGTGGGGGACTGCTTATACCGGCAATCACTCGGTGAAATTTTCGCCATATCTGGCTCTCACTTAGTTTAGCCTGCAGACCAATGCAGTTGTTCGGGGTGTGGCACGTGGAGCCATAAGTGAGAGTTAGGTGTCTTATGAGGACCAGTTATCAAGAACCATCTCCCGTCTATGACGCTCGATGTGGTCGTTCCAATAAAAGGTACTACCTCCATAACACAACCCTACACCCCAATATTATTTGTTTTTACTTTAGTGTACTACCTTAATAATTTTAAATAAGGTTTCATTTCTATTTTCTTTTTCTGTTTTTACAAAATATTATTAAGTACTCAAGTCCTAAGATTGTTTATTTTTTCAATAAATGTCTTAAAAATATTGAGTATAATTTTATTTACCTACTTACCTTAGCGTAGCCATGCAATGCTTCATTTATCGCAGCACATACTTCAGATTTAAGATTACGTATTGTAGATTTAGACATTTTAGTAAAATACATTAGGCTTTCATAGGAATCTCCAGTTGCCAAAAATTTTAAAGTTACTACTAGCCTGTCATATGCAAGAATCAAGTCTCTAAAATTCGTACTTGATTTCCAAATTTTGTCACTGATCACAGATAATAAATGGTCAAAATCCTCTGACGCCATTCTACAAAAGTTGTGGAATTGACCACTTTCTTCTTGTCCTTGCATATCAGTCATTGTTTCACCTACATTATCCACTATCCTTCGTTGCATTAAATTTGTCAACCACCAACGTCTCTTCCTTCTTTTCTTTTTGAGTGTTTGAGACAAAATAATAAATGCAGCACTTGCAATTATAATATTGCTGTCAGAGTCGGACATAGCGAAGCAGTACCACCCACAGAATTGACACAAATGAGGTATGAGCATTCGTTGGATCTAACTATTCTGCAGAATTACTGCAGAATTCTAGTTCTTGGTTCTCATTCTTGCTCGTTGAGATATTTTGGTGTAAACGCTGAAAATAGCTTATGTAGATCAAAAAAGAATGCTCTTGTTCTAGCTCTAGCCTTTGTTCGTTTGGTTTAAATGCACGAGTATGATAAAAACGAACCATTTTTAAACTTACAGAGCAAGAGCCCGTGAACACCAGACATTCCTAATTTTATAAAAGTTGAAGATTTGTCAGCGCATGCCTCATAACACAGCTATGAAAGATGGTATCATTATGAAGTTTGGCTTATCGTGGCCTTGGCGGGTAGACATCCCCTACAAGCAAACCTCAAAACCTACCGTCTAAATATTCATACGCAAAACATGCCATTTTAGTTTAACCGTGCAGCGAAAAGGCGGCGCTGTTTTCTGTTTATTGTGTCCAATATCAATTAAACAACTTGTGGTTTTTACATTTTACCGGTTATTTTGTGGATTTAGTTAAAAATATCGCTTCTAAAGCAAAACAAAGTGGCGCCACAAGTAAATTCCATCAAAAGTAGGAGAGGAGGTAAGTCTTTATACAAAAATATTGATAAGTTGCTATGTTTTTAATAAGGTGCTTTATTTATTTTATCATTTAGATATTATATTATACCACTATTTGTATTTAGAGGTATGTATAATCACCATGTGTTACCGAGGGTAATCCAAAATTACTGCGCCGTGGGGACACTGTGACCCCACCTCACCGGTTACGTTTTTTTTAATAATTAGTTTTTTTTTTATTTTCAGTTGAATATGGACCTGTCACGATATAATAAATGGATTCCGATGATCCTAGGTTTGAACAATGGACTCAAAGTATTCTAGACGCGGATGAGAGCGATTTCAGCGGTAACGATGACTCAGAAAATGATCCCGACTATGTCAGCGAACACGAAACTGATTCAGAAATTGAATAGGAGACGGAAACCGTGGAACCTCTATTGGATGTTAAAGATAATATATATCGCAAAATGCAGCAACTTCGAAGGTTAATTCGGACTCGGATCCACACGAGCAGCAACAAACTCCAGGCCCTTCGAGAACGTACTATGGCAAAAATTGATACAAGTGGACTGCAGAAGCTCCACCTTCAAATGTAAGAACAATAAGTTTCAACATTATCTCTTATCTTCCTGGGGTTCAACATACCGATAGTAATAGAACGGATCTAAAAGATTTAGACATTATTGAACTGAGAGCGTTTATCGGTATGTTATTTTACTTAGCCATATTTAAATCCAATACGGAAGACTTGAGTTCGATACTCGCCACCGACGCTACTGGTAGAGAAATTTTTAGATGCATCATGTCAGTAAAACGATTCTTAGTACTTTTGACAGCGCTTAGGTTTGATGACGAAACTACGAGGGAAGAACGTAAAAAAACCGAAAAAACTTGGCCCCATTTCATCAGTTTTCAATAAGTTTGTAGAAAACAGCAAAAAAAAAATGATTGCATAGGGCAGTATGCTTGTATTGATGAAATGCTCATTGGTTTTCGTGGAAGATGTTTCTTTCGCATGTACATGCCTCAAAAACCCCGAAAATATGGCTTAAAGATAATGGTACTAACTGACGCCCGAACCCATTACTTTTTGGATGGGTATGTATATACAGGTGCTGGAAGTGATGGACAAACATTGTCAGAAGAGGAAAGAAAATTTAACAAACCACCGCAATCAGTTCTTCATCTAGTAAAATGTATTGAGCGTTCTAACCGTAACGTAACAGCAGACAACTGGTTTAAATCCTTAGAAGTGACAACTGAGTTAAGTAACCGATGCCTAACTTACGTGGGTACTGTTAAAAAAAATAAAAGGGAGATACCTATTTCTTTTTTGCCAACTAAAACGAGGCTCACGGGATCATCTCTATTTGGATTTGGCGATAGAGTTATATTAGTTTCATATGTACATAAACCACGAAAAACGGTACTTTTGGTGTCTTCAATGCACTACAGTAATGCAGTAAAAGATGAAACAAACAAACCCGAAATTATCGAGTTTTATAATCAAACAAAAGGAGTCGTCGATGCATTAGATGAAAAATGTACAGTGTATTCTACACATCGTAGAAGTCGAAGATGGCCTCTTATTTGTTTTTATACAATTTTGGATATTTCTTTAGTCAATGCGTTTATAATATACTCATCCCTACGTGGAAACCCCAAAAGTCGAGGTATGAATTCATCAAATCTCTGGCTCGGCAGCTTGTGCAGGATCATATGGAAAGAAGACTAACTATTTCTCAAATTCCAAGGCAACTGAGACATAATATCGCTTCCATTTTAAAAACAGACATTCCTGAACAGAAAAATGCTATTTTAGAAAAAAGAGTAAGGTGCTCAACATGTCCACGATCATTGGATAGAAAAACGAAGATAGCTTGCGTTAGTTGCAAAGCGCCAATATGCCACATATGTGAAACACACATTTGCAAGTATTGCCCATAAGAATGGATTGTAGTTTTTATAATGTTTTTTGTTTTTGGTTATTTTTTTGTGTTGGTAGGTTAGATTGAATGTTAAAGTTTATGTTTTAAGAAAAAAAATTTTTTTTGTTCCTCATTTTTTTGATACAGGATAATGTTAAGTCTAGTTACAAAATAACTCAGTTTTTGAGGCAGTTTCTTAGTTTAATTTTTCATGCGTGATAAGTATTTCAAATATTTGTTAAATTTATGTTATAACAAAATAAACGTCTTTAAGTTATTGAAGTAATTTTTTTTAAATATAAACAAATATCAGTGTCTCAACTCACCATATACGTAACAAAAAATGGACTTCACCAGTTACGGGTTAAAAATGAGAACAGGTTTATTAGCAAAGAACATACCAAAGCTTAAAAAATTTAAAGTCGAATAAACAAGATGTTCGTGGAAACCCTTACATTTTGAAGAGTTGGAAGCGGATTCTAATTTAAAAATAAAAAATAAACTTCAAAATTGACCTCAAATCATAAATGATATGATCGAGTCAGGAGGTCGTCCAATATTTTTTGTTTTGTTCCAATAGAAGCGATGATCTTGTCACCAAAACAACTACTTGTAAACGTTACAGTTATATTCATAAACAAAGGGTAGCTGTTCTGCAGCAACTTTGATTCAAGAATACAATACTGGCATGGGAGGTGTGAACTTGTTTGACCAGTGCCGTGCTCGTCATTGGATAAACATTTGAAGTCGAAAATGGTATTGGCCAATATTCCGATTTTGCCTCAATGCATCGATAGTGAACTCCTGGATCTTATTTAGAAATATCGAGCCAAAGATTAAACGAATAGATTTCATTCGACACAAGTAATTCATATAATATTAACAACTAGTACTCGTACCCTTACACCCCACCCCAAAGAACCTCAAATGTCCTTAATGAAGTTCGATGTAAAATACTTAATCGCTGGCCGATCAAAAAACAGGCGTTGTGCAAGATGCCATAAATGCGTAACTTTTATTTTCAGCAAATGTAACGTTAAACTTCACATTAACTGCTTTAGATTGTACCGCCTGAGATAAATTAGTTTGTTTATCATTTTAAGTTTTCTTTGTAAAAGTTCGTTAGTTCATTAGCTTCGTTCCTATTATTGTATAATTTCTAATAAAAAAAACGGGTGTGGCAGTCCAGTGGGACCGCCAATAGAAGTTACACTTCTATACACTCATTCGCCGTTACAAATTTATTTGGGAGTCAATCTGCACAATCATTACATATGTAATGCTATAGGTAAGACATAGCAGAAAGAGAAACAGAATTAATAACAACTTACTAACAATTAATAAACAACATTTGACCTGTAATACATATATGTATGAAAGGAGTTGAATGCAAACTATTTTTTTACACATACTCTATAGTAAAATTCATTGTTTATTTTGTTATTAATATAAAAATACAATACAATACACTGCAACATAATTCAATATAATAATACAATACAAATTAAAATGCAATATTCATAAGTATTTAAAAATGACAATAATATACATAAAAAAAATACACTACAATACAGTGCAACATAATTCAATATAATAATACAATACAAATTAAAATGCAATATTCATAAGTATTTAAAAATTACAATAATATACATAACTTTTCTACTTACGCATATATGTTTAATTTACCTTGATAATATTAATAAAAAAGTACTCCCCGACTGGGAATCGAACCCCGGTCTCCCACGTGCTAGGCGGGGGTACTGACTACTATACTACCGAGGACTACATTGGTGATCTTTAAAACTTTCTATAAAAATGACGTGTCACGATAGGATTTATTGATTTCCTTACTTTTGACAAAACATGACCTAAGATCACGGTTCGTAGACTTACTACGGTTGCCTCTTCCGACTGGGGTGGGGATGCTTGAGTTACGTCACCAGAGTACACAAGTATACAAAACCCATTTATTCGCGATTGAAACTGAATGTAGAGGGCAGGTCGATTGCACTGTTGATTGGTTGAAGGGAAAGAATTACGTCACGAGAGTACAGTTTCGGGCTTAATGTTCATTGGTTAGGCGGAAGAGGCAACCGTAGTAAGTCTACGAACCGTGACCTAAGATATCACAAAGATTAAAAAATATTGTTTGGTGATACAACTATCAATTTATCTGACATTGACAAATATTTAATTGTTGTTTGTTCTGTATATAAGTACACATTTGAACTTTCTTGAGATATTTACAAGTTTTAATTTATAATTTAACATGCTCGTTAGGCTTGTTACTCCCGTGCAAATTTCCGATTCACTTCCGTGCAAATTTCCAAAGTCGAACGTGCGTATAAAAGTATAACTTCAAAAACCAACAACTCGGATTATGTTATAAATTTTCATTTTATTTTAAAATTTGGCATTTTTGCGTATATTACATATATTTAATAAAATTAACGTGGGGTTTTTAAATATTTCAAAAATAAAAAATTAAATTAATTTTGGGATTCGAACTCACATACACCAGCGTATGAACCAAACACGTAAAATATTTGCCAATTAGACATGACACAAACGTATTTCAAAATTGACAGTTCTGGGTCATACAGTCATTTATTGAGATTATTATTTTGAAATACAAAAGACTAATATAATTATGAACATTTAATAAATAATACAAAACATATCACATAAATAATATTATTAATAAATATTTTATATTATATATATATATATAATATTATATATATATATATATATATATATATATATATATATATATATATATATATATATATAATATTAAATATATATATACAAAAGGAAAATTTTTATTCTCGAGAGAGAAAATATTTCTTCTGTCTGTCTCTTACTCATTATCTTACATATGTAATGATTTCACAGATTCACTCCCATACCAATTTCCAACGTGGAGCGCGCGTATAGAAGTATAACTTCAAAAACATGGTTTCGTGACAACTTAGCGTATGAATATTTAGACAGCTATTTACGGCAACTTAGCTATATTTGAAATAAAAATGCTTAATGTATATTGTATCTTAACCCATTTTATAGCTTAATTGAAAAGAAAAATATTTTTAAATAAGTTTTAAGAGGGTCAGGTTTTGGGGGGTTAGGATTCCTCATAAAAAATAAGTAACCTTTATAAGGAATTTATTTTTGAATTGTTTGAATAGATGCCGTTAGAATCGGAAAAAACCGGATTTATTTTGATATCAAAGAATATAGACGCATATATCCGTTTATATTGTTCATAGGTTATCACGATAAATCGTTTTATCGATGCTAACGCCATCTATCAACAATTCGAAAAAAATGTTCCTTATAAAACGTACTTATTTTTTATGAAGAATCCAAATCTGCAATAAAAAACCGGGGATTCTATTTAAGAGTTCAAAGTTGCATCACGCCCTCTACAGAGATTAGAGGTGCAAGGTCGTTTTTGATGCTATTCGATAGATTTTTGAAAAATGCTATAAACGTGTTTTTGTATTTTTACTTGGAAGTGTAGTTCTACAGATATTAAACAGTTTCGATAATTTTCCTATGTTACCACGATAAATAGTTTTTTTCTATTCTAACGCCATCTATCAACAATTCGAAAAGAATGTCCCTTATAAAAGGTGCTTATTTTTCATGAGGAATCCAAATCTGCAATAAAAATGGGCTCCCTGCTCTAGAGAGTGTCTACCGCCAAGGCCACGATAACCCACACTTCATAATGGTCGCATCCTTCATACCTGTATTTTGAGTATACAGAATATACAGAGCATACTCTCTCCTCAAGAATTTCTCTCCAGTCGTCCCTATCCATCGCCTTTCTCCGTCAAGAACGTATTGCCATATTTCTCATGTCTTCATCGATGTTATCAAGGAACCTTGTTCTGGGTCTTCCTCTTCTTCTCTGATCAATGGGTCTATGGGTCAGCTGGGTCATTTTGTTCCACCCGCATTACATGCCCTATCCACCTCAGACGTCCTATCTTAATATGTTTAACCATATCAGGTACCTGGTATATACTAAAGTTCGAAGTTGTATCGTTTTCTCCACACTCTTTTGTCATTCACTGCTCCATAGATTCGCCTTAGTATTTTTCTTTCTTTCTTTCTTTCTTTTTTTTTTAGTTTTGTAGAGTTTTATTTTTGTATTTCTCGATATAATTGTGGATTTAAGGAGGAGATTGAGCTCCAAATAGCATCTGTTGGCCGTGCAAATTCTGCGGTTTATCTCTGCGGTAGTATTATTTTCAGTTTTAATATTTTTTATAACAAGTGATCGTCGGATTTGTGGTTGCGTGCTTATTTTCATATACTTCGTTTTGTTGGTGTTTATTATTAAACAAATTTTTGTAGCTGATTCTTTTAATGTTACATACGTCTCTCGTACAGCGTTTTCCGTTCTTCTAACAGTATTAATATCGTCAGTACAGGCCAGTATTTGCACTGATTTATTATATATTAAACCAATGGTTGTGATTTGTGATATACGTATTACTTTTTCCAGAGCCAGATTGAATAGTATACAGGACTGTCTCTCTGGCGTAGCCCGTTGTTTATTTTAAAAGGTTCAGACAGTTCCCCCTGAATTCGCACTCTACATCTAACTTTTTCAAGAGTGAGTTTTGTTAAATTTACTGACTGATTTGGTATTCCTAGCTTTTTCATTGCTTTGAACATTTCTCTCCTATTCGCAGAGTCGTAGGCTGCTTTATAGTCTATAAATATATGATGAGTATCAATGTCATATTCCACTGTTTTTTCCAAAATTTGTAAAATTTGTTTCAGGGTTGCAATCTGATGAATTGTCGATTTACCACCTCTGAAACCAGCCTGGTATTTTCCTACTATCCGTTCTATATATGGTGCCATACGGTGACATAGTACTGTGGAAAATATTTTATACGCTGTATTTTGAAGCGTAATTCCTCTGTGGTTAGAGCATCCAAAGATATCTCTTTTTTTGTGTATGGTGCAAAGTGCTCCAATATTCCAATCATTGGGGAGGGATTTCTGTGTTCATATTTTTTTATAAGCTGCTTTAATGCCATTATGGTATCATTCTTTATATAGTTTAGCTGGAAGATTATCTATTCTGGGTGATTTGTTTTTGGCTAGTTTTTTAACTGCATCTTTAACTTCAAGAATCGTTGGTGGCAAATTTCCATCTTTTATAAAATAACGAAGGTCTGGGTTTCACGGGCACTTATGCTATTCGTTTCTATTATATATTTTTTTATTTATTTCACTTTCAATCAATTTATTATCGAGCCTTTTCACCACCATAAAACAACTGCTCTATCAGAAATGGGTTTTAGTGTCGGCCAGGCTGAATATGATGCAGATACAGTCATCCGTTCTACGCTTGCTGCATTCCAAGACTGTGATTCTGTCACATCCTGTGATGTGATAGTATAATTGATGTGAACATCTGTTCACATCAATTATACTGTCCTTAAAGTTTTATGTATGACCATTGCAGAGAATTTGATGTTTCTACATGCTTTTTCAGGATGCGACACAACATCAGCAGCTTACAAGATCGGTAAAACTTTTTTCATCATAATTTTACACAAACATCCTGTGTTAGCTAGCGGAGCAGCATTTTTCGTCTCTTTGTATGGTGAAAATAAAGATGATCACTGACAGCATTAGATACAAACGATTGGCCAAGACAGTGACCAAAAATACATTTAACTTATCATCGCTTCGGTCAACACAAGATGCAGCTCATTTGCTCTTTTATTATCACAAATTCCACGATGACCTGGTACATATACCAGTGTGACACTTTTAAGTGCTGCAAGTCTGATGAGTTCTGCTCGGCATTTTAACACTAGCCTGGTACTAGATGGTACCTTAGAGTTGTTGATAGCCCCCACAGCCGCTTGACTATCTGTTCATATACTGATACGCTCAAAGCTCTTATGTTAATTTCCCTTGTATAATGCAGAATTGCATAAATTTCTGCGTGGAATACAGAAGTATTTGCTTTAGTGGAAAATATTTTTTTTTCCAGTTACATTGTCGATACTTTGTGCGTGCTCTAATTTGTGCTCTAATTTTTCCTATTACTTGATATTAATTCAATATATAACTAATATATAACTCTCTAGTGTTAGAGTCTATCACCAGGAAACACTGCGATCCTGAAGATTGGGGCTAAAAAAAGTATGGAAAATTTTGATATCAATCAAACCTTTCAAAACACCTACACCTCCGAATTTTTGAAATTAATTTTCTGCAGATGCGAGGGAAACTGTGGAAGTATGTGTGGTTGCCGAATAGAAGGCCTCAAATTCTATGCAGTGTGCCTCAATTGTTCTGGTTTGTCAACAATAAGATATTAATTGTTTTATTTTAGCAGGCAGTGTATGAAGATGTCATAATTGTCATTATTTGTGATTATTGGCTTTTTTTTGAAGTAACAGTAATGGCTCGTTTGGAATTAAACAATGAAAATTGCGCAAATTTACTTTAAATACATCTCCAACAAATTAACGAACCACTTCAATAAATCAATTTTATTTGTAAACAGGCAAAGAATAAAATATAAAACTTCACCAGATTTATTTTACATTTTATTAGTAATTATAACAATTTGTCTAATCATCAGAAAATGTTGAAGTACAGGAGAAAAAAAAAAATAAATAAAACGGAAAATTCTAAAAAAATAGTGATAAGAAAAGTACACTAAAATATGAAAAAAGTCTTAACAACGAGTGTTTCCACCTCTACTACGTATAACAGCCTCACATCGTTGGCCCATACTTAAAATTAATTGTCGTATTTCATTTTGGTCTAGGTCTCTCCAAATCCGGATCAGCCTCTCTCCTATTTCCTTTAAAATGATTGGTTGGATCGGTATCGCTCTTAATTGCCTACCAAGGATCTTCTTCTACGGCACTACAGCCCAAAATGAGCCTTGGCCTCCTTTATTTTTTGCCTACACCCTTGTCTGTCTGTGGCTGCTCTTCTCCATACACGGACTCCTAAAAGTGCTTGTGCGTCGCTGCTTACTGTGTCTTCCCAGCGCTTTCTTGGCTTTCCAACTGGTCTCTTTCCCTGCATTCTGGCGTTCAGTGCTCGTTTTGGTAGCCTATCCTCTCCCATTCGTATCACATGTCCGGCCCATTGCAATCTTTGTATTCTAATGAAGTCTGACAGGGGTGTTTCCTTATACAGTTGATAGAGCTCGTTGTTATATCGAATTCTGAAGATTCCGTTTTCCCTCACAGGTCCTAGTATTCTCCTCAGTACTTTTCTTTCGAATGTGTCGAGTTTGTTTTTGGATGTTTCTTTCAGGACCCATGCTTCGCTGCCATAACATGCTATTGGCCGAATTAAAGTTTTATAGATTCTCATCTTTGTATTTCGGTGGACACTTTTAGACCGAAATATATGGGAGAGGGCAAAATAAGCTTTGTTTGCCTGCGTTATCCTTTTTCGTATTTCTCCATCCTCTGCTCCATCGGCATATATTTCTACTCCCAGGTATGTAAACTTTCCAACCGTTTCAATGTCATCTTCATGCATAATGTTTTGTGGGATTATATTTCTTCTCGTCTGTACCATTATTTTTGTTTTTTTCTGTGTTAATTTCCAGACCTAGCCTTTTCGTTTGTGTTTTTAACTCTGCGTATGCTTCCTGTGCTCCTGTTGATGTTCTACTCATAATATTAATATCATCGGCGTAGGCAGCCAGTTGAAACGTTTTATTGGTCATCCTGGCCTACCAAGGATATCCCAGAGATTTTCAATCAGATTTAAATCTGGACTATGTGCTGGCCATTCCAAAGTATTAATTTCTACCTCTTCTAGATAATTTCTGACGATCTGTGCAGCGCGAGGTCTTAGTAAGAAATTTTCACCGATATAAGGAGCGAATGGTAATACATGTTGCTCCAGGATCTCCAATATGTACCTTTCAGCTGTAACAGTTCCATTTTGTATGACAACTAACTCCGTACGGTCAAAGAAATACCACCCCACATCATAACGGATCCTCCACCAAAAAATGTGGTGTGTGAGAAGTTACACTGAGCATATCGTTCGTTGGGTCGTCGCAACACACGAGCACGTCTGTCATTATTGTACAAATAAAATTGGGATTCATTAGTAACTAGCACTCGTTCCCAGTCAGCCTCTAACCATTTAAGTTGTATTCCCTAAGTCGCTGGCGAACAGTTTCAGTACTAATTTGTATAGCATGCACGTCTCGAAGCTAAATTTGTAGACTTCGATGTGTTACAAAACGTTGTCGAAGAGCAGAAATTCTTAAAAATTGATCTTGAATAGGGGTAGTTACCCAGTTTCGTCCTTGCCCTGGTCTGCGAGTATGATCCCCTATTTTGAGGACTCTTTCTAACACCCGTGAGACGGATGTGTGGGACACATTAAACCGAGGACCAATTCTTTGGTAACTCCAACCTTCTGACAGTATCACTGCTTGGACACATTCATCTCGGCTAAATTACGTGATTGGCGCTCCATAATAAACACAAATAACAATAATCAACTATTAAACCATAGCCGAATAAAATTCGTGAACACTTGGAAATTAGTATATTTATAGAATTAGTACATTTTTTGCTTCTTTTTGTTTTGTTGCAAAAAAACTATAAAGGATAAAACACAATCAATAAATATAGAGTGTACGAATAGCATATACAAGGGGTTTGCAAAATATAACATTACAATGGAAATTTTTATTAACGTTAATAAAATATTTTAATATTTCAAAGTGGTGCGTTAATTTCTTGGAGAAGTGTATATTGAGATATCTTTCACTTAAAAAAAGTAGATTAAGTTACCATCATAAAAGTGGACAGCTACAACATGGTTGTCGCTGATCGCACAAAACACATTAAACTCTCATCTCTCCTGAAAACCACGCAATCTTGTTAAATGTTGATTTACTTCACTCTAGTAATAATAATTGTCTCTATTAAACATTCCGTTTTTTTGTAAATTTTGATTCGGCACATCATGTAATATTTTTTAAAAATTCATTATTTTCTTGACATTTCATCACTACAAATTCTATTTCTTTATTATAGTCTGTTTCCTTTACACTTTGAACTGTGCTGTATAGGAATACAATTTTTGTTTTTTGTTTTTCAATTTATTGAACAGCGTAATGACTCTTCGGTAAGAGGAACATAGTAACCAAGAACATTAATTGTATGATCATTATTATTAACAATAGGCTTCGCTTTGTTAACTTTTGGATGCAGTAATGACTTATGGATGCGAATATTGGCAACTAAGGTAATCGGAAAGGAGAAGGATATACGCCACTAAAATGTTCGCCAATGCACCATTTAACATATTCTGGACATGTCATGAGGTCATACAGAAAATATGGAGAGATTTATAGTTTTTTCACGATTTCCCTCCATCCTTCCCTGTCCTGGGCTAGTTGTTCGCCTTCATGTAACCCTTGGTTAACCAATATTTTTGTTTGATCTACCGAACGGCTTGGAGATCTTCCCCTAGGTCTCTTTCCTTTAACTCTATCATCGACTATCAGTTTTTCCATCGAACCTGTTCTTCTAGCAATGTGTCCAAAATACTGCAAATATCTCTGTTGTATTTGTTTATGCAATCTATCCTTTACTTTAAGTTGTTCTTAATATGTGGCTATGGGAAAAATGAGTCCCCTTACCAGCCTTAGTTTTGTGTGTATTGTTATGCTTGTTGTTATGCAGATCATAGAAAGTTTCAAAGCACCTATGCACGATGTAATAGAAATGATCAGAAACTTAAATCTGTGAAGACGGACCATACACGATATCAAGACGAACATTACACTCTCTCCAGGAGGCGAAGACTGAAGAGAGAATTTAGATAAGAATTAAAACTATTTCTTACTTTTATTAATTTCCAGGTGGGAGGTGATGGTGTCAAATGGACATTCTTGGAACATAATGGGCCCGTATTCGCCCCAGATTATGAGAGACTACCAAAGCATGTCAAATTCTATTATGATGGAAAAGAAGTGGAATTATCAGAAAAAGCTGAAGAAGTTGCAGGATTCTATGCAAAGTGGTTGGATCGTGACCACACCTGCAACGACGTATTTAACAAAAACTTTTTCGAAGACTGGAGAGAGGTTTGGTAATTTTTAACATACTTTTTTTTTAAATAAATCACAATTAAATTTGGTTTTTTACTTTTTACACTTTTTTAATACTTGAAGTTTGTCTTTCAATCTTCACTTCATCAATTCTAATTTCTTCTGTATATGAAATATTTTTTTATTAACCCTACTTTTATTAAAATCTATTTTTACAATCTCAATCTAAATATTTAGGTAGATAATAGAATTTAGGAATAAGTAATAGGACTGACAATTAATGTATTTTAACATGTAGGGAGGCATCCAGTGGTGCATCCTTTTTTTAAATTTAGTCCTCAATATTGAATATGATATCTATTTATACATAATATGTATACATTTACTTTTAATCAAATAACTCTAACGAAAATTTTCGTTTTAACCTTCGAGCTGTATGCGGTTTAGTCAATAAAACTTTTTGCGAACACCTTGGATACACGGCTTCATTGCTTATGAACCATGGAACTACTAGTAGATATTGTTCTTAATATTTTAAATTGAAATCTTTGTATGATTTAATTATTGAAACGTGCGGCGGTCCCCATAATTCTGGTCCATAAGTCCAAATTGGTTTCAGGATGGATTTGTAGATAAATATTTTATTTTCAGTTCAACAATCAATACATGTTCATCAACTTATGAATTAGTTGTTTTCGCTTAGTAAATATAAATATGCTTCCTCCAGTTTAATCTTCTGTCCAAGTAAAGGGTATTTTTTAGAGGTATAGAAATGTAAGTTGGCAACACTTTGTTAACTGGCGGCCATTTTGACAGCTGTTAAATGATTTATGTTTAGTTTGGTTTGGCATTTCAGCATGAATAGACTGACGCCTGAATAACGCTTTCTAACCTAAAATCATGGTTCTGTTCGAAATACGTATTGCACGCTACGTCCATTTTATGGTTAACATAAAAATGATAATAAGCATCCACACAGATGTAGTACAGTGCGTACAGAAGAAGTTATTGCTAATGTAGAGTGTAGCATAGAGGAAGACACGAATCAGTCTATCCGCCATTGTGCACAGCAGTTGTGTATGTGTCCATCCACTTTATGGAAGATTTTGCGAGAAGATTTGCATGCTTACAAAATCCAACTCGTGCAAGAATTAAAACTACACGATAACCTAGCAAGGTGTAGATTCTGCGAATGGGCCCAAAACGAGATTGCCGTTGATTCTGATTTTCATAAGCGAATTTTGCTTAGCGGTTAAGCTCATTTTGGTTGAATGGCTATGTCAACAAACAAAACTGCCATATTTGAAGTGAAGATAATCCTCAAGTGTATGTTGACACATGTAGAGGTGCTAATATAGACTCCGACCACTACCTTGTAAGAACAAAACTCAGGGCTCGTATATCAAACGCTAAGAAGGGCCAGAGCACAAAATCTGCTAAATATAATACTGGTGTGCTAAAATCTGAAGACGCTAGGGATAACTACAGGAAAATTTTAAATAAAGAGCTGACAAGAATTGACGAAAATTTAAGTATAGAAGAACACTGGACTAAACGCAAGGAAGCTTGCGTTTGGTAAAGTGTTCTTACAGCGGCTAAAGGCGTTTTAAAACCTAACCAGGCTAAAATAAACGAAGATTGGTTTGACGAAGAATGTAGATCCATTAACCAACAGAAAAATGAAGCATATAAGAGACTTCAGCAGCGCAGAACTAGATCAAACCTGGAAGACTATGAAAATCTTAGACGAGACGAAAAAAGGACATTTAGAAGGAAAAAGAAAGAGCTATACGAAAACGCTCTAAACGAGATTGTTAACCGCCACAATAGAAAAGACTTGCGAAAATTTTACCAGAAGATAAACAGCTGCAGAAAAGAGTTCAAACCCAGAATAACAGCATGTAAAGACAGAGATGGTTCCATAATTAGTGACAAAGAACAGATACTAAACAGGTGGGCGAATCATTTTGAAGAACTGCTTAGCGATAGTCGTGAAGAAGACCAAATAGAAATTACTTTGCTTGAAATGGATGAAAACGCTTAAGAGCCGCCCCCCACCGAAGAAGAAATTAGAGAAGCCATTTCAAAACTGAAAAATAACAAAGCTCCCGGTTTGGACAATCTTCCTGCCGAAGTATTTAAGAATGGAGGTTACACCCTTTTTAAACACATGCATAAATTAGTAACCAAAATCTGGCAACGGAAGAAAACGCCCGCGGTCTGGAAATTAGGTGTAATGCACCCTCTTCACAAAAAGGGAGATATGATGGTATGTGATAATTATAGGGGCATCACCTTACTTAACGTGACATACAAAGTATTGTCCAACGTATTGTACAGAAGATTGATCCCCTATGCTGAACAAATAGTTGGGAACTACCAGTGCGGTTTCCGACCCAATAAATCAACAACGGATCAAATCTTCACAGTCAGGCAGATTTTTGAGAAAACGCTTAAGTTCGGAGTCGACACACACCACATATTCGTGGATTTCAAAGCCGCATACGACTCAGTCAACAGACAAAAACTTTTACAGGCTATGGTGGAATTTCAAATGCCACTTCATCTTGTTCAACTAACGGAACTTACACTCACAGGCGTAGAGAGTGTAGTCAGAATCCAAAACGACTTTTCCAGACCCTTCCATTGTAAAAATGGACTGAGACAGGGAGACGGACTGTCATGTCTCTTATTTAACCTTGCACTAGAAAAAGTAATTCGAGAGTGCCATATTAATACGAATGGCACCATCTTTAATAAATCTGTACAAGTGGTCGGATATGCAGATGACGTAGACATTATTGCTAGGTCCACAGAATCTCTGATCGAAGCATTTCGATCACTAAGGGCGTCTGCACTTAGAATGGGTTTAAAAATAAACGCACAGAAAACCAAGTATATGTATTGTACTAAATCAGGCAACCAAATACCTAGACTATTAATTGATGATCTGGAACTGGAAGGTGTGGACACCTTCGTCTACCTGGGCTCGCTGCTGACCGAAGACAACAATGTCAGCGAAGAAATTAAAAGAAGAATAGTGCTTGCCAATAAGTGCTATTATGGCTTGAGGAAACATATGGCACCAAAACTACCCAGAAAAATTAAAGTTACCATATATAAAACACTAATAAGGCCAGTGTTAACATACGGGTCTGAAACGTGGTCACTTACACAGAACGACCAAGAATTGCTTAAACGTTTCGAGAGAAAAATTCTAAGGAAAATATATGGAGGAATCCAAGAACAGAGTTTGTAGCGTAGGCGCTACAACTTTGAGTTATATAGAAGTTTTGGGGAACCTGACGTTGTAAAATGTATTAAATTAGCACGCCTTCGATGGATAGGACATGTAACTAGGCGAGATGAAGATGCAACGACCAGAAAAATTTTCGACCGAAGAGGACCAGTGGGAAGACGAGCCAAAGGAAGACCAAAACTTAGGTATCAAGATAACATAGAGGATGATCTAAAATCCATTAGAGTAAAAGCATGGAGAAGAGTTGCCAGAGACAGATGCGAATGAAAGATTATTCTGAAGAAGGCTTTGGCTCATAACGAGCTGTAATGCCACTGATGATGATGATGATGATGATGTTGACACACCATTACATCCAGAAAAACTGACTGTTTGGTGTGCTTTGTAGGCTGGTAGAATCATTGGTCCGTACTTCTTCAAAAACGATGCTGGTCAGAACGTTACAGTCAATGGTGACCGATATAGAGCCATGCTTACTGAATTTTTTATTCCTTATTTGAACAACTACGATATACATGAGCTGTGGTTTTAACAAGATGGCGCAACATGTCACACAGCTCGTGCCACAATTGATTTGTTAAAAGAAACGTTTGGTAACCGCATAGTTTCACTTTTCGGACCTGCGAATTGGCCTCCAAGATCGTGCGATTTAACACCGCCAGACTATTTTCTGTGGGTATATGTGAAGTCGCTAGTCTACGCCGATAAGTCTGAAACGATTGACCACTTCGAGAATAATATTCGCCGCGTTATTGCTGATATACAACCACAAATGTTGGAAAAAGTCATTAAAAATTTGATCTCCAGGTTGGACTACGTCAGAGCCAGTCGTGGCGATCCTATGCCAGAAATTATATTTAAATTATAATGCCAAAAAATTATCTTTTGAGTAAATTCAATTTCATGTCAATTTAAAAGATGGTCTTTGTTTTATTCCAATTCAAAGTTCTATATCTCTAAAAAAACCACTGTTACATACCTAGAGATTTGACGTCATCACCTTGTGGGATTCCTTTACCATTTACGTATACAGTCGGACATGTTTCCCTACGCATGGTAAATGTTAGGTGTAGTGATTTGTTTATATATAATTTGACTCCCCATTTTGTCAACCATTGTTGTATTTTACTTAAGTTACTTTGTAGGTTTTTTGAGGCTATTATGGGATTTTTGTTAAATGATAGTATTGCCGAATCATCCGCAAAAGTGGCTGTGGTGATATTTGCATCTATCGGTAGTTTCAGCAGTAAATATAAGATATAATATGGGTCCTAGAATGCTTCCTTGAGGTACCCCAGCGAGAATTTGTTGTATGCTTGTCTATTCATTCTCATACTTTACCTGGAATTTTCTGTTGGTGACACAGGACTTTAAGATTATATAGTAATTTGTTGGTAAATTCTGTCTTAGTTTACATAAGAGACCTTTGTGTCAGACTTTATCAAATGTCTGCTTATGTCCAGGAATACCGCTCAGTACCTATTATTTTCAGTCTTCTTTGATTCTCTCTACAACTCAACATGTATCTGTTATTTTATGAACCCAAATTGGTGTAATAGTATTATTTTGTTGCTTTCTAGTATAGGCGTGAGCCCAGTAAATGAGAAAAACCACTGGAAGAGAGACCAAGACTACATAAGACGTTAGGACAGTATTCCTGACTTTAGTATTATTGTTATCTTTCTGTGCTAATTTCTATTGTAGTGGGAAATGACCTAATCTTATTATGGAGTTAAGTAACTGTGTCAGAAATTGGAAGCTTTTCTCTGGGACTTGCTGCAGAGTTTTTTCAGTAATACGGTCGTATTCTGGGGCCTTTTTTGGATTGATGTTGTGTTGTATATTTTTTATTTCATTTTTTCTTATTCTTTTTTCAGGAGGTTCTAGTTGATAAGGTTTTGCAAGTACTGAAATAATTTCTTCAGTCTAATTTTTGTAAGTATTCCCGAAAAGTTGCATTTTTTTCTGCCATTATCTGTTTTTTAGTTCTTTTTATGCTTTATTGAGATCTGTTTTACTCTGAGGTGATCTTGTTATTTGTCATTGTTTTCTGAGCCTTTTTTTCTTCATTATTTTTTCGTATATGGTATTGGAACAGTTTTTTTTCGTATGTAGGTTTGTAGGTAATATAGTAGGTAATCAGTTCTATGCTGCTTCCTGTACAACTGTGTTCTATTGCATGTTCGATCTGTTTATCCGTCTTTAGTGAGATCTAAAATAACTCCAATTTGATTTATTGTTGTGTAACGACAAACTCTTTTCTCTTGTTTTTTTTTTGTTTGTTAATATGTTTTTACTTACGGTTATGATAACTGGTAAATGGTCAGTGAATAAATCAAAACAAGACTTTGGTTTAAAGTATTTTTCGTTTATCCTTTTCACTAGAGCAAAATTGAAACATCTGGATTTTTCGCAGGGTCTCCATGCCAGTATGTTGGCTTCCTTGTGGTTACTATGTTTAGCTTACCTATTAGTATTTTTTTGCAGTTTACGAACTTTGGTATTATCAACTCTAGAGCCCCACATTAGATGTTTTAAATTGTAGTCTCCGCCAAAAATAAACCTAGATCCAAGTGTATCAATAAAATAAATAAATATAAATTTCTTATTGTTTTCTTGCATTTTTAACTTTACAAAAAACAGAGGTAGAGATTTTTTTGTAGTTCTTTGCCGTATATTCGTTATTTGTTGAACGATATGTCCTTGGCTCTTTATTTTTTTTTAATTTCTTATATACCCACTGTGGGATGAATATGACGAATCACTATTGTAAAGGGTTTGTCTTGCTTCTTGCGATATGTATGAGATTCGGATATTTTCTATACTATACTATCGTATATTTCAATTGTTTGGGCATCTACCTTAACTTATTCTTCATTTAATACTGTGATTAAATGTTTGACTTCGGTTTGGCCTCGGTGTTTAATAGTTGGTTTAATGGTTGAATATTTTGACCAGCAGTAAATATCGGTGGGAGTTTCTCCTAGTGGTTTTTTGCCTCTTCAGTCCCTGCTTCTTCGTTAATTAATACATTAAATTTATTTGATGTTGGTGTCTTCAGCCAGTAGTTATCTATTTTGGTTTGATTAAGTTTGAAATGTTGTTCCGGATTATTTCTCGCACGCTTTTTAATTTGGAATATTTGCCATTCTTCATCATTTGTTTTAGATGTGCTTGGTGAGTAATACTGCGGTAAAGTACTTTAGACTGAATAGGTACTTACTAGTATTGAGATTGAGGTAACTGCATTGACTGATTTGGTTGGCTTGGACTGAAATTTTGCTGGGTTTGTGACATATGATATGGTCCCATTTCCATTTTTTGTGGAAAATATCCTAGTTATTGAACTGGCATGTTTTGATCGCCGAGGTTGATTTGGCTCGAGGTTGGACATTGGCATTATGGAAATGAGTACTGATTACTTTCATTGGACATGTTGATTTAAATATTAATATTAATATTAGGTGTTACTTTTGAATTCTGGATTTCAACAAAACTTACAGCAAATTTTTGAATTCTCCCTACTAATTCTAGTATATTTTATTTTTTAAATTTTTTAACTATTTAATTTGTTTTAAAATAATTTGATTTTATATGAAATATAAACCTTTTAATTGTTCTGTAATTTTCGGCTTATTTCAAATTATTTTTTTTCGTGAAATCAACAGGTAATGACAGATGATGAACGTGCCATTATAACTGACCTGAAAAAGTGCAATTTTAAAAAGATGCATGCCTATTTCATGGATGTAGCAAAAAAAAATAAGAACAGATCCAAGGAAGAGAAAAAGACCTTAAAGGAAAAGAATGAGGCTACAGTCGAAAAGTATGGTACTTGTAATATTGATGGGCTCAAGCAAAACATTCAGTTTAAGCTGCCACCACCAGGACTTTTTATTGGTAAATCTTTTTTAACATAAAATAGTATCTCTTAAAATAATTGACAAATATGTATTTTGTTACTATCTCTTTATTTTAGTGTATTATTTTTATTTATAGGGTATTTGATACTCCGAGAGTAACCGAGAAGGGGAAGCATAGCTAGCTTTCTTGTCATATAGGTACCGTAAAACAGGGTTACTTTGCACCAGTTTTAAGTTTCATTTTCTTAGAGTGGATATAACGTTACTCAAAAGAAGATCTGAACTTTTTATTATAAATATCTATTCAACAGGTCGTAATATAGCTCTTATTATAGCTGTTTTTTAGTTATATTGCATAATTAAGATTTATGCAATTTTATTAGTGGTGCAAAGTATACCCTAGAAGAGTCATACTTTGCTCCACTTGATATTTTAATAATATTTGGCTACGAAATGCTGGCTGGGGCATAGTAATCCTATCTGATTTTAAACTTTGCACCATTTAAATGCAAAAAATGTTGGTCGGCCCAGTTTTTTGAATATAAACCTACCTACATTTATGAAAGAAGCCTAACGGGAAAGAACATTGCTACATTTTAAAAGAACAAATTTTATTAGAAGTACAATAGTGAAAATACAAAGTTTGAATCTAATCCTACCACAATTTGTCGCATTCCGGAACAATGTAAAATCCTCGTCTGGAAATTTTCTTGGGAGGATTT
The DNA here is from genome assembly GCF_040954645.1 of Diabrotica undecimpunctata. Taxonomy (NCBI): domain Eukaryota; kingdom Metazoa; phylum Arthropoda; class Insecta; order Coleoptera; family Chrysomelidae; genus Diabrotica; species Diabrotica undecimpunctata. The sequence continues at coordinate 181,993,117 of NC_092803.1, forward strand.
ATGACGCCAATTACATTGTCCTACGAATACTATATTTCGTCGCGTCTTTCTGGCCATTTCCAAAACTTTATTGATTTTGACATGGCGTTGATCATCGCTCCGTCATTTTATATTGTTCTTATGACTCCAGGGTAAACATGATCTTCATAGACAAATAAAACGTACTCACCAATATTTTTTTAACATGATTCTTTTTTAACTTTTTAAGCAGAGTTTTTAACTTTTTCGGCAATATTTGTTCCAAGAGAACCTGAGGCGAGTTTTTCATTAAATTCGCTTCTTCTTCTTCTTTCATCTCTTGCAGCTCATTTATTTCATCATCTGATGTATCCCTGCCTAGTGGAAAGTGGTCGTCCAAAGCAATATCGTTCTCTAAATCATCTACAACTTCTGGCTCAACAGCTTGATGAAGTGTGGAAGTAGATGCTTTAGTTAGAGCTTCTAAACTAATTTCAGAATGGGCAATGTTTTGTCTTGCTGGAACATTTATTTTCTTTTTCTTCCCACCTGTCTTAAACTGGGTGGCTTCCTTTCTTTTATCTTCTAAATATCGAATGAAAGTGTTTTCGATATCTGACGAACTTGATTTATTATTGTTTGTTGTATGACTATCAGTTATCACACTAGATTGCTGAGTTATTTTTAACCGCTCCAAGAGCGGTGTTATATCACAAGGAACGATACCACATTTCCTGAATCCCGACTTTAATAACTCATCGCTATTCTTTTGTATTTTTTCGATTAATGATCGTAAAAGCGTTGGAAAATGCTGTTTCTCAAGTACATTTGATCTACTCCCCACATGAGTTTCCTTATATTCAGATAAAATTGCCCTCCAGGCCTTTTTCAAAATGGGGCAAATAATGCAACATCTAGCGGTTGTGTAACGTGGGTGCTATTCGGAGGCAAACATATAAAATTTATGTCGTGTTTTCGACAAAAATCCAGGACTTCAACATTTATATGAGTAGAAAAATTGTCTCCTAAAATGACCTTCTTTCCCTGAATTTTTTTCAGCCTGGGCAATAGAATAGTGTTAAACGAACCAACCAGATGCAGTATTTGCATAACGCGTACCAGAGGGGCCATTTTCGGTCCAGGTGTCCCACAAATGCTTGGATTTGTACACCACATAAGGAGGTAGTAGCTCACCAGCTGCATTTCCACACAATCATAAAAAAAATACTACTTTTTGAAGAGTTACAAATTCTATTAACATCTTTATCAACGTCTGGCCATGTCTTGCAATTTTTAGAAGGCTCCAGATTAAAGCAGAAATCTTAATTTGTTTCGAAACTATCTTACCGATTTTTCTATCAGATGTCGCTATTGCGTCCAAAACGAAGCCATTTTATTGTTGCTTCCTAATAAGACGGAGAAGATTATTTTTCACGTTAAGAACGGCTATGAATAACTATTCTGATGAGACTTATTAAGTCGAAATACGTATCAATAGATACATAGACGCTTTGAACGTGAAATCAAATCTTTTCTGTCTTTTTCATTTTTTTTTATTTTTTTTCATTTCAAGTTACAAATTCGTTCAGGAAATTTAACCCCACGTTTAATTAATAGCTTTTTTTTGTCCGGGATTATCTGTTAACTTCGTCTCGTCATAATTAAAAAATAGCATGTGGCTCCACACCAGTTTATATTTGTTTTAAATTTTGTATGTATTCAGCCATTTGGTCTGCATTGAGTGCTGCTCTACTTCTTTTTAAGTTTGATGCTATCTTTGCAGTAAGATCCTTATGACGACTTGAAAATGATTTGACCCAATCCATACCAGGAGTATTATCCTTAAAGCAAGTTATTTTTTTTCCTTGGCGATTTAAATGAGTCTTGATTATTTGTCAATTATAATTCAATTCCAGTAACAGGAAATCCAGCATCACTAAGGCTATGAATGCATTGTACGAAGCACCTTTCCTCTTCATAAGAGATTATTGATGGGTATCCAGGTTTTCCAGCATGTACTCCTTTTAATTTGTACAAAATAGTTCTACTTGGAATGTTAAAGGATTCAGCGGCAACTCTTGTACTTATGCCATCTTTTATTGCTGACAGACATGCTTTCAAATCTTCTTCTGAGTAGTCTGCATATTTGTGAGATCCCAGTTTCCTTTTATAACGTCTGGGCATTTCCTAAAAACAATTTTCCTAAGTATTAACATTTTACTCTTGGAAATACTTTGCACCACTTGCAAATTAGCGGTGCAAAGTATACCCAATTTCACGTGTTAAGTGCACATGTAAACAATGTTTTTTTTGTTATTGATATCCTGGTTTAAAACCGTTATTTTAACAACTAAAAATCGCAATCGATTGAGGTATATGCCATTAGACGTGTACTTACCAATTTGTGTCCGCTGGGACTGTCTGCACAGTATAATTTTGCAAAGTTAGAAAATAACAGATTTTCGAGGTTAATATTCTAACCGTTGCTGATAGATAACTGGCAACTGGCGACCGCAGAGACAATCGCGCGCATTTTACTCACTTATTGCGATGTTGCCTATGTGCTCTAGAGGTAGTACAAATATATAAACAAAATTGAGCGTAGGTTTACAGAAAATATACTTTTACACGTTTGGTGCAAAGTTACCCTGCTCAGTGCAAAGTAACCCCGTTTTACGATACGCCAGAGGCGACAGTTTTTAATTTAATTAAATTCAATTCAATTCCATTCAATTCGATTTAATTTTATTCGATTGATTCGATACGATTCAATCGTATCGAATTTTAGGAGCACAAGCACTTTTAGGAGTCCGTGTATGGAGAAGAGCAGCCACAGACAGACAAGGGTGGAGGCAAAAAATAAAGGAGGCCAAGGCTCATTTTGGGCTGTAGTGCCGTAGAAGAAGAAGAAGATTCGATACGATTCGATTTCATTTCCATCGAGTCGACTCGATTCCAATTGATTCCAATCGATTTCAATCGAATACACTTGATTCCAACCGATTTCAATCGACTCGGTTCGATTCGGTTTTCTTCCAATCGATTTGATTCGATTCGGTTTCAATGTATCCTTATGTTTCAATAAATGACAGGGTTGCCGGTCATACTATTAAACTTTTTGGTAAAACCCCACATGCTGATGAGTGGCTAATGAAATCTGCGACCAGCACCGAGCAAAAAGAGTACATTTTCCATAACAAACTCTCACAGATATTAAATGCAAATTGAAATTTATTCAAGAAAAAAACGTTAGAGTTTGTTAAACTACTAATTTGGTTTAAATAAAAATTAATTTATAATTTTTTAAATTAAGAACCAACAATTGTTTTATTGGTTCAACCACTAATTTCATTTTTTATTGTTCTTTTGTTCAAATAAAAAAGTATTGTGGATTACAAATTTTTTCTCTAAATTTTTAGGTCTAGGTGAGCATCCCAAGAACGGCAAAGTGAAAGAACGCCTCAAACCTGAAGATATCAGAATTAATTGTAGTAAGGATTCCAAAATACCGAAACCTCCTCTTGGACATAAATGGAATAAAGTCTGTCATTTAAATACTTTTACATGGTTATTTTCCTATAGAGAAAATATACAACAGAAGCTCAGATACAGACGGTTGCATGATAGTTCCAAACTAAAGGGAGAAGGAGACTTAAAAAAATACGAAGCAGCACGGAGATTACATAAATGTATTAAGGACATTCGAAAACAATATCAAGAGGTATATATATATATATATATATATATATATATATATATATATATATATATATATAATATATATATATATATATATATATATATATATATATAATTATACATATATATATATATATATATATATATATATATATATATATATAATTATACATATATATATATATATATATATATATATATATATATATATATATATATTTCTTTTTCAATTTTTCTTTAAGAGCAGATCTCTCTATCTTCAGTGGTGACCCGTTGGTCGTCGTGATGTCGTATATGGTCTCTCTTCATAGATTTATGTCTCTGGTAATTTCTATTATATGAAGTTTTAAGAATGATGTTAAAGTTGTGCGGTTTGGATTCTAGTTTAAGGCGTATTATTCTAACGTTAGGACCTTGGAATTCAAGAATTAATTTTCATAATCTTGGTGAAATCAAAATGGCTACACCAGTAAAATTCTGAGTCTCGCTGCCAGAGAAGTTAATGTAGTTGCCATCTTGTGTTTTGAAATAGTCCTTTTCTATCCAGTGTGTTTCAGCTTCTCCAGCGATTTCAATATTGTATCGTGTCAGCTTTCTTTTAAGTGATTCTTAGTTTCTAAGTTTTTGTTTTTAGTGCTTTTACGTTTCATGTACTGACATTCACTGTATATTTCAGTTGTAACTGGTGTAGACTAGTAATACAGATGACTAAAATACAATTGGTAATAACGTATATTAAATTTTTTTTCTTTAGGACTGGAAATCAAAGAAAATGAAAGTGAGACAGAGAGCTGTAGCATTGTACTTCATTGATAAGCTAGCCCTCAGAGCTGGTAATGAAAAGGATGAAGATCAAGCTGATACGGTGGGTTGTTGTTCTTTGAAAGTAAAGCACATAAAGCTTCATGAGCAAAAAGATGATAAGAAATTTGTTGTAGTCTTTAATTTTCTTGGTAAAGCTTCAATGAGGTAAGCACAAGATATTATTTAGAACACTTCTAAGATAAATATAATTTAAAGTCAATAAAGAAGATAATATCCTGATATAATCATTAATTTTTTAGGTATTATAATGAAGTACCAGTGGAAAAACGGGTGTTCAAAAACTTGGGTCGGTTTATGGAAAACAAAAAACCTGGTGATGATCTCTTTGACAGACTTAATACACAAATTATGAACAAACATCTGAATGAACTTATGGAAGGTCTTACTATTAAGGTATTTGTATTCAGTTTGCTAGGCTATGGAATTGGAATACATGAACTTTACACTATACATTGAGGTATAAGTGGAACAACAAAATGTATTAATACTCATACATGAAATGCACCTGGTGAGTTATGAGTACTTACCTCTTAACTTCCCTTTAACTTTGGTAAAATATTTATCGGTGACATTTTAGGTTAACTTTTGTTTATTTTAACCTTAAAGGGTTACCAGACCAGTAGACTCTTTAAACTAAACGTACCATATGTATTCTTATCCGTCGGCTACTTCCTAATATTCAAACTCATACCCGAGAAAAAAGCCTCTACTAAAAAATCCAGTGGAGAAAAGCAATGAAACGAAACACATGGATACGGCAAATACTACGAAAGAGAATGCCAAACCTTGGATGCATACGGGCCGAATGTTCTACTCCATTATTTAAGATTCGCCATAACTTGTGGAAATAATATGGAGGACATAAAAAGTTAAAATCAACATGTCTCATATCCCTAAAACTTTTTTCAGAATCATTCATAGAAGAATTAACAAGATGTGTGAGTTTGAGATGAGTGACACTTAATTCGGATTTTAAAATAGATTGGGAACACGAGAAGTTCGTTTTGACTTAACGGTATTAACACAATGATGCAGAGACATGAATGTAGATGTATATGCATGTTTTATTGATTATGGAAAGATAATTAAAAATTAACTGCGTTAACCATTCAAAGATGATCGAAATTCTGAGAACAACTGGATTGACGAACAAGACTTGCGAATTATCTGAGAACTAAGGTTGCATCTTATCACCGCTATTATTTTATCTGTATTCGGAATCTATATTCAGAAAAGCATTAAACGAGGTTCAAGGTACACTGATGATACCGTCCTAATAGCAAGCAACGCACAAAAACTACAAAATGTAATAAATGCAGTAGTTCGTCATAGCGAAATGTTCGGTTTGCATCTAAATGCTTCCAAAACTAAAATTCTAGTATTTTCAAATATACCTAGAAACGTACATGTGTACGCCAAGCAACAAATAGGTAATAGAATAGGTAACTTAAATAAAATATTTGGGAGCAAATATTAACAGCCAGTGTAACCCAAAAAAGAAATCCTATCAAGAATTGAAAAAGCGAGGAAAACACTCATGAACATGAAAACATTTTTTACAAGATCAGACCTTAGTCTAGAGCTCAGAATTCGAATGATCAGATGTTACATTTTCTCTGTTTTGCTGTATGGCTGTGAAAGTTGGACAATGGACTCTAAAATAAATAAAGAATAGATGCCTTTGAAATGTATATATACAGACGGATGCTGAGAATTCCGAATTCCATGGATACAAAAAGTTACCAATAGCGAGGTACTTTGGCGCATGAGTAAACAAAAAGAATTATTCAGCATAATCAAAGAGAGAAAAATACAATACTTTGGTAGTGTGTTGAGGTTAAAGATATGAGTTATTCCAAATCATATTGGAAGGTAAAGTGCAGGGCAAAAGATCAGTTGGAAGACGCCAGAACTCGTGGCTGAAAGACCTGAGGAGATGGTTTGACCGGCCACCCACAGAAATCTTTCGTGCAGCAGCGCAAGCTACAATTGCCATTTGGATCGTCAACCTTCGAAAGGAGACGGTGCAATAAGAAGAAGAAAAAGCCAAAAATAAAAAAAATGAGGCCGCCCTATGGATACATGTAAAAAAGAAGTACGATATGTACTAGCCGAAACAACCACTAGCATAAATGTATTGCTGACTGAAGCAGTTATGCCTGAAGATGACTTTATTGAACTTGCTCTGGAGAACCTCAGAAATAAGCTTGATGAATTGTTCAGTGATGTAGCCCAGGCTATGTCAGTTAAAAACTAAAGCATAGATAAAATAACATAAAATACCCAAATCACCCAATGGCGAGGATATAGGAATCAAGAGTAGTTTTCAGTGATATAAACGTCATCAAGTAAAAATTTTTTCGGAAAACGTCTACAGGAGCAGATAAAGTGCCTCTTCTCGCGACCGAATAGGGAACGATATCGACAACTATGGTAGATTAAAGAGATCTCTGAATCATCTGAAAGAAAAGGAAGTGACTGTTAGTTTAAAGAAACCGAGATGCAAGAGACTGCTGGGAGACTTAAAGAAAGTGGTAGGCTATCTGAGACACAATTTGGCTTTCGGCAAAGTAAATCAATGGTGGATGCAATGATGAGGGTGAAAAAAATTGCCACGGTAGAGAACATACTAGGATTCATCGTGTTTAGTGATTGCAATCCAGCAGCATTTTCAGTCTAGCTGGATTTTTGCAAGATTGGCCCGAATCCAGCTTGATCCAGCGCGAATCCAGCAAAATCTGGAATCAAAATAAAAACACGATTTAATGTTTTTTTTGTTCATTTATTACTTAAACTTTTTATAAAATAAAAGTTATCTTATATAATGAAATAAGAACGTATAATCAGTAGCAATTCGCAATCAATCTTACCTCTCTTTAACTTAAAATGGCTAAGACAAATACCACAATTATCATGAGATTAAAAAAAACTCGTACTCAGTAAGCCGTGGAAGTGAAACATAGGGCTTTGCTTGTGTCGGCTGAGAATTGTCACGAATGAAATTTGATCCAATTGAACTTATCTGTTGTAAGAGTAGTTCATTTGAAGCAAATTTCATTGATGGCAATTTTGAGCTGACACAAGTTAAGTATTCTTCCATAGCTTACAGAGGACGAGTTTTTTTTTGAATATCATGATAAAAATCAGTGTGTATTCTAAATTTCTAAACAACAGAAACATAAATTATTTAAATAAATATAAGGTTGAATGCTCGAATAAATGAACTTTGATCAGATAAAAGGCATATATCGAGCACAGTTTAATTTAATCTTGCCCAAGTACTTTCGATCCCTAGATCATCTTCAGGGGCATTTCGTCAATTGCGGCCTATCCGACAAGAACAAAATGTCATAAACATATAAATGTACATCACACTACACTACAAAAGGACAAACAAACACTTTAAAATTATTTAAGGAAGGCTACATTATGTGCAGAAGCCGGAGACAAAATGAAAGATTCTGTCTCCGGCTTCTGCACATAATGTAGCCTTTCTTAAATAATTTTAAAGTGTTTGTTTGTCCTTTTGTAGTGTAGTGTGATGTACATTTATATGTTTATGACATTTTGTTCTTGTCGGATAGGCCGCAATTGACGAAATGCCCCTGAAGATGATCTAGGGATCGAAAGTACTTGGGCAAGATTAAATTAAACTGTGCTCGATATATGCCTTTTATCTGATCAAAAATATATTATTTAGTTTTTTGGAAATAAGACCTTAAAAAACATATTTTATCTATCGTCTTATCGCTTAACCTACCTTGCATATATCTGCAAATATTGCCGGTTATCAAATAGTCATAAACCATGGACAAATGATCGCCTTTCACTCCTTCGGTCTCGTAAACGGTCATTTTCTTTTTCGAAATCTTTTCGTAATCTTTTGAGAACCAGTTTTTTTTTGGTTATAATAGTTTTCTCTCTCTTGTTTCAGTTCAATCTCAAGTTCTGTTCTAAAGTAAAATTCACGGTCTCCGGATTAGCTGGCATATCTTCTACTTCCATTATGTCCTCTTGTACTGTTTCCACAATCACTTGTTTATTTATATACACATTGCATTCTTTTTCGACATGGGGAAATAACCAGGATTGTTCAGTCCTTCGTCATACTTTTTTGGATTTTGTAAGTATACTAATGTACCTGTAATTTCAGAGAGGCGCCGTTCCGCGATTTTGTTGCGTAGTGCTTCCGATAGCTCAGCACCAATGCTAGAGTCCTGGCTATTTAGTTTGTCTAAGACAAATTTTAAGGTTGTATCGGTCGTTACCAAAGTGGACTCTCTTCTGCAAAGAGCTTCTACAGCCAGTTGCACCAGTTAAAGAGTGGCGATCAACTCATTGATTATTAACCACTCGCCGGCAGAGAATTTTATCGCAGAATCAATGTCTATCAACGCTTTATCGATGCAAACTTTTAGGCTGTAGAAACGTTCCAGCATACTGAGCAAACTGTTTCACCTGGTGCGGCAGTCAAGAATCAAACTTAATTCCTTGACATATTTTTGCAAGAACATGTCGTCTTTGGTAGGTGATTTTTCAACGTTTTAACAACTTTTCGTATTTTCATGAGTAGATTGCTGTAACAGGAAACCAATTCAACAAGACTCGCCGATGTTAGTTACTGAAAATCTTTCATTCATCTCGGTCTCCATATTTTTATTTTCGTCTTCATATTTATCAGTGTCGTCTGTTGCTGCTTGTTCTACTTCTCTTTGAGGTTTCTTTTTATACAGCACGTCTAATACAGCCAAATGAATTCCATGTGCATAGCACAGTTGTTGATAGCTAGGCATGAGATTGCCAACTTTCACCATAACGGATGCCCCGTCGGTTGTGATACCAATGGTGTCGGATTCAACCACTAAACCAAAAATTTTTAAACGTTCTGCCACTAATTCAATGCAGTGTTCGGCGGTGCACGAGCTGTGAATTCTGATCAAACCTAGATTAAAATGTTCTGCATTGTGCAAGTTGAGAATTAGTCAAATTACTTACCATTCAGTTTCCAAACAACACACACAGCAGTACAGCAGATTAAGAGAGGTACTTATTAGGCGTGAAAACACTTTTACAGGCGAGAACAGAAAGTCAACTAAAAAATAGACAAATGGAAGAGGTCTAAGCTAAGAGTCAATGGGTAGGCGTAGGCGGGGCAATCGAGAGAGAGGGCGACGCGATGTTGCAGTTCAATCGCACTTGTGGCACGTTCTACCACCTAGCGCGATAGGATGGCAAGTTGGCGACTTACGGCTTTGAATAAAGAGGCTAATGAAGACACAAAGTAACTTATTTCGAATTTGACACGTTGGCGGATCCGCGCTACTGGATCCAGCATGCTTTGCTGGATCCAGTATATAAAAAAACTCTGTACCAGCTGGATTGCTGGATCCAGCAACTGCAAGCTCTATTCGTGTTCAAGTGACACTAGATATAAAGTTGTATATCGATTTATCTCCCCGAGGAAAAAATTTCCGGGAGATCAGTGGAATAGGTAGCTCCTATTTGTTTTTAGTGGTAGTAAGGAATTACTTAGATCTATAGCTATACCTAAATGATAACGATTTATGTAAACGAGGGAGACAACTTCAATATGAGTGCCGATGTTAAGAAGGTGTTTCTAATGGGAAACATGAATAAAAAGTAATTTAATACGACTCTACAAAAGGGAGACATAGTTTTGTTAATAGATTAGTGAAAACTGGCAAATATTAGTATAGAGGGAGTACAGACTATGACTGGATTGATTTTACAACGACAAAAAATAAAATTTGTTTAATTTATTAATGTTTGTATTTTTCTGTGTGGAAATTGAAACATCAATAAACTTATTTTAAACTTCAATTGTGGCTTATCCCTATTAAAATAGTAATTGCTCTATCTTGAATTTGTGTTGGATTTTTTGAAAAGCGCGGCTGAATTACTCTAGTCGGAACGAAAAGTACTCTTTTTTTACAACACTCTTGTTTTAACAAATTTTCAACAATTTTGTTTGCTAAAAATTTTGTTAAAATCTTTAACTTGGCTCGTAAAAGATTGGTTAATTTCCGTCCTTGATGTTTTTAATTAACGTAACAGTGATTTAAAAAAAGGGGCTATGTTGGCTCCAAAAAATCCATTTTTTGAAAAGCGCGGCTGAATTACTCTAGTCGGAACGAAAAGTACTCTTTTTTACAACACTCTTGTTTTAACAAATTTTCAAAAATTTTGTTTGCTAAAAATTTTGTTAAAATCTTTAACTTGTCTCGTAAAAGATTGGTTAATTTCCGTCCTTGATGTTTTTAATTAACGTAACAGTGATTTAAAAAAAAGGGGCTATGTTGGCTTTTAAAGGTCGTACTACCTCTTTTTTTTTAATTGTGTTCTTTAACCAGCTTTACGAATATTTCTTGCGATTTAATTTGAACTAAATTCTACGGAGTCATTGTAAATGTTTGAAAGCTTAAAAAATGTTATTTATTATTAAATCATTTTGTGAACTGGCCAGAGAAATGGAACTGACAGAAAACATTCACTGAAAAGAAATAGATTGAGTAGATTTAAAAATTAAATTATGCGAAGAAAAATTTATTACAAAATTAAAAAAAAATATATATGTATATTAATGATCCTTCTGAGGTTTTCTCATAACACAAAAATATTTTTAAATCTTTAACTTAAGAAAGTTCGATAATGCCTTTATTTAGCAATTAATCTTAAAAAATTGTCTCCACTTTGATTTTTCAATTGAATCATTTCAACTGTACAGCCACTCCCATTGGCTAAAATGGGAAACTTTCTCTTCCATATACAGTTTTTTACATATCTGGAATTCATTATATAAATTTTCAGGATGTCTTGGTGAATTGTTTTAGTGAACTCGATCTGAATGTGAATTTAAAATCTTATCAATAATATAGAATTATCCATACCTGGTTCAAAAAAAAATATTACTAAGTATATAAAACATATCCAGGGAGTATCACAAAATTATCAGAATTTAAAATCAATCTTTGACGTATTTAGAGCATTTATTGTAAATTTTGAGAATTTCATGATACAACCTTGATATGATTTGGATACTTAATGATTTATAACTCTTTTTTTTGCAAGTTGCTGTTTTTGAGAATGATGAGTACTATATCCATACTATTCCATACTTTTCATTTTGCAATCTTATAATACTTGGCAATTTAAAGAAAACCATCCTTTCCTGTTTCAGAAATCTTCTTTATTCAATAGCACCCATATCTCTTGGAAAATGTTGATTAATACATTTTTAAACTTTCACGATGATAAAGACATTTACTTCAATTTAATAACTGGACCAATTAAAATATAGTAATAAAGAAAAAGGAAGAAGACTTTTATCATCTTTTATTAACAAATATTTACTATACATTCTCAAATCATTAAATAAATAATATTTGAATTATAAGGTGTAAGAAAGGAAAAAGTAAACAATTTAAAAAAAAACTACAGTTTCTTGCCTCGAAATTGTATGTTTTTCCTAAAAAAAAAATACATAATCTTATTTTCTGTCTTTTATTATTTAATAATAAACTCACCTATTTTCCATAACCATTAGTAACCAAAGTAAAGATGCAAGTTCAATAATCAAAAACAAAATAATTATTATCCCTAATTCGCGCCAAATCTACACAGGTTGGTGACACTGAATTCATGTAGAATAAATGAGAAAAATGGGACGTATTTTGTTTCATCAATTTCTTCACGAATTTATTCACAGCAAAATTGGATGTTAAATTGTGCTTTACACACGTCAAATTTGACCTTGAAGCGACTTCATGAAGTTCTTCGTGAATTTGTTGTTGGTGTAAAGTCCGCATTAGTTTGTAACATTTTTTTTGTGATTAAAATATTAAATTATTGTTAATTCTTTTACCCCCGTGCTGATACGCTCATGGTCGGTTTAACAGAGGCAAAATTTTTATTGAAACTATCGACTACCTCAAAGACCGGGTTCCTTTATGATAAATTTGGCAAATATCATCGGAGGCACGTTGTAATGTTTTCTTTCTATAATAACCTAATCCAAAGGATTTTAATTTTCTCATGTCCAATTGCTGGTACCGTTGTTTAACTCGAAACTTTCGGAATTTTTACCTTCTTAAAAATACTACAGGCTGATCTGTCGTTTTTGAGGGGGAGATATCCCACCTTTCTTTGGTAGTTTGGTAAATTTTTGCAGAAGGGAGACCACTTCTGAGTGGGCACTCGTTGAGAAAAGCCTTACTTCTCGTGGGGCGCTTCGCTCATATTATCGTCTCTGTGTTACCTTCTCTGTGCATTTTCTTTCTAAATGTGTATACACTTGTATATTTGAGTTTGTTGATCTAATATCATATTAGATTAAATATTGGTATAGAGTACCTTTAATTTAAATTAACTTCAGTGCTTGATACAAGTAAAGTATTATAGTAAAGTAAATTACCTTCAGTGAATTAGTGTAGCAGTCATCAGGAATTACTGTAAGTTACCATAATCTTAGTATCTCCACTTATCTGGGCGAATAATATGGTATGGTATCATATTTTTTTTCAATCATCTGGGCGAATTTAAGTTCATCCATGTCTTCACCTGTAGTTGAGAGTAACTACTGATTCTTGCATTCAATTTAAAGAACAGTCAATATTTTCTTACGAACTTTCCATCAGCTACTAAGAAATTTCAATAAATAATAATTACGAACGTTTAGTTCCCAATCATTAAATAACAGTGCGAGATAGATGTGAACTTAACCAAGTGCGGTTTGGTTAAATTTTTATTTCGGTAACCTTTTTGTATTCTTGTAAATTTAGATTTGATTAATTTTTGTTATTTGCTATAATTGTTATACATTTTTAACCCAGTGTCTCGAGATATGCCATTAAACAGCAAAGAGAGACCTTCTTTAATCAACTTTGGTTGAATTTTTTTCTTACTCACTATCAGGCTCTCTTCGCTGATAATTGAACCTGTGCATTATTATATTGTTGTATTTGTAAAGGTACTTATTATTCATATTACTGCTTATTTTTATGTGTACACCACCATTTCATAATTGATAATGTATTTTTATTACTTGTATGTACATTCAGCTACCGACATCATTGTGTTGTCGAATATATTGTTTTTGTTTTATGTATGTATTTTATTTGTCGACTCCTAACAAGTTTCCTGATATAATAATAACTCTGAATATTTGCTTTTTACCTTTAAATATTACTATACCTTTGACCAGTAAAAAGATCAGGCCGATTAAGTTTCGTAGGAAAGTAGGTGGACAGAGTCCACCTAATATGTTTATTATTTGTTTATGTATTGTGTTGACCAAATTTATTTACTAATTAACTATTGGTATCTTTCCTTCGATTTGGTCTCAGAACCAAAATATCTTTCTTTATCTCTTTTCTTTTCTAAGGTTTCTTAATTTTCTCCTTAAACCCCAAAAAATTGAGTGGTGCCCTGTTTCTATCTTATCGTATCTTTGGTAATTTTAGCCATCTATCTTTTTATTTATTTCTGTATCTTTTCTAATATCTCTTACTCTATCTTTACTTATTTCGTCTGTTGGATCCATTCCCGGTTCCAAAAGCTAGTTTCGAACCCACGACTCGCTCTCCACCAACCATCTGGCTGCCGTCCGCAGTGACCTTTCTAGCACCATCCAAAAAAGGTTTCCGAGGTTACAAGTTTTCTCCAATAATATACACTCGCGATCATAAAATCTGGGTCACCTTGAAAATCACCGATATTTCATTTTTAACGAGCTTTATCGTAAATAATAATAACACAAATACAAACTAATGCATGTTTCTGAGAATTGTTGCGGTTTCCTTTGTAACAAAGAATTCCAATAGTGCCAATTTCGGAGTAAAGTGCACACTTCCCAAAATGAACGCTACCTGTAACTCCGCTTGTTTTAAATGTCTCGTTTGTGCTTCGACTTTTTGTTCAAATGCAACGGACAAACGTTTATTGTTGCCACCATTAGTGTTTATTAGTGCCATTATTAGTGTTTATTTTTTGACAAAAATGCCTTTGACTGTTGAAACGGCACAAATTGTTGCACTTGTGGAAGACGGTCACACTCAACTGCAAGTCGCAATAACTGTTGGTGTAAGCCTTTCTACGGTTCAACGAGTGCTTCAGCGCTTTCAAGAGGCAAGTTTGCTAACCAGGCGACCTGACTCTGGACGAAGAACAATGACCACGGCACTAGATGACCGTTTCCTTGTATTTCAGTCTTTACTAAACCTGACCTCAACAGCGGTTATGCATCAAAATCGTCTAGAGGAAGTATGAAATCGCAATTTTAGTGTTGCAACAGTCAGAAGAAGACTTCGTTCTTCTTGACTATCTTCTCGGGTAATGGCTAGAAGACCGCCACTTCGCCGGGTGCCTCGAGTTGCACGACTAGCTTTTGCTCGACAATACGCGCGTTGGGGAATTAACGATTGTAGCAAAGTGTTATTCTCAGATGAAACCCGTTTCTGCCTAATTGGATCCGATGGACGTGTAAGAGTTTGGAGGAATATCGGTGAACGATTTTCACAAGCTTGCATTGCTCCAAGAATGCCATTTGGTGGAGGCTCGGTCATGGCTTGGGGAGGTATATCTTCCGACTTCCACACAGAATTACCCTTCATCACGAAGGTACATTACTGCACCTAATTGCACGAAGGTACATTACGAAGATTCCGGAAGAACATGTTATGCCCAACATGGCAGGGCTTGGAGAAAACGCCGTTTTTATGCAGGACAACGTGCGATCGCACGTTGCCAGGATCAGTATGTAATGCTTGAACGAAGTTGGAATTACGAGGGTAGCCTGGCCAGCTAGGTCTCCGGACCTGAATCCCATTGAACATCTCTGGGACGATTTGAAAAAACGTATTCAAACCCATGCACTCCTCCTAACAACGCAGAGGAGCTTAAGGATCTGTTAGTGAGTAAGTGGAATAACATACCACAACATGTAATCCGGAGAAAAATTGAGAGTATGCCCCGTCGTCTGCAAGAGGTTATTAGAGCAAGGGGAGGCAATACACGATATTGGTCATTGAAATTTTACTGATTTTTTACCACGTTCTGTATTTTCCATATTTTTTCGTATGTCTGTTTTATCAACAATTTGATTTGTTTTCTGTTTTTTTCAATAAAAACAATAAAAAACCATTTTTTTTTCTTTTAAAACAAACATTGATGACAAATAAAAAATACATTAGCCAAAAAAAGGTTATTACTGCACCAGAGGCAAAAATATTGAAGAAACTTGAAATTTTCAAGATGACCCGGATTTTATGATCGCGAGTGTATAAGTTTATTTAATATATACTTTTTGTTTTAGGTATTCCGTACGTATAATGCTTCATTTACACTACAAGAACAATTAGATGAATTAACAAAAGAAAACGACACAGAAGCTAATAAAATTTTGGCCTACAAACAAGCCAATACCAAAGTTGCTATTCTATGTAACCATCGGCTGTCCTTGCCAAAAGGTCACGAAAAATCTATGGGGAAATCAAAAAAGAAAGTTGATCAAAACCAGAATAATGCAGAAAGACAGGTTCATTTGTTTTATTATTTATTGTGTGGGTAATTATTAGAGACATTATTTACGTTTTCTTTCTACATCTTGATTTTTTTAACACTATTGTGCTTTTTAATTTTATTTATTTTTTAACTTTTTTATTTTTAGTTAATTCAGTGGCGGCTCGTATCACTTTAAGAAGGTAGTGCCAGAATTCGGCCAACTGAATAAATTTTTAGTGACGGGTTCATGATATTGTCAAAAAAGGTATAAAAAAGAATATTTATCAAATACTTTTATCTTATATATGTATCTACTATTTCTAGGGTGCCAAGAAATTGACTAAACTTTTATCAAAACAGTTTCGTAAATTAATTAATAATAAAAAAAACATTATTATGTTTGTTAAACATTGTTATTACATTATTATTCTCTCTTTTTTGGTTGAAAAGTTTTCAATGACGTTATTATTAAAATTGTCAATGCCATTTACAAAATTTTTTCTGCAAATAGCTTACCTAAAGCACAAAGTCGTTCTTCCTTCATGGTATTTCTAAGGAATGTTTTAATTCGTTTTAGCATCGAATAACAACGTTCTGCTTCAGATGTTGACATAAAAATGGTAATTAATATACTTAAAAATTTAATAGTTTTTTTTTTAAATGCACATTTTAAACATTCATCATTTAATAAAACTGAGAGCAGAGCAGCTCCAGAGGTACTACTTAATTCGTCTCGCTGATACAGTACTTGTAATTCAGTTTTAAGCCGAGTTTTGTTTAAAAATAAAAATTATCTGCATGTTTCATAAAGAAATGATTCGAGGAACTGATGCTAATAAGCAGAAAACTTCTCCGACATAAATAAATTACAGGCAACTAAATGTCCGGAGAAGGCAAACCTTGTTTTTATTTGTAACAAAACTGCATCGCATATCTCTAAGGCTTTCCGTTTTCTGCTGGGCCTATCCTCTTCAACTCGCCAAATTACAATCTCCAAAGAGCAGGCCCAAGAAGCGAAAGGTTGGTAATTCTCGTGACAACAAGTACGATGAAGGTGTCAGGGGCCAAATTCGTAGAATAGTTTATCAATTTTTTCGTGACAACATACCACCAAAAATAAACACCATATTAGCTGTTCTAAATGTCGAAGAAACTTTGCCTCATCGCTTGCTGAGTGATATGAATTTTGTGTTTAGAAAACGTGGCAGAAATTCAATTTTGATTGAAAAACCAGAAATCATCTCTTGGCGTCAACGTTATTTACGCGCAATTCGTAAATATCGTACAGAAGGATACAACATAGTATATTTGGATGAATCATGGGTAAATATCGGGCACAGAGTGAAAAAAGAATGGGTTGATGAAACAATTACATCTCATCGCGATGCTTTTGTTCGTGGTCTGACAACAGGATTAAAAGCTCCAACAGCTCGTGGTGCACGGTTCGTTTTATTGCACGCAGGATCTACCAGTGGATTTGTTGATCAGAGCTTACGTTTTTGGTAAAGAAAAAAATACTCAGGACTACCACGACGAAATGGATGGAACAAAAGAGTTTTTTAAGATATTAATTTGATTTATTGTCAATAAATAAATTAAACGTATGAGATAACAAAATATTATTTTAGATAATAAACACAATAGCAGCAAGTGAAGGCGTAAGAAATAGATAAGATCTACTAAAACTTCCATCTCGAGATCCCGTGCCTAGTATCTCGGCTAGTATCATTTAAACGTATTACTAAATATATCATATAGCTCTATCTCTGTCACTCACATAGGATGCTCGTAAAATCTATCTCTTTTTATACCATTATGATATTTGCACCAGCAGATTATCCGGTCCGCAGTGGGTTGCTAGCATCGGTTGTGAGAATTGTATTGTGCACACAGTTGCCAGATTTCATATAATTTATGAAGATAAAAAGAAATACACATAAAATAATTAACAGGCATTAAGATGTTTTAAATATAAAAAAATATGTTTCTGCATAGTTAGCAAGGTAGTGCCATGGCTCTATGGCATCTCACGGGCCGCCACTGGGTTAACCTATTTTTTGTTTTTACTTTTCCTTTATTTTTTATTATGTTCATATAACTCATTCTACTTTCTTCTTCAGTATTCTGTTTCCCCTTTATTTACACTTTGAGTCATTTGCGATTTTATTTTTTACTTAATTTATTTTTTATTTGTATTTGCATTATTCATTCTATTCTATTCATTCCCTTGCTCTTTTGTATCTCTTTCCTAGTACCACGTTTATATCCGTCTTTCTTAATTTGATCTATTTCTTTAATTATTTTATTTTAAATCATTATGCTTTTCTTCTTGCTTCGTTTTTTATATTTGTTCTTTTTTTAATCTTTAATATTAAATATTTAAAGAAAATTGTGTTTTCTCTTTATATTATTTTTAAAGGTTATTATATTAGCACTCTATTTTTCGTTGGCTCTGTTAAATTCTTTGCTAATTTGTCTTTCTACTTTCTGTCTTTAGTCTTTCACCTTTCTTGCTTTATTTGTTTTTAATTCTTTCATTAAATCAAATATAATTTTTTATTTAACAATTTATATTTTGCTTGCTTTGCTTGCTTTCTTTACGTTTTCTCTTTCCTACATTTTTTAATATTTTTTATTTTCTCTTTAGGATCTAAGCTTAGATACCGAAAGTCTCACGGATACAAAAATCTCTTTAGTAGCTTCGAAGTTATACTATTTGGATCCTAGAATTACTGTTGCCTGGTGCAAGAAGTACAACGTTCCTATCGAGAAGATTTACAACAAAACCCAAAGGGAGAAGTTTGCATGGGCCATTAATAGTACGGGACCAGACTATCGCTTCGAATTAATAGACAACTTGAAGTCTCTCGGACGACAGATTGAATAATTTTAAAGCATCATAACTTGTATCTATTTTTATTAGCAAAGACAATTACATACTTCATTAGATAATTCTTCTCTATCCATTTATTACCCATGAATAGTACAAAAGGAGCAAAAAAAGGTCTTAAGTTGTATCATTTTCTGGTTATAAACAATTTAAAACTGAAATAAGAACGAAAAATGACGATTTTCAAGGCTTAAAAACAAAGTATTTTGGACTTATTTCATTTTGAAACACTGTTTTTTAGTTGTTAATGAAGCCCGATCGCCCTTTCCGATAACAAACCTTCCTCATTAACAAATATAAAAAAATATATTTTTAGAACAAAACATGGCAAACATTTTTATCGGAACCTGATAGAAGAAGGTTTAAACTTGAATTTATGTACTTAACGATTACAAACATAATATTTTTACTTGTCTTTTTGAGCCTTAAAAATCGTAAGTTTTCGTTTTTTCAGTATTAAATTGTTTATAACTCGAAAACCATCAACATGATAAAAAAATTACAAAATCCTTTTATGTTTCGAATGAAAATATACAATAATATCTGCCCGGGTCAACATTTTTTTTACAAAGTTTGTAACAAATAAAAAGTCATTTTTGAAGTTATACTTCTATATGCGCGCTCTACGTTGGAAATTTGTACGGGAGTGAATCGGTGAAATCATTACATATGTAAGATAATGATTAAGAGAGAGACAGAAGATATAATTTCTCTCTCTTCCTCTCTTGAGAATAAAAATGTTCCTTTTGTATATATTATATATATATATATCCTTATATATATATATATATATATATATATATATATATATATATATATATATATATATATATATATATATATATATATACATATATATTGTTGTGAGTTAATTCTAATTTAATGTTCTTATTTTAATTTATTAAAAAGCACGATAATTTATAACAATTTATTTAACTAACAATACATAATTTATATAGACGAACGTAACATTTAAATCGCGGGCGCGAATCTTCTTTATTAACTGTTCCTCCATATAAAATGTTTCGTTTATATACAAAAACTGCCGTTATCTCGAAAAGTCGACAATCCTCTCGACTAGACTGATCGGCGAAAACGGTAAGGGCAAACTGGATTTCCCATCGACTCGCCTCGAACTTTGTTTTTATAACATCGTGTGTCAGGTATTCATGACCTAGAAAATACTCGAATAAATAAGGATATTAGTAATAAACATGTTTACCGTTTTTGGGTTAGAATTTATGGTGTATATATATATATATATATATAATATTTATTAATATTATTATTTATGTGATATGTTTTTTATTATTTATTAAAAATGTTTATAATTATTTTAGTCTTTTGTATTTCAAAATAATAATCTCAATAAGTCACTGTATGACCGAGAACTGTCAATTTTGAAATACGTTTATGTCATGTCTAATTGGCAAATATTTTACGTGTTTCGTTTATACGCTGGTGTATGTGAGTTCGAATCCCAATATGAATTTCCTTTTTTATTTTTGAAACATTTATAAACCCCACGTTAATTTTATTAAATATATGTAATATACGCAAATATGCTAAATTTTAAAATAAAATGAAAATTTACAACGTAATCTGAGTTGTTGGTTTTTGAAATTATACTTCTATAAGCGCGTTCGACTTAGGAAATTTGCACGGGAGTGAATCGGAAATTTGCACGGGAGTAACAAGCCTCGTTAGGCATGTTAAATTATAAATTAAAACTTGTAAATATCTCAAGAAAGTTCAAATGTGTACGTATATACACAACAAACAACAATTAAATATTGTATTTGTCAATGTACAATGATAAAGTTGGAGTTTGTTTTAAAAGTGTCTTCAATGTCGTTAAAGAGTATAAAAGTGCCCACACATTATCTGCACCAAAAACAAATCAAAATGCTAATGAAGTTACTATAATTGACAAATTTTAAGAGAACCATGTTTTACAAACTCTTACGAAAATTAAATTTTAAATTTCAAAAACGTGAAAGAAACAGTTTGCTATTCGACAGAAATAAAATTGTGATATGGCAAAGAGATTATCTGCATAAGATAAGACAATATAGAGCTGAAAATAGAACAATTTATTACGTGGACCAAACATGGATAAATACTGGCCATACAAAATCAAAAGTTTGGGTGGATGCTTCTGTGACTTCTGCAAGACGTGCATTTTTGGATGGGCTGTCGACAGGCTTAAAAAATCCCTCAGGTAATACAAATTAAAATAAACTTTGATTTTTTTTATTATTATCTTTATTATCACTTTTAGGTAAAATATTGATAATCTGTCACATCGGAAGCGAGAATGGTTTTGTTCCAGATGCACTGTGGGCTTTTGAATAGAGCAAAAGTGGAGACTGCCAGGAGGAGACGGATGGGAAGTCGTTTGAAAGTTGGCTACAGAAGATTTTACCAACACTGGAAAAAATTGCCGTAATTGTGATGGACAATGCCCCTTACCATTCCAGAAAATTGGAAAAAATTCTTACTTTGTTGGTCGTTTACTGTCATTTTTGATCACTCAGATAGATCGGTTATCACGTTTTTCTACTTTTGCCTGGGTTTGAAAGAATATGATTTTTTTTCTTTTTATAATTGTATGTATTGTCCGTCGTGATATTTTTAATGCAGCAGCTACTCTCTTAAATAAAAAATTGTTCCATGATGTATTTTGATAAAAAACATACATTTCGATATATTACCTGTTAAACAGAAGAACATGGTTTCAAAGACCTTCCATTCATTTTTTCTATTTCAAAGTACACCAACAAATTTAACACGTTGTTATACTTGAGAATTAATGGTTTACCAGGCATAATCTAAAAATAAAACTCTTGAAAATAGTTTTTATTTCTCCGCTGGCGTGGTTTTAGCCATATTTAAATAAATAAATGTCAATTTAGAGTTTAGAATTAATATTCAATGACGTATAATAAATAGACTAAGCCACCGAACAACACTAAGCAGTCCCGTATTCTCCCTATAAATATAATCGGGTGTCCTAAAGATCTCCGCTCAAGGTATGTTTACCAGAACAGCGGCGTGCTCATTTCTATTTTAATGACAATAATTATTTTTTTAATTAAAATTAAATATTTATGAATTTTTTTTTGTGTTCTCGTCTACAAGAGAAAAAATTATTTTTATAATGTTTGTAAAATACATTACCTAAATTTTAATCATTTTAACAACAGGATATATTGAAGTTTTGCCTAAAGATTAAAAATTCTCATTTTTTAAATTGTATTAAGGACTATTGATTATTATTTAGTGTGAAGGAAATCTTGATAAATAAATCTAATCAGGTTTGCATTTTTATGCAAACCTGATGTTTAAGTGTTGCGTATTCAATCTTAGTAAAACATGTAGGAGTAATATTAGATAAGCAGCTTACATGTAACGCCCAGTTGGAAAGAATACCCTACAAAGCAAAGGTTTCCCTTTCTACATGTCAAAGAGTAAAATTTGGGGTTTGAAACCCAAACCGATGTACTGGCTATATATGACTAGTCAGATCTATGATTACGTATGGCGCACTCATATGGTAGTTTAAATAACAACAAAAGACCACTTAATAGAAGCTGAATAAGCTTCAAAGACA
Source organism: Diabrotica undecimpunctata (assembly GCF_040954645.1). Taxonomy (NCBI): domain Eukaryota; kingdom Metazoa; phylum Arthropoda; class Insecta; order Coleoptera; family Chrysomelidae; genus Diabrotica; species Diabrotica undecimpunctata. The sequence goes on from NC_092803.1 coordinate 182,015,619, forward strand.
AGCATGCTTAATCATAACACGAGCAATGTTGACTACCCTAACTGCCTCATGGAGGTCATGCTTGATCTCTCTTCATTACATATATGGATGGAGAAGGATGTGAAGATAGGAGCATACAGAAGGTGGATAAGATGTCAGGAAGCAGGGCAAAAGGTTATCTGGATCAAATCTGGAGAGATAATTAAAAATTACCTAGATTTGGAAATAGTACCAGATGCAATGCAACCTAAATATAATTTTGAAAAATCGTTTACCATCCTCTTTATAGGAAGGTACAAATAGGAGTTAAATAAAATCAATGCATTGGCCATTGATAAATTGTTGGCAGCACCATCAAAAGTTAATGAATAGACTTTTATGCCTGAATTATAAATAAAATTTAAGCAAAGATTTACTAAGGATGCTTTTTCTTATCATCAAAAACTCTCAATTAAAAAATATGCAACTGGCACTTTAAAATTGTCATTTAAGGCTACTAACATAAACACCAGTGCCTCTCATGCTTCTGGTATATTATCAGATTCTATATCTGTACCAAAATCTACAGAGCCAATAAATTTTTTCCCATCCCATTTTACTAGCTTACGAATAGACATTTCGTTCAGCACTAAGTTACACACAAGTGTTACAAGTGTTTTATTTTGCTTCCCTGCTTCTTCAATTTTGTTTTTCAAAGCATTTAAAGCTTCTTTGGAAAATCCGGGTGCGCCATCAACAGTTTGGTACCATTTTGTTATGGTTGATGGATGTGGTAATGAATTATTAAAAGCTCTTCTTACAAAATCATAGGCTTTTGCTGAATACAATTTAAAGCCAGTGCAAATGACCTTAATTCTGGAGAATATTTGGCACCCTTTGAAAATCGTTGAAACAATGCTTTGGCTGATTCTGGTAAAGAGGCCTAAAACAATAAAAAATACAAAAATAAAAGAATATAATAATAATTTAATTTTGTTCTTTATGGAATATGTGAAAGAAAACTTACCAACAACACAGATTCAGCATTTTCTGTAACATACAGTTTTTCTTTTAATGATTGTACCAATCCGTTTAATGTTGTTGCTTGTCGTTTTCATCTTTTAGTAGATTTTCTTAGGGTGTCAATTTGTTTCTTTTTTTTTGCTATATAAATGTTTACTGATTAGATGTATCTTTTTCTTTTTCTTGGACAGTCTAAGTCCGACATGGAAAAATCCCCCATATAATGCTTCCTAAAAATAAAAAGATTTAATGAAAGAAAAATTGCTTATTTAAGGATATAATAATGCAAATGAAAAATTAAATGAATATTGCCTCTTGTTATTTTTTTTAGCTATTAATTCTCTATCTGCAGCATGCCCTTCAATATTTTCCTTGCCTAAGAGTTCCTCAGTTTCTGAGACAGACAAAGTTAGTTTACTGCTAGCCGTTCGAAATTTAAATTGTGGGTGTCTGATGGACTAGGGAGAGCTTTAGTTCCTACCACCTCTTTAACGTCTTTAGAAGACCTGTATGCAAAGAGAAAACAATATAGAAGAAACAATAAACAGAAAATTTATATAAATAATAAATACCAATGTAAAAATTTAATAAAAACATTACCCACCTTGGTATAGCTAATGGTTTTGCATTTTCTTTTAGACGAACAAAGCTAGATTTCATGATAACATCATTTGGATCAAAATGATCACAACAAATACGTGACCATCTGGAAAGCTTGTTCTTATTTAATTGTAAAATGTATATCCAAATTTCCTGTTTTTCTTCGTCAAAAGGAAATCTATGAAAAAAAAAATTAGTAAGAAAATATATATTTAAATGATTTTAATAAAAAAAAGACAAAAAGTTTAATGGAAATTGTTATTATTCAGTATAATGCATAATAATTTATTTATTTATTAAATAAATAACAACTAAACGCCTCCACTGGCTATCAAAACATAACCTAATATATTTATAAAACATACATATAAAAAATAACTTACTTGAAAAGTGATAACGTTTCGCTCTTCGAACTTCAGCGACCACAAACAAGATACCTAAATAGCATTTTACTAAAATAGTAAGTAAATGACTCTCAAAAATTTTATATAAAATTTGCTTGTCACAAAAAATATGTAAACACAATTTCATATCAAAACAATAAACAATAACAAAGGTATTTCATGTTGCGGACACTTTTTAAAGCGTTCACGGAGTATATATTATTATACGTCATTGATTATATTATTCGTCAACAGCTATTAAATAAATTCCTACCCTAATAAATCGAACATAATTTACACAAGTAACGATTAGTCGTTAGAACAACTGTTTGTTAAAAATTTGTATATTCAAATTAAGAAAAAAGATTGAATATTTAAATGACAGGAAAATAATTTATAAAATCATTATAAACGCTGCCAAAACAAAACTTATAATTCTCAGTAGGTGAATCAATGAACCGACCATCGTCCTATGGTTGTCTGTGTTCGATGTATGCTGTTGTGTATTAACGCGGTTTGAGTTTATCGAATTATAGTTTCTGTGAGTAGGAAGGAGACGTAATATAAAAATAATTCGTGAATAATGTTATACTTGTGCAATGATCCAGCGGATGGAGCGTTTTTAAGTCACTCGATTAAAAATACTTTCTACTTAAAATTATTTTTCAATAAACTGCACTTTTATAGACTTTCGTAAAGAACCCGTTCAGCTAAAACTCGTTATCTATCTACTACTCCCAGTTCTAAAAGTCCACAACTTTTAATCACTCAGCATCACTTACCTCCTTCACTTATTTACTGACGACGTTTCCAGACAACAAAAGTTTCTGGTTGTTTTTTAATTTCTTTTCATCTTTTAACGTTTCTCTTGTTCCGGATAGAAAACCGTTTTATTGTCATGTTTTTCGTTTCGGAGATTCTACAGCGATAGTAGTGTTTGTTTACTTTGTGAAGACAAGAAGTACAATCAAATCTCTTGATAGTTGTGTTTGTAATAGATTATACTCTCAGTACGAAATAATTGTCAGTGAAGTCACTCGTAGTTGGTGGAGACTTACGGTGTGTTAGGTGACAGTCGGGTGGTTTCAGTGCAGTGTAAATATGTAAGAGAATTATATTTTGACACAATTGAAATAAAGGCTCAGCAATAAATGATATTATGAGCGTTTTTTATTTAATCACGAAAAAAAATATATATACATCGAGAGGATAAAATCTTACCCACCTGTCAACACAAAAGCATTTTGATGAACTCCAGCAGGTCGTAGTTGCACTTTTTAAATTTTTGTTGGTGACCATAACGACAGTACCGGAATTCAAACAAAGGGAACTATCTACGATAATAAAAGTAGATTCCTGCCTTTGTCGATGACGCAGTGCTAATAGCAACAATAAAAAGGCAATTACTGGGATATTACTACCGCTAAGAAAAAGTACAGAATTTGCACGGCAACAGATGTTATTTCTGGCTCAACTTCCTTCTTATATTCTCAATTATATCTAGAAATACAAAAGTAAAACTCTACAAAACAATAATATGCCTAGTTCTAACATACGGTTCAGAGTTCTGGACTCTAATAAAAAGTAATGAAAACATGTTAGGATGTTTCGAAAGAAAAGTATTAGGTCCAATCTATGGTTAATGACAATGGAGTGTGGAGAAGACGATACAACTTCGATCTTTATAGAATATACCAGGAACCTGATATCGTAAAACATATTAAGATAGGACGTCTGAGGTAAGAGCATGTAATGCGGATGAAACAAAATGACCCAGCTAGAACAACACTCCTTGATAGACCCATTGGTCAGAGAAGAAGAGGAAGGCCCAGAATAAGGTTCATTGATGAAGAACATCGATGAAGACATGAGAAATATGGAAATACGTGATTGGCGGAGGAAAATGATGGATAAGGACGACTAGAGAGAAATTCTTGAGGACGCTAGGACCCATACAGGGTTGTAAAGCCCGAATGATGATGATGATAATTAGAGCTCGGGAAATATGCACTTAAAAAACCCTAAAATATGCATGCAAATATGCACAAAAAACAGTTGAAATATCCACTAAAATATGTTTTTTATGCTTTTATGCATTTAATGCATATAAATAAAAAACGCAGTAATACACTCGCGATCATAAAATCCGGGTCACCTTGAAATTTCAAGTTTCTTGAATATTTTTGCTCTGGTGCAGTAATAACCTTTTTTTTAAGCTAATGTATTTTTTATTTGTCATCAATGTTTGTTTTGAAAAAAAAAACGGTTTTTTATTGTTTTTATTGAAAAAGCAGAACCAAACCCAATTGTTGAAACAGACTTACGAAAGAAAAAATGAAAAATGCACAACGTGGTAAAACATCAGTGGAATTTCAATGACTAATATCGTGTATTGCCTCCCCTTGCTCTAATAACCTCTTGCAGACGACGGAACATATTCTCAATTTTTTTCCGGATTACATGTTGAGGTATGTTATTCCACTCTCTCAATAACAAATCCTTAAGCTTCTGTGCGTTGTTAGGAGGAAGTGTATGAGTTTGAATACGTTTTTTCAAATCGTACCAGAGATGTTTGATGGGATTCAGGTCCGGAGACCTAGCTGGCCAGGGTAACCTCGTAATTCTAACCTCGTCCAAGTATTGCATACTGATCCTGGCAACGTGCGGTCGCGCGTTGTCCTGTATAAAAACAGCGTCTTCTCCAACCCCTGCCATGGTGGGCATAACATGTTCTTCCAGAATCTCCGTAATGTATCTGCGTGCAGTTAAGGACCCATTTTCGATGAAGGGTAATTCTGTGCGGAAGTCGGAAGATACACCTCCCCAAGCCATGACCGAGCCTCCACCAAATGGCATTCTTGGAGCAATGCAAGCTTGTGAAAATCGTTCACCGGCTCTCCTCCAAACTCTTACACGTCCATTGGATCCAGTTAGGAAGAAACGGGATTCATCTGAGTATAACACTTTGCTCCAATCATTAATTCCCCAATGCGCATATTGTTGAGCAAAAGCTAGTCGTGCAACTCGATGCGTCCGGCCAAGTGGCGGTCCTGTAGCCATTACCGGAGAAGATAGTCCAAAAGAATAAAGTCTTCTCCGGACTGTTGCAACGCTAACATTGCAATTTCGTACTTCCTGTAGGCAATTTCGATGCATAACCGCAGTTAAGGTCCAGTTTCGTAAAGCCTGAAACACAAGAAAACGGTCATCTCGTGCCGCGGTCGTTCTTCTTCGTCCAGAGCCAGGTCGTCTGGTTAGCAAACTCGTCTCCTGAAAGCGTTGAAGCACTCGTTGAACCGTAGAAAGGCTTACGCCAACAGTTCTTGCGACTTGCCGTTGAGTCTTCCACAAACGCAACAATGCGAGCCGTTTCAACAACAGTCAAGGCATTTTTAGCAAAAAATAAACAATAATAAACACTAATAATGGCACTAATGAACACTAATGGCGGCAATAATAAACGTTTGTTTGTGGCGTTTGAACAGATAGTCAAAGCACAAATGCGATTTAAAACAAGCGGCAGTTACAGGTACCATTCATTTTGGGAAGTGTACAGTTTTCCGCTCAATCGGCATTATTGGAATTCTTTGTTACAAAGGAAACCGCTAAGCTGACAACAATTCTCAGAAACATGCATTAGTTTGTATTTGTGTTATTATTATTTACGATAAAGCTCGTTAAAAATGAAATAACGGCGATTTTCAAGATGACCCGGATTTTATGATCGCGAGTGTACTTGTATTGAAGGTATTTAATTGATTGTATGCAAAAGTCACAAAAAATATTTATTGAAATTTGTATTATCTACATCATTATATTCATTTATTCTTATTCATCATCATTATCATCATTCTTTATTATACTATTATTACAGTTAAAACAATGTATATATTATAAAATGTTTCTCTAAATTTGTAAATTTTCTAGAGAAAAACTGTGCCGTCTATCTGATAAATGTTGAAAAACTTCTTTCTATTTCGCATGAAGTTAAAGGAGCAAACTTAAAATATTGTATAATTGAGGGTTCTACCTGTAAAATTAAATTATCTTCACAATTCCCCATCCTAATAATATTATTTATTTGAATTATTTTTTGATATCCCTCATTTTTCTTTAACACTACGCAGAATTTTTGTTACACTTTGTTTGTTTCCGCAAAGTGTTTAACTTTTTCATTTAACGAATTGATAATTTCAATACTTCTAATATCCTAATTTAATTGGTTTTCACCTGTATTAAAATTTTATATACGAGACATTAAAACAAAGGGCGATTTCCTTCGTCAATTTAAAACGGACAAAAAACATTAATCAATGTTACAATGTTACAATTTTATAAAACTTGTTTCCCGAAGTATCTCCGATATAACCTATTTTTTGAGTTTTGCATTGTAAATCTCCTTCTTCTTAGAGTGCCATATCCCTACGGAACGTCGGCGACTACCATGCTTATAATATTTTTATACTGATCTCGGTCTTGCGCTACGTGTAGCAATTGGTCCGCTGTCAAATCTGTCCATTGCCGCAAATTCCTCAACCAAGAGAGTTTCTTCCGTCCTATCCATTTCTTTCCTTCGATTTTACCGTTGAGAATTAGCCGAAGGAACTCATATCTTGGTCCTCTGATTATATGTCCAAGATATTCTAGTTTGCGCCTCTTAATAATATTTAATAGAGTTCGTTGATGTCCCATTCTTCGAAGAACTTCTTCGTTTCTAGTTCTGCTAGTCCATGGAATTTTTAGTATCCTTCGATACAACCACATCTCAAACGCCTCGATTTTATTCATGATATCGGCGTTTAAAGTCCAAGTTTCACATCCATACAAAAGTACAGACCACACGTAATAGCTTGTAAACTTTTCACGGATTTCCAAATTTAATGAGTTATTGGATAATAGAGGCTTGAATTTTTGAAATGAGTTTCTTGCCTGTTCAATTCTACATCGAATTTCGAAGGATGGATCTAGATTTTGGGTAATCCAACATCCAAGGTATTGTAAATAGTTATTAATAAATGATTATAAAAGTAGATTTATACATATTTTCATTTACTTAGCCTAGCTATTCAATAGTTTCATAATCTTGATAATTAAAAAATGGATTAATTAAAATTTTTCAGGAGATATTGGTGCTATTGATTTAATAATAGTAGTATCGGATTCCAAAATGAAAAATATACACATATTTAACACTTTTGCATGGTATAGACTAACTTTTTAGAATAAACTGGACTGTTAATATATTGCAGGTATACATATCCGATAAATACGAAAATTCGAAGAATGTGAACCCTATCCACGGTTTAGTTATGACCTATTTTTTTGTTTAGCAGTGCGGTTCAAAGGAAAAAGTTTTTGCTGTTTTATGAGAAAATTTTTTGATCATATTTCTCAAGAATCTAGAAAAAACTTCGCTCTACACCGTAAAAATAATTTTAATATAGTTTTCTTTATACAGTGTCTCCATAAAGTATGCAATAAATTCGATATTTCCTACATAAAAAGCATTTTTAAAAAAATCTAAAACACTCCGATTTATTAACAGAAGACATTGTTAATCTTTAACATTAACATATTAACATATTTAACAGAATGTTAATCTTTAACATTATTATGTTAAAGATTAACATTCTACATTTTACAATAAAATTTCATTATACAACGTGATACACATTAAGGTGATGACGTCATCGGCTCATTTTTTAAATGTATCACCCTGTAATTTGAAACATTTTTAGATTTTTGGATCGATAAAAATGAGCTGATTCCAAAAAAGTATATACTGGGGGTCTAACGGATATAATTTGAAAGATATGCGCTTAGAAAATTAATTTTTATTGATTTCTAATATTAATAAATTATAAATAAATTATAATAAATAAATTGAAAGTAATAAAGTAATTAATACATGACTTTATCTTAAATGTTCGAATTGTAGGCCTTATTGTATTTGACAGTAACCCAAACGTTGTACAAATTCTTGTAGAACCTTGGTTTCTTGAGAAATATTGTTTATTTCTTTACGAATTCTTGTTTTTAAGTCTTCAATATTTGCAGGGTTCGTTTTAGAAACAACATTCTTCAAAAGACCCCACATAAAAAAATCCAAAGGATTGAGGTCTGGCGACCTCGCTTGCCATTCAATATGTCCACGTCTTCCAATCCACCTGTTCGGAAAAATTTCGTTTAGGTACCTTCGAACATCTACAGCAAAATGCGGAGGCGTACCATCCTATTGAAATCATAAATTTTCACTAAAACCTCCAGGAATAATTCTATTGGGAAATAAATTTACTAAAGTACTTACGAGATATCCTCTTAAAAACTGAAGGTATGCTGGCCCGTTTAAATTACCTTCAAAACAGTAGGATCTGATAATTCTATTTCTTACAATGCCAGCCCGTACGTTTACCTTTTCCGGGTATTATGTATGATGTTCCCGCATCCAGTTGGGTTTTTTTTACCCAGTATCTACAATTCTGACGGTTGACCTCACCATTCAATGTGAATGTAGCCTTATCAGAAAAAATAATATTTTGAACCAAGAGACGGTTTCGGTGGCAGTTATCCATCATTGTTTCGCCAAATTGTATTCTTTTATCTGGATCATCCTCGTTTGATTCCTGTACAAGTGTACATCTTAAGGGGTGCCATTTTTCAATTACTTTGTGAACCATTGTTTTGACAACATCGGGATCACGACTAACCTTACGAACAAAAGTGTGCGCATTTTCTTCAAAACGAAGTAGAACATCTAATGTTGTATCATAATTTACAGAGGGACGACCTGATTTGCGTGCATTTTCAACCGTACCAGTTTCTCGAAATTTCTTTTTAATCTTACTTACTGTTGACTACGTTATGGGTCTTTCTGGATATTTATCATTAAATAAATTACACACTTCCATCTGAGTTCGCGATTTGTCTCCATACCCAATCATCATGAGTATTTGAATTCTTTGCTTTACACTAAAATTCATTTCTACTTCAAATTAATTCTAAGCAATAATACAAAACATTCACGAATTAATACAATTATTGTACTACTTAATTGTTATTAAACGTTACTAAAAGTAATTAACTTTCACTAAAAACTAGTAGTAGGCTACTTTTTTGTAATTGATAATAAATAATAATTTTCTAAGCGCATATCTTTCAAATTATATCCATTACACCCGGGTATTATACTTCTTTGGAATCAGCTCATTTTTATCGATCTAAAAATTTCATAAAATATAGGGTGTTACATTTAAAAAAGAACCGATGACGTCATCTACTTAATCTTTTCAGGCTTTTCATTTAGGAAATATCGAATTTATTCCATACTTTACGGACACACTGTATATTGCTCAATATTGATTTAAATTTTAAGGGAAGCGTCTCACGAAAGAACAACTGGTTATGGATGTATTTATTAAATTAATTAAATTAATAATTGAATCAAGCAATTACTAGGGGAAAGTCCTAGTGGTTGGTTATATACCATAATTTAAAAAAAACTAAAAGGAAGTATAAAAACTCATTTTTTTTTTGGAATTGGTATATTTGAATATAATAATGAAAGGGTATAGTATCAAAAACAATCACGTCCACAATTTTTAGAAATTGGATTTTTTGATGGCAATATTTTTATTTCTAGATTGCCTATTACCTAAAGAAACAGTTTGGGATTAAATTTAGCTTAGTCCAGAATTATTTTAATAAAAAAAAGATGTAACAGTAGGCGGTACAGTAGACTAACGCGAAGATTTATATTATGTTTTCTGTATTTTAAAAATTTAAGTAATATTTTTAATATTTAATAAAGTAATTTGATTATTTATTTATTTTTTATATTTTAATCAAATTTCATAAATTATTATATTTGCTCCTAACGCCACCTGGTAACGTATTAACAAATCATACGTTGTTTACTTCTGACAAACCTGTCAAATTCAGATGAAATATTAAATTTCAAATGTTCAAAAATAATTATTGTGTTTATGAAATTATTTTTATAGAAGAAATGTCGGATGATTAAATATTGATATTAATTTAATGACATTTATGACTTTTAAATTTTGAAAATCGTTTTTTAAATTCGAATCGATTTTTTTATTGACAACTATTGCTTTAAGTTTTTACTTCTCATTTAATGTCTGTATTTTGTTGATTATTTTTCAGGCAGTTTTTAATTTAAACCCCCTTAAAATAAATACACGATGATTAGAAAAAAATTCATTAAGAGTAGTGAATTGATGTGAAGAACCGCTATTTTACGACGCTACCCGTGACGACGCCATCTTGTGGCGCTAGTTCCGTCACGATGCCATCTTGTGGCGCTAGTTTCGTGACGCTTGCCTCAGCATTTTACTATACAGACACAAGTAATAAAACGCCAGTATAGAAGCTTCTCTTCAAAATTTGGTTGAAGCAAGCTTGGTTACGTCCATATAAACACACACTCACAAAAATTAAAGATGGCTACAATCACACCAGCTAAAGTACATTCGTTTACCAAATTCCCTTTAGTAAACATGAGCACGTGTTGATATTCGCCGTCTCATTCGTCAAGAGGCTATTCAGTATAATTTATTACCTTAAGTCAGACAGATTCTCATGTTACAGATCCAAAATTTGCCAGCATTTTAAATTCAAATTGTATCGTGTTGATTTTGAAGTTAATATATTGTGTTATATTTATGTTATAGTTATTGTTAAGTTATTTAATGGTCGTGTTATTTTTTAGAGTTTAGTTTAATTGTGATATAATGATTAAATTTCAAGAAATTCTTACACTAACAGTTTTAAAAGTAAATATTTTTAAAAATCATATGATACATAGGTCGTACATCAGTACGACCCTGTTTGGCTTACACGTGGTTCTACTGACGATTGGGAATTTGTAAAATGAATACGGTTTAATAGGAGCGTTTCATTCGAATCAACACTGTAATGGCCGCTTATATAATTTCTATGTTGTTACGTCGTCCATCTGTCGTCCAATGAGCCAACTGCTGAAGCTGTTTTTAAAAGTCATCCACAAAAGAATTTACCGGAAATGCGAGGAATAAATTGCGCCCAATCAGTTTAGATTTGTGAACGCCGTTGGTACAAGGAAAGCTTTTTTTTAGCGTGCAGGTATTGTTTTAGAAATGTAGAGATCTCAGATGTGATGTTTTTGCGTGCCTGATTGACCACAAACAAGCTTTCGATAAGAGTCAGGCATGAACAAATGATGAAAGTGCTGAAGAGGGCAGGGATTAACAGAAGAAATCCTAAAATATTAGCTAACCTGCATTGGAATCAATCAGCGATGCTTCGAATAGATGGAGAATATACAGATCAGGTCAATTCTGATCTTCAATCTGTAGTCCGAGCACATTTTTGAAGAGGCTTTAAAAGGTATTGATGAAAGCATCTCTATAAATTCATCAGCATCAGTCCAGTGGGACTGCCGGTAAAAGTTATACTTCTATACACGCGTTTGCCGTTAAAAATTTATATAGGAGTCTGCACAATCATTACATATGTAATGCTATAGGTAAGAGAGAGCAGAAAGAGAAAAAGAATTAGTTATATAGGTATATGGTGCATCGTTTGCTGTTTATAAACATTTGACCTGTAAGTATAGTAAATGAAAGATTGTATCAATATTTTAATGAAAATATATATTTTTATTTTTGTATATGTATAAAAGGAGTTGAATGCAAAAAAATGTTACACATACTCGGCAGTAAAATTCATTGGTTATTTTGTTATTAATATAAAAATTACAATACAATAACTGCAACATAATTCAATATAAATTAAAATGTAATATTCATAAGTATTTAAAACTACCAATATACATAATTTACTTTACGAAGATAAAAATACAAAAACCAACAACTCGGATTATGTTGTAAATTTTCATTTTATTTTAAAATTTATGTTTTTTGCGTATATTACATATATTTAATAAGATTAATGTGAGGTTTTTAAATATTTAAAAAATAAAAAATAAAAATATTGAAATTCATAATTGGGATTCGAACCATCAGCGTATGAACCAAACACGTAAGGGATTTGCCAATTAGACATGACACTAACGGATTTCAAAATTGACAGTTCTCGGTAAAACAGTGATTATTTTGAAATACAAAAGCCTAAAATAATTATAAACGTTTAATTTTAAATAATACAAAACATATCACATAAATTATAATATTAATACATATTATATATTATATATATATATATATATATATATATATATATATATATATATATATATATATATACAATATTATATATATAATATATATAATATTAAATATATATACAAAAGGAAAATTTTTATTCTCGAGAGAGGAAGAGAGAGAAAATATATCTTCTGTCTCTCTCTTACTCATTATCTTACATATGTACAGTTCGTCCCAAACCCTTCTTTCAGTGCGTCATAGTTGATCGAATTCTCTCTAACACATTAAGCTAGAAGTGACAAAAAAAACGTGAGTCTGTGATTATTATACATAGAACTTAGAAAATTATTTATCGTAAAGCTTATTCTACTTACGGATGTATAATTGGTTGGAGTTTAGAATACGCTAAATAGATATCCAATCAATGATGCGCATAAATATAATTTGACGCAGAAGGTCTCGATCTTGACAGTACTTTCACAACGTCAACTGATATAATAATTGTCATTCCAGGTTAGTATTATCAGACATTTTACAGTGAAAATTTAATTTTGTATTTATTGTCATAAAAATATTTTAAATATGCCGAGATATATCGAGAAAGAACAAAGACTAATATTAAAATTATTAATTTATTTTCAATTAGAAAAAGAGGGATTACGATCCTGCAATTAACTAAAATGACATGCAATAATTCTCGACATTCTTAAAATCCTATATTATGTCAAAATTAGTGACGCACTGAAAGAAGGGTTTGGGACAGACTGTAATGGTTTCACAGATTCACTCTCATGCAAATTTCCAACGCCGACCGTGCGTATAGAAGTATAACTTCAAAAATAACGGAAACAAGTAGAAGATATGGACTGGATATAAACACCAGAAAAACCAAGCTAATGATCATCAGCAAGGAACACATAACTGGAGCAAATCTGTATGTGAACTAAATGAGAATTGAACGTGTCTCACCGTACAATTACTTGGGAACTATAATCCATGAGTCGTGGGACAATACCCAACAGATTAAATGTCGCATCAGCAAGCCAAAAAGTGCATTATTGGTTATGAGCTCTGTGTTCAAGAGCCATGACCTCACCCTAGAAACAAAAATAAGACCCCTTAAATGTTACGTGTTTTTCCCTGTTTTTGATGTTCTCCACCTTGCATCTACGTCGTACTCGTTTATCTGTACTACTAGCTCTGTCCCTTAGTGTTTTACCATGAATTTATCTCTACTGTTTCTAACATTCTTTTGTATGTTTTTTGTATGTCATTACTGGTCTGATGACTGTATTGTAAATTCTTCCTTTTGAGTACCACGTTGTCATCATAAAACTAGTCCTTGAGTGCAATAAAGTAAAGGGTAAAATATTACAATCTCATACGGATTTTTTCAAGAATCCTGTTAAAGCGAATCAGGATGCACTCACTTTGAAATATTGTCAAGCACTACCGATTAGTAACACCAAGACACTAGAAACATAAAATCTATTATCGACTATGTCATTACAAAACAAAACACTAAATTAAACATCCAGGACACTAGGGCTTACAGGGGTAAGGAATGTGGATCTGACCATTATTTGGTTGCGGCTAAGACTCTGATTCCATTTAACCGACACGTTGAAAGCATCAACACTCCAAAAGGAACTGATATAAATCTGAAGAGATATAATGTCAGAAGCCTACAAGAATATAGCACTAAAATCTTATACCAAAATAGATTAAATGAAAAACTACTCGAGGAATACCTAACTGCTGAAACCAACCAATTATACGAACATAAACTGACTGTATTCACCACGCAGCCCAAGAAGCTCTAGGCGAAGAAACCAGAACAGTCCACAGATCAGCGGGAAAAATCATTTGGAATACACAGCTTGAAGAGCAAAGAAATAAGAAACAGGAAGCGTACAAAAGATGGCTGAACGTTAAGAATCTTGAAGATAAAGAAATATACAAAGAACAGCAAAGAATATTTAAAGATATGACAAGGAACAACAAAAATGAAACATGGGATGCAAAATGTAAAGAAGTTGACTGTTACATCGGAGGAGCGCGATCATCAGCGGCATGGAAATTAATAAAAACCCTGAAAACCGACACATCAAATAAAAGTCGAATACAGCCCATCCAGATAGATACATGGAAAGATCATTACGCAAGGGAACTGAATGAAGACAGAGATATTTATAATACTGACTCACCTCAACGAATACGAGTACAAGGTGAATATGTAAACATGGAAGAAGAACAAATACAACAAGCGCTTAAATCGATGAAGAATAACAAAGCATCCGGGCCGGAGAACATACCAGCAGAACTTCTGAAAAACGGAACACCAAAACTAATAAGCTATCTTAAAGTGCTATTCACAAGATACTTAAATGGGGAAGAAATCCCGAATAGTTGGAAAGAAGCATGGATTACTCCAATTCACAAAAAAGGTCCAAAAGATATTTGCGGAAACTACAGATGTATCTCTGTCACCAGTACCTTTAGCAGGCTGTTTGGTAAAATCTTAAAAAACATGATTGAGAAAGAATACTAACCTCATGAAATTGAACAGCAAGCAGGATTTAGAGCTGGAAGATCTTGCGTAGACCACATATTTACCCTAACACAACTGAATGAAAAGAAAGTTGCAAGAAACCAGGAAATATATCTTTTATTTGTGGATCTCACAAAAGTATATGACACGATTCCTGTGAGAAAGCTGTGGCAGTCTCTTGAACGATCTTCATTAAATAGCATGATCATCGCCGCAGTCAAACAATTATACAATAAAGCATCATCAAAAATCAAACTAAACAACATCTTATCAGAAGAATTTCCAGTAACAAAAGGCTTACGACAAGGATGCTGCCTCTCTCCAATACTATTTAAGATCTATTTAAATGAAGCACTAAAACACTGGAGAAGATCATGTTCAGGACTGGGGATCCAACTTGACGACGATACAACATTATACATTACTACATTTTGTGGACGATCAAGTAGTAGTGGCAGCAGACAAGGAAGATTTAGAATTCATGACGAGACGGTTGTTTAAAACATATGAAGAATGGGGCCTCTCTGTAGATAGAAACAAAACGCAATACTTATGCATCGGGAATAAAGTAGAAGATCTAATGGTCAACGAACATGAAACAATCAAGAACTGTGAGGAATATATATATTTGGGAACAACAATCAACAAGAGTGGGCGTACCGAAAAAGAGATAGAGCAAAGAATCGTGAAAGGAAAAAGGGTGATAGGATGCCTAAACCCGATGCTATGGTCAAAAGAACTATCAAATCAAAGAAAGCATCTCCTCTTTAACTCCATCTTTAAAAGTATAGTGCTCTATGGATGCGAAACATGGCAACTTACTAAATCCCTTGAGCGACGCCTACTTGCATTGGAAATGGACTTCTGGAGAAGATCAGCTAGAAAATCAAGGCTTGATAGAATACAAAATGACCATATCAGAAATATAATGGGAGTCAAGTCAACCATCATTGACGAAATTCAAAGGAGACAACTGATCTGGTATGGTCATGTGAAAAGAATGTACGATGACAGGCTGCCAAACCAAATTTTAAAATGGACGCCAAGGGAAAGAAGGAAGAGAGGAAGGCCAAAACAATCCTGGCTGGGCGACATTCAGAAGGCAATGTCGGAAAGAAACCTTCACCCTGGCGAATGGAATGACCGACGTAGCTGGAAACTGGGAACCGGAAGGCGGAGAACGCTATAAAAAACCGGGGAAAAAAAACTACCGATTAGGAAAAAACGACCAAGGACCTTGAGATTGTATCCTACGACTGGAGATCAGATCCCCTTAAAAGCAACCAAGGATTGTACAATAAAACATAATATAAAAGTCGAAGTTTGCCAGATGTTTTTAGCAACGCTTTGCTTGTAAAAAGGAGGTGTCTCAAATTTGGTTCAAAAGTCTTGTAAAATTGGACGTTTTAACAAAATATTGCTGTACTTACCCCATGCCATTGAACACTAAGGTAATGATTCATCATTGTACCAATTCGTTACAAAAATATAACGCGAGAATAAGAATTTGAAGTGAAAAAATGAAATAACACTGTCTAAACTCGAAATTAGTAGCCAATGATTGAATTAATCACTTTCCTTTGCTGTATTGCGATCTTTGCTTGATTATTATCGATAGACGAGTAGCTTAATTTATAGGTTTTAAGTTCTGTGAGTCGAAAAGCGACAAAATATAAAAAATAATTCGTCAACATCGTCATACATGTTCAAATAAGTTTTCATTCATTTTTAATTGATCAATTAAAATCGGTCAACAGATTCGCCTGATTCGTGAGAAGCGCCTTAACACTACGGATTTCTTGTTTAGGACAGATTTAAGAGATTATATTAACAAAACACCTACCGGTAAACTTACACTGGTTTAGGCCATGACAGCACAAAAAACACCAAATTAATTAAAAGTATTTCAAGATACCTTTGAATCGAGGTTGCTCGGTTTTATGCTTTGTTTTCCAGCTACTCGTACACCACAAAACCTCAAAGGAAGAGCCAGGCCGCGAAAGATTTCGGGGTTCGATAACTTATTTTTCGTTTGAAAGCACGAGCGTTACGTAGAAGAGCGAAAAACTTATGATTTGGGGCGAAATGAATATTGTACGTATATCCTAAAGGATTTACATCGTTATTCTTTATTAACCTTTCACGGATAACGTGACATGATGGTACAGAAAATGTAACGTCGGACTAGCAGTCCGCAAATCTAGAAAAAGTCCAAAAAACATATATATATATATATATATATATTTCCAAAAACGGTCTAAGAACTTATCGATTCTTTAAATATATAATTAAAGTAGACAAAAAACATTTGCACACAAATTTATTATAACATATTTAAACTCATGCTTCGAAAATAAAAGTTAACAGATATATCTTTTTTATATTTTGAGTACTATAAAACACAAAAACCAAAATTAAACAAATACAAAACAACTATTTCTAAGACATTAAACAAAGACTAAATAAAAAACAAATGTTTGAGATGCGTAAAGTAGATACATGAATGAACGGAAATAAGTCAATCTTCGCTGCTGTCTTCGGAAATACCATCCTGTAGGCAGTCGAAGTAAATGCATTTTACGTGTTCTAAGCACACAATTTTTGGCATTTTTGACAGGTATATCTGGTTGGGCTATTTTTTTGTCTACTATAAAAAGTCTACTATAAAAAGTCTACTATATAAAGTAAATTTTTGTCTACTATATAAAGTAAAAACAACGACCTCGACGATTAGGTTGTGAATTTGGGGCTAAAACAATTTCTTCTTTAATATGGCAATTTCTTTTATTCTTTACCTAATTGATTTAGGAATACGTTTATTCAAAAATCGACGTTGCAGATGATCGTTTACTAATTCCATACCAAGAGCTTCTAGAAAATGTCTTTATCTATTTCATTAGATTTATATTTGTTTATTACAAATATATTGACACCGGCTACATTCATTGCAGAATAAAAAAGGACCATAGGCCATCGGTGAGTGGCTCGAGCGCAATTGTAGGCGGCACACATTTTATCAACTAGATCTACTCCTCCTTTGGATTTATTATAGTCAATGATGATTTCTGGCTTGCCCGTTAATTCGTGTAGCAAATCGTCGTGGTGCATCGTTGAGAGTAAAATAACGTTTTTGTTTTTTTCTGGGTGTAAATGACGCAATCGTACATTTTTGTTTAAAAGCAAGCCTCTTTTGTTTTTCTCATAGTGCCTATCATAGACGATGTTCGTTCAAAAGAAGATCGGCCAAGCTGAGGCTCGTAAAAAATTGTCCATTGTTACATTTCTGTGAGAACCAGATATAGGACTGCAGAGGTAAGGAACGAGGGAAATATTGTTCGTATCAACTTTATATGGGTCAGGTGGCTATTGTCCAACATACACCTCTAGATTATAGGTATATAGGTGCGGTATAAGGAAACTATAACTGCGTCTACTAATTTTTATGCCGTATTTATTAGGTTTATTGGGCATATATACCCTAAAGCCACACTTGCCACGAAAAGCTTCCAGTTTTTCATCTACCGTTATATATGCTGATAATGAAAAATGTTTAGGTAAATTTGAATTAAACGAATCGAAGAATTCTCTCACATCTGTCAATTTGTCATATTTTTGCCTCTCTAATCGTGTTCGTTTATCATCAAAACGGATGTGTCTGAGCAAAAACTTGAACCGTGCAAGGGACATTCTAAAAATCTATGGCGATGAGCCGTTTGTCCTAAAGAGATCATCTGCATTTTTGCTATATACCCTCTCTGGGTTACCCCAGCTATATATAAAAAACCCAATAGTACCCTCAGTTCTAAAATATCTGTATTTTTTGCAGATTTATCACTAAGATTGTAAGAACAATAAAGATATTCAATAAAGATATTCATGTTGTCTACTTCTTCTTCTTAACATGCCCCATCCCTAAGGATATTAGCGATCATCATGGCCCATTTGACTCTACCTGCTGTTGTTCTAAAAAGTTCTATTGACGTTTTCCCACTTCATTGTCCAACTAAGTACATTAAGTTATTGAAGATAAATAGAATAACAAAAATGTCAAACACTGATACAGCCGATGAACTCCTTACTATTGATTTAACCCTCACTCCACCTAAAAAAAGACCAGTAAAGGCACATTTTGACGTTAAAATGAAAGAAATGAGTATAAATGTATTTAAAACGGAAATGCAGGAGGACCCTACAATGTCGAAAAGTGCGATTTCTATTAGAGTAGCAGATAAAACAGGTACTGATATTGTTTCTCCATTATTTATTTTAGAGTCCGCATTTTCACTTTATTTAACAAATATTGTTACTTTTTATGTATTGTAGGCGTGTGTAGCCGTAGTGTACGCAATGTGGTTCATGAATATGAAATTACGGGAACATTGTCGACTGCAAAATCAGTTGAGCATCGTAAAAGTATTGTTAACTCGCTGGATAAATTTGACAGAGAAGCAATAAGAAGAATAATCCATCAATTCTTTTTTTGAAATGAAATACTCACAATAGACAAAGTTCTGAGGGTTGTTAATGAAGATCCGGTTTTGCCTAACTTCAAAAGAACTACATTTTTTAAATTATTGAAAGAAATACATTTAAGTTTCAACGTCATCAGCAAAACAGCATTTTGATGGACAGGGACGAAATGGTTTTGTACAGCTAGTCAAGAATACCAATGTCTCTGTTACCATGTAACAATGAGTTTTGACAAGAATATACATTTGGAGGGGAGAATCCGTCAGTAGTCAGCGAATTTCCAACTACTGCTTCTAGAAAAGTGGCTGGAATAAAAATATATAGAGATTGAGGACTCCATGTTAAAAGTGCAACTGCTGGCTATCGTTAAGGAACATAAGGGACAATATAATAAATATATCAATGATGAGATGGCAAAAAGCCAAAGCAAAGTAGTGTTAAGACTGTCCCCATACCATTGTGAAATCAATCCGATTGAGCTCATGCTTATGCAATAAATAATATTAGTCCGACTACGTGGCAGAAATGTGTGCAACACGTTCAACAAAAAGTCGAGTCTAAAATGTTGAAATTGGACAATATAATATGCACATGTAGCTCCTCAGACTTTGAGTAATTTAAATGGTATGTTTCTATGCTTTGATAAACTTATCACAATGCTACTTTATGTAAAATGTTCCCTTTGTTATATACCTCTCAGTTAATGAATATTTTATTTTAGCACATTTTTCTTCACTGGAATATTAAATTTGGCTCACAATGATTAAATTTCAAGAAATTCTTACACTGTCTCAAAAGTAAATATTTTTAAAAAACATATGATACACCTCAGTACGACCCTGTTTGGCTTTCACGTGCGTTTGTTGAAAATTGGGAATTTTTAAAATGAATGTAGTTTATATATATATATATATATATATATATATATATATATATATATATATATATATATATATATATATATATATATATGTATATATATATTTCTATTATCGATGTCACTTATTGTCAATCTTTTTGTTAAAAGTGAACCTTAAAAATTGTTTGCTACATCACTTGGTAACCTTAAATTTGATATTACCCTGTTAAGATCAAATATATCCCGCCTCAGTTTTATATCACTTTATCCCTAATGTAACATATAGGGCAATAAACGACAATTTGGCCTAAGTAAACGAAATTTGCAAGAAAATCATAGGGAATTATAGGAAAAATAAACTTTTTCTGTTCAAGAACAGTTTACTGACGTCTTTGGTCGTTAAGTTTGGCTACGTGACGCACTAAATGTTAGTATGAGTATAGGAAACGAAAGTAGGTGGATAAATTGATCTGCAGAATGTTGAACTGTTTGAAGGATTTAATGGTGCAATTATTACTAGACATAGAGGATGAACATTTGTCTTTTATTTATGACTTTTAAGACGTTTCTATTCTGATATTTAATTATTTAGCTTAAAAATGGGCTGCTGAATACTTTTGGGGGAATTAAATTGACAAATATTATACAATACTAGCTATATATTTCATTAGTAAATTATTTTAATATAAGATAAGTCATAATTATTGGAATATGAAAATGGTCAACAGAATGTATCGAAATAAATCTTTGAATGCTATCCACTACCTAGAACAAGATACTAAAACATACTCATCAAAAGAGGAGATAGCTGCAGTTCTAACAAATTTATACCAAAAACAGTCGAGTGACGAAAACTTACCAATAAATTTTTTAAATCATAAAAAGAACTTTGATGGGTCTAACATTGATTATGACGATCACACAGTTCACCTGTAAATATGGAATTTATAATGGACGAGCTCCATGAATCTCTTAACCAATCAAAGAATTCAAGTCCCAATGACAGTTGTGACTTTTTGTCAAGTAACCAATTCGTTTGTTTTAATTTTATGTTGAGCTGAGTTTTTTGGCGTTAATGTGTTGCTTTCAAGTGAGCTTTCGGTCCAAATGTAACCCAAGATATTTCACAACGTCTCTAGCAGGAATGGAGGCATTGTTTAGACTAACTTGTGGACAAGTACGTCTTCTTATTGTAAATGTGATTTGGGCCGATTTTTCGTTATTAACTTTAATTTTCCATTTTGTCAACCAATTCTCTAATGTATGCAATTAATTTTGCAACTTTTCAGATGCTATTTCTGGGTCTTTGTTTAAAACTAAAACGGATATTGTATCATCGGCAAAAGTCGCCACTGTGACGTCATCTGTAGTAGGTATGTCAGTAGTAAAGCTTAGGTACAGGAAGGGAGCGAGGAATTTCGGATTGGATTGAGTGATAGGTTGAGAAATTATTATTAATTTTTACTTGGAACGAACGTTCGTTAATATAAGACTTCAGTATAAGATACATATCGCTAGGCAGTAAAGATTTTTAGACAAGAATATCGCTACTCAGAAAGTTTAAAGGTTATCTCTACCCGCTATTTATCAATAGCACCCGATTCTTGTAAGTGTATGTTTAAGCTATATATGTTTCTCCTAAAATTAGTGGAAGCTGTAATATCGAAACAAATTGCTGAATATCTAGGCAAGTGATTTTGTTATTTAGCCTTTTATATATTTATGTATCCCTTTTTAGCTTTTAGTTAGAATAAATGTGTTAAAATCACCTCTCTTTTTATATTTATTGGGGTAGATTTAAGCTTTGTAGGAAGCAGTCTCGCTGGTACATTACGTGCACAGCTAATTACCTATTCTCAGTGAACCAGCACCTATAGAACCTTATATTAATTAATAATTTCATACACGTCTAATTATCAGCCTTCCAATAGTATCTAATATATCTTAATAAAATGTTTCTTTGACAAAAGATACAATGTGTTAAAGCTGAAATGTTTTGTTTGTTCATTTGCAGATGCTGTTGGCGAACACTTTCACCTTATGCATATTAATACTCGTCCACAAACTTCTAATATATATATATATATATATATATATATATATACAAGAATTACTGGATATTAGCGACTGTCAATATAAACAAACAACACAGTTTATTAGGGTTGCAGTCAGAAAATTGGCCGGGATGTTAATGAAACACTCTTATGACTTTTTTGTCTAGCTTTCGGAATGGTTTTATTCCTTTTTCAAGACATAGTCGATGAGATTTTATTTATAAAAGCATAGACACTCAACAATAATAACACACACATAAATTATAAAATAGTGGACAAAATACATTTTAAAATTCTTTAAAATTTAGGTACAAGTAGTAAAAATTTTGTTGTCATCTTTTACTGCTGTGTTTTAACTCTGGCACATAGAGAACTCTATGTGCCTAACTCTATGTACTCTATGTGTCTATATAAAATAGGTTCTCTATGTGCCAGAGTTAAAACACACCAGTAAAAGATAACAACAAAATTTTTACTACTTGTACCTAAATTTTAAAGAATTTTAAAATGTATTTTGTCCACTATTTTATAATTTATGTGTGTGTTATTAATGTTGAGTGTCTATGCTTTTATAAATAATCTCATCGACTATGTCTTAAAAAAGGAATAAAACCATTCCGAAAGCTAGACAAAAAAGTCATAAGAGTGTTTCATTAACATCCCGGCCAATTTTCTGACTGGAACCCTAATAAACTGTGTTGTTTGTATATATATATATATATATATATATATATAGTGACAAAAAAGTTATGCGTTAAAATATCCGTTGAACTACCCAAAATGGACGCCTATGATGGGTACTAGAAATTCTTAGTTAATGCAATCGATTCAACTCTGTCGGAAAAATAATCGTACCAGTTTTCGTTTTGCTACACTAATTACAAGACGCCATCTTCAAAGAGCTCTAGCTCCCTCAGGAAACCTTTTCAGAGTAGGTGAATTATCTGAAGAATCTCCTGTCTTCGTTTGTCAGGAGAGTTTATGGACAACCTGTATACACGTTTGGAATTTATTTTACGGAACATACTCTTTTTAATACAATAACTCAAATTCCCTGATTTGAAATTCTTCTTCTCATTGCGCCGTCTCCTTTCAAAGGTTGGCGATCCAAATGGCAATTGTAGCTTTGGATACTGTTGCACGGAAGACTTCTGTGGATGAGCGGTTAAACCTTTTAACTTTTTGTATCCATGGAATTCTCAGCATCCGTCTGTATATATACATTTCAAAGACATCTATTTTTATTTGTGTTTCAGAGTCCATTGTCCAAGTTTCTCAGCCATACAGCAAAACAGAGAAAACATAACATGTGATCATTCGAATTCTGAGATCTAGACTAAGGTCTGATCTTGTAAAAATGATCTTGTTTTCATGTTCATGAGTGTTTTCCTCGCTTGTTTGATTCTTGATAGGATTTCTTTATTTGGATTACACTGGCTGTTAATATTTGCTACCAAATATTTTATGGAAGTTACCTGTTCTATTATTTGTCTCTTGGCATACAAATAATGTACGTTTGTTGGCATATTTGAAAATACGAAAATTTTAGTATTGGAAACATTTAGATGTAAACCGAACATTTCGCTATAAAGAACTTCCGCATTTATTTTTTTTTTGTAGTTCTTGTGCGTTGCTTGCTATTTGCAATTAACCAGTGTAAATTTTAATATAATTGAATTGCTGCTCTTTCGCGATTTGTAGCAGCCTATTTGGCACGCGTACAGCGACAGTACTGTTCCGTCCACCGATATTTTCCTGAAACTCCATTTGGAATATTCGTAATTCTGTATTTTTGTGCAGATAATAATGTTTTAACGAGTATAGAAGATCTACAACAGTATGAATAGTGCTGAGATGGGAATTACTATAAACGCTAAAAAAACGAAGTACATGCTAATTACCAAAAGACCACAAAATATACTTCACCTATTGACAATCAATGGTAACGTGATAGAACAAGTAGAAAAATATCAGTACTTGTGAACTTTGATCAATGAAACCAATGATCATAATGCAGAAATAAACAGGCGAATAGAGATTGCTAGATCAGCATTTATACGAATGAAGCCACTCCTAATGTGCAAAAATCTAAATTTGGAGATCAGACTACGTACCATTCGCTGTTATATATTTTCAATATTATTATATGGAACTGAGACTTGGACATTAAAAAAATGCAATTTAAAAAGAACCGAGGCTTTCCAACTCTGGTTAAAAATAATTACAAATAAAGTACTGGAGAGGGTTGGTAAAGCAACAGAACTAATCACCACTATACAAACCAGAAAACTGGAATACCTAGACCACGTGATGAAGGGACCAAAATATGAAATTTTGAGACTCATCATACAGGGACAGATTCAAGGAAGAAGATCTGTTGGCTGACGGCAGAACTAATAGCTGAAGAATCTACGTGATTGGTATCAATGCAGATCAATTGATTTGTTTAGAGCAGCAAGCTCAAAACTAAAAATAGCCATTATGATTGCCAACCTCCGTAGGGAGTTGGCACTCTAAGAAGAAGAATAATGTTTTAATAACAACAATTGTCTTTGTGTTCATTGGGTATTATTTGAATTGGTTAATTTATACTTTAATACATTTATTATTTCAAATATTGCCTATGCCGATAGGCCAATACCGACACAATCAACTATTAGTCGTATTATTACAAAATTTGAAACATTTGTTTGTGTACAAAACTGTCGAAAATGTACGGATCTACCACGAGAGAAAATAATCAACGAAGTTCGGCAAAATAGGGAAATTGATGTTTGTAGTGTTGCTGAAACTAGTGATCCTTGTTCAAGCAAAACTATTGCTGAAGAAGTTGACATGAATGATGGGACGGTTAGGAATATTTTGAAACGAAACGGTTACTGTTGTTTTAAAGTTTCAACTACTCAAGAGTTATTAGCCGAGGACAATTTCAAATGAATCGAATTTTGTAAACTTATGATGAATAAACAAAATAAAAATAAACATTTTTTAAAAAACATTTTGTTTATCGATGAATCGACATTTTTGTTACATCAAAAACATAATCCTTTTGTCGTACGATATTGGTCTTGGCATAATTAACACTTGAGTATTCCAGTACGAACACAATATCCTCAAAAACTTAATGTTTGGACAGGTATTTTGGGGGACTATATCGTCAGTCCATTTTTTATTGATGGTAATTTAACAGGAAATAAATATTTAGAATTGTTGCAAAATCAAATTATTCCAGCAGTTCAATTACTTCCTGCCAACTTTGACGATATTGGTTTCAGCAAGACGGCTGTCCTGCTCACAATACACGAGCAGTTCAAAATTATTTAGAAAATTTTTGGAAATAAATTAATTTCTTCTCGTGGTACGATCAAGTGGCCTCCCACATCACCAGACTTATCGTAAAATGATTTTTGGATTTAAAAGAGGTGGAATATTTGAACCTCTATTACGTTAAATTTTTGTTTTAAATATTACTAATATGTTGTTTTTGGAATTTCTTTTATTTTTATTTTTAGAGATCTACTTTTTTTTCAATCCATTTTGGCAATAAAATATAACAATTTTTTTTAGTTAAATAATATTTTTAATTCCATATTAAATGCTTGCATTTGGTAAGGTGCGCTGCGGTACTAGGATAGCGACTGGAGAAAGAGTCCAGTCGAACAAACGAATTAATTATAAAACATCGCGACATTATATTGAAATTTACACTGGTTAATTGCAAATCAGGAAATCTGAATTATTGTATTAAAAAGCCTATGTTCCGTAAAAATAAATTCCAAATCTGTATATAGTATACTATACACTTATATATTTTCTAGGATACTATAGATACAAAGTATTTCAAGTAAGATTGTGCAAAAATATGGAATGAGAATATTTTTCCTAGCCAGTGTGCCCACACTACGTGGACTAATTAGTCAGATCGTATACTATGTGCCCCTGCAGAATGGTAAATTACATTTATTGATCTTTGAGAAGAAAATTTAAAAAACGGTAAATCTATTTTAAATAGTTATAAATTGTTTTTCCTTGTATATTTAAAACTTTATCACGTTGATCGCCATAATGATTATATTTTTTGCCTTTTCCCAGGCCAATTAATTTTTTTCTCCTCCTCTAAGCTTTGAGTCACATTTTATTTACAAAACTAAAATTTCATTTTATTTATAATTTCACAATAAAGACTTGATTATTAAGTTTTTATAAATATTAATTTTTTTTGTTGCTATATCGATATCCTATCTGCAACTTGCCACAAACTGATTTCAACACCATTAAATCATAGCAAGGTTACTTTACATGAACGAGGACGTACATAAACATATTAATTACATTGTCCCTACGTAGAATTGATTCTGTCAAATACTTTGGGGTGATGAGTACGTGATTCGTCATCTAAGTGGAAATATGCATTCAAAATTAGTGTCCACTCCTCTGCACCTCGATTGGATTTTTGTTAAAAATACCCTATTAATATCATGGTATATGTTAATATAATCGTGTGAAAATTAGCGAATCGTTAATAATTGATAGTGGGATATAATCATTTCTGCCAAATTGATAAGTTGGATATTTAGAATAAAGTATAGAGCAAAGAAACATGCTTATTTAAAATCAATTAAATAGTGGAAATTAGAAAGTAGTCCAGTCCTCAGAGGTTTGATTCCTAAAAATCATACTAACAAGCCAAATTTTGCAGAGAATATTAATTTTGGTACCCCAAAAAGAGTTTACTACTTTTACCCCTGGGCTTTCCCCTAAAATCCCCTAGTAGGGGTAAAATCGCAAAAAAATTGATTTACTTATTGATTAACTTATTGATTAAACATTTTTCAAATAAAAAATGAAGCTGAGATAATTTTAAATAATAATATTTATTAGAGCTTTTTGTGTAGAATGAACCGTTCTCTCAGAAACAAGGCTTGAAGCCATTGGCGACTTTGAATGTCATTTGCGCGCGCGAAATCAATGTTCAATAAAATTGACTGAATTTCATTGATCGGTCGTGATGAAATTTCCATTCTTAGGGACCAATCTTTAAAACCTATAACATGAAATTTTAAAATTTAAGCTTTTAATTACAAACGATCGTACGTCACGGGAAATGCCTCCAAGAAGACGGTTTAGGGTGTAGTTTGTAGCAAAAGTTAGGCATTTTTAGACAACGTAGTAGTATAATTGAAAAATAGCAATTTTAAATCGTTTGTAATGTGAAAGTTTAAATTCAGCATTTTTAAGCATATTTCAAATGCCTCAAATTTGTTGCAAAAATTCAGAACTAAAATTTCATGCTATATGTTTGGAAGAAAGGCTCTAGTAATCGAAACTCCATAGTGGCCGGTCAATGAAAAGGATAAATTGTATTGATTTCATGAGAATCATAAAAAATGGCAAAAATCTCGCCATGTTTATTTATTTAATACCTTCATAAAAACTGAGATTATTTTCGGCAAACTACAAAAATTGCATACAAAAGCTGCACTCTTTTTACCTTTAAAACGCATTTTGATTTTTGTGGAGAGGAAACTCAGATCAAAAGATATCGATTTTTTACCGTCGAGCTACAACAATTTTTATTAAACATTGATCTCGCGCGTTAAACTGACGTTCAAAATCGCCGATCGCTTCAAGCATTGTTTCTGAGAAAACGGTTTATTCTACACAAAAAATTCTAATAAATATTTTTGTTTAATTATCTTAGCTATATTTTCTAGAATAGAGAGAATAGCCAGGGAATATGGTTTAGAAATAAACGAAGAAAAAACAAAATATATGGTGATGAGGGGAAACGAAAATGATCAAGGACAGTAATTTAAGATACAAAGCCCAAGTAAAGAATATAACTTTGAAGTTGTTAGCCAATTCGATTACTTGGGAATGACACTAACAAATAGGAACGAAGAGAACCAAGAAATCATAAAAAGAATGGCCAAAGGTAGTAAGAGTGCTGGGAGCCTGACTAAGATACTGAGGTCGAAGATAATATCCAGAACAGCAAAAAAACAAATATATACAACAGTTATCCGACCCACAGTACTCTATGCTAGCGAGACCTGGACACTAAATAAAGATATGGAAGTAAAATTAGATAGATGGGAACGAAAAATTCTTAAAAGGATATATGCAAAAATAACAAGACTTGCTAAAATTCAAAGATTAAGATGGCTCGGACATATAGCAAGAATGAAGGAAGAAAGAGTTCCCAATGAATTAATAAACACGGAGGCCGGTACAAAAAGAAAAAGAGGGCGCCCCCGAAGAAAATGGCTGGAGTCGGCAAAAGAAGATCTGAAGTCGCTGCGGGTACAAGATTGGAAAAAATTAGCACAAGATAGAAAGAAATGGAAGAAAACCGTTGAAGCCTTGGGCCTTTGAGGCCTGTTGAGCTGAACTATATATATATATATATATATATATATATATATATATATATATATATATATATATATTTTTTTCTAGTTGAAACATTTTTTCTATCGTATAAAGATTCTTGGTAAATCAATTTTTTTCAGTTTTCCCTTCTCTACGAGGGAGATTCTAGGAGACACATCGGGTGTAAAAGTGGTAAACTTTTTTGCAGCTTTCATCATCTTCACCATCATCATTATCTTTTTCTCGACAATCCTCTGTGGATCCTGGCCTGCTCTAAGATTAGTCGCGATTCTGTTCGATTTCTGGTAATCTTTTGCCATCTTCTGGTCTCTAGTATCCTTAAGACGGTCTCAACCCCATTTAAGCACCTAATTTGCGGTCGGTCTCTGCTTCTTCTTCCTGTCGTTAGCTTTTAGCAATCATGTTGTCAGGCATTCGTATTATGTGTCCGGCCCATCTAAGTCGCCGTGTTTTAATGAACGTTGCGACATTTGGTTCATTAAACAGTTGGTATAATTCGAAATTAAATCTTTTCGCCACTGCCCTTGATCGTTTATAGCTCCAAATATTTTGCGGAGTATCTTATGCTCTAATATTCCCAGAAGTCTTTCATGGGAGGCAAGCATTTCAAGGCAATGTTAAATAGGAGGCAAGCCAGAGCATCCCCTTGTCTGAGTCCATCCTTTATCTCAAAGGATCTAGAATTTGCTCCCCGTATCCTAACGCTGGCTTTTAAGTTAGACATTACACATTAAGTTAGCATCTGTTTTAGCATCCTGAAATTGACATTCTCAGCAAAATTTAGCTTGTTCGTATGATTTTTAGAGGTTCAGTGGCATTTTCGTCTCTGACGACTGGAGTAAATGGCTAAAGAGTGCCATTTCTTTTTCAAAATTGAATTATTGACGTAGAAATGTACTAAGGTCTCCGCTTGTCGTCCTAAACAAGGTTCTAAGTGACAGCATTAGAAATAAGAGTTTTAGCAACTTCTTATAGATGTCGGTGGCTTTATGTACGGTACCATTTTCTTTAGAAAAGTCCAACGGTTCAGATGTCGTTACTTCTAGAACTTTGCATGTCAGCTGTGTGCTGTTATTGTGAATGATAAATAGTTGATTTATGTGCAATAAAATGGAAGAAAAGCAGAAGAAAGATTTAAAGGCAGTGGTTCATTTGACAGTGAGCAGAAACGCTTAAAATCAGTTGGAGTGTCATACAAAACATACAGCCTACTAAACTAGCTCCAAAAAATATCCCAACAAACAGGTTTGAAATACAAACCTAATGATTTTTTTTCGACGAGTTTTTCGACATACACGTATATTTGTGCTTGCAACAGGTAATGTATAAGTTAACGAATAGTTTCGTCGCGATTCACCTTTAGGAACATATCGTCTTTTCACATCTACTAAATCCATATATTGACGTAACAACATTGTTTGTCTATCATAGCTAACACGGTAGAATTGTTTAAAAAGCAATTGTATTTGCTCCAAGGTAATTTCATCACACCCATACTTACAGCGACAAGTTCTAGACTGCAACAAAAAAAAACGCGTTGAAGAAAAACACAGTTGCCAACAAAATTTCAGTTTACTTATTTTTGTATTAAAATTTATTTTTTGTATAATGAATTAAAATTTAAAAGTTGCTTTCAATTAGGATTAAACTCATTTTTATCCAAGCGTTATGTAAAAATGTATAGTTTGATCCAGTAGTGTTAAACATATTTAAAAGATGACCTATATTAACCTTGTTAAACTAATTTATATATCTAAAGCTATTTAGTTACTTCAACATCAGGAAATAAATACAATTTTCTGTACTTACGTTTACTGGAGGTACTTTTTCAGGAACAACAGTACCTTTTCTGGAAACATATTGGTTTCCAGTGTCTCGTAGGGTTTTTCTTTTATTGTCCTTTCACTCACTAAGCCTAATTTTTCTTTTTCGAGACTTATTTAATTGGTTTTTCTATGGCCACACTCACATTAACATATGATTTATCCGCCATGTCTAATATTACTAATGATTTTACAACCTTATGATTTTCTGCGACCAATTATATACCAGTATAACAAAAATGATGATTACAACCTTATTCCGCTAATAATACCGATTCACAATTATTGAGGGTTACAACCTTATTCGGTGCGGACATTCAATTATATTATGTATAAAATTTTATTATATTTTATAATATTTATTCACATTTCATTAAATAAAAACAGAATAAAAAAGGATATTTTCACAAAATTTCTAAACAAAAGAAGAACCAGGAGGCTTTCTTTCAATTTACAACCCACAGGCCCCTTGAAATGGTGGTACGCCTCTATCTTTAAAAACCGTCAAGTGGTACGCAGGTACTAAAAATTTGAGAACCTCTGCTTTAGTCAATAATTTAATTATCAATAAGAATAAGCCGAAATTAAAGGTTAAAATACGTTTATTGACGTTTCAATTTCCACTTCGGAAATCGTTCTCAAAATACAAACATTAGTAAATTATGTAACAATAAAACACTGAAAACTTTGTTTTCAAACTTCCACAAAATTTATTTTAAATTCTTATCACTGCTCGATTACATATACAGGCAAAATATCAACAAAAATAGCCAAACACATAAAAAAGAAAGGAATAACACCAGCTTTCAGAACAAATAACAACCTAGGCAAATATATTAAAAACAACAAGAGCCAACATAAAAAACACTTACACAGTGGTGTGTACAAACTTAAATGTGGCGACTGCCCAAAAACTTACATTGGTCAAACAGGTAGAAATTTTAATAAACGAATAGCAGAACATAAAAGGGCTTTCAATAATAGAAAAACAGATTCTACATACGCACTTCACCTTCTAGATCATAATCATTCTTTTAATGACGAATTTAAAATTCTCCACATTCAAAATAAAGGCCTTAAGCTATCTTTGTTAGAATCTATGGAAATCAACAAATTAAAAAACACAGATATAATTCTAAATGACCAGCTTGAGACAAACAGTTCTCCCCTCCTCAACCTATTTCATTAGAGACTATAAAGTGTAAACCCATACCAAAAACAGATCACTTGAGAAAGGCCATCAGCCGAAACAGCTGTAGTGATAAGAATTTAAAATAAATTTTGTGGAAGTTTGAAAACAAAGTTTTCAGTGTTTTATTGTTACATAAAATGAATTTCCATCAAGTAACAGTCGAATCCATCAATTATTAGTAAATTAAACATACATTATACATTTTAAAGTAGATGACTTTAAAATGATATTGCCAATATTGTTGAGTTGCGTTTCTGGGACGACTTTACTTATAAGATAGTTCATTCGATTACATGAAATCAACTTTAACTTGAGAATAATTGTCAGAAAAGATCATAACATATAATTCGTCTTTAAAAAGACAAATACATGCCATGATGACAGTAAAATTCTCCTGTTAGTGATTCCATAGTAAATTATGAGGGAAAAACCAGGAAAAAAACCTCATAATACTATCCCGACGTGGTAAGTATTTGATCGTGCATTTAGTTTACCTTCAATAAACACCAAATTCCGATGTTATATGTTTGTTATTTAAAAAACATAAATGATGTATTCTCTATATGTTACTGACTTACCAATACTGGTATTTTCCTTTTAATAACTTCCTCTTTCAATATGGGTAACCAGATCCTACTACATTCTGCCGAGGAATTCGCGACACAATTGGTCTCATTTAGCATAATTAGAGCCGCTTCTTTGATTTTTCTCTTTTTACCATCATTTTCTTTTAGAACTATATTTGAATCATTCCATTGAACCCCATGTTCATTATCCCATGCGTGTTTACATATTTGAGATCTATCAAATTCTCTATTTTTAATATAGTATTGATGTTCACTTATTCTAACATTTAATGGCCTTGATGTTTCACCTAAATAAAACTGATCGCATTCACAAGGTATTTTATAAATGCAATTCCTTGTCCTTTCTTGTTCATTGTTAGGTTTGGTTTTGGACAAAATAGATCTCAACGTGTTTGTTGTTTTGAATATTGTTGAAATGTTGAATTTATTTCCTATCCTTTTAAGTTTTTCATATTTAAATTTCAAATCAAATCACAATATTAATATTAAAAAGGGAATCATTAAATCCTTATACGATAGAGCCAAAATTACTTGTTCTAACGAAAATTCGTTCTTGGAGGAAAAACATTTGTTAACATCTGTTTTATTAAAAACTGATTATATCCTTTGTCGTTTATAAATAAGGAATTTTCAACAATCGATCGAATAGAACAAAACAACTTAGAACGAGGTCCTACAGCACAAACAAGGAATAAAACGAGGAAAATAACAATACCATACATAAAAGGATTATCGGAAAAGCTTAAAAGGATAGGAAATAAATTCAACATTTCAACAATTATGTCGGGATAGTATTATGAGGTTTTTCCTGGTTTTTCCCTCATAATTTACTATGGAATCACTAACAGAAGAATTTTACTGTCATCATGGCATGTATTTGTCTTTTTAAAGACGAATTACATGTTATGATCTTTTCTGACGGATATTCTCAAGTTAAAGTTGATTTCATGTAATCGAATGAACTATCTTATAAGTAAAGTCGTCCCAGAAACGCAACTCAACAATATTGGCAATATCATTTTAAAGTCATCTACTTTAAAATGTATAATGTATGTCTGAATTGTCAATATAGATGAGACAGATAAAATTAAATTATTAGAAGAATTTTTCACTAAGTAACAAAAAACAAAATTTGTTTAATTTACTAATGTTTGTATTTTGAGAACGATTTCCGAAGTGGAAATTGAAACGTCAATAAACGTATTTTAACCTTTAATTGTGGCTTATTCCCATTTAAATGGTAATTAATAGAAATTTTTGTGTAGATTATAAAAATAACATGTTGAATTTGTCTAATAAAGAATAAAACCTTTTAAGTAAACCATTTAATCAGGAAGCAATAAAGCCTTGATCCTTAATAAAATCCACATGCATATTTTTCGAAATATGTTACCTTAAAATCAGAAAATATTAAGAATGATCTTTAAATTTGATAGATTCTAACGCAAACATTACTATTTAAAACTATATAATCTTTTTAATATAAATTTTTGCTTTAAATCAAGTCATACTAACCCTAATAAGTTTGTAATAAGCGAAATATTGTTACTCGTGATTTCTTTTCCATCTTATCGCCGCCTCCACGTTACCACACCATCACCATCCACTGAAAAAATCCTTCTAGCCATCCAGTACCCCGACGCCGGATGATTGGCGCAGACCCGACGCCTTATAAAGACGCATCTCGACGTCCCACCGTTCGCACTGTGTGGCTATCACATCGACGATACAAGTCAGAAGTGGGCCGAATAAACCGGGAAAACCGACACTCGATTCTTTTGAAATCTCACACGTTTCGGACAAGTACGTAATCTTCAAGAAGTTTTCCAAATTTTATTATTTGATAATTTCTCGATCGGGAGATTAAAGGATTTTTTTCTGCTAGGGAGTTCGTACACGTTTTCGACAAGGCAACCTGTTGATTGACTCCGTGGGAGCTTGCCGACTGTTGTTGGGAATCTTTGCGGCTTAGGTAAGTTTTATTTACAAAAAAGCTATAATTTGTTGTGATAATACATATACATTTCATATTTACCTTAAAAGTAATTATATAACAGTTTAGATTTCTTTGAATAGGTATAAGAGTATTTTCACCAAGTATAAAAAATTAATTGGTTTTGGTTCTTTATCTTTTGTTGTATTAAATATGATTTAAAAGAATATAATTTCTTCAAGAATGTACAGCATATTGTAAAAATATAACAGATAATATAAAACAAATTATGACAAATCTATTTTATTTCTTGTGCTTTCTGTCTTTTACTGCCTAATTTCAATATTGTCAAGTGTTTGTCGTTTGTTCTTTCTCTTTTTTGTTGTTACTTTTGTAAATTTGTTAGAGCGAGTTTACGACTTATATCCTTAATAAGTAATTTTAATCAATCTGCATTGATTGTATCATATCTTTGTCTTTCGTCGTTTGTGGCTTTGTTTTCTCACTCTTAATTTTGTTTTTATAGACGTAAAACATGCTTATACAAACTTATTAACTTTATTTTTGTTTTTCTTTTTTTAATTTTGTTTTTATCTATATTGTCAGTCCCGTTAGTTGTGGATTTCCTGATTCCTTCTATTTTCATCAATTTTCACTCTTTAACATTAGATATTTTCAGTAAATTTTATGTTTATATGTATACGCTTAAATATTAAAATGTCATTCAATATTGGTATTATTTTTGCTGGTTTTTCTGTAGTTACTTCGTATTTTTCGTCATGGTAAT
Organism: Diabrotica undecimpunctata; assembly: GCF_040954645.1. Taxonomy (NCBI): domain Eukaryota; kingdom Metazoa; phylum Arthropoda; class Insecta; order Coleoptera; family Chrysomelidae; genus Diabrotica; species Diabrotica undecimpunctata. The sequence continues at coordinate 182,050,395 of NC_092803.1, forward strand.
TATATCGGTGAATTAATCTTTATAACGATTTTCTATATCTCTTATAATAAAATCACCAATAATGTTGGAATGAAACCGTTCCTGTCCCTTTTTGGCATATACCTTTTTTTGTTTTAAATATCTTTTAATTATTTAGGTGATTAAAAGGTTTTTAATTTCTCAAATTTATTTTGGTATCTTTCCAGCGTCTGATCAATTATTAGTACCTATTATTCGTTTATATAATAATAATCTTTTTTTTAATTCCATGATATTTATTATTATTATTAAATAAATCATTACTGCTAGACATTATTGCTAGGTCCACATAATCTCTGATCGAAGCATTTCGGTCGCTAAGGGCATCTGCACTGAGAATGGGATTAAAAATAAAAGCACAGAAAACCAAGTATATGTATTGTACTAGATCAGGCAACTAGATATCTAGACTATTAATTGATGATCTGGAACTGGAAGGTGACCAGACAACGATGTCAGCGAAGAAATTAAAAGAAGAATAGTGCTTGCCAATAAGTGCTATTTAGCTTGAGAAAACAGATGGCCCCAAAACTAATTAGAAAAATTAAAGTTACCATATATAAAACACTAATAAGGCCAGTGTTAACATACGGGTCAGAAACGTGGTCACTTCGAAGATGCAACGATCAGAAAAATTTTCGACCGAAGAGGACCAGTGGGAAGACGAGTCAGAGGAAGACCAAAACTTAGGTATCAAGATAACATAGAGGATGATCTAAAATCCATCGGAGTTAAAGCATGAAGAAGAGTTGACAGAGACAGGGGCGAATGGAAGATTGTTTTGAAGAAGGCTTTGGTTCATAACGAGCTGTAATGCCACTTATGATGATGATAAAATAAATGTACAGCTATATATATATATATATATATATATATATATATATATATATATATATATTATAATTGGATTTTTAAAAGGAAGAAAATAATCACATTTTTAAAATTTCTTTTTCACTTTTCACATGCATTTATGCATGTGTTTTTATTGCTTTGTGACAATTAGTGACAATTAGTAAACAAGTGATACCTCTTCTTTTTAAAAATACTTTTGGTTTGATATGGAATTTAAAACATATTTAACTGAATCCTATTCATTCTAAAATATCCATAATATTTTTCATCGTCATCAATTAATTCCCTGTATAAAGTCCAGTATTCACATTCCTTCTTCCTTTCTCTTAGCATTTAATGTACTTCAAACCTTCTTTTTAAGTTTTTCATTCTTCGTCGTTAAGTAGAAGAGCAATTGCACATAATTTTTGTCGAGAAAAGCGAGATCATATCTTCACCGAACCAAACTGAAACGTTTTATGTATGAAAATGTGAACGCACAGACCAATTGCTGGAGTGGAAACGCTACGTGCCGGAAACTATACGTGCACGATAATATGCCGCGACCTTAACAGTAGATACATTTAGTTTTAAGGCTGCTGCAACACGCTAAAATACATACAATACAATTCTTTAAATTACCTCTTTCACAGCATTAAATGGTAAAAAAGGGCCACCATTATTTCGCACTTGTTCAAAATAATCCACTAAACAAGAAACCAGTTCTCGACAATGACGATTCAGTTGTTTAGGCATAAAAATTTATTTTTTGCGGTAAATTAATATACAACCATGTCAGTTTTCCAACACGCGAATAATTGGTCATTCGCGAAACATGGAAACTCATAAGTTAATTCCGCAAACTTTTAACGGTTGGCTTTGTGATTTGTTTATTGTCATTAGACACACAATTAATTAAAATAATTAGTTTATAAAGCTATTAAGCAATAATAATTTATGTATTAAGAAATAAAGTTTTTTAAAGTTATATATTTATTGCGAATCAAATTGATCAAAACAAACATCTAGGTATACAGACTCAGTATAAGGTTATAAAGTATTGACAACATTGTACTGTGGCTGTCCCATGTTTGTCACCACACCATCATATTATTGAAACGTGAAGTATTCCCGTATCAATGGCGTACGATTGTGTAATCTATTTAATTAACATGATTTTTTTTTGGATAATTAAACTTAAACAATTGTTGCATAAAAGTTAAATTATTAACAATAAATGTTTTTGTATATTTATTCAACGTAATTCTAAAATTCTGAATGTAATCACGATTACATTTTTCTTATTATAATACTATGTTGGCGCCTATGAAAGATCGAGCAGCTCCGTAAGGATGTCATATTTTTAGCTTTGTTAGAAAAATTTTATCTCTAATGTTGTTCTGAAAATTTTAAATACAAGTGGCGTCAATTTGTATAAATCTTGACGTGAAACGTTTTAACTTTGAAAAACGGTTTTTTTGCTTTATAATGGCTTATTTATGACACAGATGTGATCGCTAATAGTTTCTCTCGTATGTTTTATTATTCTGCAATATTAAAACTAAGCCAATTATTCAATTATTAACATAGTTAAAAAAAAACAGATAAAAATAGATAAAACAAAAAGCTCAATTTTTAGGCAGTAAAAAAAAAATAGTTAAACGCCCGGCCCAAGAAATTCAATAAGTAGATATTGTTGTATACAATATATATATACATATATATATATATATATATATATATATATATATATATATATATATATATATATATATATATATATATATATAATAAAAATGAGATTTTTCGAAAAACTGACTATTTTTAAACAGTTGTATCTTCCAATTTACTACATGGATTTTAATTTTCCAATGCTCGTTTGAACGGTATTAAAAATCCTATAATAAATCTGTTCCCGCATTTTTTCCTTGCTAGATTAAATTTTGACAATTAATGTTTTTGTTCTTTTCCGCCTATAAAAAAAATTTATGTTTGCGGTTTTGCAAATTATTTTATCAAAATGATGACATAACAAAAAAATGAGACATTGTGAGTTAAAAGAAAAAGAAGTGCCTGTTGACTAGTTTAGAAAAAACAAAACTATTTTTGGATGGGTTGGAGTCAATATAAAGGGGCTATTAGATTACAATTTTTTCCTACTCGAGCTTTCAATTGTGGTTACAATTATTTTCCAGAGCTAAAATAAAAATACAAATCATTTGATAAAGTGGAACGAATAATTGTAAACCAAATAAAATTAGGTTTGTTAACGAAATTTGCTGCAAAACATATTAAAAAAAAAACATTATTGTAAAAATTATTTGGTCTGATTAATGTTTCTCCTTCTTTTTTGAATCCTTTTAAAAAATTATTTTAACAAATTATTTAAACAAACAAAAAATAATGAATTTTAACAAATTATAAATAAATTAAAATAACAACCAATAGAAAAGTAGAAAGAACCCTTAATGTCATGAATGCTAACTTCAAGAGAAAGTTAGTTTGTAGTTTAATTTATTTTTGACAATTATACTGAATTTTTTTTTATTTAATAAGAAAAAAGAAGATTTATTTATTATTCACAGATATAGAAAAATGTAAAAAGTGTATGGAAAATAAATTAAAAATGTAATGTTTTGGTGATTTTATGGATGACTTATAAAGAAATAATATCATTATAAATTATTCTTTTATACCTTTAACTTTTACTTTTGAATCTCTGATTTTTTTGAAATCCTTGGATTTCGAGTTTCGTGATTTATTATCAGATGGTGCTATTGCGTCCATACCGAAGCCATTTTAGGGTTGCTTTCTTTACTACAGGAAAGAATGTTTTCACGTTCAGAGCATCTGTACATATGCGCTCCGAAGATTCCTTTTATGATGAAATACGTATAAGAGGATATACAGAGGCACTTTACATAATCAAATCTTAACTGTCTTTCCTTTCTCTGATTTTTTCTTTAAATTATTACCACTGTTGCTAGTACACACTATCTCTAAAAAGGTCCTTTTGAATTTATTACCTTCATTACACAAAAGTTTAATGTTATCAAAACCCATAATATGATTTTTGTCGATTACATGCTCTACCAAAGCACAGGGTGGTTTTTTTTATTCTACTCTCACTGGTTTTGGTTTTTATCACTCTTGTGGGAAATAATACGATTTGATAGATTTCTCCCGGTGTCACCAACATACACAGCTTCACACTGAGTACAACTTATGCTATATACTACATTTGTTTTATCTAAATGATAATAAGTTTTTAAATACAAAGATGAAATATTTTTGATGTTTTTTCTTGCTATTTTCATATTGTCAATAACCTTTAGCATTTGTATTAATTTATGTGTTAATGATGGTATATAAGGCAGTGAACGATAATAGATGTTCTGATTGTTAGGTGCAACGTTCTGAGATTTCGTAAAAAATGGTGTTAAGTTATTTATATTAACAGTATAAGAAAAAAACATGCTATGTAGCATATTTGTAAAATAAGAGTTCTCAATTAAAATAGTTTTCAATACTTAAAGATCTTTCTGTAGGTAATTCGGCCTATGAGAAAGCCTTAAAATACGTTCTTTTAGTTCTGTTATAAGGATCATTTTCATCTTGTTTGGATGATGTGAGTACCTAATGGCTTATAAATCTATTGCTACACATGGGTTTTCTAAACCATTTGGTTTTCAATACACACACACACACACACGCGCGCACACACACACACACACACACACACACACACACACACACACAAATTGGCATTGAAAACATTAGTTTACCTACTATTCTTACTAAAAATTAACCACAATTTCAGTTTAAAACATGTTTATTCCGTTTCGAGATGCCAAAAGCAAATAGCTTCTGAACAACATGAACAAAATTAATTTTAATATAAAATATGACCTCAAAGTTGGCTTATTACAGCTCTATATCTATTGTTCATAGTCTAACTAATATTCTGAATGTTTTGAATTTGTGAAAGTTTGCCTAGATTTGGAGTAATTTGTTCTTAAATCTTGTCTCATACATATTCCATAGGATTTTGGACTGGATATTGTGCTAATAACGGCAATATTTGATAATATCTCTCAACCCTCGTTGGTGAAAGGATTTGACACAATACGCGAGATATGATTATTATCATGCATAATTATCCCGCCAGATACCTTATTATACCACCTTTGTATGTGTAGACTTCTCGATTGTGTCCATGTGCTACCCTATAAAAGTCTAGCTCAATCATTTTTATTCCAGTCGTGATTTTCTCGACACCATTCTAATCTTGCAGCGTGATTACCTCTGAAAAGAGGTGGACATCTGAGTGGTCTTGTGTAATTGTAGGTTCTCTTCTAATGGCAAAAAAAGATCTGCACTGGTAGCCATAATCCTCTGTGGATGTTGTTCAGCTGGGCTCTTAATATTTCGAAAACGTGTCTATAATCGTCTTATAAAACTACCTGATTTATTTTTGGTATAAAGTATAAAAATTTTGTGTTTCTTTCTGTCCCCTAGTAAATAAATTTTTTATAAATGATGCCTTTTTGTTTATTTATAAAAATATGCAGAATGCGTACTTATAACAATAAATTATAATTTAGACCTCCGCTACAATTCATGTTTAATAATTTTCTGTTTTGCTAAAAATTAATATCCTTAGTGTGATGATTAGGGGTGGAAAAAACCTACCCGTTATAAAGTAAAACCGATTTTTTACTCCACAATAACCAGTTTTTTCAGTTATTTATTTGTGCCTGATCCCTGTTATAACCGGTTTTTCTTTTTAAAGTAATAACCGGTGAAAAACCAGATAGGTTACCTCCACATCCAATTTACGCTTAGAAGTCAGGAACTACCTTGCGTAATTGGAATTCTTACTCCTTCCGTCTATTTTTAGACTAAAGAGGCCAAAGTGGGTTCAAAATAAAACTCTCCTTGTTCTTCACACGACCTGGAGTTGGTGAACAGTGGTTCGAGTTCAGGTTCCCTGAAAACATAGATTCAAAATTCTTTTCCAAATGAATTTACTCTTTATCTGCAGTAGCCTTTGCTGCCGAGATTGAGTGACCCATTTGAATCCCATTTTATTCTGGGAGTAGAGCCGAACCCGTAGGCTAGGTTTGACTTTTATACCCAAAAAATACATGGCGTTGGTCTGAATTTGGGTTCCATCAATGAGACTGGTGTCATCATTAAACAATATTGTGTGAGATATGAGAAGCCGCTTAACCGACCAACATATATATGAACAAGTTTTCCTTAATAGACTTCATGAAAAATACTCGAAATATTAGTTTCATTCACGGTACGAATCCTGGACGCGTTCAGGATTATTTCGGATGCGCAGTGTAAAATAAGCGTTCGCGGTGATCAAGTTCTGTGCTGAGAGGGACTACTAATTCGGAATCTTTTCGTTCTCGGTAACTAGTCCGTAGTTCAGAACCAGTTCAAGCGATCCTTGAGATCTGAAGAGAACTTGTAGTTCATATATGCGCAATAGAAATTTCAAAACCTAAGTCCAAAAAAAATTGCAAAATTAGCGTTTTTCTGTTTTCTTTGATTTTTATCAGCTGTTTTTGTTATTCCACCTAAATATGGCATCTTTGCCATTACCCACGTAGCCAATGGTAGATGGTCCTTGTTAAAAATATAAAAACTCGTTCAAATTCGTTTGAAATTCGTTCCGGTGTTAATCAATCCTGAACTGATTATGAATTGCTTGCGTACAATCCGATTACTAAGAGGATTCTGAACTGATCCTGAACGCGTCCATTATTCGTACCGCAACTGATATTTCGATAGTATCGATATCAATAATTTATCGAATGGATTATCGCAAACTAAAGTGCAATGTAAATGTAACATTGTAACCTATTGAGTATTTGCTATTAATTAAAAAAACCGAACACCGGTGTTTGGAATAACCGGTTAATTTGACCGGTTATAATCGCCAGGTTAAACCGTAAGTAAAAAACGGTATAACCGAAAACTGGTATTTTTCCAACAACAGCCATCCCTAGTTCTGATAGCGAAAATGGCGAATGCGCTGTGTCAAATCCAGCAATGATAAATTTTTAAATTTAATATAAAAATGCAAACAAACTCTGACAATGCACAAGAAGAATCTGGAGTGATTCTTCGCAATAACCGAATCTGCTAGCTCCAGTTAACAGTGGGAAACATTCCATCGGGAATGAAAGGCCTTGATGATGATAATAAGACTAATACTGACATGTGTCAGAAACTATTAGAAATGGCAAAAATGAGAATACTGAGTAGAATTAGACGAAATACGCTCAGATATTCCATAAAATCATCAATACACAAATAAACAAGTAGAATTGTTCATAGTGAGAAAGTACAGGGAAAAAATTTAATATACATAGCATGATAACTTTTATGACACAAATTAAAATATATTAAAACCATCTAAAAAAACACTTGTAAGTATAACAATTAATCCCTTTTCTACCAAAACAGCCCCATTTTAAACCCTTACCACTTAACGAGTCCTATGAGAATTAAAAAGGGGTGTTAACTCGAGAGGGGAGAGCGTTAAAGCAGATGCGTTCCCGAAGACTATTTAAATAACCAGGTTTTTCATTAATTACACAGTAAACTTCGTCTAAATTGGCAATTAGCTTCGTTTCGCAAAATTTTCCACAACAGATTTTCAATGTTATCCAATCTACTATGCGGGTCTCTGAAACTGCAAACTGTTTTAACAAAAATAAATCATTAAATACCACGATGAGAATATTGTAAATTTTGATATCAAAATACTATGAAAATTAACAAATACCATTCATTGGCATTGGATTTGGCGCGCCCCTAGTTATGACATGTTTAAGCGCCAGCGCTAGAGTCGTAGACCAATTTAGATTTCGCATAAAATCACATCGAGCTTCTATATAGGTGTTTTCTTTATTATATATACTCAGTATAATATACTAAATTAAAAAAATATAAATTAACTTACTTATTCGGTCAAATATATATTTTGAGACTTGAATAACATTACAATTACGGTTTTTCCTTGTTTATTTCGAAGTATTTCTCATTAACGGTTAGAAGAAAATATATATTTACTAACTTTCGCAACACAACTTGAATATAAGAAAACAAACAATAAAACAAAATATTACAATAAAGAAAAAACAAAAGATTGCCGAGTTTTGGAACAATAAACAAAAAGTATTCCTATTCTTTGAGGCATGCCGTGCATTATATGTTCTTTTCATGTAAATATTTCGCATCGCGAACAAATTTTTCTTGTAGATTTATCACGTTTTCTATGGAAAATATAGCGGCAAGTCGCAGGGTTTTATTGCGTATTGAGATGGAGGGGTAATACCTCTCCATATTTAGAGAAAATTGAAGAATATTTAAAAAACCTCATTTAGCTTTGAAGTAGATCAGTAGATCTTGGAACCAGGTTCTATCTAGTCTTCTTGTGGCTGGGCTGGACCGTTGTTGAATAATTTTCTTACTAGCTTATTTTCATGGTGAATGATATGTTCATTTTGTGACTCCGTGGCTCGATGGATTTCTTCTCTAATGAAACGAATCTTTAAGTCGTAGTAAAGTGTTTGATTACTTACGTACCATAAGTGCATCCACTATCGATCTTGGCAGTTTAGACTGGAATCTTTGAATTATATTCAGCGACGTTGTTGTCTTTACACAGTCTCATAGGTGTAGTCCGTAAAACCACATAGGTTTAAGTATGGCTTTGTATAGAAGAATTTTGTTTTGGATGTTAAGTTTTGATTTACATTTAAGGAGCCAACATATTTGTCGGAATTTTAAGTCGAGCTATCTTCTTTTGGTCTGAATATGTTTATTCCAGGTGAGACGTTGGTCAAAATGGAGGCCAAGGTATCTAGCATCTGTTACTCATAGTATTCTTACATTTTGCATTCTTACAGGTGGGCATATATTATGGCGATTGGTAAATGTTATTTGAGTTGATTTTGTTTAGTTTTGTTCACCATTTTGTATACCATTCACTGAGTACGTTTAGATAATGTTGCATATTTTGTGAGGTTTGATTAACGGCTAGTATTGCACCGTCGTCAGCAAAGGAAGTGATTGTAGTATTATTAGTCACTTGTATATCGGCTGTGTAGAGTGAAAAAAGCAGCGGCCCTAGAACAATACCCTGCTGGACTCCGAAGTGGATAGAACAGAGGTTGGATTATCGCTCATTGAATTTTACAGAGAAATATCTATTTAATATGTAGAATATAAGTATGAGAAAATGGTTATTGGATAGTAACCATTGAGTGAGGTTGTAGTATTTCTTTTCTTCAAGACTTTTTGATATTTCATTTATGATTCGATGAACTTGTTGGGTAGTGGAGTGATTTTTCCGAAAACCAAACTGATGTTTTGGAAGTAATGTTAGGAATTCATGATCTGCATATATCCTTTGTAGCAGCAATCTTTCAAAAACTTTGCTTACGGTTGGGAGTAAGCTGATGGGTCGATAAGATGTTACTTCATTGCGCTCTTGGCTACTCCTGGTTTGAGGGTCATAATGATTAGAGCATATTTCCAAATTTTTAAAATGTATAATAAGCGTAACATGCGGTTAAATATAACTGTTAGCAAAGTAATGGTCTTGCTAGGAAGTTGTATTAGTAATTATGCCGGGATTAAATCATAACCTGGGGCCTTTCGTAAGTTGATTTTTTTTTAATCCTATAGAATTAAAACTTTTATTCGAAAGGGATATTTGACATGCTGCTCTAGTTAGTTCCTCCGCTACTACATCACGGTCTGATTTCTCTGTTTGAAATACGTTTGTAAGATGTTCAGCAAAGAGGTTCGCTTTTACTTTGTTGGAACAGGCCTATTCGGCATTTGGTTTACAGATGGAAGGGATAGTTGTGAATGGTTTTTTAAGCTTCTTAGTTACCTTAGTAGACTGCTTTGCGTCAGTTTTCTCTGCCGTACTGAAAAAACAGGTTGGTATTGCGATCAGACCATCTTGTATTATATGTCTATGCTCAAGACGGAGATTACATGATCCTAAAAACCAAAATACACCAGATTTGCAATTTATTTTACTCGAGCAGTCATAAAGTCTAAGGGCGATGCTACTTCATTATAAAAATAAATATTCGTTCTCTATCCCTATATTTAGTTGTCAACAAATTAAACACTTGAAATCTTGATTATGTTGCCTGTGTGAGTCCATTCCAAATAGGTAAAAAGAAATAAGAATAAGACTTACTCACAATCAATTTATTTTACCACCAACGATCGATTTCGCATACTAGAATTTCCTATCCATCTTCAGGTCAACGGTACATGGTAAACTAAATGCTGAAATATAATAACAAGTATTAGGTTACTGTCTGGTACAGAATATACAGCAAGTATGCCAATATTATATGTGTGCGATTATTAAATATGACTTTAATAGTTATTTAACCAACAAGTGTATTAATAAGGGCGATTAACAATTGAGATATTTTAACGCGTGAGCGGAGCGAGCGCGTTAATGTTCGAGATTGTTAATCGCCATTTTAATTCACGAGTTCGTTACAAAACTTTTCCGTTGACCGTACTTTTCAGAAATAAAGATATCTTAGTTTAAATTTTTATTTACTTAACGATAAACAACAATTTTTTCAGCTTTTATTAACTTTATTTAAAGTTTAATTTTCCTTAGTGGTAGTTTTATTAATGTAAACATTAATATTCGAAATAGTACAATTACTGAAATTAAAGGAAGGTATTGATAAATGATTATCTGCTGTACCTATAGCATTTTGACAAATCTATATTTAAGTTTTCTTGGACCTCTGTAAATTCTGTGATAGAAGAAGAATCGGTGGTGCTGAAGGAAGTACTTTGACAAAGTTTAGTGGTATTTTTCCCAAGAGTTTTTCAGCCGTCTCAAGTTTATTTTGCATAGAATTATCTATATAACCTTCTGCTACAGCAGTCGATTTCCAGCCACCTAGTCTTTTAATAGCTGAAAAGTCTGCACCACTGTCACACAGTATTGAGGCAGAGGAACGTCTAAAACAATGCTCAGTGAAGAAATGCGGGTGCTCTAATTTTAAGAATTTAGCAATAACGGAAGGAATTTTGGAAAACGTATTTATGCCAACTGGCTGTGTGGAACATTTGTTATTTTTATAAAAAATAATTTTAAATTTTTTAGTGGGAATATAAATAGGTATATGTTTAGTTGCCTTCACCACAAGTCACTGCCAATCACAGAGCGTTTAATTAATTTATGCAAGCAATGTATGTTGCGTTGCCTATAATGAAATCGTTGATTAATAGGAAATCATTCATTAATAGGAGTCATTAATCAATGATTTTGAAGGTGTTAAAATTGATCATAAATGGGCGGTCGACGGAAAAATTTATTAAATAAACAATGTAAAACTTAGTGAAAAAACAATCTAATAAAATTGAAATTAATTAAATAAATAACTAATAAATATTACTTACTTGCCGATACAAGGATTATTATTTAATGTTTGAGAAACCATAGTTAAAAACTGTTATAACTAAGGAGTCAGATCAACAAAGCATCCGCATTGTCGGGATGTCTGCGGGAGATAGTCTGGTCAAATCCGTATATGCGCACAGATAGTAAAATTAGAATTTACAAGACTTGCATACAACTGATCATGACATAGGGCATAGAAGTGCGCGAAGATACCAACAAAACGAAACAGATGCTAAAGCTGGATTTATAGTTTGACGGACTGTAGACGTAGACGCACTGCAGACGTATCAAACGGACTGTAAATATTATTTCAATTTATAAATCGACGGAGTGGAATTTTTTCGCATGAGTAGAAACAGTGGCTAGAGTTGGTGACCATGATACTATAATATTCTTTTATTATCTATTATTATTATTTTATAAATTCTTAACGTTCATTGTAACAAATAATCAACAAAATCAAAATTCGATTATGTTGATAAATAACTTTACAAAATGGTGGGCGGGTCAGACAGTTCACTTTGGTTGACAGCACAAAATTCTTCCTTTTGATTGGCCAGAGGCAAGTAACGCACTGTAAAAGATGAAAGTTGGTCAACTCTTCCGTTGCAGTGCGTTTCACTTACGTTCCGTCACATACGTTTACAGTGCGTCAAACTATAAATCCAGCTTTAGGGTTGCCGAGATGAAAACCCTAAGAACAATAGTGGGCAAAACAAGAAGAGACAGGGTAAGAAATACAAACGTAAGAGAGCAGTTAAAAATTCAAGATATTGTAAGATAGGGAAGGCAGCGTAAAAGGATGTGGTACATTCATGTAAGACGAATGGATGAGAATAGACTCGCAAAAATTGCCCTAGAAAACAACCCGCCCGGTTCAAGCTCCCGGAAGATCATCTAAAAGATGGAGGGATAGTTGGCAATCTATCTCCCAGGAAATTAACCAGAGGCAGCTTCAGAATTAAACAGATCGAAAGATCTCCAAGAAGTAGAAGAAGAAGAAGAAATTATTATCTTTGAGTTATTTTAATAAGAATAAATTAATAATTATGCTTATCCACAGGTTTTCAGTGCTTTACCGCACAAATATCACAACTAAGAACTATTATGCAGCTGACTTATAAAATGCGATTATCTCTAAAACGGTTGAATTTTGAAGTTATTAACAGATATACCTTTTCTTTGTAAAAATAATGTATCTTTATTAGTTTTTAACACAAATAGAGCTAACTTTAAGAGCAAAGAAGATAAGCGCAAATTTATGCCACACATGCAGCATATGTGGCGCTCTCTATCAGTTACGTTAAAATATGAATACAATTATAATTTATCCTGCTCAAAAGCATCCAATTGTAAATTTTTATAAAACGTAAAAGTTATAGCGAAAAATAAAATTTTAAATTTCCACTTAAACACCCTGTATCTTTCTTAATATCAACATTTTATTAAAGCAAGTTGGCTTAAATCGTAATATTTTAAAGTGCAAAATCCACGGTTTTTGTTTGTACAATTACTTAAGGATCACCCTGTATATAAAATAAGTTTCATAGGGAACTTTCAATAACAAGCAATTTTAATTTTATATAGGATGACTTAATGTTGGTCTGGAATTGATTTTATGAACTAAATGAAAAGGAAAAACCATTTTAGTACACTAAACGTTGAAGCGAGTTGATAAACGTACTGCAAGTGTCCTAAGAAACTTTACGATATTGACATACGACTTGACGTTTTTCACAAAGGTATCGCCGTGTCATAAAACTTTAATAGCAGCCCCGTATATAAGTTTATCGTATTAAAGTTTCATTTCAAGTTCACCTATTTGAGATAAAGTAATTAAAGTAACTTAATTAAATAGTTAAAATACAGAGGAGAGGCAAGGAAGTTTAACAATGCTGACACAATCTGACCATAAACTTATGTTGTTACGAATAAAGTTAAAGCAAATAAACACAAGCTATATTGGGAATTGTTTATTTTGGGTGCGTAATGGACTTGCCATTAGGACACTTAAAGTTCTAAAAGGTATCATTTATTTTAGAGATAACAAATATTTACTAGATTGTATTTAAATTGTTATCCATAAATATATCGTTATGGACGTACCGATCATGCACTAGCATGTGATGTAAAATAAATGGAAATTCAGACTTACAGAAAGAAACAATAAATTCATTATAATATAATATTGTAGAAAAACAACATATGTTTACTGAAACTTGGGTCTGGTGATACACTCTTAATGAATGATATAAAACAGGCCTAATGTTTAAGAATTGTAAAAGCGAAGCCGGCAAGATCAGATGAATCCAGCAAAAACGAAGCAAAATATGAAACACATTATATATATATATATATATTGTTATGATGTATTTTTTTGTTTGAATGATGAGCAATGAGTATTTTTAATAATATATAGGGTTTTTATCGCGGTTCTCAAAGAATTAGCTTGTAAGTACTTTTTTAAATTATCTTTATTATAACTATTATGAAACACACATATATATCTAACCTAGTCAATGTAAATTTAAAATAAACTATCTTTAAACTGATATTCTTATAAAACTAATTAAATTCTATAGACAATCTAAAATTTAAACAAACTATCTTCAAAATTGAAATTGTTATGACACTAACTAAATTATATTAACAAAATTTTGTACCTTTCTTTCACTGAATGCCTAAATGAACTGTTTTCCACTAAGTATATAGATTCTAATCACCACTGAATGTCTTCGTACTTCAGTTATCCTTGTTTTTTGTGAAATAACTTTTTCCAATTATCAGCTTCTCCCAATTTAATATATAGTTTTCTTCACCAGCATGTATACACCACCAACCAAACCAGCAAACAGCATTTATATTTATTCTTCTTTTCAATATACCAATATCCAATTATTATAAGTTGATTTATACTAATCTCCAACCATAATATAATTTAATTTCTTCCAATATACCTTTTTTTATCTTCAATAATTATTTGTGTATAATTATAAATGTGCATTAAATTATATGCATAATTTTTAATCTTCATTTAACTCACTATATTAAACATTTTGACTATTTGTACTTGATTCACTGACTCCAACTAACTTTCATAATAAACTGCTTGACTTCTGACTAAAAAACTTAAAAACTTCTTAAAACTCTTCTGACTGCACTATCTAAAACTTTTCTGACTAAAAACTTTCAAAAACTGCCTTCTTGAATCCAAATCACGGGTATTTATATCTTTCGGATATTCCAGAACCATCTCGTAATATATCATGTTCTATTTTGTTCTATTAACTACTTGTCTGAATTTTCTGGAACAAACCATTTCGCAAACATGGCCATCTCCGGAGATCCAGAGAATTCCATTCTTTTCTATTAATAATTTTGTTTACATTTAGGCTTTTCAGATCAGAATATATAATTAAATTAGTAACTAACACTCTAATTTAATAAAATACACATTTCAAACAATATATTATATAACCCCACTTATATTCGTATTTATTTCCTAAACGTCACTTCAGAGTATAAATATCTGTCAATCTCCGAGAGTATTTTTGGTTGCCTAAGCACATGGCTCACTTATATATATTTACAATATTAAAATACAACTTTTTATAATTATTATATGCTAATTTATTAAAAATGCCCTCACATAAATAATTTTTATAAAATTCTCTAGTATATAACTTATTTAAAATAATCAAATACTTTTTTATATCTAATATTATGTAGTATATAACTTATAAATTATTTTCTATAAACCCCAATCGTCACAATACCCCAAAATAATATTTAAAATAAATAATTTACTTATTATTTTTTTAAATATTAATTTTCTCATACCTTATTAAATTTAATAAATTAATAATTCAATTTTTTTTTTTATTTAAAATGTGTTAAATACATCCCTGTTCGCTGTCTATGTCAAAACAGAGAACAACGGAGCACAGTTCGGCTATTCTATGGTCAAACTGTCATGTCAAATGGGGCAATGGATGCGATATCAGAGAATAAAATATAACCTTAATTAAAATATAATCGATATGGTGTTCTGTTTGTTTATAGACAAAATCTAGGAATTATTTCCATTCAAAATAACTTTCATCAATATAAATTGGTAAGTTTTTCCACTTTATTATATTAGAAAGACATTTATTTATAGAATCAATTTTGTATCTAACCCCAAATTATGATTTTTAGGGTACAAAATAATTTCCATATGTATAAAATTCAACAAGTACGATGTCAAATTGATTCAAAATAATGAAATCTACCATCTACCATTTAACAAATCAAGTCTATTGAATAAAATGGATATATCAGTAAGCTGTTAGTGTTAAGTTTATAACCTAGATATATCATTACTTTTTGAAAAAATGTACATTTTTCTTGATTTATTTTTAGTCCAACTTTGTCTAATCTATTTATTATAATTTTTAGGTGGTTCTCATGATCTTCAGCCGTTTTAGAAAAAATTAATATATCATCAATGTAGTGAATTACAAAATGTTCATATTGATCCAAAATATCATGAAGACATCTACATAGAGCACTGCAAGATGATTGAAGTCCAAATGGTACTACTTTGAATTGATATACTACTCCATCTATCTGAAATCCTGTATACTGTCTACTTTTTCTTTCTAGAGGTATTAACCAGAAACTATGCTGTAAATCGATTTTAGTGAAAAATGACATTCCTGTAATTCTTCCTAATATTCCATCTATACTCATTGGTGCTTCAAATTGCTTTTCAGTAATCTTGTTAATATTCCTTGCATCCAAACATAACCTGATTTCACCTGATCTTTTTCGTACTACTACTATGGGGTTAATAAAACGTGTGTCTGCCTTCTCAATGATCCCATCTTCTAACATATTATTAATTGTTTTGTTTACTTCTTCTCTGTATTTATATGGTATTGGGTATGATTTTGTTTTAAAATCTTTTTCCTCCTTAACTCTTATACTATGGATATAATTCTGTGCAATTCTATTTTCTTTATTGACAAGTCCCTTGTGTTGCTGCAATATGGAAATGACTATTGATTTATATTCTTCAGGGCAATTTAAAACTTTCATCATATCTTCTTCTTTACAAATAACATTATTCTTCATTATGTACTCATTATTCCTTGCTTCCAATTTTACGCACTCCGCCTCGTAGGCATCCATCTGCTTAAAATTTCCATTCCTTAAATATTCACTACAATAATTATTCTTTACATTCTTTTGGGACATTTCCCTATCATCAAAATACATTTCTTCTTCATAAACATCATTATTTTCTTTTAATAATATCCTATCAACTCTTATTCCTTCTTCTACCTCATCTTTCTGCATAAATTTAATTATTTGCCCTTCCAAAGTTACCATTTTTTCTTCAAAATCTATCTTTACTTTCTTCTTTTCCAATTCATCATTTCCCATTAATATATCAACACATAAATCCTTGACAATAAATCCTTGCATATTAATTTCTTTATTAAGAATATTAATTTTAAAATTGGCTAGTTTATCAATTTCACCCAACTTCTTATTATTTGCACCAATAATTGTAATTTTTGGAATCTTTATTATATCTGATAGTTTTAATGTATTAAAAATAAAATTCTCCGAGACTAAAGTACTTTCTGAACCAGTATCTATCATAATCTTAATCATTTTATTTTTGGCCAAAGCATTTATATAAATTAAATTAATAGAGTCAATAATTTTATCCTCATCTAAAGAAATAAATTCAGAAGGTTTTTCATAATAGCAATGGCCTAACTTGTAATTCAGAAAGTTTACTGCACAAAATTTTGATTATTAGAATTGTCAGATTGTATCTGACCACTTGGATCTGATGTCCTATGTCTTTCCCTACTATGACTTCTACTCACATTTTCTTGCCTTGTACTATTTCGTTCCCTGTCTTCGCAGCTTCTATTCCTTCGAACACAATTTACCTGTCTGTTATAGTTAGGTCGCTCTGTATTTCTTCTATTGTTAAAATCTTGTTTATTATTATTAGTACTGTTATTAAAATGTTGTCTATTATAACTAGTATTGTTATTAAAATTCTGTCTATTTTGATTACTATTATTATTATTAAAATTTTGTAAACTATCAACATATCTATAATTATTATATGATTGTCTATATTGTTGATTATCATTTCTATTATATTGAAAGTTACTATTGTTTTTTCTGTTATTATTATTACTTGTCATATTGCCTCTTTGTATTCTTTGAATAAAATTAATAAAACTATCTATTGTTTGAATATTTTGTACAGTTACGGTTTGCACAACATCAGCATCAAAATGTCTAGATACATTTAAGACTGTTTCATCCTCTCTAAGTGGTGGTTCTAAATATTTTGCAACTGTTATCAATTTCAATGCATAATCTACCATATTTGATTTTAAATTTTGATTATACTTTCCAAAATATAGAATTTCTCTAAACTTGGCTTGCTCTAATTCACCCCAATAATAATTTAAAAATTTATTTTCAAATGTTTGAAAATTATCTAAATCATTCTCAATACTAGCAAACCAAGTTGCTGCATTGTCATTTAATGTCATTCTAATATAATCTTTAATATCATTAATATTATTCACAAATCTTAATTTATGTTTTAAACTATTTATGTATACTCTAGGATGCAAATTTTTTATATTACCAGAGAATTTAATCCCAGTCTCATTTGTTAAATTTAAGTAAGGTCTCCCTATGTCTCTCATTTGTGAAATATCATCTATTCTCTGTTCCACATTTCTTATTTGATTACTATTTATTTGGATATTTTGTTGTATATCGTCTAATTTTTCTTCTGTGTTTCTCCTGTCTTCGTTAATTTTTACTTCTAAGTTACATTTCTGTAACTCTATTTTCTGTTCTATATCTATTTTATTATCTTGAATAATCCTCTTTACTTCTGTCCTCTCATTGTCTATCCTTTTCTTGTAGTCATTCCGTATACTTTTTATTTCATTTGCTACTTTTTTCTCTGCAGCTTCAAGTTTTTTATCCATTTGTTTTTCCATTTGTTTTACAATTTTATTATTATTATCTTCTATTTTCTTTTCTAATTTTCTATAATTCTCTTCCAATTTCTGTTCCATCTTTTTCATGTCTTCTTTGACTTCTTGTGAATTCTGTTCCATTTTTTGTTCTATTTTTTTCATGTCTTCTTTGACTTCTTTTGAATTCTCTTCCAATTTTTTTATGTCTTCTTTGATTTCTTTTGAATTCTCTTCTATTGTCTTGTTCATCTGCATCATTAATGACATCAAAGCTGCCATATTGACATTTTCCTCTCTTTCTGGATTCATTTCTGCAGTATCTTTTGGAACTTGAGCTAAACTCTCCTCTTGTATAGGTTGTGTTTCTACTTCCACATCTTCTTCATTCTTTTTGCTTCTTGTACCTTTCTTTCCTTGAGACATTTTGAGACTTTACTTGTTCAAATATAATTAATAATAAAATCTATTATTTTTCCTTTCTACTGATAATTAATTTAATTATATGAGAGCACTTATCTTCCCAAACTAATTCTTTTAAATAGAGAGCCACCGCGTTGGGTGCCAAATTGTTATGATGTATTTTTTTGTTTGAATGATGAGCAATGAGTATTTTTAATAATATATAAGGTTTTTATCGCGGTTCTCAAAGAATTAGCTTGTAAGTACTTTTTTAAATTATCTTTATTATAACTATTATGAAACACACATATATATCTAACCTAGTCAATGTAAATTTAAAATAAACTATCTTTAAACTGATATTCTTATAAAACTAATTAAATTCTATAGACAATCTAAAATTTAAACAAACTATCTTCAAAATTGAAATTGTTATGACACTAACTAAATTATATTAACAAAATTTTGTACCTTTCTTTCACTGAATGCCTAAATGAACTGTTTTCCACTAAGTATATAGATTCTAATCACCACTGAATGTCTTCGTACTTCAGTTATCCTTGTTTTTTGTGAAATAACTTTTTCCAATTATCAGCTTCTCCCAATTTAATATATAGTTTTCTTCACCAGCATGTATACACCACCAACCAAACCAGCAAACAGCATTTATATTTATTCTTCTTTTCAATATACCAATATCCAATTATTATAAGTTGATTTATACTAATCTCCAACCATAATATAATTTAATTTCTTCCAATATACCTTTTTTTATCTTCAATAATTATTTGTGTATAATTATAAATGTGCATTAAATTATATGCATAATTTTTAATCTTCATTTAACTCACTATATTAAACATTTTGACTATTTGTACTTGATTCACTGACTCCAACTAACTTTCATAATAAACTGCTTGACTTCTGACTAAAAAACTTAAAAACTTCTTAAAACTCTTCTGACTGCACTATCTAAAACTTTTCTGACTAAAAACTTTCAAAAACTGCCTTCTTGAATCCAAATCACGGGTATTTATATCTTTCGGATATTCCAGAACCATCTCGTAATATATCATGTTCTATTTTGTTCTATTAACTACTTGTCTGAATTTTCTGGAACAAACCATTTCGCAAACATGGCCATCTCCGGAGATCCAGAGAATTCCATTCTTTTCTATTAATAATTTTGTTTACATTTAGGCTTTTCAGATCAGAATATATAATTAAATTAGTAACTAACACTCTAATTTAATAAAATACACATTTCAAACAATATATTATATAACCCCACTTATATTCGTATTTATTTCCTAAACGTCACTTCAGAGTATAAATATCTGTCAATCTCCGAGAGTATTTTTGGTTGCCTAAGCACATGGCTCACTTATATATATTTACAATATTAAAATACAACTTTTTATAATTATTATATGCTAATTTATTAAAAATGCCCTCACATAAATAATTTTTATAAAATTCTCTAGTATATAACTTATTTAAAATAATCAAATACTTTTTTATATCTAATATTATGTAGTATATAACTTATAAATTATTTTCTATAAACCCCAATCGTCACAATATATATATATATATATATATATATATATATATATATATATATATATATATATATATATATATATATATATATATATATATATACAAAGTGTCCAGAAACTCTCATGACAAACGAAAACCGGAGATTCCTTAGATAATTTTAAGACAATTTAACCCAATTCACCTAGTCCGAAATTGCTTTCTTAGGAAGCTAGAGCTCTTTGAAGATGACGCCTTGTAATTAGTTTTTATAATACCTCCAAGTTGGAAGCCTTCGAAATGTGGACCTTGCGAAGAATGTTCCGCATACCATGGACAGATAGGGTGAGAAACGAGGAAGTCCTAAGAAGAGCAAATACTGAGAGAGAATTGCTCAGCTTGATCAAGGCACGAAAGATTGGATACCTGGGCCATATCCTGAGAGGGGAAAAATACGCAATCCCTCAACTAATTATCCAAGGAAAGATTGAGGGCAAGAGAGGAGTAGGTCGCAAACAAATGTCGTGGCTGCGAAATATAAAGAACTGGACAGGCGTAACTAACACTGGCGAACTTTTGCATGCCGCAAAAGACAGACGTCTGACCTTAAGATAATTCGCCAACGCACTATAGCTGCAAGGCACCATAAGAAGAAGAATACCTCCACAACGCTTCTAGTCAGAAAAACAAAAACTGGTACGATTATTTATCATCTAGAGTTGAATTGATTCCATTAATTGCGAATTTGGAATACTGATCATAGGCGTCCGTTTTGGGTAGATCAACGGTTATTTTACCTCATAATTTTTTTGTCTTTAGTTTTTAGGCATTTGTTATACTAGATAATAAAATTTTCAGGTATTTTAGTACTAACAGGTACTCTTACTTTAACTCGGTAGAATACACCGTTTTCTAGAAAAATCGATTTGACAATTTTTCGTTTTTTTGTTAAATGTTAAATGTTAAAAGCTAAATTAATAGGTACCTTACACAAGACACAAGAGCAAGGTAGTTTAGCATTGTAAAGTGTAATTGTTGTAAAGTGTATACGTAAAAGGTATATTGTGGAAGTAAAATAAACCGCTAATAAACATGTTGTGTATAATTTCACCCCCATAAGAGGCAAACAAAAGAATCAGAACCACACAAAAACCCTGTAACACAAATTAGATCGACAGGTAACAAGAATTTGGTGCTCTATGGAAAATTGGTGGAAGTAACCCACTCATTCCCCTTTAAGGGGTTTAAAAAGGGTGTATTTATTACGATAGACCGAAACTAACACAAAAAAACGAGTATTAAAAGTGGATAATTACAAATGATGCTTTATTTTGATGACAATTAGTCTCTATGTATAAATCTGACCTTTTGCTTAGAGAACGCCGAATTATTGCAAAAATTCCAGTTATTTCTAAATTCGAGCAAGCATTTTGTAGCCTTAGCCAGATTTGTGCACGATTTTTTATCCAAACCGAATAAACAAATGCTTTTAGGTATCCTCAAACACAATAATCGCAATGATTAAAATCCGGTGACCTTGCTGGCCAAGCAACTGGACCACCTTTTCCAATTAAGTGGTCTTCGTAGTTATTTTTAAGAAAGTCTCGTACATTCTTGCCAAAGTAGACCGGACAGCCGTCATGTAGTGTTGCCGAGAGGGAGCATTTGGGCCTGTAGGACCCATCGCCGGCTCTGCGGACTTCTTCCTGTCCTCGGAATTAGACCGGGTGTTGACCATCTTTGCTTGTCACTGATAAAATGGTTTAATACTTCTACTGGTATAAGATAACGGTTACCGTGACAAGTATCTGTTATAGGTAACAGTTCCAAGGAGCAGTTACAAAATAACAGATCAAAAATAGAAAACAGAACAGGTAAAATAGTCTAAGTATTCCTTGACTTACGGAAGGAATAACTTAGTAAACAAGAAAAATAAAATGGTATAAAAGTACAATGCAAAGAAAATGTTTCTAAGTGTTTCTTGACTTACGGAAGAAACAACTTAGAATGAAAAGTAAAATACACAAGATAAAAGAATAGAAAAATGCAGAAATATTCCTAAGTGTTTCTTGTCTTACGGAAGAAACAAATTAGGACAGAAATACAGATAAATGAAATATGTAAATATGAAACAAGGTATGGAAATATTTCTTAGTGTTTCTTGACTTACGGAAGAAACGACTTACAAATACGAAAAATCAAATACAGAAAAGATGTGGAAATATTGCTAAGTGTTTCTTGACTTACGGAAGAAACAACTTAGAATGAAAAGTAAAATACACAAGATAAAAGAATAGAAAAATGCAGAAATATTCCTAAGTGTTTCTTGTCTTACGGAAGAAACAAATTAGGACAGAAATACAGATAAATGAAATATGTAAATATGAAACAAGGTATGGAAATATTTCTTAGTGTTTCTTGACTTACGGAAGAAACGACTTACAAATACGAAAAATCAAATACAGAAAAGATGTGGAAATATTGCTAAGTGTTTCTTGACTTACGGAAGAAACAACTTAGCATAAAATAGAAAATGAAAAAAACGAATGTATTAAGTATTTTCTTAACTTAAGGAAAAAAATATCTTAGATAAAATATCGAAAATAATAATGCAACAATGATTATGCAAATATTTCTAAGTGTTCTTTTGACTTACCGGAAAAGAACGGCTTAGACGCACAATTAAAATAACAAGTCAAATATTCAGAGAAATATTTCTAAGAGTTCTTTGACTTACCAGAAAGAACTACTTAGACAAATTACAAATCAAAATATAAAATAGAAAAAGCAAGATAAATATTTCTGAGTGTTCTTAACTTATGGAAGAACAACTTAGACACAAAATACAAGAAAAATAAACAATTAAAATAATCAAATAAAATATCAAACAATCAGTACAGGAACAAATATAGATCAATTTAATATTCTAACCTGAAAAGGTCTGAATATACAATAATGTTAAAATAAAAAGGTATACAGAAAATCAGAAATAAAACAACAACTTAGTTGGAACAATAATAGCACCGACTAGGTCTACAGTAGAAGAGGCAAGCTCGACTGATCGATGAGAGAAAATCTACCTGCTTTTATGTAAAACAAATCCTTTGTTTTACGTAGCGAAAGTGGAATTTCCCTGCATCGAATCAATTAGAAATTTGGATTTGGCCAACCTTGGAATTCCCAAGTATTTTGACCGATATCCAAATTCCTTGATGCCTCCGGCACGGCTGTCACGCCTCCGGAGGACATCCTTCCTCCTCTGAAAGACCTAACGGTGCTAAGAAAATTTATTAAAACAATAGAAAAATACAATTTAAGAATCAAAAAAAAAAATACAATAATAAAATTTTTACCCTAAAAGAATATAATGTAAAATACTTAAGATAAAAAAAACTAAGATATTGTACTTAAGATATTTGAACTTAATTGTATATGGTCCAGTAGGCCCAGGTGGTCCAGGTGTGCCGGGTGGCTCGTCTGCTTCCGCCAGGGCTACTTTATTCACCCTGAGGAGGTCCTACGACGTCGTGAAGATATAAGGCTACTCAATTCACCTTGATATCTCCACGTGTCGTAATGGGACCTTATCCTTGGTCATCTTTTTTTGGTCGGCTGCGCTATGTTTCCTTCATCCCGTCCGTCCGGAGGGGTCAGGGTCCTATGGTCAGCATCGTCGACCATCGTGAACTCTTGGAGGAGATTCTCTTCAATCTCGCTCCTGGGTACGTCTTCGGAGGTTTGCTGCTCGCGTCTCCGAAGTCGTTTCTTTCTCTTGTGTGTCCGGTGACTTCTCCGGATTTCCTCTCGGAGTGGTATGTCGACCGGACCGTCGAGGATGGGGTCGGTGTCCTCCTCCTCGTCGCCGTGCTCCATTGTCTCTATCAGTAGAAGGCATTCGGCGTCTGGCATGTCATCTGCTGTCAGGCTAGGTTCTTCCTCCTCGTCGACGTCCTCCATCGTCTTGTCAGTAGCAACCATAAGTTTTGCCGAATATTTAAAGGCACATCATCTTACGAATCAAGTAAAACATTTTGCAGGAGTTGTAGGTAATCAGCACCATTTAAACGAGCAGGCAATTCCACAGGACCTGAAACTCCTATCCAGACCTATTTATGGTAAACCAATGCTAATGCTTAAATTCTTGAACAACGCGGGGATTGTTAATAACGTAAGAATAATATTGTGCATTATACTTATTAAAAATTCAATTTTTTGTAAATGTAGCTTTGTCGCAAAACAAAATCTATCTGAAAAAATTTTCATTTTGATGTTTGTGATTTTGTAATTATCTAGCGAATTTTTGATAAGCAAAAAAAATTCCTTGTAGCAGTGCTTGTACCTTTGTAAAATAAAACGGATATAAATTGTCGTTGCGTATGATATTTCCTACGGAAGATTTTGAAATTGTGGGATACCATTATTGTTGAATTAAAATTGTTATATTTAAATGCCACAAAGTAAAAAACTTAAAGATAAACTTCGCGAAAAGACCTCAATTTGACAATGAAAAACGTAGGTTATACTTCTCTTGATAGGTCCACAGCCAACTAGTGCAAAAAATATTAATTTAACTTTCATGACGAAAAAATGAAATATTTTAAAATCGATTTTACTAGAAACGGTGTATCCTATCGACTTAGCAAGAGTACCTTTTAGTACCAGAATACCAGACAATTTAATAATCTAGTATCATAAATGTTTAAAAGGTAAAGACAAAACAGTTATGCGTTAAAATAACCGTTGGCCTACCTAAAACGGACGCCTATGATCGGTATTAGAAATTTGCAATTGATGAAATCAATTCAACTCTGGAGGATAAATAATTGCACCAGTTTTCGTTTGGGTTAAATTCTCTTAAAATTATCTGAGAATTCTCCAGTCTTCGTTTGTCGGGAGAGTTTCTGGACACCCTGTGCATACATATGAATATGTAGTTTTCGGAAACATTAACTTCCTATAGTGAAGCCATTCGGAGCAATATAAGGTGCTAAATACTGTTTGAATGGCGTTTTTGAAATAAAGTTGTTTACTTTTATTGTCAATGAAATACATTAAAACAAAAAAGAGTTGTTGACTTTTATTGTCAACGATATACGTTAAAACAAAATCTGTACTTACATTTTTTCCAACTAGATAATGTATAAAGCGTATTTTCAAGGATAACTGCTTTAAATTGTCCAGTATCATTCTATCTTTCATATTTTCTAAAGATATAAAACAGTTGTATGAGTCTTCATTTGCGTTTTGTCTTTGTATAAAGTTTCTTACAACGTTTAAAGCACTTTCCACATCTTTTCTATTAGGACCTTCTTGCGTAAATCCACCTCGATTGTCTTCTCCATCTTCATCACTTTCGTCACTGACGATAACGCGCTCCGCCGGCCGGTTTATTACTTCCGTAATAATTTCACTATCTGTCGGAAGATCACAAACAATGACGTCATCATCAATGGCAATGCATTCAGCAAACTCGTCATCATTGTTCAGTTGGGTTAGTTCTTGACCTGGCTGTTGTAACCTCAACCACTCTGCTACAGGATATTCATCTTTTTCATTTTCTACCTCAGTCTCTGTCCACCCCGCATGACCGAAACATTTTCTGATGGTTTTAAAATTCTCATCACTACCTAGCGCCGGCGAAAACTGTGTTGCTTTTTCTTGAAGCAATGGTCCACTTGTTGGAACATTCGCAGCCCTGTTTACTGTTTACTGTTTACTGCAAACCATTTGACCATTGCAGTATCGAGTTCTTTATTACTTGCGGCATGTAGTTTTTTCGATTTACCGGAAAAAGACGAATCTGCTTCGAAAATCTTGTGTTTTTTTTTAAGCAAGGTAAAAAGAGTGAAACTTGAAATTCCTCTTTCACGAAAAACTTCTGCTTTCTTCTTACCGTTATTAACATGTTTAAGGATGTTAATTTTTTCTTCTAAAGTAAATGCTTTCATTTAATTCAATTTATTCAATTTCGTGCAATTCATTTTTATTAATATAGAGTTGTTTTAATTTGTATAGCTATATACAATATACAAATCAGCAAACACGAAACTCACTAAACAGCGTAGCACTGATGTTGCCAAATCTGTGTGTAGGAAGACGTCGACTAATTGATTGAGGGCAAGATTGCAAGATGTATCTGTTTTATATTCATTTCTTAAAGTAACTAGTATAATAATTTTCAATTATCTAGTGTGCAAGATTGAGTTTTTTTGCTAACGTAAAAAAATAATTATGCAGTAATAATACTACATAATAAACGTCATATGTCGCCACAGTTAGTAGATAAGTAAACTTACTAATCACGAAATATGACAATTCTTTTAATAAAATTAAATGTAGCGAAGACTAATCAGTTTTGCTTCTAATATTCCCAGTCACATGAGTTCGACACGCACTGATTAAGCTGCTTTCATAATTTTATTTCGATATACACTCGTTTATGAAATGGACTGCCGTTTCAACAAAAATGATTGATTTTGTTTTGAATGAGTCGCTTTCCACATGCATAAAATGAACATTCGAATAACACGTGTTGTGTGTTGTCTACATTACATATTATCACATTTTGAAATCGTTTTTCTTTTGTCTACGGCTTGTCCATTGTGGCGAAGTAGTTCGTTTAGTGGTCGAGAAAATGTCGATATGTTCTTAAAATAGAAATGATTTAGATAAGAAAACTTTGTTGGCATCATGTCATTAATTTGAAGGAAAGAATCAAAATATAGAATGATTAACATTCATATTTACTTAGAAATAAAAATCATAAAATAAAAGAGACTTAAAGCCAAAATTTATATGGCTAGATAACCTGAAATCTAGATTATTAATATATAAAATTAGTTATAATAAATATTAAGAGGAAAAGAATTAAAGTTGTAACAAGGAGAAAGCTAACGCAGTTCGAAACTCCCAGAAACCGTAATCCCCAAAATATGTGAACTTCAACACTTAGTGAGCATAAACCTAGACAAAATAAATAACTATAAGTGCTCTGAGCATCGAGCAAAAAGACAAAAGAGGGAATGTAAAGGTAGTGGGGGCAAAAATATTGTTAGACAGGAAGTGCCATCTTGAGAGGCCATATTAAACAAGGAAAGAGAGTCTTTCCTTGTTTAAGAAATCAAATTTAGTTGGGTTATGTTATTATGTGTCCCAACTGTCACATGAAATCTTATTTATATTGAAGTTTTTTAACAATTGTTTCACATTTTAGACTGTTATCGTTAATATTTAATTAAAATTTTCTCGTCTAAGACACATTCTGAAAACTATTTTATAGCTACTGTTAATAAGTGTCGGAAAATTTAAATTCGGCGCATTTGCATTTCCGGATATGTCCGCCATCAGAGGCCACTTTTTTGGTCGCCTTTTCATAACGATTAGATTCCCTCTTTTGTCTTTTTGCTCGATGGCTGTATGGAGCAAACATTTATTCTAGAGGTACAATAAAACTAAATATCTCAATAACTGTTGAGTGAATTAATTTAATATGTAATAAAGTTGATAAATTTTTAAGTGCGCATTTTGAATCACCTTGTATATTACACAGTGTACCAAAAGTTTGGAAACGTCTAATTATCTCTTAAATGGATGGTCCAAATGGACTACCAAATCTGACGTCACAATGGGCGGGTGTTTTAAAAACCTTTGAAAACATATCTAATTTGTGTGTATTTGCCCCATAAAAAGTTGGAAATATTGGTTTTTTTAATTGTTGAAAGAGTTTGTGAGATAAAAATATCAAAGTATTAGGATATTTACTACGAATGTTCATATTTTCAGGTTATATTATTGTATGATTAAAATTTTAATTATTGACGTGACAACGTCTTAAATTAGGTTGTGGCTCGGAGTCATTCAAGAAAAAGTGTAACGCCCGCTCACGTCTGTTACAGTGAGTCACCGAACGAGAGAGAGGCATGCCGGACCGGCGAATGC
Organism: Diabrotica undecimpunctata; assembly: GCF_040954645.1. Classification (NCBI taxonomy): domain Eukaryota; kingdom Metazoa; phylum Arthropoda; class Insecta; order Coleoptera; family Chrysomelidae; genus Diabrotica; species Diabrotica undecimpunctata. The sequence goes on from NC_092803.1 coordinate 182,078,607, forward strand.
CTTGCGTCTCTCTCCCACTCAAACATGATCGGTCCGCTGCACGCGCAGCACTAGAGAATTAGGCGCGTTGAATCGGTGCGTGCTTCCGTGCTTGTGTCTCTGTCTTTCTCGAGCGTTCTTGGCGTTCAAGACACATTACAGCAGAAACACTTCCTTTCATTTCATATTTCTCCTATCATCGTCCTATCCTCAACAAAATCACTCAAATAGAAATTAGTTAAGTTTAAGTTTACATGTACAATGTTTTAGTAAACAAAATATATTTCTATAGTTAAAATTTGTGCAATTCTTATTTTCATTCAATCTCTTGTTCCTATTGTGCAATTTAATAATATTCATATTAATAAATATTCTACCGAGAAAAAGACGTTGTCACGTAAAATCTTCGCCCGTAAAACCGACTTTATAGGCAACCGATTTTTTTTACTTTATTTTAATCTATTTTGTTGTAGTATTTAATAAGGGTTATTTCAAAATAAATCAATGAAACGTTGAATTTATTTACGAAGCTGAAAAATATTTAAATTATTGTTTATTCTTTTTTCGTTGCCACTGATTTTATCCTGTTAAATACTAAAATATTCGTTTTCTCGTATTTTAAGTTGTATTATATTATTCTGTGGAAACATTTCTATCAAACTGCTATAATGAATGTTTAAATAAATGTTTTTTGAATGTTGTAATAGTATTTGAGTTTATTTTTTAGATTTAGGCATTAATGGCTAGTAAACATATGTTAAAGATATCTAGTATTACTGGATTTCTGAGTAATGAGAACAAACTACTATTAACTATTTAAACTACGATAAAACGAATATATTTAGTCTTTTTGGGGATAAAATCACTAGCACTTAAAAAAACTTCGTAAATAAATTCAATGATTTACTAAATAATTTTGTAATAAAATCGATAAAAACAATAACAAAATACCTTGATATACAGTAAAAAAATAATTAAAGTTTTATTCAAACTATAACATAACCTTAAAATATGACCATTCATAGTAATCTACGTTCTTCCGTTTGTTCACTGTTTTAAACATAAAACCATTGGATTTTAAAAACCTCCAAAAAGTAGTTTTATGACACTCAGAGATTATTTCTTTGTTTCTTAATTCACTCAAAAGTTTATTTAAAGTTGGTAAGTTATTCACTGAATACATATAATATATTGTTTCCCGTATCGCTGATAAATGAAAATTCGGTAATACTCGATAGGCACCAGAATCTTTTCTTTTATTTTTTTTATTTCTTTTAGTTTTCGTCCTTTATAAGAATTCTCTTAGACTTCTCTTATTCTCCTAAATAATAGATTATTTCATAACAAGACAACAAACTAAGTTAAGAGTACAGGACGTAAAGGTGAATAGAGGAGCAAAGTGCGGCTCGGACCACTGCCTGATAATAGGAAAAATATATACACCATTCGTAGACAGGAACCACACAGACATCAACAAAGAACACAAAGAAAACATAGAAAGAACTACGTACACCTTAGACAATCTAGATAACGAGAGCACATAGTTACTTTACTTCTGGAGACTAACACAAAAACTAAAGGAATCACACATATCAACAACGGATGAATACGAACATATAAAAAACTGCATAAAAAACGCAGCGCTAGAAGCTTTAGGGCCACAGGTACGGAGAGTAGATAAACCATATTGGTGAGATAAAGAAGTGGAAGAAAGGATAAAAAGAAAGAAGGAAGTATATCAAAAGGTATTAAAACAGGGAGACGAACAACCAAAACAACAATATAAAAACTTGAATAAATAAGTCAAACGAGAAGTGGTTAAAAAGAAAAATAGTGCATGGGAACAAAAATGCCAATACCTAGACAACCATATAGGAGGGACAAAGAGCTCTGAAGCCTGGAGAACTTTAAAAACGATGAGAACAACGACAAAAAACCAAGTCGTAATAAATAAAATACCAGAGAACACATGGGTAGAGCATGTAATTTGAGTAACATTATAATTATTAAGACACTAGGTCAATGATAAAGAATTACATTTTTTAAGGCAACATACAATTTCCCAGCTCGAAAAAGGGCATCTTATAGGAACCTTCATAAGGTAATAGAAAAGACATAACTTCTTATTAATGCAATTTTCAGTTTCAAAGTAATATTGTTTTCATATAAGATTTTCTTCATCTTAAAAAATGCAGCTCTGTCCTTTTCTATACGTATTCTAATCTCTTTCCTTATGCCCGAGTTCTTATTTAGATAACAACCAAGATAAGTTATACTATTTGTTCTCTACACTTAAGCTTATTCTCCATAAGATTTTACCACTTCTGGTTATATTGGCGTGTTACTGACAACCATTACCTTTGTCTGTTTGTTGTGTTTAGAGCTTCAGTACGTATTCATTATACGTTGTGATAATCCTATTAATCAGATATTAAAGCTCATCATAACTATTTACAATTCACACCGTGTCATCCGCGTACTTAAAATTATTAATATTGATGCCATTAATTTTGATACCACATTGAACACCATCTAGTGCTTTATTGAAAACAAATTTCTCCTCTTCGTATTTGAAGCTCTTCAAAATTATCTTGCCCAATCCTGATGTTTGCATGCTGACACCAGTAAAGATTTTTAATGATACGTAATTCTTTATCATCAACACCTACCTGCTGAAGAATGGCTATCAGTTCAGATGGTTTACTCGCTCAAAGGCCTTCTCAATAGTCAAAGTCAATAAAACACATGTAAACTGGATGGCCGACATCTATGCATCTCTGTACCATAACTTGAATAATAATAATGCTTCTCTGGTTCCAAAGTTATTACGGAACTTAAAATGCGTGCCACTAAGTTGTTCTTCTATTTTTTGTTCAAATTTAATATAATATATTTAATAGTTCAATTGTGTAATTATGTTCAAATTTAGTTGTATATACTTTGTAACAAAAAAATTTGTATGACGATTACGTAACATCGAAAGTTTTGTATGCGGTTGATATTATTCACAATTTTTTAGTATATTTTACCGATACTCTAAAATTATCAGTAACGTAAATTTTTAGCTCGCCACTCATTCTACCCGATAATAAAATTGCCGCCAAATACGGCAAAGTTGATCGTCGGTTTCAATATTGTTCCGTAATTAATGCGAAAACAATTTACTTTGCCACCGGTGGGACTAAATCACATTCTTTTCGAAAGCCACGAGTCCATAGTCTTTCATCAAATTGTTAACCAAACTGTCCCAAGTAACTAACTATCGATTATCGTCCAATTTCAAGCTCGAAGTAAATGGGATCACCTACTTGTAGATTGTAGGGTGACAGTGTCGTATCACTTAACGAATTTAGAAATAAACTAGTAAAAAATAAATACAAAATATCATTAATTTTTAATATTTCTGTAATATAAAATTTTAGCGTTTTCCAGTGGCGGCTGGTGTGGTAAAATTTTGGGTAGGCCAAGCCAGCAAATTACATATAGCTATTTGTAATCAGTGACGGATCCAGAGGGAGGGGTCACGGGGTCATGACTCCCCCCCTAACTAATTTTTTAATGATTTCTCTGTTCATTTTAACTTCTGCGTTGTATCTAATTTTTGCGATTTTTGATTTTTCATCTAGCAAATCGCGAACAGAAAACGCCCTCTTCTGTAAATCCTTATAAAGGACAGGAAATTACTTAAATGTTCCTTGCAACTGGAATATTTTTTAAGGAGGCAGACATATTTTTTAAATCAAAGTATCCTTCACAATTCTATATACATTTTTTATTAGAAAATAACAAACACGACCAACAATATAGTCTGTTTTTTGTAATACTTCCAGACAACCATTTGTAGACATCATACCAAGAGCAATTAAAAGTACGCACGTTTTTCCCATCTTTTTGGTCAATACACAATGTTGGAGTAGGCCTTTCATTCATAATAATTTTTTTTCTATCAGTTTCAGTTCTTCTAGATAATGGCGATTCCAATAGTGAAACAACAATGTCCAAACACTCACTATCAACATTACTATTACTGCAACCTGGTAAAGCGTCATAAAACTCATTTTTATGTATCAGTTATAAAACAATCTCACATATAAAAATTGCATACAATCAGGCGATATAGAAATCACGCAAATGTGATTTTTTTCTCTTCGAATTTTACGATTTTTTTTAAATTTATTTGGGCAACCGTGCACTTGTTTGCAATTGTGTTGTTTGTTTAAAAATATGTTACAATTATAGATTATGTTACATATTTTTTATCATGATTCAAAAGAAAATTTATATTACAATTCGATAATTACGTTACAAGTGACAACGATGGTCGTCGTAGGCCCGATCGTCTGGTGCCTAAACAGCAAGCATAAACACGACAATATAAATCGTTGTCCAGCTAGCTGCTTAACTTTAAACGCTTTTTGTACGGGGATCTTATGTGAGCTGGGTCGGCCAGTTCCTATCGGGCCTATTAATGATATTTAAAATTCCTGAATACGATTCGATGCTTTCTGTGGTAATATAATAACATAGTTGTTTTAACGGACGCTAATGTATTGAGTGATTTAGTACATTTAAAAGTTATTTACATGCATTAACATAATTTTTGAATATATGTTTTTCAATTTTAAAGCTCTTAAAATTATTGGGTAGGCCCGGCCTATCCTGCCTACCCCCAAAAGCCGCCACTGGCGTTTTCCACAGGAAACTTGTAAAGATACATCATGAATTTGATTTGAAAATTTTACCGAATTCGTCTCCCTTTATATTTAAAATATAGCAGAAAAGAGTAGTATATATGTGCGGTTGGAATATTGACTGCGAAACCAATGGTTTCATTTGCCTAATCATATTTGACTTTGATTTTTAAGACAAAAATTAAAATAAAGTCTATTAATATTTGAAATTAATATTATTAATATTTTGAAAACAATATAATTACGTTAACAAATTTTACATAATACAATTGGTAAACTTACAAATCATCTATTCCTTTTCGTATACAATTTTATAATAGTATTCCAGTTTCGTATCCATGCATCCAGTCGTAATGTTTTTCCAGTATTATCCAGTTCCGCATCCAGTGTTTTTATTTTATTTTTTTTTTCTTTTTTTTTTAATACTTTTTAATTCATGTTTAAGTTTGGTATGCATTATTCTTTATAAACTACTGTTTCAAATTCTTATTTTTAAACTGCATATATGTGTTGATATTATAAAGATTGATGGGTTTTACTAAAATTTTTACTTTCATATTGACTTCCATAAAAATATTGGTCTTTATTCCATTTTTACTACAATCTAATAATATATGTTCTACTTTGGCATATTCTCCACACTCGCAGTTTGGGGAATTTACAATTTTTTAATTTAAATAGGTGAGATGCCGCTAGCGAACAATTGAATCGAATTCTTGAGATAATTCTGATTGCATCTTTTTTTGTTATAAACTTACTGAAACATGTTTTTTTAAGAATTTTTGGCTGAATGCTTTTATAAAAATTTCCATTGGTGGAATGACTTTATTTATCCATCCATTCGAACTGTTTTTCCTTCCTCGTACAAGTATTTAAAATTGGTTAATATATTTTGTAAGATAATATTAATAAAATTAATATGTACTAATATTAGTAGATATGTTTGAAAGTTTATGTAAAACAATCTGATAGTATTAAAATTTTTTAATTATTAAATAAATTAGTTTTTCCGTCGACCGTCCATTTATGATTAATTTTAACACCCTCAAAATCATTGTATAATGAACCCTATTAATGAATGATTTTCTATTAATGAACGATTTCATTATAGGCAATACAACATACATTGCTTGTATAAATTAATTTAACCACATTTAACGCTCTGTGTTTGGCAGTTACCTGTGGTGTAGGCAACCAAACATACCTATTTATATTCCCACTAAAAACTTATTTAAAATAAAGTAGCCACTGTAAGTACTGTCTGTCATTGTATGTCATTATTTATCGTTAAGTAACTAAAAATTTAAACTAAGATATTTTTATTTCTGAAAAGTACGGTCGACGGAAAAGTTTTGTAACGAACTCGTGAATTAAAATGGCGATTAACAATTGAGATATATTAACGCGCGAGCGAAGCGAGTTATTATGGTCTTATTAATACACTTGTTGGTTAAATAACTATTAATATATTTTAATGCCTTTAATATAGCGAGTTGTTCAGCCGAACAACTTCAAAATTCACTCGGAAGTTTTTTATCATCGAAATAGTTTTGTGTAGGGTCCCAAAATGCACAAGACGTTTTATCGTTTTTTTAGATGCATATGTAATTATAATATGATAATTTTTTAAATCATTTTCTATATCTGAATTTAACCTCCATTTTTCAACGTAAGGGGTAGTAATTCATTTTATGAAGAATTGTTGTATTCGTTTTGTTATCTTTTCGATTAATGTCTGCCGATTTTTGGCAAATGTCTTTCTAGCAGTGGGATTTTTTTAAATAATTGACAATTTAAGGCTAAAATGAACCGTTTTAAGTCCCTTTCTACCATTCTACCAGTAAAAAGTAAATAATTTAATGCAACCTTTCAGGTATCAATTTGATAAAACTCGTTTAAAGTTTTAAAATTTCCATTTAATAATATTGATTTACTAATTGATTGCATAGAAAAATATTAATATCTGTTGTAAATAAAGGTAGTAAAGTAGGCGGTAGGTACTGTAGACTAGCGTGAAAATTTATACTATATTTCCTGTAATCTTAAAATTTATATATGTTTAAAATTAAATAAAGTAATTTTATTATTTATGTTTAAACAAAATACGTTATATTAAAATACTTCAATAAATTATTATGTTTGCTAGCAATCTCATCTGCTAATGTATTAACAAAGGATATTCCTATGGAACTATTGGCCATCCTGTTTTTGTTTTCTTTTTGTGTTAGTTTGATTTTCAACCAGTAGTTGTAAATCCAGTGGTTGACTGTCGTAGTCAACTTTAATATTGTTTGATGCTATTTTGGTTATCTACCTAGTGAATAACCATAGCGAAGCTTGCTTAAGGTGTTTTGTTGGCCATCCGCCTTTGTTGAGCTGGAAGCATCCCTCTTTTCGCTCCCAGAAACTTCAACACTGGTCTGTTCCACGTTTTGGTTAGGCTAGAGCCATGTTTGTAGAAATCTGCCATTGGTCGTTGTGCTTAAGAGCGAACGAACTGTACCTGGTGCCGATTCATCAAGTCGAGCATCCAGTTTTATTTTGAATGTAATTATGTTGGTACCATAGAGGGTTATGACAAGTAGTTTTTGGTCATGAATTTTGTTTATTTCTTTGTTTTGTTTGATTCACTGAAGCCGTGATGCAATGTTGCAATAGCTAGAAAATGCTACTGTTGTTCCAACCTGAATGTTGTATGCCCTAAACAAAAACTTTCCATGTTTGTCCAGTTTTCGCTCTTACGTGGGGGTGTTGTAGCATTATTAAATTATTTGGTAAATATTGAAATCCCCTCGTATATGTTAAAACACCGAAATATTCTTTTAATCCTCTTTGCGTCGCCGAGTTAATATAAACACATTTTACAGTTTGTTCGTTTGATCGTTTTCCGCTTAATATTGCGTTTTAAATAAATATCCATTTAGATCGCTAAGAAAGTATTGCGGGAAAGAGAATTACCTCACTCGTGCTGAGGTCGCTGTTAGGGGTAGTTGGCTTCAGTGTTGGTCCAAACTTTACGTCAAATTTGTAATGTTTTCTAGTTTTTTGTCACTTTTCATGAAAAATGTGTAGCAGTGTTAAGTTAAATGTGTAGTTATAGTGAGGTTGGAATGATTGGTCATTGAGAACAGACACCGGTGTGTTTTTTGATCGTCGTTTAAAAATTGTGTATCAATTTTGAAACGAGTAATCACTGTTTTTTATTTGTATGCCGTCGCTCATCTGAGATATTTGTAAAACGGCGTTTCCAACAAATTTAAAAAATACCCACATGGTTCCAATTTTTTAAGAAGCGGAGCTTCAAATTTTGCGTCCAGTGCCCCAACTTCAGCCTTAATTTGTTTTGTCCTAAGAAGGCATTTCAGAACATCTTTTGCAGTTTGGAGATGAATTTGTTCGTGTGGCAGAGAGATTAATTCCAGTTCCTAACCCCAGAAAATTTACAATTTAAGAAATTGTAATAAATAAAATTGTAGATCTTAGGGTGTGGCTTAGCTCTCATTTTAATTGTTCGCTAGTTCCAAGATTTAGTATTGACATATGACAGTTAGCACTATTTTTGACACCTGCTTAAGATCTAATCATATTTGAGACTTTGTTTTTGATAGAGAGAAATTTTTTTATTTGACATAGAACTATGTCATATCAACTTTTTTCAAAAAAACAATTGCTACCGCAGCTTTCAAAGTTTTAAACCGCTTGTATTTTTCATCCAAGTGTTTTTTATCAGACCAGACTTGACTTAACATATTTTGGTAATTGTCAATAAAACAAATAAATGTTAATTTGCCAGGCTTCTCTGTAATAATAATTCTACTGCCATACTTCAATGTCAATCATATTTTTATAGTTCTGTCATCTAAAGCTACATCTTGATAAACATTCCTTAATTAATCCAACGAAAACTGGCAGTCATCAGTTGTTTCTATGAATTGAAAAATTTTCTCCATCACAGAGTTTACAGTTTCATCTTATGGACGGCCAATTTTACCACCAGTATTAGGTTTTAAGAAAGATTTAGCTAATTTCAACAGGGATTCTTTGAATTTTAGTGTACTCACGTTACAATTTTTTTTTCGAAGATGCTGTGCTTTCTTTTTCTTAGTTTCTTCATTGGATTCTATGCCACAAAATAAACGGTGTTTTTTGAAACAAAAATTTGATTCACTTATTCGCGTTCTGGTACGAGGTGGACTTATTTTTGAAGTACTAGTATGTTCGTCTTCACGTTGTCGTTTCACTGCACCAATTGAAGTATTACAGGTGTATGATTTTCTGCAATCCACGTGTATTGTAACGAATTGTTGAGTACTTAAATACTTAGTAAACTCATCACCTCTCGCGATACTAGCCTCGATTGAATTTGGCATTCCACGATCAACTACAACTCTTTTATCTTCACTTAAAAGTTTATTGCAAATAAAGGTAAACAGCCATTTTTTGTAGTTATAAAATAGCACAAATACTTAAATGGTAGTTAATTCACTTGAACTGAATCGTTAGCACTAAAAGAAACAGCTACATGAATGAGACCTTGGGACAATAGAATAGCCAGATGTTTTTCAAAGCCACGTGGATAGACGGAATTCAGTTAGTTACTGACTATCTTTTGAATAAATATTTTCAGAATAGTATAATATATAAAAAAGACACAAATAAGTATTTTTAATGTGACTCTTAAAATTGCGATATCTCAGGAATGGTAACTTTTAGGAAAAAAAAAATCATAAAGACTATTTTTGTAGAGAATTTTAAGGTCTACAACTTGTTTGAGATTTATTTTTGATAAAATTTACCGTTTTCGAGAAAAATCCAAAAAAACCTCAAATTTTGACCCTTGACCCCGAATAATTTTTGTAGCATACATACGATCGATGGAGATTTTAAAACTTTATTTGTGATGGTAAACGCCAGCTCTCCACCAATATTTGGCCTTTCGAGAATTTTTGTTATTTGACAACTATTTTTATGTCTAATCTAAATTGACCGGAGTATTAGGTAAATCTTTTATTTTCTATTTTTGCATGACTATTTTAGTGTTACATTCCATACCTATAAGTTTTATTATTTTTTCTATATACTTTCACCTAATTTATCCCCTTGAAAATGTTTTATCTTTACATATTTTATTTACGCTGCTAAAAATCTTTTTTTCCCCGCCTATGGTAAAAGGCATTCGCGAACTTACATAGAAGCAACAGGTACGCAATTTAGTGCAAGAATGGTCGGGCGTCTGGTTTGGGGGGACAATTTCTCTCTATCTCTATCTTTGGCGGTTTTACCGCTATTTTACAGCGGCACACAATAGAGGCAGGATGAGCCTCTATCTTGGGTATAAAGATCCTCCAAGACGTGAAGTGTGGGTCCTTAAGGAAGACGTATAAAGCGATTTTGCTTGTTAGAAATATGTACTTCGATGGGAATGGATATGTATCAGGGGAAAATTATTTGCTGAATTGGAGTTAGACATTGCTTTCATGTTCAGATTACTTTGTTTTGTCTACAGGGTGATTAATTTATATTAAAACTCATAATTTATCTATGTGTTTTATAAATCAAGGAATTATTATATTTTTTATCTCTAAACGAGTCCATAAATAAACATAATTTTATATTTATGGTATCCCAACGAAAAATTTTACCGCTTAAACCTGACAAGATTCTAACAAAAATTCCAAAACTGGTTGATTTTTTCGGGGATGGGGAGCAATTTTTATGCAAAAAATAATTCTTGCAACTTTAACCCTGGGGATTGTCAACACCCACAAAGATTTAAATAGGATGCGGGGTCGAATGACTCAAAAATTGGAGAGATCTTTTATTATGTATAGACAAACAATTACAAGTTACCCGGTATATCTGAAAACGAAATAAGAAATGCGCCAAAAAGGATAACATAGCAACTATTCCTGGAGACTTACCTGCAGAACTGCTAAAACATGCTCCTGTGACCTTAATACAAGAATTAAATCAAATATTTATTAAATGCTTATTTGATGGAAAAATACCGAAGGAATAAAAAATGGTCTACTTAAACTCCATACAATAAAAGGGAAACAAAAAAAAAGACTCTACAATTATAGGGCAATATGCGTCACACCTTTTGTGGGCAGTTGTATGGGAAAATCATTAAAGAAAGGATGGGGAACAGCTGGGAACTTCAGAAAGACAAAGTGGTTTTCATCACGAATGCTCATGTACTGTAAATATATTTTCTATAAGAACAGCTCTTGATAGTGTCACAGTCAAGAACCTGTGAAAAGCAATGGAAAAGCACGGTGTAAATAATACGTAAACAAATGCCATATAATTACTTTACAAAGACCATGCATGTAGGATAAAAGTCGGACCAAACTACTCAGAACCGCTTAAAGTCGCTAAAGAACTTCGAGAAGGAAGCTGCCTGTTACCAAATTTATTTAAACTGTATGTAGATAAAACACTAAAAAGCTGGAACAAGAAATGTGGACAAATGGAAGTAAAAATTGACGACAACAACAAGAATTTGGAAGCTGAGGTTTGAAAATTAATTATGATAAAACGCAATACATGATCATTTGAAACACAGCAGTGATTTCAAAAGAAATCGTGCAGTTGACGATAATAGAATGGCTAAGACTGCAATACAAAATGTTGATTATATTTCTAAAAATGGTATAGTCTGGAATCTTGTTCAGTTAGGGGATAATACTGCCGGTCAATTACCAACAGGACACTCTTCTTCTTTTTCTTCTTCTTCTGCTTTTATGTAGACATAACTGTCTATTTTTCAATGTGCCTCCAGTAAGTTGTCGTTCTATCGTTTTCGCGGTTTTCCTATTGATCATCTTCCTATTGGGGAACCGTCTCTTGCTTTACTACTCCATTTGTTGTCATTTGGTTTATATGATCATTCCATTCTACTCTTCTATTTCTTACAAAGTTCTTGATGTTCACCACTTTGCATCTACGTTGTTTATCTGTACTTTTAGCTCTGTCCCATAGTGTCTTATTATCAATTTTTCCAAGTGTTTTCATCTCTGCTGTTTCTAACATCCGCTTTGTCCTATCTGTATGAGGTCGTGTTTCTTCCGCGTATGTCATTATTGGTTTTATGACTGTTTTGTAAATTCTGCATTTCATTTTTTTCCTGATATTTTTATTTCTCCATATTATTCCATTCAAGCAACTTCCGGCTCTATTTGTTCTATTCAATTGATCTTCCGCTTCTGTTTCGAGCTTTCCGTAGCTTGATTTTGTGATGCCTAGATATTTAAACTCCATCATTCGTTCTATTATCTGACCTTCCAGCTCCAATTTACATCTTAGTAAATTTGCTGTTGTAACCATCCATTTTGTCTTTTTTGGGGAAATTAACATGTTAAATTTTCTGGCAGTTATATTAAATTGGTACAGCATACGTTGTAAATCATCTTCACTTTGAGAAAGTACATTTGCGTCGTGTACTAGCAGATTATTTTAAGTTATTTTCCCCCATTTTGGTATCCTTTTTTAGTTCTTACTTTTTTTATTATGTCATCCATAATCAGTTTGAACAATAGAGGACAACCAGAATATTTAAAGGAAGAAATCAGGTCCAAAAGAATACATACCGGTCAACAGGTCCATATACTTAATTGTACAGGATAGGCAACTAGAATGTAATGGTTGAAGGTGAAATTGATGCTTTTATAGAAAATATTTATACTTGAGGTGCGTATAGTAACACACTTGAACTGGATAGTTTGTGGTTAAAAACATTGGGACTTCCGTTTTTTTCTTAAACCATGTCTCGTGATATATTCTGGGAAATTATGAAATTTTTGCGTTTTTAATCTAAACAGTCAAAGAAATCAGCGACCTCAAAGAGAAAATTTGCTTTACCCTCGCAGATATGGGATCCGTTTGTGAAGAACTGCATTCTTTCTTATAAACCAAAAGTAAACTTGACTGTTGACGAACAATTGCTCCCTCTTAAAGTTTGGTATAGATTTATTTATGGATAAGTATAGATGTACAATCGACATACTTCCTTAATGGTTTCTCGTATTTAAGTAAAGACAAAACGCGCCCTTTGATTGAGTCTTTATTAGAATCCGTTACTTTACATTTGTTGCACCCTTTGTTTAATAAGGGAAGAAATGTAACTATAGATAATTTTTTCTCATCATTAGCTCTTGTGGTATTACGAGCTAAAGGAACCAGCATTGTCGGAACAAAGAATCGTATTAGAAAGGAAGGTCTGCTTTTTGCCAAAACATTAGGTCTCCACTATATACTGCCATCATTGTCAAACACGATGTGTATACAATGACTATGTATCGGGGAAAAACAAACAAAAACGTGTTTGGTATATTCAATACATCCTATGGTCGATATAGGTAATGACAATAAAAACCTTCCAGAAACTCTAAAGTTTTATAACGAAACAAAATTTGGAGTTGACTTGGTCAACTAAATGGCCAGAAAATATACCACCAAAGCCAGTTTACGACGATGGCCAGTACAAGTATTTTATAATATATTGGACCTTGCTGCCATAAATGCATGCATTTTAAACAATGATGTTATCAGCAAAAAATTAGACTTAGAGATTTTATCCTTCAGCCAGCACAAGATTTTCGTGAAGAGTACATTATGCAACGTAGTTCAAGAAAGAAAACAGAAGACATAGCCAACTATCAACATGCAAATCCTCTACAACCAGTCGACGCCAATGGGCTGCAGAACGAAATGCTGCAACGTAGTTCAAGAACGAAACAGATACACAGGCACTATCAACATGCAAATTCTCTACAACTATTCGACGGCATGCACGGCAAAAAAATATGGAAATTAAACTGGTGATAATTGTAAACAATGTCTGTAGCCCGTATGTGGACAGTGTTATACAAAAAGAAGAAATACGTTGCAAAAAATGTGTAAAGGCTATGTAATCTATATTTTTTAATTTTTTATGACTTTTAATTTTTTAAGACCACAGTCAAATTGACCACGCGCCGCAGTTCTAGGTGCGCAACAACTTCCACGGTTAAAGTTTTAAGGGAGTAGAAGAGTAACACCAAAGGGGTCTTGCTAAGAGAAGGTATGACAGGAAATAGAAACATTTAAAGACATATAATCAGGAAGCCGACACCGCATATAGGTAAGGAGAAATATAATACAGTATAGCCCAAAATAAACAGTACTGAACTTTCTTTCTTTCTTTTAGTAATTGACAATTTATTACATGTTCTAAATGTGCTCCTCCTCATTCAAGACATACTTCATACCAGGTGTTTCATGTTTCAGGTTTCTCGTCATGTTATGAAATAAGGGTTGTCTCAGGTCCGCGAAGAAGGCTCTAATGGCATCCTTTCATTTACAGATGGTTTGTGGTAGCCGTTCAAAAATTGCACTTTTAGTCATAGCCCAAATGTATGCATCTGGTGGTGTAAGGTCTGGAGAATGTGGAGGATAAAGGAAGTCAGTAAATCATGAAATAAATCTGCTTGGAAAATGTCCCTGAAGATATTGACGAATTGCTACAGCATTATAACAAGTTGCCCCGTCTTGTTGTAAAAATTGGTTTCGAAATTCCAAATTACGATCATGTAGTTTAGTAATGAAGCGTGCTAAAATTTGTATATACCTCTGTTGATTAAGTGTGACTTACCTACCATTTTGTTCGATAAAGTACGAACCCATGATTCCGTGTTCTGAAACTGCACACCAGACACTTACTTTTGCACTATGTAAAGGAACTTCTTGAACTTCGTCTGGTCTGGTCTAAAGCAGAGAAATCGATTTGTGCGACGATTAATATGGCCCGACAAATCAAAATGTGCTTAGTTTGGAAAACGAACGGAAAAATTTAGAGTTTTTATACTGTAACGCAAGAATTCTGGCGCAATATTCCACTCAACTGCGCTAATCCTGAGGATGTAATTGTTGATGTACCTGATCACATACGAAAATGCACGGAGCTCTTCAGGATTCTTTGCAAGGAAGTTCTTTTTAATCCAATATTTGCATATTGGCTCGCTGTCACTGTCTGGTTGGATTTCGAATTGTCCAAGATTCCCTCAAAAACACGTTCATGGTAATTGTTGTTTTTAAGTATTATGGGACGCCCCGAGTTTTCTTTTCGTTTGCGCAATACATTATCCATATTTCTGAACTTTTTAATAACCTTTAAAATTACAGCATTACTTTAGAGAACGTTTATTAAACCGTTGTGTGAATTAATCACACACGTATTGCAGCCTTACACCATTCCGTATGAGCAAAAATAATGCTCCACCAGAAACACTTTCTCCTTTGTACTTACCAGCATTTTAAACAATTAGCAATAGAACGCATTTGAATATAATTTTATTCGGTTTACGCAGAAATAAAATTAAAACATCGATTAAATCTATACATATATTATACAAGGTTTGACACTCAAAATAGTCCACCATGATATTTGGCATTACCCATTGGATTGTGTGAAAATTTTTAAACAGGTCAATTTTTATTTCTATATCTTTTAACAATATAGATATATGCAATTTGTCAACCTCCTCCCTTCCAGTAATACAAACCTACAAACCTTTAATTTTAAGTAGAAAATATACCAGGTGTGGCACATCAATGGACAGGTATCGCTCTGAAATTTTGGTATCCATGATTTTTTTTATACTAACTCTATTCTTGTTAAAAAGTATCAGTTTATTTAACGTATTACACCTCTTAAAAACTAAACGTAACACCTATGTTTTGCTAGTGACAATTTCAAATTTTTCCCGTTACGTTAAAACTACATTAAAATGAAATTTGTTACATTAATAGGAAACTTGAAGTAAATTTTTAATTAGTAACATTTTGAAGATATTTTTACATGAAGTTTTAATCAGCTCTTCCTATTCTTCCATGGTGTATATATGGTCTTGTTTTCAATTTTTCTTCTAATCATCGCGAAATCCAAAAGATTTTATTGTATTTCAATGTACGCTTACATAGTTGTTTACCTCCTGACCTTATTTTTGGAAGAGTAGAAAAACAGTTGCGAAGAAAACTCATAATTTTAGTTAAATAAGAATACCATGACATCTACAGTTATAGGCAAGATAAAAGCACTAGGTGAATATTGGCCACTACTTGATACTAACAAGCTAAGTGAATACTATAAGGACATCCAATCAATTAGTGAACTAAAGAGAATTGAAATACGCTACCGGACACAAGAAGAAATTGAACACCACCGAAAAAAGGGAAAAGGAAAGTCTGACAAACAGATTGTGTTAGTAAGAGGCTTAAAAAACTACGAGTATGAAGGAGAAGAGTCTTTTGTATTTTTGAGAAAGAAAGGGAAAAATAATCTAAAACAAGTGAGACTGGAAGAACTACCACTTCATGATGTGTTAACCAAAGATGTTGACAAACTTTTGAAAAAAATGTTTGAAGCGGACTGGCCTACTTCTGATCCACGCCTTGGTTGGTACAAGAGTTTGATTTTGAATGAACCCATTACAGCAGCTGCTGGTGAGGAGCTGGAAGAAATGTGTGACTGCTACAACGATGAACTCTGTGACTTGCATATTTAAAAAACTGTTTGTTGCATTAACTACCTATTGTGACAATGTTTGTCACTTAGGTAATGCCTATATTATTATTTTATAAAAATAAAAGTTTATTCAGAAAACTATTATTCATTTACTTTATTGCTTTATTACTTATTTCTTATTTCCACCAAGTTCGTGCAAAAGGTCTTATTTCCAAAACAAAATTAATCTTTTAAACTATTTTTTAGCTACCCTAACTAAAATGAGTATTTTAATCGCATGTTTGGAACCAGTACTATTGCATACCATTGATTAGCACTCATTATCTTTTTTCAGAACAAAGCTACAAATTTTTTGCCCTCTCTGAAAAATTACTTGTTTATTTTATTTATTTAAAAATCATATAGTGGATAAAATAATTGTTTGTTTCCGATATCTTTGTAATTACTTGTAATCGCAAAAAATATACGTGATCCTACTTTCTCCAAAGTGGCAGTCCACTGGCAAGTTCCTTGTCGTATTATTAATAAAAAAAATCAAATAAACCGAATTATTTTAGCGGAACATAGGTTTATAAGCTATGACATTTGACAACCTTAAAACTTACTCATCATGACGTTTATACGTTGAGTTTTTGTGCTATTTACGTTCACCGGGAAGATCCGTTTATATAAGAGTTTCACGTATCCCAGAGATTTCAATGTTAAGAATTAATCCGGCGTTTTACCAACATTCAAACTTTATTCAGTAAAAAGTTTTAAGTATTCAACTTAATTTCGATAAGAGTTAAAATTAATAAGTTAAAAATTCTTGATTAAAAATTAAGGTAGGTATTTACAATTAACTTTTGTTATGTTCGATGAAGTTAAAATTAAATTTTTAAAACAAAAAATTTAGTGTTTCATAAATTTATGATAATTAATAAATGCACATAGAATAGTTTTATATTAATGTTTCCAAAGCTTTAATGTTTCTTCTTCAATTGTCTCTATCTAGTGCTAGCTGTTCTCATCCATCTTAATTCAGCGGTGCCTTAATAACTACATAGTGATCAACATAAGGATTTTCAGTAAATCCTAATAAAGAGACAATTGTTTCATTCACAAATAGAAGGAATAATTTAACCTAACAATTCGACTATAAATGGAAAAATATTATTATTAACCTCAGAGCCAAAAAAAAATTAGGGGAATAAAACCTGGAAATTTAGCTTGCCATTCTGTTGCACATCTCCGACCAATCCACCGTACGGATAACATTATTACTCCACCGTTACTCCATCTTGCTGAGACATTATTTTATCCGCTTAACAGGTTATTGTAGTTTTGTAGTACTTTCTTGATCAAAGAGTCAATAGTATTTTTTAATAAATCCAACATATTTCTATGAACACTAGTGCGTAAAAAACCAGACGCTTTCGATATTTTGCTCATAGATTGAGTGGAAACAATATATGGCTTGATTTCGAATGCCAAACCTGTAAATATAAATATAATTCAAGTTTATGCCCTCACTGCTGACGCAAATAAGCAGAAAATGTAAGGATTATACCATTAAATAGAAAAAGTGCTAAAAATAACAAAGAAACACGAAACACTAATAGTTATGGAAAACTTTAACGCTAAAGTTAAGCAGAAAATAACGTGATAAAATATTACCGGAAACTTTTGCTTCGAAAAGAGAAATCAAAGAGGTGAACGTCTAATCGAATTTTGCCAAGAAAATGACTTCATCATTGCAAATACATGGTTTAAAACTGCCAGAAATGCGTCTGTACACGTGAAAATCCCCTCAAGATGGATAACAAAGAAGAATAGTACGGAATAAAGCAGATTACATCTTAATAAACCACCGCTTTCGAAATAATACATTATACCAAACGAAAACAGAAAAATTAACGAATGTTGGTACGATATACAAAACACAATTTTAGAGGAAGTCAGAGAGTCTTTGAAAACACCTACAATATTGGCAAAAATTGGGTGCATGACACAGAAAATCTTAGACCTGATGGAAGTTTCTTGGAAACATAAAAATAGAAATATTAACAAATACAGCAAAATCAACAAACTCATTAAAAAAAAATTAAGCAAGCAAGAATCTTCTTTTTTTGTACAGAAGTAAAGGAAAAATGTAAAGAAAAGAAAAAAGCTTACCTGAAATATATGTAAACCAAAACACAAGAGGTATACCATAATTACAAGACAATTAGAAACGAAAGACATGCACTTGTAAGAAAAATAAAAAATGATCACTGGGAACGCTTTTCGAAAGAAATGGAACATGATTTTTACGGTCTGCAAAAGGAAATATGGCGCTTCATAAGATGTCAAAGAACGGAGGTAAAGGAAATAATAGAACCAAAACACATAGAAAAGGATACGTGGATTGACTACCTAAAAAAGCTCTAGGCAGAGGAAGAACAAACGACGCTAGAACCGGAAGCACCAGAAATTACCACAAATGAAGAACTTAATATAAATGTACAGGAAGATCGAAAAATACTTGAAAACCTGAAGAAAGTAGCAGGTAAAGACGGAATACCAACCGAATTACTAAAATATTGTGGAGCAGCAATGACAGAATAATTAACAACATTAATTAATAAAATTATAAAACACAATAAAATACCGGAAGAATGGAGAACGGGCGAACTAATTCTACTATTGAAAAAAGGAGATTAAAAGCAGCCAGAAAACTACAGAGGTGTAAACTTTTTAAATACTACTCTAAAACTTACAACTAAAATTTTACAAATGCTAATAAATCAGAGGATAAGTTTAGCAGTTGAACAACAGGGTTTTCGTAATGGAAGATCGTGTACAGATGAAATATTCGTTATAAAGCAAATTACTAAGAAATTACTAAAGTATAATAGACCAGCATTTCTGTGTCTAAGAAAAAGGTTCTACGACCTTAAGGAGCAAAGATAGCCCTTTTTAATCACTGTTACGTTAATTAACAACATTTTTTTTAATTTTAGTTTCATGGCCTTGGCCGAGCCAATTAGCCAGACAAATTTAAAGACAAACAATTTGTACAATCAGAGGAATTTTTTTACAATCAGAAGAATAAACATACCTACAATCATCCGTACCATTTAACGTACAATTTTTAATAAATTACAATTTTTTTTCTGCACAAAGACATTCCCGATTCAACATCTCGGAGGTTTACATCTGCCTTTTTATTTATTTTTTAATTCTTTAATATTTTTTTATTTATATATATATATATATATATATATATATATATATACACACACATATATATATATATATATATATATATATATATATATATTTTATTTTTTATATTTTTTATTTTTTTTTATTTATTTATTGATTTTATTTTTTTTATTTTTTATTTTTTCTGCTATAATATAATACAATATTTACTTAAATGTAAGGGTTAGTTTTAAAGCTACAATTTATATTTACAGTTTTTGATATGTTCGTAAATCGTTTTTAATATATTGATATCTCTAGAGAAAATCAAATTGTTCAGGTAGACGGGAAGTGGAATTTTTAATATAATAAGATAATCATATAATTTGTTTATGTTTACTGATTCGTGGGAACACTCAAGGAAAATATGTAATAGGTTACCTTCTTTTCCACACTTGCAATTAGGTGACTCCGTGAGACCCAACTTGTACATACGAAGGGGGGTAAGAGCATGATTAGATCTTAATCTGTTTATAACCCTTATGAAATGGCGATTTGATAGAGTATGAAACCATCTTTTTATGGGTATTTCAGGCTGCATTTGTTTGTAATTATTTCCAGTTTTCGTGTTTCGATAATATGTTTGCCATTTTTCTTTTTGATGCCGTTTACTAATTATATCAATGTCTGAAAAGGAGAGTAAGTTCAAGGAAGCTTCTCCGCCTATCTCTAGGGCAGATTTGACTAGGCTATCTGCTATTTCATTGCCCTTAATGCCCGCGTGTCCCTTTATCCATGATATAATTTTTGTTTTTTCCTAAATTTGTAATTTTATTGTAAATAGTCATAATTTCTGGTTCTATATGATTTAATTGTTTGGACCTATGTACGTCTGTTAGTCTGTCGACGACACTCTTACTGTATGTAAATATTATCCAGCTGTAGAGTTCGTTACCATGTATATGCCTTAATGCAAGAAGAATCGCTGTCATTTCAGCAGTGTATATCGATGATTCAGCTGGCAATTTCAATAATTTTTTTATCCACTTTTAATATTAATTAATGCACATCCTACTTTGTTTTGTACTTTCGATCCGTCTGTATAGTAAAACTGATAATGTGGCAATTTATGCCGTATAAATGATTGAAAAGCGGCTGGATCTAAATTACATTAACAACATTAAGGTCTGAAATTAAACCAATGTTTTATAAGAACAGTCAAAGTTTTTAACAAAACTTTTAGCAAATAAAAGTATTTCAAATTGTGTAAACCGGAGTGGTATAAACAAAGAGTACTTTGTGTTCCAACCAGAGTAAAAGGAGTGTGTAGCCGACTGAAGAGCCAACAGCGCACTTAAAAAAATTCAACACAGTTTCAAAATAGAGTGCTTGGAAAAAATGGCATATCTCGGGTTCTACTGCACCAAATTTGCTATTTCTTTCTTTAAAGTGGGGTACAACGGTAAATTAATAACATTGATCGTATTTTCATTTCAGAATTATCCAAAACAAAACAGCTAATAATTACAGGATGTGTAAAGTTTTTCTTAAGTCGTCTTTTTAATGTTATTTATTGATTTATTTATTTGTTTAATATATGAAACTCGTTTATACAGTTGTATCGAGTAAAAGCCTTAATTGGCCTAATATAGGATATCATTATTTATCCTAATCAAGTAATTTTTATCTTTTACAACCATTTTGTAAACCCTGTATAGACGTGATCTCACTAAGTACAGTTCTCGATATAAAAAAGCATGTAATCAATCCTGGCTCAATTTGGAAGAAAGGGAATTGCGTTGTACAAAAAATATAAAATAAACTCCCCGTGAGAGTTGCTGCACTGATTTGACGACCGCAACTTAGCGACCGTGTTTCCAGTTGTTTTTCTTTTCTTTGTTTTTCTTTGTACTTAGGAAAGGTACACACTAAAGAATTACTTGGTTATCGATTGCTGATTGAGAAGTTGTGACTTACTGTATTAAATCGACGTTCTCTTGGTATTACGTAAAGCTCGGTTGTGTTAACATCGTTAAAATTAAATAAAAACTCTTTTAGCCGGTCGTGACATAATCTTCAACTTTCTAAAAAGATAATTTAATAAAGTTAATATTTTCTTGAATGGAATATTTGTGTAAATTTATTTAATAATTTCTTCTTCTTCTGGTTCCTATCCGTTTCGGATGTTGGAAATCATATTGGCAATCATGACCTTGCTCGCTGCGGCTCGAAACAGCTCCGTTGAGGTTTTCTTAAACCATGTTCTTAAATTCCGCAGCCATGATATTCTCCTTCTATCGGGTCCACGCTTACCTTTGACTTTACCTTGCAATATAGACTGCAGCAGGGAGTAACGGTGCTGATTTCTCATAACGTGTCCCAGATATTGCAATTTTATGCGTTTGATCGTTAACACAATCTCTGGTTTCTTCTTCATTTTTTCTAGAACTTCCTTGTTCGTGATCCTTGCTGTCCATGATATTCTCAGCATTCTTCTATAAAGCCACATCTCAAATGCTTCAAGTTTTTTAATAGTGGTGTCTGTAAGCGTCCATGCCTCCGCCCCGTATAACAACACAGAGAAAACATAGCATCTCAAATGTCTCATTTTTGTATCTATTGATATGTTGTGACTTTTGAAGATGGCGCTTATTTTGTTAAAGACCGTTCTTGCCTTTCCTATGCGGCACTTTATTTCCTGTACATTGCTCCACTGTTCGTTTATAATAGTTCCCAGGTAGCAATACTGTTTTACTCGCTCTATCTGCGTCCCATTAATGTATAGATGAGCCCCATTTATATTCTCCTTGCAGATAATCATTTTTTTCGTTTTGTGGGTATTATTGTTTAGTCCGTACTGTTGACTGTACTCGTTTATTCTGTCCATTAGCCTCTGAAGTCCCTCTAAACTATCTGCTATCACCATGGTGTCGTCGCCATATCTAACATTGTTTACTCTTTCACCATTTAAAAGGATGCCTTCGTCTATTCCGTAAAGAGCCTCGTTAAAAATTTTCTCTGAGTACATATTAAATATCAACGGCGATAGGATACATCCCTGTCTAACTCCACGTAGTATTTTTATGTGATCTGTTTCTTCTCCGTTAATTTTCATGTATGCGGTCTGATTCCAGTAGAGTTCTGAAATTATTCTGAGGTCTTTGTTATCCAGGTCTGCTTCTTTTAAAAGTCTGCTTCTTTTACCATCTTTTAATGTTGAACTCTGTCAAATGCCTTTTCATAGTCGATCAAGCACGCGTATACGTCGCAGTTAACGTCCCTGCATCTTTGAATTAGTACCTGTACTCCGAAAAGTGCCTCTCTGGTACCCACTGCGTTAATGAAGCCGAACTGTCTGTCCGATATTTGTTCCTCGCACTTCTTATAAATTCTTCCATGGATGAATCTAAGAAACAGTTTCAACATGTGGCTCATTAGGCTGATTGTTCGATATTTTTCGCACTTTTTAGTCCCCCTGTTGTTTAGATAATTTCTATTAACTTCTAATTGCCAAAGAGTTTTAGATGTTAGAACCATGTAATACAGCTGGAAGTGAATGTCACCATCAGTTCTTTAGCATCAAAAAAGGATATTTTCTTATTTTTTATGAAATATTTTAAAACAGTTTCTTTTACCAGTTAAAACAAATGAAACATTATATATGTATTTCTTATATTATTCGCTATCTTCAATCACTATCATCACGTGGTTTTAGATCATATTAAGTAACAAAGCCTTCTTTAATACAATTCTCCATTTTTTTATGTCTTCGGAAACTCTTCTCCATATTTTAACTGTTGCCATAACAAATAGGTACCGATGAGACCTACTTAAAGGTTCTAAAAGTTATTAAATTTTGCGCCATCTATTAAGTAGGTCTCGACGGTACTATTCAGTCGAAAATTTCTCGGATTGTAACGTCTCTCGACTGATCACATGCAATATATATCTAAACAGTGCTATTTTATTCAATTTCACAATATTAAGATCCCAAAACTTCTATAAAACTCAAAGTTGTGGCTATTTAACTTCAGAGATAATTATAAAAATGCCGAAGGACTTGCCAATAATTTTAAAATTTTTTTTTTCTCGGATAGACACATTATCAATTGTTTAACACTATTTCTCAACAAGTCTTCTTGTCATGAAAATTTAAAATTTACTTCTAAAAAAGTTCTTTTCTTCTTACGGTGCCTATCTGTTCCGGATATTGGCGATCAGCATAGCTATCCTAACTTTACCTGCAGCTATTTAGAATAGTCTGGTTGTAGACGTATTGAACCAGTTCCTTAGGTTTTGAAACCAAGATATTCTTCTTCTCCCTGGTCTTCCCTTTCCAAATACCTTGCCCTGAAGAATTAGTTGCAATAAGCAATATCTGTGTTCATTTCTCATAACATGGCCAAGATATTCTAATTTGCGCTCTTTAATTGTGTTAGTGATCTCGCATTCCTTGCCCATTCTACGTAGGATCTCAATATTAGTCACACGATCCATCCACGAAATTCGTAAGATGCTCCTGTAACACTACATCTCGAAGACCTCGAGCTTACCTAAAGAAGCTTCAGGGAGCGTCCATGCCTCTACTCCGTATAATAATTTAGAAAATACATAGCATCCGATGTATTGTTGTTGATCTTGCTTTCCCTTTAGTAGAGTGGTAGTTTGGTTGTAATATAAATTATATATAATTCGCAAGTCTGTATCATCCAAGCTCGCTTTTTTCAATATGAATATGAACTTGTCATGTTTTACTCTATCAAATGTCTTTTTGTAGTCGATAAAACAAACATACACATCACAGTTGACATCCCTGCACCTCTGGATAGGCACTTGTATAACGAATAGAGCTTCTCGGGTGCCTAAGGTATCGCGGAATCCAAATTGTATCCATGACATTTGTTCTTCACATTTTTTATATATTCTGTTATGTACCACTTTTAAAAACGTTTTAATTAAGTGCCTCATTACGCTGATTATTCTGTAGTCTTCGCATGTTTTTGAATTTATTTTATTGGCATAGTTACGAAGGTCGACTTTAACCAGCTTTGGGGAATATTTCCAGTTATATATATTTTGTTAAATAAAGTCGTTATCCATTTTTATAACTAAAAAGTTACCTATCATATTTAAAAACTAAAAAATTAGACATAATGTAGATCAAATCTTATTTAATAATTTTTAAAGGGTTTTTACCCACATATTTAGTGGCTACATCCATGTATTAACTTGTAAGTATTAACCACACTTTTACATTAACCTTAGTCAAAACTTAAATCTTTTCATGTTCTTTTTAATTAAGTGGTTAAATACTATTTTAGGACACTGATGATGGAATATTTATTCCGAAAACGTTTTGTCAATGCAACATAGCCCAACTGGGTTTTTTATATACCTTTTTATAAAGGATTTTATTCAAAAAAATAATTCGACTTCTGCCCTAAACTAATTTCTTTTCTATTATCATTAATTTTAAATATATACTCAACAGTATTAGATCAAAAAGAGATCTTCTTCTGCTTTTTCTTCTTCCTTAGCTTCTTCAAATCTCGTTGTTTCTTACTCCTCTTCGCCAGTCATTTTTTCCATCGTATTTTCTTCATATAAACCTTCTTCTCTCAAATCCTCTGTCACACAGTTCTTCCATCTTCTCCTTGGGCTTCCTTTACCTCCCTTTCCCTCAACTTCTAACAGCACTATCCTTTATCTCACATTCTCATTTCAAGGTCTAATGTGACCAAACCATTGCAGTCATTGTTCTGGAATCTTTTTTGAGACTGTAGTCATCCCGGCTTTTTATCTAATCACGTCGTTCCTGATCTGGATCCCTTTTAGTCTTACCCAACATCCACCAACATTTTCATTTCAGCTACCTTCATCTGATTTTGCTAAACGCTATTTACAGGCCACACTTTACCGCCTTACACCAATGCAGGCATTGCAATCCTTTTGTATATATTTCCTTTCAGCCTTTCGCCAATTTTTCGATCACCGCTTATTAGCTTCCAGTTAAACTAGCCAGCCTGTATCTATTGGGAAGTTACTCGATCTAGTGTCCTATTTTCCGTTATGTAGGAGCTAAGGTATTTAAATTCTACTACTCGTCCTAGTTTTTCCCCAAGCAATTTAATGTTCCTAACCATTCCTGTTCATCTTAACCACATATATTCCATTTTCAACCTGTTAACCTTAAATCCTACCTCTTTAATAGCCCTTATCCAACTCTGCAACGTCTCCTACAACATTTCTTGGTTCATTCATCTACTAATATGATCATACGCGAAGATCACTGACCAAGGAAACCCATTCCTTACCTTTTTTATCGGTCAATCCGTCACAACTCCTTACTTTCTCTGCCATCAATATCCATAGCACTTGTCTAGGAACTACATGGTACGATTTCTTAAGACGTCTAAAATGAAGCTTTCTTTTTTTTTCGCAATATTTCTCTATTAACTGCCTCAAAGCAAACCAGTCATCCGTTGTCCTTGTTTCTGGCATAATGCCAAACTATTCTTCTCCCATAGATGTTTCCCTTCTAAACCTTAGCTCTACATTTCTTTTTCAAATTTTCATTGTGTGTGACATATAAATTCATTTATTCATTTACATTCTCTCTATAGTTCTTACTCATGCTCATTTTATCTTTATATAGTAATACCACCACGCTGTCTCTCCACACATTGGCGATTCTTTCTTCCTCATGTTACTCATCATTTGCCACAACAGATCAACCCCTTTTTCTCTCATGGAACCTTTCAAACCTCCACAGATATTCCATCAAGTCATACTGAACTACTATTCTTCATCCTATCTAATGCCTCGACAACCTCATTCACGGTATTACATTTTCATTTGTGGTTTCGTATCATCTGTCTCTCCCCTGTTGTTCTTCATTTAGTAACTTTAAAAAGTTCTCATAAAATCTTTATTTTATTTTAATATCGGATCTTAACATTCTTTCATCTGCATTTAATTTGATGCAAGTGAGCCAAATCCTTTGATGAGTTGTCCTTTGCTTTCGCAATGCTATACAATTTTTTTATTCCTTCAGGTTTTGTCAACTCGACATACAGCTTTGTCGACGATATTTTCTTAGCTGTAGCTGCAGGTACAAAACATGTATTAAATGAGAGAGAAATACAAATAAAATAAAAAAAAAATCGCAGAACTAAAATACTTCTCCTCCTCATTTCTTAAGCTCTCTAAATATTATTAGCTTGCTGTCTAAATTTGCTGCGGTCCTGTACCATATGGACGGCTTTATGTAAGAATTTACCCACCAGAGTATTCATTTGTTTTGTTCATCGTGTTGGAGATCTTCCTCTTGGTCTTCGGCCTTCTACCTTTCCTTCCACTACCAATAGTTCTATGGTCCCCACCCTTCTAGCTATGTAACCAAGGTAAATTAGGTACGCTTGGTTAAAAAACTAAAAACCCGATTATTGCCCTGTAATCGACTGTTCTCTAAATAGAATAGCCATTTAGCTGAGTTTATACATACTGTGTTAATGTTTTTAAAAAGAACCTCTATGACTACCTGTTTTACAACTAAAAATTTATTTTATATTATAACATCTTTTAGCATAATGAGCATAAAGATTTTACGACCTCTGCTGGAAATTATTTCAAAATAATAATAGCTTTTAATTGCCAAAACAGAAAAATCTTTTACGTATCCACACATTGATTTTCCGCTCCTGTTTTAAATTCCAAAAATGTTTAAAACATTCTTTTCCAACTCGAAATCTTGCAAATTTAACGAACCACAAGATTTCGGACAAAAGCCCATACATTAAAAGTCCCTTAAACGCTTACATTTCAGTTAAATGCTCCGAACAGAACTAATTGAAAAATAAAACTAATGGAATTTTTAACAGCAACCGCAGTGGAATCGAACGAACGAATTACCTCTGAATTGTTCCTGGTTAAACTTTTGTTCACATTCAGCCGTGAATGTTCAAATTGGTTTGAAATTGTTAATAGTAGTTTGGTTAATGGATCTATACATAGCTTTGGATATACAGAAAGCAATAGATATTGTTACGTCATTTGTATAGGTTGTTGATGGTTGAACGGGGAAAATAATAAAATTCAAAAGTAAACAAAAAAGTTAGCAATTGATTTTTACTCCTATATTTTAATAATATACCACTATATATAATTAACTACTTAAATAACAAAAAACAAAATTTGTTTAATTTATTATTGTTTGTATTTTGAGAACATTTCGGAAGTGGAAATTGAAACGTCAATAGACTTATTTTAAACTTAAAATGTGGCTTATTTCCATTAAAATAGTAATTATTGAAGTTATATATGTAATTGTTATATATGTGTAATATGTATTAATATTATTATTTATGTGATATGTTTTGTATTATGTAAAATTAAACGTTTATAATTATTATTCTAGGCTTTTGTATTTCAAAATAATCACTGTTTTACCGAGAACTGTCAATTTTGAAATCCGTTAGTGTCATGTCTAATTGGCAAATCCTTTACGTGTTTGGTTCATACGCTGGTGGTTGTGAGTTCGAATCCCAATTATGAATTTCCTTTTTTATTTTTGAAATATTTAAAAACCTCACGTTAATCTTATTAAATATATGTAATATACGCAAAAAACATAAATTTTAAAATAAAATGAAAATTTACAACATAATCCGAGTTGTTGGTTTTTTATTTTTGTCTTCGTAAAGTAAGTTATGTATATTAGCAGTTTTAAATACTTATGAATATTACATATTTTAATTTATATTGTATTATTATATTGAATTATGTTGCAGTGTATTTATCGTATTGTAATTTTTATATTAATAACAAAATAAACAATGAATTTTACTGCATGTATAAATGAGTATGTGTAAATTTTTGTTTTGCATTCAACTCCTTTTGTACATATATAAAAATAAAAATATATATTTTCATTAAAATATTGATACAATCCTTCATTTACTATACTCCTATTACAGGTCAAATGTTTATATACAGCAAACGATGCATCATATACCTATATAACTAATTATTTTTCTCTTTCTGCTCTCCCTTACCTATAGCATTACATATATAATGATTGTGCAGATTGACTCCTATATAAATTTTTAACGGCGAACGCGTGTATAGAAGTATAACTTCTACCGGCAGTCCCACTGGACTGCCACACCCGTTTTTTTTAAGATGCCACAAGAAAATTACTTCAGAACAATATCTCTCTCTACAGTCAGAAATAGACTGACGATATTTTTCGAGGACGATGTTCCTTGCCCATCTAAATTAAATCAAATGTCCGGTGATGCTTTGATCAGATCTTACCAATAGAAAAAAGTTTTATGAGACGCAGTTTAAAAACAACAAGGTTATAGCAACTTATGAGATTAAAAAAAACCGTTTTACATAAGGTAATTTGAAAATCAACACATATATTTTGTTTATTCTTGTTTGGAAAGGCACTAAAGTGTTGTTATTCGAAGATTTGCAATACATACATTACACACTTCTGTATGATGGAATTTAAAGTATGTGAATTAAAACTTATATTAGTTTTTGGATCGTTAACAATATAGACCGCTTTTTAAAGAACACCTCAACCAAAATTCTAAGGCGTTTAAATTCGGAGAACCAGGTGGCCATATAATAAAATATCCATCGATTTGGAATCACTGTTTTAGATAATTTCGCACACCATTACTAAAATAAGTCGGGAAACCGTATTGTTAACACTAAATTGGTTTTTCCGAGTATACATCTACCCAGAGGCGGCATGATGCATAGGAAACACAGTATCTAAAACCTCACAAAGGTCGTGTGTAGAAATACTGGTGAAAATATAAATATTTTTAACAACAACGATTTATGCAATTTTGCATTGTTATTGATATAGACACAATTATTCAAGCAGTCCTTGGGTAGTAATGAAAGAGCTGATGAAATTGCAAGAAGAGTGTATACATTACTTAGGTCCAAAGCCGGCCGTAGGAGTACCCAAATTAAATTCTACGAAAAACAAGCAAGACTTGACTAAGACTGCAACTTCACTTTTTGCAGACTACCAAGTGGCTTCCAGTCTACTCACTAGACCAGTATAAGCTAGTAAAGGGTCTCCTTAGAATGTTGGGGTATCAGAAATGAATGAAATATGTACAATAAGCCAAATGACCAAAGTAAGACCGGTTTGTAACAGACGGCTTCCGAAAAACAACTATTTTGGTCTTAACTAATTAGCAACACATTTTCTGCAAGGTCGGCAAATACCTTCGGCATATATATATATATATATATATATATATATATATATATATATATATATATATAAATACATATATATATATATATATATATATATATATATATATATATATAAATACATATATATATATATATATATATATATATATAAATACATATATATATATATATATATATATATATATAAATACATATATATATATATATATATATATAAATACATATATATATATATATATATATATATAAATACATATATATATATATATATATATATATATATATATATATATATATATATATATATATATATATGAAAATTACTGAGTTCTCGGGAAGAACCGCGTTGAGAATTTAAAACTCGACGTTTCGGCACCCATTTTGGAGCCATTATCAAGAGGGATACGGTTCGGTTCGAGTTCGGGGTCTCAATCTGCCTACTCCCCTCACTCGAGACGTACCAGTATCGTGTTCTATATTGCAAGAACTGTCTCTCGGCACTGAGGTCTCAATCTGCCTACTCCCCAGTGTCGAGTGACAACCGGTCTTACCCTGTGTGGCTGCTTTTATACTCGCTGTATGCGCGGGAACGGTATGCGCTGACGTGGTCTGAATATATATATATATATATATATATATATATATATATATATTTGTTGTTGAAACTATTTTAAAGAAATTTTTTTAACAGTTTTAGTAATAGTAAGTTTTTAACATTTACAGTCGCCCTTAATCATACTTTACAGAATACTACCATACCAAACCATACTAGGTATAAAGTTTTATTTAAATGAAAGATTTTTTTAATTTCTCGTAAAAGCATAAATATTTTCTGTATATTAATAACTATATTAACACGTACAATGTTTCCGATATTCATATTACTTTCAAACAAAACGAGAAAATGTCAAACATGTGTATTATATGTTATAAACAACCTGAAATACACCGAAAAACAGATAATGGAAAATAACTTTTTAGATAAACTTCATAAACTTGGATTATATATGAGCAAAATTCATAGTTGTTTGACACATATAACAGAATAACTAATAACTTTTGCATACGCGGCAAAAAAACTTTAAATAAATACTAGGACTGCAATGGAAACACGTCTGGTAAATGTATCGATTAAATCGTCTCAATGACAGCCACATTTGTTTAGCTTTTTATTTTATTAAATACAAAAAACTGAATAGAATTTTTTTGATTTAATTATGAGCATAAATAATCACACCATTTCATTAGCGGAGAAAAAGTCATGATCATCATTAAAAGTCCACTGCTGAACATAGGCCTCTTTCTGGTGTTTTCAACCCCTTCTATATTGCGCCACTCTCATCCAGTTTTTATTTTGTCTTCTTAAATCGTCAACCCTTCGTGTTGTCCTAACCTCTTCGTTTTTTATTTTGTCTTGCAGAGTTATTCCTAACATGGATAGTTCCATTCATCTCTGTGTGACTCTTGGTTTGGTAGCCGAGGTTTTTGTTAAAGTACGTACTTCTGCTCCGTATATCAACACTGGGAGAACGCATTAATCAAGTACTTTTTTCTTCAGGCATGTGGGCAGCTCACTTTTAAAATTGTCTTTCAGTTTTCTATATGCTGCCCACCCAAGACTGATTCTTGTCTTCAGTTCATGAAGAGAAGAAGAAGTTCATTCACGTCTAGCTGTTGCAGGAATATATTAGACAATGTAATATTGTAGTATAGTTCAGTTCTTCAAGGAATATATTTCTATTGTACGTAATTTAGTTTCTTCATTTTGAGAATTATTTAGACTCAGATGGAATGGATTTGTAATAGTTAATCATTTAGAAATTTAATCATTTCTTTATTAGTTCGTTTTCTCCAAATATTCTCTGCTGTATTTATTAATCCAAAAATTTTTCTGAGCACTTTTCTTTCCCAGATCTCTACTTTCTTTTCTTTCTGCTGGTTCGCAATCCACGTTTCACTGGCATAGATCACTGTGTGCCTGATTACTGTCTCGTAGACTCGCAATTTATCTGTTCTTGACAGATTTTTTGCTTTCAGTAATGAATTTAGTGCCCCTTTTGCTCTACTTTATATATATATTATATATATATATATATATATATATATATATATATATATATATATATATATACCTATATATTACGGCACTTTGTGTTTGATTCTGCAAACTCTTCGTCTAAATTTCTAATTTTGATACAATATTTAAATTTAAAACTTTTGCAGCAGTATCTGATTTAAGTGATTATTAATGAACGGTTATCAACAAATTCGTATTACACTGAACGTAGAGCTTTGATCTTTTTGGAAAGGGTCAAAAGTTTTTGTCGAGCTTACATGTTCGTTATTTAAAATTATCTTAACCTTCATTCATATTCCGAATAGCTTCTGGGTTCCTTATTATGGAAACGGCCGTTTTTAGAGCCTGTGTTTTGATGGGGATGATTATTTTAATAACCAATATACAGTTTGAAGGGTTTGATTAACTTTGATCTTGCGATGTAGGGTAGAAAAGTTAAAACTGGGTTGGAAAACGTAGGAGAACAGATTTCTTCATTTATTTTTTTAATTCAGATTAATACTAAATTAAAATTTTTATGAATATTTATATACATTTGTATTCAATACTGACATGTACTATTAACAGATAACAAAATTGAAAGGTGTGATGTAAATCATCAATAAAAAATTTTAATAATGTTTTATATATATTTTTTGTAAAGTTTTAAAGTTATATTACATTAATATATATATATATATATATATATATATATATATATATATATATATATATATATATATATATATATATATATATATATATACAAACAAATCATTGCGAAGAAAATGAAACCTAATAAAGAAATAAAAGAAAGGACAGTTAATATTTGATTTCACATATAGTGCCTCTGTAGATTCGCTTATACGTATTTCATCCTAGCAGAAATCATCAGAGCGACTGGTACAGAAGCTCTAGACATAAAAACAAATCTTTTCCGTCAAAAGAAGCAGCAATAAAATGGCTTCAATATGAACGCTATAGCGACATCTGACAATAAATCTCGAAAGTAGAAATCCGATTTCTATTGACGAAACCAAAAATTTAGATTTTTGCTGTAATCTGTGCCTTCTATAAATTTGCAAGGCACAACAGACAATGCGAAAAGCTTTAACTGTCATTTCTTTTATTTCGATTTACTCTTTATGAGTACAAGAAACTAATTCGTCGAGGATTTTGCTTAGATGAGGAGATATGTTGTGAAATGCGACTTTTAGATTCTTCATATCTCTACTACATCTTCTAGCATCGACTGTTTTGCCTTGCAAGTTTATAGGAGGCATAAATTAAAACAAAAATCTGAATTTTGGTTTCATCAATAGAAATCTTCGTATTTCTGCTTTCGTAATAGAGAAATATGTGTCACATTTATTTAATTATATAAAGCAGACGATACATTACCAACATTAAAACACTAGAAAGTATTAAAATATACAAATAAATAAATTATACTCTTATTATATCTTTACAAAATCTTTACGATCAATCAAAATCGAGTGTAAAAATAGGAAAATATACATAGTATGAACTCTTAATGAATTAGAGTTTAAGACAGGGATAAATATCGCCGATGTTCAACATTTCTGTGACAGCTTCATCAAAAACAGTGGAAATAAAAAATTCAAGGAATGCTATATGTATACTTGACAGTTTGCCGAAGACCAAGCAGTTAAATCAGAAGATAAGGAAGGTATGGAGAATACGATCAGTAAGTTGATTGAAGAGTATAAAAATAAGGGTTTAAGAGTCAACATCCAGAAGACTGATTGGGGGGAAGACAGATCTGTATTGGGGGAGACTCTAGTGACCTAACATTGAACACCGGTAGAACACCTTGTCAAGATTACAACTACCTGCAAGTTAATTGTGTAAAAGTACTACTTGAAACACATAGACTGTCTCAATGACTCCCCCAACTCTATCCAGATGGATGGGTGCTAACACCTGTACCATAACTAAATCTTTTAATGTGTTTTTCTGGAGTCTTTTAATGTGCTGTATTTTTAAAGACTTGTTTAGAATTTTTTTAAATTTTGAAGAAAAAATTTTATTCCACTTTTTGAACGAAGGGAATTCTTTGGTAGTACTACTTTTTAAAATTTGACCATAGCTTTGAAGATGGCTTTGTAAGCCAAAAGCGCTCAGCTAGGAATCAAATACTTTACATACTTTTAAAGTACTTTCCTTTCCAATTCAATAAAAAATATTTTGTCTACTCGTTTAATAGACCCATAGTATTTCTTTAAAATATGAAGCCACTGATAAGTTGAAACAACCCATACCTACATATAATACAAATAGCCTGACTGCTACCCTACAGTCGCGTTCTCCCAGTGCGACATAGAAAACGGACGCAAAGCAGTCTCTGCATCTCTTTCTAATAAACCGGGTTTATTGACCACGCGACCTTCTCATTGGTCATTTAGGTTAGGTGGTCGATAAACCTGGCAAATTAGAAAAATATGCAGGGATGTCAGTTTTCTTAGTCGCATTGGGGGAACGCGACTATATGTATTGTAGCCCTCAGTGCATTTATAATGAATGATATCTATGATACAACCATGCATAAATAAATAAGTGAGGTTTAATTATAATAAATTAATTATAATGAAATATTTTATTTTTTGTTTTAGGTAAGCAGAATATTAATAAACTACCAGAAATCGTAGGTATGTAGATGAAATAATTTTTTAAATTATTATTATTATTTTTTTTAATTTGATTTATCGTGCTT
The DNA here is from genome assembly GCF_040954645.1 of Diabrotica undecimpunctata. NCBI lineage: Eukaryota > Metazoa > Arthropoda > Insecta > Coleoptera > Chrysomelidae > Diabrotica > Diabrotica undecimpunctata. The sequence goes on from NC_092803.1 coordinate 182,112,986, forward strand.
GTGACAGCTTCGGCCATTAGCACGAGGCGCCGTGGATACAATTATATATAAGGTACAATTACATATTATAATATACTATAGTTATACAGTGATGAGTGTCTTACCACCCCGCAAAATAGCGGAAAGGATAGAAGACAGATTAAGTTGTGAGATAGTACGAGGTAAAGCTAATTTTTAGACGTGGCTATTTTACTTCAGTCATAATTATACGGATGACCTCCGTATTTATATATATATATATAATAATTTATATATATTTATATATAATACTATTTCTTGTCTAAGATTATGCCTCTGTGCCAATTTTGATAGCAATTTATAAATATACAGGGAAACTATTAGCAAAAAACGAAAAACAAAAATTAACTTTAACACCCTGTATCTTTTTTCTCAGCAACATTGTATTAAGGCATATTTGGCCCAATAGCCATATTTTGGTCCAAATAGCCTGTCCTTAGTCTATGTCCCAATAGTTATGACTCACCCTGTATAGTAATAACGCGCTCTAAGAAGTATTTACTTCTGTCGGCACTCCCCAAGTGCAACGCTTTTTTTACTATAGTAAAAAATGTTACTCTAATTATTCATGTTTCAATTATATTAAAAGATCTGATGATGATTATGATGCCGAGATCTGCATCGTTCTAAGCGTCAAGCCTCCTTATGCTGTGGGGTTAAAGGTAACACCAAAAGTGAACGGTAAGCTTTCAGTCCCATTCCGAATAATCTTTGATTAACTGTTCTTCTTGAGACTACCCTTCCTCTAGCTGCAAATAAATAATCTCTTACTTGATATACACTGTCTGGTCTATTTCTGAGAGCAAGAAGTCTTGGGTGACGCAAATCATGGCCTTGAAATATTCTAGAATGTCCACACCTTCCACGACACCTATAAGTCTAATAATTGGATCACCTCCTCCAAACTCTTAACACCGTTAATGGATCAGCTTCAACGAAACGATGAAGTCTTGACATTTTAAATTTTTTTGGGTAAATCAAAAAGAATCCAAAATGACTAAAAATTACAAATAAACTTAAATACACAGAAAAAAAACTTTCTTATTTTTTTTGTTTTGGCGAAAAAACAAGAAAAAAACTTCAGTTAAACAAAAAAAGATAGACTTTATCACATATATATTTTTAGATAAGACTTACAAAGAAATACTTTTGATCCAAGTTAATAACCGTATAGAATGTGTTTTGGCATTTTTTTCGCCATCAGTCTAATAATTTTAGATTTCAGTAGTGTATGTACAAATAAAGCCTAGTTACTGTTGGTGCTAGTTTAATTAAAAATTTTCCAAATACCTTGTACATTTTAAAATGACTTCTCGCAAATTTCTTTGGATAATTTTTGGCCCCTTTTCGAGAAATATATTATTTTTAAACAAGTGTTTAATTAAATCTGGCAAATATAATGTAATTACATATTTGCTCATATCCTGTTTCTGCCTTTCATATTCAAGATTAACTGACTTTAAGTATTAACTCGAATGATATACCAGTAAGGTGATTAAAGCAAAGTTTGCAGCAGCTGACGTGTATCCTCGGAGAAGTCATTGATTTAACAAGTTTTGTTAGATGTTACTGAGAAGATATTAACCTAGTAACGTAATTTGGAATTAAATTGGACTATGGAGGTTTTTTACTAATGCTTTAAACAATTTTAACATTAATATAATTAAAAATGTAGCATCTCTTAGAAAGCTGTTGACGTTTTAACCCTTTAGGTGGCAAGAGGATCGCAATTATATTTTTTAAATATTTTGTTTTAAATTTAAAATGAAATTACAAGGAATATAAAACAGTCTTTGTTTACGCAATTTATAAAAAAAACAATTTTTTTGACGTGGGAAATATTTATCCCAATAAACTATAATGCTTTATGGTTTCATATAAATTTCAGTGAGATAATAATTTCCCGCTAATGAAAATTATCTAAAGTTATACATAGAATGATATATTAAAAATCACATACACTTATACTTGACAATTGTATGTCACTTTATGCTTTAAGATGTATGAAACGGTGCAAAGCACCCCTTCTCTTATCTTTTTCTTCGTACTGCATAAGCTACATCGACGGTATGTATTGATCTTCTCTGGGATATGAGTACATACATACATTTAAAAGCCCAAGAGAATTTTCCAAAGTTGCATACCCATTAGAACTGTTACGTTTTCTCCCTTTTGTTGCACGTGGAACGTATCCCATTTTCTTTCTACGGGTGAAATTACCAATCAATTGGCTGGCTAAAATTGATCAGTATTTAAGTTGTGATAAAGGCTTCTTTTCCTCCCCTTTCATTGTAATCTTGTATACTATGTAACTGTTCACAACGGAAGCTTTAAAGAGGTAATTTACGCAGTAGAATGACATATTCTGGTCAAATATATCTACTCCTCCCATGTACTTATTATATGCATCTATCATCCTGGAACATTTAACTGCAAGCCTTTCTCCTTTTTTATTTCGACCCCGTATAAAAGTCACTTTAAATAATTCGTGTGTAGCAGATATGACAGAAACACTTAGTATCTTTTCACTTCACAATTTTAACATCACCTGCATGCATAAAGTCGTAATCACCCTGATGCATTTTTTTGTCAGGCTTTAGGCATTTAGAATAGTTAGAATAGTCTTTTCTATTCTATCTAATTGTTCTACAGAAAAAGATATCGTCAATGAGCAACCTCTCAAAAAGCCTTATGCTGCTAAAAAATGATCAAAATATAGACAATAATTTAACAAAACAAGCTTTAAACCCCGGTTTAATGGGCTTCATAGGAAGATATTGTTTCATTAACGAGCTTTCCTTGAAACCAATCATTAACTCATCTATTGCTATATTCTGCGATGGATTGTAAACACGTTCAAATGCCTCCTTCAAGTGATTTATAAGCGGACGTAATTTGTAAAGTTTGTCAAATCCTTTAGCGTCTTTCTGTGGCATCTTCGTGTTGTTGTTTAGGTGGATAAACCTCATAATTTTTAGATATCTCTCTAGGGACATAATTTTTTCAATTCTTTCGGAATGGAAGTTTTCATCATTGGAAAAATATAGTTTCATACTAGGAAGGTAATTAAACCCATGTATAAAACAATGCCAAGGAATGCTGTTAACTCTTCTAATGAAAATTCCAACTTCGTGTTTTAAGCATACAAATTACTTTGGGTCACTATTTGCAGTAAATATTCTTCCGTTAGGAATATGTTTAAAATTAACAGGGATCTGCTTGTGTCAATTTAAACGTTAATTATAATTTTACTAGTAAACTAGAAGTGGGAGAATTTTATTGATTGGAAGGAAGATTTGGTACAGTTATATTTTGTGACAGGCGGCTACATCTCTTCATCAGAATCGCTTTCCATGTCAGACGATTTAAGTGTACCAATACGTCTCTTGCATGAACTAACTTCTTCCTTTTAGCCAGGATCTGCGACGCTACCATCTGAATACTCAGAAAACTCATCGCTAATGGGATTTATACTGATATTTGGAGTTGAGAGGAAAGTTGAAACATTAGGTGATTGGCGTAATGTTGGGGTGACCCGTGTTAAAGGCATCGGTAAAATGTCTTCCGTGTCAGAATCCTCTTTAAAATTGGAATCGATGGTCATGACGTCAGGTATCCCGAAATCATCTTCACTACGTTCAATTGTGTGACTATGTCCCTCAGTTATTGTTCTGTGAGACGTTTTTTTAGATTGTCTTTCTACGACATAGTCTCTAAAATGAAAGAAAAATTAAAGAAATAGTACGTTACTGTTTTGTACTAAATATTGACAGACACTGTTAGTATATATATATATATATATATATATATATATATATATATATATATATATGTATATATATATATTTCAAAAAACCAGTGAGTTAATTTATGACTTAAACAAAATTCGGAATATGCTGTGAAATCATCATGAAATATTATCCTAGTCGAAACACTTTTTTCAAAGCGAATTGCAGATTTATATATTTTATGTACTTTGCATATGCATTTCATTAAAAAATATTTCAAAAAGATCACGAAAACCACAAGAAAACACTAAATTTTTAATTTTTTTGAATGTTCATTTTTGTCAATATTTAGATGGTCTTTTAAAATCGGAAAAAATATACAGAAACTATTATATTAATGCCCTGTATTTTAATTAATAGGTTACTCACAGTCTTATCACACCTAATATTGTACTATCGGATAAAAGCTATAAATGGGATTAGTTTTCTAGATAGATTACTCCCTTGCTACATTTTCATTAAGTTGTAAGTCTAGATAAATTTATGTATATCCAAAGAGTCCTTTCAGCCCTTTGGTGTTCTTAGTATAGCTCTATTCTTAGGCCTATATTCATATTTAATCAATTATGGTTTCTGCCCCTATAGAATCCTAAGCAATTTGTGATTTTATCAGTAGTGGTTTTGTAAGTAACATTTAAGAGAACATTGCGGGATTGTTTTATAATTATAAATAAAGCTTTAAATGATGTTTGATAAATAAAAAAATCGGTTGCCTGTAAAGTCGGTTTTACGGGCGAAGATTTTACGTGACAACGTCTTTTTCTCGGTAGAATATTTATTGATATGAATATTATTAAATTGCACAATAGTTGTTTGCAGTTGAAACGCGCTGTTTCTTCTCAATCGACTGAATTACGATTGATTGCAGAGTGATTTAAACTAATAATTTACTTAACACTATCAACATTTGTCAATAGTATGACATAACCTATAAACTCAGTTTCTCAACTTTTGTGTCAATCTAACAATTAATCAATCAATCATAGTTTACGATAATGAAATATTAGTGTACAATTATTTACCTTTATTGTTGTAGTTGTTGTAAATGACGAATCTAAGCACTCCACATTTTCACTACAGACACAGCTGACGATACTTTAACCACACGTGTGAACTTGTATTATGACGCTTTCTCGGTTTTCCAACGCCAAGAACGCTCGAGAAAGACAGAGACACAAGCACGCACCGATTCAACGCGCCTAATTCTCTAGTGCTGCGCGCGCAGCGGACCGATCATGTTTGAGTGGGAGAGAGACGCAAGGCATTCGCCGGTCCGGCGGGCCTCTCTCTGGTTCGGTGACTCATCGTAACAGACGTGAGCGGGCGTTACACTTTTTCATGAGTGACTCCGAGCCACAACCTAATTTAAGACGTTGTCACGTCAAAATGTTTATTTTATATACATATTTAAAATTGTCATACAAGCAATGCTTGTTTTTTAAAATAGAGTACTTATGTCTGTTATCTGGTAAATAAAACGAAAGGTAAAAGCCTATTTCAAGCACCAAAGCTGACGGTGGACTGGCTCTATATTGAAATATCCACCATATTATATTATTTACACTAGCTCAAGATAGCGAAGAGCCGAAAGGATGGTAACAAAGGAAGTTCAAGACAGAAATGCACGTCTTTCGCAAATTCAGAACATATCATTTTAAAACCATTTAGTAGTTTTTATATACTTCCAGGAAATAATTTTACATATTACCTATGTTCTTTTTAAAAATGATCACTGGGAACGCTTTTTAAAAGAAATGGAACATGATTTTTACGGTCTGCAAAAGGAAATGTGGCGCTTCATAAGAGGTTAAAGAACTAATAGAACCAAAACACATAGAAAAGTAGTAGTAGAAAATAGTGGATTGACTACCTAAAAAAGCTCTATGCCGAGGAAGAACAAACGACGCTAGAATCGGAAACACCATTAATTACCACAAATGAAGAACTTAATATAAATGCACAGGAAGTTCGAAAAATACTTGAAAACCTGAAGAACAGAGAAGCAGCAGGTAAAGATGAGATACTAAACGAAATACTGAAATATTGTGGAGCAGCAATGACGGAACAATTAACAACATTAATTAATAAAATTATAAAACACAATAAAATACCGGAAGAATGGAGAACGGGCGAACTAATTCTACTATTGAAAAAAGGAGATAAAAAACAGCCAGAAAACTACAGAGGTATAAACTTGTTAAATACTACTCTAAAACTTACAACTAAAATTTTACAAGTGCTAACAAATTAAAGGATAAGTTTAGCCGATGAACAACAGGGTTTTCGTAGTGGAAAATCGTGTACAGATGCAATATTCGTTATAAAGCAAATTACTGAGAAATCACTACAGTATACTAGACCATCATTTCTGTGTCTGATTGACCTAAAGAAAGCGTTTGACAGAGTAAGACTCAGAGATGTAATCCATTTTCTGTATAATAGAGAAGTTCCCCTAAATGTTATAAAAACTATCGAAAACATCTACCAAAACAACAAAATAGAAGTTAGAATAGACGGACAACTTACAGAACCTATAGAAATAGGCAGCGGAATAAGACAAGGAGACTCATTTAGCCCCATGCTCTTCAATTTGATCATGGATGAAATCATCAAAAGCGGTAACAAAAGAAGAGGATACAAAATGGGAAACAAAGAAATAAAAATACTTTGTTACGCAGACGACGCAATATTGATAACCCAAGACGAAGATAACCTTTTCTACTTTTGTTAGGTTTTTGGTAGAATTTTCTGTTTTCTGTTGGTTTATTTAGTTCTTTCATTTCTTGGAGTTCTTTTTCTGTGTGTTCTCTTTTCTTTCTGCGATGTATTTTCTTCTCTTCCCTCCTCAGTATTCAATATTTTTCCGCTGATTTTCGTGTTATATGTAGTTGTTGTCGTTGATATGCATTATTTTTCCTCTCGGTTATGTTACGACACTCTTCATCGAACCACTGTCAGTCAGTTGATTTCAGCTTTTTTTGTAGACCCCGGGTCTCTTTGGCCGCGTCTTGTATGATGTTTTTACACGCTTCCCATTCTTTGTTTATATACTCGTGCTTTTGTCTGTTTTCTAGTCTTTCTTTTATATAATCTTTTTATTTTGCCTTTTTTGTGTTGTCTGCTAAGTTTTGTGTTTCATATTTTTCAATTTTGGATCCTTTTTCTTTTTTAATGTTTGAGATTCTGGCTCTTATTCTACTTTCCACTGCATACGTTTGTTACGTCTGAGTGATGTCTAGAGTTAATAATAATATCATCAATCATGTTTACTGTAACCCCATCTGGAGATCTCCACGTTCCTTATGAATATTTTTTTGCTGGAAGCATGTGCTGGCAATGACCATGTTAAGAAAAGTTGCTAGATTTATTAGTCTGATGTTGGTAGGTATTGTTGCTCTTTTCCTATTTTTGCATTGAGATAACCATAAATAATTTTGATGTGATTCTTTGGGCATGAATGGTATGCAGCATCTGGTTCTTCATAAAATTTTTCTTTGGCATCGTCTTCCTTTTTCTCTGTAGAGGCATGCACATTTAAGATCCTATAATTAAAAAAATGTTCCACTAAGTCTCAGGATGCACATTCTACAGTTCATAGCGCGAAAGTCTCTTCTTACGAGGTGTTTAACCTTTTTATTTACAATGAAGCCAGTACCTAGTGCGTGGTCTCTAGCGTCGCAACTATAGAATATAATGTGGTGTCTTTTGTCAATGGTGCTCCTCCCGGTCCATCTCATTTGCTGCAGAGCTGTTATATCTATGTCATATCCATTCAGTTCACCGAGCAGATTTTGGAGGGCTCCCAATCTGTATAGGGATCGGATGTTCCATGTCGCGATTCTTAAATCATGTACCTTTTTCTCGCGCAGTCGTCGTCGTTTGATCAGTCCGGTTTTCTTTCCTTGTAATTCGTTCCTATAAATTTATATTTATTTAAATTCTCGGGGCTTCCTCTCTAGATCCGCCATTGTTTACATTATACTTGATTAGGTAAATATTCTAACTAGACCACGAAATCACAAGAGTTCAATCCCAATTTATAATCTCACAAATAAAATTATATTAATAAATACAATACAATACAATATAATAAATCAAAAAGGCCAATGCTCGCACTTTGTAATTTGCACCTTTGTACCTAGACGTTTACGCAAATATAATTCGAACTAGGACATTAGTGTCGAACTATTTCGTAATTGATCTAACTCTTATTAATCTAGTACTTTAGGAATAAAGGAAGAGTCTGAGAAAAATTAAATAAATAATAATATCTAATACCTAATCATTAAAGAAAAAATTACAGATGGAATATGCGACTTAAAGGAAGAAAATATTAGAGCAAAAACTGAAACATACTAAATACACAAGGTAATTTTATACTTTATACATACTATGGTATAATTTCACTATTTGAGAGAGTAAGTCATCGTTTAAAGCTCCAGAAATGCGGAAAGCTATTTGGAAATCCAGTGACGTACACTTACTTTTATTTTAACGTTAATTATATTTTATTTTTCAAATATTAATGTTCGAAATAGGCCACAATATATTTATTTACAAGTTTTTACTGACGTTTCGATCTCTATATCCAAAGACCGCTTTCAAAGATATAAATGTATTATATTTATTTTATTTGTTTATTATTATATATTTTTATAATCTTATATTGTTTATTTTCTTTTTTTTTCTATCTTTAAAAACGGAATAGAGATCGAAACGTCAATGTATTAAACATGTAAATAGATATATTGTGGCTTATGTCCAACCTTCTCCCTAAAAATACAGGGAAATAAATAAATATATCTGTCATTTGTATGTTTGAAAACGGTCTCTTTATAGAGATCGAAACGTCCGTAAATTAAACATTTGAATAAATATATCGTGGCTTATTCCCAACATCATTTCTAAAAATACAGAACGACAAGCGAAAAGCCATAGAAAATAAATAGTACTATCATTTGTATAATTAAAAACGGTCTCTGGATATAGAGATCGAAACGTCAATAAACAAACATATGAATAAATATTTTGTGGCTCATTCCCTACATTCCCCTAAAAATACAGAATGCCACAAACAAAAAGCTATAAAAAAGAAGTAATTTTGCAGAAAGTTTACTGATGCCAACCGGCTGTCGCGGAAGTTACGCTAAAACGACGTGACCCGTTCTTAAACAGTTACACAATGAAATTTTTTTAAAACAAATGAACAAAACACTTAAACAGTATAAAACAAAACAAAATAAAATCCTATAAAACAAAATAAAATTCTATAAAAACAAAATAAAAATAATGTTTGATGTGTTTAAACACAAACACTATACACACTTACTATGTTCTTCTCGTTTTTTTTTGTTTTTGGTTTTTTTTATGCTGATGTTCTTATTAAACTATTAGAAAATATTATTCGCTGTCTAAACCTGAAGATGCAGTGCTGCTATCGCTGTCATTATCTTCACCACCTGGTGTAATTATAATTGGCTCTAGTAAAACTTTGATATGAGTGTCAAGTTCCCACATACGATGTTCTTTTTTAATTATGTGGCCTATACATTTAGCCCATTTCGCTGGAGTTACATGGAGGATTGCTTGAATCAAAAGTTTCTTAATTTCGTTTAATTTGAACGTTTTGTTATTGCGTGCTACATCTCCTTTCACTTGCTCCCATATAAGTTTAATGGGATTAACTTCGCAATGATAAGGTGGTAGACGCAGAACTTTGACAACATAATCTTTTGCAGTTTCATCTACAGCATATTTAAGATATTCAATTTTCCTTAACCGTGCAATGTCAAGGAGCTAAATTTTGAGCATTGATTCTTCGTATGCAATCCCCTTTTCTGTAAGCCATTCTTGAATCCTCCCTTTCAATTTCATTTAATAATCACCTGTTTTTTTCAACTCAAATTGAAGAAAACCATCATCAAGAAACCCTGTATCACTTCCTATATGGGTGACGATTAAACGCCGTCCCTTTCCTGATGGAGCTTTTAATCCTGTATATCAGCCTTCTATAAATGCTTCGCGTTTACTTTTGACATTTAAATCTTGCCAAACTTTTCCAACTGTATGACCTTTTCCAACCTTGGTTAATCCAGGTTTCATCCAAATAACATATTTTGCGTCCAGTGCTGCGAATTTTGCGTATTTCTTCTAAATATTTTCTTCTCCGCACAATAATTTTATTTTTTTCTAATAGCATACTTTTTCCGTTGAGTTTTACATATCGAAAGTTCATTTCACGCATGGTCCTGGTTAAGACTCTACGAGATATCTTGGGTAAGGAGTCATCGTTTTCGAGCTCTTGAGAAATATTTTTCAGTGTTGGAATTTCATTCCGAAAATAAAATGAATGAATTTTTCGACGTATAATATTCCTTGTCTCGTCATCCAAAACAATGCTTTTCCTACCTCTAGTTTTACCTTTTTCTTGCTTTTTATTTTCCGATGTATTTTTAAGTACACGATAAATACAGCTAACGGATACTTTTGCTAAACTGCTACAAATGTCGACCGCTTGGCTAACATTTAATTCCATTTTTCTGCCGACAATTGCTTCATAAACGTTTCGTATTATTACCTTCTCTTCGGACGTTAACATTTTCCGTCTCTTTTGCGGCATTTCATTTTTGGAATCAACATCAGAATTTTGCAGTCTTCTCTTGGAACAACTCGGTTTTTCGTCCAACTCCAATAAAACTCACACCAAATAATCACAGAATATAACTAAACATTTACTATAAAACGACAAACTATAACACTCGTATTATCAATAACACGTTTTATCAATAACACCAACTTATCGCATAAAATACCCTACTCTCAGATACGCCAATGTAAATAACCTATTGTTTATGGGCACTCGGTCGACAAAAACTAGTTTACGGTTTTCTGTGGATCTGAATTGAAACGGGGTTCCCTCGCTAATTCCAAAGTTGCCAAACGATTGAAAAATATTGTTTTAAAATATCGATTTTTATTTTATAAATTTAAATATGTAACGAAACGGAACATATAAATAAAATTTATTTCATTACAATTTTGTGCTTAATTTTTACTATTGAAAAAATCAGTTTTTTTTGTATTTTTATGACGGTAATAATCGCTGCATGGAAGAATACAGGTTTTGTATGACAATAATTACTACTTGTGAACAAGAATTGGCTACATTGTACGACAATTTCTGGTCAAGTCTACTATAGGGAAGCACAAATAAATAAACTACTTTATATATTCTGTAATTTCTTATGAGGAAACGCAAATTGCAATCGAGAAAACAGGCAGTTTTCGAGGGCCGCTGTGTACATTTAAATTTGAGGATATTCCGCGTTTAAACTATGATATCACTCTTCTAAATTGAGGGTTTCTACTTGATACTCCGGTCAGTGTTGCTGCATTTATCACTGACTTGTAATACCGTATACCTAATTGAAATATTATCACAATGCATCAAAAGTCAGCCGTTACTTTAGTTATTGTTTTTGTTTTAGGTAGGTAATAACAAAAAAATATATACGTCATTTTAGTTTACCATTAAGTTCTTATAACAACATCGCAATATTTCGTGTTTTGGATAAATTGGTAAATAAATTTTGCCAATAAATCCTTCACAATCATTTCACAAAATTGAGTCTCAGAGTTAAGTGTCTAAATCCCGGTGTGGTCTGTAGGCAGGTAGTAAAACTGTAACTTGAGAGTTATAAAAACACTTTTATAGGGTTTTAGGAAATTACAAAACCATTAAGAGAATGTAAAAAATGTGTTTTATTTTTTTCGATATTCCAGAGAGGATGATGTATATTTATAGCCTACGGGATCTGAAATATACATTCGATTTTTTATTGTTTAAAATTCTCCCGGGAGTTTTGGTATGTCGGTATAAAAGATTCATAAAATAATATAATCAAAGTTATCCAGTATCATATTTAATATATTTTCCTTTTGTATTTGTTTAATTAATTTATTTATTACCGAATTAACTTCAATATCAAATCAATAAAATATTGTCCTAAGCAAACATAAAATATTGCTCATCATATGATTTTGGATGGAATTAAAATCATTGGGGCTGTTGTGTGAAATAACACTGATACTATATCTTCTTAGATATCCAAAAGGTAGATTGTAGATGTAAAACCAAAAAATATACCTAGAGTACTAACAGGATACTTAACACTTCTAGGTTAGGTACGGTAAACATTAACCAATAATTTAATCTCAGATAAGGAATGTCAAAGCTTATTTTAATTTTTTATTTCTGTTAACATAATTACACTTTTGTACCTTAGTAACATAAACATTATTACAAGAGATACCGCAGTCGTTCGTATTATAAGCGATTATTTGTAAGGACAATGAAGCCGGTTTTAATCATTATCAATGCATAATGCTGAATGCGAATAAGCTGGAGTATCACAAAAAAACATAACGCCCACTTTTAAGTGCCCAGCAACAAGTTCTACTGGTTACTATCTTAGATTTACTGCCCTGCGTCACTTTTCTTTTCTCCATTATGACGTTTTTGTGATAAGATATGTTAAATTTTTTGTGCAGCGTTGGGTTTGAGACGTACCACGGAACATCTGCCACTGTACTAAGGATCCTAAACTAAAATTTCTGAAGATCTGTTTGAGAAGAGACAAAATCCACAGCCAGAGTGTAGCATAATTTTTTACTTATAACTATCCTTTCCTTATAGAATATTTAAACTGCATAAAAAATTATTTGATACGCCGCTGGCTGATACGTGATAATAATCTGAAGTTTTGTTTACCCAGGTGTTTATGTGAGATATTTAAAGAAAATAATAACTGCTTGGAGTCTATTTGCATCTTAATTAAATAAATTCTCACAACAAAAATTGAGGTCACTTTTAAGGTCCATTATCGAATCAAAAGCGTAGTTAAAAAGAGTTACAATTGGCTGACAATTAGAAACTAGATGGGGACAGACAGAGAGATGGTTGATAACAAAATGTTAGTGGGAGTTGAAAGTAGGAGAGTCAAAGAGAACGAATTAGGGTCTGAATCATAAAAGATCATTTTTGGTGATAGTTTCAAAAACCGGCAGATTTTGGCTTAATTCAAATAAGTTTTGGTTAAAAAGAAGGTGGTTAGGCTCAAATGCTATTTGGCAGTCTTTGTGAAGCGAGGTAACCACCGGTTTGTTGCTGTATCCCTTGTCACGGGAATTGATAAACAGCGTGTTCGAGGGCTAAGTGAGGCCCACATGGTTTAAGTGAAAATTAAGCAGCCGAATTTTGAAGAATACATATTGTTATCATCAGGATAACCTGAAGTCCAATTCGATGTTTGACCTCACAAGATTTGTGCAGTTTCCATTTTGTCTCCTAGGGGTCGAATCCAGATCGTTTGAAGTTTGTGTGGGACAGTCTTTTCTCTGTATCCAATTCCAAGGAGAGAAAAACTATTCTTTCTAAACAACAAGACGATTTTTTTAAACGGCGTTTTTTTAAATAGTTTAGAAATCTTCTTGTGAAGTATTCCCAGGACATCGCTGTAAGTATTTTTTTAAATTCTTTTTTCGTAGTTAGTTTCTCCCAGTCCCTTAAATAAAGGAATCCATATTCACGACCTAGCTCTCCAACCAAAACACGAGTAGCTGTTCGCAAACGTTTTAATTTATTTGCTTACCTAATCTCTAGCCCAGTAATTTTTCAGTCCCCCTTTTTAACCCGCTACAAGCAAATTATAAGGCTTGTAGCGGGATTTTTCCCGCACCAGAAGGAACTAAATGCTGCCAGAGATTGCAGTGTGCCCGTATCGTGTCCAAATTGTAATCCACCAGATTTTGACAGCTCTCTAGGGTAACATTTTTCCTCCTGTACCATGTATTCCATAGGAATAATCAGGATTGAAGACCTCAATAGTCACAGCTAAAATCTTATTGTTGAAGAATGCCATTTATGGCGCGGCTGTCTATCGATTGTTATTTCAAGATGGTGTAGCTGTGAATATATAACTGTATTTTAGGTTCAATCAATAAATCAAATCTTTAGTTAATGCGATAGCTGTAGCTTCTATGCTATGTTCTTAGTTGATTCGATGGTATTTATTTGGTTAACTTTTATCATACATATCAATGCCCTATATATCCATAGGACGTTTTCTATTAACCATTGCAATGCACCGTATTAGGAATAACTTTCCCACACAGTCTGTTTAACTCAGTTTAGAGCTCTTCTGTCAGATCGTCTCTTATTTCAATTAACTGGCGGTATAGTTCTTCTTCGCTTATTAGCGATATTACACTAACACATCAGTCACTATGATAACGGATTATACAGTACTTAGTTGAAAATGCATTACCAATAACATGATTAGAAATTGATTGGAATTGAAATGCTATAAGGGTGCTTAACTACGTTTTTGAACTACTATTTCCTTTGAAATATTTTAAATACTTGTCCATTTTAAGATGCCATTTATTATCGCAAATAGTACCGCTATTCTCCACCATCATTGTCTAAATTCAACCTTTGTTAAACGTAATCTCCAAAACTATTAATCCAAAAACGGTTCTTCTTGCCAATATAAATATACCTAGTTTTTCAACTCCAGTTATCGTTTTCTAGATTGTAACTGGAAGTCTAAAACGGATTTTGTTGTTTTGATCTTCCTCCCATGGTCGCATTTGCGTTTTTACTTTTTTATAGTATGTTTATAAACACTATTAAAAATATTTGGTATATTTGGTAAACATTTTAGGATATAAACACTTAAAGATTAGTCATTGCTGGTCAAAAAATCTTGTTCAGATTATTTTGAATAGGGTAAAGAATTGTAATAACTGTGCATGTACTAAGGGATGCTTAGCTCTGTCACCACTGTAATATCCCCTGTGTTTAAAGGACTGAACTATGGCCTGGAAGACCCCTATAATATCCTAGTCCTATATGGTTAAAGAAGATTTAGTTCTGTGAGCGGATTTGAGGCATACTGGCCCACTAGTTCGAATTGGTCGTGATTTCTCCCTCGCGGATTTACAAGAGGGTAGGAAAAATAGGATAGAGGCTGAAGGATACTCCGGTGCAGGCCCTGTAAAGAGTTAGAGGTTATTGGCTTGCGTTCGAAGCCAGGGGGTTGTACAAAGTGAAAACGTGTTCTCTTCTAGTCTCTACCTGAACGGTCAAAAAAAAACAAGCCAGTTTCAACTTACTATGTATTTAACAAATTGTAAATCTACAACTAATACAACAAAATATACAAGATAGTTAGTATTGTTTATTAAATTTTGCGAAGGGAGGCGAGAAGAGACGAGGGAGTTAAAAGGCGGACAACCTACTATTATTTGTTCCCCAATGGTTAGTATTTATTGCTCGTTACCTTAGCGCATTTAGGCTCTAGCTAAAGAATACGCCTTGTAGTCCAAACTGGAACTCAAGAACAGTCTGAATGAACGCTGGAATGCACTGTACGTTATGGCGGTACTAAGAGAGACGAAAATTCGCTGCTATCTCTCTATCTTCCGTCGGACACGATATCACGCTAATTGAGCTGAACACACCCGGACGGCTGAACGATTAACAAACCGTAGGTCGCCCCCGAGCTGATTGACTGCCAGGCGCCGGTCGCCCGAACAGTACTCTCTGGCTCGGTTGCCCGAACTCTACTGCCTCGTTGACCAACTTCTTTTTGTTTTTATGTACTGCCAACGCGTACCCTAAATTACTTCGTCACAGTCCGAAGTCCGAAGAATTTATATTAATTAAATAATTGAAAAAATTACGGATATTTTTATATCCGTATAATTTTGAGTACAATTTAAAATTGTTAGTTGGAGATAAGTAAAAATAAAGAGGCTATTACAAAAATATTAATCCATTGATTTTTCAGAATAACAAATAACTTTTACACATTGAAAATTTAACAAAAAATCACTTGTTCAGATATCTATGATAACTGAGAAATATATTTGTGAACAAAAGCATTGTTTTTTTTGGTTCAGAAAAACTAAATAACTATTTTAAAAGCTAATTTTTCAAATTAGTTTTTCTTATACCCACCATTTTGCTCTATTTAACATTGTACGATCCCAAATTATTTATAAACAGTCTGTTCGTTTAAAACAGTTTCATCGTCGGGGCTGGGCCCAAGTCTAATACACTTCTCCAAGAAATTAACGCACCACTTTGAAATATTAAAATATTTTATTGGAGTTAATAAAAAATTCCATTGTAATGTTATATTTTGCAAGCCCTTTGTATATGCTATTCGTACACTCTATATTTAATGACTGTGTTTTATCGCTATAGCTTTTTTTGCAACAAAACAAAAAGAAGCAAAAAATGTACTAAAGTGTTCACGAATTTTATTCGGCTACTGTTTAATTGTTGATTATTGTTATTTGTGTTTATTATGGAGCGTCAATCACGTAATTTAACCCGAGATGAATTTGCACAAGCAGTGATACTGTCGGAAGAAGGTTGGAGTTACCGAAGAATTGGTCGTCGGTTTAATGTGTCTTACACATCCGTCTCACGGGTGTTAGAAAGATTCCTCGAAACAGGGGATCATACTCGCAGATCAGGGCAAGGACGAAACCGGGTAACTACCCCTATTCAAGATCGATTTTTAAGAATTTCTGCTCTTCGACAACGTTTTGTAACATATCGAAGTCTACAAATTCAGCTTCGAGACGTGCATGCTACACAAATTAGTACTGAAACTGTTCGCCAGCTACTTAGGAAATAGAACTTAACACCTAGTATTACCGCCCGAGGTCCTCTATTAACTGTAGAGCATCGAAGGGGGAGACTACATTTTGCCAGAGAACACGTTAATTGGTTAAAGGCTGACTGGGAACGAGTGCTATTTACTGATGAATCCCGATTTTGTTTATATAATAACGACAGACGTGTTCGTGTGTTGCGACGACCCAACGAACGATATGTTCAGTGTAACTTCTCACACATCACATTTTTTGGTGGAGGATCCGTTATGGTGTGGGGTGGTATTTCTTTGACCGCACGTACGGCCCTAGTGGTCATACAAAATGGAACTGTTACAGCTGAAAGGTACATATTGGAGATCCTGGAGCAACATGTAACATTCGCTTCTTATATCAGTGAAAATTTTTTACTAATGCAAGATAATGCCAGACCTCACGCTGCACAGATCGTCAGAAATTATCTAGAAGAGGTAGAAATTAACACTATGGAATGGCCAGCACATAGTCCGGATTTAAATCAGATTAAAAATTTCTGGGATATCTTTGGTAGGCGATTAAGAGCGACACCGATCCAACCAAACAACTTACAGGAAGTGGGAAGAGGCTGATCCAGATTTAGAGAGAACTGTACCTAAATGAAATACGGCAATTAATTTTAAGTATGAGCCAACGATGTGAGGCTGTTATACATAGTAGAGGTGGAATCATTCGTTATTAAGACTTTTTTCATATTTCAGTTTACTTTTCTTATCATTATTTTTTTAGAATTTTCCGTTTAATTTTTTTTTCTCCTGTACTTCAACATTTTATGATGATTAGACAAATTGTTATAATTACTATTAAAATGTAGAATAAATCAGGTGAAGTTTTATTTTTTATTTTTTGCCAGTTTACAAATAAAATTGATTTATTGAAGTGGTGCGTTAATTTCTTGGAGAAGTGTATTTTAATATTTCTTAACTTTGTTTACATGGACTAAAATATGTAACCGATGTATCATTCCACCGTAGTTTATTAATTCCTGTCTTTTTAAATCCTACCATTTCGAAATTATAAATCTTCTTATAACAATAAAATTAGGGTAATTATATTTCAAAACTATAATAGAATTATAAACATTTATTAATATAATGTGCTTGATTTGAAATACTAACTATAATAAATATATTTTGTAAAATAATAACAATAAAATAATATAATAAGGTAAAATATTTTGACAATATAATTGATATAATTGAAAACAAAACCATTGTAATAAATTTGGTTTGGCTTTTGATTAGTACAGCTATTAAAAGTAAGCTATGATTAGATTATTTAACTAATGGCGCCATTGTTTTAGATTATAGTGACATATTAATACGCAATAATAATTTTATTTTCATTGGAATCTGTCAGTGTCATGATGGCGTTTTATGCAGGTCCGGCAAACAATAATATAGAAATTATATAATATCATAAAAATCGTATAATTGTATAAGATTCATACAATTTTGTAGTTTGTACTAGAATTTGCCTTTTTTTCAAGTTGGATTTCAATGATTTTATTTTGACATATATAACGAATTACTGTACATTATCTAAGAAATGTCGTTTATTAAGAAATAATACGTTTTAGCGTTCCCAGAATGCTTTTCCTCCCAATCGTCCTCAATTCCTCCATGGCAAATAAAGAACCCTCAGTGCCTAACCCGCCTCATTTCTTTCGACAAACATTCAACAAACCCACAGTTAATCAAATCCGCCTTCAACGATATGCTTCACAACTACAAGGATTATACACATGTATACACAGACGCATCTAAAACAAATGAAGGTACTGGTGCTGCAGTCATAACCCCAACATCAATCTACTCTGCTGAACTATACGTTCTATACCAGGCCGCCCTTGCTGTTAACGCATCCAATAATACCAATTTTATTATACTCACAGACTCTCTAAGTTCCGTACAGTTAATCCAATATGTCTACCCAACTAATCCTTTAGTCATCAAGATAAAAAAAAGAAATCCACACCGCTCAACTGAATGGAAAAAACATTATGTTATTCTGGATACCATCCCATACTGGAATTCCAGGAAATGAAGAGGCAGACATGCTGCAAATGAAGCTGCACGTAGTGATAGTGCGGAGTGTACCAAAACATTTACGAGTGCGGACGTGAAAGCGGCGGTTAAATATAAAGTGCGACATATGTGGAAAGAAAAGAAGAAAGTGTCATCGGCCAAGCTACGCGATGTTAAAAAATCGATAAAACCCTGGCCCACATTACCAATAAGTCGGAGAGACCAGGTAATATTAACGCGACTTCGACTGGGTCATACGCGATTAACTAATAGCTACGTGTTCTCCAACAAACAAGAACCAATATGTGACAACTGTGATGAAAAATTAACAACCAAACATATATCAGAGAAATGTCCAGCATTAACGCCAAAGTGCATGTTGTACAATGTCCAGCATTAACGCCAAAGTGCATGTTGTACAATATACCAAACAAAGTTAGCGATATTTTAGGTCTACAGTGCAATATTTCAAACATAAAAAGTTTCTTAACCTCAATTAAAGTTTTAAATACTATCTAAACTAACATTATAAATGTATTACAAATTATTGTTCGCTATCATTGTTTCGCTAATAGCCAATTTGGCTGATGCGATTTTGTTAATAAAAAAAATACGTTTTAGCCGTATACGGGATGTTAAATAAAGTTGTATTTTTCGTCTTATTTCTCAACATCCTGTGGAATTAATTAGAAACAAACACTCTTATTAATATTATGAGATAACTTTAACTTTCCTCAAAATTTTCGTGAAATCATCTCGATATTTCTATTATTAAAGAATATACAAATCTTTAAATGTAAGAAGTTTTTATGGACATTTAAAGCAAAAAAAACTACTTAGATAAACTTTATTGACATTTAAATTAACTAATGCCCAAGAAAACATGACCCAAATATTCTTCAACAAGTTTCTTCTCTCAAAAACACTTAATAACGAGTATTTTCGATTGTAACGAGTATTTATATTTCTAACATAATATTTATATCAGGCGTCGTATTTAGTCTTGTTCAATTGTATCCCAAACTTTTTTTACCATATCTTCTATGTCGCCAAGGGAGACATGTGATGTGGATAAATATGGAATAAATTATAGCATTAAAGAAAAATTGAAAATTGAAACACAGCGCTATGTATTAAATACTTACACTATCTTGATTTAAGTAAAACTCTATATCTATTGAAAATTTATGAAACTCAAAAGTAATAACGATTCAAACTCTCCCTATCTATGAATCTACCAAAAAATAGTAATTTGTTTGTACTTACAAATACCGCAAACTTTTGATACTTCCAATTCTCAAACTTAAGATTTAATTATTAGCACTGTTCTCCTTTTCATTTACACGATTTCTCCCAAATTAAAATTTTCTTTTACTGTTAAAAAAACTACCGGCACTATATTTCTTCTCGTGGATTTGATGTTCTTTCACTTAAAGTCAAACAGTAGATGCCGAAAGCATAGTTAACTAACATACTTACGCTAAGCTATTTATATATAACGTCACATTTTTGTGACATCTCTGAACCGTCGTTAGCCAGATACCTAGCACCCCTCGTATGATATTAACACAAAACACTACATATTCAATATATTTTTTAAGTCTATTTAATAAAATATGAACAGAAGAGAACAAATACGGCGAATTAGATACATAGTATGGTTGGTCTGTTTTGTTGAGATAAATAGACAGTAACAGGATTGCGGTGTTGAATATCATTCAAAGGATAATATAAACTCATTATCATTGGGCTTTAGCTAACCGTATTTGAAATAAGTCGATAATTTCTATTGTTTAAGGGAAATTAAATAATGCAGTATACCATTTTGTTTAATAGCTAAAATATATATTGTAATTTTTCAAATGTATATGTGTTTATATGTAGTTAGAGTTGCTCAAATTCGGAATTACCAGAAAATAGTTACTATCAACATTTGCTCACTTGTAGCTTCTATTAGCGGTTACTATTGGTTACTATATTTTTTTACAAACATATAGGCTTTGTTTATTCCAGGGATTCAGCATTTGCTGTCTGTTTCAATATCAAACTTTGTTCCATATTACCAATAGACTAAAACGTCTTCCGAATTCAGTACTGTTTAGTTTTTTCATATATTTTGTTTATATATTATATCTGTTTTGTTCTATATCTCTTTTTTATTGATTAAGTAGATATTCAGTTTTTATCTTATGTTTTAATATAAACATGACACATATTTAAATTATTCTTCTTCTTCTTAGTCGTTAACCTGATGCAGGTATCGTGATATCATGAAGCTATTAGCTAAATTTCCCAATGTTCCTCCACGTTTTTCTATCTTCTGCCATTCTAGCACATTCTGACAATGGAGCGCCAATGGTAGCAACAATATGGTCCGTGTATCGTGTGGGAGATCTACCTCTATTTCTTTTGCCTTCTACTTTTCCCTGGATGGTAAGTTTTTCAAGACCATTTCTTCGAAGCACATGTCCAAAATGTCCAAAACTCAAACTATTACGACACCACAAATACAATCTGATTTAAAATTTGCTCAAATAGTCAACAAAAATTAAATACAGTGTAGCTCCAATAACTAAATAGTATTAAGGAGTGCAGTTCGGTTATCAGACCCCACAGCACAAAAAACTCATGAAGCAAATGGGTACCATGCTCAATTTACTAACTACCTTCATCAGTAAACTAGCCTAATGGGTCTACGATCAAAATATAAAATGGTCGTTTGGAATACATGTTCTCGCATAGAGTGTTGTGTGCATTTAAGTACTGAAATATCCGCTCCTGTGTCTATAATACATGTATTTACGCATCCTAAGATTCCTGTTTTTATGCTTACGAAGTTTGTTAGGTTTAAGTCGAAGTGTAGATATAGTATTCTAATTCTGTCATCTGTTCATCCGTCTTATATGAGAATTGGTTGTTCAAAATCCCAACTGTGGGTATTCTGATTTCTGCTGACTATCTTATAGTTCTAATAACCGTATATTTCCGTTGAATCCTCTTGAATTTCGTCAATGTGCTTGATTTTTGAATTGTCTCTACCCTTTCTGTTCATGTGGACGGTGATCTCTTGTTAAAGCGTTTTGTTGAGAGAAATTTGGTCTTCTCCACTTATCCATTATGATATCCTCTTTTGTGCTAGAATTTTCCTCTTTTGTTGTTAAAGTATGTTCTATAATTTAACACTCTTCCATGTGCGTTGTCTTCTGTTGTGTCTATTAATAAAAAATTTGACATTACCTCTTGTGGGGTTGTAAAGTTGCCTGCCTCTAATATTAGCTTGGCTTTGTCTGTGCTGGCATTACGATTCATTGTAGCCACTATTGCTTCTGTTGTGTATTTCTTAGCCAAATTGGCATTCCCTCTGCTATGTGTACAGATGCGTACACAGCTGCATCCCTATGTCCTTGTTTCCTTTTTTCGAGTTTAGCTATCACCATTTTCGGCATGTCACCTTTTAGTTTTCTCTTCAGTGTTGCCTGTATATCTAAAGTAGTGTCTTCTGTAGTTATTAACTATGAACGACCATTATTAACTATGACTATGAAGTTGCTGTTGACGGCTCCATTTTCTTTTAGCTCTTCCTTGGATGATTTTTCTCCCATTCTAGGTTTCTTTGGATGAAGACTCATGGTTTCTACCAATTCAGGATCGCCATATGGTAAATAACGTGGTTATTATGTTAGATAACACATTTATTTAGAACACAATTGTACACTCTTACAATATTACCTATCCTAAATGTAATTAGTACTTAGTTGAAGTTGCTCCGAGACTACTTCATAATTACCAATACGTGGTATATCGACTTGCCATCTTGACGTTAATTTAGTTCTGATCTTCGAGATAATAATTGTTGTCTCTTTTATAATAGTCCTTGCTATATCAGCAGTCGTTCATGAGTGGGTTAAGTTTGTTTTATCAACCTACGACAACAACAAGGTCGCGATCCACAATTCTGCTGACTTACACATTCCAACCGAGGCTGTTACTTGTGAATGTCCTCGATTCGATTTATTAAAAACATATTTTATATAAACAAATGCGAAGTGTGTTACACGTTCCTTTTAACTTATTCTTTATATGAATTATAATATTTTAGGGATAATACCACACTATTGGCTTTCACCAACAGAAGAAAGAACTCAAAACATTTATTTATAATTAAATATTATTATAATAATGATCTCTGAGACACACTTAACAGAAAAACATTACGTACTAGACAATGCAATTCAAGAAATCAAAAGAATGAAAATAGATTTACTGGGAACCACAGAATCAAAATAAGATAGCTAGAGTCAGGGACTTGTAAAAAGGACAGTAGTGTAATATATTATTCAGGTAGCAGCACAGAATGCCCGCATCACAAAAATAGTGTAGGTATATTAGTAATATCAGAAATGATATTCTGTTATTCGATATAACTAACATAAAAAAATTTGAGAAGGTCGATGAGGTCAAACTGTAGGTCCTTATGGTTTTGGATAGCCTAACTATCGAGTACAAAATATTGTATTAATTTTATAATAATAACGACGAATGGTCATTGTAAACACCTTGTATAAATTAGCCAAGCGACGACTATATACTTGGAAAGTCCCGTTTGATGATGACCCTGCGTCTTCAAGAAATCAAATAGATTATATACTTGTAAGTGAGCGCTTCAGAAATGCTGTCAAACAAGTCACTACGCTTCTAGGAGCAGAGATTGGATCTGATCGCCAACCCCTTGCGGCAAATATAGAAGTAAAGTTAAAACAAATCCAACGACAAAAACCAAAAACCAATATACTTAACTTTGACGATATAAATCTAAAATATAACAATAAAAAAGAATTTAACAATAGAATAGAGAATATTGGAGAACAACTAGAAGATTAAAAGGAACTATGGAATGAATTTAAAAACTAAGTTAACGAATTCTCCACAAACATCTATCTATCTATCTAATTAGCCTTCTTCGGTCCATCTTTGGACATAGGCCTCCCCATTCTTCTCCGCCTGTCGCTACAATCATTCACCTAGAGCCCACGTGCTTCTTAATATCATCTGCCCATCTCATTTGGGCCTTTCTCTGCTTCGTTCATATTCCCACGGTCTCCAACTTATAAGAGTTTTGTTTAATCGGTCTTTTTTTTGTCTTATATTGTGTCCGGCAAATCTCCATTTCAATTTTGCAACTTCTTGTCTAACATCACTAACTTTTGTTTTCTCTCTTATCCACAAACAATGATAACTTATTTAGGTTACTCACTGGAGTAACGTCAGAATATTTAACAAACAAATGCTTATTGCCCATGTAGACAGACTGCTGTACTCATTGGAGTTAGTAAAAAAAAAATCTTTAAAAATTGAGTATTAATTACTTCATATTTATTAATGTTTCATATTTATTTCAACAGAAGAGACCGTATATTATTTCACTGTTTGTTCTTTGATATTTTATTAAATAAACCAATAATATAATAAACACGTAAATGTATAAATGTATAAATACCACCATGCAAATACAGAATTGTTATATAAAGTTTTTACCTTTGTTAAAAAATATGTTGAAAATCTAATAAAATTAAATACGTAAATTATAATTCAGTAAACACATTGACCTATTTCTAAAATTTATATATTGTATATAGCAGTGGCGCACCCAGAATTTGTCTGAGGGGGGGCTTATGAAATTTTTTTATTCTACCTCCATTTTGAGTCCCTAAAATTTGAGTTTAAGTTTAGTTTAAAGTACTAAAGATAGCAGTGCCAAAGAATCAGGTATCTATTATCCTGCCTACCAACTA
Source organism: Diabrotica undecimpunctata (assembly GCF_040954645.1). Lineage (NCBI taxonomy): Eukaryota > Metazoa > Arthropoda > Insecta > Coleoptera > Chrysomelidae > Diabrotica > Diabrotica undecimpunctata. Next base: position 182,137,334 of record NC_092803.1, read on the forward strand.
AAACCACGCTCTCTTACTTATGCGCAGTTGTCTGTCGCACCTACCGTACTCCGAAAGTGGGTGGCCGATGTAAGGTTGACGACATTTTTAGAACACTCCCTTCTCTTATCTAGATCTTATCTATTGTTCTGAAGCTATGTTTTTGTGGCATTTTAAAGTAATTACTAGTTTAATAAGAATAAGCCACAATTGAAGGTTAAAATAAGTTTATTGACGTTTGAATTTAATCCAACTTGTAAATACAATACATTTTGGAGGCTATCGCCGTATTCCCGTGCTCCTCCGCCAATCCTCCCGGTCCAAGTCACGCTCCTCCTCCAAACCTTACGATTCCATCGCTCTTCTAATTCTTTCATTCCATAAGCGTTGAGGTCTACCTCTTAGTCTTCTTCCAGAGGGCTTACATTTATGAAGTTTTTGGGGCCACCATTTGTCAGGAATTCTCAATAGGTGTCCTAACAATTTTGAACCTTTTCTTTCTATTCTATCAATAACCGTTCCTATAGCATTCATGGTATTTCTTATAGATTCGTTGGTCTTCCTTTCCTGCCGTGATGTTCTAGCACTTTTTAAATAATCCACTTTAACTGCACACACTCTTCTCGCCAGGTCTACATTAATTGTCCATACTTCAGAGCCATATCAAAGAACTGATTCAACCATGGTTTGCCCTATTATTTTTTTGTTCCTTTTAGAAATGTTGCGATCCCACCATAAGGAGTTCAGACATTCTACAATTTTACGTCCCTGATTAATTCGGTGTTTAATTTCGGTTTCTCCTAAGCCATTCTTAGCAATGAGTACACCTAAATATTAAAATTTTTCCACTTTTGGACGTTTGATTTACACGTCCTCGTCTATCAACACTTCAAACCTTGCAACTGAATTGATAACTAAATATTCTGTTTTCTTTATGCTGACTTGTAACCCCCATTTTGTATATTTTCTGTATAGACGCTTTATCATAAATTATATATCATAAGAATTTTGAGCTAGGACGACTTGGTCATTCGCAAAGTTCAGGGAGAACAGTACGTCATTTCCTATGGGGATTCCCATTCCCTGGCAGTGGTTTTTCCAATTTTGGAGGGCTGCCTCAAAAGTAAACAGTAAGGGTGACATACTGCATCCTTGTCTTAATCCTTTAGTTACTTTTACTGGCTCTACTATCCCTATATACTTCTGTGATTATTCCTAAAAAGTATAAACTAATGTCGAGTTGTTGTAAAGCTTGCCACAATTTAAGTCTTGGAACTGTATCATATGCCTTTTCTAGGTCGATAAAGGCTAGATGTACTTCGGTACCAAGAGCTAATCTTATTTCTATTAATTGTTGGCGTATAAATAAGTTATCAATGCAAGATCAAAGATTCAAACGTCAATAAACTTATTTTAACCTTCAATTGCGACTTATTCCCATTAAAATAGTAATTAGATATTATCTCTGTCATTGGCCCGGTTGGTGTTTCTCTTCTTCTTCTTTCTTTTTAATGACTGCTCGGATGTAATTGTGAACATATTCCATCCCTCCGTACTTCCCGTCATCTTCACGATCATCTCTCTTACAGTCACGGGGTTCATACCTATTTCTTTATGCATTCTGTTTCTCTCCACTGTACATCTATTACACTCCAGCATTGTGTAACAACAGTAAAGGCATTTATCTGTATCTGTCTTTCTGAAACTATAAAGATACGCCCTAAAACAGACAATCTACCCAGTCCCTTAGGCTCGGGATCAGCATCTTGGTTGACTTGGCAACATTTTCCTGGTTGTTCCACTCTTTTTGCTATCTTTCCATTGATCTTTCCGTTTCTTCTTTTTTTTACAGTTGTTGTCAAATGCTCTCTTCTCTCATAGAGATGCCAGACTCGTTCTGTCTACTTTTGTCATAAGCCTAATATTAGGTATCTATATCTAAATATAATGAAAATTATTATTAGTTATTGTGTATTTATACAATAATTATTGTGTTTTACATATTTAAAGTGGTAATTTAATTATTCGATTAGCGTTTTGGATTTTTTGTATTGTGTGTGAAAGACAAGTTACATTTTCCTACTATTCTTTATATATTTCTTAATGTGGTTTAACCCCCAAAACCCCCCTTGGATACGCCAAAGGTATATAGTTTATTTATTAATTTAAAGTAAACACGATGGGAGGTTTTTGTTGTAAACAAAAACATTTTGATGAAGAAGATCATGCAGAAATTCATGAGCGATGATCAGAGTTTATTAATGACCACAAAAAATACCAAAGTCTTTTCCTATGTTGTAAGTAATGTAAAAGTATGAAGTAAAAGCAAATATTCTTTATTATATATTTGGAATTGGCGGTTGCTTCAATTGACATGGAAATAGTAACTGATATAGAAATCTGTATTCAATAATGTGTAATATTAATATATGGTATATTTATTAAGTAAATGCTATGCTGTAACAACGTTGTAACCGCCAGTAGTTTCATATGTGGGTTTTTTTATGGAACAACGTCCTACATGCGCAAAATAAAGTACTGCCGACTGTAGGGAATATTAAGAGACTTTAATATTTTTAACAATAATGTAACACACAACAAGTTTTGTTACTTTTTAAGGGTTTTACCCAGATATTTAGTGACTTGACTCTTGTATAACTGGTAACATAACACTGATGATGGACTTTTTAGTTCAAAAACATTCTATGATGTAGCCGGAAAGGGTATTTTTTATTATATATCTTTTATAAAAGATTTTTAAATAAAACTTTTCACAAAAGCTTCTGAGAAAATATATTTCGATACAGGCGTTGAACATTTATTTTGATCAGCTCATACAGTTTTCCAAGACTTAGATCGGGTACTAAATATCGTCGATTTGGATTTTTGTACTGCGAATAGTGAGACCCGTATTTTGGAAATGTCATAATAAAATCCTTTATCTCATTAATCTCATTCTATGGCGTTTTATTGGCAGAAATTTGTTTTCCCCTTTTATCAGTGGTTGCTGATAGACCTTTAAATTTGTTTGCCACAACTCAGCCATCAGAAACGTGAAGAACCGTTAAACAAATTTTCAAACATTAATCTTCTGGCCAGTTTCATGTTTAGATAATAAATACGTGTCCTCTGAAGCACATGAATTTTCAACATTTTGCGTGTAGATTCGTGATAGGTGAAACTATGCCAATAAATATGTAAATTTCAGATCAAATGTTTTAAACATTTTAAAAATTTCTTTGTGTTGACTTAAACATAACTTTTCACAGCACTTGCCATTACAACAGTTTTCGATCACTTTAAATACTTTTATGTGGATAAGATTATTCACTCTGTTCCCATATTCTTTCTGTTCCACAATTTCGATTGTGTTTCCTAATATTTTTTTCCACGTTTTATACGATTCATTCTTTTTTTTAGACGGACCTTTCACATTAGTGTAGTATTGTCAAATTTTTCTTAATTATATTAATCTAAAAACGCTCAATTTGTGGCTTAGGCTACTGTTGCTCTGATGGCCTTGTGTAGTTTCGTGTTTTAAAGCAATGTATTTCTTTTAGGTTCGTATTTGTAAATGTAAGCAGTCCGCTACTGGATGTTCTGCTGAATTATTAGTAGTCAATCACTTAAAACTATTTAAAATGTCTAGAGAACTGAGTTACGACGGCCAATCAAAATTTTTATCAAAACTATTTCGTTTCAAGAGTCAAAAAAAAGAAGGGTTGGGGAAGCAACATCTCGCCGCCACTGTACGGTGAAATATACAGTAGAAAACATAGGACTATGTAAAACAACGGTATGTTACATATTTTTAATAATCACTAGAAGACTATAACAACAGTACAGTTATACAACAGTACCTTCTTGATAAATTGAAAGCAGGCATAGCTTTAAATGATCAATGATCAACGTGGTAAACATACTAATTTAAAAAACTCTTTTATCGCCCCAAAAAAAACGAGAAAATATGCGAATATATTAGGTCATTTCCGCAGCAAGAAAATGATTATAGCAGAAATGCTTCTTCCAAAAGTAGCCTTCCAACTGATTAAAGCATATGTCGAAATACGTATAAGCGGCTGTCGCTGCCCTGTATCAAAATAAAAATCTAATACCGTCATTATGTTTTAAATATAGCGATTTCCCAAAAACTTACATCGGTCAAATTGGTAGAACTTTTAACAAACGTATCAGAACATAAACGGGCTTTCCGTAATAGAAAAACAGATTGTAAGTACGCACTGCACCTTTTAGACCATAATCACTTTTTTAATGACCAATTTCAAATACTTCATATTCAAAATAAAGGTTTTAAGCTACCTTTAGTAGAATCTATGGAAATTAAGTAATTAAAAAATACATACATAATTTTAAATGGCCATTTTGAGACAAAGAGTTTTCTCCATCTCAACTTATTCAGTTGAATACTATTAATAAATTTTGTGGAAGTTTTGAAAACGAAAGTTTTCAGTGTTTTATTGTTAGACTTTAATATTTATTTAAAAAGTTAAAAATAATCATTTAAAATGTGTTCATGTCTATATGTTTCTAAATAGCGCATGTAAATTTGTAAATGTTAGTTTTGCGAGTTTACGACTTCTAAGTTTAAGACTAAGGTTTAACCTGTTCTAACTTGGGTATTCCAACACCAACTTTTGCTTTTTTTTTTGCTTTTTGGGTGCAATCTTTGCTCTTAAATTTTTGCTATTCGGAGGAAATTTGAATGAACAGTGGGATTATTCGACTTAAATTAAGATAAGGATCTAGAAGGCAAGATCAACTTTTATCAAAATGAAAAATATCTTTCATTTTGCCCGTCATTGGATATGGATAGATAAAGTAATAAAAGAAAAACTTCTACATAGAATGGGTAAAGAGCCCAAACTAATGATAATCATAAAACTTCATAAACTGAAATACCTGGGACAAATAATACATAATGAACAACGATATGACCTACTTTAAACCATACTTTAGGGCAAGGTTCCTAAAATAAGAGTTCCAGGAAGAAGAATATCCTGGCTTCACATATATATATATATATATATATATATATATATATATATATATATATATATATATATATATATATATATATATATAATGGCTATACACCCCAGTGTGGGGTTAAACCGGGAATACATTCTAGATCCTACTTCTTAAGTGGATCGGTCTTTTTTGTTTATCTTATCTTCTTGACAATATCTCTCCATTTTTTCCTGTCTCTAGTTCTTCCTCTCCATTCTCTGACTCCTGCCCTTTGGAGGTCTTCTTCAACGTCTTGCAGCCACTTTGATCTCGGCCTTCCTCTTCTCTTTCTCCCTCCTGGATTCCATTCTACCATTGCGTATGTCACTGCCTTATCGCCTGCTCGCCAAATGTGACCTAACCATCTAACTCTGTATTGCTTTATTTTAGTTACGATGTCTTCCTTAAGTTCTTTCTTAATTTCTTCAGCTTAATTTGTTCTGCTTCTATATTCATTTTGCTCTGTTCTGATTGGTCCTAGTATGGTTCTCATAATCTTTCTCTCTGCTATTCTTAATTCTTCTTCATCTTTTTTAACCATCGTCATTGTTTCTCCTGTATATAATAATATTGGCCTAATTATGGTGTTATAAAAGCTCATCTTACTTTTTTTAGTCAGTGTTTTGCTTTTAAGTAATCTTTTGTTTGCAAAATAAGCTTTATTTGCTGCTAATATTTTTTCTTTTATTTCGGATTTACTTATTGTAACTCCTAGGTATTTGAAGTATTCTACTTCTTCAAACTCAGAACTTCCTATTTTGATTTTTCTTTCATTGATTTTTTCCCTAATCTTAATATTTTTGTCTTTTCTTGATTTAATTTTAGCCCCATTACCTCCCCTTTCTCTCTTATTTCTTCTAGCATTTCTTTCATTCATTTTATTTTCTTTACAATAATAGCAATATCGTCTGCATATACAATTATTTGACCACCTTTTGTTCTGAGATTTTCTTTATTTATATTTCGTAGTACATATTTTAATGCTAGATTAAATAGCGTTGTTGGTAAGGCATCTCCTTGTTTCATCCTTTTATTTATACTGTATTCCTCTGTCTCTCCTCTTTGTGTATTTATGCTTATTTTTGTAGTTCTCATTGTCATTTCTATTAATTTTCGAGTTTATGTGGAATTTTTAATTTTTTAAGTGCTATTATTAATCCGTTCCTTTTAATTGAATCAAATGCCTGTTTGAAGTCTATGAATAACATTTCCAATTCTAATTTATACTTGTTTGCTTTTTCCATTATTTGTTTTATTGTGTGTATTGCATCTATTGTAGATCTTTCTTCTGTGAATCGACATTGGTACTGTCCTACTGTCTTCTTTGTGATCTTTGATAACCTCTTTTTTATTATTGATGTCAATATTTTATATGTTGTATTTAGCAACGTTATTCCTCTATAATTTTCACAAATTTGTTGGTCTCCCTTTTTATGTACTGTTATGATCTGTCCTACCTCCCAGTCCCCTGTCATTTTCTTCTCTTTCTATATATTTTTCAATAGTGCCAGTAATTTTCCTCTTAGTTCCCTTCCTCCGTATTTTATTAGTTCCATATTAATTCCATCTTTACCAGGGGCTTTTCCATTTTTGCTTCTCTGTATTACTTCATCCAATTCCTCTAATGTTGGTTCTTTAGAAATTTCGATGTCTACTTCATCTGCTTCTTCTTCGTGCACCGTTTCCTCCTCGTTATGCATTTCTTCTTCTGCTGTTTCCTCCGTCAAGAGCTCTCTGTAGTAATCTCTCCATACTTGCTTGTATTCTTGGTCCTCTATTATCACTATTCCCTCTCTATTTTTTATTCCGTTTGTTTTGCTCGTATATTTTTTGTTTTGTTCTTTAATCTTTTTGTAAAGACTTTGCGTATCCTGGCTTCATAACATACGAAAATGGTATGACTGGACCACTGCCGCATTTTATAGGGCAGCAGTGAACAAAGTCAAAATAGCCATGTTAGTGTCAAACATCCGTAACAGATAGACACCATAGAGAGAAGAACTTTGTTATTAATAAACACATTTTTATGACCTTTTATCTATTAAAGGTATTCTAAATCCAGTGGCGTGGTAATAGGTCTAATAAAAAATCGCTTATAAAATTTTCTATTTTCGACTACAAAAAAAATAAGGTAGTATTAGGTAACCTTAAATTTGAATGTCTTTTTGTCTTGAACTACATCTTTTAAAAAACCAGTTAATAACTTCATTTTTTTTGTCCTGTTTGCAAGTTAAATTTATCATTCGTTATTATATAATGTCATATTAATTGAAATATTTATAGCCTATATAAAAATCAAATTATTGTACGAACATATTTCCAAAGTAATATATAAATGTATGTAGGTGGATATTAAAATCACTACATGTGTAAATCAATTACCTACGTAAACACTAACCCACTTACCCAATGATGGATCTACTACAAGTTTAATTGATTAGCCTGACCTTTGTGAAGATATGATGATGCTGTTCGATGTAGCAGTCATAAGTAGATTAACCCATTTACTTTAGTGAAAATGAAGGTTTTTTTATTGTTATAATAATAGGTTTGTATATTAATGTTAAAAGTATTTTATAAAAATTAATGGGAAATCCCAGTAGTTGGCTGTATACCATAATTAAAAAACTTATACAGAAGTAAAAAACTTCAAAATTTGTATATTGGTATAAAAACATTTAATTAAAACTTGCTAAAAGTGTTGTCCAAAATTTATAGATACATAACGTTTTGAATCTAGCTCAGATCACCCTCAGTGCTTCTTTTGGTACTTGTAGCTAACACTAAAATTGCAGTGGAGACATCAATATATGGTTAACATATTTAAATTTAAATTATATAATTTAATTTAATATATTTAAATACGACCCTAGGTCGATGACAATGGTTGCAAATGTTAATACTTACAGAGCAGCATGCTTCCTTGCTCGACTTGAACACGTAGTTTTAAGAAAAACAATTTTTTTTACAATTCACATATAGAAAAGAAAAAAAAATGCATAAAATATATTAAAAATGTATATGTCCATATTGTCAAATTAACTTACAGTTCTCTAACACACACTACACTCGCGTACACTCGCGTAGCACGCACTTGCACTGCACAAAAACACTCACAGGCGGTGGTCGGTGTTGTTGACAGCATCTGCAGGTCCATCCTCGGCGATGTGCTCGTTCTACGGCGGCTTCGTCCTCTCTAGCTGTACGTTTCCCATCTGCATGTCGGCGGTGAGTTTGCCTGAGCCTCCGTGGTGACTCTGGACCACAAAATGGTAGGCAGGCAGTGACTGGCTACTGCGGAGACATCCATCGCATCAGGTACTTAGCATCAAGTAGGCTGGCTCGTCGGAGATATGGCACATCGACGGTTTCAGGGCTGCAGAAGGTAGATATCGGCCTGCTAGTTTGGTGTACTAACATCCAATGCTTCTCCCCGCTGTTTTCTTGAGTGGTTTTGATGCAGGTGTCGTGTTGGAACTTTTGCGATTTTCGATCGCGGAGCATGAGAACTCTGACATTTCGGAATCGTGGTAGAGTTCGTTAAAAGGTTGGGCGCCATGTCGTCTCCGGTGGAATTAATAAACGTATGAAAATGTGTTAGCAACTTGGTGCAAGTTTCCCTGTTTATTAATTGTTCTAACTATTGCGCAATATGGTGTAATATTGCGTAGTTAGCCGGTAAGCTCTTATTGTGGCATTGTCTTGAAGAGACAATACCTTTATGGTTTTATTGGTGATGGAAATAAAACACAGTCTTTCTAAGAAGAAAAAAACTCAGCTTCAGAGTCTTAGAAAGTTTGCAGAGCCCTTCGAGCAAAGTGCTCTAGGGAGCTACCCTACACGGGTAAAACCATGTACTAGACACTACTCACTTGAGATCCGAAAAATGTCCCATATTTAAAGATAAATTAACTTTTATATGAAATTTTTTCATTTCTCAACCAATTAAATTTAATTATAAGTTCCAGAAGGAAGGGCGATGCACATCGAGGTGCGTGATTAGTGGCACCTGAACGTTATGTCTCAAAGATGTCTTGACATAAATCAAGATGTATTCATGTGTTTCATAGATTACAACAAGGCCTTTGATAAAGTGCGGCATGATCACCTAATCAGATTCCTGACAGAAAAGAATTTAGATAAACGAGACATCCGACTAATAGCAAATATGTACTACAATCAGAAAGCAGTAGTGAGAGTAGAGAATAATACCACTGAAGAAATTGAAATAAAGCGAGGTGTGAGACAAGGGTGTATACTGTCACCAACCCTGTTTAATCTCTATTCCGAAGACGTAATGAATAGAACCCTCTCTGAGCAATCCGTAGGTAATAAAATAAATGGTGTTAGATTAAACAATCTGAGATTTGCCGACGACACCGTTCTGATCGCAGAAACACTTGAAGAGCTACAGACATTGGTGAATAAGATAGCAGACTGCAGCGAAGAATATGGACTATCTTTGAACATAAAGAAAACTAAATTTATGGTAATATCGAAATCAACACAAAATGTCCAAAATTTATATTTACACAATGAAATTATCGATCGAGTTAGCAAATACAAATATTTAGGCACTTTTATAAATGAAGACAACGATAGCTTAGCAGAAATCAAAATAAGAATAGAAAAAGCCAGATCCATATTCACTAAAATGAAGAGAGTGTTCTGCGGAAGAGATTTGAGCCTTGAAATGAAACTTCGCCTGATGAGATGTTACGTACTTTCTGTGCTGTTCTACGGAATGGAGTCATGGACGTTGAAAAAGATTGATACCAAAAAATTAGAGGCATTTGAACTGTGGATGTATCGCAGAATCCTGAGAATATCATGGACCGAGAGAGTCACAAATGTCGAGGTCTTGAGAAGAATGAATAAAGAAAAGGAAGTCATATTTACTATCAAAAAACGAAAACTGCAATACTTGGGACACATTACAAGAGGCGAAAGATATGAACTGCTTCGAATAATTATGCAAGGGAAAATAGCAGGAAAAAGGTCCATAGGAAGAAGACGAAACTCCTGGCTAAAGAATCTACGGGAATGGTATAGCTGTAGCAGCAACGAATTGTTTCGGCCAGCAGTTTCGAAAATACGTATAGCCCTGATGATCGCCAACCTTCGGAACGAAGATGGCACTTGAAGAAGAAGAAGACTGCACAAGGAATTTCATAAATTCACTCCATGTTGTTCATTTGGAATGTTGTCTTTGAGTGATTATACAAAGGATGAAAGTTTTTGTTGGGGGTAAATATTGTCTTTATTTCTATTGATTTGATAATTTTGTTCACTTTGTCAGTGACACCTTTGACATAAGGAAAAAAAGCTCTCGTATGATAAGAGTCTGAGTCTTTGGGTTAAGATTGAGTAGGAAATTGAAGCCTGTGGATGCTACTATTGATGTGATTTTCTTGGTAGTCAAATTGAAAGAGGGCTTGTTTTAAAGAAGAAGGCTCAGTGGATCTACTTGCATCATCGCAAAGGTGGATTAATGTGGAGACAATGGTAATAATGACTAAATTATTTTGTGAAGGTGGGTTATTGCAGTTGGCATGCAATAAATGGTTGGTATGGGTTAGTTTTTGGTAAACAGAGTGATAAAAACCTTGGAATTGGTGTTTCCTTATGAGAACGTCGAGAAACAGTAGGGGTGAATCAGATGGTCTTGAAAAGATACCAAAGCATTCTTGCCCTGGGGCAGAACGACACCGAATCTCTAAGTCTTTCATAAAGATATTGACAATTACTGGAGATAGTGGAGAGCCGATTATGGCATCAGTTATTTTGATTATAATTGATTTTGGAAGATGAAATAAGTTTTGAACCTACAATGTTTAATGAGAGATAGGCGGTCTTACTTAATAGAGTATTTATTTTCTATAATGCTTAGGATTTTGTCTATAAAAATGTTTGTAAAAAGTGAAACGATGACAAAACTTACTAGAATGTCTGAGGGGGAGATAAGGTATTGTTTAAGAAGTTCGATAAAGTCAAAAGAATTTTTAACGAAGACTGAAGCACTTTCGGCGAGAGCTTGTAGAGTTTTTGCTAAATATTTTGCCAATGGTTGTGTAGGGTAGCTGTATGTACTGATAATGGGACGTAGATGTGTATCAGGTTTATGAATTTTGGGTGGGCCATATATTCGAGGTATTCTAGAATCCTCAGTTGTATTGTTGACAGTCCTATTACCACGGTGCTTTGCTCCATCATCAGGGTCATAGCGCTTCTAAATCTCCTTCGCTTCTGATTTTGGATAATTCGAATTCATTATATATTTGATTTTTTTATATGGCTAGTCCCAGTTTTTTATAATTCTCCTTTTCATTTCCATTTTACTGTTGATACATAATTTTGCTTGGATTGTCTATGATTTTTATCTGACACACGAGTTTTCATTATTTTTTTGACTTTATTTTTTTTTATAATTCACATAGTCAAATGCTTCAATATACTTTAACAAGCGTTTATTCAAAACTGATAAAACAAAACATATTCAAAAATGTAAATCTATTGAAATATACTTAATCCTTTTATTCACATCCTTGCCACGGCACTGCTTCTCCCCTTACATTTGATTTACAACAAAATCCGTCGAATATGTTAGATTATATAATTGAGATACACGCCAAAACAGTAGAATAGAGATCCAGAGTTAACCGAGCGTTAAAATCCATTTACTAGGAGATTTCTTCGTTTAAAATTTCTATATAAATAAATCTGGGTGATCGTTAATGAATAACAAGCGGGGAAAGAGAAAGTAACGGTTTACTTCGCCTCCCTAGATATTCAGAATAGTGGAAAACCATCTTCTTGGAGGCAATTTGAGCAGAGGAGAACTAGGGCTCGAAATGTTATCCATTATTCTTGATTTCAGGTGACAGCTGACGTTGAATTTAAGTGTATGTGCTTTTATACGGGGACACTAAGAAGACAAGAAACTTGTAATTCGCGTTTTGGTGGCATATTTTTGCAATCGCTTTAATATTGTATAGGATATTAGAATGGTTAGAAATAGAGTGTATTTTCTATTTAAATTTAAATAGAAAATGTAGGTGTAAAAGAAAATAATGCACGTATATTTTAGCATCGAAAATAAAACAAAGAAAGACAAGAACTTTTCAAAAGATATGCTAAAGATAGGAATAATTTCTTTTATACGACGAAATGTATTATAACTTATTTCTAAATTTCATGTTAGTTACTTTCTTTGACGTTTCAGCCTCAGAAATCGTTTTTAATTTCTGTTTCAATTTTAATTTTATAATTGTTTTTATTTGAATTCTATACTAAATAAACCTCAACTGGTATGGTGGGTCAATATTGACCCAAAAAAATTTAGTTTGACAATTTAACCAATGTTGCAATCCATAGTGAGCGTTTAATGTTTGAGCAACAGATAAGAAGGCTAAACTAACCTGTCTTTAAGGCTTTGTCAATTGTAATTAATTTTACTTCCTGATCTTACAGTCAGTTTGCTGTTATCTTCCTCAAAACACTCACGTTGTCCTTGTTTCGAGTAGGGATTAGTATGTTTCCTTAAAGTGAAATCTTTTAACATCGACTTCATGCTAATAAAGTGAATAATAAATAATAAAGTGTGAATTTCTACCTATTCCCTACCTCCCTTTCCTAAAAAAGTTAAAACAAAATGGTACTTCGGGTACTTTCCTCTGGTACTCCAGGGACATAAGCAAAATTTAAGGGGGTTCGAGACATCTCAGTAGCCAGGTATTTGACGATTTTTTCCTAACATGTACCTACAGTAATTAAACATATATGAAAAAGACAGAAAAGGTTTGATTTCACGTTCAAAGCGTCTATGTATCTGTTGATACGTCGTTCTCCTAATAAGACAGAGAAGATTATTTTTCACGTTGAGAACGGGTATGAATAACTGTTCTGATGAGACTTATTAAGTCGAAATACGTATCAACAGATACATAGACGCTTTGAACGTGAAATCAAATCTTTTCTGTCTTTTTCATTTTATTCGGATCTACTCTGTATGAGCACAAGAAACAAATTCATTAAGGATTTCTGCTTAGTTGACGACACATGTCGTGGAATGCAAATTTTAGATTCCCATGTGTCTATTAACATCTTTATCAACGTCTGGCTATGCCTTGCAATTTTTAGAAGGCTCCAGATTAAAGCAGAAATCTAAATTTGTTTCGAAACTATCTTACCAATTAAACATATGTTTTCTGCAGAAACTTTGGCTTAATTTTTAACAATTTAAGGCGAAAAAAGCAATTGAGCTGAAATTTTGAGGGTTTGTTAAGCATTATAAGTCTCCGCTTTGAGATCAATTTGGTTAGCAAAAGTAAATTTTTACAAAACTTATAAATAATTAACGATTTTGTTTTCTTTTGCTGTTTGTGGAACAACAAATTAACTTAAAAAATCACCATTTAACTTTAGAATAACGCTTAAAAAATTTAGAATACGTTATTTTGTAGGTTTTTAAATTGGCAATATTTAAAAACCAAGCCGAATTTTGTACAAAAACGTATAGGATTTATCCAAAACAAACTCATTTTTCTAGACTATAGTTCGAATAAAAGTTATTTTAGTAAATGTCAATATCGTACCATCCATAAGTGAACAAAAAAACGAGAGATATAACTAATTTTCGTATATCAGCTATAGCCCCGAAGAAAGAAATGCTTTTTTAGAGAAAAGAAAAAATAGTACAGGGTAGGCAAACGATAAAGAAAGAAGTATGAATACCAAATGTAAAAAATAAAAAATCCTGCATGACTGATTAGCTCCTGAACATTCATTGAGTCTAAGAGAATGTTAAGTGTAGAATACAATAGCGTGGTTAAAAAATCTAATTTGCAACATCCACCACAGAGCTATTAAAAGCAGCAACAAATTAAATTACGATTATCACAATAATCTACACTATTCGCTGAGGGATAAGTACTACAAGAAGTTTATACAGATCTATAGAATAAAAATTAGTAGAAGACAAGAACTGAAAACAAGCATCAAATGACAAAAAATGGGTATATATTAATTGTACCAAATATTGATTGTATAGAATTTTATAAAGACAAACTATACTGTTTTACCATCAAAATGACTAATACTTTACTAGTTTTAATCCTTTTTTAATACTAATTCACAAAAATAAATATAAACTCCGGATCTGGTTTCCATTTCTCAACCTGATGAATATGCTTAAGGCTTGCACTGGAAGAAAAATAGAAAAAGCGGAGACACCGCTAATTCGAATGGAATTCAATTTCCTTCCACCAACCCCTAAAAATACTTTTTAACGTTCTAGGAAAATTGTTTAATCTTTCGATAACGTAGAACAACAAAAAAAAAACAATTTACAATTCTACGAATAAAGACAGCCTTACTTTAAAAACTAAATTAAATCTATTCTATAAGTTTTTTAATGAATTTATTGAAAATTATAATTTCATTGAATATGAATCTATCTAATAACTGTGCTTTCCCAAGTATATTAATTGGATTTAATAATTTTTATTAAGTCAAATTACTCACAAAAATATATTAACAACTTACATGACCTACAGACATAGACAAAGAAATACTACACGGAGACTTTAACCCGATGCTCTTCAATATATTCATGTACGAAATTATTGGAAGCGTGAAAAAAAAAAGAGGATAAGAATAGAAAATAAAGAAACTAAACAAAAATGATAAAAATAATTGAATAAGTAGAATGGAATGAACCGGAATTGTCAAATAGCAACGAACAAATCACCAAAAAGTAGAAGTATTGGTTGATCATACAAAAAATAGAGCTACAACCTTTCACATGGTTAGTAATTTACCAACAACACGCAAACAAGCAACAAGCAAGAGAACAATGAAAGTTAGGAATATTAGAAGAAATCACGATCCTCAGTAATGGGAAACCGACAAGGGAGAAAGTTACATCAGTCAAGCCACTAAATATCTGGATAAAAACCCTTAAAAAGTTAAAAAGTTTGTCAAGTCAAGTCAAGTCAAATTAATTGATCACATGCGATATTATACAAAGTACATGTATGAGACAAGTCAAAGTTACAGACATACATCTTAAAAGTATATAAATTAATAAACACGATAAAACATACTTAAAAGTTATTTTTAGAATATGGCTCTAGCTCACAAATGTATTGATGTACACACCTCCGAAAGTTTGGCTGATGTAAATTCATTCGTATATCTATTGGTAATTTGTTAAAGAAACTTATGGTTGTATAATGTGTGCTACCTTCCAACAAAACAGAACGATGTGAAACCTCTTTTCTGAAGTACGAATATCTGCTCTAATTTAGAGGTACAACCCCAGACTTCAATGCCATATTTGGCTATTGAGTAAAAATGGGCAAAGTATACTGTTTTTCATATTAATGTATGAAAGAGACGTGAAGGAATTTCCAATGCATAACATGCACTACTTAATCTGGATTTCAAATTAGAAATGTGGTTGGACCATTTACAATTACTGTCTAGAAGTACCCTCAGCAACTTCGTGCAGTCTGTTTTATCTATTGCTGCTCTTATATTGGCTTGATAGTTTAATAAATTATTTGACGTGAAAACTTTAATTTCTCTTCATTCAAAACTAATTTGTTGGATAAGAAATAACTGTTGATGGTGGATAGTATATGTGTAGTTTTATTTTGCAAATTTTGATCAGACGTTCCTGTGACTAGAATGTTGGTATCATCCGCATAACTGATGATGTTAACCCCAGTCAGTGAATTAGTTACCAAAGCTATGTCATTAATAAATACTATAAAAAGTAGGGGACCCAATACACTACCCTGAGAGATACCATAATGGATATCCAATGTGTTTGATTCGTTTACAAGTTCATTAGATGTTATCTTTACTTTTTGTCTTCTATTCTCTAGGTAGGAAGATAATAGCAGCTATCAAATCTCTGAGAAACAACAACTCACCGGGAATCGATAACATTGCTGCTGAAATGCTTAAAGCTGATCCGCATCTAACTGCTGAACTTTTGCTCCCCATAATCCGAGAGGTGTGGGAAACAAACCACATTCCAGCGGGCTGGAAAAAAGGTAACATTATCAAGCTTCCAAAAAAAAAGGCAACCTCACACTGTGCAAAAATTGGAGAGGAATAACCTTGCTTACTGTCATAAATAAAATTTTTGCGACCATCATACTGAAAAGAATAACAAACAAGGTTGAGTTTCGAGCTAATCAAGCAGGCTTTAGGCCAGAATCCTCCTGCATAGACCACATTAATACTGTGAGGGTAATAATGGAACAATCGGTTGAATGGAACTCACCCCTATACATGGTTTTTGTTAATTTTGAACGTGCCTTTGATAGCTTGTCTCACGCTGCTCTATGGAAAATTTAAGAGCTAAGAAACATCCCGCAAAAAATAATTTCTATTATTAAGTCACTATATACTGATGCGAAATGCAGCGTGACACACAATGGGATCAACAGTGATGAATTCAACGTACTTACTGGAGTTAGACAGGGATGCGTGCTTTCTCCGTTTCTTTTTAACATATCTATAGACTATGTTCTCTCCAAACTAGACTCCGACACAAGAGGGATACAATGGACGTTAACCACACGCCTAAGCGATCTAGAATACGCGGACGATATCTGTCTATTAGGTCAAAGGTTCCAAGATCTGACTTACCAATTGGAAACACTTTCCACTGAAGACAATAAAATAGGTTTGAAAATCAATATTAGTAAAACCAAGTCCATGAGAATAAATGCAAGGAACAACACGCTATTTACTATCGACAATATGCAGATTGAAAATGTGGAAAACTTTACGTATCTTGGAAGTGTCATAACAGAAAACGGAGGTACAGAAGACGATATTCGTATGAGGATACGAAAAGCTCACCAAGCTTTCAGCACGCTCAACCCTGTTTGGAGATCTGGCGAGTATACTACAAGGACAAAGATCCGAATATTCCGATCAAATGTCATGTCTGTTCTACTCTACGGATGTGAAACCTGGAAAGTGACAAACACCCTCACAGACAAACTGCAGGTCTTTGTTAACAAATGTCTACGAAGAATTGTTCGTATATTCTGGCCTAACACCATCAGAAACGACGATCTGCTACACCTGACCGAACAAAAGAGGGTACAAAATGAAATTAAGTCCAGAAAGTGGGGTACAAACTTTTCCAAGGGAAAAGAAAAAGAGGTCGCCTAGTACAAACTTGGAGAAGATCCATCATGGACGAGATAAGAGGCCAAGGAAAGTCTTGGAATGAGGTGAAGGCCTTAGCGCAAAATAGAACCCGATGGCGCGTTTTCACTGAAGCTCTATGCTCCACTTAGGAGTTCAAGAACCTTATATATATATATATATATATATATATATATGTGTATATATATATACTGTTTTTAATATTGATGTATGAAAGAGACGTGAAGGAATCCCCAATGCATAACATGCGCTACTTAATCTGGATTTCAAATTAGAAATGTGGTTTGACCATTTACAATTACTGTCTAGAAGTACCCCCAGCAACTTCGTGCAGTCTGTTTTATCTATTGCTGCTTCTATATTGGCTTGATGGTTTAATAAATTATTTGACGTGAAAACTTTAATTTCTCTTCATTCAAAACTAATTTGTTGGATAAGAAATAACTGTTGATGGTGGATAGTATATGTGTAGTTTTATTTTGCAAATTTTGATCAGACGTTCCTGTGACTAGAATGTTGGTATCATCCGCATAACTGATGATGTTAACCCCAGTCAGTGAATTAGTTACCAAAGCTATGTCATTAATAAATACTATAAAAAGTAGAGGACCCAATACACTACCCTGAGAGATACCATAATGGATATACAATGTGTTTGATTCGTTTACAAGTTCATTAGATGTTATCTTTACTTTTTGTCTTCTATTATCTAGGTAGGAAGTAAACCATTTTAGAACTACACCACGAATACCAATCCTCTCAAGTTTTATTAGCAACAAATTATGATTAAAAGTGTCAAAAGCCTTGGACAAATCGAGGAATAAACCACATGCTTTCGCTCGTCTGTCCAAAGCATCCAACACTAAACTGACGAAATTTGCAAGAGCTGTAGTTGTAGACTTAGAAGATGTAAAACCATGTTGAAAATTATGCCTTTTTAGAAATGCGTTCATTCTAGTATAAACCAGAGTTTCAATTATTTTTGAATACACAGATAAGAGACTTATGGGACGATAGTTGTTAAGGTCAGCTTTATCACCACTTTTGAATAAAGGGATGACAATAGATCGTTTTTGTTTTGTTTTACAGATCGCAACTTCTTAGTTCTGAGGGTTAGCAACAACCCCTATTGGAAGTCTTACGTTGCCATATTGGATATCTGTTAATTATTTTAACGTTACAACGTATTTTTAACGATAATGTAAAACAAAACAAATTTTGTAACTTTTTAAGGGTCTTTACCCAGATATTTTGTGGCTTGACTCAATGTATACTTAATAACATTACACTAATGATAAACTCTTTAGTCCGAAAACGTTTTATGATATAGCCCGATAGGGTATTTTAATTATATACCTTTTATAAAGGATTTTTTAATAAATTTTTTTTATTACATTTTATTCTATAACTAAATATAGTGTACTAACCATAAATTAATGACAATCAATAACTATTATGGCAAGATGTTGTTATCTTATACACGCAGCCCAAGACATGAATAAATTTTACGTAATGGTCGCCAACCTTAACAGAGATGGCACATAGAGGGAGAAGGAGTTGTCATATTTATAATGTATGCCTCTTTAAGACTGTGGGACATAATATAACATAAAGCTACTTACGATAGGTTTTATTCAGCTTTATAAGGATATATAAATTAATATTGTTATTCTTGTTCACATGGAGTCCCTAACATGAGTGTGTTGTCAATGTCTCGTTGTCATGTCACAGCTGTCACTTGTGGTTCCTTTTACCAAGTGCAACGTTGCCAAGTATATGCGTACATGAGAACCATACATAACACGTCCCCTTTAATAAAACAAAATAAACTAAAAATAATTCACATAATATATCATAGGTACATAAATAACAATAATTCACAAATATATCAATACGTAAATCTATTAGGAGGCGAATGACTCTACCACTTCTGGAGGTTTTTAAATCAGGTGAAGTACTGTATGATGTAGAAGGTACATTAATGCCATTGATGGGTGATGTTCTATTAGATGTTGAAGGTACATCAATTTCTTTGATAGTCTTATTTTACAGTCTCTTGTTACAGTTTTACAGTCTCTTGTATCATCGGGTACATCTGGACAAAGAACTGTTCTCGTCTTTCCCATACTTCTCCTTCCAGTAGTCACAATATCATTTTCATGACTAGCTATCACATCTGCCTGCTCACAATTTGCATAAGCATGTTGCTGTGCTTCTGACCGTACAGGTCTAAGATAGTGTCTATTACGTCTATAATCAGTATCATTTACTTTTACCACATAATTCCTTGATCCTTTCTTTGCCACAAGCACTCCAGGGTTCCATTTCCTTTTCTTTTCTTGAAGTAAAATTTGTTGTCCAGATTTTAATTCTGGTATCATATTTGTTCCTTTGTCATAATAGTGTTTTTGTTTTCTTTGATTTTCTCTCATTGTGTAAAATATCTTTTATTAGAATGTCTGGGCTTTAGAAATTCCATACTGACTGGTAAGTTGGTTCTGAAATTTCTTTCAGTTAGCAACACATAAGGAGCAGGTAAATTTTTTTTGGAGTTGTATTATAATCTAATACAGCTAGAAATGGATCTTTCTTAGTTTGTACAGATTTTAAAAACAAGTTTTTTATTGTTTGTATTGTTCTTTTCACCATAACACTGCTACGAGGATATTGTGGACTTGATGTTGTTACTTCAATATTATACATACGGACAAAATTTAAAAATTTATGAGAACTGAATGGAAGACGATTATCAGCACATATTTCACAAGGCAGTCCATTATTAGCAAACATATTTTTTAATTGTGTTACAATACTGCTAGTCGTTTTGTTCATTAGTTTGTTAACAATTGCAACCTTCGAAAAATAATCAACCACAACTAAAAAGTCTTGTAAGGCTACTGTCATAAAATTAATACCAATTTTTTGCCAAGGTATTTAGCTCCCTACTGTTGCTCTTATAGCTCATTTGACAAGTCAGACAATTCAGAACAATGTTGTCTATATCCTTCATCAATCCCGGATAATAAATTGCTTCTTGAGCCTTCTTATTACATGATACTACACCCTGATGAGACTGATGTATAACATCAAGAAATTCACCCTTAAATTCTTCAGGAATAATTAACTTTTTTTTATAAAACAATACGTTCTTCAATAAATATATATCATGTCTATCAGATTAGACTTTTTCACCTCAGAAGGTACAGAGCTTTTATGCTCAGGCCACCCATTTAAAACATAATATTTAACTTTTTGTAAAGATGGGTCGATCAATTGCATTTTGTAATCTTTTTTCATTTTCTTTTGATGTTGCTACAATAGAATACACTTTCAAATTATTTACATCATCTATAAAATTAGTATTTATGGTTTTATTCAAAGGATCTCTACTTAAATTGTCAGGAACTTTGAGATTCTTACCAGGAATATATTTGAGTGAAAATTTATATCTCAATAATTGCATTGACAGTCTTTGGATCCCAGGTAACATTTCATCTAAAGGTTTTTTTTACCAAACCTAAAAGAGGTCTGTGATCTGTCTCTATTTCAAAATCTATGCCATAAAGATAGAATAAAAATATTTCACATCCATTCACTATACCAAGAAGCCCCTTTTCAATGTGATTATATCTTCTTTGTGTATATCTTAAGATAGAAACATAATTATTGTGTATAAAGCATATTAGCTTTCTCTTTTCTCTTCTTCAGTCCAACGTTTTAACTACTTAACGCTAATTATGAGCATTCATTTTTAACCAAAAAAATCAGTAAAATAACATCGGTTATAACTTTCTTACAAAAAATGTCATAGATTATTAAAAAAATAATGATAAAAGCTCAGTTTGATTATCTCTACTGCACTTAAAAAAGTAGACAGGATATTTTGGTTACAGCAGCTTGTATTCTTATCAATGTGTATGTAATAGTCACACAGCAATAATGCACACAATAGAAGCTATCACACATCAGACTACTTCTCATTCTCAAGCTTGCTACAGAATGGCGGTTGTCCTCACTTAACACAACCAATGAGCTCACGTCCATCCACGCCCGCACATTGGCAACAGGCTTTTTAAAATCAGCTTATCGTTGTGATTGTTAAAACGTATATATCGCACAAGAAATTGTCACGATAGTTGAATCATTCGTACTGAGATACTTTCTTATATGAGATATGATACGAACTACGCACATTGGAATGTTCTTTTGTTGGTTTCTGTATATTAAAAGAAAAAAATGTGTGTACGATCCGCGGCCACAGACACCTAGCGCGCCACAAGGCTTGGACATCCTTGATTTAGACAAAACAACTGAAAATAGAGTCGTAAAATTAGTGATATAGTACTTCCCAGGCCTAATCCGATTAGTGATAAGACCGCTAGGACTGGAGGCAAATTAAAAGAAAGTTTTGCAAAATATACCTATATGGTAGAATATGCATTATGTTGAAAATATTTAAAAGTTAGGCGGATGCGCTGGGACTAAAAATTAAAACTCCAAACAGAATGAGCAGATATTTTTTAAAACGAGAATCAATTAATCTAGATCTAACGAGTCAAAACATGCTAATGTGCCTAAAATACCATATCAAAACACATAAATATAAAAGCAGGATTAAATCTCCATAACACTGTTTAATACCATTATAACATAAAAAATAATCGTGTATTTTCCATTCATGAATGTTATTTGAACCTGCGTATTGTTGACAAAAGCTTCTATTTTTCTATACACGTTCTCTCATTTTTGTCCATCCTATTTTTTCGAAAAATAACCTCTGGATTATCAGTTTAAAGTTCGGCGAAACGAAAGATCATATCGAAAAATGTACGCTTCAAACGTAAAATATACTTTAGATATATTTTATCAAAAGAAAAAAAATGTATTAAATTATAAATGCCAAAAGTTTTCCTCGTTTATATGATTTCTTATCGTTATAATTATAGCTCAATAAGTAGGTTAGGTAATATATTAGAACTAAATACAATTTTTATTATATAGTTTATAATAAACTAGTGATTTTGCCAATCACCATGCGACGGGGGATCCAATCAATTGCATCTACAACCACTCCACTTAATTTTTTCTGTCTTCCTCCTATTTAAGACTAGGACGATAACACAATAATATTTTAACCTGTTGTATAACTTTCATAACAAATAAGTCACTTTTGGAGAGTTGCTGAACTAAAGTCGTCCTATGAAATCGACCTACGTATAAAACCATCTTAAATATACTTTGGCAATTCATTTGTTGGAAAAGCTCGAGTTTTCTATTATATTTTTTACTGATCACCAAATTCTCAGCCAAATTTTTAGAATAAAAAAATATTTTGAAAATAATTAAAAATTAAATTTTTAAAGTAATAAACTCCTTACATGAAAGGGCCTGTCTTTTCACCTCCAGATAAATATTGTCCTATCTGTCAGATAGTTAACTGAAGAGCAGACTTTTATTTATAAAGTGATATAAGGTTGAATGCTCGAATAAATTAACTTTGATCAAATGAAAGGCAGATATCGAGCACAGTTTAATAATTAAATCTTGCTAATATTGGCATACTTTTAAAAATCAATCAATCAATTATACATATTAGCCTACAATTTCATTTTTGATTTAATTGTTTAACTACTAAGGTCTGTTTGCTTCAAAAACTAGTTAACTTTAGTTACAACACTAAGAAATAGAAGAAGAACTGTTACACTTTAACCTACATTAGCTTGTCAAATTTACCTCTTAAAATACTAGTAGACAACAAAAAAAACTCAATTTTACCAGTCCCTCTCCTACAAAGTGATGTAGTGCCAATAAGCCCCCTTTTTAAAAGTTTTATGACTGTTTTGTCCTTTTAATTGTGTTCTGTTTGTCCTTAATTGTTTTTAGTTTTATAATTTTAACATTTGACATCACAATTTTCTGCCAAAACAGAAATCAAATGCTTTTTATCAAAATATTTGATAATTACAAGTCAAAGAAATTGCACACCCACAAAGTAGTACAACTAATTCCATTCATTGTCATATAACTGTACTCTTGCAGTAAAAAATTTCAATAAATTAACACACATTTCTAAAATATATTTCTTGAATGAATATAAATAACTTTAATAATTTAACTAATATAAAACATCACTTTCATTTAACAAACAATCACATATATCTTACTCCTATTTCATTTGTTAAGATCTCTCCCCTCAAGAAACTTCCTCGTTAATTGTCAGACAGTTAGAACATTAACGGAAGATCAGGAATACAGGATAGTTTAAACTGCGTATCACGAATCATTATCTAAAAATTCTTGTACCGGCATGTAAGTAGTATTTTGTTTATTTCTAATTTATTACAGTTCAATAGATTATCTCTTACCAATTTGTGGGTTTTCACTTTGTCTGCTAAATCACTTTTATGCATATAAATAAACACAGACATGTAATATTGGCATAATTACTATAACCTTTTTTGATCTAAATCTTTATTAGACAGCACCCTAATATGGGCTTTTTATAATTTCAGCATTTTATTTACTTTGTACCGTTTGACCTGAAGATGCTTTGCAAAGTTTAGAAATCGAAACCGGTCGTTTTGGTAGTAAAATTAAATTGATTGTGAGTAAGTCTAATTTATTTCTTTTACCTATTTGAAATACTAAGAATTAAAAATCAAAATTGAAAGCAGAGTATATAAATGGGTTATAATCCAAATAGTTCACTTAAACCCACAGTAAATGGGAGAACCATAAAATTAAAATGTCAAAGCATTACCCAAGACCAACTGACCAACAGTGAGAGATATTGAAATCTCCACAGTTGAATATTTCACAATTTCATTTCAAGAGTCTTTTTTATATATAATTGAATGTATTTTATAATTATTAAGAGAATCTGATAACCTAGGTACTATATGCTTATTTTTCATTTTGGAATCCGATACTACTATTATTGAATCGATAGCATCAATATCTCTTGAAAAAGGTTAATTAATCCATTTTTTATTCATCAAGATTACGAACATATTGAATCCTTAAACTAATTAAGTGAAAATAGGTATACACCTACTTTTATAATCATTTATTAACAAATATTTACAATATTTTCTCAGAATATAGATCACTGTCGGTTTACTTAATCTTAACCTTTTAAAAAAGTCTTTTTCATTACAAAAATTAAAATGTTCAATTCTGCACCAAATATTATATTCTCGCACTAAGTTTATAAATATTAAACATCATACTGATCATACTCTCCGATTTCATTAAATTTTTTAATGTCCATGTCTCTAACCTACACTAAACAACAATATTTAGATTATATTTTCGATTTCACGATAACCTACAACATAATAACGAACTACAATAAACACAATTTATTTTCCAAAAAACTTTTTATTCAGTACTTTATTTAGCAAATAAATATTTTGTATTTTATATGTCAGATAGTTTTAATTTATTTTATCTGTCAGTTTATCTGTACAGATTTCTATCCTACGTGACGCTAGAATTTTAAATTTTAACTATAGTGTATTTTTATGTATGAGAGAGTAATAAAACAATAAATTATGTAGGCAAATCCCTAAACTGTTGATACGGGTGACTCAATGAAAAACAGATATTTGTCAACAAGTTTACAGGAGTATATAGGAAAACAATTTTAAATTGACTATGACCACCAGGTATAAAGGTTGGAGCAGAATAGAATACAATAGTTGTGAGGGTTACTAATCCCTAAATAAGGTTGCCAGTGTCGGAATGATGGAGGTTAACAGGTACTAATGAATTTGCAAGAAATGTAAGATGTTTATTTTATTGGTTATATATAACCAATAAAAGTTTAATAAGTACCTACCTATTTGCAAAATAAAGTTTAATTGTTTAGATAAAATAAAACGTTTTATTTTATCTGAAATGAGTGCATTCCACGAAGTAAGGGTTTCAACAATCAAACATTTAATTCTTTAATTCCAGGAATCTACGACAGTAATTGACTAGATAATTACCTTCTAAACTTATTCCACAGAAAATGTGATAGTGGGTTTTTCCATTTTGTAGGAAGGTCCAAGTGGCGTATTCAAAATTCTTAACAGTTCACTAAAAGTAGGTACTTCAGTTGCAAGGTGCAGTTTATTGTGTATACTAGTGCTATGGAAAATTTGGAAGTGCCGTGTAAACGCCGTAAAAATTGGTCCTTTAACAGTTAATGAAAAAACATTAATATTTAATTGTTTTAAATCATTTACAGACAAACGTTTATGTGAAAGTGTTGATGAGACCGTTGAGTTAGTTAGCAGTACACTTGGTGTTGGGAAATCTACGATTTACAGAGTTATTAAAGAAGAGAAATGTGGTAGTTTTCAAATGCCACGTAATGCTCCAGGGAAACCAAAATTTCAAATAGAATATCATTTTAAAGAAGGACTTCGACGGAAAGTGCATGAATTCTTCTTTAGACAAGAATTTCCAACATTGGATAAAGTTCTTGTCTCAGTTCGAGATGATAAGGATTACCCAGAAATGAGTCGTAGTACGTTATGGAAACTTTTAAAAGAAATAGGCTTCCGCTGGAAAAAGAATCCCAGAAAGTCTATTTTATTAGAAAGAAGCGATATTGTCATATGGAGAAGACATTTTCTAAGAACCATTAAGAAAATGAGAAACCAAAAAAGAAAAATATTTTATCTTGATGAAACATGGATCTACGAGGGTCATACACCAAATAAATTTTGGCAGGATGAAACTGTTACAAGTCAAAGGCACGCTTTTGTAAATAACTTATCTACTGGTTTAAACCCACCATCAGGAAAGGGACGCAGGCTGATAATAGTACACATTAGCAGTTCAGACGGTTTTGTTGAAGGTGGTTTATTAACTTTTGAATCAACTCTTACCGGTGACTACCATAAAGACATGAACGCTGATGTCTTTCAAGAATGGTTCGAACAAATGATAGATCTTCTTCCTAAGAACTGTGTAATAGTAATGGATAATGCAAGTTATCACTCCAGACTTATAGAAGGACTGCCCACAACCAAGTGGATAAAAAAAGAGTTGCAGAATTGGCTGAGTCCAAAAAATATTACGTACCATCCCGGATCTATAAGAAAGGAACTTTATTCGTTGTGTGCCCTTCATAAAGAAAAATTTAAAAAATACGAAATTGATGAAATTGCCAAAAATCGTGGAATGACAATACTTAGATCCCCACCATATCATTGTGAATTAAACCCGATTGAACTGGTATGGGCACAGATAAAGAGTGAAGTTTCAAGAAAAAATACCACTTTTAAAATTCATGATGTTAAACAGTTGTTTTTGGAGGCCGTAAATAATGTAAAACCTGAAAACTGGGAAAAGGCAGTAAATCACACTATTAAAGAAGAGGAAAAAATGTAGAAGCTGGACAATATTACTGATAAAATGATCGAGCCAGTTATTATAAATCTTGGTTCTGAAAGTTCATCTTCTGAATCTGATTTGGATTTGTAACAAGTAGCTGTAAGTTTTATATTAATATTTTTATTCATCTATTTAACATACCTTAGACGGTTTTAAAAACTCTTTTTCTCTTTTGTAATTTTTAAAAATTAAAAAAAATGTGAATTTTTTAAAACCCTTTTTAATGTAGGCCAGTCAGTTCTAATATAGTGTGTGATAAAAGAGGTTACTTTTGTTTACATACACATAACACTTTATAACACTGAAATAATTCATTTATTTTTTACAATTATTCAAAGTAATTTTTCAATTAATCTTGAGCACGCCCATGGAGTGGTCGGAGGTACCAGTTAAAATTATGCTAATTACTCTCTCATTCATAAAAATAAACTATAACATAAAATTTTAAATTATTTTGTATTAAGTTCTACCTTAAAATATGTATATATGTAATTAATACAGTATTATTAATTAAATGTATTGTTTCGAGAACAAAATATGATTGAAATGTCAATGGTGGTGGTTCAGATTTCTTCCCTAGATGGCGTTAGTTTACCTACCGGACAAACGGTGTGACTTGCCATCATAGCCTTTTATATAGATAGATAAATACATAGCCCGACAAAAACAGAAAAACTTTTGGAGCATAAACACAACAGCTGAGTTTGAATGTTTTGAGTATACCAAATAAACAAATATAATTCGTTGTCTTTTATCAGCTGTTTTTGAAGAGCCAAAAATAAATATTTCATTAGTGTTGCATGCGATAAAATGCTGGAATCCATCTTCTACTACTACTAAGGATTTCCACAGTTTTCACTGTCTTCCTTCACTCAGCCGTTTTCTCCAATTTTCCCTGTCATTCCAGTCTCCATCTCGCAGGGTTCTTTTCTCCATAGCCTCGTCGATTTCATCTCTGAATGACCTTCGGGGTCTTCCTCTCTTTCTTCTTCCAATCGGGCTCCATTCTGTGATTTTGTTTATCCAGCGTCCTCTGTCCGCTCTTCTGACGTGGCCGTACCAGGATAGTCTCTTCTCCTCTATATAGTCGATTATGTCTGCTTGCACTCCCATTCTTCGCTTAATCTCTGCGTTTTCAATTCTGTCTCTTTTTGTAAGTCTACAGCTTCTCCTCAGGAACTCCATTTCTACTGCTCTTATTCTACCTCTATTTCTCTTGTTTATTGTCCAGTTTTCGGACCCATATGTCAGGATACTTCTTGTCAGGGTATTATATATTCTCTTTTTTGTTTTTTGTACCTATTTGTACCTATTTGTACCTATTTGTACCTATACACCTTAAGTTTTGCCGACGATCAAGTAGTCATCGCACAAGATGAAGAAGATCTCAGCTTTATGCTCAGAAAACTAGAAGAAGAATATAAAAACAACGGAATGGAAATAAACTTAGAGAAAACCAAATACCTAACAACAGAAAACAAGAATATGAGAAACCTAGAGATAGACGAGGGAAGACAAATAAATGGAACAGATAAATTCAAGTATTTAGGAACCATAATATCGAACCAGGGAACAACAGAAGAAGATATAAACAACAGACTGAGACAAACAAGAAACTGTATAAGACAACTAAACTCAGTGTTGTGGGATAAGAACATTACGGAATCCATCTTCAAGGCATTTAATGTTCAGTTGACCAAAAATAGGTTTGAATTGTCAATTAATAAGACTGTAATAATTATCAGCTGCATAAGAAATAGTCTATGAAATACTTTTTACCGTCATGGCGGAGGCAAGTTGAATCGGATATTATATTCGTTTAAATTTGAATGGCAGATAGGTTGGTATCATCGAAATTGTCGGAATATGAATTTTTTTATCATTAATTTTTTTTTCTGAAACAAAAAACCAAAATTTCTAGTAAAAAGCTCATCAAGATGATCAGGAACCGCTTTGCTTGTTTCCTACGTTAAAATTTCTTTGATATTGACAGTTGTTGCAGCTTAACTCCTAAAAAATTACTTTAAGATCAAAACTAATTTTTATTCGTAAACTGTTACAATATTTTAATGTTTATTATGCTGGTCAGTACTAAGAGGATACCAAAATCGTGGGAATTTGATAACGGCAATTATTATTTACCAAAGAAAAATGGTTTAAAAACTTCCGCATTCAATCGAAGTTCAAATAATAAGGCTCGTATGTTTTAGACGAATTAGTTACATGCAGAGATAAGGCTAAATAACTACAAAGATACGCCCATATCTGTTAAAAAGTAAGTGATAGTAAAAATCTGATGATGTTTATGAATTCAGTGCACCAAAATAATATAACTGTAGCTAAAGAATAACACCAAAATATTATGTAACAATAAAACACTGAAAACTTTGTTTTCAAAACTTTCACAAAATTTATTTTAAACTCTTATCACTACAGCTGTTTCGGCTGATTGCCTTTCTCAAGTGATCTGTTTTTGGCATGGGTTTACACTTTATAGTCTCTAATGAAATAGGTTGAGGAGGGGAAAACTGTTTGTCTCAAGCTGGTCATTCAGAATTATATCTGTGTTTTTTAATTTGTTGATTTCCATAGATTCTAACAAAGATAGCTTAAGGCCTTTATTTTGAATGTGTAGAATTTTAAATTTGTCATTAAAAGAATGATTATGATCCAGAAGGTGAAGTGCGTATGCAGAATCTGTTTTTCTATTATTGAAAGCCCTTTTATTATTCTACTATTCGTTTATTAAAATTTCTACCTGTTTGACCAATGTAAGTTTTTGGGCAGTCGCCAAATTTAAGTTTGTACACACCACTGTGTAAGTGTTTTTGATGTTGGCTCTTGTTGTTTTTAATATATTTGCCTAGGTTGTTATTTGTTCTGAAAGCTGGTGTTATTGCTTTCTTTTTTATGTGTTTGGCTATTTTTGTTGATATTTTGCCTGTATATGTAATCGAGCAGAAGGTACTGGGTGTTTTCTCTGGTGGTGGAAATACTAAGTTCAGGGCTTTCTTGTGTAGTTTTTGATTTAACATTTTATTAACTGTTTGTTCGTTGTATCCATTGTTTACTGCTATTTGCTTAATGATATTTAATTCTGTCTCAAAATTGTCTTTTGACATAGGAATTGCTGTTAATCTATGTAACATACTATGATAGGCTGCCAGTTTATGTTGTGTGGGATGGGATGATGAATTGTGAATAGTCGTGTCAGTATGGGTAGGTTTATGAAATATGGAGAAGTCATGTTTGTTTTTAAGTCTGGTAATTTTTAAATCTAAAAAATTTATGGATTGATTTTGTTCTGTTTCTATTGTAAATTCAATATGACTATGAAGAGAATTAATATACGATAAAAATTGGTCGAGTTGCCTGTTAGTTCCTGTGAAACATACCAGTACGTCGTCTACGTATCTCCACCAATATAAAAACTGTTTGAATTTGGAATGTTTTGAAATCTTTGTCTCTAGATGATCCATAAAAATATCTGATAGCAATGGGCTTAGAGGATTGCCCATTATAAGTTCTGCACTGTTATTTGTATATAATTCATTATTAAATTCAAAGTAGTCTTGGTTTATGCAAACTTCAAGAAGATGTAAAATTTCAGATGTAATGATTGGATTTGTATTATTTTGGTCTAAAAGGTTTTTTATTAGAATAAAAGTTTCTGTAGGAGGGATACTAGGAAAAAGATTTTTTACGTCAAATGAAATTAAGTATTATTTCCACCACCAGAGAAAAAACCCAGGACCTTCTGCTCGATTACATATACAGGCAAAATATCAACAAAAATAGCCACACACATAAAAAAGAAAGCAATAACACCAGCTTTCAGAACAAATAACAACCTAGGCAAATATATTAAAAACAACAAGAGCCAACATAAAAAACACTTACACAGTGGTGTGTACAAACTTAAATGTGGCAACTGCCCAAAAACTTACATTGGTCAAACAGGTAGAAATTTTAATAAACGAATAGCAGAACATAAAAGGGCTTTTAATAATAGAAAAACAGTTTCTACATACGCACTTCACCTTCTAGATCATAATAATTCTTTTAATGACAAATTTAAAATTCTACACATTCAAAATAAAGGCCTTAAGCTATCTTTGTTAGAATCTATGGAAATCAACAAATTAAAAAACATAGATATAATTCTGAATGACCAGCTTGAGACAAACAGTTCTCCCCTCCTCAACCTATTTCATTAGAGACTATAAAGTGTAAACCCATGCCAAAAACAGATCACTTGAGAAAGGCAATCAGCCGAAACAGCTGTAGTGATAAGAATTTAAAATAAATTTTGTGGAAGTTTTGAAAACAAAGTTTTCAGTGTTTTATTGTTACATAAAATCAATTTCCATCAAGTAACGGTCGAATCCATCAATTACCAAAATATTATATTGCAAATGAGAGAATGGTAGGATATTTCCCTTGTAAAATAAATGTCTTTAATACAATATTAACGATATTTTTCATTCCAACTCGAATTAAATTTTTAGCATAAATAAAATACATTACTAAACACTGTAATACAGAACGTAACGAATCTGAATTTTTTTATATTTACAAGCATATCCATTGAAAAAGTCATAACTTTTGTTCGACGACAGTCTCTTGGGAATTCCCGAAGCGTGATACCTCTTTATAATTTTCCGGTTGATTGTACTCTATCTGGATAAAGCTTTTTCTCTTATTCGATATAAACAAAACCAAAATACAAATCTAAAGGCAAATCCTCGGAGCCTTCTGAATGTTGGTCCATTTCTATACCTTCTTGAATTTCTCTGTCTCGTCTTGAAGTTTTCTTTTTATAGCACTTAGTTTACTGAAAAAAATAAGTATAAAAACAGATCTCAATTCTCACGTTTTATTAAAGGTAACACCTACTTTTGAAAGGAAATATCTTTATTTAAATATAAACATATAAAGAGACTTTTATTATAGGCTTGTTGTTACGTGAAAATGTAGAGCATGTTAAACATAACTCTCTCTCTCTCTCTCTCTCTCTCTCTCTATATATATATATATATATATATATATATATATATATATATATATATATACAAGAATTACTGGATATTACTGACTGTCGATATAAACAAACAACACAGTTTATTAGGGTTGCAGTCAGAAAATTGGCCGGGATGTTAATGATACACTCTTATGACTTTTTGTCTAGCTTTCGGAATGGTTTTATTCCTTTTTCAAGACACTGTAATAAGAAAAAAATATTTTTTTTCTTATTACATATTTTTATAAATATTTACATTTTTTTCTTATTACAGTGTCTTGAAAAAGGAATAAAACCATTCCGAAAGCTAGACAAAAAGTCATAAGAGTGTTTCATTAACATCCCGGCCAATTTTCTGACTGCAACCCCAATAAACTGTGTTGTTTGTATATATATATATATATATATATATATATATATATATATATTATAATTTTGAAATCTATTAGAAAATTTAAGTAAATTTCTTATTTTAATGAACTTAATATTTTTTTTTTTACTAAAGACACAGAAGTGTACTTACATTAAAATCTGGTCAGTAAGACCAATTATCAATTTGTTTCTAACTTAAATTACTAATGAAATCTTAAAATTAGGTGTCTACTCACTAGTATCTTTCCTATTATTTTTAATAACTAGCATTAAATTTAGCATGCATACTCGCACAACACTTTAGTCTGCTTTTCACTCACTCATTATACCAGTTCAAAAGGCTTTGTTCTTTTGAGCCTTCTCTCTAGGTTCGTATTGTCGAGGAGCTGGATAGCCTCGACGTTTACATGATGATGGAGTCGTTGTTCATGGCTTCCTGCAAATTTCTTGATTATCTGATTTACGTCTTCCATCTTGAGGTCCCGGTGAAGGTTGTTGTTCCTAACGTACCAAGGCGCATCTACGATGTTTCTCAGCACTTTATTCTGGAATATCTGGATTACTTTAATGTTACTAGGCTTGGCACAGCCCCAGAGTTGGCAGCCATAGGTTCATACTGGTCTCAGTATTTGTTTATAGATTAGGAGTTTATTATTTATGGATAGAGAGGAGTATCTTCCCATCAACCAATACATTTTCTTGTAGCGGATGCCTAGTTCTTCTCTTTTCTTCTTCACGTGAGCTTTCCAGCGAAGTTTCGCGTCAAGAGTGATCCAAAAGTACTTTGCTGATGTTGCAATAGGCACTTGGACATCATTTATTCTAATTTGAATATTATTAATTCTCTTATTGGTAAAATTTATTCTCATTCGGCCTAATTTTTCATTTTTTGGTCCATTCATGGATTTTATTTATTGAATTTTGTAGTTTTTCTGTAGCTTCTTCGAGGGTGTCACTTACCGCTAAGATAGCAGTGTCATCTGCGAAGGTAGCTATGGTGTCGTCTTCTAGTTCAGGTATATCACACGTACATATTAGGTATAGGACTGGACCCAATACACTCCCTTGTGGAACACCTGCTTCAATATCCTTGAGATCAGTGAATGCATCTTCTTGTTTAACTCTAAAATGTCTGTTCGCTAGATATGATTGTAATATATTTGAATATTGTTTAGGCATGAATGATTTAAGTTTATGTATCAAACCCTTATGCCAGACTTTATCAAACGCCTGTGCCACATCTAGGAAGGTTGCAGAACAGACTTTTCTTTTCTCTAATGATCTTTCAATTATAGCAGTTATTCTATGCACCTGGTCAATTGTCAAATCGAACTTAATATAATTAAATAATTAACAACAAACAAAGAAAATAATTTATTAAGTTTTATAATTCAAATAGGTATTTGGATAATTTTAATTATAAACGCAATGTATATATTAATTTAGCATAATTTAAATTCCATAGAAAATTATTACACGTCGAAACAAATTACTAAGAAATATAAATGTTTCCCTATATTGGAAAATATAGGGAAACATATAAACTGCGTAGTCCAAATTACATTAGGTTTAACAAATAACAGATATTTCTTTACAGAAAATGACCAGAAGAAAATCTTACAAATTAATTTTAATATTTGTCTTGTTTCAGAAGTTTATGCTTTTGCAATATTGTTTGAAAAAAAAACCTGTTAACTTCCATTTCTAAAATGTCACTGATATTCGTTTATCAAAACCTCTAGCTAAAACTTCTTCCTTTGTTATACTTATACGAAATCAAATGTCTTAATATTTCTTCCTATTTTTTTTTGCCATCAGAATATCCTTGGCTATAGTTTTCCAGATGAATTATACATTTATTTGTACTTACAAATACGGCAAAACTTAACTACTGCAATTTTCCCAAATCAGCACGCATAGTCCAGAAACTGCTAACAATTTTTAAACCCTTATTCACAAATTACTGTTTCATTATTTAAAACTGTCGGCATTATTTGAGTTGTCTGTATTGGACGTTCTTCCTTCTAAGGTCAGCAACAGATAAAAAAATTTCTGGCTTTCAACAATCCATCCTAAATCAAAATGTTCCATTCAATTTCTTTTCTTCAACCAATGATCTTTCAGCCCTTCAAAATCCAACCAAATTCCCGAGTTCGTA
Organism: Diabrotica undecimpunctata; assembly: GCF_040954645.1. Taxonomy (NCBI): domain Eukaryota; kingdom Metazoa; phylum Arthropoda; class Insecta; order Coleoptera; family Chrysomelidae; genus Diabrotica; species Diabrotica undecimpunctata. The sequence continues at coordinate 182,171,470 of NC_092803.1, forward strand.
AAATTGACTTTCAACTTTCCCAATTTTGTGTTCAATAAACAAACTTACAATGGAGCTGCATAATTAACTTTCTCCAAATTTATTTGAGGTTTTAACAATCGAATCGAACGACTATTAGAAAGTTAATAGAAACTATTAACCATAAAGAAAGCAGGTTTTTGCCATAATTTTAATTACAAAACAAATTTGATTATTTTACATGTATTAAATCTAATAATTTTTAATGTTATAAATTTAATTATTCGTTATATAAAGTCTATAGTAAGATCATATCACTTTATGCGCACACAAAAAAAAACATATCTGAATATAATTACATAATTCCTTATTCTGTTATTATTCTTCCTTTTCTGTCTTTTTTATTTTTCGGATCCAACAACACTACATTTTCGTATCATAATATATATATATATATATATATATATATATATATATATATATATATATATATATATATATATATATAATTTAAGGATCACTCGAAGAGTGGTGGGTTGTTCGGTCAAAAGGTGGAGAAAAAGACCAAGAAGGTGGCTTCTTCATCTATTTCTATTATCTATTTGAAGACGTTTCGTTCTCTAACCAGAAATTATCATCAGTTCATCTAAAAAGAATAATATGAAAAACCAAACATCCATAGAGAGGTCAATACAAACATGTTACCTCAAAATGACATGTAGCAGTCAATGGTATAATATGTAAAGAAGCTTAAGGTATTATACATTAATAGTTAAGTTGTATAAACAATTAATTGAAACTACATACAGTTTACAATTAAACTCAAACTTAGAACAGCAAAAGACCATGTGGTTATTATACATTAGTTTATAGAAAATTGTGATAAGTCATACATCGGACGCACATCTAGAAATCTAAGTGGCAGACTAACATCACATAAAAGTGACCTCAGAAATAATAAAAATACATGTGCATTTAAAAATCATTCATTTAATTTCAATGAAACCAAGATATTAAGACATGAAAACCAATTAAATAAAAGAATTCTTAGGAATGGTATGCATAAATAAATATCTATATGTTAATAAAAAACTGATATTGATAAACTAAGCAATATCTATAATTACATTATCTTTTACGAAAACTAATATTATAATTATTCACTAATATTAAATTTCCTGACTGAATTCAAAAAAATTTCAATATTCAAATTTTTCGCCACTTTACTGACGAAAGAGAGGGGATGCGTAATTGTATGGAATTGACTTAATCCTAAACCAGCACCAGAAAGGTTGCCAGGTCACATTTTATTTCTTCAGTAGATTCAGAATGATGGATATAAATCAATAAATAGATTTTTTTCAATTTCCACGAAGTGGAAATTAAAACGTCAATAAACTTATTTTAACCTTTAATTGTGGCTTATTCCCATTTAAATAGTAATTACTTTAAAATGCCATAAAAAATAGCTTTAGAACAATACTACTAATCAACTTACCTTTAAAAATTCACTCGTATATGAAAGTATAAATATATCCCTCAATATTTTCTTTTAATATCCAACCCCACGGAGCAGGTGTTAAGAAGTAACAAAAGGGTTGGCAAATAAAAAATGACGATTGAAATCCCCAATGGTAGTTAAAGTTGTGATAAACGACTGGCAAACGCTTTTTCACACGAAAGATTCGGGAATTCGTATTTGTAAAAGTTACACAAGCAAAGATTAAAAGGAAAACGCTTTTTCCGACAGATCCATTTGTTATTTTTATTTGTAGCCACCTGTCGAAATATAATTCTTACGGTTTATCCATCACACGACATGAAAGGAAAATATGGTGGAAAATCATCTTGTCCGCGTCAAAAATAGGTGTAGTTGTAGATAAGTTATTTACCACTACGAAAATGGATTACTTAGATTTATCATGAAATACATATTTTTTAATATGTTAAATACTTTTTTTACTATTTAAATGGGAATAAGCTACAATTAAAGGTTAAAGTACGTTTATTATTAAACTGGCTTTGTAACTTTTATTACTCTCTAAATTTTAAAAAAATGTAATAAAATGATCTAAATTTTCATAATAAAACAAAAAGATAACCTAAACTATTATTATCGGCTTACATTAGATAGAAATTATTTAAGTAGCAATATACAGTTCGCACAAAAATGTTACAATATGATCAGCGATACACAAAAATCAATTTAAGCGCTGCTATTCAGCAAAAAAGGAAAGTAAAAATAAAATATGGCCCATTAACACGTTAACGGACATGTTTTTCTTTGAAACATTTATTACCTGCTCTTTGAAACCATTTTATTAAATATATGAATGAAATTTAATTAAATTTTAATTTATTTAAACATCTACACTGCCCTCTAAATCTTGACTGAAGTGGATATCGCTAGTCATTGAGAATAAGGTGTAGCGGGGAGGTTTCTTCCAGTTTCTTGGGATCTATTTTTTCAGAAATGTCTATCAGATCAGGACTGTGTGTTTGACAGCAGAACAGTGTGTTTTTAATTTTCTCTCCTGCTTTCAATTGAACGTATAACTTGTCTCTTCAATACGTCGTCTCTGCACCATTTTGGTTTAATATACTTTTTATTCTGATATTCTTCGTCATTTGACTCATAACAGTCATGTGTGGGAAGAAGTTGGGCTTTTGTCGTCATGTAAATAGGTTTGTAATCGTTTTGGTCCCTTTTAGTTTTTCCTTTATCAAAATTTCTTTCGTTTCCATAGTTTTTTCCTCCGCTGACTGTGATTCCTTGGCTACTTTAGCTTTATGCTTAGCCAATAGGCGCTTTTTTCAGCTTCTTCTTTATTTTTCTGCAACTTTTCTTCTTTTTTCACCACTGCCTGTTTATATTTCTCTTCTTTTGTTTTTTTAAATCTGCAATGGTTTTTTCCGTTCCTTTTGAATTATCTTGCGTTTTTGCTGTGTCTTTAACTGTTTTTCCTCCCTCTTTCGTCTTTTCTCTTCAGCTTGAGCCAGAAGCAGAGCTTCCTTTTTTAACTGTGCTTCCTTCTCGTTTTCTTATCTCCTTTTCTCTAACTCACGATACTCCTGTGAAGCTTTTAGGCTCAAAGATTTCATCGATACACTGGTGTCCTTAGTCACAGAATTAGAAGAAACGAGTCTATTTATATTCAGAGACGTACTAGTAGTTTTCCGCATGAATTTGTTCGTGAATGGTGTATACTGTTTACTTTTTACTGGATTGCTGTTTGAATCTTGCATTATTAGAATTTTCGAAACACTTTCCAAAATGTTTGATGAGCTTCCAAGCTTTTCAAACACTTCCACTTTCTTTTTAATAGAAGTTTTATCGTATGGACTGAAAATTTCCTTTATTTGTCCTTTCTTAGATGGTGGCGGACTTCTATAATTTTCTAATTTATGTTTATCTGCGGTCTGCTTAACAACTTTAGGCTTTTCAACTACCATAGTTGCATTCATGACAGGAGCTTCTTCTTTAAGGGCTCCTTCAGGAACTTCAGATGGATCAAAATTAGAAACGGCATCTTCATAATCGGTCAAAGCACTCTTATTCTCATCTTTGTCCGATGACGATGAAAATTTTGATCTTTTTCCCCCGACCTTCTTCTTTGTTTCCTTATTGTTCTTCTTGTTCTTTCTTGTTTTGGGACGAGGAGCTTCAACTGCAACTTCCTCAATTCTCTTTTCCTCTTGTACTTGTTTCTTCTTCTCGTTTTCGCCCTTGTACTTTTTGCTTCGGTGGCAGCTTCTGCAGCTAAAGCAGTAGTTTCTTTTCTAGTCTGTTTCCTTTCATTGTCAGATTCCTTATCGTCTGTTATGTCAATAATTGTTACTGTTGTATTTTGAATCATTACGTCCGAAGGTTTACCATTGCAGATCTCTGAATATTCAGGAACTTTCTTGGTCTTGATACGAGTAGACCTTTTGACAGATACCATAATCATGTGCGAACTTTATATTGCTACTTAAATAATTTCTGGCTAATGTAAGCCGATAATAATAGTTTAGGTTATATTTTTGTTTTATTATGAAATTTTAGATCAGTTTATTACATTTTTTTTACAATTTAGAGAGTAATAAAAGTTACAAAGCCAGTTTAAAAATAAACGTACTTTAACCTTTAATTGTGGCTTATTTCCATTTAAATAGTAATTACTCTAACATGCCACAAGAAAATAGCTTTAGAACAATATGAAATACTTTACTTTGAATAAGTGCTTTCTTCTATTTATTTCCTTATGTACGGAATGAATTGACAATATAACAATACAAAGTAATTACTATTTTAATGGGAATAAGCCACAAATAAGTTTAACATAAGTTTATTGACGTTTCATTTTCCACTTAGAAAGTAGTTCTCAAAATACAAACATTAATAAATTACACAAATTTTGTTTTTTGTTACTTGGTACCTTAAATCTTAAATTTAAACCGCTTCTTTGTAACCGCAATCTTTCCTTCAATCTCCGTTACAGAATGGTTAAGTGCTATGTATGGTCCATATTGTTATACGGCATGGAGACATGGACGTTGAAAATATCTTCCATTAACAAGTTGGAAGCCTTCGAAATGTAGACCTTGCGAAGAATGTTCCGCATACCATGGACAGATAGGGTGAGAAACGAGGAAGTCCTAAGAAGAGCAAATACTGAGAGAGAATTGCTCAGCTTGATCAAGGCACGAAAGATTGGATACCTGGGCCACATCCTGAGAGGGGAAAAATACGCAATCCCTCAACTAATTGTCCAAGGAAAGATTGAGGGCAAGAGAGGAGTAGGTCGCAAACAAATGTCGTGGCTGCGAAATATAAAGAACTGGATAGGCGTAACTAACACTGGCGAACTTTTGCATGCCGCAAAAGACAGACGTCTGACCTTAAGATAATTTGCCAACGCACTATAGGTGCACGGCACCATAAGAAGAAGTTACTTGGTAAAAAATTCTTCTAATAATTTAATTTTATCTGACTCATTTATATCGACAATTCAGACATGTATTGTACATTTTAAAGTAACGACTTTAAAGTGATATTGCCAGTATTGCTGAGTTGCGTTCCTGGGACGACTTTATTGTAAGATAGTTGATTCGATTACATGAAATCAACTCAACTTGAGAATATCCGTCAGAAAAACATTAACGAAGTATTTATTTAGATTTTCAGGGTTTGAAAGAGAAAATGTGTTAGTTTTATTTTGAAGATTGTTTAATATGGACCAAGTTTTTTTTGCAACATTTTTAGAGCTTCCCAGACCATTCTGATTCTGACATTTTTTTAGCTGTTTTGATAAGATTTAGATAGGTTCCTTGTACTTGGAGATATATCCAGTGACAAAGACGTTGATAGTAAATTTCTTGATATAGGGTAGTGAACGCATATTCTTGTCTGAAATGCGGATACCTTTGGTAGTCCAGGATTTGCGATGTTTTGACATAATTGTAATTAATAGAAAATACAGAGAAGCCTATCTAAACAATCACTGAAATTTTGGTCCACGTCCACAGAAGAAAAGTGCCACCCAGAAGTCCAGCACAAATTGCGGAATTTAAGAAAGTTCTGAGCGGAAAAATATTATCTAAATATTGAGTTTTCGTGGATTGAAGGATTTAAGAATGTTAAAGTTGGTACATACTGCTTCATGATCATGCTACATACATTAATGATTGTAGAGCGTACATTAAGGGGTGAAAAATCTGAGACAACATAATCAATTATGGTAGATGTTGTGTTAGTAATTCTTGTACGAGAATTAACGTGCATTGTGCAACCATACGATTCGAATATAGTGACCAAGGATAATTGGGTAGCACAAGCAACAGCGTAATTAATATTTAAGTCACCACATAAAATATTTCTGCTTTTATTGGGCAGGTTGTCTAACAAATTTAACAGGTTCTGAAAAAATAGATCAGTGGAAGAATCAGGTAATATATAAACACAAAGAATATATAGATTAAGACTCTTGTTATAAACTAATGAAAACTCAAAAAAGGTTTTATTCAACTGAAAGTCATATTTTATTATAGGAGAGAAATCATTATTTGTAGAAAGAATTAGGGTGCCGTCATGAGCTGAAATTGGACAATCATACCTAGCAATTCTAGTATATTTTTCTACAAAAAGGGTTGGTTGAGTCCAAGCCAGTGTTCTTTAATTGCAACCATCGGAGGAAATCCTAATTCCTCTAGAAGCAAAAAAAAATTATCTATTTATTTTCATAATTATATAAAATCCACAACACTCAACCAACACAACACAATCATTCATCTATAAACAGCACCAAACAGTACACAGTGAACACCACACATACTCCTTAAGAGTCGAATCAAATATCACAAGGGGGAGATTGGTTTTCTGTGGTTTCCCAATCTCATTGCACAATGATACCTGATCCTAGGTGAGGACACAGCCACAGCTATCCTCCACGCGATTTTCCAAACAAACAAATAATGGCCAACAATCTGAAAGCAACCGTTTTCAAATGAACTTGTGCTTAGTAGCGGGCTTGGTCCACACGGCTCCCAGCTGCTTCTAATCGGTCACGGTTCTTCTGAGACTTCTGCTTACAGCGGCGATACCCGGTCTTAACCAACCAAGCATTATCCATCAAATAATAAATATATAAACCATCCTTGAAGAAGCGCAAAGCTTACTACTACTACTACTAAGGATTTCCACAGTTTTCACTGTCTTCCTTCACTCATCCGTTTTCTCCAATTTTCCCTGTCATTCCAGTCTCCATCTCGCAGGGTTCTTTTCTTCATAGCCTCGTCGATTTCATCTCTGAATGACCTTCGGGGTCTTTCTCTCTTTCTTCTTCCAATCGGGCTCCATTCTGTGATTTTGTTTATCCAGCGTCCTCTATCCGCTCTTCTGACGTGGCCGTACCAGGATAGTCTCTTCTCCTCTATATAGTCGATTATGTCTGATTGCACTCCCATTCTCCGCTTAATCTCTGCGTTTTCAATTCTGTCTCTTTTTGTAAGTCTACAGCTTCTCCTCAGGAACTCCATTTCTACTGCTCTTATTCTACCTCTATTTCTCTTGTTTATTGTCCAGTTTTCGGACCCATATGTCAGGATACTTCTTGTCAGGGTATTATATATTCTCTTTTTTGTCTTTATCGTAATGTTCTTATTTCACTGAGATATAAACACTGAGTTTAGTTGTCTTATACAGTTTCTTGTTTGTCTCAGTCTGTTGTTTATATCTTCTTCTGTTGTTCCCTGGTTCGAGATTATGGTTCCTAAATACTTGAATTTATCTGTTCCATTTATTTGTCTTCCCTCGTCTATCTCTAGGTTTCTCATATTCTTGTTTTCTGTTGTTAGGTATTCGGTTTTCTCTAAGTTTATTTCCATTCCGTTGTTTTTATATTCGTCTTCTAGTTTTCTGAGCATAAAGCTGAGATCTTCTTCATCTTGTGCGATGACTACTTGATCGTCGGCCAAACTTAAGGTGTATAGGTATTCGTCTCTTACTGGTATGCCCATTCCTTCGCACTTTCTCCTCCATGCGCAAAGCTTAAACAAGGTTAAAACTCAGGCAGGAGCGTCTAGTTATTATCTTATAGAACAAATATTGATTAAAACCATACTAAAGTTGTCATCACTAAATAATTTGAGGTTTTTAGTCCCACAGAACACCTCCTATTATTTAAATGTAAAAGATTTCAAAAAATGTTTCTACTGGTTAGTGAGCTTTTTACAATGTGAGAAAATAAAAGACTTTTAACCATATAAATAACAAATCTGCACACGTCAGATTAAGAAACCATTTATAAATTCACCAAAGGATTAAATTGAATGGTGTAGTTTCAGTCGATAAACACTCGTCGTGAAGGTTCTCTCAAAGGCCTTTTCACTCCGTTGATTATTTATTAAAACACACGTTCTCATCTGTGTTAAAATTCACCAGGGGCGAATTAAATATAGTAGTCCATGGAAAATGATTTTCTGCTTTTCTTCATTGACTTTATTAGGTCAAAGGTCAGTCCCCTCGAAAAACCGTATTTTTGGAATGCAAAATTAATTCTCGTACTGTTTAATCTTTATTAAGTGTCTCTTGGGGCTTTCAAGATTTAAAGTTAATTTAAAAGCGTATTTTTAAAACAAATAATAAGGTACAAACACTTAAAAACGGCAAAAAAGTCCAAGGTTTTTTTTAATAACTTTTGTAATATTTTTAATCTCTTTCTGTATAAAATAATAAAGAAGGTAAATGTAAAACTTTACGTACAATGAAAGACTATGTTATTTTCTACAAGTATTCTATATTTTCTATAGTATATATATACGTTTTTTCAACAGTTATAAGATCCTTTAAATCGAAATAAAAAAATTTCGTCAGTCCATCCGAGGATTACTGTACACACATTGGATACAAAACGTATTATAATAAGTTCATCTGTGCTCTTGTTACAGTGGACGCCAAATCTGAAGAACCAGCTCACAAACCAAATTTCGTTTACCTAAAAGTCGACACTCCAACTTACATTTTAAACCTTATTCTGGCTTATTGTTAGTAGCGTAACTACTTGTCAGTAAAGATTGTATATGTACATATGTAATTGTTTATTTCTTGTATCTGTATTTGTAAAGTGACTGGTGATTTGGATAATGTCTGCCATCGTGGAAAATAAAAAGTGTAGATCCGTGATATCAGGACAAAGTCGTGAAATAATATTTAATGTATTTAAGAAGATATTTACTTTAGAAGATATCAAACGGCAAACTTCGCAAGGAACAGGTAAAAATATTATGTAGTTTATTTATAACAAAACGTAGTTTTCAATATTCTTATATATTGAATATGTTTACATTAAGATTTTTAAAATTTTTCTATGTATATCAAAACCAGCTTACTAAAAAGAAAGAAATAAGAATAAGAATATTCTTGGTATCTTTCATTACAATAAATCTACTGACCTTTAGCAGAATAATCAAATTCATGAAATATTAAGATAATTTAGTTATCGTTAATAATGAGTAAAAATCCTGTAAGAAATGCTAGTTACATGTAATTCCTAAACTGGTTTTTGAAATGATATTATTTTTAAACAAATGCAAATATTTTTTTCGGTGTTTATAGTATTTGGAAATTGTATAAAAAACTTGACTTGGTGTCAAAGAGACAAAAAAAAATCCTAATAAATGCAAATATTTAAACAAATATAAAGTGGTTTTGTATTTTTTACAGGTATTTCTTATACTACCGTTAAAAGAATTTTTAAGGACAGTAAAGATTCAATGAAAACAACTAGAAAAGTTACATTTTCCAGTCCAAGAAAAAACATCCTTAATAATTCAACAATTACGAATCTGCCTGAATATCAAATTAGAAATATTCGCCGAATAATACATAATTTAAATAAAACAAAAAAGCGTCGTGTTACTGTTAAACGGTTAAATATTAAAATTATGCAAGAGTTAGATATTCATATGTCAGAAACTTCATGGCAGAGTCCTTTAAAATGCTATTTAGATGGAGGCTAACAAATTTTGGTGGAAAAAATGGAAATAAGAACTAAGAAGAAAAAAAGAGTAAAATATTTGAGACAGATAAAATATTTCAGAAGGCAAAATAGACCAATCGTTTATTTAGATGAAACATATATACAGAGCGGACATACTTCCTCGAAAAATTGGACAGAAAAGGTTTATGTTCTGTTATTTCTGCAGGTCAAAGGCTTGTAATAGTTTACGCTGGAGGAGAAATAGGTTTTATTAAAAACAGTTTGTTGATATTTAAATCAGGAGCCCCATCTAGAGATTATCATTCCGAAATAAATTCAGTAAATTACGAGAAATGGCTAAGAGAGAAGTTAATATCCAACATACTACCTAATTCAGTAATAGTTTGTGATAATGCTAGTTATCACAATGTACAGATAAATCGAGCGCCTAATTTCAATTGTTTGAAGAATGAAATTATTAAATGGTTGAAGTAACACAATATACCTTTTACTCCAACGAGTTTAAAACCAGAATAATATGAACTCATTAAATTTCATAAGGACCGATATGTAACACACGCATTTGAAAAGTTGTGCCGAGAATACGGCCACACCGCTTTACGGTTACCACCGCATCACCCAGACTTGAACCCAATTGAATTCATTTGGGCAACGGTTAAGAATAATGTCAGTCAAAAGAATGTCATGTTTACAGAAGACGTAAGAAAATTACCAGAAGAAGAATTTAATACAATCGGTAATAAAGAATAGAAAAAAACGGTGCAATCATGTTATGAAGATGAAAGTCTTTTTCTGGCGAAGAACGAAGACATATGAATATTATTATGTAGCATAATGTTAATTCTTGTAAATAATTTAAGTTAACATAATTTTAAAGATGATTATTAGTTTTTTAAGTTGTAATATATTTAACTAATATATATAACTCTGTATTAGTTTATTTAAATAGTCGTTGACAATATAATTTCGGTATTATTTTATAAAAATTCCACACAACAGCCGATTCAGTTTTATGTTAAGTTAAAAATATTCTTTTTTCCAAATTAATGATTAAGATAAGTAGGGTTTAAGTTAATTTGAAAAAAAAATAAATTTATTATAGTAATTTTGGTTGAAAATATATTCCCTGAAAATATTGATTTTTTATTTTATTCTATAGCATCATCAATTTAGTTTATGTCTCAAAATATGTACGCCACTGTTTCACAATGTTCTAAGTAACCTATGTAGAATTCTACCAATTAGATCCACCCGGGGTGGGCTGCTCGAAGTATCATAAATGCGCGCCCTTGGTTCTTCATATTTGGCGACTACTGTATTCACTTGAATAAAAGCTATTAGATTTCAATATAATTTTTCTATAAATTAAATCTCTGTTTTATTTAGTCTGCTAGGTCTTTAGTATTTTATTAGTTTGTCGGGTTTTATGCAATAAAAGCATAATATAAACCTCATATGTAAGTCCCTTCTTTGATCTCTGCATTTCTGAAAAATTAATATGAGGCTAAAGAGTATTTCCCGAGCTCTTAACATTTGCAGAAAGTCAAATTGCTCCTTATTTACATTTTGAACATATTTTATTCTTATTCAACGGTGTATGAATTGGACGGCGTTATGTAATAGAATATTAACTGTCAAAATGTAATTTTGAGAAAAATGAGTTTGAAGTGTTTAGATTTGTTTTTGATGCTGTTTCTAAAATATGTTACTGACATGTTTCATATTTAACAGAGTAATGTAAATATAAAAAGTCTCTTACATAATTGCTCAATTTTAAAAAAATCAGTTAGGTATACCTTAAAAATAATTTAATGAAATGTCACCCAATTCGTCAAATCATCCAAATACCGCATTTAAAGATATATTTGGCGACATATTTGATATAAATATAAAGCTATTTATCTGCCAAAAAAAAATGTTAGCTGTTGTGTTGGCAACAAAACTATTCTTCTTCTTCAGTGCCTTATCCGGTCCGGATGTTGGCGATCATCAAGGCTATCATGGTTTTGTTGACTGCTCTGCGAAACAGCTCCGCTGAGGTCATCCCAAACCATTGTCGGAGATTTTTCAACCACGAGATACGACGGCGTCCCGGTCCTCTTCTGCCAAATACTTTACCCTGCATAACAAGTTGAAGAATTCGATATTTTTCTTCGTTCCGCATCACGTGGCCGAGGTACTCAAGCTTGCGTTGTTTAATTAAATTAAGCACTTCTTTTTCTTTTGTCATGCGCTGTAGGACCTCAACGTTGGTGACATGGTCCACATAAGATATTTTTAGTATCCTTCTGTATATCCACATCTCGAAGGCTTCGATTCGTTTTTCAGTGGCTTGCGTCAGTGTCCAGGCTTCAACTCCATACAGTAACACTGGAAGAACGTAGCACCTCACTATTCGCATCTTGGTTCCCAAACTGAGATCACTGCAGCACAGCAAGGATCTCAACTTAATAAATGTAGACCGTGCACAAAACTATTAGTGACATAATAATCTAAAAATACCATAAGTTGGCAACAAAGTTGTACATAAATGCTGAAAAAAATGTTTCCAATTAAATTGGACCAATTGGATTAAAAAATTGGAGCAATTTTTTAATTTATGTTAAACTTCCAAAGAGTGCAAACATGAAATATAATTGTATAATGTAATGTATGTTTATAACATAAAGTTCTTATTGAAAATGGCAAATAGTCGAAACGCTTAAGCAATAGTTAAGTATTTTTATTTACAACAGACCGCCAAACCCAGGAAACATAAAAAATTATGTATATATATATATATATATATATTTATATATATATATATATATATATATATATATATATATATATATATATATATATATATATATATATATATATATATATAGAAATAACACAGGTTATTAGGGCTGCAGTCAGAAGGTTTGGCCGGGATGTTACAGAAACACTCTTTTGACTTTTGGTCTAGCTTTCGGAATTGTTTTATTCCTTCTTCAAGACACTGTAATTAGAAGAATGTGTAAATATTTACAACATATCACAGTGCAACTTACTAGTCGTTGAGATTATTTGTATAAAGCTATGACACTCAACATTAAAAACACACATATAAAATATAACATGTAAAATAATGGACAAAATACATTTTAAAATTTAGTTAGGGTAGTTAAAATTTTGTTTGTGACATCTTTTAATGGTGTGTTTTGACTGATCCATAGAGAACAGAAAAAAAAACAAAAATAGTATGATTAAAAAGTAATTAGGAGTTCTTGCTGTTATATTAATGGAAGTAGTATATTAAACCTGTCTTGATAGTATGCAACATGTTTTGTATGCAGGTGTAATATGTAATAATGAGGTGTAATAATGAGGTGAATGAGGTCCGACAACTGACACTGACATTGACACAGAACACATCAGAGCTACCACAATCTAAAATAACGTATGGTTGCCTACCCTATATTCCAGTTCTCACACCTAAGCTAATGAACATTTTCAAAAATGTTAGTGGCTTAAAAATTGCAACTAAGAATGTGAAAACGGTATCGAAGTTGTACACAAAGACAAAGGATCCTTTCACAATACAGGAGTCATCGAATGTTGTTTATTCTATACCGTGTGCCAATTGTAAAAACGTGTATATCGGAGAATCATGTCGTAATTTTCACAGTAGAGTAATCTCACAACGCAGCGATATAAAAACCAAAAAGGTAAACGCATGTGCGCTCACAGAACATGCATTAACTTTAAAACATGAATTTAATTTCGAAGATTCCTGTATTTTGGCAAAGGAAAAAAACCATTCAAAACGTGTTTTCTTGGAAATGTGTTTCATAAAATCCAATACGTCTTGTATAAATAAAAAGTCAGACATAGATAAATTGAGCAACATTTATTGTTACTTAGTGACAAAACATCAAAAATAAAATAAAGATTTACTTTTAGATATACACACCATAATACACCTGCATACAAAACATGTTGCATACTATCAAGAGAGGTTTAATATACTACTTGAATTAATATAACAGCGAGAACTCCTAATTAGTTTTTAATCATACTATTTATGTTTTTTTTTTCTGTTTTTTATGGATCAGTCAAAACACACCATTAAAAGATGTCACAAACAAAATTTTAACTATCCTAACTAAATTTTAAAATGTATTTTGTCCATTATTTTACATGTTATATTTTATATGTGTGTTTTTGATGTTGAGTGTCATAGCTTTAAAAGTACGAACTTTTAAGAAATATCATGCAGGGCAAAATTAAGGGCAAAAGAAGTGTGGGAAGAAGAAAAATATCGTGGCTTCGTAATCTACGTGAATGGTTCGGGTGTAGTTCGATTGAACTTTTTAGGCGCGCTGCTAACAAAGTCGCAGTGGCCATGATGATTTCCAATCTCCGCTAGGAGTGGCACGAGAAGAAGAAGAAGTCATAGCTTTATACAAATAATTTCAACGACTAGTGAGTTACACTGACAATTTGTAATATGTTGAAAATATTTACACATTCTTCTAATTACAGTGTCTTGAAAAAGGAATAAAACAATTCCGAAAGTTAGATCAAAGGTCAAAAGAGTGTTTCTGTAACATCCTGGCCAAACCTTCTGACTGCAGCCCTAATAAACTGTCTTGTTTGTTTATGTCGACAGTCTTTTCTTATATATATATATATATATATATATATATATATATATATATATATATTGTTATGATGTGTTTTTTGTTTGAATGATGAGCAATGAGTATTTTTAATAATATAATATATAGGGTTTTTATCGCGGTTCTCAAAGAATTAGCTTGTAAGTACTTTTTTAAATTATCTTTATTATAACTATTATGAAACACACATATATATCTAACCTAGTCAATGTAAATTTAAAATAAACTATCTTTAAACTGATATTCTTATAAAACTAATTAAATTCTATAGACAATCTAAAATTTAAACAAACTATCTTCAAAATTGAAATTGTTATGACACTAACTAAATTATATTAACAAAATTTTGTACCTTTCTTTCACTGAATGCCTAAATGAACTATTTTCCACTATATATATTCTAATCACCACTGAAAGTCTTCGTACTTCGGTTATCCTTGTTTTTTGTGAAATTACTTTTTTCAATTATCAGCTTCTACCAATTTAAGATATAGTTTTCTTCACCAGCATTTATATTTATTCTTCTTTTCAATATACCAATATCCAATTATTATAAGTTGATTTATACTAATCTCCAACCATAATATAATTTAATTTCTTCCAATATACCTTTTTTTATCTTCAATAATTATTTGTGTATAATTATAAATGTGCATTAAATTATATGCATAATTTTTAATCTTCATTTAACTCACTATATTAAACTATTGGACTATTTGTACTTGATTCACTGACTCTAACTAACTTTCATAATAAACTGCTTGACTTCTGACTAAAAACTTAAAAACTCCCCTCTTGAATCCAAATCACGGGTATTTATATGTTTTTGGATTTCTAGAACCATCTCGTAAGATATCATGTTCTATTTTGTTCTATTAACTACTTGTCTGAATTTTATGGAACAAACCATTTCGCAAACATGGCCATCTCCGGAGATCCAGAGAATTCCATTCTTTTCTATTAATAATTTTGTTTACATTTAGGCTTTTCAGATCAGAATATATAATTAAATTAGTAACTGAACATTCTAATTTAATAAAATACACATTTCAAACAATATATTATTATAACCCACTTTATATTCGTAAATATTCTTAAACGTCACTTCAGAGTATAAATATCTGTCAATCTCCGAGAGTATTTTTGGTTGCCTATGCACATGGCTCACTTAAATTTATTTACAACATTAAAATTACTAAAATACAACTTTTTACAATTATTATATGCTAATTTATTAAAAATGCCCTCACATAAATATATTTTTATTAAATTCTCTAGTATATAACTTCTTAAAATAATCAAATACTTTTTTATATCTAATATTATGTAGTATATAACTTATAAATTATTTTCTATAAACCTTAATCGTCACAATACCCCAAAAATAATATTTAAAATAAATAATTTACTTATTATTTTTTTAAATATTAATTTTCTCATACCTTATTAAATTTAATAAATTAATAATTCAATTTTTTTTTTTTTTTTTATTTAAAATGTGTTAAATACATCCCTGTTCGCTGTCTATGTCAAAACAGAGAACAACGGAGCACAGTTCGGCTATTCTATGGTCAAACTGTCATGTCAAATGAAGCAATGGATTTTATCAGAGAATAAAATATAACCTTAATTAAAAATATAATCTATATTGTTTTCTGTTTATTTATAGACAAAATCTAGGAAGTATTTCCATTCAAATTAACTTTCATCAATATAAATTGGTAAGTTTTTCAACTTTATCATATTAGAAAGACATTTTTATAGCAATTATAGTATCAATTTTGTATCTAACCCCAAATTATGATTTTTAGGGTACAAATTAATTTCCATATATACAAAATTCAACAAGTATGATGTCAAATTTATTCACAACAAAGAAATCTACCATCTATCTATGAAATGGATCTATCAGTAAGTTATTAGTGTTATTATATTTGTGTTAAAGGTATAGAAATCATTATTCAATCTCTTCATGATATTGAAAAATGTCGTTGATATGAAATATGCCTCTTAGTCTGTTCTCTGCATCTATTAACACATAACTATTTAGTCCATTCTGATTTTCAATTGTATATGGACCTTCAAACATTGGTTGTAATTTCTTACAACGGTTTTCTTTAACATTACTTTTTCTAAGTGAACGAATTAACACTAGGTCTCCTTTTTGAAATGTGATTGGTTTTTTTATATTTCGATTTTGTCTTCTGATATATTTTTCAGCTTTCCTCCTAATTCGGTTATTCACTTTCTGCATTACTTGTTCTAACATATCCTGATTATATTCACTAATCCACTTTCTGTTTCCTATATGGCCAAACATTAAATATTCTGGTACTTCCTCTGTATTCAAATTATGTGTATTATTTAAAAAATACTCTACTTGTGGTATATGTTGCTGCCAAGTTTCATGTTGGTTTTGGCACAGTATCCTTAAATATTTTATAACTTCTTTAATATATCTTTCTGCAGGATTTGCCTGAGGATGTCTGATACTTGTAAAATGAATGTTGATTCCCTTTTTCTCACAAAATGTCTGAAATTTTTGGTTGTTAAAATATGTAGCATTATCTATTATGCAATTTCTAAATGGTCCTATTTCTTCGAAAAATTGATTAATATATAATTTTAATGTTTTAACATTTGTTCTAGAGCAGGGATATAGTTTAATAAATTTTGTATATAAATCAACTATCACTAGTATATGCTTTTTTCCTGTTGGACTGATAACTAAATTTGAAATAAAATCCATGGAAACTGTATTTAGTTTTTCATATACAACATTAGATTTATATGTGTTCTGGTTTTTGAAATTCTTTTCTTTGTTTAGTTGACATATTGGGCATTGGGTAGTAATTTCCTTTGCTATACTTATGTCATTCTTTGCAAAATAATTGTCCCTAAATAGCATCCATAGCTTTCTTGAACCAATATGCATATAATTGTTATGTAAATTTTTCAATATTTTCTTTGCTAAAGTTCTAGTTATTACATATACTTCTATGCCATTTATTATTTTATAATATACCCCATCTTTTCTAAGGACTTTTTGTTTTTCACTCAAATTGATCTGATCTCTTATAATTTCTTCTTTAGAATATAATCCAGTACTTTCTACTAATTGATTTAATCCAATTTTTATTGTTCGCTGCCCTTTTTGTGATGTATTTTCTAACCTTGATAAAGCATCTGCCACTATATTGGATTTTCCAGAAATGTATTTGATTTCAAAGCAGTATTCACTAAGTATTAGACTCCACCGATGTATTCTACTGTTTCCATATTTGTTATTTAATATAGATGTTAAAGCTTGGTGATCTGTTTCTATTGTAAATTCATTACCCAACAAATAAAATCTTAATTTTGTGACACAGTGTATTATACTTGCTAGTTCTAATTCTGAAACTGAGTAACCCTTTTCATGTGGCTTTGTAATTCTTGAAATGAATTGTATTGGGTATTCGACCCCATCATGTATTTGTAATAATACCCCTGATAATCTCTCTATTGATGCATCTGTTCTTAATATGAATGGCTGTGTGTAGTCAGGATAGTATATTTTCAAATTTGACAGAAAAATGTTTTTAATTTCTTGGAATGCTAGTTCTCTTCTCTGATCCCATCTCCATTTTACACCTTTTCTCAGTAGTTCAAGTAATGGAATTTCTTTTATACTTAGATCTGGTATCATCCTTTTATAATAATTAATTATTCCAATAAATCCTCTTAAAGTTCTTAAATTGTGTGGTGTTTTATATTCCTGAATGACTTGTGTCCGTTCTGGATCCATTTCGATTCCCTTAGTGTTAAGTTTATAACCTAGATATATGACTTCTTTTTGAAAAAATGTACATTTTTCTTGATTTATTTTTAGTCCAACTTTGTCTAATCTATTTATTATAATTTTTAGGTGTTTCTCATGATCTTCAGCCGTTTTAGAAAAAATTAATATATCATCAATGTAGTGAATTACAAAATGTTCATATTGATCCAAAATATCATGAAGACATCTACATAGAGCACTGCAAGATGATTGAAGTCCAAATGGTACTACTTTGAATTGATATACTACTCCATCTATCTGAAATCCTGTATACTGTCTACTTTTTCTTTCTAGAGGTATTAACCAAAAACTATGCTGTAAATCGATTTTAGTGAAAAATGACATTCCTGTAATTCTTCCTAATATTCCATCTATACTCATTGGTGCTTCAAATTGCTTTTCAGTAATCTTGTTAATATTCCTTGCATCCAAACATAACCTGATTTCACCTGATCTTTTTCGTACTACTACTATGGGGTTAATAAAACGTGTGTCTGCCTTCTCAATGATCCCATCTTCTAACATATTATTAATTGTTTTGTTTACTTCTTCTCTGTATTTATATGGTATTGGGTATGATTTTGTTTTAAAATCTTTTTCTTCTTTAACTTTTATACTATGGATATAATTTTGTGCAATTCTATTTTCTTTATTGACAAGTCCCTTGTGTTGCTGCAATATGGAAATGACTATTGATTTATATTCTTCAGGGCAATTTAAAACTTTCATCATATCTTCTTCTTTACAAATAAAATTATTCTTCATTATGTACTCATTATTCCTTGCTTCCAAGTTTACGCACTCCGCCTCGTAGGCATCCATCTGCTTAAAATTTCCATTCCTCAAATATTCACTACAATAATTATTCTTTACATTCTTTTGGGACATTTCCCTATCATCAAAATACATTTCTTCTTCATAAACATCATTATTTTCTTTTAATAATATCCTATCAACTCTTATTCCTTCTTCCACCTCATCTTTCTGCATAAATTTAATTATTTGCCCTTCCAAAGTTACCATTTTTTCTTCAAAATCTATCTTTACTTTCTTCTTTTCCAATTCATCATTTCCCATTAATATATCAACACATAAATCCTTGACAATAAATCCTTGCATATTAATTTCTTTATTAAGAATATTAATTTTAAAATTGGCTAGTTTATCAATTTCTCCCAACTTCTTATTATTTGCACCAATAATTTTAATTTTTGGAATCTTTATTATATCTGATAGTTTTAATGTATTAAAAATAAAATTCTCCGAGACTAAAGTACTTTCTGAACCAGTATCTATCATAATCTTAATCATTTTATTTTTGGCCAAAGCATTTATATAAATTAAATTAATAGATTCAATAATTTTCTCTTCATCTAAAGAAATAAATTCAGAAGGTTTTTCATAATAGCAATGGCCTAACTTGTAATTCAGAAAGTTTACTGCACAAAATTTTGATTATTAGAATTGTCAGATTGTATCTGACCACTTGGATCTGATGTACTATGTCTTTCCCTACTATGACTTCTACTCACATTTTCCTGCCTTGTAGTACTTCGTTCCCTGTCTTCGCAGCTTCTATTCCTTCGAACACAATTTACCTGTCTGTTATAGTTAGGTCGTTCTGTATTTCTTCGATTATTAAAATCTTGTCTATTATTATTAGTACTGTTATTAAAATGTTGTCTATTATAATTACTGTTATTATTATTAAAATTTTGTAAATTATTACCATATCTATAATTATTATATGATTGTCTGTATTGTTGATTATCATTTTTATTATATTGAAAGTTATTATTGTTTTTTCTGTTGTTATTATTACTTGTCATATTGCCTCTTTGTATTCTTTGAATAAAATTAATAAAACTATCTATTGTTTGAATATTTTGTACAGTTACGGTTTGCACAACATCAGCATCAAAATGTCTAGATACATTTAAGACTGTTTCATCCTCTCTAAGTGGTGGTTCTAAATATTTTGCAACTGTTATCAATTTCAATGCATAATCTACCATATTTGATTTTAAATTTTGATTATACTTTCCAAAATATAGAATTTCTCTAAACTTTGCTTGCTCTAATTCACCCCAATAATAATTTAAAAATTTATTTTCAAATGTTTGAAAGTTATCTAAATCATTTTCAATACTAGCAAACCAAGTTGCTGCATTGTCATTTAATGTCATTCTAATATAATCTTTAATATCATTAATATTATTCACAAATCTTAATTTATGTTTTAAACTATTTATGTATACTCTAGGATGCAAATTTTTTATATTACCAGAGAATTTAATCCCAGTCTCATTTGTTAAATTTAAGTAAGGTCTCCCTATGTCTCTCATTTGTGAAATATCATCTATTCTCTGTTCCACATTTCTTATTTGATTACTATTTATTTGGATATTTTGTTGTATATCGTCTAATTTTTCTTCTGTGTTTCTCCTGTCTTCGTTAATTTTTACTTCTAAGTTACATTTCTGTAACTCTATTTTCTGTTCTATATCTATCTTATTATCTTGAATAATCCTCTTTACTTCTGTCCTCTCATTTTCTATCCTTTTCTTGTAGTCATTCCGTATACTTTTTATTTCATTTGCTACTTTTTTCTCTGCAGTTTGAAGTTTTTTATCCATTTGTTTTTCTATTTGCTTTACAATTTTATTATTATTATCTTCTATTTTCTTTTCTAATTTTCTATAATTCTCTTCCAATTTCTGTTCCATTTTTTTCATGTCCTCTTTGACTTCTTTTGAATTCTCTTCCATTTTTTTCGTATTCTCTTCCATTGTCTTGTTCATCTGCATCATTAATGACATCAAAGTTGCCATATTGACATTTTCCTCTCTTTCTGGATTCATTTCTGCAGTATCTTGTGGAACTTGAACTAAACTCTCCTCTTGTATAGGTTGTGTTTCTACTTCCACATCTTCTTCATTCTTTTTGCTTCTTGTACCTTTCTTTCCTTGAGACATTTTGAGACTTTACTTGTTCAAATATAATTAAAAATAAAATCTATAATTTTTGCTTTCTAATGAAAATTAATTTAATTATGTGGGAGCACTTATCTTTCCAAACTAATTCTTTTAAATAGAGAGCCCCACGTTGGGCGCCAAATTGTTATGATGTGTTTTTTGTTTGAATGATGAGCAATGAGTATTTTTAATAATATAATATATAGGGTTTTTATCGCGGTTCTCAAAGAATTAGCTTGTAAGTACTTTTTTAAATTATCTTTATTATAACTATTATGAAACACACATATATATCTAACCTAGTCAATGTAAATTTAAAATAAACTATCTTTAAACTGATATTCTTATAAAACTAATTAAATTCTATAGACAATCTAAAATTTAAACAAACTATCTTCAAAATTGAAATTGTTATGACACTAACTAAATTATATTAACAAAATTTTGTACCTTTCTTTCACTGAATGCCTAAATGAACTATTTTCCACTATATATATTCTAATCACCACTGAAAGTCTTCGTACTTCGGTTATCCTTGTTTTTTGTGAAATTACTTTTTTCAATTATCAGCTTCTACCAATTTAAGATATAGTTTTCTTCACCAGCATTTATATTTATTCTTCTTTTCAATATACCAATATCCAATTATTATAAGTTGATTTATACTAATCTCCAACCATAATATAATTTAATTTCTTCCAATATACCTTTTTTTATCTTCAATAATTATTTGTGTATAATTATAAATGTGCATTAAATTATATGCATAATTTTTAATCTTCATTTAACTCACTATATTAAACTATTGGACTATTTGTACTTGATTCACTGACTCTAACTAACTTTCATAATAAACTGCTTGACTTCTGACTAAAAACTTAAAAACTCCCCTCTTGAATCCAAATCACGGGTATTTATATGTTTTTGGATTTCTAGAACCATCTCGTAAGATATCATGTTCTATTTTGTTCTATTAACTACTTGTCTGAATTTTCTGGAACAAACCATTTCGCAAACATGGCCATCTCCGGAGATCCAGAGAATTCCATTCTTTTCTATTAATAATTTTGTTTACATTTAGGCTTTTCAGATCAGAATATATAATTAAATTAGTAACTCAACATTCTAATTTAATAAAATACACATTTCAAACAATATATTATTATAACCCACTTTATATTCGTAAATATTCTTAAACGTCACTTCAGAGTATAAATATCTGTCAATCTCCGAGAGTATTTTTGGTTGCCTATGCACATGGCTCACTTAAATTTATTTACAACATTAAAATTACTAAAATACAACTTTTTACAATTATTATATGCTAATTTATTAAAAATGCCCTCACATAAATATATTTTTATTAAATTCTCTAGTATATAACTTCTTAAAATAATCAAATACTTTTTTATATCTAATATTATGTAGTATATAACTTATAAATTATTTTCTATAAACCTTAATCGTCACAATATATATATATATATATATATATATATATATATATATATATATATATATATATATATTATAGACAGGTATAATATTTTAAATATCTGCAAGATCTCTATATTTATTATTAAATGATTACTTGCGTGATTACTTTCAATTTGGAAATAAACTTAAATAATTCGAGAATTTTGCAAGCGTGGTATCGAAGCAGCTGGTCCAGAAGTTTCTAAACAGGGCAAGCATATCCTGAAGAAAGTAGATGCTTTTATGTCATAAATTTATGCGTTAAGAGCACGCTAGTTCAATGTGTAGTACTGTTCTAGGTGAATAATAATTACCAACGTGTTTTTATCTCTTTTTCTGAATGAATGCACTTTATTATTAATTTTTTATATGCGTTTGATGAATATTTTAATTTCTGTAAAAAAACTTGATTTTTTAATTCCTAGTGTGGTGCTCCACTCGGACGATTTAATACTTGTCTAATAAGATTATAAAAACTGTACTTATTATTCTACAATACTCACATTACGTGTCTGGATAGCTCGTTTAAATCTTATACTGTCACTACTGTCATCTGCTACTTGGGTGGTTTTTTCATTGACTATCATTAATTCAGACTGCATTCTTGCCTCTACTTACTAACTACTAACTAAGTATTTACAAACTAATAGGTGCACAGGGATCTATATTTCGTTATCGACACATCTGTCATCCTTTGAATAACTCCACTATTTTAAGTTGATTTGTAACTTATCGTGCAGATCTGAGCATATTAAGAGATATTCATACTGTTTTAGGAAATTGGTAATCCGCAGCCAGTTTTTTCTTAGGATTTATGGCACCAGGGTACTAATGGATAAAACTTCCCTGTAAAGCTGAAGGAGGCGTAGTTCAGCAGTGGTTTTTATTGAACTAGTGACACCCTAAAACCTACGAGATTTTAATCTCATTCGATGCCTTGTTTGAGCAAATATAGGAAGCAGACATTTTCTTGTTCTTTCTTTTTAATTTAAAAAATTACGATTCTTCTGATGTTGGGAGGAGCAATTTTTAGAATAGCGTATTGAAATCAGTTCTAAACAACCAGATATTATTAGCTTATCTTATCAATAGCATATTGAAGGTAGCGAGTTTGGGCAGAGTGAGGACAAACTGGAGCTGAAAATTCCGCTGTACAGAAGAAACACAAAACCAGAGCTGATATCTTTAGTACAGTTTAAGTCCTCGATCCAGTCTTACCTTAAGATATTATGATTCTCTTCTATAATAGTTCACCTTCCCGTGTTATTTTATGATAAGTTTTTTCTAGCATGCTGGTTGTTTCGATAGTAAACGCATGCTTGAGTTTTTAAAGAGTTTGGTTTAAGAAACTTAGAACTCTATTAGCTCTTTTAATGCAGCCTTCATCTTAAAAATCGTTTCTAGGGACGTCCGATTTTTTTCAGGGGAGAGCAAAACTTGCTTCTATGTTCATCATCATCATCATCAGTAGCTCTACAACCCTTTCTGGGTCCTGGCTTGTTCTAGGATTTTCCGCCATTCTGTTCTGTTCCTTGCTTTGTTTTTCCAGTTGGTAATCTTAAGTGTTTTCAGATCTTGTTCCACTTGTTCCATGTATCTAAGTTTGGGTCTTCCCTTTGACCTTCTTCCTACTGGTGTTTGCCTCATAATATGTTTTGGTGTTTCAGTCTCCAACATTCGTTCAACATGGCCCATCCAGCGCAGACGTCCGATCTTTATGGATGTTATGATCTCGGGTTCATTGTATGCTGTGTATAGTTCAAAGTTATATCTTCTGCGCCATATGTCATTTTCCTTTACCCCCTTATATATGTGTCTAAGGATTTTTCGTTCAAAATCTATGTTCCCCAATTAAAAACAATTATACTTAAAATAAGATGTAGTTTAAATAATTTTTTTAAGTTTAGAATACTAACCTTGTTTTTACCTTTATTTACATTAACCATCGTAAAATTTACTAAGCTGAAAAAAATGTGGTCATTGAACAAGCATTTTATTTATCTTGAGTTTACAAATTATTTTGAACGAAGATATATTTCTAAAACCTACAAATTACGAAAAAATCATAAATTCTACATTTGAGAACAACAGTGCTAACAACAAAGGGCGCGATGTTCACCACAAAATGGACGTCTCCAGTGCTCACAATGATGGGTTGTCATTCGACGTTTTTTAGATGGACAAAATAGACACATGGCACGTTTTGACTCAATAGGGAATATTCGGTCTTGCTGCGGCTCCGGCAGATTTAAAATATTTTCAATAAGCAACTTTACCGAGCGGTTCAAAGTTGGCCAATTTACACGATGCTGTAGCCATGGTTTCGTCAGTTGTTCAGACAAAATGACCATACATTTTTTTCTGGTGATGGTTTTTTTCTGCTGTCGTTGTTGGTTATGATTATAAATTATCCAAGAAATTATGCAAGCTATATATATCATGCCTTAGAACAGGCAAAGAGACCATCTTCTTGTTTTTCTGGAGATGTTCATGTTTCCGCACATTTGATCAAATGTATCTACTCCGTACTTGGTTGCATTATAAAATTTAATAATATCTGGCTTTCCAGTTGAATCACATTCCACTGGACCGTTGTGGATTGTCGAAAGAAGAAGCACATACTTAGTTACTTTTGTCTTATAGGATACCATTGTTTTTTGAGATTTATCATCTCGGGAGATATTTCTCTTTTATCTTGTCGTAAAGTACCAACTATAAATAAATTGTAAGGAGATTTTAAGAGCTCTAATGCTAGCGGTACCGACGTAAACCAATTATCTATGGTTATGTTACAGTTACTTCCGTACACACCCTGAGTTAATTATTTTACATAATATTCTCCTAGAGACAGTCCATTGGTTTTAGTTTCCTTTCCCAAATACAATTCTGCATCGAACACATATTTGGTACCTACGTCACACAGCATTACTATTTTTAGTCCATATTTGGCTGGTTTGTTTGGGATATACATCCCTTCCCCTAAATAAAGGACATCTTCCCCTAAAAGCCAGTAGCTGCTCATCGATTGTTAGGTATGATCCGGGCTTATAGGACGTTTTGCAGTTCTGTATAAGATCATTCCATATTTCACGAATGGCTGCTAATAGGTTTGTTTCTTTTCTGTCTGGTCTAGACATTTTATCATCAAAACGTAAACATTCTATAAGACATTCAAATCTGTCCCGGCTCATAGTTGCTTTATATATCGCACCATAACTTTTGTCATCAAACATTTGTCTTGTCGCTAAATGATTGTCTTTTTGGGCAGCAGCAAAAATAAGTAGTCCTAGAAGTGCATGCAATTCGTCAATATTCACTTTTAAGCTTGTAAGTTTTCTGACTTTATATTTTTGTGTCCTAAGAGAAATTTTGTGCTCTAAGAGAGCATTTGTATATCCTACAATTTTTGCCAGACACTCTGAAATCATAAAACAATGAAAAGCATCTAAGGGAGTTTGTGCTTTCTTGGTTTTATCAGAGGGACCTTCAACAAAATGTACGGAGTTACGTTTTGGAGTTTTAGTAGCGGCCTTTAGTTGAGAGGACACCTCTGTCCATTTTTAGTTTTCAGACTCGAAGGCAACCGAGTTTGCTTTTCTGTAGCTGCAATTTCTGGAGATTTTTCTTTATTTAAAGGAATTTGCTAAGCAGGACATTTCTTTTACTTGTCGATTTTAGAGCCATTACTTTCTTTTCTTGAAAATACTGAAGTAAACTGTTTTTGCAACCCATTACTCTTTTTAGAACTTTTTTTCTTTTCTTACTACTGGATGGTAAGTCATGGTCGGAATCATTTTCGCTTGATGGTTCGAACTCTGATTTAGATGGACTGAATACTTCTAAAATGGCACCTTCTGTTCTAAAATCCACTTTCTGATATATCAGAATTGTTATCCGATTCTTCTGGCCAAAGTTCTTTCAGGCAGAAATGCAACTTAGCTTCCAACTCCCGCTGCGTGAGAGGTCTGTGCATGTCTCTATTTTTCGTATTCATGTTTTACACTAAAAAAAACAAAACTGATAATGTCGTTGGTTTTGA
Source organism: Diabrotica undecimpunctata (assembly GCF_040954645.1). Lineage (NCBI taxonomy): Eukaryota > Metazoa > Arthropoda > Insecta > Coleoptera > Chrysomelidae > Diabrotica > Diabrotica undecimpunctata. The sequence goes on from NC_092803.1 coordinate 182,197,863, forward strand.
AATTGTAACGTTATTAGGGGAGAGTTACCTAAGACGGGACGGTTCCCAAGTAGGGACACTAGCAATTCTAGTTTTCTTTTACAGATGCCAAACAGAAATCCAAATTCCTATTACAAAAGAAAAACTGATCGTGGAAACTGGTCCGTTCAAAGTATGATTCTAGCTGTACAAAAAGTTCGGAATAACGAACTATCGCTTCGAGAAACTGCTAACAGATATAATATTCCTATAAGTACTCTTCAAAGACGAGTTACAAACAAAAATAAAATCGTGACCGAAAATGACAAATATCTTGGTCGGTTTAGGCAAATATTCTCAGTTGAACAGGAACACGAAATTTTAGATCATATTCTTGAAATGGAAAAGCGATTTTTTGGAATCACTTATAAAGAACTTCGTTGTCTGGCATTTGACTTTGCCCAAGCCAATAATATTGCTAACAATTTTAATAAAGATACTCGAATGGCCGCTAAAAAGTGGGTTTATGGGTTTTTGAGTCGACATAGAAATATTTCTCTGAGAAAACCAGAAGCAACCTCATACGCTAGAGCTACAGGATTCAACAAGAATGCAGTCCAAAGTTTTTTCAACAACCTGGAAAGTATTTATAATAAACATCACCTCACTCCAGATAGAATCTGGAATATTGATGAGACCGGAGTGACCACCGTCCAAAAATTATCTAAAGTTCTTGCTCAGAGGGGTAAAAAGCAAGTGGGAGGTTTAACAAGTGCCGAAAGAGGAATTAATGTCACTATAGTAGCTGCTATGAGTGCAAGTGGCAATTTTCTTGCGCCTGCTTTTATATTTCGCAGAAAGAAAATAAAACCAGAGCTGATGGACAATGCACCTAACGGTAGTCCGGCATTTCCACAGGACAAAGGATGGATGGATCGTGATGTTTTTTTAAAATTCATAAAATATATTGCACAACAAACCAGACCTTCGAAGGAGTGCAAAATTCTTATTATTTTGGACGGCCATTGTTCACATACAAAAAGTTTAGACGTTATAAACTTCTGTCGCGAGAATGGTATTATTTTATTATGCCTGTTACCACACTGTACGCATAAAATGTAACCCCTAGATGTTTCGTATTTTAAATCATTTATGAGTTATTATTTGTACCTTACTAGATGGCTAAAAAATCATTGTGGTCGTACATTTGGAATATATTAAATCTCAGGGGCTATTGCAGAAGCCTTCTCAAAGGCATCTTCTGTACAGATAGCGACAAATGGATTTCGAGTAACCGGAATTTGGCCTTTTAACGAAGACGTATTTCAAGACTGCGAATTCGCTCCCTCTAAAACGACGGAACAATCAGTGGACAATAAAACTACATCACAGTTCAATAAATTACCCGTAATGATGGCTCATACCGAAGGCATAAATCAAGTTGAAATGTATGATAATCCGATTCCTTCAACCTCAAAACAGTCTGTTTTAAGGTCACCTAAAAATGGCGATTCCGAAGATAACAGACCGATACAGAGAAGCCAAATCATTCCTATCCAATTTCCGACATCCAAGGTAAAAGTGACTGATATTAGTCCGCTACCAGAGGCACAGAAAAAGAAAGGTAAGACTTCTTCTAGACATTCTCTGAAATCCACGATACTCACGTGGACATAAGACTGGTACAACTGCAAAATATGTTCAAATTGGGCTCATGAGTCTTGTGGAATAATGGATGATCTCTATTTTATTTGTGGAAGTTGTATAGAGTAATGTCCCTTTTTGAGAAACCCAACGGATCATCTTAGGATTCCGGTTTCTCATGATGGGACATTCACACTTTTTTTTAATAACAAAAAACGAAACATATTTTTTATTTTTTATTTAGTTTATATCTAAAATGTGTTAATAATTAGAATAAAGTTTCATTTTATTACCTCAACTTTTTTTTTTAATATCTATAGATTTTCAAGTATTTGTTATAAAAAAAAACTGTCCCAACATGGGTGATTCTCCCCTACTTAACTTCGTACTATTTACGCTGCTGTGCTCATTTGCAGGCACTTCACTAATAATCTAGGTGTAACTGTACTTGTAAAACGTTTCGATATAACTAATAAGTAAGAATTAAAGACCGGGGGAGAAATATTGCTGTACCCCTTCCAGAATATCCTACAACAACGACATTGTCGTAAAAATTACGATAGTCAGTATTTCATAGTGAAACAAACATCTAAATCCAATTTTTACGAATAAGACTGACGCATGCAAAATTAGCAAAACAGTTACATATTTTATCATTTTTGGCTTTCCCTAAAATCATACCTTGTATGTACATGTTTACGAATATTACCGTGTCTTTATTTGGGTGATAAATTATCCAGTGTCCACTAGCACACAAGGAGATAAAGCTAAATGTTGCTTTTGCAATCTGGCTAAAATAAATGAGCATTCAAGCGAGGGTTATAATGACGAATTCACAAAAATTGCTTCATGGTAGATAAGCGTGAGTTAACTGGTAATAAAATATGTGTGCTCTATATATCCAAACTGACAGATTAGATATAGTTTATTATTTATTATTAGTATATGGCTATAAGAAATGTATAACAATTACTTATATACTATACGATATTTAATAAAAACAATGCCACTTCTATCTTTTCACCTTTTATTTATATCTATGTGGATTTGTGGATTTGTATTCTCTATTACATTTCTATACTAAAACAATTTTTAATTGAAGGTGATTACTTGGCAACATCGCACTTAAAGCGGCGAAATCGCACATAAACACAGTAAAATTGTATTGTTATTATAGAGAACCTAATACAGTACTTCAAAAAACAGAAAACTTTTCAAAATACTTATTTTTTCATTATACTAAACAATCTGAAATTTTAATATTAGTGTATAGGAGATAAGTCAATCCTCACAATCTTAAGTAAGTTTTTTAGTGTTGTTGAATTTTTAGGCTACCGGTTTCAAGGCTTACAATATGCTCAATCATCAGGCCACAGTACATAGATCTTTGTTTTAACAAAAACTAAAAACTAAAAACAACATGAAACAAAAAATAAACTCCTAATACAAAACAAGAGTCTTCTTCTTCTGGTTCCTATCCATTTCGGATGTTGGAAATCATATTGGCAATCATGACCTTGCTCGCTGCGGCTCGAAACAGCTCCGTTGAGGTTTTCTTAAACCATGTTCTTAAATTCCGCAGCCATGATATTCTCCTTCTACCGGGTCCTCGCTTACCTTTGACTTTACCCTGCAATATAGACTGCAGCAGGGAGTAACGGTGATGATTTCTTATAACGTGTCCCAGATATTGCAATTTTATGCGTTTGATCGTAAACACAATCTCTGGTTCCTTCTTCATTTTTTCTAGAACTTCCTTGTTCGTGATCCTTGCTGTCCATGATATTCTCAGCATTCTTCTATAAAGCCACATCTCAAATGCTTCAAGTTTTTTAATAGTGGTGTCTGTAAGCGTCCATGCCTCCGCCCCGTACAACAACACAGAGAAAACATAGCATCTCAAATGTCTCATTTTTGTATCTAGGGATATGTTGTGACTTTTGAAGATAGCGCTCATTTTGTTAAAGACCGTTCTTGCCTTTCCTATGCGGCACTTTATTTCCTGTACATTGCTCCACTGTTCGTTTATAATAGTTCCCAGGTAGCAATACTGTTTTACTCGCTCTATCTGCGTCCCATTAATGTATAGATGAGCCCCATTTATATTCTCCTTGCTAATAATCATTTGTTTCGTTTTGTGGGTATTAATGGTTAGTCCGTACTGTTGACTGTACTCGTTTATTCTGTCCATTAGCCTCGGAAGTCCCTCTAAACTATCTGCTATCACCATGGTGTCGTCGGCATTTCTAACATTGTTTACTCGTTTCACCATTTAGAAGGATGCCTTCGTCTATTCCGTAAAGAGCCTCGTTAAAAATTTTCTCTGAGTACATATTAAATATCAACGGCGATAGGATACATCCCTGTCTAACTCCACGTAGTATTTTTATGTGATCTGTTTCATCTCCGTTAATTTTCATGTATGCGGTCTTTTTCATGCATGCGAATAAGAGTCAATGAGTTAAAATTCAAAATTAAATTAATCAAGCAAACATCTGTACCTTAAGAGTTGTACCTTAAGAGGTAAAAATAATTTAGTGAGAAAATTGACATAATATACAATATAATGAGACATTGTTTGGCATTTAACATATTGGCATTGGTTGTAAGCAGTTTGATGGAAACTGAACAGTATAGTCGGTCTATAGTTGATTACATTGATATAGGTTATAAAAATTAAATAAAAATTATAAGTAAAAAGTTAACTGTTAAAAAAATTATATGAAAGACTTATATATTATCAGATACAAGAAGGCTCTTTTGTTATGTATAATTATGCAAGTCATATGTGGGTAATAGGGAGGTTTTATCTCACATTTTGAATTTGGTAGCAACGCAATTTGGTGGCAATGAAGTTGCTAGCAACAACAACTGACAAAAGCAGACAAAAGGCGAAAGTAATAATGATGATATAATATAATTAAGTTACAAATAAATAAATATTTCGTTGTATATTGATTTGTATTATCAGTCTTTTCGATTTCAGAAGATATTTAAAAATTATTTTAAAAATAAAATTATAGGGGCGCTTTTTAGCCTCTTTCATAGTAAAAGCAATATGATGTACCTACAGCTGTGCTCAAAACGAATCACGAAATATCAAAATCAAATATAGACTTTTCGTTTCTTTCAATCACAAAAGTATAGCGTATTGTGATGAAATGTATGTATGCCTTCCAAATATATTTTTGCAAAATATAAAACAGGGAAGAATAATAACACAACATCAATTTTGTATATGGAAATACGCGTGAAACGGGAAGTTACTTGTCCTACAAAAATAGAGGTTAATATACACAATCTTTCTTTATCCTTCAACTGGTATTGAGATATTGCGTTATTTTAATAGTAATTATTATTATTTATTGTAGTCTTGGGTCAGTTTTATATCATTGTTTAATTGGATTAGAATTTCACGAGTATCTTATGTTTTAAGAATGTACGACAGACAAGGCGAAAAGCTCGGGTTCGTTCGGAAAAATATTCCCATGAGATTTTTTTGCATGATAACTTTCATGAGAGAACCCAAAATAAGGTTCAAGAGGTCGCCCAGGCGGAAAGCTCTTCAAATTTTTTTAAACAATTTTTTTTTAAATAAGTTGTAACAATCAATTTTTTCGGCCCAGACTGATTTTTTTAAAATTTTTGGATTATTTTGAACAAAATATGCATATATATTTTGTAGGTGCAGTAAAATAAACAGTAAAAACGTCTCAATTTTGGTTTTTATATTATGTGATGTGAAAAATAAGATCTTGTATGTACCACTGGTGTTACCGGATGATTCCGCCCATTGAGCAACATCCATTTTTCGGGCCAGAGGCCCTCTGGCTGGATTATGTTGCTCTCCAGAAGTAATCATCTTAATAACATCCTTGGCGTATAAATAACTCAAACCATTGTTTTTTAATTGAATTAAAATTGAAATTAAATTTAAGGTCGTTACTCACTATTCTGGGCATAGCTAAATTCAATGTAAAAGTTTAAATTAAATAACGCAAAAACTATGGCAGATATTAAGATAATTCTTTTTTATATGATAGGTCTTGATAAATTAGTCCAGCAATACGGTCTTTGTCTGTCAGCTCCATCGTAACGGCTCAAACTAGACTGCAATATTTTGGCGCATTTATAGTGTACATGTCAACAGTCAGTAATGCCGCATTTACACGTGTCTTGAGTAAGTAACTAAATCAAGTGACCAAATTGAAAAGCGGTTTGCTCAAGTAAGTGTCTATATGCATTTCAGTAAAACAGTTTATTTTATAATGGAAGAAAGTGAATTTCATGCTCGTTCGCAGAGGGGTATTCTGCAAGTATGTAGACAATTGCCTGAAGAATTATCTGACAAAATTGTAAGTCACAAGAAAAAACATGTGTGGATTAGAAAATGACTGTCAAGGAGAGAAGATCTTGGCGCTTCAGCCACGTTACTAAAAGTACTTGCACCTGAAGATCAGACCGACTGCCGTAATTGTATGAGAATGTCTAAAGAAAGTTTTAACCAGTTGTTGGACAAAACTAGTCCTCTTATTAGTAAAAAAGATACGGTAATGAGAGCTGCTATGCATGCAATAGTAAAGTTAGAAATAATATTATCCTATTTGGCTACATAAAGGCTGTTTCGTGTGTCAAAATCTGCAATTTCGTTATTTGTACCTCATACCTCACTGTATGAAATTCGAATATTCAACCACGCCGAATCCCTGTATATTCATAACGTTTATTTTATATTAATATTTATTTTTTACAAACAACGTCTTTAACATTCCGCAAACATGGTCTATCTCGTTACTCTTCTACAAATTTCATTGTCGTGTCTTCGCTCCAACGAGACATTGCCGTTCATTTTGTATTACCTACTAATGCACTGCACTAAATTGGGTATCTACACTTGTGTAGTGAACGGTTCTCTTCAGCCTTAGATAATCCAACTTTGAACATAGGCCTCCCCCAAATCAATCCAGTGTTTTCTATTTTGCGCCACTTGCTTCCAGCTGTGTCCTCTAATCTTCTTGATGTCATCAGTACATCTCATTTGTGGTCATTCTCTGCTTCTCTTTCCTAACCATTATCTCCATTGTTATATTTCGTGGTTCCATCTTTTATCCTTCAGTCGGGCATTGTGTCCTGCGAACCTCCATTTTAATTTAGCAGCATGTTCTCCTACGTCTTTTACTTTGGTGTTGCTTCTAATCCATTTGTTTGTTTTTTGTCTATAAGTCTCACCCTGAGCATTGATCTTTCCATCGCTCTTTATGCCCTTACTATTTTATCCATATTAGAGTTAGTGAATGTCCACGTATGTGAACCATACGTGAGTATGGGGAGGATACACTGATCGTAAATTCTGGTTTTCAAATATTGTTCTATTTTAGTGCTTTTCAAGATCTAACTCAGTTTTCCAAATCCTGCTCACGCTAACCTTATTCTTCTGGTAATTTCGGCAGTTTGATTTTCTTTGTTAACTTTTATTGTCTCTCCCAGGTAGATGTCTACTGTTTCTAAATTTATGTCGTTCAACGTTATTTCTCTAATGTTCGGTGTATTTGTCATTATTTTTGTTTTTTCCAAGTTCATCTTAAGACCTACTTTTTCCGAAGCTTGATATAGTTGCGTCATCATGGTCTGTATTTCTTTAAAACTTATAGCGAATATTACAATGTCATCAGCGTATCTCAAATGACTAAGTTTTCTTCCATTAGCATTTATTCCTTTATCTGCCTAGTTATTTTCTTTGAACACGTCTTCCGGTCCAAGTGTGAATAGCTTTGGTGAAATAACATCTCCCTGGCGAACTCCTCTGTTGATTGGTATAGCTTTGGTTTTCGCATCTATATGTATTTTCATTGTAGCTTTCTTACAAATTGTATGTATGAGCATTCTGTATCGGGAGTCCATCCTGCATCCTGCAGTTGTTCATAGCTCTCTCTATTGCCCAAAGTTTTAGGAAGTCGAATGCCTTTTCATAATCAACGAAGCCAATGTATAAGTTCAAATCATATTCATTGGCTTTTTCTATTAGCGTTCTGACTGTAAGAAGATAATCCACTGTACTGTAACCTTTTCGGAATCCTGCCTGCTCTACCGGTTGATAGCTATCGAACTTCGACGTTAACCTGTTAGTTACTACTCTCATAAACAATTTGTACATTTGAAACAGCAGGGAGATTGGCCTATAGTTCTTCAGAACTCCCCTGTTTCCTTTTTGGAAGAGAAGTATTGTCAAACTTTCATTCCAATCATCTGGGACTTCTCCTTTGTGAAGACATTGGTTGAAAAAATTTTTCAATTCTTCGAGAATAATTTCACTCCCCTCCTTCAACATTTCTACAAGTATTCCATCTGAGCCCGGAGCCTTATTGTTGTTTAGTTGTATCATAGCTTGTTTTATTTCGAAGGATTCTATGTTAGGTAGTATTTCTGAGTTGCCATTCGTTATCTTTCTCTTAAGATCTTCCTTTGCAGTGTTATCCGGGTTCTTGTATGAGGAATATAAATCACGGTAAAATGTTTGAGTAACTTTTGAGATTTGGTTCTTTGCTCTTATTTCTTTTCCACCTTTATCTTTCAATGAGATTATTATAGGCTTTCCTCAGTTTGATCTTAAGCATTTCAGGCCTCGGTTCTTTTCTATTATTTTTTTACCTTGTTTTCATTGTAGATCCTTAAATCTTCCTTACTCACTTCTTTATTTGTTTATTCAATTCTTTATCCATCTCTTTTCCATCAACCGTTTTGTTCCATCACTTATTCCGTCTTCTTTATTTTTCGTTTCTTTGCAACAGTCAGTCCCGCTTTCAAGAGCTTCATTGCATTTCTTTATTAATTATGTTCATGTCGGAATATTCTTGTTAATATTGTTCTAGAAATTCTTTTCTTAATACTTCTCTATACTCATCGCCCTTCTGTCGCATTTTAGTTTGATCTATCTGATTACAATAATTATGTGGCCTGTTTCTACTGGTTTTCGTCTGTTTAACCAGAATCCTTGCTCTTAAAAGGAGATGATCGCTGCCAATTGTGAATCGATTGAGAGCAGTTATATCTTTAAAAATGTCTTTGTTCCCACACAAGAAGTAATCGATCTCGTTTTTCGTCTTTTTATCGGGAGATATCCACGTCAATTTTCGGTTTGCTGATTTCTTGAAGTGTGTGTTCATGGCATATAAATTTTATTGTTTTAAGAAGTTATACAATTTTTCTCCTTTTTTGTTTCGTGTGCCATAACCATGCATCCCTATTTTAGTTTCAGGATTTTTTTCTTTTTTATCTAATTTTGCGTTGAAATCTCCCATAATGATGGTATACTTTGTATTATTTTCTTCTAATGCTGTTATCAAATCTTCTTGGAACATTTCAACTATCTCTTCCTGATGTGTTGTTGTGGGAGCATACACTTGTACAACCTTGATATTAATCTTGGTAGTGAGCGGTTGGTATTAAGAAAAATGATGGCGAGGAAGCTACTTGCACGAAAAAATAGAAAGGCTTTCTATTTACTTGACTAAATTACTGACTAAATTGTCTACTTAAGTAAGTAGTAAATTAAAACTAAATAATTTGTTTACATGATGCAAGTTGCGTGATTTAGTCTCTTGATTTAGTTACTTGCACAAGTTACTTAACACGTGTAAAGGCGGCATAATGTTAACATAACTTTTAGTTGCGTTCAGTTTGTCAGCCGTACAAGCCACGTTTACACTTATAAATATTTATGGCACGACTAGGTATAGAGTCCTGAAAAGGAAAGGGGCGCTAATATACAAACAAACCGTGAATAAAATTACATACACATGGAAAAAACAAACAGATGGAATTTATTGCATGTTGGTGTACCTACAGTGTATTATCATATTATCAAAAAATATTTTTTGTGTGTACAAAAATATCCTAAATTCAATAAATTCACAATTACCTTTGATATAACATTGCCAAAGGTAACAATAATGTAACCCAAGAATTTTAATCAAGGAAAAGGAAGATTAACTTTAAACGTTTGACAAACGTTGATAAATTCTTGGTTTAATTAATGACTAAACTCCAGTTAATTAAAAAGTCTTCTCTCGAATTCGTGTTAAACTTCTACAGGGTTTATTTTATATACAGCAGAAACAAATCATTTCGTTTTTAACTTTTATGCAAAAATAATATTTTATGGAGATGTAGTTATTGAAAAAACTGGTTCTTTGTTGCACTAGGGTAATAAACGTTTTTAATGCACTCATCTACCATTCTTTTCAATTCATCAATTTATAATTGTAATTCACAATAAGTGTGAAGAATACCTGACTCGTTCTCAATATGGTTTTAGAAAGGGTACAGGCACTAGAGAAGCAACTATGGGATTGACACTGATAGCAGAAAAATTTCTTGAGGTTCAAAAACAGCTGCATGTGTGCTTTTTTGATTATAGAAAGGCCTTCGACAGCATCAAACACGGAAAATTGATTGAGGTGCTAAAAGAAGTAGGGTTGGATGGACACGACATAGCTATCATAAGTAATACATACTAAAACCACACAGGATGCGTTCGAACAGAGAACGGAAACACCAAGTACATCAACATAGAACGAGGAGTGCGTCAAAGGTGCATTTTATCCCCCCTATTATTTAATGTATACGCCAAACATATAATTAGAGCTTCCTTGAAGATCGCCCTGGAGGTACGAGAGCCAATGGAATCATCATTAACAATATTAGATATGTCGTTGACACCGTAGTATTAGCAGAAACAGAAGACCAACTAAAAATATTGATGAACATATTATCAGAAGAAAGTCAAAGGCTGGGCTTGGACATTAACTTTTCCAAAATCAAAATTCTGGTATTCCATAAAAACCCCCATGAACAAGTTACACCTAACATACAAATAAATGGTATCAACCTTCAGAGTTCCCAAAGCTTCATATACCTGGGCAGAGAACTAAATAGTCAACTAGACCACTCAAAAGAAATTAGAAGACACATTAAAATAACAAGATCTGGTTTCATGAATATGCGTAAAACGCTCTGTAGCCCCAAGCTATCAGTCTCAATAAGATTGAGAACACTAAAATGTTATGTGTGGTCTATATTACTATATGGCTGTAATTCCTGGACATTAGAACATTATGACGTCAATAAATTAAATTTATTTAAAATGTGGATGTACCGCCGAATGCTAAGAATCAGCTGGACCAGCAGAACTACGAATGAAGAAGTACTGAGAGCAATGAACACACGCCCTCATCTGGTCAATACTATCAAAATTAGAAAGACGTCATATCTAGGACACATAATGCGCCATAGGGAATTTGAGCAGCTCCAGGTAATATTAGAAGGCAAGATTGAAGATAAAAGGGGCATAGGACGAAAGAAAAAATCTTGTCTACGAAACACCAGAGATTGGACCCACACAAGAGGAAATGAGTTAATTCATCAAGCCTAGAACAGAGAAGGCACTTAGGAGGAGGAGGATCTATCATTCTAATATAGCGTTTTTTGGTCGTTAGAAACATAAACATAAACCGACAGACATATTTAGCCAATTTCCTGTAAGATTATATCACATTTTAAACAATTGCTCACTGTATATTACTTTCAACCATATTTAGTACACACAGGATTCAGAAATCATTAGAAAATGTATTTTATTAAAAAAGCATTAGCAAGTGTGACTGAAAATTATTATGAACATATACCTAATGTTAATGTCTTCGAGCACACGGATAATATTTTGATAATGCAACTGCAGTTATAGAAACTTTAGTCACAAGTGATTTTTGACAATTTGTAACAATTTTTATTTGTCTACCACGTGGGGCGCCAGTTGTAATAATATATACCTGCTTATAGGGGGTTAAAAGGGAAACGTTTGCGAACGGCTGCTAGTGTTTTGGTTTGAGATCTAGGTCGTGGATAAAGGTACTTTATTTGAGGGACTGGAGAAACTAACTAAAAAAAAAGAAATCAAAAACATACTTACAGAGATGTCCTGGGCAACAATACACAAGAAAATTCTTAAACTATTTAAAATAGACGCAGACAATCTGTTCTCCGACTTCTAAATTTTACACTTTTTAATTCCCGATGTTAAAAGCTAATAACGGATAACGATAACGAATTTTAAGAAAATCAGAACTCAAACAATTAAACTGACTGCTATCGCCGCTAGTCCATCAAAGAGTTATCTCATCATCCCAGATCAGTACAAATATAAGTTTCCTGTTTATTTGATGCGCAAATATCTAGGCGGAATCAAGATCAAACGAAACAGCAATTATAATTATTATAAACAGACTCGAAAATGTTTATATTATCAATCTCAGAGACGCAAAAAGATTAAAAATCTTTTTCGGTGTTTTATTATATACGGGGTGAAATGAAAATGCTACAAATTACATAATTTAAAATTTTAAAATGAGTGATATTACTTGAACAATATACACTTCGCTTCAAAATTAACGCATAATTTTAAAATTATGATTTTATTCGATAAATCTTTACTTTGTACCAATATATACCGGTATATTGTAGGAATCGTATCGGTAAAACTGCAAAAAGGCAGTTTTATAATTTTTTGCAAGTAAATTGAAAACATGATAGCAGTTTATTTTAGTTCCAATTTATTTTGGTTTGAATACGTTTCGCAAAATCTTCAAAGTAGTTTTGTCAAGTTTATTTAAAGTTGAATGTTAAGTTCATCTTACCTGTGACACATGTACCGTCAAGAATTGACGGCATAGGTTCTAAAGTTGTTATTACATATTGTAGTATTGTTTTATATTTGATTCATGTAAGAATGCAGAAGGATTACAAGATCCTGATCAAGATCGATTCTGGAGACCTTGTATACAGAGAAAGGTTTGAAAGGTTTAAAACGTATTAACAACAGTTTTGTTTTGTTATAGTCCAATTTAGTGAGCCGTATGTAACGATTGCTCTAATTACTTCTTTCTCTTCTTCTTCTTTTTATATTGACATGACTCTGTCTGTATTTCAATGTGCCTCCAGTAAGTTGTCGTTCCATCGTTTTCGTGGTCTTCCTACTGATCGTCTTCCTATTGGAGAACCGTCTCTTACCGTCTTTACTACTCTGTTGCCATTCGGCTTATGTCATCGTTCCATTCTACTCTTTTATTTCTTACCCAGTTCTTGATGTTCTCCACATTGCATCTAAATCGTATATTTGCATATCGTATATCTAGATTTGTCTCCATTTTTGAAGCGAGGTATTAAGATGCTTGATCTCCATTCTTGAGGAATTCTATTTTGTTCTATTATTTTTTGGATAATTTTTGATAGTTGTTTGGTCAGATCTGGCCCTGCTTACTTTAGGAGTTCGTTTGGTATTCTGTCCTCTCCTGGTGATTTTCTTTTTTTAATTTCCTTAATGCTTCCTTTACCTCTTTCTCCTCATTATTTATGTCTTCGTTTGTCTTCACCTCTGATGTTGGTGGTTGATTATCGTCACCTTTAGCAAATAGGGATCGAGAGTAGTCTACCCATGTTTCCTTCTGAATGTGTTTGATTTTTATTAGTTTGTTCATCTCTTTTCTTTGTCCTCTGATCATTCTCCATATTTCTTTTTGTGTTCCGTAGACGTCGTTTTCCATTTGTTTTGAGAAGCTCTGCCAGTGTTCCCTTGTTATTTGTCTAACTAAAATATTCGTTTCATTTCTGACTAGTTTATTATGGTTGTATGCCTGTTGTGTTTGTTGTGTTCTGTATTGTAAAAAGGCTTTCTTATTTTCTCCAAGTGATTCTGTTGCTGCCTTAATTATGTTATTTTTGAGTTTTCCCAGCTTTCCTTGATGTTACCGTTTCCTCTAATCACTTTTCTGTCTATTTAATTCTTCAATGATAACAACAGAATCTTTGTCTTCTGTATGTCTTGCAATTCGTAAAAGTCTTTTGTCATTTTTCTGTATCCAGTACCAGTATCTTACTGTGCATATCGTTGTCGTTAGTTATAGTGGCACCTAGATATTGCAATTCTTTGATACTTTCAAAATTGTTTGTGTCCATAGTGTCCATATTTTAAACTATTAAATACCTATGTACTGTGCAGTTGATGTGCATATATTTTTAAATTGAAGTGATTATGCTCGGTATGATGTTTTTGCACGTGCCCGAAATAATGTTTTAGCGTGACACGAAATATCGAAACTCTTACCGTAACCTTGCGGTATACAGTAATATAAGTATATAATGTAAATACATATACACTTGTAATAAAAACAAAATGATGGTTAGAAAACGTCATTTTATTTTTTATAAGTTTTTTAAAACAATTCGAAAACGAAGAGATTGATTTTGCTAATTTTGATATTGAAATATTTGTAGAAGTTCATGGAAGGTTTAAAAGATGGTAAAATATGATGAAATTTTTTTTGAATTTTACAATGTTACACGTCATTAAATCTTTTATTCAAATGTAAATAACAACAAAAATAAATAAATATTGTACATATATATGTACCAAAAGAATAATTCTTGTACAAAATTTATATTTATTATATATAATTTTTTTTCGGAAACAAGATCGGCCATTGTTACTAGCTACTTTGGACGTACGTATTTATTCATAGGTTCCATCCTAATTTTATTATATCGATGGTTATATAATATACTCCTCTGGATTGACGTCACTAAACTCTTGGCTATCTTCACGTCTATTTACTTTTTTATTTTACACACGATTGAGTGGAGTTCGATTCCCCTCCTAAGAGAAATTGTTTGTTTTTAAAATCCATTAGAATGAAATATAATGATAATCAAAATTAAATACTTAAACAGAAATACAAGATAATATTAAAAATGTAAATGATGAATAAATTCTATATTATATTTAACAAATTTTGAATATTACTAAAATCATTAAATAAAATGTTTAAGGGAAAAATTAAGATTTGTGAAATTTTATTTAAACTTAAATGTGTGGTGCTATTATAAAAAATATTAACAATTCGGTAATAAGCAGACATAAAATTTTAGTAACCCATATATAGTAATAACGCTCTATAAGAAGTATTCACTTCTGTGTCTTCTCCAAGTGCCACGCATCGTTTTCTATATTTTTAAATAGCGTTTTGTATTATCCTGAGCTTAGTGCAAATAAATTGGTTTACATTATTTTGGTTTTGCATTGTATATAACCAATCTAAAACGTATTTAATCATCATCATCATAAGTGACTCGACAATCCGTTGTGGATCTTGGCCTGCTCACAAAGAAGTCGCTACTCCTGTCGATTCCTGGCAACTTCCCTCCATCTTCCAACCCTTAGAATCTGTAGGTCTTTATAGGAAAACGTATTTAATACACTCAAAATTTTTACGTCACATACGTCACAGCAATTAAACGCTTACTTTTTGCAGTAATAATGATTCATTGTTGTTTTGTATATTAATCTATAAATAAATATTGTACAAGAGATTGTATAAAAATAAAATCATATAAATTTTTATAGGGGCCCCATAGGCTCCAAACAACTTGTTGCTGATACGAAATATAAATGTATTAAAAACTCATTTGCCTCTATTAGGAAACAGACAAATTTTATATCTCAACCCTCGTCATCAACTGAATCTTCGTCCTACCGGGAGTTCGCTACCGATTTCCCAATCAAATTATACTTGGCGTTGACTATCTAATTATTGTGGCCTCTCATCCCGAGCACAATCACGATCGGATGCTGATGACCTAGTTGAAACCCTGTGTTTACTTTTCATTTTGTTCTGTTTCTTGCCTTACTACCTTTAAGATTTTATGTTGTGTGCTATAAGATATCTAGAGAGTGCACTTCGTTGCAATGTCTATTAGAACTACGGTTTCGATTTTTTTTTTTGATAGAAAATTGTTTTAAATATTTATTGATTATTAACTATGTTCTGTTCCGCTTCTCGTATCCTTATGCCTTTTCACAGGCGTCGAATTTGGGTTTTTGTTCCTTTGTTTCATACTTATTTTATTTATATTTATTATAATTAATTTAATTATGTCTATTAATATTCCTCTATAGTTTTTTATATTCTCTTAATTTTTTCTTTTCTTTTCCATTTAAACAGCTTCACTTCAACTCTTTTTCGTTCCAGTCTTTGAATGTGGACAGATTAGCTGTTAGTGGATAAGCATTTTCTTCGCTTGCTTTTAATTACACCAAAATCTTGGCTCTCTGTAACTTTATTAAAAGATAGTTCTTCTAGAATCGCATTAGGTTTATTCACTGATGGTTGCTTAGGTTATTCTAATTCTTGGTCTATTAGAAACTCATTTGGTTTATTCACTTCTGCTTCTTCATGTTCTTCGGAATCAGGACCTGGCTGGGTTTTTGCTACTTGTTTTGTCAACGCTTTTAAATCTTCTTTAGTTGATATATTTTCTAGAGCGTCTTCTGGGAGTGATAAAGTTTTTAAACCAATTTTGCTAGAAACCCCAAACATAGCTTCATACGGACTGCACTTGGTAGAATTAAAAGGACATTTGTTCAACAAATTAGGATGGCGATCTTCCTACCATTCAGAGCGTACTAAACCATGTAATTATTTCCAAATCGAAGGACCACCCACTAACGTAGAAAATAAGAACACAAGCATTTTAAACAATACGTAATTTAATGATTGAATGTTACTACAACTAAGTTAATATCTAGCCAAAGTTTTAGCGCAATGTTCTTTTATTGAAACCGCCGATCACTGTCCACCTTACACTAAAAATGTTACTTATAATTATGACTTCAACCAAGGATGTTCTCTTTAATATTCATATAATTGATTAAGAATGAGTGTTAGCTTTTAACTATAAGCTATTTGACAATAACTAGGTAACTATTTAACTAAGCGACAGTTGAAATTCTGAACCATGAATGCGTGTATGCGATACTAACTAATATGTGAACACTGAATGCTATGCGTAAGCAAACTATAAACAACGAATGAGTCGACCCACTTGGTCATATACTACAACGATACTTCTTCTTCTTCTTCTTCTTAGGGTGCCTGTCCGTTGGCTATGATGACTTTGTTGGTTGCTATACGAAATAGCTGTGTTGAGGTCTTTCTATACCATTCTCTCAGAAGCCAGGATATTCTTCTTCGTCCTGGGGCCTTTTTCATTTAATTTTACCTTGCAAAATGCATTGAAGTAGCTCGTATCTGCCTTGATTTCTCATTATATGTCCCAAGTACTGCAGCTTACGGCTCTTCACGATGTTGACCAAATCCGCAGTGGTGTTCATCCTCCGCAGTACTTCTTCATTGGTGATTTTGTCTGCCCATGGTATCTTTACGATCCTTCTGTATGACCATAGCTCAAAAGCCTGAAATTTTGATAGAGTTTTCGCCTTCAATGTCCACGTTTCTACTCCGTACAGAACTTGAACACAGAACTCAGAACTCATAGTCAAGAATGCACTTTTTGCCTTTCCGATGCGACATTTAATCTCTTGGATATTGTCCCACTACTCATTAATTATAGTTCCCAAGTAGTTGTATTGTGATACACGTTCAATTCTCATTTGTTTCACATACAGATTTGCTCCAGTTATGTTTTCCTTGCTGATGCTAGAGGATAACATAGAGGATGCTAGAGACAACGATACTAAATACTTAAAATTCTGATTGCAATGCCTAACTATTGCCAAGGGGTTAGCGGAGGACAACTTCGAGATTTTTATACAGAGGTAGGTAAAAACCACCTTTTGAATCCTTTCTAACAGGGAAATTTTGGGAATTGGTCAAAGAAAGTTGATCTGTGGGTAAAAATATCTTTTGAATATACTATCGGCTTCCATTAGAATTTGCTGGAGAATTTACCTTAATAGATTTTAAAAAGTATAAGTTAATTGCTACCAGTGGTGTAGCAACACTTTTATCCAGCACTTGATGCCAGAATGGCAAGCTTGGTTGTTGGTGAATTGTACAAATCGAAGACCATCTGGCCACTTGTTTGTTTCGTTGCTTCCCATCCAGGATCTCATCATATTTTAGATGTATTGATTTCCACATTCAACAGATCCTTGTGAATGACTCTGTCTTGGCTTACCGAGTACTATCTTCAAATCTTTATACATAGAGAACAGTTCTTCTATATTTCTGTTGAAAAATTCTCGTCCATTGTCGCCTTGAAGAATGCTAAGAGCTTCAAAGGCACAAAATATGTCAAGAAGAACTAATACAACTTCTCCTGCATGTTTAGTTTTTAACGGCCGTAATTATAGAAATTTTGTTAAGTGATCTTAGTTGACAAAAATGTATTTGAATTCATTATCTGCTTGGGCTTGCATATCTATTAAATCTATTTGACATCTACTATTCATTTCTTTTGACAGTATAGGTTTCACTATTAATCCTTTTTTGGGAGCTTTAAAATTTTTTTGGCACGTTTCACACAAATCCAAATAGATAGTTATGATTTCTAGAGTTATGTTCTTGTATTTCTGTTGTAATTCTTTTAATATTCTTGTTCGACCTCCATGCTCAATAGATTTGTGTGCTCTGCCTATAAATTTAAAGTATTGTTTCAAATGAACATAAAATAAAACATTCTGTCATTTTTACTGTTGGGGAAAATCAGTTTTTCAGTTTCCCGAACCTTCATGACATCATACTTTTTCAACCGCTTGTAATTATCCGGTATTTTACCACTAGTTTAAGATTTACTTACATGTACATTGCTTATTAATTTTTAATTTTTCCCTTTTGTAAGAAAACCGTATTGTGCCTTTTACTATTTATCACTTCAAGTACTTTTGTATTTAATCGCTTTTCCATTGATAAATCAAAAATAATCAGTTCTAGGATAACGTAATGTATAGTTCTGTATGTATGTAGGTTGTAACACAAAACGTTGTGTCGGCAAAGAAAAAAACTTCAAAGATAGGTAGGTAACTCAATAAACACTGCAGACTAAAGACTGATTACGCACGAGGTAAATAAATGCATTGCGGTCGATCATTATAATTTGAATTTGTCACTTTTACCAAGATCCTCTGGGAATACAATGATCTTCTGATGTATACAATTACCGGTAAAAGTAGGAAATAAAGGATTTTTAAAGAATATTTTCTAAATTTACCGTTCACTCTGGTAATTGTATACAATTATCGGTAATTGTGTACAATTATCTACTATTACCGTAACATATATACTTGTGCTATACTTAATGGGTGACTCAGTTAGAGGTACTTTTTTTGATGGGGATTTGATTGAAGATCGTGCACGAATACTGTCAAACTGACATTTCCTTTTTGTTCAGTATTGTTTAACATTTCATGATGGAAAGACTTAGCCCGGCAGAGCATCTAGAAATTATTAAGTTGTATTTTGAAAATGGGAGTATCGTGAGGAATGAGGTACCGAACGTACAATTTGTTTTACGATTAGTAAGTTTTAAACCCAGTTTTCATTATTGGATAACACGCGACCAAATAGATCACATTCAGCACGTATTGAAGAAAATATAGCGGCGGTAACGGATAGTGTACTCGAAAATAATGAAGAATCGATTCGTCGCCGTTCTCAACAGCTGGGCTTGTTATTTTACGTAAGGATCTTGATTTAAAAGCATACAAAATTCAATTAGTGCAAGAGCTGAAGTCGACCGACCTTCCGAGTCGTCACCGTTTCAGTCGATGGGCTCTTGATAAGCTTTCAGAAGATCCACTGTTTTCGAGAAAAATTTTGTTTTCAGATGAGGCCCATTTTTGGCTTAATGAGTATGTTAATAAAAACAACTGTTTGGTGTGGTTTATGGGCTTGTGAAATCGTTGGTCCATATTTCTTTAAAACAGAGGCCGTCCAGAAAGTTACTGTGAATGGAGACCGTTATCGTGCAATGATAACGGACTATTTGGTACCTGAAATTGAAGCTCATGGTCTCGGCGACATTTGGTTCCAATAAAATGGTATCACTTGCCATACAGCCCGTGAAAGCATGGCTTTAGTTCGAGAACGATTCTTTGAACAAATTATTTCACGCTTTGGGCCAGTGAATTGGCCGCCTAGATCCTGTGATATCTCACCTCTAGAGTCTTTCTTTTGGGGCTACCTAAAGTCCAAAGTCTACATGAATAAACCAGATACAATTGAGGCATTGGAGGCCAATATTACTCGAGTCATTGGTGAAATACCAATCGAAATGCTGGAACGAGTCATCGAGAATTGGAATTTCAGAATGAACCAACTTAATCGTAGTCATGGCCAACATTTAAAAGAAATTATCTTTAAGAAGTAATTGTAAAAAATGATAACAAATATTTTCAAATAAAATTTATTTTTTCCAATGTTTTTTCTTGTTGAAAAAAGTACCTCTAAATGAATTACCCTTTATAATGTAAATACTATACTATTGTAATATTATTATTAATCTAATTTATTGTTTTTATTTATTATTAAAGGTTCTACACTTATAACACTTATAAGTTTATTTAAAGTCTTTATTTGCACAATATAACTAATTTATTTACATTAATAATTATATAATTTATCTACATTTCTTATAATACGTGCGTTGGTTAAAACCCGACGCGATGTTCAAAAACTAAATAACTGTTTTCAGCAGAGTTCCTTCTTTAAATATAAAATGCCGTTAGTTCTGGAATCCCGGCGATGAATTGATGACCTTCCATCCCAAAGCAGTTCCATCAATGTAAACAGGTTTTTTTATATCGTAGGGGGACCCATGGCTCTAGAGGTTTCTGCCTGCAGGTATATTTACGATCTAAAAAATACTTAAATAGAAAAGATATTAGTAATAAATATGTTTACAGTTTTGAGTCATATGACACGTCATTATCTATCGTAACACTATGTATATATACATTTATTTAGTTTATTTTCGTCCTGTATATTGTCTCTTCTTCACTACCATCGTTTTTAGTGTTTTTCACTACTCGATCAGTTAAAATAAACAATATAAAAATAACTAACCATTTAGTATCTCTAAAATGCAAATATGAGATTGAAAACTCTAAAGTTTAAACAAACTACATAAAAATATTTTAATAAAAGATATTAACCACTTGTTTGTTATTCTGAATTTATTAGCTCTATTTTTAAAAGCCTGCAGCACGTTGTTATTATTAATTTGAGTGGTTTTTATACACAAATGGTTTTACTAGCTCCAAGTTGATTACTTTGAAATAGCAACTGGATCGACATTTTAAATATCTGTGTGTATATACCCGTTTAATGAGTTCTTGCGAAACTAGCATTGGAATTAAAAAAGGACATCACATAAGCTGGTAATGAATATTGGATTTCCGTTTTTCCTGCAGTGATTTTCGAAAGTCCTTGTTTGTTAACTTTGCTATGAATTAACAGTTGATTTTTTTGTTTTTTGTTTATTAGCATTTATTATTTGGTTAATTAATTTGCTAATAAAATAACTCTTTTGTATAACCGTCTTATTTTGCGGAACTGTGATTCTTATGCTAAATACCTTTAGTATTGTAAAGTTTATTTTAATTTACTTAAAATCTTCCAACATTAACACTAAAACACAATTAATTTATAATATTTATTAATATTTACTTAACGGTACAAATTTATATCTTTGACTATTTAGATTCTAATTTTTGTTCGCTCCCAGAATTTCTTCTCGGCGTCATTTATACGGCTGTGGATTGAATCGCGTAGTATATTCGATCAGAGGCGTACCAAGGGCTTGGAGTAACAGTATTTTGAAGACCAAACTTTTAAGATCCATTAACTAAGATGTGTCATAAAGAATAATGACTCCATTTGTAAGTCTTCCGGAAATTTCATTCGTAATACTAAAGTTTAAATGTTTTCACAAGTTAGGTATTCTTTAAAATTTTCTTCAAAACCCAAGAGTAGCAGACCATTGTTTTAAAAAGATATCACCACTATGACTTTTAATAACTCATATTAGATTATAGATTTCAAATGATTCGAAAAGGCCTATTAAGATTTCTATACTGGGAAATGACAGATTTTTTCATAATTTATGTAAAAGGCTGGCACTACAAGTCACACTGTTTGTCCGGTAGGGTAACTACGCCAATTAGGAAAGAAATCTGAACTACCAACTGACATTTCAATCTACTGAGTCAATCATATTTTGTTCTTGAAATGATACTTTTAATTAATAATACTAATAATATTAATTGTTCACCCAAACTGTTCACCTTAGTTTTGGAGGACGTTTTTAAAAACCTAAATTGGAAATATAAGGGAATAAACATCAATGGCCGCTACCTCAGTAATCTACGATTTGCAGATCACATAATCCTGATAGCTACTGACCTACAAGAAATGCAAACCATGCTTTTAGAACTACATACCGAATCTTCTAAAATAGGACTGAAAATGAATTTAAACAAAACAAAAGTCATGCACTTCGAAGACACTGTGACAATAATAACCGATAAAGTTATAGAAAAAGTTGAAGAATATATATACTTAGGACAAAAAATAATACTAAATAGGGAAATTCAAACTGAAGAAATAAAAAGAAGAAGAAAGTTAACTTGGGCAGCATTCGGTAAACTGAACTATATACTCAGAAATCAACAAATTCAATTACATCTTAGATCTAAAGTTTTTGATGCATGCATTATTCCGATATTAACTTATGCGGCACAAACATGGACAATCACAAAAAAGAATATGGATATACTTAGAGTCACTCAACACGCGATGGAAGGAGCAATGCTAGGTATATCACTTAAGGACAAGAAAACAAACACATGGATAAGACAGAAAACCAAAGTCACCGATGTGGTGCAAAAATCATTAAAGTTGAAATGGAAATACGCTGGACATGTAGCTAGGAGCGATCTAAACAAATGGCACAGATCAATTTTAACCTGGAGACCATACCAACACAAAAGACCCAGAGGCAGACCTTCTATGAGATGGACAGATGATCTGAAAAGGACTGCCGGGAAAAATTGGCTACAAGTAGCGTACAATAAAAAACAATGGAAAGGAAGACTTGAAGAGGCTTATGTTCAGATGTGGACGTGAATGGCTAGACGAAGAAGAAGAATAATATTAATTACATATTATTATACTGAATAAAAATTGCCAAAAATATTGGTTGCTGTAATTTTAAGATAATATTTAATAAACAAAATAATTTAAAGCTTTATGTTAGTTTAGATTTAAACACCTAGCGTCACCTACGCAGGAAATCTGAACTAACAAATGACATGAATAAACTTATCTGACAAATAAAATATAAAATAAAATTTAAAAGGGAAATTCCCAGTGGTTGGCTGTATACCATGGTTTAAAAAATAATTACAATAAAGTAAAAACTTTTTTTGGAAATGGTATAAAATTTTAAAAAGTATTAAAATTTTTAAAAATTATCCAAAATGGATTTATAAATTTTCAGAACGTTTTTGATCGTATCAGATCATTATCAGTGAAAAACCGAAAAGTATAACCATTTAAAAATAAAAACAAAAGGGTAAAATTGTTACTGTTAAATTGAAAATGTGGTTATTGCTTACGTCCATATAGAATGTTGGAACTAGCCACATAAGTCGATGTTAAAGGATTACATTTTTTATAGAAACGTATAATTTCCCAGCTTGAAAAAGGGAACCTTATGCCCTGAGTGGTAACAACCAACTGTTGACAGAAGGAAGTAAAAAATTGTTTTAAAATGTCAATACCTTGAGGACAAGTGATAGGTAGTTTTTAAAAAATAGACAAATAGTATATGCATATTAAGGGTGTTATTTAGAATTAAATTTATATTATTGTTTTAAATTTTTATCATATACAGAGTGTTTCAAAAAAAGGTAACCCCGTCTAGAGAGTAGGTAAAAAACTGAAAAATAATTGGGGTTTGCTTAGTAAAAAATTTTTGTAACGCCATCCGTTTTCAAGATACAGGGCGTTGAAGAAAAAAAATTTTGTAATGAAATTTTACACTAATATGTTTTGGAAGCTAATACATCCCATGAATTTGTTTTTATATATGATTCTCATAGAGGGCGCTAGTTACACGGATCGTACTAAGTATTAGTCAATCTAACTTTTTTAAGAGTATAATTATTACACAAAATTTCAAGTAAACTTAAACATCATTCAATTTTACACGAAAAAGGTACTTTGATAAAACTCGATACTGTGTACCGTTTTCGGAATATTTTGATTTGAAAATTTTGAAGTAATAATTGATGCTGGTATAATAGTTCGTAATTAAACAAAACTCACAAGAAGAAAATTAAATTAATGACTAAGAACATAAAATAAAATTTAATTACAGTAAGTGTTTAAAATGGCCTCCGTTTTCGCGAATACACAAGTCTATTCTTTTTTTTAAGATTCCATTAACCTTCTAAACGGTAGGGAATCAGCTATGATGTCATTAAATTGACGTTGAATTCTTTCTTCCAATTCTTGGCGTGAATTTACTTCTGTCGCATAGACTTTTTCCTTAATATACGACCAAACTGCGTAGTCCAAAGGGTTAAAATCGCATGACCGAGGAGGCCAATAAATCGGAGCTTCTGCACCTCTACCAATCCATCGATTCGGAAAATGATTACTCAACCAATTACGACACCTTCTATCAAAGTGTGGTGGAGCTCCATCATCATCCAGCCCCGTTTTCACATCCATTGTTGGATATAGGCCTCCTCCAAACGCCTCCAGTTCTCTCTATCTCTAGCTGCTGCAATCCAGTTTGTTTCTATTCTCCTTAGGTCGTCGGTCCATCGGGTGGGTGGTCTGCCTCGACTTCGCTTGTCGGCTCTTGGTCTCCACTCCAATAATCTCTTCGTCCATCTTCCGTCTTCCATTCTAGCAACATGTCCAGCCCACCTCCACTTTTGTTTATTGATTCGCAGTATAATATCGTCAACGCCAGTTCGTCGGCGTATCTCCTCATTTCTCACGCGATCTTTCAAGGTCAGACCCAGCATTGATCTCTCCATTCGCCTTTGTGTTACCCTCAGTTTTTCGGCAGTGGAGCTCCATCGTGCATAAAAAAATAAAGATCTTCGCTCCTTTAGCGTTAAATCTTCTAATATCTCGAATAAGGAATTGTTTAAAAAATCAAGATACATATCACCATTTAAATTTCTAGGTAGAATATGATAACCTATTAATTTGTTACCTAAAGTTGCTGCCCAAACATTAACTTTAAATGAGTGTTGGTAATGTGATACCCTTTTGACTTGTAGATTCTCATCACACCAGTAGTCTGCATTATGGGAGTTAAACATACCTTGTTGCGTAAAGGTGGCCTCGTCCGTAAAAAGAATGCATTTTAAAAAATTTGGATTGTGAGCTGTCCTTTGTTGCAATGTTTCACAAAAATCCACTCTAACCGGTAGATCATCTGGCAAGAGCTCTTGGACTTGTCTGTTATGATAAGGATGTAATTGCTGTTCTTTCAGTATCCGCCAAGTACTTGAAGAAGAAGTATTTGTTTGTCTTGCTATATTCCTTACGCTAACTGTTGGATCTTGATCAAGTAAATTTAAAATATTATTTTCTTTATTAGTTGTTCTTGTTGTTCTTGGTCTATCAGAATTTATTTTATTTGGTCTCACATTCCCAGTTTCTCGACAACGTCGTTCAACGGCTCTAACTGATTTTTTACTTGGTAAGTTTCTTCTAGGAAACTTTTCTGCATTACGTGTCACAGCTGCACTAGAACATCCTAAACATTCGCCTAAGGTTAATAACATGTCAGTGTATTCAACATTTGAGTACATTTTGATTTGATTTTACAAATAACAAGGTTTCAAAACTCTAATTATTGTTGATTTATCGTCATAACAATCAATAAATGTCAGATTTCCATGGCACACTTGGAGAAAATAGAGGTATGCCTATTAGAACTTTATCATTACTACCAGCATCAATTATTACTTCATAATTTTCAAATCAAAATATTCCGAAAACGGTACTCAGTATCGAGTTTTACCAAGAGTACCTTTTTCGTGTAAAATTGAATGATGTTTAAGTTTACTTGAAATTTTGATTAATAATTATACTGTTAAAAAAGTTATATTGACTAATACTTAGTACGATCCGTGTAACTAGCGCCCTCTATGAGAATCAGATATAAAAACAAATTCATGGGATGTATCAGCTTCCAAAACATATTCGTATAAAATTTCATTACAATGTTGCCAGTAGTTTCGGCAAAATCGTAAGAAATGCGTAAAATTTTTTTTTCTTCAACGCCCTGTATCTTGAAAACGGATGGCGTTACAAAAATTTTTTACTTAGCAAACCCCAATTATTTTTCAGTTTTTTACCTACCCTAGAGACGGGATTACCTTTTTTTGAAACACCCTGTATAATTTTGATAAATTTATTTATTCTTGAAAAAAAAAATACTGTATTATGAATAATTAAAAAGTTAGAATAATATTTGCCTTCAAGTGATGACTTCATTCTATAAACTGACTTATTAAAATAAAGATTTTATAAAAAATCAATAATGATAGGTTGAATTTGGAAAATATAGCGTTGATAATATAAGGGTTTTGAGATATGGCTGAAAATCTGGAGATTCTAATTGAATTCAATGAATTCTGCATTAAATCCAGATATGTAACGGAACTGTTTATGCATGGAAGAGAAGCTTTAGGTACTATTTTATCCAATTGAAGTGACTGTAAAATTGAAAAGATTCAACCGTTCTAATCTACAGCAACATTCTATAACCTAGCGAGAGATCAAAATAAAGACAATTTTACAGATTTCTGAATTTGAACTTTCTGAAGTTGAAGATGTTTAACCTAACCTTATATAATATTTTAGTGTTATGGAGAAACCTCAGAAGAATCATTAATATACATGTATCATTTTTTATTCGTTATTAAATTTTTCTTTTCATAATTAAATAATTCCTGTCACCCCACCTGTTAAATTGTATAATTAAAAGAGATTAAAATATTAGTGTGATTTCTTTGACAACTAATTAAATATTGGTGTGTTCCGAAATAAATTTTACCATTATCTTACAGATAAGTAACAGCAACATAATTTGACGTGAAAAGACGGGTACATTTTATTCTATGAATAAATGTCTATCATTCAGATATCTATAGGTCAGATGAGACAAGATTTATCTAGAAGTAAAAAGACCGGTGTCCGAGTGCTTAATTAAGTGCTGAATTTAGTGAAACAACGTAAGCTTGAGTATCTCTGCCATGTGATACGGAACGAAGAAAAATATCGAATTCTTCAACTCGTTATGCAGGGTAAAGTATTTGGTAGGAGAGGACTGTAACGCCGTCGTATCTCATGGTTTAAAAACCTCCGACAATGGTTTGGGATGACCTCCGCGGAGTTGTTTCGCAGAGCAGTCAACAAAACCATGATAGCCTTGAAGGTCGCCAATATCCGGACCGGATAAGGCACTGAAGAAGAAGAAGAAGAAAAGACCCTTTCATTCAAGAAGTTAAATATTTTTAAAATTAAATTTTTAACTCCCTTGAAAGTTTGTTGGTCCTAAAAAACGTAATATAAAGCTCGAGCTGTCCCAACAAATGAAGTGCTAAACTAGAATAACGCTGGTGTTTGTATGTAGATCAATTTAGTAAGACGACTTTACGCAAAAGTTAAGCGATTCTCCAAAAGTGACTTATTTGTTATGGAAGTTGTACAACAGTCTAAAATATCATTTTGTTTACGTCCTAGCCTTAAATAGGAGGAAGCGAGAATAAATTGAGTGGAGTGACTGTAGATGGCACTTATTTGGATTCCACGTCCCATGGTGACAGACCAAATCACAAGTAATGTATATCTATTTTTAATCGAACAGATCTAAACTTTTAAGAAAGCTTATCATCCGTTTAGGAGAGATATTTTTTATCTCAACAGATTTTAAAAATATCTGTTTAGGCACTGATTGTGTTAACTAACAGTGACAGGTACAAATATGATGTCCTTTCGTTATCAGAATTTTAGTCAAGTCTGAAGTTTTTTTATATTTCTAAACAGATTAAGTATGAGTTTCTTCTTTAGCAAAACTATCACCAATCTCATCATCACAATTGTTTATGCCTCGATATCCAGAATATAGATATTTTGTTGTGCTCTATTAGTTTCTTAATGAACTGTTCCAGTAGAGCTTGGATGTCTAAGCCAATAAATGTTTTATGTTTAAGCGTTTTTTCAGACTCTCTCGAGCAAAAAATCGTTTGATATATACGATTTATCTCTGCCTGATTTTAAAATGCTTTTTTAATTTCAACAATTGTTTGGGGTACCTCTTCACTCTCACTTGCTCTTTTTTATTTTGATTGCCCTCTTTGATATTTTTCTTTAATTTTTCTTCCTCTACATTATGTGCCTGACTAAAATGTTCTAGTCATCGATTTATTCCTCACCATTAATAGCTCTTCATAGTAATCTAAGACTTCAAAGAAATATTCCTTTCCATCTTCTCGTGTTTCATCAGTCAGGACATTTGTGTTAATTTAACTAATAAGTTATTTCCATTTTAAACATAAGTAGCACATTCTGTGATGGGGCATCTATCTATCAAGGTTACAAAATGTTATAACACGACTACCACAGAGTTGTTAGCTCTGCGACAATTAAAGTAAAGTTCTTCATGATGATCCGCAACATCCGAAGCGGATAGGCATAATGGGGAGAAGCATATTCTTTGGCATTAAAAACAACAACTTTTTTTTTAATTTACATTTTTTTTAATAAACATCTAATAGTTTTTACAAAAATATTAGCATGTAAGATCACCGTACTTTGCTTTTCACTTCACTAGGTCAAAGGGCCTCTTCTTCTTGAGGCATCTAATCAGATTCACGTTGCTAAGGAGCTCGAGAGTCTCAACACTAGCATGCTGAAGGAGTCGTTGTTCATGTCTCTTGGCTATTTTAGTAATAGTCTCATTAACCGTGTCCCTATGGCCCCATTTTCAAGTTCCTATGGAGATAGCTCTTCCTGTCATATCCAGGAACATTATGAATACTTCTTATCAATTTATTTTGGAAACTCTGTACGATAGGTAAATTAGTCTTACTGACCCAACCCCACAGTTGGATTCCATATATTCAGACTGGTTTTATCTGTCTATACAGAAGTATTTTATTGTATATCGACAACATTGATTGTCTTACCGAGAGTCATTACATATTTTATACTTAATGCTGACTTGTCTCGTCTTTTGTATTTTTCAGATAAACTCTTCAGCATAGCCTGGAGTCTAAATAATACACAATTTTTGTGTTGTATTGACATATGGTATTTTTGTATTATTTATACTGGCAGGAATGAGTTGGCTCTTGTAAGGCAGGTAATGGGTTGTTGGCAGGTTTGCAAAATTTATGTGTACTGACTTTGTTTTATTTAACTTGATTCGCCAGCATATTGACTAATTGTGTTTTTAATTTACAATGAATCCCATTTTACCCATGGGTTACTATCACTGCAGTTGCAATACATGATATACGTATTTTTTCCTGTTCTTTCAAGGATAACAGTGTCTGTTCATCACATTCCCTACAGTTCCAAGACATCTGTATTTTATGTGTTTACTATGATTAAGAACATACGAATTATCCAGAGTGGCATAGAGTTTAAGTTTTCATTAATTGATAACACGCGATCAAATAGATCACATTCAGCACGTATTGAAGAAAATATAGCGGCGGTAACGGATAGTGTACTCGAAAATAATGAAGAATCGATTCGTCGCCGTTCTCAACAGCTTGGCTTGTCATATGCAACAACTTGGCGTATTTTACGTAAAGATCTTGATTTAAAAGCATACAAAATTCAATTAGTGCAAGAGATGAAGTCGACCGACCTTCCGAGTCGTCACCGTTTTAGTCGATGGGCTCTTGATAAGCTTTCAGAAGATCCACTGTTTTCGAGAAAAATTTTGTTTTCAGATGAGGCCCATTTTTACTATGATTAAGAACTATACTAATTATCCAGAGTGGCATAGAGTTTAAATATTCCAAATACCCAATATTTCAGTTGCAAGGTATGAAAATTGCTAAGGTTTCTTAATGCATATTTTTTTTTAAAGAACAGATTGTTGACCTTTAGCTCAACCTCCAATCTGAAGGACAAGTTCTCTTTTGTTAAAGTTTCTATACTGCCTCCAACTCCCACACTTCAATCATCATTTTGTGAACTAGTGGTCTGTATGAAAACTTTTTTTAAATTACGATAAGTTCCAGTACTGAGTTTATCGCTATATATTATTATATATATTATTATATATAAATAATAAATCGCTATTAATATTAGAACTTTTCCATAAAAGCACTATAAACTTTTCTTATATACGCATAAAACACAAATCGCTACAAAAAACTTGACAACTAGAGATAATATAGATGTTTTCTGGGATTGCTTGTAACACGGATCGTAGGGATTATGTAAATAAAAGCAGCAGGCCGACTTTTTAGTGTCTGTAAGCCGGGAGAATGTAATTCAGACCGTAATAGGAACAAAAAGGCAACGGCTAAATTTACCTATTGCGAAAAGAGAGACGTGGTTTTACCTCGAACAGGGATAGAAATGGTTTTTTGTTGAGATTTGTTTAAGTATAGGAAGTTTCAAAGTATCATCAAACAGTTGTGAATATTATACAAGGGGAAATGGTAAAAACTTGTATTATTGTTATATTTGATGGAAAATTTATACAATACAAACTGTCACAAAAAATATAAAGTCATTCTCATTATTGTTTTCATTTTTTGTTTCCATACCTAAACTCAGAAATAAAGGTTTACAGTGTTCCCTATACTCTGCTCTTGCATGTATCCTCACTACTCTTTTTTGTAGTTTAAAAATTCGATTTGCGGGACAAGAATTATCCCAGTCAGTTATTCCGTACTGTAGATGGCTATGAAATAGTGCAAAGTAGCACATTCTAAGGGTACTTTTAGGAGTCATATAGACTAAGTTGCGTATTAAAAATATACTTGTAGCAAGTCTAGAACTCAAGTAATCTGTATGAGTAGGTACTCCAATCCAAATTATCATCTAGAAAGATTTCTAATAATTTAACACTATTTCTTGAGATATACTTCCAATCGGAACTAAAAATCAAATTCTGATTTTCCCCTTCATTTAGCTTCAGCCCATTATGTAAAAATCAGTTTTTTGCTTTCTGGGTATCACTATCTATTTTAATTTTTAAATTATGCTATTTAATATCAGTATTAATGAGAGTTGTATCATCTGCGAAGCAAACACATTTTATAGGAAAAGTATAGTAAAATAAATCGTTCAGATAAATAAGAAACAAAGTGGATCCTAATACCGAACATTGAAGAACCCCATATTCGACAGTGTTAAACTTAGAATAGCTGTTATTAAGAAAAACTGCCTGTTTTCTATTTGTTAAGTATGATCCAAATTGATTAATAATGTTTCCCCTAATACCGTATTTATGCATATTTTCCAACAGTAATTCATGCGAAACACAGTCAAAAGCTTTGGATAAGTTACACAATTTCAAAGACACAAATTGACCTTTCTCCAAGCCATCAACTATATCTCTCACAATTTATATATTTATGTACACTTTTTTCCAAAGCCATATTGATTACAATGAAGTATTTTGTGTTTTTCTAGATATTCTATCAAACAAACATTTAGAATACTTTCAAAAATTGTGCCGAAAATGGGAATGGCTGAGATGGGAAGATAATAATCAATTTCATCTAAAGCTTTCTTTTTGAACACTGGTAGCACTTTTGTTACTTTTAATACATCTGGGAAAATCTCTTTAGTAATACAATTATTATAAAGTATAATTAATTTGTCAATGATTATATCGATTGTTTCCACAACTATTTTTTTGTTTAAAAAACAAAAATCCGTGCAGTCTGATGTAATTGAGCTTGGACAGACTTTTTTATTTTGAAATTTATTTCTGTGATAATTTACAACTTTCCAACTATCATGAGATATATTTTCTGAATTGGAATAAAAATTCTTATACTGGCTTCGAAGCCAGTTTTTCCTTTAATGATATTGTTGGTTTATAGTGCTTCTTAAACTTTTTATACTCACTATATTCCTTTGTAACATCAGCAATTATCTTCACTGTGAAAATATTTTCTCGCATATTATATTATTTCTCGCAATCTTAATTTCTCGCAAGATTTCTCGCAATATTAATTAACGTTTGTATTTTGTTTATTTAACAAACTACAATTTGTTAAGAAGAATGTTTTTTCTAATAATCTCTAATAATTCTCTCCTTAGAAAATTCATTTCTCCTACTTCTATTCTTTTTCTATCTTTTTTCGTGATCTACCAAACTTTTGTCCAATAGGTCATAATAGGCTCTACTAAGGTTCGAAAGATTGTCAATTTCGTTTCTTGTCTAATATTTTTAGACCATAGTAGAGAGTTTGGAATGTTTACCGCTTTTTTTTTCTACTGCGTTCTATTTTCGATGTCTCTTTTGGTAGTGCCTTCTTTAGATATTATAGATCCGAGATATTTATATTCATTGCATGTTTTTGTTTTTCTAATTTCTAACTCTGGATTTTCTTCATCATCTCCTATTTTAAGATACTGTCTTTAACATATTCATATTCAGGCCCCATTTTTCATATTCTTTCTTTAGTTTTCTAAACATGTAGTCCATGTCTTCCTCATCATTCGCTACGACTACCTGATCATCTGCGAAAAATAAAGTTATTAGACATTTACCACCGCCTATGTTCCCATTCCGGATACTTGTTTCCTCCACTGCTCTAGCGATGATTGAATATATATTTTAATTAAGGTCGAAGATAGACAACATCCTTGTTTAAGCCCCTTTGTTATTGGAAATGATTCAGATATAAAGTTTCCTTCTTTAACGACACTTCTTGCATTTTTGTATATATTTGCGATAGCATCCACATACTCTCTACTGAGACCTACATAAATCCACTTTTCTATATTCTGTACCTGAGTGTTATTGTTTTTGAGATAGTTAACTATCAAGTTGGCCATAAGTTAACGATGGTCGGATCCACATTCGCTCCAATACTAATCGCTGTTCATATCTAAATCGTCCTCATCCTCTAAATCATCTTTTATATTAATTATCACCGGTTCAATACTCTCCGGCAAATTGTCCACCAATTTTCTTTTACTTTCTTGACGTGGTTCACATAATGATGCCACAGCTCTTTAGATACGCGTTAGTTAGCTTCTTTTATCATTCGTTTTACCGTTTTTTCTTTAAAATCGACGTTGTTTGAAGCAACATACCTTTTCACTTGACTCCACATCATCTCAATAGGGTTAAAGTCGCAATGGTAAGGCGGCAGTCTCAAAATCTTAACGCTATAATTTTCCGCAATTGTTTCAATTTTGTACTTGTCGTTCTCTTCTCTATTCGTAGAATTTGATTATTATGTGCTATGCTAGCGTAATGATTAACTTAATGATTGCAACAATCCTTAAAGTTGCCTTTTTTTTTTGTTTTTTTCTTCATCAAGTACCCTGTTTTATATTTCATCGAAATCAGTTTATAGTTTTATATATTATAGATGTTCTAAAAAATGAATGAATCCCCTTTGTAAACATTAATATTGATAAAAGGTTATAAAATATGTAAAGTCGTTTTCCGATAATCTGGTATTATCAATTTGCTTGTTTATACATGCCATAAAGTGCTATCCGTAGGTGCGTAATTAATATTGATAAGTGTTCCAAATACATGGATGATTATGTTAGCCTAATTTTTTATTGTAGTTTAATAATACCATCTGCAACATCGATCTGTGCTGTAAATATAGTAAAAATACTCATGTTTTGACAATAATAATAACTCTATCAATAAATTTTATTTTATAAACTGCGAATAGATGTAATTAGAATACAAAATTCTTTGACGTAGGACTAGTATTAAGAGAAAAACATTAACTTATAATTATATTTTTAACAACCGTTAGGCTAGCCCTCCACTAGCGATTTGTAGTAGCGCGATTGTTTAGTCGCAAAAATTGAACACATTGAAGCATCGTAATTGGATTCATCCGTTAACAAATCAAAGGTTTTTTAAAGGACGGTTTCACATGATATTTGAATAATAGTACTCAAAATTAATAGTACTTAAAATCAGAATCAATAGTACTCGAAAAGTCCTCAATATTTCCAGCGTATTCCTCGTTGTCTGAAATTAAAAAATAAATAAATATATATTCTTGAAGACACACCAGGCTTAGCTGGCTTCAGAATCGCGACTAAACAAAGTTAATGCATATCTACAGTCCATCTAATTTACAAACCGTTGCACGTCATCTGCGTCATAGCCCGTGACGTCACATGATACCAACACGAAATATTTAGGCGGTAGGTGTGTTCTTTTTAGAATCACTTTGCCGAGTACACTGGCATTAGAGCCACTAGACATATTTTATTATATACGCGTAGAACTAATATTTAAAGATTTCTATTAATATTAACTTAAAGAAATAGACAACAATATGTTTCATTTAATTTGTAAAAATGCATTATAATGGGAGTATATGAGAGTATGTGGATGATATCGCAAATATATACAAAAATGCAAGAAGTGTCGTTAAAAAAGGAAATTTTATATCTGAATCATTTTCAATAACAAAGGGGCTTAAACAAGGATGTTGTCTATCTTCGACCTTAATTAAAATATATATTCAATCATCGCTAGAGCAGTCGAGGAAGCAAGTATCCGGAATGGGAACAAAGGCGGTGGTAAATGTCTAATAACTTTATTTTTCGCAGATGATCAGGTAGTCGTAGCGAATGATGAGGAAGACATAGACTACATGTTTAGAAAACTAAAGAAAGAATATGAAAAATGGGGCCTCAATATGAATATGGTAAAAACAGTATCTTAAAATAGGAGATAATGAAGAAGATCCAGAGTTAGAAATTAGAAACACAAAACCATGCAATGAATATAAATATCTCGGATCTATATCTAAAGAAGGTACTACCAAAAGAGATATCGAAAATGGAACGCAGCAGAAAAAAAAGCGGTAAACATTCCAAACTCTCTACTATGGTCTAAAAATATTAGACAAGAAACGAAATTGACAATCTATCGAACCTTGGTAAAGCCTATTATGACTTATAGAGCAGAAGTTTGGCATATCACGAAAAAAGATAGAAAAAGAATAGAAGTAGGAGAAATGAATTCTCTAAGGAGAGCGTGTGGTGTATCCAAAAAAGATAGATATTAGAAGGAGGACAAATAATGTATATTCCAGTGTAGACAGAATTGAAACGAGACAACTAATGTGGTATGGTCACGTAAAGCGAATGAATGAAGATAAATGGCCAAAGAAAGCTTTAAATTAGATACCACAACAAAGAAGAAGGGGAAGGCCTTCAGTTGCCTGGGAAGAAAATGTAAGGCACATAATGAAAGATAGAGCCATCAAAGAAGAATGGATGGACAGAAAACGATGGCGGTGGAAATACAAGAAGCGGCAGAGGCTGTAGGAACCTCGCTTATATATATATATATATATATATATATATATATATATATATATATATATATATATATATATATATATATATATATATATATATATATATGTATATGTATATATATATATATATATATATATATATGTATATGTATATATATATATATATATATATATATATATATATACATCTAGCGGTTAATCTGAGCTCCGTTCTAAAACGGTATTATACTAACTCCAGTAGAATATACACCGTGTATATTATTATCTAAGTAGCGCTTTATGTAGACTCCGACCAACATGTAGGATTAGGTGGACTCCACAACAGGATAAACCATTTGTGGGATCCGTATTTACCATTTCACGTACACTTCTAATCTCCTGAGATGTTGCCAATAATTGTATTAGTAGTAGATTTTCAAATTTTACAGATGGTACATTTTGGAAGTTGAAATTTATTTAAATATCCATCAATTTAGTCATGGAGGAATTTCAGGATTATTTGGCTAATGTAGTTAAATATAAATTGTTAACCGACACATAACTTTATTTTACTTTTTAGTTTTAATAAACAAGGCGCTAATTTATATTACTTGTTTTATATATTTTTAAACATAAGAAAGTGTCTATTATAAACGTGGAAAAGTTAAGTTTCCATTTTTATTAATTAGTATTTTTTATTAAAAGGCATTGTCACTATAAAAAAAATTTAGTTCATAAATGTACGTACATCGGATAGAGTAATCGTGTAGCAGATAAAAGTAGAAGCCCCTTCGGTAGGATTATAATGCTTGTTACCCTATTAATATAATTAAAGAAAACTCAAACAACAGGGAGATCTTTGTAATTTTTGGATTACTGCCGTTTATGACATGCAATGTTTGTTTTATAGCATAGTTGAATTTAAACTACAATAATTTATGAATCAATCTTTAATAACATACTTTTTTACTGTCTAATTTCAATAGATATGTCGATTTTGATTTAAAATATTTAATGCGTTAAAGTCGCGTAGAGATTTTCACTAAACATTTAATTTTAAAGCTATTATTATAATAGTCCAAAAAAAGTATAAAAGTCTAGGGAATTCAATATCCCACTATGGATTTGTTTTATAGATTATCGTAAAGCGTTCGACAGAGTCAACTGGATACACTTATGACTGATACTAAAAGAATTAGGTGTACAACAACACCTAATTTTGCTTATAACTGACCTGTACGAACACACTACTGGACCATTTAAACTAATATTAAAAGAAGATTGAAAATCAAACTAAATATAAGTATCTGGGAAAAATTTCTCAAACGATATTAATATTAAAAGGGACTTCAAAGAGCATCTGACAAAGCATGCTAAACCTTAAGTCGACTAAACCACACAAAATGGTTATTTGAGAAAAATTATAGCTCGTTCCAGAAAGAATTGTAAATATAATAACATTAATGTAGATTAAGAAGAAACACTGAAGAAAAAAACAGTAGCGGTTAGCCTAAGTAAAGAAAGGCAAAAAGAAGATGTAGTTTGATGTTTTGAAAAAATCTGATCCGAAAACTATATGAAAAACATTTCATAGAGGAAAGTGCCCAAATGTGGACCATTCTCCTAAAGCGAACCCCTAGCTTTCTTGGTACGTTTCAATTTGAATCGTGGCGGCAATGAGTGCAAATGGTATATTAGAGTTACATGACTCAATGGTGAAGTGCACAAGCCGGCTACGTCACTTATTGCTTGCCAGTCGTCTTGCACGTGTGTTGGTTGTGTGGAAAGTTTTTACGTTGTGTTATATTTTTCCTTATTTCTTCGAGATATTAGCAATTAAGCTATTCAATCTATATATTATTTTAAATAATAGGGTTTGAGGTCATTGTTTCTCACTAATATAGTTCATATAATGGTGAGGTTAAAAAATTATGACATTATTAAAATGTATGCTATAGTCGCTTAAACCGGACACCCCGTAGTTGCCTAAATCGGACCCCTTATTTTTTAGCAATAAAACTTTGCTGTTATGCAACTTCGCACTTCTATGATTTGCAATTTTGTTACAGATTAAAAATCAATTAAATGGTGAAGGTCGAACAGAGAAAGTGGAGTCCTTCTAAAATGACTAAGGCCATTAATGCAGTTTGAAATGAGAAGATGGGGTGGAAGAAGGCGAGTAAATATTTAATGTGCCTAAGACAACGCTAATGAGATTAAGCAAAGATAAGTATGGTATGCCTATCGAAATAGCACAAACAAAAAGAGACAGACCTACAATATTGGGCAAAAATCTGGAAGACGAGCTAGTCCAATATTGTTGTGCAATGGAAGCATCGTTTTTTGGACTCACTAGAAGTGATTTAAGAAGAATGGCCGAGCAAATGTCCCAGAGAAATGGCATTAATCATCCATTCAAAGAAGAAATAGCTGGTAAAAAGTGGGCCAATCTATTTCTTAAACGGCACAAAACAAAATTCTCAGAAAGAAAGCCTACTGGAACATTTATAGCAGGCTTCTTGGGTTCTTGGCTCTTGGGTATTAAGGAAAATGCGCAGAAATGTTATCAACTCCTGGACGATTTGTACGTTAAAAATGAATTTACTCCTGATAGAATCTATAACGTAGACGAGAGCGGAATTAGTGTGGTGCAGTATAAAATACCCAAAATTATAGGCCTTAAAGGTAAAAGGCAGATTGCTGCCCTGAATCAGGAGAACGTGGAGCCCTTATAACGATTGTTGCTTGTGTGAATGCCAGTGGCTCATTCGTACCTCCTTTAGTGATTTTTCAAAGAAAAAATATGGGAGAACAATTGAAAAATTAAAAACAAAATGCGAGATTCATCTTTCTACGAGATGTCAAAGCAAAAAATGGCAGGATCAGTGAAAAATGGGTTATTACGATGAATGAATCACAAGTTAATGCAGAGTTTGACCCGAATCAACCGTTAACATCTTCGGCAGGTCAAGGTAATCCTGTGTTACCATCTACATTTGACAATCTTCATAGTCCAAAATCGTCTATGATAAGCCCGTTTGAAATCACTCCTATTCCAAAAATCAAAAAAGGGGTCACTAATAGGGGACGGAAAGCCTGCAGTTCAACAATCATCACAGCTTCTCCTTATAAATTCAAGTTGATGGAATCTAAAAAAGCTAAAGAAGCCATGAAAACTAAACAGCAAGAACGTGATCAAAGTTTCAAAGGCAACCGCAGCATAAAAGGTTGTTCGACAGCAGGACCTTCTAGAAAAGGGAAAGAGATAGAATAAAAATGTCTAAATTTTGAGAAACAAGAATCAGACACCGAAGATGAAATCAGTGTCTCTTCTGGAACATCTAAATTGGACATTATTCCGGGAATTTCACCATCTAAAGGGGATGACGCTTGGTGCATGTTTTGTTACAGAAAATATTCGTAAGATTGTAAAGGCGAACTTTGGGTCTTGTGCATTATGTGTTCGTTGTGAGCTCATGTGGATTGTGCTGGGGCTGATAAGGATGCCTACATCTGCGATTTTTGCAGATAAATTAATAATTGTGCTAAATATTTTTGTATATTTTATGTTTTATATTGGAAATTGTTGCAATATACGTCGATTTAGAAAGTAGATCATGTTTTCTTTTATTTAATATTTTTTTCCAATTATTGAGACAACTTTATTAATAAGTTTTAAGGGGGTCCACTTTTAGAAACTATTTTCCCAATTCACCAAAGGCTGGATTTTGGAAAATACATATTTTTTATATTAATTTTTAATTATTATTAATGAAAGTTGAGTATAAATGAATTATAACATTATGAAGTAAATGGTATGTACTTTTACAATATTTTTTTTGCTATTTTTCGTACGCATGAATTGAAAAACAAAATTGGGGTCCAGTTTTAGGCATTTTCCTCTAGTATAGACATCGAGCGCGGCGGTGCCTCTGCCGTCTGGCGGCCTATATCGGAAACTTTTACTACCATTTGACTATTTGTGTACAATTTTGTGTATGGTTAAGTGGCACACCACAAAAAGTGTTTTTATTTTCTCTTTTGTTCAACAATTAAAATGTATTGCTATACTTCTAGATGTTCCAATACAATAAAGGATAATAAACAAAGCACAGGGTAAAAAATTTTATTATTTTCTATGCGCTATAAGCATAGAAAGCATATCTATTATTTTCTATATATGCATATAGTTATTATAAACACATAAGCTATACTACAATTAAAAACTATGACCACTATGAAAAAAATACGGTAGACTATGACTACATTTGTGCTTTAGCACTATAGTAAGAACAAGATAAAAATCTAAATTCCTTCATAATTATATTAACGAGAAGTTAATAAAACTTTTGTTCGTTATCAGTAAGAGAAAGCGCATTTCAGAATATATTATGAAAAATGTTGTTGATATTACAATATCAGATGACAGGAATACAAAAATAAAAAACAACTTACCTTTTCAAAACAACAATCAATCACTTCATTTTATCACGAAAAATTTAAAAATTGCAATGTAACTGAACCCATTTTGCGAGCTATAGTTACATTGATACTTATGTGGTAATTAGCTGTAAAGTCATTAGTCTTTTCCGTCGTATCATATTTTCCTAATATTTTTTGTAGGCAAGCGGTTTAGTTTGTGTAATATAATATCCCCAATTCGTCTCATAATATTTAGTTTTCAAAACAGCTGTTAATAATTCGTTCACATTTTTTAGAGCTCTTTGCAGTACATTTGAAAATAAGTCGACAGTAAGATACTTTACTTGTAGATTACTCCTTGTTAAATTAGTTTATTAGGTAAGCCTAGTTCTGCCATGGTATTTCATAGTTTTATTCTTATGATTATATCAGTGTTTGTTTAAAATCTATAAATAACTATCTATCTCTATCTAATTAGCCTTTTTCGGTCCATCTTTGGACATAGGCCTTCCCAATCCTTTTCCATTCTTTTCTGTCTGTCGGTATAGTCATCCTAGAGCCCACGTGCTTCTTGATATCATCTGCCCATCTCATTTGGGGCCTTCCTCTGCTTCGTTTATATTCCCACGGTCTCCAACTTATAAGAATTTTGTTTCATCGGTCTTCTTTTTGTCTTATATTGTGACCGGCAAATCTCCATTTCAATTTTGCAACTTCTTGTCTAACATCCCTCACTTTTGTTTTCTCTCTTATCCACTCGTTTCCCTTTTTATCCATTAGTCTTATGTGCAACATTTGTCTTTCCATTGCTATTTGGGGTTTTATGGTTATGTCCATGTTTACTTTTGTAAATGTCCACGTTAGGGAACCATAAGTTAGAACAGGGAGTACGCATTGATTGTATACTTTGGTCTTAAGATGCTGTGGATATCTTTTGTTTTTAAGAATGTAGCTTAGTTTGCCAAATGCCGCCCATGCCAGTCTAACTCGTCTTTTTATCTCTGCTGTTTGGTTTTCTTTGTTACGTTTTATAGTTTGACCCAGATATATATATAATCCTGAACTTGTTCTACTTCATCTTGTCCGATCCTCATTGTGATGTTTTCATCTGTATTTGTTATAATTTTGGTCTTGCTGTAATTCATATTAAGGCCTATCTTTCCAGCTTCTACGTCCTGGACTTTATCGTAGTTCTTTCATCATTTCAAATAATTATTCTCATTTATCTGTTATCAATGCGATGTCATCAGCGTATATTAGATGGTTCAAGCGTTGTCCACAAATTTTTATACCTTTTTCTTCCCATTCTGATCTTTTAAAAATATCTTCCAGAGCCTGATTGAAAAGTTTCGGTGATATTGTGTCACCCTGTCTCACGCCTCTATTTATTTGTATTGATTTTGTTTATTCATATACTTTAATTGTTGTTTTGGCTTCCTTATATATATTGGCTATTAGTTCCGTATATCTGTGGTCAATTCATTTTCTTATTCATTTTTCATTATTCATTTGCTCGTTCTATAAGTATTTTCATATTTAGTAAATGGTCACTTGTGCTGAATCCCTTTCTAAAACCAGCTTGTTCTTTTGACTGGTATCCATCGAATTTTGTCGTCAATCTATTGGTTAAAATTTTTGTTAGGAGTTTATACATTACATTGAGGAGTGTTATAGGACGGTAGTTTTTTATATCTGCTTTATCCCCTTTCTTGTGTAGGGTAATGGTTACCGATTCCTTCCAGTTGTTTGGGATTCTTTTTTTTTTAATATCTTGTTAAAAATGGAATGTAGAGTGTTAATTACCACTTTTCCACCATATTTCAGCATATCTGCAGTTATTCCATCTTTTACAGGCGATTTGTTGTTTTTCATTTCTTTCAATGCCTTCTTTATTTCTGATTTGCTTATTTCTGGCTGTAGCTCTGAGTTGACATTTTTTACCTTAGCCTTAAGTTGGTTTTTAATCGTTTCTGGTGATTCCTTTTTTGTTTTATATAGTGCTGAGTAGAAATGGTGGATAATATTTATAATGTCATCTTTAACGTTTGTTTCTAGTCCGTTTTCATCTTTTTTTTGTTTATTTCACACTTACCTAATTTCGGTCTTAAGCATTTCATATTTTTGTTGTTTTGTATTACTTTTTCAATTTTTATTTCTTGTTCTTTTCTCTTATTTTTTCTTATTATCTGCTTATTGTTTTATTGATTTCTACATATTCTATAGCTTCCTTCTTTTATCCATAAGCTTCTTTGTTTCTATTGATATATAATTGTTCTTTTTTAGATCCTTTTTTGCTATTTCTTTTCCTGATGTAATCATCGTTGCTGTAAGTATGTTGTCTATTTCATCTATATCTTTGTCATCACTGTCTAATTTTTAAGTAAGTTGTTCTTTTAATAGGTCTTTGTATATCTCTTTATATTGCCCTAGTTTGTTTCTATCTACTAGATCCTAGTTTTTAATTATTTTTCTTTTCATTTCATAGTTACCGTCAACACTAATTTTTGCTCTGATCATCCAGTGATCGCTACCTGTTGTGAATCTGTTAAGAACTGTTACATCTTTAATGATATATCGTTCCGTGGACAGTATGTAGTCGATCTCATTTTTTGTGGATCCATTAGGGCTGACCCATGTCCACTTTCGTTGGGGCTTCTTTTTGTAAAAGGAGTTCATTGCGTATAGATGCTTTTCTTCTAGGTAGTTCATCAAAGTAGCACCTCTATCATTTCTCTGACCATAGCCGAAATCTCCTATTTTAGTTTCTTCATTGTTTAGTTTTCTACCCAGTTTGGCATTGAAATCTCCAATTACTAGTATAAGACGATTTTTATGTTCTTCCATATTCTTTGATATATCTTCATAAAATAGTTGCCCCCAATATATGCCCCCCCTGTCGTGGGGGCATATACCTAGATAATTTTAATTAATGTTCTTCTTATTTTAAGTATGACATAGGCTGTATTCGGGTTTCTTCTTTTCGTCGAGTTTCTGATAGGCCTATGATAT
Source organism: Diabrotica undecimpunctata (assembly GCF_040954645.1). Lineage (NCBI taxonomy): Eukaryota > Metazoa > Arthropoda > Insecta > Coleoptera > Chrysomelidae > Diabrotica > Diabrotica undecimpunctata. The sequence goes on from NC_092803.1 coordinate 182,240,266, forward strand.
CTCATTTTATGTTTGTTAATTCTTCTTCCAGTTCATGTACTTATTCATCCGTAGACATCGATCTAATATTGTATGTCCCTATTGACAGGTTGACGGATTTTTTTGATTTATGTTGTGTTCGTCTTAGTGGGTTTTTGTTTATATCTATCAAAAGCGAATTATTGCGTCTCCCAGATACAGCGAGGCAGACCTTTGAAGTGTGGGATAATATTATGGGTTATTTCTGGTTTCGTCATAATTTACACTGAAATTACTAACAAGAGAGTGCTCTTACTTCCACATGTTCAAATTGATATATAGTACCAACAGATGCTAGTTATATACCATCAGTACTAATAAAATGGAAACTATCAAATTAATGTCAATTTCATTGAATAATCAAAACAATCAAAAATATAGAAATAAAAGAGGATACCAAATGGGAGAAAAACAAATTAAAATAATCTGCTATGCAGACGACGCAATACTATTCTTTCAAAGTAAAGATGATTTACAACGTATGCTACACCAATTTCATATAACCGCCAGAAAATTTAACATGTTAATTTCCTCAAAAGAGACAAAATGCATGGTTACAACAGCAAGTTTACTAATATATTAATTGGAGCTGGAAGGTCAGATAATAGAACAAGTGATGAAGTTTAAATATCTAGGTATCACATTATCTAGCTACGGAAAGCTCGAAACTTAAGTGGAAGATCCACTGAATAGAGCAAACAGAGCCGCAGGCTGCCTAAATGAAACAATATGAAGAAATAAAAATATCGGGAAAGAAACCAAAGGCAGAATTTACAAAATTTACAATAATGACATACGCAGCAGAAACAAGACCTGACACAGAGAGGACAAAAAGGATGTTAGAAACAACAGAGATAAAAACACTTAGAAAAATTGATGGTAAGACACTATGGGACAGAGCTAGAAGTACAGATATACGATGTAGATGCAAGGTGAAGAACATCAAGAACTGGTTAAGAAATAGAAGAGTAGAATGGAACGATCATATAAGCCGAATGACAACAAATAGAGTAGTAGACACGGCAAGGGACGGTTACCCAATAGGAAGACGATCAGTAGGAAGACCACGAAAACCATGGAACGGCAACTTACTAGAGGCACATTGAAAAACAGACAGAGTCATGTCTATATAAAAAGAAGAAGAAGAAGAAGAAGAAGAAAAAGATACACAGGATAAACATTAAAATAGCTGCAAGAAAGAGAAAATGAATCAGTCATATTAATGTAGAATAGCAGAGGACAGAATGTTTAGAGAAAATAATGAATCAGTCATATTAATTTAGAATAGCAGAGGACAAAGTATTTGTCATAGCCTTGGACAAGTGCCCAATTGAAAAAAGACCACAGGTCGTTCAAAAAAGACGGAACTCTAGAAAGAAAATAGAATAGATTTAAAAAAAAATAAAAGCATAAACGTGTCTTTTCTTACTCTTTTAATATTGAAAATACGCAAATAGAACCTTGAATTAAAGTAACCTTTGATATCTGTGATAAACCCATCACCTGAACAATGGCGCCGATGTATGAAGTTGAAATTTTTTACACCTATTTTAACTGTTTTTATTTTTTTATTATCTATATATGAGTTGCGAACGATATCACAAACTTATTTATTTTCAACAAACAGCCTCTTTAATACCTTAAATTATTACTATACAAATCTGATTCGAAATATCGTCAAAAAGTAATACACGGCATGTAAAATTTAAATTTTCAATAAAAAGTAAAATATTAGGCATTACTTATGGGGTTCAAAGAACGAGCCTTTACGAAAATTTAAGTACTAAGAAAACCACCACAATCGGGTATACCCAGGGTAATGATTAAATAATTAATCGGCTAATTCTTCAGTCACCCCTTTAATATGATTTTGTCAAATTGGTCCTTTTTAGGACCAACTATTCTAATAACATATGTTTATAACTGTTAAGGGTATATCTAGAGATCAAGAAACTTTACTTTACTTAAACTTATCAGACATATGCGCTAAACACGAATCTGACTTATTTCTAGTGCAGGAAACACATATAGGGCCTAACGTAGGGTATTTGGAATAAAGCTTATCGCTGAAAACCACATTATAGATATAGACATGCTATCTCTGTCGGAAAAAAAGCAAAGAATAACTCAAAGTAAGAAAGGACAAAACCAGTCAGCTTTCAGAGAAACTTTCAACGATGTTGAGCTTGGATCCACCATCTACATATTTAATGAAAAATAATACAACTACCGACATTGAGGATCTGAACACAACGCTTATTACGAAATCTGAACCAAAAACACCACAATGGCTTATCCGGATGATGAACAACTGTATTCAAATTATGGAAACACCCAAAATCTAGAGACAAGCCAAAGTTGTTACCTTGCTTAAACCTGACAAAAACTCCAACGACCACAAAAACTATCGGCCAATATCTTTATTTTATCAGCTATTTAAAATACTTTTGCACAAGATCTTTAATATGATTTCACCGATATTTGAAGAAAAGCTTAAATTAAAAGACAAAAGTGGCTATAGATAGGGAAGATCAGGTACATTACAAATGCTAAATCTTACCCAACACATTAAAGACGGGTACGAAAAATATCGGTTATCAGGGGTGGCATTTTTCAATCCAAATGCCGCTTACGACACCTTAAATTACAAAATATTTCTCGAAAAACTATATGATATCCCCTTAGATAACAAACTCACTTATATTATTTGCGTATGCCTACACAAGAGAATATTTTTTGTATCACTCAATGTTAAGAATAGCAGATGAAGAACGGTCTCGCTTGGGGTAGCATAAAGGCACCTACACTGTATAACATTTACACAAACAAACGATCCATACCGGTAGATACTAGGACTTCTATTATATAGACGAGACACCTATTATTGCACAATAAAAATAAACTATGAATCAATTTTCAGCCAAAACCCCTGAAAAACTCGTGGGTGCTCCTTCAATTTCCTCGACATAGACGTTTTCACAAAACTGAACATCCAATCTTGTCATAAAATCATTGAACTGTAGACTTCCTATAAATTCCTTAAAAATAGTTTGTATCACACCGGGTCAGTCACAGATTATTGTTTAAAACTAAAAGGTAAATTGAGGACCAGAAATAATATTCTTCGCAAGCTTGTCAGCTAAAAATGAGGCGCACGTCCTTCCGCCCTTAAAACATAGACGCTTGTACTATATGCTTCTGCTGCCGAATATACCTTGTTAGACAAATTAACCATTCTTTATTTTAATTTTAACACAAAAATATCTATTGTAGCACTTAACCATATTTATTTTGAGATAACCTTCTATCGAGATATCATATGTAGTACACAAATAAGACCAGAACTAAAATATTAAAAAAGCTTTATACAATATATCGCAGAAGATTGGATAAAATAAAAGTAGTTTTTATTATTCAGATGCTTACATAAAATGTACAAAGACATACTCACGTAAACAAAATATATTACGAAATTTCTGTAATTAAAAAAAACATCAAATTCGGCATTGAACTAATAAAATTATATTAAATAAAAAAACAACATCTTTAAAATACAGAAAAAATAAAATTTTCGATGCAAGCGAACATTCCATTCAATAATAAGCCCAAATTCGTTTGTATCTACATACCTGTTTTTTAAAGAATCAGTTACATTTTAGTACTTAGTTATACCAGGTAATATGATATCCTCTGTTACACAGTGTAATGCGTATGACATTCCACTGTCTACAAACAGTAGATAAAAATAAGGAGCCCATATAAACCGTTCAGGGTATATGTTGAAAATATACGGTATAATCGCACAGTTGCCAAACTCTCAGAGCTTACTTAAACCGATAAACGTATGGTTCAAATATATAATGAAGAAGATCTGAACGACCCCTATAATATATACACGTGAACTAAGCGATATACATTTATGATACAGGGGTATTTACGGGCTCCAAAAAATTTTTATAAATTATTAAACTCTACATGTTGATGAATCGACTGAATCAATATTACGGAATTGTCAAGTGAGCTCCGTATATCGGTATCCACTTGACCACGGAGCTCAATTGAACCTGAATTTTTACATGGGCGGAGTTCACTTAATGCCGTAGATATATATATATATATATATATATATATATACCATATATATAGTATATATATATATATATATATATATATATATATATATATGTATATATATATATATATATATATATATATATATATATATATGTATATAAGTATGTACGAGGTATAAGATATTTTATGTATAGAGGCATTTTTTATAGAATTAATTAATTTTTTTTATTCTCTTATGTAATTCAGTTAAATTAATGAGTAAAGATTTTTGAAATGAAGCGAGTATGGTCCAGATTTCTCAGTCTGTCACCAAACTACCATACACCTACCACTGTGCCGACATAAGCGGCATCGCTGTACGTCGTAAGACCAGCACTGCATTCTAACTGTGGATTCTACTATAGCATAAATAACCCACAGTTCAGATTTCGCAATTGAGTGGGAACTAAGGAGGCTTTAGGTTAAACACAGACAGGGCGGCATGCGCCGCGTCTCCGCCTCGTCGTTTAACAGTGGCAGTGGTTTTGCCATTGTATTCGTTGTTGTCAAATTTAGTCGATTTTAAGACGTCGAATGGTATGATAATGTCTCTAGAATCATCTAGTGAAAGTGACGACGATTTGTTTTTCCTAATAAGTGCAAGTTTACTTCATATCATATCAAAGAACATACAGAAACGCAGGTATTGGATACATCCTATAGTAAATGAATGAAAAAATAAAGGAATGTTTTACACGTTAGTTAACGAAATTAAAGATGGCCCAGAAAAGCACCTTCCGAAATAAAACTGTGAGTAACCTCTTCCCAAGCATGTTTTTTCTTTATTTTATTCGAATATTCATTTGAGCGCATATCCCAAATTGCTGGCCGTGTGTGAATTTTGGTAATTAATTTATCGATGTCTAGCTTCAATAATATATACAAAATTTATCAAAAGGCATTTGACTTATACCTGGTACCTGGTATTATAACCAGGCAGCGCATATGAAAATAGATCACACAATTGGGGAATATCAAAATTAAAAGAGGGGTACGGCAAGGTTAAACACTCTATCATTACTATTTGTACTCGGAATTATTATGCAAGAGGTAGTGGACAACGAAACATCTGGCGTTGTACTAAACGTAGCACTCTACCAGTACTAGGAGGGCGTTTTTTATTTGCCTTTAATAAAGTGCATTCAGATGATAAAATGGATATTAATAACGGCAGGCCTAACATGGTTGTTAAGTATAACAATATAACGTATTAAGTATAACAAAGGAGATGGATTAATGATGTGGAAGAAGACCTACAGATTCCAACTGTTAGAAGATGGAGTGAAGTTGCCAGGAATCGACAGGAATGGCGACTTCTTTGTGAATAGGCCAAGATGCACAACGGATTGTCAAGCCACCTATGATGATGATGATGATGGAAAAACAATTAAGTGGTGTAAGATCTGGAGATCTTAGGAGCGACTCTATTGTTTCTCATCTACCAATCTATGTGCTAAGAAAACATCTGTTTAAAAAATGAAGAACGAAAATTTTAAATTGGGGGGTTGTCAAAATCTTGCTATAACCAAAAGATTTCAGTCGGCAAATTGTGATTATTTTTATTTGGAAAAATGTCTATCAGGACAGTTTTAAGTTCATTTTGTAAAAAGTCAATATTAACTTTTTCCGTAAGAGCTAATTAAAGAAAAAATGAGTGTGTTTCTCACTTATCCATTGAGGATTAATCTTTACTACCAATATCTGCTGTTTAGCCGATTTAATGTCCCGTATAAACAGAAGGTTGCTTTATTTTAAAAAAGATTTGATGAATAAAGCGTAAATACCGATTACATAAATCCTGCATTACTTCGTGAAACTACATTTGGCTTGATTTCATGAGCATTATGAATTTATACGGATGGTAATACTCTTTTTAGTACAAGTAAAATACATAAACCTTCTAGAAATGTTTATATCAGCTGCAATTTGCCTTGAATTAATTTAAAGATTCTCTACCACAATTAATAATAAATTAATGTTTTAATTATCATTTATTGGTTACCGATTAGCATTTGCAACATATTTCCTATGCCCAGTCTCTGTAAATTTATTTTCAATGTTACTAACAGACTCAATTTTACATATCATATTATTGTGGTTTTCTTTTTTGCACTCTTTTAAGTTTGGCTCGAAATACTCCCACTATTTCCACAATTTCTTGTACTTCGATGTATTGTGTCTTATGTCTTCAAGCTTAGTATTAAAATCTTCTACAATAATGAGAACTTCTGTAGTGGAGTTTTCTGGACAATTTTGTTGATTTTCTGGTAAAACTCAATTGCTGTTCATCCTCTTTGTCTTCAGCAGGAGCATAAACTTGGATAATGTTTATACTTATGGACTTGACTTGTACTTGTATTAACATTACTTTCTCTGATTGGTGTAAAATTAGAAAGGCATTTGACAACCATAAGTGACTCGATTACAGCGACTTCATATTCATTTAATCCATTACTTGTTCCCGAGTAATATACTTTATTCACTTTTAGTTTTATTTTATGAAATAAATAAGGATGATCTAGATCGCCGATCGACCACAAAATTTACAAGATTTCAAAAATAGACTTTGAGATCAGCATAAAACTGAATTTTCTATTAGGAAAAAAATGGCAAAAATATTATTTTCTGTTAAGTATTTATAAAAGATATTTATATTATATATTTAATATTGTTTGGATTTGCTACTCGAGTTGTACTGGAATTTGTCGACCTTTAGTTCCTCATATATAACAGGAAGCCGATATCCGGTCAATTCGCCAACCAAACTAATAGATACCGAATATTCTCAGTAGAGACTTCCGTAGTAGTAGTAGCAATGTGGACTGAAGTTTAGTAGGTCATAGGTGAAGTATTTAATGATCAAAATGTATTAATCTAGTATAAAATAATTTTTTAGCTATGTTTAAAAATAAGATAGATAAAACCTTAATAAAGATATTCTTGATGTTATGTTCTAAAGTGCGTTTCGCGGTCACTTTTCAGTACAGACTCTTATGAAGAACAGTATTACAAGACATATATTTTAAGCAATTGAAGGGTACAGTGGAAAAAGTAGGAATGATACTTTTCTTTAATTTTTCAGGAGAGCATTTTCAAAGTTATAAGACTAATATTAATGATATACTTTGTTATATATGGTAACTTTTTAAAAAAATCATACGTTTGGTATGTTTACACTGTGGTTTAAAATTTTTTATGTAATTTGGATAGCGGTACAATACCACATTGTAAGGAATACTTAAGAAATACACTTTCGAGAATTAACAAGAGGGAATGGAATGTCTCCTGTTTTAATGCATAGTGAATTTAATTTAAGAAAAGCAACAAAAATAAAAGAATAATACACTTTTGCTTAGTCCCTATAATAATAATATAATAATTGCGTATAATCCAACTTGTCCTCATTCAACATGGTGGTAGTGCTTTTGAAATACTCCTCCGCATTTTTTGTGCAAAATCTGGACAGGTGCACAAAGTCATCAAACTTTGCCTTCGAAATAGGAATCAAACTTACAAACAGAATACTTAGTTCCCAATACTCTTACATTAATATATTACTATTTCATACCTTCATAAAGATAGTCTGATAGTTCAAACTCATTGTTTTGCAAGTTAGAGTGCATTGATATTGGACGGCAGTTTGCGATTACTGCAGACTCAAAAAAAACATTATATGAATTTCGGTAATAAATAAAACGAGGGTGCGATTTTACAGCCTTGGTTTCTCGGAGAGGTCTACTTTTAAAGGGGCACTTTTTGGGGTAAGTTTTGTTCAGGTGATTTGACCATTTCCTAAATAGCAGCTGATCCATCTCTATTACGTTAAAAGGAGAAGGTTTCACTCTGGCTTGTCCAAAATTTCCATCTATTCATTTGGCTTCTCTACTTTAGCTTTTTGGTTAATTGGGCCCGTATTCCTATTTGTTTCAAGATAGGAATGGCCTCATTTAGGTAAACATATTTTTATTTCATCAAATCTTTTTTCGTTGTGCACTGGGTTGTGTAGAAAACAATATAATTCTTGTTTTGTCCTCCGCATGAATCACATAATATGGAAATACGTCGGACATTTCTATCAAGATGATTGTATACGAAATCGTGCAACATTGAGCACATATCATCACTACCTTTTTCTCCTACTGTTTCAGGATAAGTATAAAATGTACTGCCTCCGGTTGATAAAATGTGGACGTTAAAACTATACAAAGAAAGTTGGCGCCTGTAGTAGACGCCATTTGTAGAAATGTTAGGTGTTAGTAGGTTTTTCTGGAAATCAAAACCAATTGCTTTTTCATTGCTGCTTTCCCTGCTTTTTTTTGTGACCTCTCGTTTCCTCTAAGCGCCTTATTTAATTCTCCAGTCTAAGAGCACCATCATTATCTTCTGAAATAATGTTACCTTTTTCAACTTCTAGGTTCTTTATTTTTACGTGTCTTTCCTAAAATACCCAAATTACAAATTAAATTTGGTTGAGGAAATTGTTCTGTTAGTTTCGTAAGACACTTTTAAATTTGGATATTTTTCAATATACATTTTGTGCATTTTATTATTAGTTAGCTCCTCTGGTAATTACATTTTGGAAGATTCTGCCAAGTTGTAATGGCCCTTTCTGCCTTTAAACAAACTAATGTAGTTTGTAACTGCTTCTCTTTATTCTTTGGAGAGTGTCCTAGGTCTTGAAGAATGTTTTCCTCTTTAATCTCTTGGAAACATGCCAAATTCATTTAAAGATTTTTGAAGGACCTCCATCTTTTTCTTGGTTATACCATGGATGGCCATAAAAGCTTTAAAGCTATTATACTCTAGTGATTTCTCAGTAATTTGCTTTGTAACGAATATTGCATCTGTACACGATCTTCCACTACGAAACCCTGTTGTTCATCTGCTAAACTTATCCTCTAATTTGTTAGCATTTGTAAAATTTTAGTTGTAAGCTTTAGCGTAGTATTAGACAAGTTTATAACGTCGTTTGTTCTTCCTCTGCATATAGCTTTTTTAAGTAGTCAATCCCGTATCTTTTTCTGTGTTTTGGTTCTATTTGATATTTTACCTTCTTTCTTTGACCTCTTATGAAGCGCCATATTTTCTTTTGCAGACCATAAAAATTATGTTCCATTTGTGCATGTGTTTCGTTTCTAATTGTCTTGTAATTATGGTATGCCTCTTGTGTTTTGGTTGACATATATTTCAGGTAAACTGTTTTCTTTTCTTTACATTTTTCCTTCAGTTGTGTAAAAAACCATGGAGTTCTTCGCCTTGGGAACGATTTATTTTTATTTATATTTCTTTCACCAAAAACTTCCTTACACAATTTACCTGTCTGTTGTAGTTAGGTCGCTCTGTATTTCTTCTATTAAAATCTTGTCTATTATTATTAGTACTGTTATTAAAATGTTGTCTATTATAACTCGTATTGTTATTAAAATTTTGTAAATTATTACCATATCTAGTATTATTGTATGATTGTCTATATTGTTGATAATTATTCTTATTATATTGTAAGTTATGGTTGTTTTTCTTGTTATTACTATTATTCATTCTAATATCATTGTTATCATTATTACTTGTCATATTACCTCTTTGTATTCTTTGAATAAAATTAATAAAACTTTCTATTGTTTGAATATTTTGTACAGTTACTGTTTGCACAACATCAGCATCAAAATGTCTAGATACATTTAAGACTGTTTCATCCTCTCTAAGTGGTGGTTCTGAATATTTTGCAACTGTTATCAGTTTCAATGCATAATCTACCATATTTGATCTTAAATTGTGATTATACTTTCCAAAATATAGAACTTCTCTAAATTTGGCTTGCTTTATTTCATCCCAATAATAATTTAAAAATTTATTTTTAAATGTTTGAAAATTATCTAAATCATTTTCAGTACTAGCAAACCAGTTGCTGCATTGTCATTTAATGTCATTCTAATATAATCTTTAATATCATTAATATTATTCACTAATCTTAATTTATGTTTTAAACTATTTATGTATACTCTAGGATGTAAATTTTTTATATTACCAGAGAATTTAATCCCAGTCTCATTTGTTAAATTTAAGTAAGGTCTCCCTATGTCTCTCATTTGTGAAATATCATCTATTCTCTGTTCCACATTTCTTATTTGATTACTATTTATTTAGATATTTTGTTGTATATCGTCTAATTTTTCTTCTGTGTTTCTCCTGTCTTCGTTAATTTTTACTTCTAAGTTACATTTCTGCAACTCTATTTTCTGTTCTATATCTATCTTATTATCTTGAATAATCCTCTTTACTTCTGGTTTCTCATTTTCTATCCTTTTCTTGTAGTCATTCCGTATATTTTTTATTTCATTTGCTACTTTTTTCTCTGCAGCTTTAATTTTTTTATCCATTTGTGTTTCTATTTGTTTTACAATTTTATTATTATTATCTTCTATTTTCTTTTCTAATTTCCTATAATTCTCTTCCAATTTCTGTTCCATTTTTTTCATGTCTTCTTTGACTTCTTTTGAATTCTCTTCCATTTTCTGTTCCATTTTTTTCATATCTTCTTTGACTTCTTTTGAATTCTCTTCCATTTTTTTCGAATTCTCTTCCATTTTCTGTTCCATTTTTTTCATGTCTTCTTTGATTTCTTTTGAATTCTCTTCCATTGTCTTGTTCATCTGCATCATTAATGACATCAAAGCTGCCACATTGACATTTTCTTCTTTTTCTGGATTCATTTCTGCAGTATGTTGTGGAACTTGAACTAAACTCTCCTCTTGTATAGGTTGTGTTTCTACTTCCACATCTTCTTCATTCTTTTTACTTCGACATGCTTTATATATTTATAAGTGTATTATTCACGTCAAAACTAAATTTTAAAATTTTACCCTCAACTCCGACTTTCATAATTACCCGACAAGACACGGGAGGTTGATAAGCGTGTGTAAACACTCCACAACTCTCTTTGAAACGAGCCCTGATTTTGCAGGATCTAAATTTTACAATTGTTTGCCACTTAATATAAGAAATGAAAATAATATTCAAAAATTCGAAAATAAATTAAAAGCATGCTTGATCCAATTATGCGTTTACAACCTAAATGATTATTTTGATACTATATAAAAGACTACAGGGAATGAGGTCCGACGGGTTCAGAGGCGCTTTATATCGCATATCTTTTTTTTTATATTTTATTGATTTTGTTTTATGTAATTGTCCTATATAACTTGTTGATCATGCTTTATGTACTATATGACTTGTCCTATATCACAATGTGATCCGATGGGATTAATAAAGAATATTCTATTCTATTCTATTCTATTAATAACCTTGTAAAATTTGACATATTTTCCAGACCGAGAGAATATCAATGCCCACGTTTTTCCTAAATAACTTTTTGGATATTCTGTACCGTAATTAAATAATTATTGACCAATCTTGCACTAAAAACTCACACTGTATACTTGCCTACCACCGATAGGTATATTAAATTTCTAAAAACTTAGATGAAATGAATTAATGCTGTGGTAAATTTTATAATGCGAAAAATAAGTTTTGGTAAAAAATTATTACATTATGTTTTTCTACAAGTGTGTATTTTCCGACTATTAAATGTATTTCTAAGACGAAGATCTTATCAATTTTCAGCAAAACAAACAGCAAAATATCATCCGCTCCCAGCTCGTTATCTGTATTATTAAAGTTATGATGCAAAGTAGAAAACTTACGGCCGTGATGAAAACTTGCAAATGAAAGACATGTTTTAGCAACGGCATGCTTGGCAGTTGTTTGTGTTCCTTTGAGTAAATGCTTTGTGGAAATTTCGATGCACCACAAAGGGCAAAGATTTCAGCCCGTTTGTTGGTTTGTTTATTTGCTTGAAATTTACTAGGGTGTAGAGGTCGCAATTACACCTTTGGGAGTTTACCTGTGGCTACTAATTCTTGGTTAATTCTATAGCTTGTTAGTTTATCAGGTCTTGTTATGAATGGATTAGACGACCTACCGAGAAAGAGAACTGTAACCTTTCTATTATGTGTAGACTTGTTTAAATATGAAAATTAAAAGTTAGAAAGAAAAAATTGCAAAAACTATTGTAAAAATTACGGAAGTTTTTATAATATGAAAATTAAAAGTTGGAAAGAAAAAATTGCAAAAACTATTGTAAAATTAACGGAAGTTTTTTGTTATTTAATTCGGCATAATTCTGCAAAGATTTTTAGCGAAATTTTATTATATTGTATGATAGTAATCATAATTATATGAATGGAACAGGGAGTAAATTGAATTTTAATGTTCAAAACCAATTATTGTTATTTCAAAAAGGCATTACAACCAGTATTTTACACAAAACAGAAGTTAACATTATTATAAAGTATTATAACTACAGTTTTTATGGTTCACAAAAACTAAAGTCGGCTTTATTGCAAAAAAATCTGCATCACTCACCGTTTTGCAGGAACAAAAGCAGCAATGTCACCTAAAACAGACAAAAACCAGCCGCTTTTATTTTTGAACTAAAACAGAAAATGTACTGTTTAATGTTTATTTATTTATCAACATATAAATGATTCAAACTTACTGTTAGAGATAATCCAGGTTCTGGGAAAATTTCACTGCTTTTGGACTACAAAACCGCATAAGACTCATTAGGTTTTTAAACTTAGCCTTTGGAATTGGTAAAGGACCTGTAGTAAAAATTTAAAAAAATTAATAAATTTCATTTTTATTTAAAAGTTTCTTATACCTTACCATCGTATAGCGGAACAGGTAGCAAAAATTCTCCATACCTAATTTTGGACCATTAGGAGATAACATCTTGTTACAGACAAATTTACCTCAATGTTAACAGTGGTAGCCACAAATATTAAAGGCAAAACAGCAAAATCAAAACGTAAACATTCAGTTCTGTGGTGGAACAATGTGAAGAGGCACTTAAACAAAGTAAGCATACATTTAATGTATTAAAAAACATCATACACCAGAAAACATAACAGCTTTTAAAAAATATAGAGCCTACGCAAGGTACGTAATTAAGAAAAGTAAAAGTAAATCATGGCAAAATTATGTTTCCACAATAAACGAAAATACTATTGCATATGAGATCTGGAATAAAATCCGTAGGATTAAAGGCATTTCATAGAGCAACAAAATTAAATCTCTTTAAAAAGGGAAACCTAATTACAAACAACAGTCAAATAGCCAACGCTTTAGCGAACTCATTCTAGACATATTCAAGTGATGCCGTACATGACCCATTATTTGTCGAAAAAAAAAAAGAAAATAGAAAAAGAGGTCAAAATTACAGATTCCATCAGTCCGCTAAATGTTGCAATAAGTATGCAAGAACTAAACGAAGCACTGCAAGGACTTAAAAACTCTAGCCCTGGAGCAGATGAAATTCCAAATTGTTTTTTAATTAATCTTCCTTTAGCTGCTAAATATCTACTCTTAGATATATTCAATTTTTAATTTTCGACTAAACAATTTCCTAAATCCTGGGGTAGCGCTACAATAATTCCTCTTTTGAAACCTAACAAAAACAAGTCAAACCCGGAATCTTATAGGCCAATGTCCTTAACATCTTCCTTATGTAAATTACTAGAAAACTTTTTAAATGGACGATTACAATTCTTTTTAGAATTAAAAAATCTAATAATTAATCAGCAAAGCGGCTTTAGGAAAAATAGAAGCACAACTGACAATTTAGTGTCGCTAGAATCGGCAGTTAATGAGGCATTTGCAACTAATCAACAAGTTATAGCTGTCTTCTTTGATATAATTAAAGCTTATGATACTATATGGAAATATGACGTTATTGTTAAATTACGGAATTGGGCCATAGATGGAAATTTTCTAGCATTCGTCAAAAATTTTCTAGATGACAGAAATTTCCAAGTTAAATCAAATCAGGAATTTCCAAAATACTATTCACAAGAAAATGGCATGCCCCAAGGATCTACACTAAACACAACACTCTTTTTAGTTGCAATTAACGATATCGAGAACAGTATCCGAAACCCTGTTAAAGCAATCCTATATTCAGATGACCTCGTAATCTATATTTCTCATAAGAATCTTAATATGGTATCAAACATTATTCAACTTTCTATTAATTCCCTACAAGAATGGTCTAAAACAACAGGACTGAAATTTTTTCAAGGAACTTAGATTTCTTGGTATGATTTTTGATTCAAAACTTACTTGGAACAACCACATCCAATTACTTAAAAAATCATGTTTACAGAACATAAATATTCTTAAAGTACTAGCAACTCATAACTGGGGTGCAGACACAACCCAGCTACTAAATATTTACAAATCCTTAATCCGCAGTGAATTATATTATGGATTAATTGTATATAATTCAGCTAAGGACTCAACATTAAAAAAATTATATATTGTACAAAATATCACACTAAGACTAGCTCTAGGAGCCTACAGAACCAGTCCAGTTGAAAGTCTTTATGTCTAAGCAAATGAACTCTACTTCCTATTAGAAGATTACGTCTCAGTTTACAATACGCAAGCAAGCTATCAACTAATCCAAACAACCCAGCCTAACCCTATGCTTTTTCCACACATTACCATTATAATTTCAATCCAAAATCCTAATCTTCGACCATCGTTTAGCAAAAGAATTAGCAACTTCATATTTCCGGGTATTGTGCATACCAATATTGATTATGCTCCCCCTTGGACTATACAAATTCCATATTGTAACACACATATGTCAACTTATACTAAGGACAATACCCCTTCATTTCTTTTTCTCCAATACTTTTACAATATTAAAAATAAATATTCATCCTGTAAACTAGTTTATACCGATGCATCAAAAATACCCGAATTGGAAACAGTAGGATCTGCCATTGTCACACAGGATTCTGTGCTCAAGTTCCCAACTACTCAATATATTCTGCTGAACTTTTTGCGATATCCAAGGCAGTACAACAAACTCTTAATTGACCCGAAGACATGATAGTAATATTCACAGATTCCTTAAGTGCAATCCAGGGAATTCAGAAAATATATCCGAATCATCCGGTTTTAGAACAGATTAAAAAAGACCTTGTGCCTCTACAAAATAATCATAAAAAACTACATATTGTGTGGATACCATCTCATGTACGGATACCAGGAAATAAGATAGTTGATCAAATGGCCAAAGAAGCTTGTAAAATGGATAGATCCGATGATAGAACTAACCAAATTCCTCACTCAGATATGAAAAAATGCATCAATGAGTACACAAAAAACTTATGGTTACGAAGATGGCAACTCTTACCAAATAATAAATTGCGGCAAGCAAACCCAGATCTATCAGCGAAAACACCAAATTTAGTAAAGCGAAGGGACTAGGTTGTACTACATCATATCCGAATAGGACATACCAGACTGACGCACGAACACCTACTAAGGAAGGAACCTCCTAGAATATGCTACGCCTGTGACACCAATATAACTGTAGGCCACATTGTTATAGACTGTCCATTATATCAAATGGAAAGACAAGCTACTGGACTACCAAGTGATATAAAGTGCGCTTTACACAGTGCGGATTGTGACAAAATCATTAGGTTTTTAAAGAAAACGAAATTGTATAATCAAATATAAGTGATACTTCAAGAAAAATTCTAAATTATAATCAACTTTGTAAAAACTTTATAGTTTATATTTTATATTAATCATTATAATATATTATAGTCTATATTGTAAAACCGCTAATAACCTTCTATGGTTGATGCGGGTTATTCCCAAACAAAATCTTAATTTCCCAATAAAAAAAAGTTTTGTTCTCAGCGTTTTCGTATTAATTTAGATAGTACTGGTCCATTGTATGTTGAACGGTAGTCGATAAGGCTGCTATGATCAGATGATGCCACTATTTCCATCAAACTCTAGAGTTTTAAATGGGTTTTTTTGTAAATATGTTGTATTTAAAAATGATTTCCAATCCAGTACCATGTTTTGTGATACACTCACTATAACAAACGGCGATGGTTTGGAACAGGAGTGCCTGATGACTTCGTCAAACTCTTCCGAGAACTCAAATGAGCACTTTAAATCCCAAAATCCTACATTTTTGTCACACTCCATATAGGAATGTCCTCTTACAGGGAATGTGATATTTATTTTTTTCAGATTATGAAATTTGTTGTTTACTATAAAATGAATAAATCGAAAAATAGTAAAGTTTTTATTTTGTCCTTTGACAGAGTCACAGAAGATTTGCAGTTCTTCAACATGGTCTTGTAAATAATTATTGTTAAAATGGAGAAGAAAAGATGCAACTTCGTTTAGTCCTGTTTTAGCTATTCCTTTATGATAAGTATAAAAAATAGACTGACCAGAACAGAGGCCATGTATATTAAATGCATACATAGACAATTGGCGTTTATAGTACACATGGTTCGTGGTGATTTTCGGAATTGAAACATTTTTTGGCTTGCCTTTTCCTTAAACAGAACACTTCAGCCTTTCTTTCATGCAAATCTTTCATAACAGTTAAGTGTCTAAGTTCATTAGTATCAGTCAAACTTTTAACTTTAATTTGAAATTCATCACACGTTGCTCATGTGTCACTTCTGGCGTATCCAAAAGCAATATTAAGTTCCTTATTAAAAATTGTTCTGTACGTTTCAAATGAGACTTTAGCATTTAGATGCTTTTCCTTAAAGAGGTTAAGCATTTTTTTGATTGTCACCTCTTCTGGTAAATAAGTCTTTTTTGTATCTTCCAGACTATAGTGGCTCTGACGACTCTTTTGTTGTACCAATGCGTCACAATCTTCCCGCCTTTTCTTTTACATCGTCCAGCAATATTTTTAGAGGTCGACCCACACTTCTTCTATGTACTCTGTGCGATGTTTTTAGTCCAGCTGGTTTTATCCTGTCTGGCAACATATTATATCCAAGACAACTTCAATGCAGCAGCGCGTTAAATTCTATCCTCTACTTTTCACCTTCTACGTATTTTTTCATGGCAGAAGCGATTTGTTAAAGTTCTCAGCATAAGTCGTTCCACTACGCGCTTTGTTACTCTTATTTTGTTGGCGGCTTCTATGTTCAACATTTCTAAGTTTGCCAACGGCATCCCATATCATGCATATTCTTTGGTATACTTTTGAGTGTTGATTTTCTGTGCTCAAGTTGATTAACTGACCCAAATAAATATATTCTCCCATTATTTTTATCACTTACTGTCCCATAGTAATTGGTAGTTAATTAAAAGTAAGAATCTAGGTCTATGTTAGATTTATTTTAGTTTCGATTAAACGACTCTTATCTTATTCATGTTGTACTTTTGAAAAAAGACAATCTGAATGACTTTGAAAACAATAATATCTTCAATGACAAATGGTTAGTTGTAAAGTTTGTTTAGCAGAAAATGGTTGACTTTAGTTAGTGTGGTCGTAAATATTATTAAATTTATCTGACTTGGCCCATTGTTAAGACCTTGTACCTTGTACCTTGTACCCAGTTACCTGAAACCGGGCCTTTTATACTATTATCGGTTAACCCAGGATGTTTATAGTCGATACTAATTGAAATCAACCATTTACTTCTAAACAAACTTTACGCCTTGAACATCAAATATTAATTCGTATATTATAGATTTCATCAAACTGAGTGATTTTATCACTCTGTATTAAGATATCACAGAGCAACACTTTATTTCTAGATTATCCAGATTTAGTCACGATTGATTACTTGTTTTTGATAATTAATGAGTTTCGAGTTAGCTATGAAGAGACACCAGGTGTATACCGCTGCTTACAATGTATTTCTCTGAGAATTAAAGGAGAACAAATGTTTATTGGGAAAACTTCTTAGGCTTCTGTGATTGATTTCTTTATTGTTACGAAATATGTTGACACGATTTCTGGAACTCTCAAGTTTAAAAGCTTTTATAATATCTGGGGAAAACCGGGAATATAACAATAAGTGAAACAAAACTTTTGGTTAAAATGATATTGTTTGATAGGGAGTTACATAAATACATAAGTGGGTATATATAAGATTAATATATTTATATATACTCGGCTCATTCGTTCTTGATACACACGAATTAAATCAAATCGGTAAAATCAAATCTATGTTGTTAATTTAAAAACTAAAACATACCTATCGTCCCCGTGAAACTTTTTAGTGTGAATAGTCAATCAATAGAATAAGTAAAAACATACACCTACTTGATGATTTATCATTACTTAAACTTTAGGTTATTACGATGTTATATCTTTCCTACACTGTTGTACGGAGTTGAGTCGTGGACTCTCACATACACTACCTGCAACAAAATTGAGGCTTTTAAAAAGAGGCCTTATCGTCAAGTCTTGAAGATATCCTATACCGACCATGTTATTAACCAGAACGTTTTATTAAGAATGAAAAAAGAAAAAAAGTTGTTAACCACAATAAAAACAGACAAAACCGAATACCTCGGTCACATCATGAGAAAGATATGGGTTGCTACAATTAATTCTATAAGGAAAACTAAAAGGAAAACGAGGACCAGGAAGGCGAAGGATTGCCTGGCTGAAAATCTACGTACGTGGTTCAACTTAACAACCACAAATCTTTTCAGAGCAGCAGTCTGCAAAATACAGATTGCCATGATGGTCGCCAATATCCGAAACAGATAGGCATTACAAGAAGAATATTGTATATCCTGGGCTTCCGGCTTCCTTCTTTATAACAAACACATCTAAAAATAGAAGTTGTTCGATTATCTACAATCAATTCGGGAATATTATGAGAAAAAAATAATAATTAATGATCTGAACGAGACTTGGGTTAACGCCAAACATACAGTTGGAAAAGTTGGGAAATATAAAACAGTAACAAAGGCTTTTGACAAGATTGAAAGGCAAGCCCACGTCTAATTATTGCCCATATTGGCAGCGACACTGGTATTCTGCAAATAAGCGCATTATTTTTATATTGAAGAAAACAATAGACTATCATGAAGACATGAACTCTGTATGCTTCGAGAAGTGGTTCGAGAATATTCTCCAGAGTGTTGATAGTAACTCTGCCATAGTTTTGAATAATGCATCTTATCACAGCCGCCTTGTGAAACGCATTCCAATGATGACTGATCTAAAATTTGACAAGCAGAACTGTCTAAAAAAAATATACTCCATTTAAAGTGGATATGGCTAAAGCCGAATTAATGGCAATAATAAAAGAACAACGTGGTAGACATTGTTAATATACTGTTAATTTAAATGATAAATACAATTGAAGTAAACTGAGCTCGAGTATGGCCTGGAAAAATTGGGAGAACGCTGTTGTCCATATTAAAAATCGAAGAGAACTTGTGCAAGATTTATGGGATTATTGGAAAATGATATTGAAGCTGTCATCATCAACGACTTAGATGACTTAGATAATTCGATGAATTACCAAGATTTTGATGATTTTTAAAGTATGATTTTGGTAAATGTATATTATTCCAAACAAAGACGCACCTCTTTTGGCCCACACCACCGTTAGGGGCGCGGGTGTCTCGACACTTACCCACCTGGAGATTTAAGAGTGGTAGAGGAGCGATCCTCGGCGGCGACCTGTCTTCGTGTGAGGTGGAATTCCTCTGCCTGCGTCACCTGTCCGCCCTTGGGGGGGACTAACGGATGGGTGTGCGTAATCGCAACACAGGTACTACGGGGAGGGTGGAGCCCCGCGATGCTTTATGCACCGCGCCACCCTCACGTAGAGGCAGTGGAGGCGCTTACGGTCGTATGCCGAAAGGCCAGGAAGACCAGGGTCCTGCCAATTTTATAATTTGAGGGGCTCGAATCATAGCCATGTCTGTTTAGCATTAGTTAGGGTACAAAATAAGGTGGCAGACTTTCATCACCCATACATCATCATCATATATAGTCGGTTCGCTAATCCCAGTCTGAACTGTCTAGTGCATTTAGTAATTATTATTTTGCGAAGTTAGTTACTTTTTGACAGACTAGTGGCTGGAAATTACTATACAACCAGCACACGTGCTCATAGCGTTTTTTATTAGAGTATTTCGTCGATTTTTTTGCAAACTTATACTAATATTCTATTATTCCTATCAGAAACTAGTTTTGGACGACCCGGGATTTTACCTTTTTTATCTAACGTACACTATTTAGAATAACTCTTCTTTTTTTAATGGAAGAAGTCTGCAATAGAAGTATATTTGAGCTATTAATACTGAGAGGTAGGAATTTTTGTATTGTAGATTTCTGACTATGAATCTGTCAAAATATGCCCGAGCTAAGCGAATGGACCTTAGAAAATATTTTTTAATGTAAGTATTTCGTATTTTGTTTGCTATAATTCTATATAGTATTTGTGTATTAGAATATGTGTATTTTTGTATTTCATGTGCTATAAATTACGAATTTAAAATTAATACAAATAAAAATAGAACCAAAACAGATATCATTTAAAGGCCTTACGAATACACTTAATTCCATCCATCGTCTAAAAACCGCCAAACATCAAAGCATTGCTAAACATTTACGCTCGTATCTAAAAAAAACTTTTGTAAATCCGCGTAAAAAAACTACAAATCAGATAGAGCTAACGGTTGAGTTGATTTTATCTTATTCTTACGTTCACTTTGTCAGAAGAAAACGTAAAAGGTGTAATTTGATTAGGAAGAGAATTGCTTTCAAGCTAATGGAGGCCATTACTTTTAAGAGATTTTGTAGAAAAAGGATTTTGTGGTCACTACGACTCATTATAAGAATATTTTTCACTAAAAAAATAAATACCAGATTTTTGTATGATAGAATTTTATACATTACGTTATATGATGAAGTTGTTCTAGTAATTATGTAAAGATGTGACGGATTAGTAATTTTTTTATGAAGGGTGTTTTTTTTAGATTAAAAATAACGACGATTATTATAAATTGACATGAAATTGACTTTATTCGAAAGATAATCTTTTGACATTAAAATTTAAATATGATTTTTGGCATATAAATGTCATGGATGGCTCTGACGTATCTTGAGATCCAATTTTCGATTACTTTTTTCAATATTTGTCGCCGTATATCGGCAATAACGTGGCGAATGTTGTCCTCCAAGTAGTCAATTGTTTCAAGCTTATCGGCGTATACTAGCATCTTCACATATCCTCACATAACATAGTCTAGCAATGTTAAATCGCATGATCTTGCAGGCCAATTCACGGTCCGAAATGTAAAACTATGCGGTTATCAAACGTTTCCTTCAATAAATCAATTGTGACATAAGTTGTGTGACATTTTGCGCTGTCTTATTGAAACAACAGCTCCTACACATCATGGTTGTTCAATTGAGGAATGAAAAAAGCAGTAATCATGGCTCTATAGCGGTCACCATTGACTAACGTTCTAGGCCAGCATCGTTTTTGAAGAAGCACTGTCCAATGATTTCACCAGAATATAAAGCCCACCAAACAGTCAGTTTTTCTAGATGTAATGGTTTCACATACATTTGAGGATTATCTTAACAGTTTTGTTTGTTGACGTAGCCATTCAACCAAAAGGGAACTTCATAGCTACAAAAAATTTTCATTCTTTATCATGTAGCTGAGGTCGTCTTGGTCTTGTGCAATCACTACTTGATCGTCTGCAAAGCTTAACGTATATAGGTATTCGTTCCGTACTGGTAGTCCCATGCCTTCGGTTGGAGATGTGGAACAACCCTGCAGCCACCCTGAAGAAACTAGAATCCTTTGAGCTGTGGATATATCGCCGTATTCTTCGGATATTCTGGACAGACCACATCACTAACGTGGAAGTAAAGCAGAGAATAGGCAAAAGCAAAGAAATAATCTTCACCGTAAAGAAACGGAAGCTTGAGTACTTCGGACATGTCATGAGGCATACTAAGTACCGGCTGCTACAGTTAATAGTCCAAGGAAGAATCGCCAGTAGGAGAGGACCGGGAGGAAGACGACACTCATGGATGCATAACCTGCGACAATGGTTCGGACTAACATCGACCGAACTGTTCAGAGGTGCCGTAAACAAAGTCAAAATAGCCTTGTTAATAGCCAACGTCTGAAACGGATAGGGCAAAGGAAGAAGAAGATGGACTATTGCTGACCATTAAACGAAAGTGGCGCCCTATACGTATTTCGGATAGAATCACAATTTTTAAAATAAATTTGTGCAATTTGGAAATGTTTTTCAGACGTCAAGTCTATTCATGCTAAAATGTAAACCAAACTTAACATAAATCACTTGACAGCTGTCAAAATGGCCAACAGTTACAAAAGTGTTACCAACTTACATTTCTATACCTTTAAAAAAAACACCCTTCAGTGTATTTTTCTATAATTACAATCTAATCATTAAAATCAATAATTAATTTTGTAATTTTCTAGTTTTGAAAGAACTTTTGAAACTAATTTTCAACATTCCCAAGTACTATTACGAGCAGTAATAAATCAATTATTTTCAGAATGATTGTCAAAGCCAGATAATATAAATGAATTAATGCAATAGAGAAAGGAATAATGAATCAATTATAGTTAGAATCTTCCGAGAAAAGTCAGCAATGTGAAGAAGAAGCACAAGTTTTTCTAGATGTAGATCGAATCTTAATATTTTAATAGATTAAGGGCCTACATAAAGCACGAGCAAAATTGTGTATTCTATATTTATATAAAACATTATGTACAGCCATTTTTTACTCTGTTCAGTCTACAATGTTTGGTATATTTTTTCTGTGTCATCCTTTGTAAAAGTTTTGTAATATTTTATAAATAGTTGAAATACAATTTCAGTCACTGACAACATTGAAACTAAATACATTGCACAAATTCAGCAAAAAATTAAAATGCGAGAAAAAGCTTATTACAGTTCACCAACCCGGGAGTTAACTTTAAATTACAAACAAAACCACTTTCAAACTTGAATGATATTGCATTTCCCATTAAGCGTGAAAAATAGTTAAATAAACCGTTAATTATCTTGAGATGTTTTTAAAGAACACATTTCTGGTGATAAATTTTAATTAGCAAAATTTTTTTGCATTTTATTAGCGGTTATGGGAAAAATTTATTAGTTAAATTGAAAATAATTTACATAAAAGAAAAACTTTTACTCACAAAAACATAGTAAAAATGACTAGAACAAAAGATGTTAAGTATTTAAAAAATATCAATAGATGCAACAATATGATAATCTATGGTATAACCTCAACTGTTGTATAGAAGAAGAGTTAGAAGAACAAACTTTATACACTCGTACAAACTCTGTTCGCCAGAGCCTGGTTTGTTATATACCGCGCGGTTCTTGCCCATCGAGCAAAAAGACAGAAGAGGGAATGTAAAGATAGTGGGGGCAAAAGTATTGTTAGACGAGAAGTGCCATTTTGAGAGGCCACATTAAACAAGGACAGAGAGTCTCTTTCATTGTTTAAGAAATAAAATTTAGTTGGGTTATGTTATTGTTTGTCCCAACTGTCACATAAAATCTTATTTATATTGAAGTTTTTTAACAATTGTGTCACATTTTAGACTATTATCGTTAATATTTAATTAAAACTTTCTTGTCTAAGACACATTCTGAAAAATATTTTATAGCTAATGTTAATAAGTGTCGTAAAATTTAAACTTGGCGCCTTTGCATTTCCGGATATGTCCGCCATATTAAGAGGCCACTTTTATGAATTTTGGTCTCCTTTTCATAAAGATTAGATTCCCTTTTTTGTCTTTTTGCTCGATGGTCTTGCCCATAGACGTATATATTAAAATATACCGAGTAGTCTGTAAGTACATATAGCAGCGTCTCTTTTTATTCGGAAGAGAGAGAGTGAAGAGTTTCAATGCGCTAAAGAGAGACAGATTGAATAACCGCAAAAGATGTTGTCGTCACTGCTCGTTCCTGGCATTCTCTTCTTCTTAGAACGCCGTCTCCTTACGGAGTTTGGCAATTATATTGGCTATTCTTATTTTTGAAATTGTAACTTCAAACAAATCAATCGATCTACATTGATATCAATCATGTAGATTCTTCAATCAAGAATTCTGCCTTCGGCCAACAGATCTTCTTTCTTGAATCTTTCCCCTGTATTACGAGTCTAAAAATTTCATATTTTGGTCCTCTCATCACGTGGCCTAGGTATTCCAGTTTTCTTGTTTGAATAGTGGTGATGAGTTCTGTGTCTTTACCAACCCTTTTCAGTACTTCTTTATTTGTAATTCTATCAGTCCACGATATTTTTTTTGTCCATCCTACAGAGAGATAGATCAAACAACCGCAAAAGATGTTGTAGTTACTGCTCGTTGATTACATGCCCAGTCTATATTAATATACACGCGTGTGTCTCCACTACTCTAGCAGATGACGTTGAAAGTTGAGTCAAATGTTGGGTGCGTTCAGACCACCTCAGCGGCTGGACAACTGATTAAGCGGTAGCGTTCAGACACCTCCAGCACAAACCACTGATTGTATATATATATATATATATATATATATATATATATATATATATATATATATATATATATATATATTACGGATTGATTATGGCTCTTCCGCCATTGCTTCATCAATATCGTTGCGCCAACTTCTCCTTGGTCGTCCTCTCTTTCTTTCAGGAGGGATCCATTCCAGTACTTTTCTAGTACAGATCTAGATTCTTCTTGTCGCTGTACAACAAAAGCTTCATTAAATAAAGGAAAACGTATTACAATAATCCATGCAGGAAAAAAAAGGTTTTCTACCTAATGCTTTAGCCTTGTCATGCAAAAACATTAAGGACATCCGTATCGACTATCATGATGACACCACGTCAGAATTATTTAAGAACTGGTTTTCAACACAGTTATTACCAAATAAAGCACCAAACAGTGTAATTGTGATGGACAATGCCAGCTATCACAGTCGTAGGCCAAATAAATTTCCATGTTCTAATGACACCAAACTTGAAATCCAGGAATATATGCTGGAAAATAATATATATTATGAAGATTATTATTCTTAAAAACAATCACTTGAAACTTTAAAATCATTTTCCATCAGAAAACAATATTATTGCGACAGTTTGGCGGAAGAAATGGGTCATACAATATTAAGACTTTCTCCTTATTATTGCACGTTCAATCCTATTGAACACATATGGCATGAGCTAAAAGCATCGGTAAGGAGAAGTAATGTTTCGCTTACCCTAAATTCATCTGTGGTTCGTCTAATTGAATTAGAAATGGAGAAAATAAAGAATGAAAGCTGGAAAAATACAGAGAGGTTGTTCAAATAAACAATTATTATAGATCTAGATAACGACAGTCATAGTGAAACTGACTTGTCAATGTAATTTTTTTTAAAT
Organism: Diabrotica undecimpunctata; assembly: GCF_040954645.1. NCBI lineage: Eukaryota > Metazoa > Arthropoda > Insecta > Coleoptera > Chrysomelidae > Diabrotica > Diabrotica undecimpunctata. The sequence continues at coordinate 182,265,683 of NC_092803.1, forward strand.
GTAACTACTTTTTGAAATGTATTTATAACTGGTAAACTTTCTATGTATACGTAATTTATGTAAATATTTTTAAATTCAGTTGATAACGGTATAAAACCAACTTTTAGACACACCTCAATTTTGAAAATAATTTCTAAAATATTTTTGCCTCTGTTCTTTTTGTACTCTATTTAGAAATGAGAAAACAATGAAATGACAAAGTTTTGTAAATGTGAATGTAGTGTATGTAAATATGTTTGCAACTATTATAACCTTAATAGACAATGATGAAGACCGGCTTTTAAACACACTTAACAATAGAATGCGTAATGCAAATCAAAAATAAAAGTACGATCCTGTCTAGAGGCGATCCCCCGCTGCCTTTCGGTTAACACTTATCGATAATAAATATTAATGACTCTCTTAGATCTCTTGTAGGACTATACTAAGCGGTTAGACTTAACAGCGGTTTTTTGGGCATACGTGGAACGCAATAATGAGTTCTAATTTTTTTTAAGAGTTCTTAACTAAAAATTAAGATTGACCTAAAAAATGGATTTACAATGGAATAATGAAAGTACAATTTGTTACTTAACAAGAATATTGATTTATACAACTATTTATGTAAATATTGAAGTTAGATTCGTCAAAACGTCAAATATGAAACGCAATGTCTAGACAAATGCGTTCAGAAGTTATTGTCTGCTGGATCTAAGCCGCTTTGTGCTTAAACTCAGCTTCTGAATTCGTCTAAACGCACCCGTTGGGTTCGACCCATTACGTACCTCACCTAAATGTTTCGTACAATTTGATTGATAATTCACACGCAAACATCCACGATCAAAACGTTAATTGCGTAACTTAAAAACAACGTTTTTAAAAAAATGAACGTTATTGATCACGTGATAAAAGGCTTATAATAATTCCACTGTAACTTGCTTGTCATATACGTAATCGTCATAACGTTTATACTATACGAGTATTAAGGGTTATTATCTTTACAAATACAGGCGTCTGTAATTCCAGTCTGGCATTAATCACGCGGTACCTGATAAATTAATTAGTCCCTTAATGTCTCTTTATGCAAAGTATTAGTAAGCTATTACCAGAGACGTATGTATGTAATAAAGGGAGTAATATATTTAGTAATTAAATGTAATGACAGGTAGGATCTTCTTTTGTAATTGAATCATAAAATATCTTTTGGAGATAAAGTAATTGGTGGTATGGGAACGGATTAATGTTAAATGAAGATCAGATTATATTTCTACTTCAATTTAGTATATAGCTGTATTATTTACAGTTGCAATAAAAAAATTTCTTGGCGTCAACCAAGGAGCAATTAAGTATCATATTAATTCAGAAGTTTGTAAAAAAGATCCATTTTACTTAATAGTAAAATAATCTAATTTTTGAAAAATGAAAAATTGTAATTAAAAAAAGACGATATCATATAAAAATTACATCCAAATTTGTAATTACAATCATCTGCTATAGAATTATGGAATAGACTCTCTCTCTCTGTCTCTCTCTTTTACCCTTGATCTCTCTCTCTCTTTATCTATATCATATTTACACTAAGACAAATGAGTAAGAAGAAATAAATAAGAGCAAAGAGACACATATGTGCTACATAGAAAAGGCGTTTGACAGAATTCTAAGATAGGGCGTAAGGAAAACATTACGGGAAAGAGGAGTGAACCCGTAACACAATGGAAATTATAAAGGATATGTATAGAAATAACAGAAACATAGTAACAACAAACAATAATGATTTCATCTTACACTAAAGTGTCAAACAAGGATGCGTGCTGAGTCCACCACTCTTCACAGTAATGCAAGATAAAGCAGTGAAAAAATCTAAGGAAAAGATGAGAAATTTCCCACTAGGTAACTGAAAAATGAAACAATCACAACTGTTCGAACTGCTATTAGCGGACGACATGGCCTTAATGGCAGATAACACCGAAAATCTACAGTACTTTCTATAAATATTCAATGAAGAACTATGAAAACAAATATGAAAATAAACACAGATAATACAAAAACAATGGTTATAGCTTGGACAAAAAAGATACATGACGTAAGATTTAAGGATATGCAGCTAAAACAAATAGATCACTTTAATTACCTAGAAGCCAGTATAGAGGAAATTGGAAAGCAGGATCAGGAAATAAATGAAAGATTGGAAAGAAACGGGAAACATGTTTAATACAATAAAAACATTTCTCGGAAAAAATTCGCCTCTGGTAGTTGCTGGGTGATTTAAGTAGCTTTTTAACTATCAGTGCTGATCCATAGCCCAGATAAACGAGAAGGTTTTGCGTTAAAAAGGACATCTTACAGTAAGAACCTTGCTAAAACCATGGAAAGAAGGAATTTGATAAATAGTTTAGAGGCTAGGGCGTTTTCCGTACCTGACCCTTAGAAAAGTGAGCTAGGGCTACCGGTTAGAGAACAGAATGGGCCAAAGAAGCTAGTCCTGAGAGTGGCAACTCTCAACATCGGGGGAGTGACAGGTAAAGAGGGTAAAGAGGGGAGAGAGCTCTTCGATTTCATGCAGAGGAGAACGATTGGTGCACTTTGTGTGTAGAAAACTCGTTAGAAAGGTAATAAGTCAAGAGATCTTGGAGATGGATAAAAACTTTAAGCAAGATCGAAGATTTCATGGACCGTTGATGACTGATCCAGATTTGTATTTAGTCACGCATCGAAATTTAATGTTTGCATGGAGGACTTTCGAAAACGGGTTATCAGAAGTAAAAATAAAGTAGTTTATAAAGATTGCCTCTAAAGAACTGTGAAGTTTCTCAAAGAAATTATGATTTGGGGAGGGGGTCATCAGCTGGTATAGGAAGATATGAGGTGGTGGAAGGCACAATTAACGTAGCAATTAAAGTATTAAGAAATTTTGAAAAATAGTCTTGTACCAATTGCTCACGATCTCTACCCGGACTTAAATTTTATATTCCAGCAGGACGGTGCTGCATGCCTTCCAGCTTAAACAACTAAAAATCGTTTGGAGACAATAATATTAAAATGCTCTCATGGCCTTTGAATAGTTTAGACCTTAATTTTATTGAGACATTGTGGCATAAGATAAGAACAGAAATTGCTTAACCCCATATTAAAGTTGTAAGTTCTTGAATGGTCTGAATATTTAGTTGTCACGATGTTATGCAACATCAAACAATTCAAAGTTTATAGAGATCGAACAATTTAAATATTTTGTTATTAATGATAGAGTTTAATGTATTGTTGATCTCGTTCTTTAGTTTAATAAGCAAAGTTGTGAAGATGAAGGTTTTCAAAAAATTTTCGTTTGTCCGGATATTTAGTTCTTAGGACTCGTAATTCAGTCAAAGGAGAAACTGTCCATATTGTAAAAAGTCAAGAAAAGGACGATTTACATTTGAAAAAATCATAAAAACTAAAAAATTACGTGAAAAAGAAGGAGTTAAGGTTATTTTGTGATTTAAGTGGAAACGTACTTACATTATATAACAGTAGCCTTTGGTAATTTTAAAAGAGAAATTATTTGAAGAAATAGTGATATAAAACAATTTTGTACATTGAAAAAATTTAAAAAAAAAACAAATAAATTTTTTATTAATGTTGACTTTAAAAATTTTGGTAAATTTAAACTCGAAATAAATTTCTATAATTAATTTTTTTTGCACATACATAAAGTACTAGTAAAGCACTACGTACGGGGGAACATCGCTTCCTACCAGGTAAATTCTCCGATCCCCTCCAACACATAATATATAGAAAACGAAAAAACCATTTCATTTATTATTAACACATAACAACGCATGAGATATGCATCTCTGTTCGTCGATTTTTGTTTTCCTTACTTATACCCGGTTCATTTTTTATAACATAAACTCGATAAAAATACACTGACCTTTATAAGACAGTGCATTTGTATCGGTTTGAATTAAAAACAACAGCGCATTTATTTAAAAAGATAAAAAAAATCTACTCGTATTGAAAATAAAAAATAATTTCTAATAAAATAAAAAATATTTTTTTATGCCCTACAGAAATGATTCAAATATTTGACTTTCTATAGCTGAACAGTATCTATCATAAAAACTGTTGCGGACAGATATAAGAGTTTCTGCTGTAACAGAATTTGGCTCTAGCGTCAGGATGATCGTAGATGATGCATGGGGGTAAGATCTAGAGATCACGCAGGTCACTTAATATCGCCTGTTTCACTGATAACTCGATTCGGAAAAATATTGTTTAAATAATTCCTAATTATTCGAGCATTATGAACTGAACAGCCGTCGTAATGAAACCGATCATTCTCCAGATTTACACCAGAAAGATTGAGTTGTATCTTCCTACTAACGAAACAGAAGATTTATCAGTAAATAAAGTGTTTTTAATAAAATTTGGTTCATCATTAGCCTTCGTTATTAGAGTTTCACAAAACTCCATTCTTCGAAAGTAGTCGTCTGGATAAAGCTGCTGCATTTTCGATTATTTAAAATTCTAGTAACCGTGCTTTTTCCATACTTTAGTTACAGTAACATTGCTAACATCTAACTGTCTAGCACCGCCTCTAGTTAAACGTGTTGAATCTACCTCGATTGTTGCACAAATTTATGTATCCCGGTATTCTCTTTCCCCAACTGTTTTTGGTGACACTTCTTGAGCGTGACATTTTCTGTAGTTTTTGAGGCAATAACAACTCTTAAAATTTTTAACAATATGATGAATTGACTGTACGCAAGGAATTGGTCTTTCCTTAAAAAAAAACAAAAAAAAAATATCTACAAACTGTTGTGTAACCACTGTATAATGACAAATTATTGGCGACGGGGCAACGGAGGTTCGTGGAAAGTCGACGTTGCGAAGTGTGTAATTTATTTAATAATAAATATCCAGAAAGACCCATAATGCAATCAACACTAAGTAAGATTGAAAAGAAATTTAGAGAAACTGGTACGATTGAAAATGCACGCAAATCAGGTCGTCCCTCTGTAAATTATGATACATTAGATGTTCTACTTGCTTTTGAAGAAGATGCGCACACTTCTGTTCATAAAGTTAGTCGTGATCTCGATGTTTACAAAACAACGGTACATAAAGTAATAAAACTTGAAAAATGGCACCCTTTAGATGCACACTTTACAGAAATTAAACGAGGATGATCCAAATAAAAGAATACAATTTTGCGAAACAATGATGAATAACTACCACCGAAACCCTCTCTTGGTTCAAAATATTATCTAATGAGGCTACATTCACATTAAATGGCGAGGTCAACTCGTAAGAATTGTAGATACTGGTCAAAAGAAAACCCCAACTGGATGCGGGAACATCATACACAATACCCGCAAAAGATAAACGTATGGGCTGGCATTGTTAGAAATAGAATCATCGTACCCTACTTTTTCGAAGGTAATTTAAACGGGCCAGCATACCTTCAGTTTTAAGAGGGTATCTCGTACCTACTTTAATTAATTTATTCCCCAGTACAATTAATCATGGAGGTTTTGATAAAAGTTTATGATTGCAACAGGATGGTGCGCCTCCGCATTAAGATGCAGATGTTAGAAGGTATCTAAACGAAATTTTTCCGAACAGGTGAATTGAAAGACGTGTATATATTGAATGGCCAGCGAGGTCGCCAGACCTCAGTCCTTTGGATTACTTTATTTGGTGTCATTTGAAAAATATTGTTTATAAAACGAAACCTGCAAATATTGAAGACTTAAAAACAAGAATTCGTGAAGAACCAAACAATATTTCTCAAGAAACCATATACAAGGTTCTACAAGAATTTGTACAACGTTTGGGTTACTGTCAAATACAACAAGGGCTACAATTCAAACCTTTAAGATACACTCATGTATTAATTACTGGATTACTTTCAAGTTATTTATTATAATTTGTTAATATTAGAAATCAATTTAAATTAATTTTCTAAGCGATTATCTTTCAAATTATATCCGTTCATCAACTAGCCTCTAACGTCCACTGCTGAGCATAGGCCTCTCGCATGCTTTTTCACTTAGTCCGATTTTGCGCCATTTGAATCCAATTTGTAGTCACTCTTTTTATGTCATCTGTCCATCTCGTTGGGTGTCGACCTCTATTTCTGTTAGCTTGTCTTCGGGGTCTCCATTCCAAAATTCTGTTTGTCCACTGGTGATCAACTGATCTTGCTACATGACCTGCCCAGTTTCACTTTAGTGTTGTTATCCTTTCAATAACGTCTGCTACTCCTGATCTTTTGATCTGCTATTCAGAGTAGCATTGGGTATTCTATCACGTAGAGAAATCCCTAATATTATTCTCTCCATTGCCCTTTCCGCAACTTGTAGTTTACTCATTGTTGTTCTTGTGAGTGTTAGGGTTTCTGCGCCGTTGGTCATCACTTGCAAAATACACTGATTAAATACTTATTTTCAGACACATTGGAATCTTAGACCTAAAAATATCCTTCATCTTTCCAAATGCAGCCCAAGCGAGGTTTATTCTTCTTTTCAGCTCGATTATTTGGTTGCCTCGACTTATTCTGATCTCATGGCCCAAGTATTTATAGGAGTCAACTGGCTCAAATCTTTGTCTTCTACTGAGATGTTTTTGTTGTGGACTAAATTTGTCATAAATTGTGTTTTTGAAAAATTTATTTTAAGACCAACTCTTTTTTGAAGACCAATTATATCCGTTAGACCCTCAGTATTATACTTTTTTGGAATGAGCTCATTTTTATCGATCTAAAAATGTCATAAAATATAGGGTGTTACATTTAAAATGGAGCCGATGATTTCATCACTTCAATGTGTATCACCTTGTATAATGAAGTTTTATTCTAAAATGTAGAACATTAAACTAAAAAATGGACGTGTTTTAGAATTTTTTAAAAAGGCTTTTCATTTAGAAAATATCGAATGTATTCCATACTTTACGGACACACTGTATATTCCTTTCTCAAGTGTACTCTCATTTTTGAACAAAGATAGTAACAAACCAAGTGTCAATGTAATTTAAAAGTAATAAAAACTATATTTCTCTTTGAACTCATTAGAACAAAATTGGACCTGTGGTAGACACATTTCATACTAAAGTGATTATTTCGCTTTCAAAGTTTTCAGTGCGTTGTCGGTGAGTCGTTCAGCCGTTCACATTTTATAGAGAACGAAATGTTCTAAAGCTGCGCCATTTTCAGTATTAACGTAATTAGGTAATTATATCAAATTATCTAATTAACTTTATATCAAATTTAAACTCCCGAACCGAGCCGTGAACACTTTTATAAATTTTCAGTAGATTTAACGGCCCTAGAATATTTTACATATTAAATGGATAGAAAATGAAGCCTCGACAATATTAATAAAAGTTGACCAATGGAAATAAGTACCTTGCCCAACATAGCCGCTCCGGAGATAGAATATTACATATCATTTAGATGGTTTGTTTCACGTAGATGATGAATTCGTTATCACAATTGACCTAGCTATTGTATATATATTTTAATGTTCATCCCTTTTCCCTATTCATTTTTTCTAGTTTTTTCGGTATGTTCTATTCTATCCATTCTTTTTTCCTTGGTTTATTCTTTTCCCGTTTCTTTATTCTCCTTGCTTCTATTATCCTCTAAGCTAACTGCAACTGCAACTTTGATTTTATTTGCATGTAAATAATAATAACAATTACTTAGATAAAAAATTTTCCTTGTATACAACATGCAAAACGCTCTATAGACAATTCTCCAGGGACCAGGTATCTTTTACTTAATTTTAAGTAAAATTAAGTTTTACAATATGGTCTGCCAAATTTTGTGTAAAGATTCCCTGGGTGCTAAATCGGTAGATCAAATCATCAATAACTATGTTTTAGAACGTTGGTAGTAGTACTTCTCCCTGGGGGATCTCTTTGTTATTCTTACAGATACCTCCATCATGCGTTTTTGCGAATATATATTTTTTTTATCAGCATGTTTTTTTAGTAATATCTTTATTTAGAAACAATTTTTAGTTGATTTTTACGTTGAGAACCGTTGCGATTTTTTTCCAGTCCCGATCTAAACTGACCTATTGAACTCGTTTTTACTAGACTACGCTAAGTTCTCAAACTAAAAGTAATTTATCCCTCTATAAAAAGGGTTCAAAAACTACTTTCAAGCTGCAAAATTTGTATATAAACTCGAAGCATTCAAAGCGTTCCGTTAAAATTTGAACGTGCAATTTTTCCTATTACCTGTGAAAGCTTTTAAACGGACGAACTCTTTTACAAAGAATAAAAATGCAGTTTTTTCTTAACTCTAAAACGGAACGCTTGGATTAGCGAAAACTGAAAATTGGAAAAGCGGAAAAGGTGATTTACCTGGTGATAAAAAAATCTTTAACTTCATTTAGAACGAGACGTTACCTTTTCCTTAATGTTAATCAAATTAAGGAGAAGGTGGAAAGCACCGTGCTACTTTTATTCATCGTAAAATAAATGCAGATTAAACGGGTTATTAATAAAAAATCATCATACTGTGGCATGTTAATTTCTCTTGAATTTCTTGAATTTAAAACTTATACCAAGACTGTATTTTCAGTAAACTCTATCTAGAGATTAATTATTTTATCGTTTCGAATAGGTATAAGTGTATGTACTTAAAAGTTCCATTTTTATAATTAATTAGATCTGAGTGTGAGAGATCCACTTTAAATAAAATCTCAGGACCTAAGAATCATGATTTTTATGAAAAAATTGTAAAAACGTTTCGGCAAGGAAGCACTTGTCTTGCCAAAACGTAGTCAAAATAGGTAATGGTTTTTGGTCAAAACCAAAATTATTCAAGGTATGTCAAACCCGAAAAATTACTGAAAGTATAATATGTACATATTCACTTGATATTAGATATTAATTTTTACTTGTCAATTCACTAATATCAGTGTCCCGTTTTACGTTTTGGTAAGTATTATATATTTTATAATAACTTTTTGTTCCCAATCTTGTACATTTTAGAATCTTGATAAAGGCAAGGGTTTCCTGCCAAAACGTTGATTTCAATGGACATTATAATCTAATTAGTATAGTGAGTTTTTTAATAAAAAAAATTTTATTTGACTTATTATAGGGGTTAATCGAAGGGCGGTTTTTTATCCTAACATTTTAATATCCTGTGAAATAATTCCGTGCGGATTTTCGTAAAACCTTGTTTTTCTAAGTATTATGTTTTTTGTTTTTATGTAAAAATATGGATTGGTTCATTTTTAGGAGCGAAATGACTTTGCCACCCACAATTTAGGACTTTTCTCATTATTACTATTATCTTTTGTATTCATTTTTAATCCGACGATGAGGGCTTTGGTGACTGATATCAAAGGAATGTCATATCGACATCCCAGAAGCACTGTATTTAAATAATGATTAAAAGGAACGACATGATCTTGGTTTTAATGAACAATGATAACAATAAGAAAACATAAAAAACAATTTAAATGTAACTTAACCTACGTACGCAAATAACAAAGAAAAACTACTAAAAAATAACTTAATACTTTGTATTGCCTCCCCTAGCCTCTATAACTGCCTGTACACGTTGGCTCATGCTGTCTATGAGGTTGCGAATATCATTTTGCTGGATGTTTTGCCATTTCTCTTCTAAAAGCAAGCAAAGTTTGTTAATTGGTGCTGGTGGGACTTCGCGACCTTTAATATTTCTACCAAGCATGTCCCAAACGTGCTCTATTGGGTTCAGATCTGGTGAACAAGCTGACTAGTTCATTTTATTATTACCAATTTCCTCTAAATATTGTGTGACACACATTGCAGAGTGGGGTCGCGCATTATCTTGCATTTATAGAAAATCATCGCCGATATATTGAAAAAAGGGTACTACTTGATTCGCTAAAATTTCCTCAATATACCGGTGTGCAGTCAACGAATCCTCAATAAATACCAATTCAGTGTGTGCCTCTCGGGATATTCCTGTCCATACCATCACCGAACCCCCTCCATGGCTAACGCGGAGACTGAAAGCGCACTCCGCAAATCTCTCTCCAGTTCGGAGCCATACTCGTTCTCTCCCATCTGATGAGTGAAGACAGTCTCTCGACTCATCCGTAAAAAGAACATTACTTCATTTTCTCTAAATTCCAATGTAAATGTTCCTTTGAAAATTGTAGTCTAGCCACTCGGTGTCGTGGAAGTAATTCGGACCCAGTTGCTGCTCTGGAACTTTGCAATCCAAATTTATGTAATCTTCGACGAACTGTAAATACACTTACATTATTACCTGGAACCTCTTAAAGCTGATTTCTTGTTTGCACTGCTGTTAAATGACGATCCCGCAAAGCGTCGACTCGTATAAAACGATCATCTAAAGCGGTAGTTTTGCTCTTCCTGCCACTTCCCTTAGGATAGGGTAGTTTCCCTATCCTTTGGATGGTAGAGCGATAAGAGTGTAGTACTCTAGCCACATATTCATAATTTCAAGAACTATGATCAATAATAGGTAAACAAAATGTAAGTATCAATATGACATAATGATAAGTCACCAAAGCCACCTCGTCGTATTACAAAATAACTCCAAAATAATCATAATTAAAAAAGTCTAATTGTGGATGGCAAATTCATTTGGCTCTAAAAAATTAACCAATACATATTTTGACATGAAACAAAAAACACATAGCTTAGGTGATGTTTGCAACCTAAAAATAAGGCTTTATAAAAATTCGAAAACGGAAGTTAGCATAATAAAACCACGTTTTAATTAACCCCGTACAATAAGTCAAATATAAAATGCAGTGCCCAAAAAAAAATATCAAAATAGGGCTAAAAATAAAAAAATTGAAATACTTTGAATTTGACCAATATATATATATATATATATATATATATATATATATATATATATATATATATATATATATATATATATATATATATCCGTTGCTTTTAATATTGTAAATTTGAATTTGTTCCAAATTTTTTTAAATTACACAGATAGCTTTTACCAGTTAAAATGAAACTTTCGAGTTAATTTTTATATACTTTTCAGAGTCTTAAGTAAAGGGGCTATATGGGTTCTAGCGCAAAACAGGTCATTTTCCCATGTAAATCTCCATAAGAAATTCTAAGGTCGATTCTGGTCATTTTTGACGCTTTTTGTGGTGGAGGCGCGACTGATCGTCAGATTGCGACTTTGATCGCGATATTGTCTTTGTGTCTGTTTTCATCTTTACGTATTCATTATCCTCTGACCTTTCGTTTGTCGCCTCGTACCTTACAATCGGATGAATAGCAACGAATATCTGATATAGTGCTGTTTTGGCATTGTCTTTGCGTTTGTTTTTTATTTTAACATATTTGCTACCACCTCCCCTTTTTATCGATACCTTGCACGTTGTTGTACGTTGAGCCGTTTAAACGTTACAAGCTTAGTGTCCTTTTGGCAATACGCCACCATATTTTTTTATATCTCAACGTGTTCCCCACCCCTTCCCCTTTTCAAAGAGCCATCGTACGTCGCGATCTGACGATCAGTCGCGCCTCCACCACAAAAAGCGTCAAAAATGACCAGAATCGACCTTAGAATTTCTTATGGAGATTTACATGGGAAAATGACCTGTTTTGCGCTAGAACCCGTATAGCCCTTTTACTGTCTTATTCATTTTATGTTGTCTATTATGACCATTTTCCAATAAGTAAACATAATTTCATAAGTAATAAACGACAGTCATTTGTTTAAACAAAATAGATGTTAACAAAGTTGCCTCTTCTAAAATACTGATTGGAAAAACTGAGATATTACAAGAAAAAACGTTTCAGAAGAATAATACATTTTTATTCCTCTTTCCATATCGTTTTTACGATAAAACCATTCCAATATGTGCCCCAAAAACTACAATTTAAATAATTTTCTATCACTACCTGAACTTTCGGGACCTTATTTTATTATTCCAGGTGTTTTGTTATTCAAGTCAAGCAGAAAGCTCGAATTGACACACGCAAATTAGGTGAAAAGTGAGAAAAGGGAATCAATGTTAAAGTTTAATGTTTCTGTTAGGTTAATGCATGTATCAATGGTTGCCTACTCTGAATTTACAATAAGTCGAGAATTCGGTCGAAATGGAAAGCAAGCAAAAATAAAAGAGAGTAGTAGTAGATAAACCAAAATAATCTAAATGAAACATCAGTCAACACTAAAAATACACAGGTGTTAGTTTGATATAAATTGTTTATTTATTTTTTTAAAACTTTAATAACTACGACTTTTATAGCACTACCACTACTTTTGATCGAGTCTACCAATTTATTTGATAAATAATGGTAACTCGATATTTTAATGTGAAAACCTCTAGTTGCTAGTTAATATAACCCCTTTTTTCTTAAAAATTGTAAATTTGAATTACATTTCTAAAAATTTTAATACCTAAATAATATTTTTTTTAATATTAGTGATAAAAACATTCAGTGTTAATGCTTTGTTGTTATGTTATACATTTTTTAATTTTTTCATTTATGATTTGTTAAAAAAACAGTAAGCTGTAATTTAATTATTTTTTTTTAATGGCATAGACATTAGTCATTCAGCCAGTTGCAATAGATTCTCCAATCGGACAAACACACAACTCTATCCTTAATAGAAAACTAACGTCTTGCTTCTTGAAACGTCTTGAAACTTGCTTCTCGTCTAGTGGCCCATCAAGACATTCTTAGTATACAAACAAAACTGGACCACGGATAAGGTGTTAAAACATTTAGGGTAAACAAAGGATACAAATCTAAATTTCCACACGATCATGAAAAATTCCATTCTCGCGTACAAATTCTATAGAACTGTGCATGTGTCTGACAATCTATAATTATATTATATATTTGTTGTGAGCCTGTAGCCAGTAGCGACTGGATATTGAATGGTGCATACATTTTAAATTCAATTAATTTTTTGTAGAGAGAGTTTGAATGCTGTTGAAACTTAGGACATTCAAAAAAGATGTGATCAAGATCACCTAGTTTTCCGCAATGTTTGCAATTATCATCTTCAATCACATTTATTTTATATAAATGACTTGGATAACACGCATGTCCAAAGCGTAGTCTATTTATGGTAGTTATATATTTACGTGGAGATTTAAAATTCTTAAACCAAGTAGTTTGTGGAATAACTGGTTGTAAAGTGGTGTATCTTGTTGGGTTTGTAAAGCAGTAAAGATTCCATTGATCTTTCCATGTCGATAGCTGATTTTTTTTTAAATCGTAATGGCATCTGATACACATAAAGAATATGACAATAAAGTGCCTGATATTATACTGGTTTTAGCTAAGTAATCTACATATTCATTATCTTTGAGTCCAATATGTGCCTTAACCCAAATAAATTTTATATTAAATCCAGAGTCTGCTAAGTGCTTTAATTGATCCTTTATTAAAAAAATATAAGGATTACTAAATGTTTTGGGCAAACAAGTATTTTTTATGTTCTGTAAAACTGAAAGACAATCTGAAAGAATTAACGATTTTTTAATATAAGAGTTTTTAACATATTTTAAAGCTTCGAGTATGGCCAATGATTCAGCCGAGAAAATTGAAAACTCATTGGAAAGTTTGTACTTAAATTCAGAACCTCCTGAGGGTCGAAAATAGGCACAGCCAGTCCCTTCTATTGATTTAGATGCGTCCGTGTATATAACTGTGGCATCACTATAACAGTTCAAAACAGATCTCAGAATGTTGTTGCTCAATTTGATGTTGTCACTATATGTGGGTATTATAACTTCAGTTTTATGGAAGAAAGCAAACAAGTCTAAATTGTTGTCCACTTTGGCCAAATTCTCTGAAAAAATAGAATTGTTTTGTAAAGCAGTGCACAAAGGTGGAGATGGCTTTTTAATCCAATATTTGTGAGTTAGGTCTGATTCGTTAAGTTGACATATACTGGAAAATAATTTGGGATTTGTTGAGTGGGCTTTGAGTACCCATTTTTCGCATAATAAATTTCTTCTAATTTCAAGAGGAGGTTCATAAGCTTCAACATGTAGTGGTTCTATAGGGGTAGATCTCATAGCACATTAACAGACCCTTAAGGTAGAATTTTGAAAAATGTCAATTTTTCTTAGAAGATTTCTAGACGCGGAACCATAAAGAGTAGAACCATAATCTATAATGGATCGTATATAAGCTCTGTAAAACAATAAGGATGTTTCAACATCGCAACCCCACCACACTTTAGTTGTCATTCTAAGAAAATTACTACCTTTGTTGCATCTATCCAGCATATATTGTATGTGTTGTTTCCAAGTCAATTTTTTATCCAGTATAAGGCCCAGGTATTTGACATGGTTTTTAAATGTAAAATGTTGATTATCAAGAAGTATATTTTGAATTAGAGAAAGGTTGTGTCTTGTAAAGACAGATACTGCTGATTTGGCAATTGATAAATTTAAGCCGTTCTCTAAGTACCATGGGAAAAGAGAACTCCATACTCTGCTTAGGTTTTGCATACCGTTTTCATATTTCTTACTTTCTGTATAGACACAAATGTCATCTGCATATTGTATTATTTTAAATGGAATGTTGTTTATTTGCATATTATGTATGTCAGAGGTGTACATATTAAATAAAATTGGTGATAATACCGAACCTTGTGGTATGCCGTGATAGTTGTGTCGAGGTCCTATTAGTTTGTTATTATGGTCTCTGACATAGATTATCCTATCTGTATAGAAACCGATAATTGTGTTCACGAAAGCAATTGGCAAATGAAAGAAATTTACCATTTTGAATTTCAAGGTTGATATTTTTTTTTATTGGTCAAATATATGGCCTAGGAGGACAAAGTCGTTAAACTTCCCGTGCTCGAATCGGTATCAATAAAGTGTTATGATCATTTCGGCCTATCCCAGCCTCATCAGACACTTGGGCTGATACAATTTAATTATTAACCTTTTTAGACGTGTAACAAACAAAATTATAGTTGCCAAAATGATTTTCAAGCTCCGATAAGAGCGGAACTTAAAGAGGGGCAAAACAGAGTACAAAAAAAGTGAAAAAGCTCTACCCCTTGAGCTTTTGCCTTCCACACCACCTTCGACAATCAGTTTTTTCATATTTCTTTCTTTCTAGTGATATGACCAAAGTACCTCAGAATTTCTGTATATTGTTGTATTTAATGAGTTTAATAGTAATAGTTATATTAATCTCTTTATATTAATATTTAGTTCATGAAGCACAGACTTGTTTGAACGGTGTACTAACCATAGAATTCATAATATTCTCCTGTATACCCACATCTCAAAGGCGTTGATTCTATTTGCGTCAACTTTCTTAGTAGTCGACGATTCACAGGCATATGCTGCTATAAAGAATATCAGTGCCCATGCAGAGCAAGGTTTCGTGGCTTCCGTTACGTCGGTGTCTTTTCAGATTTTCGTCAGTTTTGCTGTTGCTGACCTAATAATCATTGTGACTCGTCGTCTTATTCGAGATTATTTTATTATTATTTCGAGATCTTTTTGATTATTTCTAGTTCGATTAATTATAACTTTTGTTTTGTTTGCATTGATTGTTATTCCGTATTATTGATTTACGCTGTTGAGTTTCTGCATTAGTCGTTCTAATTCTTTCTGAGATGCAACTAATATCAGGGTGTCGACTGTCTGCAGAATCACCACAAATTGATTTAAACGTTATAATGTGATGCTTGAAGAAACTTTCTCACCATCCATTAGATGCTGCATATGTTCCATCTTTAAACTTGTTTAATCGAGTCATTTTTATTTAAATAGCGGCCCAGATATTAGAATTGCTTTATTTCTGGCATCACAAAAACCCATTTATTGTACATGACTTGATCCACTGCCATTCCTTCTGACTTCGGAAACTTCCGTTTTTGCTCCAAGTTAACTACTTCTTTCACATTCTTATATGAGTCTTTCCAAACTCATATTCTTCGGCAAACTTTTTCGAACTTAAACTATAATTTTCATTTTCGACAATTGTATTTATTTTGTCTTCTTGCAACAAACTCTTTTGCAACATATTATTGTAGCAACTTAAGAACCTTTCGAACACAGAGAAAACTTTAAACTAACGAAATATGTATGTATCAGACAGATCGACCTTAATTATGCAGGTTATTTTACCCGTTTTTAGGTTGAAACCTATTTAAATATGTAATAGTATTGGTAATATACATCAACAAATAGACAAACATACTGTGGCCGATATTAACAGATAAATTTCTATAAAACAAGCTTTAATATTTTAAGATAATTTGGCCGTGTTCGTATTATAAAGGTGGCCGTAAATAACAGGTGATAAATAAGAGAATCTACATATATAATCGGTTTGGGAAAGTTTGAAACTAGCTGTTAGGATAGATAGCCTCTTTTGACAGGTGGTCGTTAACACAGGTTTTACCGTATTTCTGAAGTTATATCACGAAGCAAATTGAGTGCGCCGCGATAAGGAAATTTTTATTTTTAAATGCATATTTACAATCTACTCATAAACAGTACATTAAGTAATTAGATGTGATGACAAAATTGACTTGATTTGTTCTCCATTTTCACCTATGTAACCAAGTCTTCTGGTCAAGTTCTCTTCAGTCTTCGTTCCACCATTGGTGGCTGATTAATTCACTGATAATTTGGCTGTAGTGCGTTGAATTTTGGCCTTGTTGGCTCAAAGCGATATGACATCATTTACGGTTGGTACTTCTAGGTCATTGTGGATAGTTGCATTGCTCACATACCAAGGAGCGTTAGCTATCATACACAGTGTCCAAATGAAACCCAAGATATTTCACAATGTTTCTAGCAGGAATGGGGCATTCTTTAGACTAACTTGGACAAGTGTGTCTTCTTATTGTAAATGTGATTTGGGCTAATATTGCGTTATAAACTTTAATTTTCCATTTTGTCAACCAATTCTCTAATGTATGCAAGTGTTTAAAACTAAAATGGCTGTATCATCGGCAAAAGTCCCGCTGTAACGTCAGCTGTAATAGGTATGTCAGCAGTATCGATTAGGTACAGAAAGGGACCGAGGACACTTCCCTGAGGAACTCCGGATTGGATTGAGTGATAGGTTGAGAAATCATTATTGATTTTTACTTGGAACTAACGTTGTTAGTATAGGATTTCAGGATAAAGTACATGTCGCTGGGCAGTAAAGATTTTAATTTATATAGCAAACCGTTGTGCCAGACTTTATCAGAAGCCTGCTGGATATCGAGAAATACTGAGGCACAGACTTTTCTTAATTTTATTTATTATTCTATGAGACTGTTGGATTGTTGAATATTTTTGACGGAAACCAAACTGATGTTCGGGTAGTATGTTCTCGAGTGGTACAGTTTCGCTTATTCTATTTAGCAGGAGTTTTTCAAATATCTTGGACATCAAGGGTAACAACCTTATAGGACGATAGGAAGAAGGTTCTGTAGGCAATTTACCTGGCTTTCCGATGATTATAATATTAGCATATTTCCACTGGATTGAAAAATGGCTTAACTGCAGCATTCTATTATGGATAATAATAGTAAGCATGAGAACTGCTTTCCTGGGTAGATGTTTTAGGATTCTCCCATCGATTAAATCATA
This sequence comes from Diabrotica undecimpunctata, assembly GCF_040954645.1. NCBI lineage: Eukaryota > Metazoa > Arthropoda > Insecta > Coleoptera > Chrysomelidae > Diabrotica > Diabrotica undecimpunctata. The sequence goes on from NC_092803.1 coordinate 182,283,226, forward strand.
TTCTGGGGCTTTGTTCAATAAGGAAATGAGACGTAGAATTTAGTTGGTTCATTCAACCTTTATTAAAATAAAATACCACTTTTGCAATGATAATAAAAATCTAAAGCTATGACAGAGACTAAAATTGTTATATATGATCAACGCTCTTGTAGGGTACTAAAATATGACTCTTAAAGTAGCCACTCTTAAAATCAGCTAGAAATGTGTATCCATAGAAGAAGGCAACGAATACAAGGAGTATAAAAATAACCATAAAGAAGTCCTAAAAGGGCAAAATCTATTAGAGAACTTATTAATAATCATTCAATGGAGAAAAATTTCCTATCTAAGTCACATACCTCAAGAGAATTAGTATCGTATTTTTTAACTGATACAAAAGGTCAAGATAGAAGAACTTTTGTAGGAAACAAGCGTGACTGCAGCGTCAACCAACTCTACCAAAGTTTAGGCAAGATCGAAAAAAGTTCCTCAGCAATCAGTCTCAAGTTTGATAAATTTATGTTGCTTTAATTTTTAGGACGCCATGCAGAACAGTTGTCGTAAAGAGTCATGGGTTCCCATTTGTTAGAAAATAAGTCAAAAAATTTAATTCTTGGCGCATGGAGTGTTATATTCAGATTTTCTCTATTGCATCATAGTCTGCAATCATGTATATCAAAGGAAACACAATACGTTTGACGAGTAACAAATCATCAGCAAGTCTTGAGAAACTGAAAGCTGCAATTACAATATTTTATTCAAAATACGTACAAAGCTATTTTTACATCTAGGCCTTGCAAGTCTCAGGCTATGCAAGTCCGTCTTGCTTGGCATATCTCTTGCTTAGCCTGATCTATTTACATCAGAGCTATTTTTGTGCAAATTTGAGGTACCACTTTCATTTTTGCTAATAGAAGAAATATATCAATACCTTAACTTTAGGTATTTCATTTGAAAAAAAAGTCCAGCATTAACTATATAAACACATAAATCGCAAATCATTACATTCAATAAATAACATTTACTCTAATAATATATAGGATTGTTACTGTAATAAGACTAATACCGCTGTCACTATTCTAATTATATATAATAATTTATTATTGGAAGCTGTAATTATAATCTAATATACCCCTCTAAGGAATTGTCTCCACTCTGATAATATGCTGTCACCATTGTAGAAGACGTCCGTTCAATCTCCTTAGCAATGCCTCTACAATCCTTAGGGGATACTTATCCCTGCGAGCGGGGCAAGGCTTACTGGCTCCACTAGTCTGAACTGACTGGTTTCGCCCTCGCGGATTTACAAGAGGGTAGAAAAATCGGTTGGGAAGGAAGGGGATCAAGGACTTCTCGGTCTCAGGTCCTGTAAAGAGTGAGAGGCTATGGGCTTACGTTAGAAGCCGGAGCACTGCATAGCGAAATGCGTATCTCTTCTAGTCTCGACCTGTAACGGCTAGGAATAACAAAACAAATCTCGAATTTACAATGTATTAACTAGACTGTACATTACAAATATCAGTTATGACAAAAATGTTCGCTCAGGCGCGAAGGGAGACGAGAAGAAATCAGCAAGGAATTAAAGATCAGACAATTTCCGTATTATTAGATATACCTGGGGTTAGTATATAGAGATCTTAGTTACCTCTGCGTATCTAGGCTCTAGGCTCTTGTTCGCCTTTTTTATTAGTCCCTGTCCTCAATTTTCAGTCGTAGTACCAAGGTCGCGTTATTGTTTTTTTTTGCTGACTGATCCTCGTGTTGTATATCGGCGGAGGTCTATGTTTTGAAACGTGATTTAAACAACCTTGGTGGCCTGATATTTGAGACTCGTGTACTGCATTTAACTGGGTCGATTTTCAATCCTTGTTTAATAAAATGTTTACGTAAATATGTTACCTACTAGCTATGAATTTATGTGTTCTTTTAATGGATTTGGAATATGTAATAATTTATTAAATAATTGTTTCTCTTTACTAGGCTAATTGTCTCTTAATTTTTCCTTCTTTATTTCCTTGCTATATTTTCATTACATTACACTTACACAATAAATTATATTCTATATTGGCAACATGAATTTTGACGATAAAGTGCATCAAAAAAGCATAAAAAATAAATCACGTTCTAATTTTTCGTCTACCACAGATATTGCGTGAATATATCGCGTCGGTATGCGAAGTTGCATAATCTTTCTAGCATAGCTCTTGCATAGTGTTTAATTTTTACAACATTAAAGAAATTTCGCTGGTGAGAACGCTAGGAATAATTTGCCCAACTTTTCAAAATAAAACCTTTATTTCACAAGCACAGCTTACACTAAACTGATTGGATTTCTAAAAGGAAGAGACACTTATATTTTTATGGAACACATGTTTTTTACTATCTAAGTTCAATTTTTTATTGGACTGACAAGAAGCCATCCTTTCTGCCCGACATTTTATAATGAAACTTTTGTTTTTTAACAATGCGCATGTGTTGGAACTTAAAGTAAAACATAGGACACATTGTGTCATACAAAACATAAAATATGTTAAAGTCCACTTTAAAATATAAAAACCTCCTTGCTACTTACTTTCCGTGTCCGAATCACTATTTTCAATTTGATACTGCCAATGTTTTGCAACTTGAATGGCCCTATCATTAGCTTCCATTAGGTCAGGGTATGTGCTTGACTGGTTCAAGTGCAGGCCAATTCGGGAATTTCAACTCAACGCCATCGCATTTTTTGTAATCTTCTGTATAGCCTCATGTTTTTAAGTTTGATCCACACCGTGACGAACCGGTTCTCTTTAGAGACCTTAATGTGATGTAGAGTAATTGATAGCCTGTACCTCTCCAAAGCTGTAAGGAGACGTCGTTAAACGATGGTGATGGTGGTCAATATATTTGTGTCACAATATAGTTTTGATACGTAAAAGTTTAAATTTGACCTCTTTCTGTTTCCACATTTTAAAATTTAGCAGTCCTGGAGCTAGGACTAAAACGCACGAATTTAAATACTAGTAAAAATTGTTCATATACAGCATCTATCATCATTTTTAAAAACTGATTTATTGAAGTAACGTATATTTTCAGAATAATAGCAATAATCAAACATAATGGTGGTTATGTTCCAGTGCGATTTCATTTTATCGATGAATTATGAGGTTTTATTTTTTGGAGGTAACTTTTAAAGCATTTTTAAATAATAGAGTATAGGAATAAAAGTGTATTTTATTTATACTTATGACAATTCAAATTCAATCCAAATATTTAAAAAATTAATCATATTTATTAATCATTTTGTTATGTAGTAGAAGAAGAGTATTAAGTCACTGGCCAATAAGAATAAAAATATAGATTGTGCAATGCAGTCGAGATATTCATCAGTCAGTGTCTGATTAAGCTTTTGATGACAGTTAAGTATATATGAAGTTTTTTTATTGTTACATTGCATGTTTACAATCTACTTTATACACAGAGTAATAAGTAAATAGTCTGTAAGTAAATTAACGTGAGTTAGGTAACGTCCAGTGACGGGTCTCTAAGTATTATTGCCGTAGGTCTTCTGGCCATACTCTCTTCAATCTTCTTTTGGCAAGTGGTTGGATGAATAAATTATTTATCAGTTCGTTGTTGTGATCAGTGGTGCGATTTTTATATTTTCATTTAGCGCATTTTACGCAATTATATGGTTTTGTACAGTACGTTTTAGTGTGACCATATTCTTGACATCCTGTACATTGTGGTATATTTCTTTTAATTCTCGGTGGTTCAACCCTTATTTTACAAGGCTGTATATACTGTAGTTCATATATTTCTTTGTTGTTCGTTTGGGGCTCGAGGCCCACAAAAAATAATGGTAATGGTTCACGGCTCAATCTGTGTCTGACATTTGTAATGTTCCTTACCTTATGACCCTTTTTCTGGATTTCCGCTTTTATTTCATCTATCGGAAAAGAGTGGTGTAGATCTCGAATAACTGCTTTGTATGCTCTGTCTTCCTTAGGTTGGTATGTATGGTGGACGATATTTTCCTTTCGTACGTGATGTATTAGTTTTCTGTAGGATTCAGGTGTCTTCTGTAAAATGTTTATTGTGTTGTTTGTTAAGGCTTTAGTGAAGTAAGTTTCTACTTCTACTGCTTGAGCTAAATTATTAATCATTTTACTATAGTCATTCACGCCATATATTGGTGGGGGTTTTGAGATTGGTGGATTTTTATTCGTATCATTTACGGAGTTTTCCTGTGGAAGTGGCTGAAACCTATTTGAGAGTGTAATTGGAGCTTGTTGTTCTCTTGAATCTTGACGTTTAAGCCTTTTTCTTTTTGATCTTATTGTTTGCCATGAATGTTTATTATTTTGAGAGTCTTCATGTTCTTCATCTGACATCGAATCATATTCATTCTGTGGATTGTGTTTTAAGTTTAAGTTAGCTTGAGAGTTTGATGTAGAATGAGAAAAGTTGGTTTGCTGGGCAACTACTGGCTGTACCTGATATTGTTGTTGATAATTATCAAAAGGTATCTTTTGGTTCACTGTTGGTTGATTTGAGCACACGGGTGGATCTTGAGTATTTATTTGACTTACTTGGTATTAAGGATGTATTAGATTTGTAGGCTCGTTCTGCATTACAGTTGGAAACTGCACTGTAGGGTACTGAAATTCATTTGATCCTGATCCGTTCCCTGTTGGAAACATTTTCTCTTCATTTCTCACTTTAATTGCACATTGACTGGATTAATAAAAATTTATTTATTTACCAATACTCAATTTAAATATACCAAATTTCAAGAATATTAATAATTCGTTAGCACAATTACAATTACAAAAAACCGCCAAAAATTAATATTTTTCGGGAGAATCCCAAAATCCACATTAATTTTGACAATTATTTTGACAATTATAATATATGAAGTGAGTTTTGATTATGGAACGCCTGAATTACCTCGGAAACGACTTGCACGATGGTATCTATTTATAGTGGTGTATTTACATTGTTGCCCGATTTTCCGTTTTCTACATAATAGTGAAGTTTGTTATTTTAATCAAATTATCGTACACAATCCTTAGAGAATATTGAATATTTTTCTTTTTATTTGTGTAATACAATTTTTATCAATATATTTTAATTATATCGAACATTATGGTATTTATTTTATTAACTTCTATTTCTGTTGCATGTATTGAACACTCCTAAAAGGCAAAGGTACGGAAATTAAATTTGTGCATCTGGTTTACAATTTGACCTCTGTAATTAAGATCATTCACAAAGCATTGACAGAATGTCGTATAGACCATTGCTACACTAACATAAACAAATATATCTACCAAAATACCACAGCTAGCGTAAGACTATCTGAACAAGAAACAAATAAACTCTGTATACAGTGAGGAGTACGGCAAGAAGACACAGTCTCTTCAAAGCTATTCACGTCGCTTTTAGAACATACTTGTAAGAAGGCACATCTGAACGAGCACGATATCAACATAAATGGAGAAAAGCTCAGTCATTTAAGATTTGCAGATGACATCGTCTCATAGCCGATCGTATGGATGATGCAATAATAATGTTTGAAAAATTATATCATGCTTTCTTGGAGGTCAGACTAAAGATTAAAATCAACAAGACGCAAATAATGCCTAATCTGGTGCTTAATTGAAATATTGCTGTTGATGGAAGGGATATTGTGCAGGCTACATCATATAAGTACCTAGGACATAAAACTCGGTTGGGCAGAGATAACCAAACATGTGAGCTCCCACGTCCATAGGATTAGCCTGGGCAGCGTCTGGTAAATTAAACTATATATAGTAATCGGATCTACTTATATACCTCAAACGGAAATTCTTTGACCAAGGTGTGTTACCTGTACTAATTTATGGAGCGAAAACATTAACACTCACAAAGAAGGTAGCTAATAAGATTCGCGTGACTTAGATGGCTATGGAGCGCCAGATGTTGAGTGTCTCTCTGAGAGACCGAATCCCAAACGAAGAAATATGTCGTAGAACAAAAACAACAGACGCTATCAAAAAAATCGCGTCGTTAAAATGGAATTGGCTAGGACACGTCGCCAGAATATCATACAACCGATGTGCAAAACGTATTTTAGAGTGGAGACCAAGGCAAGAAGCAATACGGATCAGAGGACGCACTCCAACTAGATGGAATGACGACCTGAAGCAATGACTGGATGCAAGCCGCACAAGACAGAGACAAATGGAAAGAGCTGAGGGAGACCTATGTCCAGCAGTGGACGTATACAGATTGATGATGATGAATTAAGATCATTGCGATATATTGAAAAAAACTGTATAATTAAATGATAATGTTTGTTTTGTCAATTTTATTTTTATTGAAATTCATAAAATCAGTAACTATATTTAAATCTAGAGGCAATTTCAATATCATGTATATATGCATATATATATATATATATATATATATATATATATATATATATATATATCTATATATATATATATATATATATATATATATATATATATATATATATATATATATATATTAATTTCTATATATCTAAGGTTCACAACGATATTTCAAGTTTATTATTTCTCAAATCAATAACGTCACTGCTTTCCTTGATAATCACCTTCCTGAAAATTTGTTGGATAACTTTTGAGTCATCTTTACATAAAAAGTTCAATTTTGTGTATTAACACTTTAACCACGAGTTGGTATAGGAAACCAATGGCCTCTAATAGGTTTCTCAACTACCACTCTTGTCATCCTTTTAAATACAAATTAAACCTTATTAAAGCTTTAGGCTGCAGGCTGTATAGGCACACACCCGGTTAATCGAAGGGAATCCCTCCAATTACTCAGAAACATATTGATTGAGAATTCCTACCCATCTTCAATCACTAACAAATACCTTTATTTACAAAGCTATGGTTCCTCATTTAATGACATACCCAATGGTGACCAACTTAGAATAATATCAAATAATACCATGAATAACACTGTTCTGCCTACTACTGTACTTGGGACTCCAACTACCTATTACTCCTCTTTGTCTTATTTCCCTCAAGTTACTGAGAAACTTATTAAACTGTACAAACATAAAAAATATACCTGTTAAAATTGCAGTTAACAATGCCAAGACTTTTAGAAACTTCTTTTCTAAAATTAAAACATCCATGTCCCTTCTGGAACAAGTCAATGTCATCTATCACATATCTTGTGCTGAGTGTGACTCGTGCTACATCGGTCAGACAGGGAGATTACTACGAGGGCGTCTTACGACACACCGTAGTGATATTAACTTATCTAAGCATACTTGTGCTCTTGCTCAACATGCTATTAACACTATTAATATTCTTGGCAATGAACGCAATCTCGTAAAAAGGCAATTATAATTATTGATAGTTATTGATAAATGTTGATACAAAAAAATCAAATCACCGACCGACAAAATCGCAACGCCCTGTACACAGTAATATTAAGTTTGTAAAATATAAACCAGGTATGAGGAATATTAAGTGTTTTTCCGAATAAGTGAATCATAATTTTGTAGCGACAAAGGGCACATTCACGGGGAAAAGGGCAATAGAAGTTTGTTCGACCATTTATGCAGATAAGAATTTTGTAAACAAAAAAAATTGAATAAAATGTTAAGACTTCTTTGTATTGTAAGGCGTACCACGAACGATTAGAAAGTCGAATAATAGGTAGAAATACGTATATACGATTGTCTTTCATCTTATACACATATTTTATTATATTTTTTTCCTTTGTTGCGAGCTATGGAGATATCTTTTACCTTTATTTTACTATCAACTCGCATTAACCTTTTTCTTATTGTTTGAAACGTTTCAAACGTTTGGCATTCCTTTCGTCAGGTATCTTAGCGTCCTCCGTGGATGTGTTAGTTGTTGCTCTGGAAACCTCAGAGTCTTCTAACATTATTGCCACAAATTGGTCGCATTGCTCCTGTAGTGATCCTTTCACTAGTTAATGTGCTCCTTTTCTAACTTGGCTGTACCGTACTGAAGACGACCAATATTCAGAAATACGTATATACGGTTGCCTTCTATCTTATACACATATTTTATTATATTTTTTTCCTGTGTTGCGAGCTATGCAGATATATTTTACTTATATATATATATATATATATATATATATATATATATATATATATATATATATATATATATATAGATATATTTGTTATTTTTTGTAATTCAAATTAAGAATGTAGACAACATCCACGGATTATTTCTACTTTGTTTACGCCTCTGACCGTCTGCTCCGCTTTGAAAGCAGAAATGTAGTCAATTGCTAGATGAAATCTCAGCTATTCATAGTCGCACTTACCCTAAAACTGGCATTTAACTGCGGTGTAATTTCCATATTCAAACAATGCAAATGGTAATGGAGACAGGACAAATATCTCGCTGGGTGGCATAAGAGATGTGGTATTATAGCGAAAGTATAAAAGCTGCTACAAGAGCAGCATGAAAAATTGATTTATAGTTAAATTGGCTATTGTGTGTTATATTGGATACGATTAAAGCAACAAAGGTAGTAAATATTCATTAAATACATCAGTATCAGTACGGCATAGTCGATACAAAGGCCTGCTTTAAATACAGCTTATTTATGCTAAAATATGGAATATTTGCTCAAATTATATTTTTTAGATATGTTAGTGAATAGATAGCATATAGATCATTGCGCTTACAAAAACGATGTACACAAATAATAATTATATTACTATCTAATTCTAATTTTTTATACATCTGTTCATTCTTATTTTTTTATTATAGTTCGATAAATATAAAATGTAAGTAATAGTTTAAAATATTGTGCATATTCATGTAAATCTTTCTTTGTATAAACAAATTTAAAGCAGTATTTTTTATCATGTATTTTTATTTCCTGTTCTTAATTTAGTATGTAATTCGCAGAGTAACCGTAACATCTAACATATTAATAAATATAGAATTGCATTTCTAGAAATTCGTGTTTTAATTGCGATAATTTAGTGGGAATATGACAGTTCAAAGCCATTAAAAATATTTGTATATGTTTCTATTCGTCAAATATAGCTTGAATCTGGACGATTTTTCCATCTGCGTATCTAACTAACTATTGTATTGTGCGAATTGTATTGTGCCTATCTAACTAACTATTGTATTGTGCGAATTAATGTGAACAAACAGAATTAATTTGTAAATATGATTTTTTTAGGCCAAAGGTACATTTAGGTACACTTATATGAGATTTTTTCATTAATTAGTATTTAATATGTCCCCCTTTTACTTTTATGACTTCCTGGAGTCTTCTAAGCATGGAATCCACAATTTTTATGTGGACACGAACGTGTCCACGTTTCACATTCACGTTTAAACTGTTTTGTAATTTCTTAGTTTAGATTCTTCTATTACTGCTGAGACTCCGTGCTTGTATTTCTTAACTGCTATTTATTATTGGACCCATGTAGGAAAAGCTGGAGGCATAGTAGTGTTCATTTGCGACAGATTAATTGGAGAATGCGCTTCCGTAGGCTCCTCCACCATTTTTTATTAGTACTTCAGTTTTTCTGCCTTTGGCGGTGTTTTTTATTCTTTAGTCCCTTTTTATGATAGTTTGTAATGCGGGTTCATCTACTAGTTCTACTGTGTGGTGAATTGTTTTATCTCCTTGTTCTTTCTTTTTCTTTAAGTGCCGTCTCCTTTAAGAAAGTTGGCTACCATTACGGCTATCTTCAGCTTTGATACGGCTGCTCTAAACAGCTCAACAGAATTACAATTGTATCATTGTCTCAAATTATTTAGCCAGAATATACGTCGTCTAGATACGTATTGAATATCTCATTTTCCTTGTTGATTCTTTTTAAAAGATCGTTATTTGTATCCTTATCTGCCCAACTTTTCCACATCTCAAACGCTTATATTCTGTTACTTCTTACATACTTTTTTAGCGTCCAAGCCTATATTCCATATAATAACACAAAAAATACATAATGCCTCAGTATTCGTACTCTAACCCTTAGTTGCCGGATCATACAAATAATATAAAAATTTAAATTTTTTTGATGAAATCTCTTGAAAAGTACATTCAGAAAGAAATATAATTTTTTTTAAAACCTTTAACACAAAAAAAACAGATGCGGTACTTTGAAGTACCGTCAGGCTGTGTAAAGTAATTTAATGTAGATAGTAAGGTATTATGTACTTAATGAGAAATATGGAGATTTTTATCGATTTATTTGTAAAAAAAATTACATCAACATTTTAACATATTATATGTATATTGATACAAGGTTGAATGCTCGAATACATAAACTTTGAAAAATTAAAGGCAAATATCGAGCACAATTTTAATAATCAAATCTTACCCAAGTACTTTCGCTTTCTATAGCATCATCAGGGGTATTTCGTCAAATGTGGGCTATCCAGCAAGCGCAGAATAGATAGAATAATTTTTAAATAATTTTAAACTGTTTGTCCTTGTTTTAGTGTAGTGTTATGTACAATTTATGTTTAATTTCATGTTTATTACATTCTGCGCTTGCTGGATAGCCCAAATTTGACGAAATGCCCCTGATGATGCTGTAGAAAGCGAAAGTACTTGGGCAAGATTTGATTATTAAAATTGTGCTTGATATTTGCCTTTAATTTTTCAAAGATCATGATATAAATTAAAACAATTCTTTTCATTCGAACATAGAAATACTTTGCAGGTAAAACACGTTGAATGAGGATGTAATTGAACACCTTAACTGCTGTATATCTCACCTCTGCCTCTTTGGACGCCATATTTTATTTAGTGGGAACCTCTATTTGAAAAGCGTGCATCGGACTGGGCTGAATAGTTTGTTTTATTGTTATTATTTATTTATTATATTTATACTATTTATTATTTATTCTCTGCTCTTCTTCGTTTTTCGGTGTAGACATCACTATTCTCTCTTCTTTGTTTTGATGTAGTTTGCTGGAGTTTGTAATCCATCAGGCCAGTAGCAACTCCTCTTCGAAAATCTAAAAGACATTGCTTCTCTCGTATATCGCAGAATATTATATAGGCGTTAACGAATGATATGTCTATCAATCCCCAAAATAGTCTGCCACCATTTCTTACAGCGTCTGTCTAGTCTAGAAGCTGTTTTCAAACGATCAGCATGGTCAACACCCCCATGAATTTGTTATAATCTTTTACCATCATGGGAGCGACAATATCGGCCTTAGAACCATATTTTTGAGTCCTTTGAGCAGTTATTTCCTCACAACGATGGTCAGTACTGTTAAAGTGAACAATTTTATTGTCCTTCTAGTTCCACAGTCCAATATCCATCGACGAAATACTATAATCAAAATCCTCGCGCTTCGTGGATTTATCAGTTCTCAAATTAATAGGAAAAAACTTTTTATATAGGTCTAATTGTCTCACACGCTAGAGTTTGGAAATTTTTTTCTAATAAGGGTATGAAAGTAAAATAATGATTGAAGAAAATCATTTTTTGCTTTCCCCATTCTTCTTTGGTAAGGTGTAGGACTACACGAGTTCCTAGTCAAAAGTCTTAATACTTTTCTTCAACTTTTTTATGTTTTCCCTGGTAAATTTTAATTTTCATAATATATCCATATTGATCGGAAAGACACCTCATTATCATTATTAGATTCTTCATCAGTTTGAAAACAGATCATCCGGTATATCTTCAAATAAGAAATTATCAACAATATTTAATAATTCCGCATCGCTTTTTTGGCAACAAATGTAAGGCATTGCTGGATTTAAACTTTCACATAGCAAACGATCAAAAACGTTTAAATTTTTTTTTTTTTTTTTTCAAATACACTAGTACTTTTTTTCAAATAACCAAAATTCCGCTATAAACTTCGCCCAAACCGTCTTCTTGGAAGCATTTCCCGTGACGAGCGATCGTTTGTAATGTAAAACATTAAATATTGTGATTTTAATTCATATTTAAAATGCCTCATGTATTGCCACAACTCAAAATTGAAATTTCATGTCATAGGTTTTAAAGATTGATCTCTAAAAATAGAAATTTTACTACGACTGGTCAACGAAAGTGATCAATTTTATTGATGTCCTGACATTCGTACAAAATGGCGACCACGTTTATTTAGTTAACACCTTTATAAAAACTGAGTTTATTCTCGGCAAAATATGGAAACTACATACGAAAGCAGCACTCTTTACCTTTAAAAAACATTTTGTTTTTTGTCGATAGAACACTTAAATCAAAAGATATCGAATTTTTACCGTCGAGCTAATACAAATTTTATTGAACATTGATTTCGCGCGTTTCACTGGCATTCAAAATCGACGGTCGCTTCAAGCGTTGTTTATGACAAAACGGTTCATTCTACACAAAAAGTGCTAATAAACATTTTTGTTCAAAATTATTTTAGTTACATTTTTTATTTGAAACATTTTTTTTGTGATGTACAGATTATTGGTAAATCGATTTTTTTGCGTTTTTACCCCCCTGCGAGGGGAGTTTTATGGGTAAGCCTGGGGGTAAAAGTGGTTAACTTTATTGCATATTTTTTGAGTCTAACGACTGAACTAATTGTTGATCGGGCTTTTTCTATACGTGATTTGATCTTCCGTGTATAATTGTTGTTGTCTCGTACGATTTTTTTGAAGTATATATATCTGTTTACTTTTTAATAAAGTTTGTTCCTAATCCATAGCGTCTCTTATTGTGGTGTCTTAAATTATTCTCATTGATTTCAAAGAACTTATTTCTCGTTGTATTTCTATTTCTTCTGATAGTTCGTTGCCAACGTTTACAGATGCAATTTGATTATAGTAAAGTTTTGATATTATTCTAATATCTTTAATATCCAGATTTTTATCTTGAAGTAGCTGTAGGAGGCGATTATGTAGAACTTTGTCAAATGCCTTGTTGTAATCAAGGAAACAGATATAAAGAGTTTGGTTAACATCCACACATGCTTGCGCCAATACATTAACGGCAAACAAAGCCTCTCTTGTATCCATGAGAGTGGAGTTTTTGAATTGAAGCTGTGTTACTAATATCTTCCTTCAGTTTTTAGACGTTAAATCAAATCTTAATTGTCTTTCTTTTATTTTATTTTCGTTTAATGTACAACTAAAGCAAATAATCTATAACGTACCGAGCTGTGTTATCTGATTGTTTTATCGGTTTGTTAATTTTCAATAAAAACCTTTATTCTTCGCTACAATAACAAATTTTTTTAAAAGAAATAAAAGTTGGTTTAAAATACATGGTAATTCTATATAAGTTTGGTTGTGTGCATTTTGAGTTTATGAAGAAACTGCTTGGCAATGAAACTGTTAGATATTAAATTAGTATACGTTCTATACATTTGTATTAACCCTTGTATAACAATACCGTTTATAAAGTGACGTTGTCAGTGTAATATCTTAACTGCATAATTGACAACGGCGGGAACTCTGTGATATCGGTTTCTTCGGTGCTACTGGAGAGTATTATGGTGGTTTACAAAATAAACCTCATGTCTTTTGTTCTCGGAAAGTGGCTCATTTCTGCAGTCGAAAATTGAGCTTTACCAACACGTTAATTTGTTTGTGAGAACTTAATGGTCTAGCACCAGTGAAGTGGAAAGCAACAAGTAAGAGAGGGGTGAATTCACAGTGCTGAATTATTGGAAAAATAGTTTGATATAGGGCATATTGAATGAAATAAATGCATTATCGAACTTAGGCCCTAATATCGCACAGGTCATAATACCGTTTTTACTTTATAAGGCAACCAAAATCATAAACAAGCATATATTATATGCTTCTATTTTTAATCTAAAGTGATAGTGATCAAATCCTATTAAACATAGGGAAGAAGATGCTTATATTCTTGCCATATATGCTACTTTCCAAAAATAGCTTATTTATTAGGAGGATGATAGTGACCTAAAAAAACCTAATGAAGTATTTTTTAATATTCATACAAAGTTCCACTACAATTATTGAGTATTTTTGTTATAGAATAAAAAAACACATGAGATGACAAAAATAATTTAAGAAAACGAAAGTTTAAAATGAGTGTTAGGGAAATAAGTTTTCTACTCACAATTCGTAATAGGTTCTTATTAAAGTTAAAAAGAGAATGGGCTACAAATTTCGCTGTTTACAAACTTTTACAGCATCTTAAGCCCTCAACAAACTAAGGATATCGGTACTATTCTTATCTATACATCCAGTGTAAGATGATATTGTTGTTATAGATTCTTATAAGTTTTTTTAGTATAAGCTCTGTTTTCCAGCTACTCGGGACAAAAACATACCCAAACATACATCCTTCATTTGAAAAGTTTAAAAGTTTTGAGAAGAAATGCGTAGTTTCCTATAGGTACCATAGTGTTTCCAGCAAGTGAATCTTTAAACATCGGCCATATGTCGTTCAATTTATAATTTTAAGCAATTAATATGTAATCTAAATATATCCACTGTTCTGTGATGCGGTTATTTAGTACTTTTAAGTTCACTGATAGGTCCAAAACGCTGGTTATGACAATTGTATTCCATTTGATTTTTAATTTTAATGTTTTATTAAACATTTGTACCAAATATACTAAAAGGTTTTATTTCATTGTAAAGTTTTTAACTACTATGGTATACAGGCAATCCCTGTGAACTTTCCCATTTTAAGCTCGTAAATATTTTTGAACACAGCTAACGTGTTAAAAATGTACCCAATAATATACTTCTAATCAGTTTATGGATTATTCCTACCGCAAGTTCCTACAAATCCATAGTAACAATCTTATATTTCCAAACAGACTTCACGAAATAATATAGTTTCTTAACATTTTAACTTCAAAACTACTATTAGCAATAACTTTGTAGATAAAATCAAATCAAAGTAAGTAAATAAAATCAAAACTTCAAAATATGGAGCAGAAAGTTATTTGAATTTCTAGCGGTAATTGACATTTAGCCATTAAATATCTAATTTCACAATATTTACACGAACGAAACTATGGATGGGAGAAATCAGTCACTAATTGCTGTTTGTTTTACCTTTATAATAATGTTTGTATTTGAACATTTAAAACTAGTTTACAATTTGTTAACGTAAATCTAAATATTGACTGAATTTTAAATGTAAATATAAATAATGATTATAGAAAATAATAGACCTACAATATTCATTTTTTATATGCATTTTGATTAGTAAAGGCAGTCGACAATTGTCGACAGCCTTTAAATGAATCAATCGGAAGAAAAAATAAAAAGAGTTTTAAGTGGAGAAACAGCTTCAATTGGGATAATGCAAATCTACGTTTAGTTGAAGTGAATAATTTTAAATTCGGTTGTAGACACATTGTTGTGAACTTTCTTCCTTTTTACAACATAAGTAGAAAGCCATATGTTGGAACTAACTAACTATGACGACTTGGATTAAAGAATACTTTATCGAAACAATTTCTAGGTCGAATAGGTAAGAAATGTTTGATAAGTTTAAAAGCACTTTATTTTATGTTGTACTGTTACAATAAATATTTTGTTACAAAACATATTTAACTAAAATTAACTTTTCTTCTATATATGAAGAGAATTTACGTATATAAAGAAAATTTAGTACACTTATAAATTGCGAAATTAATTAGGTTGAAGTGTGATTCCTGGCAAGAGAGTGTCCCAGTTAAGATGCGATTATACAATGCTTTTTGGGGCGTACTGCCCATGGCGAGTTGCAATTGTAGAATACTGAAATGCCGGGATGGCTGTCCCACACGGAACACGAGTACTGACTTCAGAAATGCTGCTCGAATTTAAAAATTCGTAGAAGAAAGCAAAACACCAATATTTTTAACGGTTATAACGAACTTTAACGTATTTTTATACAGGGGGTTAAATCTTTCAGCAATTTTTTTGCCATATATTTATAAAGAAAATGCATAATATAAACCAATAAAACTGAAAGATTTATTAACCGTTAAATAATTCCGAAAATAATAAACCTTACTGGCCCACTTTTTAGTAAACATAAATACCTGTTTTTCTAATGAAGTTACAAACGGGCTCTTTTTTACTAGTTTTTATATTGAGACGAAGAATATTGGTGGCAAGTAAGATATCAAATCGTGTTTTAAAGTATTTATTGTAACAGTAAGAATAAATAATTATTAATGGATATGATAAGACTTTAACACATATTGATAAATTATACTTATACTTAATCCAACTTCCTTTTTACTCTTTTTTGATGAATTATGCTTCACTGACGCTACAACCATAAAGTGGAGTTCGATCTTGTCGAAGTCTTATTTGTTTGTTAGTCTTATCCATTAAGAAATCTTGCTCATTTGTTTGCAGTAACATATTTTTTTAATAGTTGAAAAATTCTTCATCCAACCTGGGAACAGACCATAATCGGATTCGATGCAAATTGTTAATCGCTGAGCAAAGTAAAATTAACAAGACGCCCATTTACATAGAGAAATCTAACTTAAAAGCACTGTCAAGGAATGCTTAATAGAACTATTTAAAAAAAAAGTCTAACACGCAAGCAAAAAGAAACAGTAAAACAATAAAAAATAATGTTAATCTACCAATAACAAAAAACCGTGGTACTGCAAGAAAATTAAAGCATTTTCTTGCCTAAATGGCTAGTTTTATTTTTGTAGCACAGTTATATTTGTTATCAGGTTTTTTTTTGTTCATTCTGATTGATAAGAATGTAGCCTTATCCTCGTGTAGTATACTACTGGAACTATTGACATCAAAATGTCTTATTCTTGACTATTTTAGCTGCAAAAAGTGAGTACTGATCGCATGTTCTTTTGAGCACAATTATTCCCGTGAATAAGGAGAGTAGAGTTACTTCTGCTGAATATTAAAGTAAGAATCAAAAAGAAAATAAAGTTTTGGAGAGTACCACAAAATCAAATAGAAGATGTAAAAAACTAAGATGTAGATTCAGCACAAAAATGAAAGAAACAATACGTTCGAGCACGAAAAGAAGCCCTAATATAATTTAGAGAAATCATGGCTAAAATTATTGTAGTTACTGCAATTAAAACATATAAAAAAAACCTTAAGAAAGAAATTTTTTGGATAAAAAGGATGTTGTGGTCAAACAGGATCTCAAAAAAATTAAATAATAATTAAAAAGTAAGACATATCTTACTTTTAATTATTCGCACGACAATACTCTTTTTCAATATCACAATTGTATTCTACATTAAACCTTAATTTAACTTAAATATTAATATACGTAGAATCCAATTTAAAACAATAACATTACTTTAATATAAATTTATTTCCAAATAACAACCTGAATGGGCATATATTATTGGATTATACATTAAAAACTGCGTATCATTTATTTTGAAGGTCTTGTTACTTGCAAGTAATTTGTACTTCCTGTTGTTCAGTTGGTTATTACCACTAGTTGCATCAATCTCGCATTCGAGCCCTGAATTTGTATGGCCCTAAAAAAATGTAATACTTATTTCTAGGATTTTTACTAATGATGATCCGACAGAATTGAAAACGTTAACAGAAAATCTATATATTTATTTTTCGTTCTTTCTTTCGTTCTTTTTTCGTTCAAATACCAGTACTTTTTAATTATAATGGCCAAATACTAGACTGCATTTCATTTCAGTTTGAACTACCATAAGAGTGTTTTAGATGAGGAGTTGAATAACTCAAAACACGTGTAGAACAATGGTGAAATTCGAATCGAGTTGAAATGCAATCTTTTACTTTCAAATATATATATATATATATATATATATATATATATATATATATATATATGAGAAATACTGGATATTAGTGACTGTCGATATCAACAAACAACCAGTTTATTAGGGCTGCAGTCAGAAGGTTGGCCGGGACGTTAAAGAAACACTCTTTTGACTTTTTGTCTAGCTTTCGGAATTGTTTTATTCCTTTTTCAAGAAGCTGTAATATAGATAAAACGCATATGTAAATATCTACAAAATATCACAATTCGTCAATGCAACTTACTAGTCGTTAAGATTATTAATAATAAGCTCTGACCCTCAATATTCATAACACAAACATAAAATAATGGACAAAATACATTCTAAAATGTTGGTAAGGATAGTAAAACTTTGTTAATTCTATGACATCTTTTGATGGTGTGTTTTAACACTCTGTCCTTAGCATGCCATCACTGCCACGATGGATAAGTATGTCCAAAAAAGGAATCATACTATCAGCCTCCCCCTCAGCCGTAAACTTTAGGATGCTTTAGGTGTTCACATTGGGCGTTAAAGGTGTTTAAAACATCAGTTACTTTGTTCTCAGGGACCGATAAAATCAAATCATCTACAAATCGCTTAATAAAAGTTAAAAGGTATGTGAAATGGTATCTCGCAAAACAGGAAAAACAAAAACAAAATAGGTATATCGATAGAAGGCAATCATAAATACGTATTTCTGACTATTTGTCGTCTTCAGTACGGTGCAGCCCAGTTAGAGAATTGGCATGTTAATATATATTATAATTATAGTGTATATGTATATATATATATATATATATATATATATATTATTTCAAACTCCAAAATAAAAAAGTAAATTTCCAAAACACCACATTTATCTAGCAAACATAAATACTCATTCGATTTTTTTAATGTTTCTTCACTGTGTTTGACATGACCGGTTTAAAATAAATACCTCTAAAGATCATATAATTAATATTTGCCAAGTATATAATACAAACGAGAATTTATGTTACAGAGCACCGCCTGGGGTTGTGGATTTTTCCGAATGAGTTAGTTTTATAGGCCAGTAAGAAATCTGTATTTATTAATACGTATCATAGTCAAGTTTTACCATGTAACGGTTTCATATAAACAAAATATTAATTACGCTTTTCTGACTATAACTAAGCTACCATCATATACAGCTACTATCGGAAAAATACATCAAAATATTCATAGCCTGAATAATTACAAACTTTGGAATTATAAAAACCTTTAAAGAACAGAAGGATAATAAATTCATTGGGCTGTAGCACCATTGGAAAGGGATCCTTCCACCGGATTTTTGGTGTTTTCAGCGGCTGCTTTCCTTTTGAGGTCTATTCCCGCGCAAACCTGGCTACATGCTGATCTTATATCATTACATTTTATTTACTGCTGTTTGCTATTACCATTAACCGGTCCATATATCCTTCTAAAAATTTTTCTTCGTCCTATTTTGTTTTGTTGGTGTCTATGTTTCTTATGTATCTACCATTATTCGCTGTGTGCAAGTACTTGGAGGGGATACGAGAAACGATCGTGGGCGTGCAGCGGTGAAATCTTGCAACATCGTTAGCATATTTCATATGTAGTTTCAGAATTAAGTAATTCTGCATTCTTACGCCCGATTTCGTAATAAGTTTGACGTGAACATTAAATTAAAGTTTACTTTAAAGTGTAAATTTCAATAAAATAAAGTTCACTTTAAAGTGTAAATTTCAATAATAATCATGTGGGTTCAAGTTTGTTTACAATTTTATTTTTTCTTTTTTCAAATTTAAAAAAATGCCTAATATTTCTTCAAGTTCGGATTATTCCACCCAAAAGTTGACAGGAAAAGAATTAATTATTTAAACCAATGTGTCGTATGTTTCTTTAAATGGTTTGGATTAACAAAAGATACAGTTATGCAATTTAGTCTAAAATAAACATTAGTTAAAGTGTACTTTAGGTTGTCATTATGAAATCGGACATTTATGTCGCTCCAAAATATTGATACGATATGCAATTATTAATTGTATTTTACAGTGGATATGATAGTTAATTCAACACTTATTTTATGATTTATTTTCTGGAATTCAGTTTTTATTATTACTTCCATAATAATAGTAATACTGCAATTTAATAATTAATTTCATTTATTACATACAATGTTTCCCTTTTAATAACCTCACAACCTCAATCTTAAATGCCAAATAATAAAATCTAAACGTAAAAACATATTTACGAATTTATACAGTTAAAAATCAATTAAAAATTTAATTTTTGATATATATTACAATAATTATTGTATTAAATAAACAAGTTTAAGTCACTTTATTTACAGCTAATATAAGACTAAAATATGAATAGTCCTAACACCTTCGTTGATTTATGCCACTAGGTGTCGCCCTTCGGAACATGCACATAGCGAATAAACTCGGTTCGCTATTCCCAGTCCGAACTGTCTAGTGCATTTAGTAATTATTTTTTTGCGAAGTTAGTTACTTTTTGACAGACTAAAAGTGGCTGGAAATTACTATACAACCAAGCACACGTACTCACAGCCAATATTAATAGTAAACAAACTAAATAGTAAATAAAATAGAACTTTGCGAATTACCGACAATTAATATTTATTTATCTGCACCATATAATAAATGGTTATGTTAAATTATAACGACTAAAATATATTTTTTAAATATATACTACCCAAAATTTGATGAGTTTAGTATACACTTCCACTATTTAGAATAATTCTTCTTTTTTCAAAGAAAGAAGTCTGCAATAGTAGGATACTTGAGCTATTAATACTGAAAAGTAGGAATTGTTATGTTGTAGGTTTCCGACAATGAATCTGTCAAAATATGCCCGAGCTAAGCGAATGGAATTTAGCTCTCATGACTGAATGATAAAATAACATTTTCGTAAGGTGGGATACATTTATCGATTTCATGATTTTTTGTAGCCCAAAATAGCAGCGATGGTTACCTTATTGTATTATTTTGTTAATGTCTTGTGTAATGTTGTCAGAGGTAATCGTAGTCCCCAAATATTTAAATTGATCAACGCTTTAAAGGTTATATTTATCCATTGTACCATTCTATCCTATTCTGACTCTGACTAGTTATTCTAATTTGGTTTTTGTAATTTATTTGGTTTTATCTTTGTTGATTTGTGTGTCAAATTCTTTTGCAGCTTTTTCCACTTTAAAGAAATCTTTCTTGACACTAATAGCTATGCTTAATACCTTAAATTCTAAAGAACGGCGTTTCTGTCTTTGATTTAGGCAGGATGTCCCGCAAAGCCTTTTTAAAGAAGACTGGGGGTAGATCTTAATTTTAGAATTAATTAAATATATATATATATATATATATATATATATATATATATATATATATGAATAATAAACATCCTTTCGAAAAATATCACTATTCAAAGCTTTTATACGATATTATTAGACCAATATTTTTATCTTTATATTTATCAATACCCTGCAGTAGCTATGACGTAGAATAATGACATCATAATTAGTCGAATAAACAAATGAGCAGGAATCCATTGAAGTAATAATAACACTTAGCAGGAGACCCTACTTAAAGCATACTCTATTTTAGGGTCAATTAAATAATAATAATAATGAAATGAACTGGAAAACCAATTTAAAATTGATATTTTGGGGATCTAAAATTTGATGAACTGATTTGATTACATCGTTTAAAAATAAAAGTTATAATTATCATAGATATCTCATAAAATTTTAAATTGGGAAAATTCCATATGGAAATTGATAGAATATATGTATATAATTTATTTTTTATCGTTGAAATGAGAACTTTCTAGTCTGTAAAATGTCAAATATTAAAAGAGGTAATTAAACATAGCCGCCAATAAGCATAGCTCAGTTACAAGTACTTCCACATTTTGTTTGTAAACTTTAGAAAGTATCTCCCAAGTGGTTAGTGTCCAGTCATTTATGTATCCGAACTTCTTAAAATAATTGACTGACATATCAGCAATGTATAGACTAAACAAAATTGATGCCACGGGGAACCCTGGCACCGATTTCCTGCAAGAGTCCATTATTTAATTTCATTATTACACGATTTCTTAGAGAGCATGCTGTCTAAAAAAGAAACGATTCTTAACCCTTTCAGTAAAAATTTTATTTAAAAAATTCCTTTATAAAAGGTATTCCCTACTCCCTAATAAAATCTCTATCGGACAACATTACAGAACGTTTTCGGAATTAATATTCCATCATCAGTGCTATCTGGATGTACATATTTGAAGCTACTGGATGTACTAAATATATGGGAAAAAACCCTTTAAATGTTGTTAGATTAACTTTGATTCACAATTTTTTTAATTAGAAATTATGATGTTTAAGTAAAAAAAGGAATTGATTACATGGCAACGTAAGACTTCGCTGAGGGTTGCTAGTCCTTTCAGGACTGTGGCGAACTGTATGTCCCACGAAATTTAAAAAAGTTCTAGTGGTGCCTATTTGTACCCTAAATTTACTTTAATAAAAAATAACCGTGTTAGTAAACATTTCGTTGTTATGAAACCAACAATTTGATTATATAGCCTCAAATTTTTTAGAAGTAGGTGTTCTTGTACAACGTGGTTCTGTGTTTTGTTGCTTTGATACATATTTAGTGTTTTTGCCTGCACAATACTACTACGAAACAATCGTGAAAGCGTTTGTGTTGAAAGTAAGTAAAATTTCTAATAAACTCCATTTTTTCGCCATTGTTTTCGCATAATTCATGTAATGGGACATGGATGTCCCATTAGTCCATTTGCTCGAATCATTAGTGTCCCATGAGTTTTTTATATTAACTCTAAATAGTGACAACAGTTCTACTCTTTGCAGTTCCTGACTTATGACTAGGCGTTTTTTAACACAAAGAGAATTGGAAAATATCCCTGAAGAGCTAAGTGACTTGCAAAAACTAGAGGAACCTTTTCCTGGCTTAGGTTCTGACGAATATTCCCCCAGTAACAAAGAGTTTCATAAAGGTTTAAATCAACAAAAACATTCTTCGCAGAAGAAAGATTTTGAAATAGATCTCGAAAGCATAGATTCTGAAGAAGCAGGGAACGGGAAGTCAGGTACAGATGACAACCATTCGTAATGTAGAAACAACCATACACGAAAGTTAAAGCAAAATATAATATTCAAAATCGAGTCGAGTTAATTTGGCAGAGTAATTTATAGAACATCGCAGATCCAAAAACAAAGTGAAGAGAAGCTTAAGTAGTCGCTCTGAAATCGTTTCTAAACGCCAAAAGAGCATGGTAAATATCGGGGACATTTGCCAAAGCAAATTTCTACCAGGAGGAAATGCCATAGATGTTCTCTCAGTAAGAAAGAAACAAGAATCAAAATAATCTGTGTCACCTGTGATTTGCCACTATCTAAGACATGTTTTTTCACATCACTGTTTAGTTTAGTCATGTGATTTTATATTGTTTTCAATAAAATTGCCTTTAAAATTGGTCCCAACATAAAACACTACTGAGACAAACATTTGTCCCATATTCTACCAAAGAATTTAAGGATACTTAAAAAAAATAGTTCACTTTGGGCACCATTATAAGACTATTGATCATATTTTTTGTCTGAAAAGTTTTGAATATCTGCGTAATGTATTCAGTCCTAAAAGGGTTTCGTGCTAAATATAGGACTCGTGTTGACGCTGGCAGATCAGATCTTGTCACCAAATACTGTCGTAGTTCGCCGATACATCCATGAAAACGACAAAGGTTTAGCTCTAATATTAAGTGCTAGGACTTAGTCAATTCGGTAGTCAGCTGAAAACAGAAAAAAGACGTCCAAAGCGATCCAAGATGTAAACATAAACCAATATATTTACTTTATTAAATACGTTGCGAAAGTAAAAACCTTATATTGGCACATATTAAAAAATAAATTGGATAAAAGTAAACCCGCAAATGAAGAAGAAAAAACTTTGCACGAAAACTTTGAAAAAGATAATGCACGACGACTTTGCAAGCCTGTCGCATCGTTGCCAAAACTACATTGGTTCAAGTGGTATAAAGACGAATTTTTCGTAGAAGTTGTTAATAGCAACTCTCTTTAAACTAATATGATGTAATATAGAATATTTAATAAAATTTTTATTACAGATTTCATGCAGTTGTAGGAAAAATTAGTATTTACTCAAACGTTATAATAATTAGGCCAGTTCGTTGGGAATTTTACATATTAACTCTAGAATATCATTGATGGATTGGACCGTTACTTGATGGAAATTCATTTTATGTAACAATAAAACACTGAAAACTTTGTTTTCAAACTTCCACAAAATTTATTTTAAATTCTTTTCACTACAGCTGTTTCGGCTGATTGCCTTTCTCAAGTCTCACTTGTGGAATTTGAAAACAAAGTTTTCAGTGTTTTATTGTAGAATATCACTAATTTGGCACTATTAAAAACCAGAAGGTGCCAGATTATTGGAGTATTCGGATTACTGGATTATATTTCACATTTAACTATTTAAATAGTTAAGATAGTGTAAAATAATCCTTAATAGTCCATTCGTCAGATATTTGACCCCTAAAAATCATACAAACAAGCTGAATTTTGTTAAGAATATCAATTTTTTGACCTTAAAAAGATTCAAAAAAGTTTTCCACTTTAAGCATCGTTTTCAATATTTCAAATAATAAAGATAATTTTGAATAAAAATGTTTATCACTTTTTGCTTAGAATGAACCGTTCTCTCAAAAACAACGCTTGAAGCGACCGGCAATTTTGAATGACAGTTCCGCGTACAAATCAATGTTAAATAAAATTTGTATCAATGTAACGGTAAAAACTCGGTATCTTTTAATCAGAGTATCCTATCAACAAAAATCCAAAAACCAAAAAAGCTGAAGAGTGCAGCTTTCGTATGCAATTTCGGTATTTTACTGCAAATAAAGTTAGGTACTCTAAAGCTGTTCAATAAATAAGCTACGCTATTTTGCCATTTTGTACAATTCTCGTGAGATCAATAAAATTTATTACTTTCATTGACTGATCATAGTGAAATTTCCATTATTGGAGACCAGTCTTCAAAACTTATAACATAAAAATTCGATTTTGATTTTTATCAACAAATATGAGGCATTTGAAATATGACTTAAAACGCAGAATTTAAACTTTTACATTACAAATGATTGCACGTCACAGGAAACGCCTACAAAAACACGGTTTTATGTGTAATTTATAACAGTAGTTAAAAAGAAAGTTTAAATTCAGCGCTGTTTAAAGCATATGACAAATGCCTCACATTTGTTGCCAAAACTCAAAACTAAAATATATTCATATTTCATGCTATAGGTTTTGAAGATTAGGTTCTATTTATGAAAACTCTAGTGATCATTCTATTGATCTCTTTACCTTTAAAACGCATCTTGATTTTTGTCGATAGGCCACTTGGAGCAAAAGATATTAAATTTTTACCGTCGAGCTAATACAAATTTTATTGAGAATTGATTTCGCGCTCGTAACTGACTTTTAAAATCGCCGATCGCTTTAATCGTTGTTTCTGAGAGAATGGTTCATTCTACACAAAAAATCCTAATAAACATTTTTGTCCAAAATTATCTTTGCTACATTTTTTATTTGAAACATTTTTTTTCTATGGCGTACAGATTCTTAGTAAATCTCTTTTTTTTTTTTTCGTTTTCCCCCCTCTACGTGTGGGGTTTTAGGGGAAAGCACAGGTGTAACAGTGGTAAACTTGTTGGCATTTTCGTCCCTGACGACTGGTGTATAATTGAGATTTGTTTTGGTGTAACTTGTAGTCCTTGTTTAAAAAACCTTTTCTCGCATGTTTCGAATAATTATAATATCTTTAGCACATAGGTATGCCATTTTCTTCAGTCCATATTATGCAGATATTGCATTACAAGAATTAAATGCTGCATTTGGTTTTACGTTTAAACTTGGTGGCTCCAATATTTATACTAGGCTTTCTTTTTCTTGTATTGCTTCACATATGCCTATTTACTGTCATAATTTGCTCAGTTTCTTATGTTCCTTCAAACCAAGATTTTAAATCTTCTCCACTTGAGAAGAGAAGATTCAAGTTGGATCTTTTCATAAACTGTTACTCTTCTGGGACAAAGCCATTTTTTGCTAAATACTCCTGTGATCAAACTTCTAAATTGGTTTTTGTAACAGACTGGTAGACAAATTTATTTGAAAACTCTAGGATTTTTAGCGTTATCAATCACTAACATCTGATTTGTGTGTTCTAGTAACATTTTTAACAAGGCATAAATGTGATTCTGTTTTTAGTTACTTTACAACCTGGTGCCTTCACTTCTTTATAAGATACGAATGTTTTGTTGGACAACAGTCTCCAAAACAGACCACTTGTCTGCATTATAGATATGGGTAGAAAGAGGACCCAGTTCTTCTAGTTTGTCAATTCTGGATAAATAGCTGCATTGCATATTCGTTGCTTGATAATTTTTCACGCGACATTATTAACAGACGGATACTAAATCGTTGTTATTGTTATTTTTTTGACTTTTTGTAATCTTTGTAAGCTTTGTCCATAAAATTGTACAATTTTCATATTAACCCTGTTACATATTAACCCTGTTACAAAACCTATTGCCCTTCTATTTGTCACCTTTTTTTGATTATTTTGACAAATAGAAATCATATTACACTAAAACTAATCAGTTAGTGTAACAATGGTACTTTTAGAATCAAATTGTATAATGCTTTTCTTAGATTTGTTTTGTTTACTTTTATAGAGGACATACAAGGTACATGTCAAACATGCTGAAATATACTATAGCTTTTATTTTGCAGCTGATAACAAATTATTACTGGTGACACTACCACTGTTGTTTTATCGATTACCAATGTAGATAACAACTCGAGAGATAAACATATACAAAGATAACCCGATATATGTTTTTCATATCCAATTTGGCCGAATGTATACGCCATAATTAGCAAAAATTGAATCTGACAAAGAGTTGATTGTTTTTCGTTATCGGTTCAATTGGTTTTCGTACAATTTGCTTTATCAAATTTTTAATAGCTTAGTCGATCAAGAGGAAAATAAAGCGATTAGAATTAGCCTTAGGGAAATGATATTTGATGTGAAGGTCTTTACATTTTAATTCCAATTTCAGGTTTATTTTATGTTTCAGCGACAGCGGACTCTTTTGTTAGGTACGAGTGTTTTGACTTACTACAGGACAAAACTTCGCGATGAAAGATTCCCAGAAGCGGCTCTGTACTTATCTGATCCTTATTTACTATTTCGTTAATCTATAAACTTCCTCCATATTATTGTTTTGAATAACTGCTATTGATATGATCTGTATTATAACAAATATTGTAATTTAAATATTTGGAAAGTTTGATTAAAAAGAGACCTGGTGATGGTCAGAAAAAGTCTAAACAAAAATAATCGAAAAGTTAGAACTCTATAAACAATGGCATCAAAATAGGCACAACTAGATCTTTAAAATTATAATTTGGTAAAAAAAGAAGCGAAATGTAAAAAAAAGGGATAAGACAAGCATATACCAACTTATTCGACGAATGAAGGTGAATCAGAGATATATAGATATCAACTATAGAGCAAAGATAGTAAGGATTAAATTACTTTAAAAACAAAAATAATAAAATTCTTGTCAACGAATGAAAAAAATGTGCTTAAAAAAGTGTTTTGATTGTTTTTTATACGCAGAATTTGACAAAGAATCAGTAGAAGAGTAACACACTTTGTAATAAAGGGAGTCCAAATAATGAAACACTTAGTAAGTTAGTCAAGCACTATAAAAACTAATAAAATGTATACAATTATTGCACCATGAACCAGCATTCATGGATACATGAAGGGAAGCATACCACAAAGTAGGTTATAAGATATGGCAATATGTTGGTGAGAATGTTTGTTTAATCCTTTCACAGACACATTGCTCCCGAGCGTAAAAGAGTTTTCGTTGTTGTGACACCACACTATCAAAACCTGTTCTGTCTACATCGCTGTCAGACGTGGCTGACGATCCAAAATAGGTACACTAGATTATGGTGTCATTTTGTAATAAAGTTTCTTTTTTTGTATCAAATGCATTAGGAAATCAATGCATTATTCGAGCGCCATTCGTAAAATAAGGTTCCCAGGAATTTTAAAAATAGACAGCTTTATTTTTTATTATTAGTCTTGTACACAGACCATACATACAGAGTATGTATGGTTTGTGGTTTTGTACATAATTTTAAAACCTAAAACTTACGCTATTATTCTACATAATCTCCGTTTCTATCCAAACAATTTTGTAGAAGATGCTCTAACTTTTCTATATCCATATTACAGAATTTTACCGCCGATCCATTGAGGAATCAAGAGACCTCTTCCGTAACTTAATCATGGGTACTGAAGCGTAAGACACCCAAGTGTTCCTTAAATTTTGGGAATAAGTGATAATCACTTGGTGCTAGGTTCGGACTGTAGGGGGGTGTGGCATAACAGTCCAGCCAAAATCTCCTAGGAGTCATACGTCGCCATGTTACCAAATCCACTGGTAACTTTAACATCATAATATTTACCACCATATAATGTAAACTAAATTTTAAAAAACAATTTTTTACGGGTTTTTACCCACATGTTTAGTGAATCAGTCCATGTATACCCACCTAGTGCACTGATGATGGAATATGGATTTCGAAAACGTCTTGTGATAAGTCCGATTGGGTTTTTTAATATATATACCTTTTATAAAGGATTTTTAATAAAAAATTTTTGTTATATATGGTATACAGCCAACTACAGGAACTTAGATTCCTTGTGGATCCTAGGAGTTGTTTAGTTTGATGTGAGACATGAGATCAAGGAATACGTAAATTAAGGTCGGTTGGCTTGTTTTAGGATTCTTCTCCATTCTGATCTGTTTCTACTTGTTTTCTTCAATTTTTTATTTTTAAGATTGTTATATCATCTTTTGCAACCTTGCGTTGGTTAAAAAAACATCGATTTATTTTCTGTCTATAAACAACTCCAAAAACGGAGACTTACTGATGAAAATTAATTCGAAAGAAGTGATATATAAGTTAAATGGACCTAAGTGATAGTGAAGAGAAAAAACAAATTACAAAATTGTTGAATTTTAGAATAAAAAATAATTAAAAACATAAAGTGAGGTTAGTAAACGCAAAACCGATAGCTAACATTGACTACCAACTCACCGAAGCTGTGACCAACTTGATTTCAATGTTGCCAATGTGTAAAGAAAGTCAAATGAAATAAAATAGATTTAAACAAAAACAAAATTTAACAGCCAATTAATTTAAACGCATATATTGAAATTATAGAATAGACAGGATTTATAGGAGTGATTTCTCTAAACCTTTGAGCTGGAGATAACTTCTTTCGCAGTCTTGCTGCTTGCAATAGATGGACACGGGCTTACTAAGAAAAGTGTACAAATAGCTAAAAGAAATGAAAAAAAATGCTCATAGCTAAAAATAAAAGAGGAATTAGAAAATACAAAACAACATCTAAATGAGGTAGAAAATAGATTGAAAAGGCTTGAAAGAAAATCTAAAAGAAACTATATTGTGGTAATTGGATTAAAGATTGATATAGATAGAGAAAAAATAAAAGAAAACAAACGAGAATTACAATGCCACCTCATTTCTTGTTTAGTAGTTATATCTATTTTTATTTTGTATCTATCTGGTTCGTTTAGGAGATTTTGGAGAGCTCCTAAACTATATAAGTTTTGCATATTCCATATCACAACCCTTAAATTGTGTTCCTTTTTCTTGCACACTTCTCGTTGTTTAATCACTCCAGCTTTTCTTTTTTGAACATCCACAACTTACCATTGTGGAAATAGTTTGAGCCAGTATAAAACGAAACTATTACTAAATGATCTGCTTACTGATTAATAAAGGGTTTTATGTTGTTAAAAAAACTAAGCATGGAATTGAATTCTATGAATTACGTAAACAGATGAAGTTATCCTTCATCATCATCATCAGTGGTGCTACAGCTCTAGTTGAGCTTTGACCCTCCCCAGTCTATTTCGCCAGTCGTTTCTGTTCATCGCCAACCGTTGCCAATTTGCCGCGCCGATTTTCATTGCGTCCTCGTCCACACCGTCCCTCCATCTCAGTCGTGGTCTGCCTCTACTCCTATTTCCCACTGGGACCGATAATAGAGTTCGTCTGGGTGGGTAATTTTCATTTGCTCTTGACACATGTCCAGCCCATCTAAGCCTACCTATTTTTATGAAGGATATTACATCTCTACCATTTACTATTTTTTTATACTTCTCGTACAATTCGAAATTATATCGCCTTCTCCAAATACTATTCTCACAGAATGCGCCCATTATTCTTCTTAGTATCTTCCTTTCGAAGACGAGCAGAAGATTTGCGTCTGTTTTGGAGATGGTCCATGTTTCTGACCCATATGTCAGCACTGGTAGGATGAGTGTTCTATATATTATTAGTTTGGTTTTCTGGCTTAAATTTCTGTTTTTTAGCTGCTTGCTTAGTCCAAAATAACATTTGTTTGCTAGCAGTACCCTCCGTTTTACTTCTTCAGATGTGTCATTATCGTTTGTTATGAGAGAACCCAAATATGTAAACTTATTTACTACCTCAAAATTATATTGGTCTATACTGAAGTTTTCTTCGGCGTTTCTAGCTCTCTAGTTATCCTTAATGTTGAAATATATAAAGGTAAATCTCTGTAACAACGACGTAACCGTGGTAGTGTTCCTTCGTGTCCATAACTTCATAAATTAGTTTTTCGACTCTAAGTACTTAAAACTAGTAGTTTTCACAATCGTTTACTCCCCAATTTTATATTTAAATACACATTTCAAATACAAACGTCATTTAATTTTTTTATAACTTTTTATAATAACTCAAGAACGACTGGATCGGTTTGGTTAATTTTGGTTTTGAAATATTTGTCCAAGGAAGGTTTAAAAAGTGAGAAAATATGATGAAATTGTACACAAACTAGTAAAAACAACAATTATATTTTCACATCCACACAGTTATGTATACTCCTATAGGTTGAAGTCTCTAAAACCGTTGCTATCTTCACGTCTTTTTACTTTTTTTTTTTTTCACATGACTGGAATTCAATTCTCCGCCAAGGAAAAATTTTTTATTTTTTTAAATCCATTATAATGAAATATAATGATAATCAAAATGAAGTAATTAAACACAAATACAAGATAATAATAAAAATGTAAATGAGAAATAAATTCTATATTATATTTATAAAATTTTAAAAATTAAACAAAATTTAAAAAAAATTAGGATATTTTTTATTTTTACCGAACTTTAATGTGTGGTGTTATTATAAAAACAATTTAACAAGTCAGTCATAAACAGACATACAATGTCATTACCATTCATATAGCAATAACACGCTATAAGAAGTATTCACTTCTGTCGTCACTCGCTAAGTGCGACGCGTAGTTTTGTTTTTTTTTTTTTTTTCATCAGCTGCCTCATAATTAAAATTGCATCTGTTATTGATCCGCTTTGCATAAATTCAATATAATTATCGGATATTTCGGTTTCTTTATGTATCCATCTTCACTTACCCTCTCCCGTATTTTCACGGTGTGTCCAAGTGGTTTTATGACCCTGTAATTTGTGAATAGATTAACAATGATCAGACGACATGGCTTTATAAAATATGTTTATGTGAACTAAAGATCTGCAAATATATTATATAATTTATTATCATTTGGTCTAAGGTTTTTCATTCAATACGTGTGTGATATACTATTATATTATTTTAAATTTTGAGAAAATATTTCTGAACCAGTAATACTATAATTCTCAAGAGATTTTTTTGGTCTATAAATATATTTCATTGATATAAAAGTTAACAACAGATAACAACAGAACAAATAACTATCATACGATGACGACGAGAAGGGATTTGTAAAGGAGCAAAGAAAATCATATAAATTGATGAAAGGATATTGAGGTCCGTCGAAAAGCTTTCTGAATAGAGTGAATGTAATCCTTCGATAATATACACATAGGTGTATAGAATATTAAAATTGAGAATCCTGAATCAACAAGAAATTGTAATTTTTGGTCGGTCAAATTTTCTGAAGTAAATATTTGAATGATTTTATCCAAATATGTCAATATTATTTAACTTTATTATTATGAAAAGGATATTCATTTTACAATTATATAATACATTAGTTTTTAAATAATTTAAAAACATTAAAATTTAAGCAAAAATATTTAGATAAAATGTATCCTTCATTAGCTACAGGATCTTTTATCCATAACTAAAACTGTTTTATTTATTTTTGTCTTCGTCCCCTTCAGCCATTATCCATCTTTTCAATATAGGCCTCTTTTATTTTTTTTCTATTCTTGGCTATTCGGTACCAATTTAATCCCGTTGGACTGAATTCTTTCCTTTTTAAGTTGTCCTACTATCTTTGTTACTAACTGGTAGTAAACATCAGATATGCATATGACACCATAGTATTTGCGGACAACCTAAAAGACCTAAAAGTCTTTATGAACAAAATCACTTATTAAAATTAACAATATGTACTCAATATAAACGTCAAGAAGGCGTCATAATTAGAAAGAAAAAGATAACAGATGGTCAAATCTACTTGTACCATACCCCAGTGGAAAGAGTGACGCACTACAACTACCTCAGCACCATAATAAATAAAGAATAGATCAATAATGGATTCTTTTTTAAAAGCCACAGCCACTCTCTTGGTATAAAAGTAAGAATGCTGCAATGCTACGCTGTCCTTTTAATGATGTTGAATCGTGGAACATAAGCAAAGATTTATGCAGAAAATTGGAAGCATTTGAGATGTGACTGTATCGAAAAATACTTAAGATCCCGTGGACTGACGGAGTCACAAATGAGGAGGTCCTCAGAAAAATGAAGAAGAGTCGAGAAGTACTTATCTTCATCTAATCTCAAAAGTTACAATACTCCGACACAATATACCAAATGAATCC
Source organism: Diabrotica undecimpunctata (assembly GCF_040954645.1). NCBI lineage: Eukaryota > Metazoa > Arthropoda > Insecta > Coleoptera > Chrysomelidae > Diabrotica > Diabrotica undecimpunctata. The sequence continues at coordinate 182,315,926 of NC_092803.1, forward strand.
AGATATGTCCTCCTACAAGCCATGCTGCAAGGAAAAATATTTGGAAAGCTAGGTCCAGAAAGAAGAAGAGCATCGTGATTAAAGAACTTTAGAATTTGGTTTAACACAACATATGTGCAGCTTTTCCGCTCTACTGCCGATAAGATAAAAATTGCCATGATGATCGCCAACATTCGTCATGGATAAGCAGATCAAGAAGAAGACCATCTTTTTTGCAGTTTTCGTACGATTCTTTTTCCCCCCATAGTCTTTATCTGGTCACACTTTCACACCAGCTTTCGTGACTTCTAGCCACATGTCTGGCTCGTTTCCATTTTAAGGAACATCCATCCATCCATCCTATGGCTCTACAGCATAATTCGAGCCCTGGCCATCCTTATCAAACTTCTCTATCAGTTACGGTATGTAGCCATTCTCCTGCACGATCGACTGCCAAGGAGATTTGTGGCATCCTCATCCACATCATCCTCCCATCGTTTTCTCGGTTTTCCAATAGGTCTCCTCCCCTGCATTCTTGAATTCAACAGTTTTTTTGGAAGCCTGTTTTCTTTCATTCTTAATACATGTCCTGCATTTAAGGAACATACTCTTTGTATTTTGTCTTCGATTGTTGTCCTTGGCCTTATTTATTTGTTAGTGTTTCTAGCTGTTAAGTTATTTCTTAAAGTTAAAGAGGAATCAGACCAGGAGACACGTTATCTCCCAAAACTTTACGGCAGTTTTGGAACTTGCTTTTAAAAAATTGAAGTGGGAAGCCAAAGGAATCAACGTCGACGGCGAAATGCTGTCACACCTAGGATTTGCAGATGACATTGTTCTAATAACAGATAACTCAAAAGAGATTGGAAATATGCTTACTGGGGTAGATTCCGCCTGTAACAAAGTTGGTTTGAACATAAATTTTGAAAAGACACAATATATGACAAATAGGATTAGTTCATAAATATAAATACTTAGGTAATAAAAATGTTTTACAGAGCCTACGTGCGATCTATTGTAGACTATGGTTGCATTCTGTATGGTGCCGCCAGTAACACACACTTATTAACTGTAGACCGCATTCAGTTTAAATGTCTAAGAATATGCTTGGGCACCATGAAGTCTACTCCTTGCCCTGTACTACTTGCTGAAAGTAATGAAATACCTCTTCAAAATCGTCGAGAAATTATGGCAATTAAACATATCCTGAAGCTAAGATTAAATAATAATAATCTACTTAGTCAACTGTATGAGTTATCTATTGAAAACCTCTCAAATAAATACTGGCGCATAAAAAATTCTCCTCTACTTGCTGATGCTTTCTTAGAAACTAATGAGTATCCTAATATCTATGGCAAAGAAAAAAGATTACCAATAGATAAAGCTAATTTTCAGGTAACATTAAATAAACCAAAAGTCATTATACCAACGTACACAGAATTCCCACAAATAAACTTTGTCTTACTTAGATCCATATTGAGTGACTATAATGATCACGTAATAATGTATACCGATGGTTCCAAAAAAGAGGATGGTGCCACAGGTTGCGCAGTTTACATTCCACATAAAAGCGAATCTTTGAAAATTAAACTTCCATCACATTGTTCAATATATACTGCTGAAGCGGTAGCTATCGAAAAAGCATTAGATTGGCTAGATTCACACAATTTAAATAAAGCAGTAATATTATCAGATTCATTATCGGTCATTAAAGGATTAAACTCAGATATGACTCAACATAAAAGAAATAATATTCTTTGTGCTATTAAAAATAAAATATAAAGTAAAGATATTACAGTTATTTGGGTTAAAAGTCATATAGGTATCGAGGGAAATGAACTGGTTGACCAGCTTGCTAAAGATGCGACCCATTTTGGACTCTATATTCCCATATTTACATTGGAGGACTTACAACAACATTATTATATCAAAATTTTTATAAATTGGAAAGAAAAATGGAAAAACATAGCAACGAATTCAAATAATCAATATTATACTATCCACCCTACCCTACCACAAGATGTTGACTATATTTTCAATTATGCAATGCCAAAGAAGTTGACAGCCACAATTACACGACTAAAAACTAATCACGGTGCATTCCCAGCTCACTTGGCTAAGTTAAATATTATCCCTTCTGGGGTATGCTCATGCGATAATATATCACAATGTGACATCAACCATATTCTTTTTAAGTGCGATAAACATAGGTATGAAACAGATCAGCTGTATTCAAAACTATCAGAACTTAAAATTCAGACTCCCATAAACATCACCCATTTACTCTCCTTGGATAGTAGAGAAGTATACGAACTAATATGTAACTTTTTATTTAAAGTTGGTTACATTATTTAAAAACTAATATTTTACATTACAATTCTGTGGCTAAAGGACTAGTTTCCAAGCCAACTCACCAAACACACACACACACATAGGTAATGAAATCCAAATTGCTAGGGACAAATACACTGCTGAACTACAAAGAAAAATCACTTTAACATGCGCCTTATATGGAGCTCTATCAGATATCTTCAAGAGCAACATGCCAAATTATTAGAAAAAGAAGACGTTCGACTGATGTATACTTCCAGTCATGACTTACGGCGTCCAAACACTTTCTTTAACCCAGGCTACAGGAACCAAACTCAGAGTAGCCCAAAGATGAATGGAACGCTCGCTACTTGGACTAACTCGCAGAAACAGAGTTAGAAAGAAGAAATAAGGACAGGCGTCACAGATGTCATAGGGAGTATAGTATATCTAAAGTGGAACTGGACGGGCCATGTGGCCAGAATGAATGACGGGCGGTGGACCCAAAAAATTAGAGTTTGGAGACGATGAGCTGACAGAAGAATTAGAGGTAGATCACCTACACGATGGACAGAACATCCATGTTTCAGAACCATATGTGCTGAGTGGTAGGATACATTCATTGTAGACCTTTTTGTAGACCTTATAGAGCAATTTTCATGATTAGTATGTATTTCAGTTTACCATATGCCATCCAGCTCAACTTAATTGTGCTTCCTCTACTTCCTCTCTTTGTGTAGACATAACACTAAACTTTGTGTTTTTTATGTGTCCCCAGTAAGTGATAGTTTCATCGTTTTCGTGGTCATCCTACTGATCGTCTTCCATTGTGGAATTATCTCTTGTCATCTTTAGTACTCTATTTGTCATTTAGCTTATATGATAGACCTATTCCACTCTTCTATTTCTTACCTAGTCCTTGATGTTCTCCACCTTGCATATTCGTCGTATATCTGTACTTCTAGCTCTGTCTCATAGTGCCTTACCATCTATTTTTCTAAAGGTTGTATCTCTGCTGTTTCTTGCATTTTTTTGTCCCATCTGTGTCAGATCGTGTTTCTGTCGCGTATGTCATTATTGGTCTGATGACTGTTTTGTAAATTCTACCTGTCATTTCTTTCCTGACATTTTTATTTCTTTATATTGTTTTATTCAGCAAAAGACTCAGAGAATCTCCCTATCTTATCCTATTGCCAGCTTTAATCAGGTCAGTTAGTTCTTTTACTTTTACTTTTATTGTGTTTATTTGTCGATTATTTTGATTTTTCTTTGAGATATCTCCTTGCGTACAATAATTGAAAAACGGCTTTTAATTTGATCCTATGAAATGCTTTCTTAAGGTCCACGAAACATTAATAGACCAGTTTGTTGTATTCTAATGATTTCTCTTAAATTTGCCTCATTATAAGTATAGCGCCGGTATATGATCTTATCATCCACCGGTGGAAATAAATAAACGTTGCGTGATTTTTGGCCATTTTTTACGATTCTCATGAGATCAATAAAATGTATCACTTTTATTGAGCGGTCGCTCTGGAATTCCATTTGTTAGAGCTTAATCTTTAAAATGTATAACATGGAATTTTGATTTGTAGTTTTGGCAACAAATATGAGGCATTTAAAATATGCCTAAAACACGCTAAATTTAAACTTTCACATTATAAACGATCTCACGTCAAAAGAAATGCTTCCATGGAAATGGCATTGGGTGAAATTTGTAGTTGAAGTTCTGGAATTTAGAAAAACAGCAGTATTCGAGCGGAGCGCATTGTTACCTGTTTTCGAAGGTCTCCCTTAAAATTGTAAGATGATTCGGGTGCATAAAGTGAATACATGTAATTAATAGTAAATACATTCAGCTTTAGGAGTGCAATAGAGAAGGCTAGGAGTGCATTCAATAACATGGCCAAACTCTTTAAAAGCCACAATCTTAATCTGGAGATAAAAGTGAGGCTCCTACGATGTTATATCTTCTCAATATTGTATTACGGAGTTGAATCCTGGACACTAACTGAAGCAATGGAGAAAAAACTTGAAGCCTTCGAGATGTGGCTATACAGGCGAATTCTAAGGATATCATGGACAGACAAGATAACCAACGAGACCGTATTACGAAGAGTGGGCAAAGAAAGAGAGGTGATGTATACCATTAAAAGGAGAAAGTTGGAATATTTTGGACATATAATGAGAAACAGCACTAAATACAGATAACTGAAGGTAATCCTACAGGGTAAAGTATTCGGAAAGCGAGGAATTGTGAGAAGGAGAATATCATGGTTGAAGAACCTGAGGAAATGGTTCTCCACAACAACAACGAATGTATTTAAAGCATCAGTCAATAAAATAATTATAGCCAGAATGATTGCCAATATTCGGAACGAATAGGCACTGAAAGAAGAAGACATTCAGCTTTAATTTTCTGTTTCCTGTTTAAAATATGCTCGGAATCAAAAGTTATATATGTTTTTGTAAAAAATGGAGAAATCGTTTCTTTTGACCATATACTTCAAATAAAACGTTTAAAACTGCCTCTTTTTGATTGTGCAAGTCATCATTATCATCATCAAGACCTTTCATTTCTAATAGAATATTTCCTGCTCTTACTTAGAGCTCGCAGATTCGCTTATTGCGGTGAATCACTACGCATTTTTCTTGTGTATTGTCAGAATTTGTTGTAAGACTTGGCTTTTGCTCCAGTTTCTCACTTTCAGGATTTTGATATCTCTAATGCCCTGGTCCTCCTCTCTCTCCAGATCTTCTCTTTGGTCTTTCAGTTTCTGGCTACCATCTGGTGACCTTCTTAATCAGTAGAAAGTTTTACCTCCTCTCTATGTATCCCAGCCATTTCAATCTCTGTGCTTTAATAAATCTAACTATATTTTCTCCCCCCATTATGTCTCTTAGGTCATGATTCATTCTTCTTATCATTTCTGCGTTTTCCAGATTGTAAATATTGTAAATAAGATTGTACAAATACGAGTTTTAAAATTACACAACTTCAGCTATAAATTCCACCAAATGATGTCTTCGTGGAAGCATTTTCTATGACGTGAGATTGTTTGTAATGTAAAAGTTTAAATTCAGGGTTTTTCAGGTATATTTCAACTGTTCTCATATTTGTTGCTAAAACTCAAAATCAAAATTTCATGTTAAGGTTTTGAAGATTAGGCTGTAGCAACAAAAATTTTATACCGACCGGTCAATGGAGGTGATAAATTTAGTTGATTTTATAAAAATCGTAAAAAATGGCAAAAATCGCGCAACTTATATTTATTTAATAGCTTTATAAAAACTTTATATACGGCAAAATGTAAAAATTTCATACTAATGCTAAATTTTTCACCTTTAAAACACTGTTTGATTAGTGTCGATAGGACACTCTGATCAAAATATATCGAATTTTTACCGACGAGTTGATACAAACTTTATTTAAAAAATTGATTTGGTACGTGTAACTGACATTCAAGGTCGCCGGTCGCAGGTCGCTTCACACGCTGTTTCTGAGAGATCGGCTCATTCTGCATAAAAAGTGCTGACAAACATTTTTATTCAAAATTATCTCATATACTTTCTCAGTGTTAGGGAGAAGCTCGGTATTAGGAGCGCAAACTTTTTTGCATCTTTTTTCGGGTCTTAAAATTGATAGTATCAGCAAAATTTGCTGATGGATCAGCCTTGGAAGGCCTTATCAACAACACTTTTTAATCTAACTTTAGAAGCTGTTGGTAGAAAACTGGATATAAACAGCTGTATTAATACAAGATCAATGCAAATATGCGCATATGCGGATGATGTTGCCATAATAAGCCGAAACAAAAGGGTATTAAGCGAAAAAGTTATAGAACTGAAACGAGAAGCTGCTACGTTTGGTCTATATATAAATGAAAGCAAAACAAAATATATGGAGTGCACAAAATTAAATGAACATGAGAATCTGAAGGTAGACAACCATACCTACCAATATGCCTCCACTTTTCCCTACCTAGGCTCAATAATAAATGACAACAACATCAGTCAAGAAATACGGATTCTTAGCGGTAATAAGTGCTTTTATGCATACAAAGACTTAATGAAAAGTAAGTTACTTAATTGTGAGTCTAAGCTTAGAATCTACAAAACAGTAATTAGACCAGTGGTCATATATGGATGTGAAACGTAGACCCTCTTAACCACTGATGAAACCCAACTGAGAATATTAAGCGCAAAATACTAAGGAAGATATTTGGACCAACCCAATCCAGCGATGGTTCGTGGAGAATTAAAATGAACCAAGAGCTGGATGAATTAATGCAGAGCGCAGATATTGTAAGATTTGTAAAGTCACAAAGACTAAACTGGCTTGGTAACCTAAAAAGAATGCCAGATAATCGAGCTGTAAAAGTAGTCTAGAGATGGAAGCCCTAACAAAACAGAACAAGAAGACGGCCCCGTAAAAGATGGATAGACGACGTAGAGAGGGACCTTAAAACCATGAACATCAGGCAGTGGCGAAGGAAAGTATCCGACAGGGCAGAATGGAAGAACATTGTTAAGCAGGCCAAGACTCACAAAGGGTTGTAGCGCCATTAGAAGAAGAAGAAGAAGATCAGCAAGATTTAGTTTGTTTGTCTCGTTTTTACAGATCACACCTCTGATGACTGGACTAATAGCTACATATTAGCAAAAAATAATTTGTTACATGTGTTTATTTTAATAAATAAATACTAATTATCAAAATGTAAATTAAAACCAAATCAGTTGCTGGGTCAACATATCCATCATACTTTTGCATATTTTTCTAATTTGATTTCATTGACAAAGTAAATAATTTATAAATAATATTTTAAATAAACCAAATATTTTGTTACATTTCTATTACCTTTGCTATTATGCTTGTATATAATTAATTTTCGATGTTATATAATCATTTTCTATATATCGCTTTTGGCTTTATTCTAACATTACTTCCAGAAACGTAATACTAAGCGATTCTTCGTACTAGATAAAGGTGTTATTTCTACGTTGAACACGACCCAACTTTTATAACCTAAATTCACCCATTTTTGTATATATTCACAAACAGAATTCTCCTTATTGCACTTTTTATTTAAATCTTTTTTGTTAAGAAACTTAACCTTCTAGGCATTTTTCTGCAACATGCATTTTTGTTATCTTCTCAACACAAGTCAACGTTTTCGTCCGATTTTTGTTTATTCTACTAAAACATCTAAACCTGCAATCTGTCCGGTGTATAATTTTTAAAAATATTTTGAGGTCGCGACTCATTAAATTGTTCGGTGGGCTTGGAAATATTTTACGTTCAGTGTTCTTCGTAGTGTTATGAATGTAGACATCAGCCAATATCTGGGAATAATTCCTGTTCTGTATATTGTATTAAGTATTTATATATGAAAGTTCGTTAGATAGATATATTTAAATATTTTGTGTCCATTTTGTGCCACCTCAATTAGATGGAACAAAATAGTTGTAGTTAGTTGTGAGATAACTTGTCAACACTAAATATTTATGTACTGTATAGTGTTACACTTTTTTAAATTACTCTTATTTAATATCAACCAATATTACAATACTTGTTTACAAAAACTCAATGACAACTATAAACTTCAAAAGTCAATTACAACTGTTCCAACTATCAATCTTATATACTAAAACGCTAAGCCCTTTTCTTGTCCACCACTTTACTCAAAAACCATATTAGATAATTAAAATATTTTTTTGGAATATTATTAGTATTACGTATGAGATTGTCAAGATATACTTTTGGTACAAAAATTCACTTCTGGTTTTGAGATGACCGGAAGTTAAAATTTACTTTAAGTTTTAGACCCCACAATGTATATATGGATCGAAAGGTCTCGTCGAGACGAATCTAAATATGTACTTCCGGTTGCGATCCGACACCGGAAGTGACCCGAAACGCGCATAAAACGTCAAGATAGAGCCAATCTGACACCGGATTCGTGATCAGCATGCAAAATTAACTGCTAAATGATATCCATGTCGACATTTGATGAACTAAAAATTGCATTCCGGTTTTGAGGTCGACTTCCATAATCACTTTTTTTTTACTTGCATTATTATTGATGAATGTTATGTATATTCTTGCTTATATTGTTTGTATTGATCTCTTAATTTTTCTCTCAAAATAAAAATTTCATTTAAAAAACTAGATGTTGAGTTGGTCCGCTAGTAACATATATTTTCTGAAGTTCCACATTTCATTAGGAATTTCAGGATTTTTCGATGAAATCTAAACAATTCTAGACAACTTCATTTCCTCTTATTTTTCATCAAGGGACTTTTTCTATCTGAAATAAATCTCACAGAACTTTCGTAACATTGTTTTCTCCTTTATAGTTATTCGTCTCGAATAACTGGTCTATAAGGGACCGACTGAAGCCAAAAGGGTAGAGCAGCTCCAGTGTATAGAGCTAATCTCTCTATATGAATTGCCTTAGGTTTATTTCTAGGAAAAACTGGATGCGGTGGATTAGATCACTTATTTTCTGCAAGCTGGTGTAGTGAGCGTTGCCCATTACACCATCGTGCACCCACGTTTATTGCTGCATTTAAACCATTAAAGGCAAATTGGAACCGGGCAGTATTAAAGTTTAGATGTGAAAACCCGAACTCAGTAGTTACCAAAGAGAATTTTGCGTTGATACTAAACACAGCTATTAGTCAATTAAATTCAGATTCCATAATTAATGACTTTAAAGCATCTGATATGTATCCATGGAACCCTGCAGCAATAGACTATTCGAAATGTTGAACCAAGATTAAAGACCCGAATAAAGGTATTAATCACACTATTTCTATGACAAAATAAATAACATATGTAGATTTTTTACTCACAGTTGGAGCCGCAAAATATTAGAATTTTAAGGTTTGGATAATTGCGAAGAAATATAAAATGGAGATTCACAATTGCTCTTTAATATATTTAATTTATTTCAAAATACCATAGATCTACCCACAACTCAGATTACAGAGACAGGTGGAATCACAAATGATAATATACAAGATACCTATCATCACAGAAACCCATAATATATCTTCAGATATTACACTTAAGCCTGTAGGTGGCAATGAAATTATACGCAACGTACAAGATATTCCTATTATTACAGAAGAAAATCTACTTTCGGATTTTCGAGTTCAACTTTTATGTAATATCACCGTTTTCAACCAGAAAACGGTGATATTACATTTAATATAAAAGATGTCACAGAAGATACTTTAATAACTGTATTCAATCGACATCCAGTAATCTGCCTTTAGTTAATCAAGGCAACTTATTATCTAAAGAAATTGACATCTCAATCGACAAATTCTTTTTTTGGCCAACAACCCCAGAAAGAAAGGGCAAAAAGCAACTTCTTCAGATCGTCAAAATCCAGAGAGGCGTAAAATTGAAGAAAAACCAGAACAAGAAAAAATAGAATTGATGCAAAAGCAAATAATAAAGATCAACACCAAGTAAACCAAGATGAAAGTAATAAAAAAAAATTCCACAAGAATAAAGAAAATGTTACAGTAAATACAGGTAATATTGCAAATACAAATAATTTGAAAGCGGACACACTTATTGATCATACAATTAAAAGGACTACTTTGAAAAGTGGAGCTAGAGTACATATACCAGAAGTGAAACAAGAAAAACAGAATCGTCACGAAACCAATTTCCTGATTCTGTAGAGGAAAACGGTAATCTGCCCACAATTGATAACATATTTTTTGATGTCTGCAACAATATCTATTCATCAAATTTGAAGAATACATCCCAAAGCAAATGTACAAATTTGGAAACCATCAAAGAAAAACGTGCTGGTGAGTCGGCTATTTGACACTGGGGGATATTTAGAAGACGAAAAAATACAAATTCTCTCAGATACAACGGTGAAACAATCAGACGACACCAACCCACTTGTATAAATAACCTTTTGTATACAGGATTGTGTTATTCTTGTTCCTATAATATATCCAAATCAAAAGTTGGAATAAAATAAGTAAAGGAATAAAATATTGGTACTTGTGCAAAGAAACAACAAGAAATTGAAAAATTAAATAGTATTGTGTGCCTTACCTGCACAAATAAAATAAGAAAATTAGGAATTTTATAAATGGCCAATGACTGTAATTCTATATGCCAATAACTATGTTTGTATGGCAGTGTAGTTCTGTAAGTTTTTAAATTTGTGTTAATTTTTTATATACATCATTATTTCTGATTAAAATAACCTGAGTTTTTAAAAAATTTTACAAAATATTTCATTTTAAAAGATACCAATTTACAATTTAAATTCAATTGGCAATTCCTTAAGTGACCAATCACTGTACCCTTTATCCTATCCAAAATTTTTATTACTTCTGGCCATAATTCTGATTCAAAATTTCGTCCTTAATCATAATGTAATTTTAAAGGAACTCCATGTCTTAATATGATATATGTGTGTTATGAATGTTTCTGCTAGTTTAGTCGCTTCTTGATTAAGGAGAAGTGCAATTTCAGGCCATTTTAGAAAATATTTCATTGCAACCAATAAATACTTGTTTCCTCTGTCTGTCATCAGAAGTGGACCGAGAATATCCACTGGAAGTAATCTAAAAGTCTTTTCAGAAAGACACTGTGCCATTTTACTACGACTTCTTGTTCTAGCTCCTTTTCTACTATTACATAAATCACATTTCTTATACCAATCTTCTACATACCGACGACAATTGATCCAGCAAAATCTGTGTTGAACTATCAGTGTTCTTTGACACCAAAATGTCCTCCAGACGGGCTGCAATGAAGTTCTTGTAATATACTTTTAATGTGTGATTTTGGTAGCACCAGTTGTTGAACTGTAAGTACTCTATCGGGACTTTCTCACTTCCGATAAAATGGACCATTGAAAATATACAGAGATTCCCATTGAGCCCTTTACGCCTTTATGGTTTCACTGTATTCTGTTATTTACTGCTAATTGCCTGCCATTTTCGTATAACGTTTAAACCTTTATCTTTCTTTTGGCTCTTTTTAAGGTTTTCAAGGGAAGTCTATTGATTATTTTCTTCCTGTATAACTGTGGTTTATTCTGTGGCAAATAGACAAGTTCTAATGCCATCCACTATCTACACACACACACACAACTGTGGTTAACTGGACACTTTAGTCTTCAGTTACGTTCTCTTTTTCTTCAAGTTTTTTACAGTACTGGCTGTACTCTTTTCAAACAGGATCGCTAAGAAAGAATATTGGCGTTGTTATTAAGACGCCCTTTTCGATGTACTACGTCGAAGTTATTACTGTTGGATTCTCTCTATCTACCGAATAACTTGTTCTTCTGTCTTTTTAAAATTCATTAGCCACTGCAACGCGCTATGATCAGTTCTAATTATAAAATTTCTGTTATGAAGGAAAGTATGAAAATGTTACACTTCTTTAGTTTAGTTTTATTTAACACCAAGAATATTACAATACATCATTCAATCTTCACTTGTCCACTGCTGGACATAGATCTCCCTCATAATTTTCCATCTATTTCGATCTTGTGCCTCTTGCATCCAATTCCTATGACAACGTTTTAGATCGTCAGTCCAACGTGTTGGTGGACGACCTCTGCTTCGGTAGGCATCATCTCTTGGTCTCCATTCCAGTATCCGCTTTGTCCAACTATTATCTGTCATTCGAGCCACGTGACCTGCCCAGTTCCATTTCAGTGTTGCTACTCTCTCTACTGCATCAGCCACTCCTGTTCTTTGTCGTAGCTGGCGATTTGTGATCTTGTCTCGTAGTGAAACGCCCAACATAGCACGCTCCATCGCCCTTTGACACACACGGATCTTTTGAACTGTTCTCCTTGTCATGGTCAACGTTTCCGCACCGTAAGTTAACACCGGCAAAACACACTGATTAAACGTTTTTCAATACATGCTTACAATAACTCATTGATAACTAGAAATTTATTTCAGGACTCTTCTATGATCTCTAAAATTATAGACTTTTTCATTACTTCTTTCTTTTCGCCAAGGGACTTTTTCTATTTGAAATAAATCTCACCAAACTTTCGTAACAATACCTACGTTTAATATTCTGTTGTTTGTTATTTTTTTCCTAATTAATCGTATTATTGCTAATCTTTAATTTATTGTCTATTTTCTAGGTTGAAGATTCTGCTGTTCTCCGCTGATATACATGTAAGTATTTAGATTTTTTTTCTTATTTATTTATGTTTTTTTTATCTAATCATCGAATTCAACTACAATGTTTTGCTCTCTTTAGTCTATTGCAACTTGATTATTCCTGTCTTTTACTCACTTTAGTGTGAACTTTATTGTATAGACATTCATACTCTTCTGCTTCAGCTTTGGCAAGAGCCACTGATCGACTTATTTTATTACTAATAAATCAAGTCATCTCGATGTAATTACAAATTTAGCTGAGACACTCATAAATATTAGGAAATCCCAGAAGGGATGTTTATCTTGCGTGAGTAAAGAGGTTGAAGTTTAATTTATTCGGTGGTAAATATATAACCACTAATGAAGTTGCCGTTGTAGAGACACTTTGTATGTTTAAAGCTCTAATCAAATGAATTCAGGTGAGTAGATTTTAACCTCGAGGTTTACACTCTCGGATATATTGGGCGGTGTGTTTTCTTGCAAATTGTTAGGGTTTTATTATTTAACTCAGAGACAAGCGATAAATATATTAAAAATAAATATATATATTGATAATTTGTTAATAAAATATACTGAACAATTATAGATCAATCGTAGAACAAACAATCATTGATTTTTCTAAAAACTTACCTTCATTTAAAGCTGAATTTAATCGTGAACTTGCCCATAGGACAAATTTTGTGTACCAAATTGATTGATATACTAGACAAGAAATCTATGCTATATAAGAAGTATTATGAAAAATAACTACATACAACGAGACTAAGATATGTTACAGCTTGGTCTTACCTACTTTGAATATTATACAGAGCGTAACAAACAGATTGGGAGTAAAACGAAATATCGACGAAGAAGAGGATATTCTAGGTACCTCCTTTTGTCTGGAGGAGATGAGAGATGCGATCCATCAAATGAAAGATAATAAAGCGGCTGGCTTTAGAGCTATAAAGACGATATACGAACAGAACAAATAAAGCATTATGGACCAAAAAACCTAGAGTGGCTGGTAAAAATGATAAACTGTTGGTCCGTACATTCCAACTCCCCAAAATGTGGAAAAAAGCTAGATTGGTGGCCCTCTTTAAACCAGAAAATGATCCGGCGAATACAAAGTTTTAGACCTGTCTTTTTTTTTGTGTCACCTTTTCAAGGCGTTCGAAAGAATGATAATGATCGCCGAATCTGTGGACACTAAAATTATTCCTGAACAAGCAGGGTTTAGACCCGGAAAACGAAGATGAGTTTGAACGGAAAGAAATAGCAGTAGTAGCGTTCATAGACCTGACTGCCGCCTATGACACAGTTAACCATCAATGGCTGCTGGTAAAACTCTACGAAATTACAAAGGATTTCCGACTAACAAGGTTAATGAAATGTCTACTCCAGAATACACGTTTCTACGTAACGCTCCAGTCCAAGAACAGTCGGTGGAGGGATCAAAAAAATGGACTCCCACAGGGAAGTGTTCTCGCGCCGATGGTATACAACATTTACACCAACAACCCAAAAACCAACAAACAAGACAGTTTATTTACGCTGATGATACAGCTGTGGTAGCTCAGGGAAGTACCTTCAGTGAAGTCGAAGTAAAACTAACAGAGGCCCTAGAAGACTTAGCACTATACTATGACGAAAACCATTTGAAACCCAATCCTACAAAAACCCAGGTGTATGCTTTCCACCTTAGAAACAAGCATGTCCGAAGAACACTAGAGGTGGAATGGCGTGGTCAGACGCTGAAACACAATGAGATGCCAAAATACCTCGGCGTACGTCTGGATAGAATACTGTCTTATGGATATCACTGTCAAGATGTCAAGAAAAAAGAAAGAGCCAGAAATAATAGCATCCGCAAACTAACAAATACAAAATGAAGAGCACAACCACACACTCTCCGTACTTCTGCCTTAACATTATGTTTTTCTGCCGTCAAGTTTGGAGCACCAGTGTGGGAAAACTCTGCTCACGCTAAAAACGTCGATGTTGCGTTAAATGAAATGGTTTGTATAATATACGGTTGCCTGAAACTGACACCTACCGAAAAGGTCTACTCTATAGTTGGAATCGCTCCACCTGCTATCAGAAGACAGGTCACGTTAGAGACATAACGAAAGAAGCAGAAGACGGATCGAAGACACACCTTGAATGACCACCAAGTTCAGCCAAGTAGACTAAAATCTCTGAAAAGCTTTCTGAACAAAACACGATCCCTTTCCGGAGAGCCAAAGAAGCGCCGAATACACCTATGGCAAGCGTCAGCTACAACATATTTTGCCTCCTCAGAGGAAATGGCCGCTGGACACAATTTGCCGTATCCCACATGGAAAGCGCTAAACAGACTAAGAACTGGCGTTTCACGTTGTGCCAGTAACCTGAAGAAATGGGGATACCAGGAAGACGATGCCTGCGACTGTGGCGCGGTTCAGAATAGTCACCGAGAGAGACCTGCACAGAAGAAGACCTTTTTTAGCGAATGATAGGGCCATATATGTGGCCAACCATTGGAAATACAAAATTTAAAGCTGTTGGTGTTCCGGACACCGAAAGTAACTAACAAAAAGATAGGTCATAAATTAAATCGCGTAAAATAAATTCTGGGACCAAAAATAGTTCGATTAAAACTTACTTATCTTAGTACAAATGTGCACATAAAAAAATTACAGCCCTTTGAAGTTGGAAAATGAAAATCGAATTTTTTTTTCAGTATATCGAAAACTGTTAGAGATTTAATATTGAAAATGGACATGTGGCTTTCTTTAGGCAGGAATATCTTTAAAAAAATATCAGTAACATTTGTACACCTCATAAAAATTTTATGGGGGTTTCGCTCCCATAACCCCCCCCCCCCCCCAAATGTTTGTATACGTTCCAATTAAATTATTATTGTGGTACCATTAGTTAAACCCAATGTTTTTAAAACTTTTTGCCTTTTTATGTTTCAAAATTTCTGAGTACCTGACAAAACGTAACATATAAATAAATTTGCATATTATTGCCAGGTCTCTATAATCTTACTTAATCATTTACAAATATGTAGTGGGTTTTACAAATGTTCAAAAGACCTCTATTTTCTTGAATACACATTCGACGCCGTTTTAAATAGGAAAATCGAACATTTTTTAAAATCATGAGCTTCTGCCGAAATCGGTTTGCAGCTTCCCATGATTCTATTCCTTAGTTGTTTTTCGTTCATAATTGGTACAGAATATACGTACCCTTTTATAAAACCCCAGAAACAAAAGTCAATTGGGTTAAGATCTGCACCTCTGGGTGGCCAAGAAATAGGCGCATCAGGGCTCCTTCCAATCCAACGTCCAGGATACTGATCGAAAATATATTTTCTTATTTCAATATGGTAATGCGCTGGAGCGCCATACTGTAAAAACCACACCTTTTTCCTGACTGCGAGATTGACCTCGTCTAAGTACACTGGTAACACGTTTTGTAGATAGTGTAAATAATTTTCACCGTTTAAATTATTTGATAAAAATACTGGCCCTATTAGGTTATTATCCATAATTCCTGCCCAAACATTGACTTTAAAATTTCTTTGGTGATGAGAGACTTTTTTGTGTGGAGGTTTTCTTTGGCCCAAATGTGCGTGTTATTATGGTTCGTAATGCCATTTCTGTTAAAGGTAGCTTTATCGATAAACAAAACATGATTAATAAAATTGACAGTTAAAAACCAATCGCAAAACCCCATTCTTTTGGGATAATCTTCATCCAGTAATTCTTGAACGGGTGTTAAATGATAAGGATGAAACTGCTGTTCCTTGAATCTTCTCCAAATCATCATGTGAGAAACATCTAATTGAGCCGCTACTACTCTTGTACTGCTTTCAAGGATTTCTTCAATTGTTTCAAAAATCTCTTTATTCTTTGTATCTACGTTTGGTTCACCATTATTACCAACAAGTTGCGGTCGCAATGTGCCTGTCTCTCGTAAACGACGATCAATGGAAAGAAATAATCGTCTTCCTGGTGTATTTCGATTAGGATATTTTCTGCATAACGCTTTGCAGCTGCTGCACTATTCCCTTGGCATTTACATGTAATTACCAAATAACCAATAATTATCTAAAACCCTAATTTAGCTGCCCAAACTGACCCAGAATTAAATGCGTATCTGGTATTTTTGAAAACGTGTACACCATTTTAATAGAAAATTAAGTTTTTCCTAATAATCTTAAAGGCACAATAACCGGAATATTTATCACTGACAATATTATGTATTGTTGATTTTATTTATTGAACTTTTAATTGGGTCGTATACAAATACTTGGGCGGGGGGGCTAAGGAAACAAAACCCTCATAAAATTTTTATGGGGTGTACAAATTTCACTGTTATTTTTTTTTAAATATTCCTGCCATAAGAAAGCCGCATGTCCGTTTTTAATATAAAATCTCAGAATAGTTTTTGATGTATTGGAAAAATCGATTTTCATGTTCCAACTTCAAAGGGCTGTTACAAAGGTAAGTTAGGTACAATTGAACATTTTTTGGTCCCAGAATACGTGATTTAATTTGTGAACTACCTTTTTGTTATACCTTGTGTAAAGATCTAACTCAAAACGTTATTAATCTTTATTAAACTTGTTAATCGTATGTTTTTTTTTTAGAACAAAAAAAAACAAGAAATAGTACAAATTTATAAGAAAAATGTAAAAGTGTTAATTCTAAATGGTACATTATCATTACTAAACCATAATTCTAAAAGCGCGCAACTTAATTTTCACATTCTGTGTGGTCACTCAGCACTTTTTATTCTATTGTTAGGTATATACAATGATCAATTTCTATAGAAGGTTCCTTCACATATCGCAAATAGTACAACTTAGAAAGTTTCTACGGAACTTCTTTTTCCATTAATATCCCCAGAGTTTCAAAATCCAAAGTTTTCGTTTATAAAATATTTGAAGACGAATCAGTTTAAAGTTTGAGTGCACTTATATGATACATAAATAAATGCAATGGTATAGAGCGATAAAGCACATACTTGGTTAATTGTTAAATTTAATTTATCAGAGAATACACAACGAAAAGCTTTCACTGGAAAATGAAAATATACGGTAGAAGGAAGCCGGTTAAATGAAGATTAAGGTATCTTTTTTACTCGTATATATATATATATATATATATATATATATATATATATATATATATATATATATATATATAATGACTTTCGTACTCAATTCACAATTTTATGTGGCGATTTCAACGCAAAAATAGGTGTAAAAGAAGCAGAGCTAGAAACATCCTTGGGAAAATTCGGTTCCCCAGGAGGAAATGACCTAGGAGAAACGCTACTAGGATTTCTCCTCCAGAATAAATTATTCAACATGAACAGCTTCTTTCACAAAAATATGCACAAAAGATGAACCTGGAAAAGTCCAATCGGTAGAACAAGGAACGAAATCGACTATATCATAAGTGACAAAAAACAAATAATTAAAGATGTAACAGTACTCAACAAGTTTACCACAAAAAGTGACTATAGAATGATACGAACGAAAGTAGAAATCAACGTAAAAATAGAAAGGAACATAATGATTAAAAATAAATCTTATGGTATCTGGTCACCCCTATTAGATATCAACCAATATCAGGCACATATCAATAATAAGCTACTATTGCATGAAACCTCCGAGAACGATCTTAACGACTTGAATAATAGCATCATAAACGCCTTACAAGAAAGTTACCGAGTGCACTGTCCTAAAAGAAAATCAGATAGTAAAATAAGTCCATACTCTGAAAGGCTGCTGGACCAAAGAAGACAAATAGGAAGCGTTAAGAATGCAGACAGCTACACTCTGAATGAAGAAAAATGAATAAAACTGTTTCAAATGCAATCAGGAGAGATTTAGGGAATTTTAAAACCGATAGTAATAGAGGAAAATAACAGCCTAGAAGTTCTACGTACAAAGCTAATGAATGGGAAATGCGAAATTCATAAATTAAGAAACAAGCAAAATGAAATATTATCACGTAGAGACGAGTTAATACAGGTCGTCGAAGAGTTTTACTAGGAATTATATGTAAGTAGACGAGAAGAGCAAACTGGAATACAAATTGCCATTCAAAAAAGTTCATGAATCATGGTTCCGAACTAATGCCAGAGATAAAGGTAGATGAGATTCGACAAGCATTAAGAAAAATGCAAAATAACAAAGCCCCAGAGTAGAGTATGCCTTTAAGATTGTCAATGGGACCACAGAGGAGTAACATCTCCTAAATTATCTGTGATAACACAGATATGTTAAATGAATTGGACTTTGCATGTTCGAGGATGAGCCTCAGAATGAACTTGACCAAAGCAAAGTGGTAGAACTGGTGAAGAAATATACGTATTTGGGTCATAAAATAAGAATCAGCAGGGAAATCCAAAAACGAATTACTTTAGCGTGGGCAACCTTTGGAAAACTGCAAGACACACTTAGAACCAACTTACCAATTAGCCTCAAAAGGAAAGTATTTGACCAATGTGTATTACCGGTCATGGAAACTATGACTCTAACCAAGACTACGGCTTCGAGATTGAGTGTGGCACAGAGAAGAATGGAACGATCTATGCTGGGAGTGACGTTACGGAACCGAATATGAAACGAAGATCTGCGAAGAAGGACGAGTATTGCTGATGTTGTGGAATACATAGCGGAACTGAAATGAAACTAAGCAGGCCATGTAGCGAGAATGCATGACTCACGATGGACGAGCTAAATGACAAATTGGAGGCCAAGAGCAGACAAACGTAGTAGAGGAAGACCATCTACAGGTTGGGCTGACTACATCAGGCGTATCACCAAAAATTGGCAACAAAAATCACAAAATCGTAAATAATGGAGGAGTTTAAGGGACGCCTATGTCCAGCAGTGTAGGTGATAAATGAAGGCTGGATAATGATGATGATGATAATGATGATGTTTTTGATTTATGATTTATATCTTCTTCTGGTTCCTATCCGTTTCGGATGTTGGAAATCATATTGGCAATCATGACCTTGCTCGCTGCGGCTCGAAACAGCTCCGTTGAAGTTTTCTTAAACCATGTTCTTAAATTCTTAAATTTATATCACACCTTTCAATTTTGTTATCTCAGGTTTTACTCGTGCTTCAATATCTATACTTTACAGCTGATGGGTTAGGTCCAAAGAATAACGGAATAAAACAACATAATATGATATGAAAATAATGTAATAAAATAAACTGATTAAAATACCTCCAAAAATTATTAACATACAATGTTTATCAAACAAAATTCGTTCTACGTACGTGAACCTTCAATAATGCATGGATAATATAATACAATTACAATCTAAAATACAGCTTATTATTCTACATACACAAATCAAATAATATTCAGTGTCCTTCCTAATGCAATTTTGATATATCGATTGTACCAAGAAAAATTTGTATGAATTATCCAATTCTCTCCACAGCTCCGTGTCCCCTCTCAGAACAAATTTGATCTCCTTCGACTATCGACAACTTATTCACACGTTACTAATATGATATAATATTTTTTACCCAAACTTCTCAAATTGAATATATTATGAATGTTTCTCCCGTTGAAACGCTTCCTCTGCCTTGAGTTGTCCAATTCCTCGTTCTATACAAAATGAACTATCAGTTCTCAACAGTCTCCTATGTAATTGGTAATATTAAACAAGATATTGCAATTTAGTATCTTCAATGCTCTCCTTCGAATGCACGTACCTTTCTAATGATGCCAGCCTCTTTTCCTCTCGCCAAACGTGATCATTGCCATCTTTCGTTCCGAAATAAACAGCGATACATAGAATACAAGTAGGAAAAGTTTACTTACAAATTTGTACCAGATCAGCTACCGTCGGACACACTTACTTCACCAACACACAACTTATTCTTTATCACTTACTACCCTTGGAGACCAACTCGAAAACCAACCATTCACTTCAAGAAACTGGAACTAACTAACTCTCTCATCTCATCTATCCATCCATCCAACCTCTCATTATACACACCCATATCACCACTTTCCAAATTCTCGGCCAATCAGAAATTTGCATACCACTCCCCACATAAAATCAGAAATACCTACAAACTTCCCTAATTCATATTATTTCTACAAGGACACTTAATTTCTACTGGGTATTTACATATTCCGAAAAATCATTTACTTATTAACTATTTTTATTGTCCTGTTCATGGCGCAAACCCGGATTACGGAACACTTTATGACTTATGGGGAAAAACCATCGTTAACTTCTATTCATTATACCCGCACTATTCACTTGTTATATTTATACAAAAGATTATTTATGACTAAGATTACCTTTGGTTAATTCCAGGCAGCTCGGAGTATTTTTATTTTCTATAATCTCTGAAATATTGATTTCATCGTACATTTAATATTTTTACTCTTCAATTTTGAATACCACAACAATGTATATATATATATATATATATATATATATATATATATATATATATATCGTTTTTAATTTTAAGTTTTTTTTTGTTTTGGAATTTTGCAATTTACTAGTAGGTTACTAATGTAATTTCTTTGTTTCTGGGCATAAATAACGTAGGCCACCCATTATACAGATTTCAGATGGAAATAATTAATAAAATTAATATTGACATATTAAAAAGTAGAAAATATTATTGGCATTTAAATTTAAATTAAAAAGGTTCAACTTTTTTATCCAGCAATGAATTTATTAAAGCTTAAGTCAAAAAAAAACTTTTATAAAAATCAGTAACCACACTACGTCTCCCCTTTTTCCAATATATAATTACAAAAATCGGATAATATTATCGCTAATAAGAAAGTTTTTGATAAAATCTAAAAAGTCGTTCAATTTCATGTTAAAATTCTTGCTAAAGATGTGAATTAATTAAGCAGTCTCGTAAAAAATAACACTAACTTTTTAAGCAAGAAAAAAAGGGAATATTAAACATGAGGTGTCTGCAAACTCCTTCGGGAGATTATAAATTAAAAGTTTGCCGAGTGGATTAAATAAAAAAATTAGAAAGTAATCGCCCACTTGGAAGTTACCCCTTTTATGTGGTAGTGTTTTATGTTATAAGAAGATATAATTTCAAGATTTCGCTTGGTTTATGTGAAGTAAGTGAATGCTTTATGCAGAATTTGTATATGTAGGAGTTGAGATACATCCTATAGGGATTATCTTGAAAAAAAGCTTTTAGGGTCCTAATAGTAGTAAAATCTATAAATTTTTACGATTTAATATTTTACCATAAAAAGATATCATGCTGTTTAAGAATGGTGTGTCGTACGGTAACTTTATTACAAAAGGAAAGATTCGAATTAAACTGGATGAAATTAAAGCCGAATTGGCAAATAAACAATTCATTTTGCAATTTTAATTTATTTTACTTACTTTTATACGCCCTCTCATCAAAAATTACATACGTTGAGGATTCTGTTGAGTTATTGCGAAGAATTATTGTAGGGGAAATGCGGGTATTACCGCCCAGCGGCAAATACCGCCCCCTCTATACAATATGTTAAACATAGAGAAATAGTAACTTTGACAACGTTGAAGTGACGTCACGATACTACCGAGAGAAGTGAGCAACAAGCAACAAGATCGCCAGCCAGAAGCACGTTTAGTTGTTTGACAGAGATAAACGTATTTTGTGTGGTGCCGCTATAATATTTACGTGCTTGAAAATAATTTGTAAGTAACTTATTTTTATACTTAATTTATTGATTTTTTTATTAATTAGTGACCGGTTCTCTTATATATATGGATCGAAACAAATTCTTTCAATATTTTGAGAAATAACGATTAACAATTGTTTTGCTTATAATATGGCGATGGCGGGTGATTTCGCCCAACTTGGGCGGTATTACCCTCCAGTGAGCGGTATTAAATATTAATTTATACATTTTTAATTTAGGATAAAGAATGCCAAAGGCAACGGTGAATTCACGGAAAAAAGGCAACTTGGAGTGCAGAACAACTTCAGGAAGCTATAAATGCAGTTAGAAACGGAAAGGGAAAAAGGCAAAGTGCAAGAGAGTTTGGTAATATAGGATTTCTATTTTTTAATCCATTTTCTAATGTTCTTTTTTCAGGTATCCCATATTCTACATTAAAAGATAGACTAAATGCCAACAATGCTTGTGCAGCACAACTAGGTCGTAATCCTATATTTTCCAGTGAACAAGAACAGCAAGTGGCTGATCGCTCATCTATCTGGCGAAGATGTTCTATGGTCTAACGGCCACTGATTTACGAAGAATCGTCTACGAGTTTGCGGTTAAAAATAATATTAAAAACTGCTTTAACGATGACAAAAAAATGGCCGATAAAGACTGGCTTCAAGCTTTCTTAAAACGGCATTCAAATCTTAGTTTGAGGAAACCCGAGGCAACCAGTTTAGGGAGAATTTCGGGTTTTAATGCTGAAAGTGTAGGCCTTTTTTTCACAAATTTAAATATAGTCTTAACAAAATATAACTTTCAAGCCTGCCGTATATTTAATGTCGAAGAGACAGGTATTACCACGGTGCAGGTGCCATCCAAAATTATAGCCCCAAAAAAGGTGTCAAACAACTGGGAAAAGCTGTAAGTTGGGAGAGAGGTCGAAATATAACTGTGTGCTGCTCAGTAAGTGCATCAGGGATATATATACCACCGATGTTTATTTATCCTAGAATCCGAATGTCGGATCAGCTCAAACGCAATGGACCGGTAGGTGCCATATATGAATGCTCGGCCAAAGTCTGGATGAATGAAGATTTATTCTTGATTTGGCTTAAGCATTTTAATAAACACGCATCTACTTCTAAGGTCAACCCAGCATTGCTGTTGCTTGATAATCACAGAAGTCATTGTTCTTTATCTGCATATGAATTTTGCCGTGAAAATGGGATCATTATGTTATCGTTTCCGCCCCACACGTCCCATAAGCTACAGCCACTAGATCTGACATTCTTTGGGCCGCTAAAATCTGCCTATTCAAGTGAATGTTTTCTCTATATGAGACGAAATGTTCACCAAAAAATTCAAACAAAATGTTCAAAACACCATTTGATATATCGGAAATTTTCAATCGAGCATTCGTTCATGTAGCCACCATGGAAAAAGCTCAAAAAGGCTTTGAAATAAGTGGTATTGTTCCATATAGACCGAATATTTTCACGGATGAAGATTTTTTGCCTTCCACCCTTTCTAACATTCCCGCTGTCGAACTACAACGTCGTGAAGCTGATATTACTCCCTATACCTCCAAACCAAATCGAGTACCTTCAAAAGATGCAGTCTTGGAAATAAATGAACCTGATGTTATTCCAAGTACATCAAAAGTCATCGAAGCTCAGGCAGATGTCGCTCCTTCATCATTAAAATCGGCGCTTATAAACGAGAGACAAGGAGATATATCTATTGAACAAATGACACCGTTGTACGTAGTGAATGAAAATAAATTAAAAAAGAGGGGTAGAAAATTAGGCATTTCAAAGATTTTGACGGCAACTCCAGAAAAAATAGAACTGGAGCAGAAAGAGAATAGAAAATTACAGAAGAAAGTAAAGCAAAAACTTCCTGTCAAAAACGTCAACAAAAAGGTAAAACGCGTCACGAGGAAAGTCAAGTTTGATAATAGTTCTTAAGTGCTTCATCCCACGATGAAATGGAAATTTGCAACGATCATAGTTCCGATGATCCCAACAGCGACATAGAAGAAGAATGCATGTATTGTGGTGAATATGGAAAATCTGAAATGTGGTACAGATGCTGAGTTTGCCATAAATGGGCGCATAAGTAATGCAGTGGTTACGATAATCACAAAACTTTTGTATGCGATTATTGCAAATAGAGTGTAGTTTTAAATGTTTTCATATTCGTTTTTTTAATTAAGTAGTTCTTTGAATATGTTTTTTTTACATAATAAATATATAGATGTTGTTTGTGAGCAAATAATTATTTTGTGTTTGATTTTCATATAATGTAACCCTGGGCGGTATTATACCATCACTGGGCGCAATTACCCACATGGTCGGATAATTCCGCCCGAGTGTAGGTTTGTGAATATAAATGTAATACTCCGCAAAATAAAATAAATCAACACTTTCGGGCTTAAATAATTAGAAGTCGATAACATGACTGTATTTTGACAGTTGAAATTCTGTTTCAAGACCTATAGTTTTTGTTTAATTCAACAAATTGCTTTAGTGGGCGGCAATACCCGCACTTCCCTTAATAACACTGCTCTGAGGCACTCCCGTCTGTACAGAGCGGGTACTAGAATCTACACAAGGTAGTGTAGATTTTTTAAGTATAATAATTCTAGGATTATGTTTGTGTTTAACAAAAAGAATTTCTCTACTTTTATGCAGAAGGCTAATATCTCAAACTTCAGCAACATGTATCCTGCGGGCAGCATGCGGCCCTTTGCAGCCTTCCACCCCGCCCTAAATCACTAATATAATTTTAGAAAAAATCAACAAACTTTCACAGAGTTAAATTTACAGGTAAATTTAGGTAAATAAACAAACAATTGGTTAAAAATTGTTTTTAATTTATTGGTAAAATAATTGATATTTTATCGTAGAAAAAATGAATAAAATACCAAAGAAATGAAAAATTAATAAGGAAAAACGCGAATTTCATGAAAATTGGACTTTTGATTATTTGTTTATTAATAATTACAATAAATCACTATGCTTAATTTGAAAATAATCTACCCTTCGCTGGAATAAGAATTACCTATCCCCCTATTAACTTTTACTTTACCTGATTAAATTTATTTTTAGCACGCTAGCACGTAAGCAAAACGCTCGGACGAGTCGATTTTTAAAATAATCATAGTTAGTTAAAATAATCATTATATTATAGTAACAATGTTTCGAACTTCACGAGATCCCTCTTCAGGTGTCAGTCATAACATTTTTTTAAATGGGAAAGTACATCATGTGGTACCTCATTTGAAAGCTTTTGAAATAATGGTTTTAAAAATGTATTATACTTTGGTTCGAAAATTTACAGAAACTAAATTATGCTTGAAAGAGTTTCAATGTACCTTACGTACCTCTAGATGTGGTTAAAATACTTACCTAATAATCTTCTTTTGTTGCATAGCAACTAAAATGTTTTTTGACGGCTATCATAAATAAATAGTATTAACATAGAATACACCACCCAACAAGAAGCAAAAGCTTTGTCGATACCTTTGATGTTCGTAAGACAGAATTTTTTTAGGCAGAATGACAGTTAAACTACTTAGGCTTTCCAAGGATTCAGTTGAATCGATGGTGCTGGAAAACAGGAAAAAATCTACAGTCTTCTCTTGTGTACCACCTAAAGACGTTCAAACAGATTCCATGGATCATTGGTCGATATATAATTAAAGTAGACAAAGACGTAAATTTCTCACTTGTTCTTCGTTTTCATCATTCGTTTTCAAAGCAATCATAATTGCTTTGTCTCATTTCATAGTTAATAAAGTCTTTGTAATTTAATTTTGTAACTTAACACAAGCGGTTTAAACAATATGTAGTTTAATAATTAAATATTACTACAATTAATTTAATATCTAGCCAAAGTTTTAGCGCAAGTTCTTTAATTGAAACCGCCGATCACTGTCCATCTTACACTAGCGACACACTACACGCGCACTGATATATGTAGATTAAAGTGTTACTTATAGTTATCCCTTCAACTAAGGATGCCTTCTTCAATATTAGAATACTTGATTAACAATGGACGTTCAGCTTTTAACTGTATGCTATGTAACAATAACTTATATGCGAGAGTTCAAACTCTAAACAAGAAGCGACCAGTTTAGCAGGGATACAATTTTTTACTGACTACTTAAAATTCTGATTTTTAATACCTGACTATTGCAAGAGATTTGCGGAGGACGGAGGACAACTTCGATATTTCTATACAGAGGTAGATAAAACCTACCTTTTGAATTCTTTTAAACAGAGAAATTTTGGGAATTGGTCGGAGAAAGTTAATCTGTGGGTAAAAATATCTTTTGAATACATTTTCGGGTTTCATGAGAATTTGCTGGTGAATTTATCTAGGTAGAATTTAAGACGTGTAAGTTAATTGCTACCAGTGACGTAGCAACACTGGGATACGTTTTTTACAGAAATTTATCCATTTAATGTATCAGATTTGATACAACTACTTATTTTTCAAAATGAATAAAAATTTTGGTCTCAAATTTCTTTTTTTATTTTTTACTACATCCTTAAAACATAGCAATTCTAAGAAAAACATTTTTGTAATTGATTTTAAAAAATTGAGCAATGTAGGGTCGAACTTATGACTTCGAAATAATGATGGCTGCGTAGAAAAATTTTTTTATTTGATCTTTTATTTATCAAAGTTGATTCAACTAATTCTATAGACTGAATTCTAGCTAAACTGAATAAACTCAAACTTATTTTAAACTTATCCAAAATAGGGCGGTCGAAATATAAAATACCTTACAACTTCTCACCGAGTTACTCTTTGTATCTCTCACTTGAAACATTTTCGTGTATTTGTTCCGTTTGTTCTTTGATGTACGAGCAGGAAAGAGTTGTTGGGAGCATCCTTTGACGCCTACTGAAATTTTCTCTGGATACAGGGCAACAAAGGAGGTACGTTGAATTTTTCGAGCATTTTGCAGAGCGAATAAAGCTCGTATTGGAAGTTTTGAGTTTTGTTAATCCAGATTTTCGTTACTTGCACTTATGGTATTTTAACTTAAAATTAAGATAATTTAGTTGTTACTGTTATAAGAATATTAGCAAACATTTTAGTGTTAGATGTAGTATAACGTTTGAAACATATACTTTATAAGTTATATTTTACAAAGAAAAGTATACAAAGGGACTAAAAATGTTTAAAGACACTCTTAAATTGAAGCAATTATAGAATAAATGATTCGGATCCAACGTAGTTCATTTTTTCATGGTAATCGCTCATTTGGTTACATTCAAAAATTTAACAATATTCTCTACAAAATATTTCTATTCCTATCTAAGTAAAAAGTCGTCGCTTTACCTTAGCAGATATTTCTTCTAAAATAGCTTTCAACGGACTATAAATGACCTTATTCCGCTACATATGTCTTGCTGTAACGCTTGAGTTGGCTTAACCTGTCGTTACACGCGCTATGAGCGAATTCCTCACCATATTTATTTATAAGCAATGACATTGTCTTAGCTAATACGATAACCTTGATCATCAAGGAATGCATTTACAATCGTTCACCAACGTTTCAGAATATTTCAGGTGGTCAGTATGCTGTGATACTTGATCGAAATATCATCCCTCTTTATGTAAGGGTATTCCTCACTGCGGGTGCAATCAGGTTTTTGTAATTTCATTTTAATCGCTCATTTGGTAACATTCAAAAATTTAACAATATTGTCTACAAAATATTTATATTCCTATGTAAGTAAAAAGTCGTCGCTTTACCTTAATTCCAGTAGATATTTCTTCTAAAATAGCTTTCAACGGACTATAAATGACTTTATTCCGCTATATATGTCTTGCTGTAACGCTTGAGTTGGCTTAACCTGTCGTTACACGCGCTATGAGCGAATTCCTCACCATATTTATTTATAAGCAATGACATTGTCTTAGCTAATACGATAACCTTGATCATCAAGAAATGCGTGTACAATCGTTCACCAACGTTTCAGAATATTTCAGGTGGTCAGTATACTGTGATACTTGATCGGAATATCATCTCTCTTCATGTAAGGGTATTCCTCACTGCACGTGCAATCACGTTTTTGTAATTTCAAAGAATCTTTGGAAACTTTGGAAACTTTGAAACACAAACAATTTTTGTGTAATTCATGTTGGGAAATAGAGAAGGAAGAATCTTTGTAAATGCATTCATTATCTGTATATACGAATATTATCGTTAAAACTTTTCATTTGTGTATTCATTATCTTATTTGTCTATTATCTAATTAAATTTGGTTTAATAATTCGTTATTTCTATACTTTTGATTTACAATATTTTATTACTTTGTTTTGTTAAATTAATAAAAACATTTTGGTTTGTAAGACTTTATATTATATATAATTATAAACCGTTATAATTTTATATTTATATATGCTGACATTCATTCTTCCTCGAAATGAGTGGAATTGATCTAGGTGAGGGTGACGACAAATATCTAGGTGATATTTTGATTGATTGCATTTATATCATTCCTTAAGTTACGCAGCCATGAAATTCTTCTCGTTCCTTTGATTCTCTTAAGTAATACGTACTTCTCGCCCCTCTCATTATATGACCCAGATATTGAATCTTTCTAATTTTAACAGTTTTTATGACTTCACATTCTTTCTTTATTATTTGTAACACCTCTATATTAGTTACTTCTTCAGTCCACGATATTCTGTGGATTCTCCTGTAGTATCACATCTCAAAGGAGTTTAATTTTTTGATTTCAGACTGTTTTATTGTCCACGCTTCCATGCCGTATAGTAAAGTAGAAAAAACGTAACAACGTAGCATTCTTGTGCGGATCTCTAGATTAAGGTTACGGTTGCAAAGTAAGTTCTTCAATTTTATGAACGCGTTTCTTGCCATTTCTATTCTAGATCTGATTTCTTTTGTTTGATCTCCATCTTCGGTTAGCCACGTTCCTAAATATTTATATGTTGTTACTCTTTCGATCGTTGTATTATTGATGATCAGGTTATCTACATTTTGTGGTTGTTTTGAGAATATCATTGATTTCGTTTTCTTAAGATTCATTTGCAGTCCGTACCTTTCACATGCATTGTATACATGTTGTATTATGTACTGTAGATCTTCCATGTCACTTGCAAATATGACCGTATCGTCCGTATATCTAATATTATTAATGCTATTTCCGTTGACCAAAATACCTTCCACAATATCCAATAAAGCTTCTTGAAATATCACTTCACTGTAGACGTTGAATAAGAGTGGTGAAAGTATGCACCCTTGTCGAACTCCTCTAAGTATACTTACTTCCTCTATCAGTTCTTCTTCGACCCTTATTCTTGCTTTCTGATTTTGATACAGATTCGATATAATTTGTAGATCTCTACTATCTATGTTTTTGGTCTTAAGAATACTTAAAAGCTTTTCATGTTGAATTCTGTCAAAAGCTTTTTTAAAGTCTATGAAGCAAGCATATATGTCCTGATTCATATCCAGACATCGTTGTGTCAGAACATTGACTCCGAATAATGCTTCTCTAGTTCCTAGACCCTTTCTAAAACCCATCTGTGAATCACTTATTTCTTGTTCTAATTTCATGTGGATTCTGTTATGTATGATTTTAAGGAAGGTTTTCAATGTGTGACTCATTAATGCAATTGTCCGATAGTCATTGCAATCTTTAGCCTTTTTCTGATCTTTGGAATCGTTACAAAAATTGAGAGAAGCCATTCTTTGGGTATGTGTCCCGTCTTGTATATGGAGTTAAAAAGGTCTACCTAGGGTCTAGGATTCCCCTATGTATCTATAATTCAAATGCTTCCAATTTGTTAGTAGACAACACGTTAGGATGCACATTTCCAGACTATGAAGCAGATTTGAGAAAATGTAACACCTTACCAGCCTAACTCTCAATTTCAGTTTTAGGTCTCTTGTACAAAGTATTTTTCTTCAACTTCTTTATACGAGATGGAACCTGAAGAGGGAGAATACCTACAATTACGCTCCGACATGTCTCACTGCACAAAGACTTTTTATTTAGTAAATCATAGCAATTTAAAGTTAATGAACGTAATAGATTCTTGTTAAATGTTTTATGCAAGTTTAACATTGTTTAAGATAGGGCAAGTAGTTTTAGAAGCAACTTCTAAGCGAAAACTATGACACGCTTACATAGCACGCCCGGGAGATTATACAGTTCAACTCAGCTTTAAAGTTTGTTGTCACTCTACGCCATTTTAAATAATTAATACTGAATAAGGTAAACAATAATAAACCACGGACACGTTTTGTGTTTTACTACAAGGTGGAATTCTTCACACTTTCAGTTTTATGCCGAGGACTAATTATTTAATGAATGTTTTATGAAATAAAACACAGTGCTGTGTAAAGTATTAAGAGATTAGTAGGGTCGGTTTTTGTGAGTTTAATTAAACAATGGATAAAATATTCACGTAAATTTGGTTACAAAAATAAAACAAACTACACTGGTGTACATGTATTATGGTTCTTAAATGAAAACATGCTTAGAAGTTGTAATATTTTTTAAACTGAAAACAAATTGACACTAACATTAAAACAGAAGTTCCATGGTATAATTAGTCTTTAAATAATATGCTAAGAAAAAAATTGCGCACCATTCTTTAACAGGAATCCCTAGCTATGTATTCGAATTTATTCTACCAATTATTGACTATTTCAAATAATCTGACATATAATAACCACACGATAACTTATTTGGTCCACTGGTTCCTTGCACAATCAGGAAGAAGATGGTGTGTATCATCGAGGTAATTAAAATAGTAGGGCCACTTCTGATGTCACGAATCCCAACACTAATCGATCGATATAACGAAAACATCCTAAATAAATGGAAAAATACGGTTACAATTCTCGTTCGTAACAAGGGAGATAAATTAAATCTTTAAAACTATAGTCCCATTAGCTTACTCAATCACCTTTATAATCTTTTCTCGAATACTAGCAAACAATTTGAAGTAAAACTTGATTTCTACCAATTAGAAGAACAAGCAAGGTTTCGATAAGGCCACGGAACAAATGACCATCTACAGTGACTTAAAACTCTAGTCGAAAAGTCTATAGGTCTATAGGTGCGGCAGATGCGCTGACCCGGCTAGTCAGCAATCTTACACTTTTGGCCAAGAATCGAGGAAAAGAAAAGATGGAGAGAAGATAGGTACGCAGGGAGATACTTTGCCGCCAAAATCTATCTATATAAAAGGCTAGGACAACTCACACTGTTTGTCCGGTAGGATAACTTCATTTGGCATTCAACTGGCATTCCAATCTACTGAGTCAATCATATTATGTTCTTGAAACGATACGTTTAATTAATAATATTATTAATATTCTTCTTCTTTCAGTGCCTATTTGTTCCGAATATTGGCAATCATTCTGGCTATAATTATTTTATTGACTGATGCTTTAAATAGATTCGTTGTTGTTGTGGAGAACCATTTCCTCAGGTTCTTCAACCATGATATTCTCCTTCTCCCAATTCCTCGCTTTCCGAATACTTTACCCTGTAGGATTACCTTCAGTAATCTGTATTTAGTGCTGTTTCTCATTATATGTCCGAGATATTCCAACTTTCTCCTTTTAATGGTATACATCACCTCTCTTTCTTTGCCAATTCTTCGTAATACGGTCTCGTTGGTTATCTTGTCTGTCCATGATATCCTTAGAATTCGCCTGTATAGCCACATCTCGAAGGCTTCAAGTTTTTTCTCCATTGCTTCAGTTAGTGTCCAGGATTCAACTCCGTAATACAATATTGAGAAGATATAACATCGTAGGAGCCTTACTTTTATCTCCAGATTAAGATTGTGGCTTTTAAAGAGTTTGGCCATGTTATTGAATGCACTCCTAGCCTTCTCTATTCTACATTTTATTTCCTGTGAGTGATCCCATTGTTCATTTACTGTTGTTCCAAGATAGTTATACTGTTTTACTAGGTTCACTGGTGTATTATTGATAAGTAGTTGAGCGTCTCTAACTTTATTTTTGCTGATGATCATAAATTTAGTTTTTGTTATATTTACTTGAAGTCCAAATCTTTCACTTACTTCATTTACTTTGTTTATCAGTTGCTGTAAACTGTTCAAACTGTCTGCAAAAATAACGGTGTCGTCTGCATAACGGATGTTGTTTAGGCGTTCTCCATTTAGAAGTATTCCATGTTCGCATTTTTCCAAGGCTTCACTAAATATTTCCTCTGAATATAGATTAAATAATATAGGTGAAAGTATACAACCTTGTCTAACGACTCGTAGAATCTGGATCATTTCCGTTGGTTCACCTCCAAAATTCGTTCTTATTGTGGCTGATTGGTTCTAGTATAAATTTTGTATTATACGCCGATCTTTATCATCCATTTGGGCTTTTGTTAGAATATCCATCATTTTTTGGTGTTGAACTGTATCAAATGCTTTTTGGTAGTCCACAAAGCAGGTGTAAATATCGCAAGTCATATCTCTGCATCTTTGAAATAATACTTGTAGACTAAATAGTGCATCTCTTGTACCTACGCCCTTCATGAATCCAAACTGTGTGTCTTGTATTCTCTCTTCGCATAGCTTGTATATTGTACGATGTATAATTTTAAGAAAAAGTTTTAATACATGGCTCATTAGACTTATTAGCCTATATTCTCCGCACTTTTTTGCTCCCTGTTTCTTTGGTAAGGTAATAAATTCTGAAACTAGCCAATCTTTTGGGATATTGCCTGTGTCATAGATATTATTGAAGATTTTACATAGTACTCTTAAAGATTCATCATCAAGAAGTTTAAGAAATTCAGATTGTACTCCGTCTGGTCCTGGAGCTCTACCTTCTTTTAGTGATATTATGGCTGCTCTTATTTCTGCCACTAGTATAGGTGGTCCTGTTTCCGTAGGTATTGGGGGCTGGTTCTCTCTCTCATCAAAAAATAAATTTCTTATGTAATTTTTCCAGGTATCATTGATACTCTCTTTGTCCACGATTATCTCTCCATTGTCATTAACAAGTTTACTTATTCTTCTGTTTTTACATTTACCTGTAATTTCTCTTACCTCTTTATGCACGTTGAAGTCGTCGTATTTACTTTGGAGAATTTCGATTTCTTGGCATTTTTTCTCCAGTTCTTTCTGTTTGGCTTCTCTGATCTTTCTCTGTATCTCTCGCTGTAATGTTTTATACATGGAGTTATCGTTCTTGTTTTTCCTTCTTTCTTCCATTAGTTGCAGAATCTCTGTCGTCATCCATGTCTTATTCTTACCTTCTTCGTTCTTCATAAAATTGTCTTTAATGTCGTCTATTGTTTTCTTAAGGGATTCTATCTTATCTTCTGTGCTTTCCGTTGTATTATCGATTTCTTTAAATTTTCTATTTAATGTTTTGCTGACTATTTCTTTTACTTCGCTACATTTCAGTTTTCTCATGTCATGTTTTTTTACAGTTTTTCCGCGTATTATCTTTAACTTAGTTCTATACACGCCCACTAAAGGATTGTGGTCAGATTGAATATCAGCGCCTGGGTAGGTTTTAATACTGTTGAAACTATTTCGATATCTTTTGTTAACAAGCATATAATCTATTTGATTTCTAATAATAACGTCTTCTCCGTTGTCTCTAGGTGATTTCCACGTATACAGGCGTCTAGGCGGTAGTTTGTAAAATGTGTTTAGCACGATTAAGTCATGCTCAGCTGCAAAGATACTCATTGTTTCTCCGCGTTGATTTCTCTCTCCTAATCCATGTGGACCAATATGTTGCCCTTCTTTTCCGTTACCTATTTTTGCATTGAAATCTCCCATGATTATAAGGAGTTCGTGTCTCGGTATATCTCTTATAAGGTTGCTTATTTGTTGTGTTCACCGGTGACGTATTTATTATTATTTACCATTTTCTGATCCTGAATAGTATACTCTGTAGTCTTCTATATCACAATAACTTGAGTCAGGCCACCTCATTTCACTTATGCCCATTATTTCTATTTTCATGCGTTCCATTTCTTTAATTGCGCATTGGATTTTTCCTGATTGAGCCATCGTCCTAACGTGTCAAGTGGATATCCTCTTCAGACAATTCGTGTGGACTTTTCTTAAAGGTGTTTTATTGGGTATTTCACAGGGATTTTGCATATTAACGATCTGAGAGGCCCTGTGGTCATGGGAATGACCTCTCTTGCCGGATCTTGGTCTCCGATGTCCATGATCAGTATGCGACTTTTTATTGAGTTGTACAGCCATTATAATTGTACTAGAGATATCCATAGGGATCTTTAATATAGTGGTTTCTCGTTGCCTTCTATATTCTTATGCCGTTGACCAAACCATTGATTCTTCCGCCTTTGGGGCCGGTTTCTCAGCCCCAGGACAAAAGAGTGCCCTACCACCTACCAACTCGTCCGCCCGGAGCCGTTGGTCGGTAAGTGGGGGACTGCTTATACCGGCAATCACTCGGTCCCTATCTACGTTAGCCATCAAAATTGATGTTGCCCGTCCTCTACCGCGTGGAGGTGCAGATTCGGATTTTTCCTTCATCGAGATTAAGACCTTTCGGCATTTCCTAATCTCTCCAGAACTTTAGAGAACTGTTATTAATTACATAATATTAAAATTAATAATACAATTTATTTTTTCTTAAAATGGTCAAAAATATTGGTTACTGCAACTTTACGATGAGATTTTAACAAAATAATGTAAAGCTTAATGTTAGTTTAGATTTAAATACCTATTGGTGTGTTCCGAAAAAAATTATACGTTTATCTTACATATAAGTAACCGCAACATAATTTGACGTGAAAAGGCGGGTATATTTTATTCTATGAATAAATGTCCATCCCCCCAGATAACTTTCTGTCAAATAGGACACTAATTATCTTAAGGTGAAAAGACGGACCTTTCATGCAAGTAGTTTTTAATATTTTAAAAATTTAAATTTTAATTCTTTTGAAAATTTGTTGAACCTAAAATATTGGCTGCGAATTTGTTGATCGATAAAAAATATAATACAAAACTCGAGCTTTCCCAACAAATGAATTGCCAAACTATAATAACGCCGGTTGTTGTAAGTAGATGGATTTTATAAGAGGACTTTACGCGTTTAGCAATTCTCCAAAAGTGACTTATTTGTTATGGAAGTTGTACAACAGACTAAAATATCATTTTGTTAATGAAATCATCATATCAATCATAAATATCATTGCCGAAACTGGGGATGACCCTGAACACAGTGGACCTACGACTTCAAAAGAATTACGACTGATTGAATAGCAGAGTGGCAGAATAGAAATTACTGGAAATATCTAGAGGAGGCCTATGTTTAATAATGGACAAATCAGGGCTGATTGATGACTAATAATGATGTACTATATTAAATTCATCAACTTAGATTACACGTAGTCAATATTTTCCACAAGCAGCCCTCTTGGCACAATCGAGCAGATAGTATCCCCAATTTAAACCATTTTCTTTATATTATTATTGATTAAGTACTCTTTTATTGGCCGAACAACGAAAAAAGTAAATAAAATCCTAAGAGCTCGAAAAAAACGTATATGGATGATAAAGTAAAGTAAAGTAAAATAAAGCGTGATAAAGAAAATTACAAGAAAAATGAAATAAAACATGTTTACAAAGAGGTAAAATATATTAAAACTGGAAATCAGGGAAGAACGATGTATGTAAAAGATAAGCAAGGAAACCTGATAGTGGATGAAGACCAAATATGTGAAAGGTGGGAAGAATATTTCGAAGAGATGCTAAATGACAGAGTGACTACTGAAGAAAATTATGTTCTTAAACCTTCAATAGTAATAGAAGAAATACCAAAACCCACATGAGAAGAAATTGAGGAGATAATAAAAGATATAAAAAATCAAAAAGCCCCGGAAGGAGTGGCATTGTATCAGAGAACTTCAAACGACCGATCAAATTTTTATGCTACAACAAATCCTGATCAATTACTATGAATACAACATTTCAGTATAAGTACTTTTTATTGATTATAAAGCCACCTACGATACAATAGATAGAAACAAATTAATAGAAACGCTAAAAGAATTCCAAGTGCCAGAAAAAATAGTAAGATTGGTAAAAATGGCAATGGTAATTTAGAGAGATGTAGTGATGGTAGATGTCAGAGAGATGGCAATCAGAGATTGGAAGCTAAGAATAGAAAACGATGGAAATTATCCACCCAGCAATGGGCCTAAAAGACCTGTTAACGCTATATATACATACAATCTTTTATCGGGAACTTTTAGATGAATTGAATTTTTAGAGCTTAATCCGGTGATCTAAAATAAAATAAAACTATCTCCTGCTACGTTAACCCAACCGATTCTCCATGTTGCACTTTCCAAAAAAATACAAATAGTACTTTTTGTATTTTATTAAATACCCTGCCAATTACAACTTAACTCAGGTCGGGCTGAATTAGTTTAAACAAAGTTGAGTTTTATTTATAACAAGTAGCTTAAATACATACTTTGTGTTGTTTGTAGGGTCCGTACATGTGAATACTCGATATTTTTCTATTTGCAAATTTACTTTTATGTTTACCAATATTCTTTCTAACACCACGTTTACGCATTCAACTGGATTCCAATCGAATACATCTAATAATCAAATTTAACGTGAGTATTCAAAAATCTTTATGTGGGATACGCCACATTACACACAAACAAAGAAGAAGGGAAGTTTTAACGTTGATCTGCACCCCCCAAAAGACAAACTACAAATTAAAAAAATTTGAAAAAAATTGAGAAGGTATATGTGACAACTAGAAGTATTTTGACAAATTTTGAGCAAACTTCATGTTTTCGTTTTCGAAAAAAACTCTAAAAAACTACTGTTTTCCAAGTATAAAGCGGGAAAACCAGACATATAATTTTGTTAATTTTCTTACAACATAAAGATATAACCCTAAGAAATACTTATGAATTTTTTGTAACTTTTTGAATTTACAGTTTTGTCACAATGGGAAAAAATAATATGTTCCGGCTTACAATAAAGCTACCGGTAATAAACCGGAAAAAATTTTAATAACAACATATATAAAACTGTACAAGTGGAAAATATTTGCAATAAAACGTTGAATATTTTTTCCTAAACATATGAAAAATCTCGTTAAACAAGAATTATACCTTGAACTGCCGCCATCAAATCTTATACTAGAAAGATGGCTTCATCTCAAACGTTGGTAGTATTTATCATCGATAGATCGCATTACTTTCGGCCTCAAAACGCTTCAAGCGAATCTTCATACTAACAGGGTTGCCATATCAATTATTTTGTACAACACTTTGGCAGATTACAAGAAGAATGTTATCTGTTTGAATGAATTTTATCTGGCATGCTGAAACTTTTTAAAAACCTATTTAGGCGTTTTTAGTTAATTATTTTAGTATTTATAAACAATAGTGTTGCTTGCATAACGTATTAGTGGTAATTTTTATATTAGTATAAGCATTAGTTTTTCTTAAGAAATTCACATTTGTCAACTTGTATTTTAAATCTTGTTTCCCTTAATTTCTCAAAAATCTTCCTAAGATTTACCATATGTTCCTAAAGAGAGGTTGACAATGTCCGTGTAGACTAGATATATTTCGCCTGTAAGTCTTTTTAGTACGTTCTCCATTACTCTCTGGAATGTTGAGGGTGCATTTTTGAGTCCGAATTACATCTCAGGTATTCATAGTGGCCATTTTCAACGTTAAATGCAGTCTTCTAAATATCTTCTTCCTTCATTTCAATTTGATGGAATCCGCTGGCTACATCTAGGTGGAAAAGTATTGGCAGCGTCCTAGTTTGTCCAGAATGTCTGTTATATTTGGAATTGGATATAGATCATCGATGGTTTTCTCGTTCACCTTCCTGTAGTCGACAACTATACAATTGATTAGGTTTGATGATTTCTTGATCGATCATCCTTATGGATGTGTAGATACCGATTTGACTTGGTGTAAACCGGAACTTCACCTCTTGTTCGTATATGGTGTTTTATTTGGTTAGTAAATGTTAACTGACTGTCTAAATAATGAAATATGCATGATGCAAACTTCCTACACTGTCGTCTTCGGTGAGATTCTCCTTTTGTATTAAAATTATCGGTTCTTAGGAAAGGATCGACATCTCTTTATCGACGGTTTATTGGTTGACTTTTGATGGGATTAATTATTGCTACTTGAATATATTCATCGGTGTTATTGACTAGCTCGGTCCAGGCAAGAGAGTTTCTCTTAGGATGGCACCTTCGACTTCTTGTCTTGGGATGACGATTTTACCTGATGTTTCTTTTACTGACAATTTGACTTGTATAATTGCTTAGGGCTCTGGTGGACTGTATAGAATTGGGTTTCATTTATGACATAGTAATTAATAGGAAGAATAGAATGCTCTGTAGTAAGAGTAGCTTGGGTAATATGGAGATTTGCTTTCAGAAGCCTTAAGATTAAGACCATCAAATGTCTTGTGAACTTTGAAAAGATAAAATTTTAAGTTACTATCCGAGTTAAATTAGGGAAAAATTGGAATTTCTACACAATAATCTTCTGAATGATTCTGAAAAATTGATGTAGCAAGTGATTCATATTTAATATTATTTTTGTAGAATTTATTGGCTATATCAGAATTAAGGAAAGATTTAGTGGCTCTTGTATCAATAAGAAGTTTAAGAGGGGGATTTTGAATTTTGATGTAAGAAAGCTCTTTTTGTCAGCAAAGAAATGCAATTCTACTAAGTTTCTTTTTAAAATCTTGGAAAATTTACATCTTTGTCCTCATATTCTTGGATTTTTTGTTCATAGTAACAGTAATCTGGGTATGTGTCTATATACCTTCGTCATAATTGCTCTTGTTGTTCGATATTAAAGAGCTCTTCTACCGTGAATCGGTGGCTGGCTGTTTGTTGAAAGCGGAAGTTTCTTTGAGATTGGGCTCTATTGCAATACGATTAAGAAGTGTCTTCTATGAACCATTAGATAGAAAACAATGGAATAGGCAGGGGAAACCTATTGACAAATAAGTTAACACAACAAGTTACACAAAAGAAATGTTTATTTTTAAACAATTATACTTGGAAAATTTCACAAATTGCGATTGATGCAAGATTATTTATTTTACTCGTATTTTATTTTAAATCCTTTACCCGTTTAAACCATTTACCCTCAACTCACTTTTACTTTCTGAGATATAAAAGATACTAAAAATAATATTTGAAAAAGTTTTAATACCAAAAACTCGCGTTAACATCAACCAAATTAATTTTTAAATCTTGCTCAAATGTTTTCATTATTTTTCACTTTTGGAATGTAAAAAGAAGACGTAATTTAATTTCTCGGGATATCGTTCCGCAGCGGATGTTTAAAAATATTCTTAACTCCAGAGAAAAAACTCACGAACGAGATATCGATGGTGCAGGTTGGATCTATAAGGTAAACAGAACTTTCAGATAACTCCGGATTAGGAAGGCCTATAATAATACAACTTTATTGATAGAAAATGGAAAAAGATTATATTAAATAATTTCGAATGATATTTATTTAAAAAAACACATACACTTAAACTGTACGCAAATAATTATTTATTTCTATTATTTGAACTTTTATTTCTATTTTTAGATCAGTACAGTAATGTAATGTAATATTTAACAGGAAATTGGCCTAATACTACAGTCGTCAGAGACCAAAATACCACAACCTCAAAAAATCATACAAATAAGCTAAATTTTGCTGTTAATGATATTTTTTTTGGATATCAAAAAAGATGCAAAAAAATTTATCATTTCTACCTCCGGGCTTCCCCCTAAAATCCCCCTCATTCGGGGGAAAATGTAAAACATCGTTTTCCTAAAAATCTGTACGCCATAGAAAAAAATGTTTATACAAAAAAATGTAGCGGAGGTAATTCTGAAGAAAAATGTTTCTTAGCACTTTTGTGTAGAATAAACCATTTTCTCAGAAACAACGCTTAAAGTGACCGGTATTTTTGAATGTCAGTTACGGTCGCGATATCAATTTTTTAAATAAAATGTTTATCAACTCGACCGTAAAAATTCGATATCTTTTGATTAGAATGTTCTATCGACAAAAATGAAAATGCTTTCTAAATGTAAATAGTGCAGCTCTTGTACGTTTTTGTGTTTTACCGCAAATGGAATCAGTTTTTATAAAGCAGTTAAATAAATAAAGGTTGCGCGATTTTTGCCATTTTTTACGATTCTCATAAGATCAATAAAATTTATCACTTTCATTGACCGGTCGCTGTGGAATTTTCATTGCTAGAATCTAATCTTTAAAATCTTCTTCTTCTTAGCCTTCTGTCGTCCACGTTTGGACATAGGCCTCTCCCAACTCTTCCCTTCCATCGGTCTCTATCCTGAGCAACATATTTCCAATTTCTTCCGGCTGTTCTTTTAATATCATCAACCCACCTCATCTGTGGTCTTCCT
The DNA here is from genome assembly GCF_040954645.1 of Diabrotica undecimpunctata. NCBI lineage: Eukaryota > Metazoa > Arthropoda > Insecta > Coleoptera > Chrysomelidae > Diabrotica > Diabrotica undecimpunctata. Next base: position 182,356,504 of record NC_092803.1, read on the forward strand.
CTTGGTCGTTTACTTTCGTAAGGTCTCCAATGTTGTATTGTATTATTCCAACGTTGGTCTTTTTGTCTAGCAGTGTGGCCCGCGAAGCTCCATTTAAGTTTGGCAATTTTTGTTGCTATGTCCTCGACTTTTGTTTTGGATCTTACCCAGTCGTTAGTCTTTTTAACTGACAGTCGTATACCTAACATTGCTCTTTCCATTGTTCTTTCTGTTGCGGCTAGTTTATTCATGTTTGCCTTGGTTAGGGTCCAGGTTTGTCATCCATATGTCATAATAGGAAAGATGCATTGGTTGAACACTTTGCTCCTCAAGTATTGGGGTATTTTGCGGTTCTTAAGTATCCAACTAAGTTTTCCAAATCCTGCCCATGCTAGTCTTGCTCTTCTAGTAATTTCCGCACTTTGGTTCTCTTTGTCAAGTCTCAGGATTTGGCCTAGGTAGATATATTTTGCTAGTTCCCCCATCATAATTTGCAGTTCCTCGAATGTGCTCGCTATAATCACTACGTCGTCAGCGAATCTGAGGTGGTTTAACTTGTTGCCATTAACGTTAATGACATAGGTTGACCAATTTGTAGTTTTGAAAACGTCTTCTTGGGCTAGGTTGAAAAGCTTTGGCGATATTACGTCTCCTTGTCTCACTCCTCTCTTAATGGGGATGGGATTTGTATTTTCGTCTAGTTGTACGATCATAGTTGCATTTTCATATATATTATGTATTAGTTGCCTATATCTCGAATCTATTCTACAATTATTAATAGCTTGTTCTATGGCCCACATCTCGATACTATCAAACGCTTTTTCATAGTCGACGAAGGCAAGAAATACGGGTAGTTGGTATTCATTTGCCTTCTCTATCAATGTTCTCATTGTCAGCATATGGTCTGATGTACTATATCCTTTGCGGAAGCCAGCCTGTTCAACCGGTTGGTAATTGTCCATTTTGTAGGTTAACCGGTTGTTAATAATTCTCATAAATAGTTGGTACACTTGACTGAGCAACGATATAGGTCTATAATTCTGTAGATCACATTTGTCCCCTTTTTGTGTAAGAGTATTACTAGACTCTCGTTCCAGTCTTTAGGGATCTTGCTATTATAGAGACATCTATTAAATAGCTCTGTTAGTACAGGGATTGTTAATGTATTGCTTGTTTTCAAGAGCTTGGCAATTATACTGTCGTGTCCTGGAGCTTTATTATTTTTTAGCTCTTTTAAAGCTCTTTCTATTTCGAATCCCTTTATATTTGGTAGTACTTCTGATCCCACGTTTTTTATTTTTCTTTTGACGTTCTCCTTTGTTGTTTCATTAGGCTGGCCTTGCAAGCTGTACAAGGATGTGTAGAAGTCTTCGAGAATATTTGTTATTTTATATTTGTCCTTCTCTACCTTATTGTTGGCGTCTTTAATTTTGATGATTTTTTGAACTTCCAGTGCGGGTCTTAGACATTTTAAGCCTCTGTTGTTTTCAATGACTCGCTCTATTAAGTTCTCGTTCCATTTTTGTATGTCGCGTTTTAGTTCCTTTCTAATTGTTTTATTAAGTTCTCTGTATTCTTGAGTATGGTTAATACCTCCTATAGTTTTGCGCTAGTAGTTGTCTTCTTTCCGTCATTAGCTGTTTAGTTTCATTACTTATTTTGTCTTCTTTAGTCCTTGTTTTCTTTGCGACCTGTAGTCCTGATGCGAGAAGGTTTTTATTTAGGTTTTTATTAATCTCGTCAATTTGATCTTGATTATGTGAAGGATCAGATTCAAACTTATCCGCTAAGACCTCTCGGAATTGCTCTTCATTTGTTCTTAGTTTACAGGCATCTATCCTCGTTGTTTTTTTAAAAATCCTTTTTCTGTGTTCTTTCATGTTAATATTTATTTTTGCTCTAACTATACGATGGTCAATACCCTTTGTTACGTTGTTTATTGTTGTGACATCTTCAAATATTCCTTTGTTGTTTGAGAGAAAATAGTCTATTTCATTTTTGGTAGTTCCGTTAGGTGCGACCCATGTCCACTTTCTGTTAGGTTTCTTTTTGTAGAAGGTATTCATAACATACATGTTTTCTTGTTCCAGGAATTCCATGAGTTTTTCTCCTCTTGTGTTTCTTGTGCCGAATCCAAAATTTCCAATCTTGCTTTCAGAGTCTTCAATCTTACTTCCAATTTTGGCGTTAAATTCTCCCATTATTATTATCATTAAAATCTTTCAAATCTATATCATGAAATTTCGATTTCGAGTTTCGGCAACAAATATGAGGCATTTTAAATATGCCTAAAAAACGCTGAATTGAAACTTTCACATTCCCAATGTTCTCACGTCACGGTCAATACATCCACAAATACGGTATTGGTGATATTTGTAGCTGAAGATGTGTAGTTTTTTAACACCTAATTGTGCAATTAAAAAGAAGCAATTTTAAATGTTTTATTTAAACTATAAGGCGAAATATAACGATGTCTTCATTTTTCACAAAAAAATATATAACTTTTGTTTCCAATCATATTTTGAAACGTAAAATTAAAGTTAAATGTCTCTACTATTGACTACATATAGTAACTTAATGCAGGTGAGTCTTGAGATTTTAAAGGAGACTTTCGAAAATAAGTAACAAGGTTTTTCGTTCGTAAAAGCTTAATACTACAGTCATGTACAAAGTCTTTTCTATATTTACCAATTTTTACCGTAATTTGCGCAGTTCAATTCTTCATCCTATGTAGGATCAGTCATTTATAAGTAAATGTCAGATTATTTCAATGATAAAAAAACACCTATAAAATGTTGACTATTTACAATTATTACACACATTACATACATACTTCATGCCAACCAAGCTATGCATGTAGGCAGCTGCGCACGCAGCCGCTGCGATAACTGTCACTCGCTAGCAGTACTCGAGCGAAGCGCATTGTTTACTGTTTTCGACTTTCGACGATTGAGACGATACTTCTACTTCCTCTCCAAAAAAAGATATAATGTGCCGATATACCGAAAGTTGAATATCGATATAAAAATATTGATACAATTTTAATGTATCGTAACACCAAAATATTTAATGTATTGAAACATAATTGCCATCCCTAGTGAAAGATATCGCAGCATGTGTGCTGTTGTAGTTCAACGGAGTCGTACTAGTCAGTTAAGTCGTACGGACGTATGGCATGATTAAAAATCTCGTCGTATGTTGATCAATCAAATCAAATGTCGTACAATCATGGACATACAACACAAGATAGACTGACTGCTGCAATATTGTCGCGTTCCCCCAGTGGGACAAAGAAAACTAGCGTAAAGCAATCCCCGCATCTCTGTCTAATGGGCCGGATTTATCGACCAAGTGACCTTCTCATTGTTCATTTAGGTCTCTCGTTTCTCGGAAAAAGTTCTCTTTTTCCCATTATTGGGGCTAACGCATAATAAAACTTGTTTGATTTCTTTGCTCTATTTGTTATTTCCCAGTCTATTTTTCCGTCATTAGTTATTATACTTCCCAGGTATTCGTAAGAATTCTGGGTTTTTATATTTTATCTTTATTTGATTATCTTCCTTAGCTCATTTGCCGCTGATTATCATTATCTTACTTTTTTCCTCGTTTATCTCCATTTTTAGTTCTTCTATTTGTTCTACCCATATATCCATTAGTTTCTGCATTTTATTCTCGGAATCTGCTATTAGTACTATGTCGTCTACATACATTAAGGACTCTATTGCTACCGGTTGTAATCTGCGGTAACCTATTATTGTCTGTAGTTGATTGATTATGACTCTAGTGTTTCTTATCAATTCGTTCATTACTATTATGAATAGCAAAGGGCTGAGACTGTCTCCTTGTTTAATACCTCTCTTCCAATTAAATGCTTCTGATCTTTCCCCTGTTATTTATACCCTTCCTTTTACCTCTTTGTAAGTACTTTCTATAATTTTTTCAAAGCATTAGGTACGTTTATTTTCCTCAAGCATTTCCCTATAATATATCTTTCTATCGTGTCAAATGCTGCTCTTAGGTCTATGAATGCTAATACTAGTTTTTCCCCCGTATCTATGCTTCTTTCTATTAGGTTTCTAATGATATATATGTTGTCATTTGTTTGTTTTCCCGGTCTAAATGCCGTTTGTTCTTCTCCCAATACAATTTCTATTTCTTATCTCAGTCTCTTCTCTATTATTTTCGTATATATTTTAAAGCATACCGATGACAGACATATTGCTCTATAGTTGTCGCAGTTTACATGTTCTCCTTTTTTGTATATTGGCACAATGATATTGTTCTGCCAGTCTTTAGGGATTATTTGTTTTTCCCACGCCTCTTTATATATTTTCCATAGCCAGTTTATTCCTTCTTCCCCCATGTATTTTACCATCTCCGGTTCAATTTCATCATCTCTACCTGCCTTGCCTATTTTTATATTTGATAATCCTTCTATTACTTCTTCTCTACTTATTTGCTCTGGCTCTGTGTTTTCTTCGCCTTCATTGATTATATTGTCTTCCTTTATCACTTCGGTATCAAATTTTTCTCATAATATTCTTTCCATACCCCAGCTACTTGTTCTGGGCTTATTTCTATTTGGTTTGAAGTATCTCTTACTGCGTTTATTTCCTTTCGTTTTCCTTGCCTTATGTGTCGTATTGTCGTCCAAAAGTTCCTATTATTTGTTATATATTCTTCCTGAAGTTTTTCTCCAAATTCTTTCCTTGTTTTTGCTTTTGCTTGTGTGACTGTCTTTTTTACCAATCGTCTCTGCCTATAGTATTTTTCTTTATCTTCTTCTTGTCCCGTTTCGATGTATTTTTTCCATGCTATTTTCTTCATTTTTATTTCTGTCTTTACTTCTTTATTCCACCATCTTGTCCTTTCCAACTGTTTATTATATTTTTTGATTCCACACACTTCAGTTGCTGTTATCTTTAATACTTCATTGTATGTATTCCATCTTTCTTCCATTGTCCATGTTTCTTTTTGGCACCCTATTTGTCTCAGTCTTTTGTTAGTTTCCTCCGTGTAAAATTCTCGCACACTTTCTATCTTTAGTTTGATTACATATTATACTTTCTTGTACTCTTTTCTTTCCACTTCCTCCATTTTTTCATCCTCCAGTTTTGCAGTGACCATCCTGTGTTATGGAGACAGTTCCGGTTCCTTTTCCGTTAAGATGTTTTTAATATTTTCTTCTAGGTTTCTTGTATAGACTATATAGTCGATTAAGCTTTTCGCATTTCTCTCTTCAGCCACAAATGTATATTTGTCGTTAATTCAAAGATGTGAATAATAATTAATTCAAGTTTGTCTAACTAAACTTAAGCGTGATGACGCTCCTTAAGACAAGTTTAAACGTATGTATGTATTTTGTAGACTTTTTGATAATATTTCAGAGCAGTGAGCAGTGTAGCCTTCTGTTGTGAGATTGTACTTTAATCATTTTTTATCCTAGACATTTTTGGATGAAATTTATAGAAATTAATAGAGAGCATTCTTGTTTATACGATGTTACTTCTGAGTATTCCAATAAACATAAACGTAATGCAAGTTACGAAATTACATAAATAAATTGAAAGAAAGTATATCTTACTTTTTTTATGGTATTACTTGAATTTTTTGCTGCAAATTTAGTAAATTTCTAGTTTGGCTTCATTCCCTCGCCACAATAAAGTCATTGCTTGTTTTTTCCAAATATACGGATGCTTCTGTTATAAAACTTCTTTTTGATACTTATCTTACACTAATAGTTATATAATTTATTATAATACGTGCGTTACAATTTAAAACGCGGCGCGATCTTCCGAAACTAACTGTTCTCCTTACAACAAAATTTCTCTTTAAATATAAAATACAGTTATTCGAAAATTGCTGCGAAACCCCATCGACGAGCCCAGAAGGTCGCTCAGACTAGTTTTTATTCGGCCTGCCTGGAAATTTCGAATCGTGTGTGACTCATCATAATTCAGGTGAACAGGTCGTTCAACTGAGCGCCGAAACAACTAGAACAGAAAAGAATTAGTCATAATATATTTACAGTTTTATAGGCCATGATATTTATCGTAACACTATTCTTAAAAAATTGATGTGGGCAGCACGAAAGAACAATGTCATCTACTGTCTCACTTGTAACTGTATATTGTCCATTCGTAGGTAAATCTTAAAATCTGTAGGTTCTCTATACGTAGTTACAACATAGTGAATTTTTATTTTTCACCTTATCAGATATTATCCAAAAATAATCACCTATTGCCTTTTTCGAAATAGTTGGTGCCATGATAAATAATAAACGGAACCAGTTGTAGCGCTTTGAACTTTTTCACGTCCGTGGCAAAACGTTTTAAGTTCTGTCTTTACGATTTATAGTGCAACTTCATCATTTTTAGTACTACATCGTCCATGGGGCGTTCTTCAAGACACTTATACTAAATAAATACATATGTGGGAAATCCTCGACAAAGCTGTCACAAAATTTAAAATATTTGATAGTTTCTCTTATACATTATTTATGTAATAGATTTCCATCGAGTATTGGTCAACTTTTTCAATTGTTTGTAAAACTAAACAAAAACTTTTTCAATTGGACCGAACCGTTTCCGTTTTCAGAATAAAGGAATTTCCATATTAATTAAAATTTAACTGGTGGAATTTAATTTACAGAATTTTACTAAGCGTAAAGAAATACAGCTAGGATTTTTGTTGCTTTTGTTAGTGATTTTAAGTTAAATAACTAAAAGGAAACTTATATTTTCTTAACACAGAAAACAGTTACTCAAACTACTTTCAGATTACCATTTATCTTGATACAGAAATATTTTACTTTTTATGCAGGCGTTTATTCAGTAAACTGTCAGGTTTACTTTTGGATGTTCTATCTCGGCTTTTATAACAAGCTTCCGGTAATCTAATCTATTTTCTCCAGGACCATTAGTGAATACAATAATTCCGAAGAAAGTATAAATCTTCAGTGTTAAGGTAATATTAGGCTATGTCTGACTAGCGAGAAAGATGTGTTTTAGGCACTAATTTATCGTGCTCGGTAAATAGTAATTATTGAAGTAAATTTAAAAGTAATTAAGTATAAAAGTGAATGTGATTTGTATACTGAATATTGGAATCGTGAGTAGATAAAATATACTTTTTTCATCTATTTGGATTTATATATTTAAGTAAATCACTGCAATTAGTTATAAGTATTATACAATTTCCATGAACTGGCATCACAACGAAAGCTGTAAAACAGCGCCGGTTTTAGTCGGATTTTAAATCCATTTAAAAGATGTCATCTTCCAGTCAGCTACCACAAAATGCATCATACTCAAAATCAGTTAGTCAACCACGTAGTATATTTATCCCAAACAGAAATCAAGCTATTCTATTTAACACTCTAGGGAATTGTACAATTAATGACTATCTTGAAGGATTGAGTCAGCATATACAACCAAAAAATATAATTTTCGTATCCCGTATATCAAACGGTAGAATATGCATATATCTATCATCCAAAAACCTAGTAGATAAATTCATAGCAGAAACAAAGAAGATAATAGTAAATGGAAATATACTAGAAGCGAGAATAATAACTCCATCAGTCCGCTTAATTCTGTCCAATGCATGTCCAAGCATACCTTCTAACTTAATAATGGATGAATTAATAAAACTAGGTTTAAATCCTCTCTCAGATATACATATTATACCTACGGATAGGAGCAACCAATCCTGCCTTCAGTCATATTCTAAGCTTCCGAAGACAAATTTTCGTTTCACCTTTTCCAGACAACTTTGTACTACCTGAATCTTTTATTATCGAGTTGGAACAAACATCATACCACATATTTATAGCCCAAAACGAAACATGTTTCAAATGCAAATTAACTGGACACCAGACAGCTAATTATCCAAATATTTCAGCTTCTAACGATCCTCACAATGATAGTGCAATGCAAACAGAAATGAGACAAAATTCATCAATAAATCATACTCAGAAAGATAATTTACAAAATACTCCCACAATCTCAAATACCACTCTCTCCACTCTTACTACGTTTTCTCAAACCACATTACAAACAGTAGCAATCACAAATTTTTCAATAAACCAAACCCAACAGTGCTCACTACAAAATTCATCTATACATTTGACCACTTCTTCAGTTAACACTACAATCGCAACACCTACATCGTCTGAGTCATCTTCTAATACCCAAAAGCATAAATCAACCTTACCCGAAACAAGTCAACACTTACCTCCAAATAAAAATACACATATGAATTCTCACGAACACCCCACATAACTTCGAACAAAGCAACCGGAAGAAGAACCCTAGAAGATGCAATTACGCCACCCGCCGAAGAAGACTTTGAAAACCCTAAGCTTCAATTAAAGAAAAAAACCAAAACTGATGACAAAAACTTAAGAGATGAGATACCAAATCTCATCTCTCATCATCATCTCAAAACATTACTAGAACCAGTTAGAGAATATGTAGAAAGGGAAAAGCAATTGTTAAGCTTCGATCAAGTAGTGGATCTATTCGAAAATATACAAGGATCAAAAGACATAATTAGCGTAACAAAATGGTACGCAGAAGACTCTCATACACTTATAAAGTTTCTATCGGAATTACATCCATACTACATCGACAAAAGAATGAAAACCAAAAGCACCAAATTAATACGAAAACTTGGCAAACACATAGGTTTTCTCCCTGCAGTGAAAACTTCATTGTCGGAAGAAGATTCCGACTCATCGGTAAATAATTCCTCTAAAGAATAATTACATTCATTTCTCTGCTTCAATGGAACTTAAATGGGTTTTACACCCATTTTGAAAAACTAAAACATATTATCAGTAGTAATATCCCTAGGACATTGATAACAGACGAGATAATTTCATGACAATCGAAAGCTCGTTCCTTCTCAAGCAACGAGCTTGAGAAATTTGTCATGAAATTATGAGGCATTCATCAATGTCCGAGGGATATTCGGCGGATAATTTTTCGGAAAAAAAAATCATAACTCAACATAACGAAACATTTATTTATTAAAAGTACAGTTAGTGAAAGTACAATTATTAAAATTTAAGTTAACATTAGATTCGTTGCTGTTCTCTACTATAGAAGATCTATTACCACGCATAATATTTATACTTTGAACATTCTCATTGCCGAAACGTGACATTTTGAAATTTATTTGGATGAAGTTGTCAAACTCGTCATAGGGATTGAAAATTGCACTGAATGCAATTATCAGTCTAATGTTGACATGCTTGGGTGAAATTGTTCCACATGACACAAAATGACGAAATTTGAATGGTTGTTAGAACAGTCGAAAAATTATCTCTGAAACACACCCATCAATTATCTGTCTACATGAAACAAATTTCAAAAATTCAAACCATGTATATAACTTTCGTAATTATTCATGTTTTTATAATAACAGATTAAACCAAAACATTGCCAGTGGAGGAGTAACAATTTACGTGGATGAAAAATTCATGAGCACACAGTTACCAGTGACTTCAAATAATATTGAATTAATAACTATTGCAATAAATATACCTCAAAAGATTTATATATGTAATATGTATATCCCACCAAATCAAACTATATCCCAAGAAGATCTAACAGCTATTTTGGAACAAATTTCTTCACCTAGAATTATCGTTGGAGATCTTAACAGCCACAATCCGATGTGGGGTTCCATAAAACTCAACCCAAAAGGACGAATTATAGAAAATATTATAACATCCCAAAATCTGAATCTACTTAACGACGGAAGACCAACCAGATTCAACATACATAATGGCACATCATCGGCAATTGATATTTCTCTGTGTGATCCAGTTCTGTCCACTACGTTAACATGGGACGTTCTACCCTACATCGCCTATCTCAAAACAAAAATTTTAAAGAAACATAAACCTCTTCCGTGGTGGACACCTGAATGCAGCCAAGCTACAAGAGCGTATAAGAAATCTTTCAATAGACTAAAGCATCATAAAACAGGCGAAAACATAACTGACTACAAAAAACGAAGAGCTGAGGCAAGATACATTCTAAAAAAGAATCCTGGAGAAAATTTATCTCATCTCTAAATACCTCTTTAAGCATAAGTACAGTTTGGAGAAACTTAAGGAAAATCTCTGGCAAAGGCCAAAAATATAAGATTCCTTTTCTAGCAAAAAATAACAAAATAATTACTGATAGAAAAGAAATCGTAGATATGTTAGCGGACCAATACGAATTAAATTCCAGTGATGAAAATTACACTGATAATTTTAAAATACATACAAACACCGTAGAAAAAAACATATTGGGATTCGACGGACATGAGATTCAGAACCTTAACGTTCCTTTTTCCTTCATAGAACTTGCTGAAGCCTTAAACTCTTCCAAAGATTCAAGTCCAGGACATGACGGTATCCCCTTAGCATTTCTACTACATCTACCAGACAATGGGAAAAATTTATTACTAGACCTTTATACATAATTTTATCTGGAGTAACCAGGTTTTCCCATCAACTTGATCCGAAGCAATAATACTACCACTTATTAAATCTAAAAAATCTCGGACATCACCTGAGTCATATCGACCAATATCTTTAACCAAAATTATATGTAAAGTGTTAGAGAAAATGGTAAATAAAAGACTGAGATGGTATTTAGAACAACAAAAACTCCTTATTCTACAACAAAGCCGATCTAGGCAAAATAGATCCACTATAGATAACCTAATAGACTTAGAAGTCAGGAATACATGAAGCATTTGCTATACGCTGATGACTTAATTTTATTTGCCAAAGGAAAAACTCAGCTGTGACAACAATGTAAAACCATTTATTGATGTCACAGCTACAATTTTAGTGTTAGCTTCAATTACAAAAGAAGGCACTGAGGATGATCTGATCTAGATCGTAAACGTCACGTTATGCTACTGTATAAATTTTGACGACGCTTTTTAAAAGTTTTAATTATATGTTTTATACCTAAATACAAATGTGAAGTATTTTACTTCTGTATAAGTTTTATATATATATATATATATATATATATATATATATATATATATATATATATATATATATATATATTTATTATTCTCAATCTACTGAACAAATAAAAAATATGACCTGGCAACCCTGCTGGTGCCGGTTTAGACTTCAGTCAATTCCATACGATTACGCGTCCCCTTTCTGGTCTCAGATTTTATAAGCCAATATATCAGATTCATCAGTAAAGATTTAAGCTTCCTAAAGTATGTACAGAATAAATACAGAACTTCTTTTTTGAAGACCTGTATCTTCTTTTTGTAGCTATTTTTTACGAGGGTAAATATAAGAGTGTGCAGTTTTCTTTCATAAAGAACCTTGTATATAAAAAATATTTAAAATAACTCGGTTATGCGGTTATGTTTAAAATGAAAATGCATTCAAAACCAAAGTATATACCCTTTGACTAACTCAAACCATAATTTTCTTTTATTCCTCCTAAAACTTCCTCAACTCTTAGCAGATAGTTAGCAGCTTTTAAGGAGAATTTGTTGGAAATTAAATTCCAAAGCACTCGTTGCATATCCAACAAAATTGTTGCAAGTAAGAAGATAATATTACTTCAAATAAGAAAGTTGAAGTCGGAAAATTTCGTTAACGAGTGTAATTGAAACTTTGGGAAGTTTTTCACAAACGATGAATACACTTAAAACAAAAAGAAAGGCCTTACCGTTGCTATAAGTTATGGTGGTTTATTATACAGTGGTATTTTTTGTGGATAAATTATTAAACAAGTTTAGGTAATTTATATTTTTTCTCTTTGATATTTTTGTAACAAAAGCCTCAATTATATAAAACGTTCGAAAACTTTACAGACGTTTTAAATTTAGCAAAAACAATTTAAAAAAGTCCAGTGATATTGTGTATTTGGTAGGGGAAAGGGGATAAGATGACGAATCGGGTAAGATGACGAATTCTCGATATTTTTCCAACGTACTTCTCTGGCAATACTGTCTTCAGTCAGAATCGAACACATATGTTCCAATGTTTCTCGCCTTTGACTACAATAAATTAGCGGTCAGAGTTTAGTCACAGTTTAATGCTAAAACAATGTGTTTTAGTATGATACAAGTGTTGGTACCGATATTGTGTTAGTGATAGCAGTATTATTGCTTTAGAAAATAAGGTTTTTGGTAAGTATTGGGTAACTGTTGTATTTTTTTTTAACTAATATCTTTTACCAACAAATTACTTACAGAAAATGTTTGTTAAGAATAATAAATTTGACTTTATGATTTTTAGAAAAAAAGATGACACTCGTGGGTAAGTTGACGAGTTATTCGTCAGCTTACCCGAATTAACCAAAATTAACAATAAGTCATACCTATTTTCAATTTCAGATTTAAATATGGACAAAACATACAAAAAAAAAGACCAACAGATAATTTTGGTCGAAAGAAAATATGAAAAGGGCAATAGCTGAAATAACTGTTTAAAAGTTAAGTGTTAATGCAGCCTCAAAAGCCTGTAAAAAGATATGTTAAAAAATATCCTGATGGGGTAACTTGTGTATCCTAGTTATTTTGATTTTTTAAAAGTCATCTTTTATATTCAGAATTTTCCTGAAAATGCTGGTTTCGACTTTGCTGTTCATTGCGATGTTGCTGATAGATTTAACACTACAAAGAAAATGGTAGGTAAAGACTTTGCACAATCCTTTATGAAGAAATTTAATTGATCACTCCGTAAACCAGTAGCAACTTTCCTCGTTTAATGGCTTTTAATAAAGTTATGTGGAAACTTTCTTTAAGGTATACAAAGACCTCCATAAAAAATATTCCTATTTTGCTACTCATCTTTACAATATTGATGAAACCGGTTTTTCTTCAATACCTATCAAAGATCCGGTACCACCAACCGTCGAGTGGTAAAAATTTCCTCGGCAGAAAGAGGGGTTAACGTGGCATGAATGCCATGTGAAATTTTATATACTTACCACCGTTCCTAATATTTCCAAGAATAAGAATGCAACCAGCTCTTAACAATGGAGCACCCGAACGGACCATGGCAGTAGCTTATCCTTCGGGATGGATGACTTCTGAAAATTTTGTTATATATTTGGAACATTTCATTCAACACGCTCGTCTAAGCGAAAACAACTCTGTGTTAGTGTTATTGGAAAATCACACCAGTCATGTCTCTTTGGAAGTTATTACGCTATGCCTTACAAATCACATTACTCTACTTTCCCACCGGATACCAGTCACCGTATGCAACCATTGAATGTGTGAATATATGCCTACTTAAAAGCAGCAACTGTTTCAAATGCTCTTAGTGCTTTTAAAAACACTGGAATATATCTTGTTGATAGCCAGGTATTTGATATACTTGATTTTGAGGCATCTTTAACAACAAATCAAGACAAACCAATTTCAACGAAAGTTCCAACTACGTCTGCTTTGGAAAATGTAGAGGTCGAAGAGAAAATGCCAGATATTTAAGGAATGTCACCGATATATTTTTTAAAAGAAACAGGACCTCAAGAATCTGCTCAAATATCTGACAAAATTTCAGATATTCCTATTCTAACTAATCAAGGTCCATCTACATCAGGAATAGCTGGTTTGGACATCCCCTAATGTATCAAATCATATATTAAATAAAGGATCTACCTAAATTACCTGTTCCTGGAGTGAGAAGAAAACAACCCAGAAAAAAGTTACCATCTGACGTTATTTCCAGTACACCAGTAGTAAATATTTTATAAGAAAAGGAAGCTGCAAAAAAAGAGGAAATGGAATATAAAAAGGCAGAAGAAAATTGTAAAACAAAATAGAAGCAAATACTTTAACTTTCAGCAAAAAAATAGAAAATGCATTTTGGATAAAGGTAAAGGAAAAACCACTACTAAGAGAAAAATAAAGTTTGACGACTCTTCTAACTTGGAAGGACTTTAATAGGAACTTTAATAGAACTTTAATAGGAAGAAAGAGATTGCATAATCTGCAGTTAAAGAGAAAATGATGAGCAATGATATTGCTGCAGCAGGTGTAAGGAATGGGCTCACACTGAATGCACTGGAAGGAATAGTCAAGAAGTAAAGGTAAAACAATGGACTTGTGATTGGTGCTTGTAAAAATGTAGGAGCTATTGCAAGTGTTAATTAGTAGCAGAATAAATGTATTTTATTTCAATTTTTTTGCTTTCTAATATAATTGTCTTACTACATATAGGCATACTTAGTCATCGTACCTTTCACATTTAGTCATCTTACGAGCCAAACGATGTTATTTATCATATTATGACTGTTGAAACTGTTAAATAGCAGTGGCTGACGTTTCAACCAATAATTTAACATATCGGCAAGCTTCTGCTCTTTACGGAATACCAATTTCTATCATCTTTAATAGAATAAAAGGTCGTAAAATTGACGAAGGAAAACTAGGTGGTAGAAGAAATCCTATTCTGACACCTGAAGTAGAACATGATATTGCTCAATGTCACATGGAACGATCGAAAATGACTATCCTTATTCAAAAGTTAAATTGCTTCAGTAAGTGCAGAGCTACGTGTTACAAAATGAAATAAAAACAAGCTTTAAGGGTGAAAAACCTGGACACGATTGGTATATTGGGTTTGTGTGCCGCCATCCTAGGCTAACCTTAAAGAAAGCTGAACATCTCTAAAAGTAAAGAACGTTAGCAAGAAACCCAGAGGTAGTTTATAACTTATTTGATAAACTGGAGGAAGTAGTTTCAACTTACAATATCCTACCATAATTTACATTTAATTAAAAGTCCGTGCCATAGGCATCAAAGGAAATACCTTAAGTCTCGTTAGCGGGGGTTCAGGTCGAAAAAACACCACAGTGTTAGCATGTATGGCAGCAGATTGGACAATATTTTCAAATTTCCTAGCCATCACACAGATAAAATTCAACCAGTTGGAACGGGGCGTTTGCAAAAGCGTGATTTTGTTGACCTCTTGGGCTTAGTTTGGGCAGAAGCTATAACAAAACCAAATATTGAAACAGGTTTTATCACCAGAGGAATTTGTCCAGTAAATCTAAGGCGTTTTCCAGAAAGTTTATTTGATCCAATAGCGCTTCTAGCTTATCAGAAAAGAAAACGGAGAAGTGATGTCGGCTCTGTAATAGAACCTGCTCCAGAAATGCAAGAAGCTGGAAATTCAAATTCATCTGTTGGTTTTGTTCCGGAAACGGAAGAACCTGGCCTTTCAGGTTCATCAGCATTAGAATTGGAAAAGGCTGGACCTTCTGAGTTACCATCATTACCAGATACTGTTACTAATTCTTCTATTCCATGTTCAACCTCTGCAATTGTTCAAATCTTTGCTGAAGCAATTCGTGAAAAAGATTCTTGATATGTGAAATCCAAGTTGTAAAAAAACCAATACCCCGTTTAAAGCAGGTGCGGTACGGAGAGGTAGTAACGACGGAAGGGGTGACTGCTAGGTTCAGAGAAGCTAAGAATAGGAAAAAACGACCCAAAACAGTTCAGAAATCAAAAACTAGCAAAACTAACACTGCAGAAAATAAGTTAAAGAAAAAATCTAGAAGTTCTTCCGATGATAATTCGAGTGACAGAGATGATTACGCCTCTTGCAAATCTGCATGAAAAAATACAAGTCAAAGTTGGAGACTTTATAATTAAAAAAAAAAAAGAGGTTTAAATCTTTGTATGTAGGTATATTTAAAAAACCCTTAAAAGGGGCTACATCAAAAAACACAAACGTTTTCGGAATAATAATTCCATCATCAGGTTAAAAAGCCTAAAATAAGTATAAACCATTTAATTAAAACAAACGTGATTGAAATGTTGACTAAGGTTAAAAAAGCATAATGGTTATACTTACAGGTTAACATGCCTGAGCCAACAAAATTTTAGGGTACAACCCTTTACAAAAAATTGAAGTTAGCAAAAAATGTACATGTTGTTGTTTAAAAGTGAGTGATGTTTAATACTTTATTAGATTTAACTTCAAGCAACACATAACCATACCTCACGTGAGTTCCAGAGTCCGGAGAGTCAACCTCTTCAAACGGACATCAGCTGGTAACTGATTGACAAAGTACCTATCAACGGTGTCGAAAACAGAATGTCAATGCACCATGGAACAGCGTTGGTTATACATAATATTTATTTATAATATATAACTTTATAATTGTGAACTTTATTTGCAATCACGGAACTAAAAAACAAATCCAGAAAAATTTTTTTGCCGAAGTAGTGAACTTGGATATTAACATATCGGCAAAATTTTTCAGAAAATTCAGTAAAATTACTGATACCTACATATTTCCGTGGGTAGAAGATAAGCAAATGATTAATTTTGACCAAATATTAGCTATAATAGAACCTTTAAATATTATGCGTCGTCGATATATTTTCCCCAACATTTCAGAGTACCATTGTTACTAGGGACTTATTTTTATATGTTTATCAATAAAAGTCCTAAAATGTACTAAAGTTGGCTAGTTAGTAATCCAGTAAAATAAGGCAAAAAAGGGGGCAAACCTCGGAATGAAAGATAATAAGCTGAAAATTTGCATACGTCTTTATTTTGATGGTATAAAACTTACCTCAAAAGTCTCATATAATCACGTGTCCGCGACTTAAGATATTTAAGGTCAAAGGTCACGAAAATGAGTTTTCTGCAAATATCTCGTTTCCCTTACACTTTATGACATTTAAGGTGGTAAGAAAAATTGTAGAATGGAAAATTCTCTTCAATTTTTGTCTCAAGTACTTTTATGTACCTTCAACCCTTCTTAAGATAGAGCGCAAAGAGTGGGGGACTGCTTACCTGTGTATACGGTAAAGCGAAATCAGCCAGTAGGATTCAATAAATAATAAGTTATATAGTTAATTATTCACTTAAAATACTGTTATTATCATTAAATTTTTATTATTTATTATTTAATAAACTATATTTATAGATATTAATTATAAAATATATATTTTTTATATAATATTTATTTTATTTTTAACAAACATACAATATTAAATAAAATACTTTTCGTCCATATTACTACGAATATTATATCTCGAAATACAAATCTCTTGTACGGCTGTTGCTGTTTCTGCGAAGCTGTAGCAGATGCTCCTTTGTTATATATGACCTAACCGGTTTTTTTTTTAATATGACTTTCTACACACCGTGGCGAATGAGTTTGGGACTTCTATGTATATACGCACAATAGCGGTGGAGGGATATTTCACTTGATGATGGGAATGGTAGGGTAGAGCTATTTCTCTGCGTTAGTATTTCTTTACCGAAAAAAATTTATTTTATCGTTCAGTAAAAAAGTGTATATAAGTAAACATTCAATTGCTGCAATACCGCCAGCACCATAAGAACTGCTGAATACAATATTTTGCAATTGCAAGAAAGGTTGTGGTTCTAATTGCGGATGCAGGAAATCAGGATTGCAATGTACTTTAATTTGTGGGCAGTGTAATGGACAATCATGTCTAAACGCTTCATCAACTTCAGATGATTTCAATGAAGAAAGTGCATATGCACCTGATATTCTTGAATATTTTTATTTTGATACTTTAATAAACGAGAATGATGATGATGAATCCGATATTGAGCAGTCAGAGGAAGAAGAAGAAGAAGACGATGAAGAAGAAAATTAATACAAAAATATTAACCATACATAATAAAAGAATATATATTATATTTGTAACTTTAATAAATCGATTATTGGATTAATAAATAAATATATAATTTTAAAAAATAATAAATATGATTTTTTCAGTATTTAATTAAATATAAAAATGATTATTGTTGAATTCTGCACTTGATCTTAATTTATCGTATATACAGCTGTTAAAAATATCATTCAAGTTCATTTGAAATATTTCATTTAATATTGTATGTTTGTTAAAAATAAAATAAATATTATATAAAAAATATATATTTTATAATTAATATCTATAAATATAGTTTATTAAATAATAAATAATAAAAATTTATTGATAATAATAGTATTTTAAGTGAATAATTAACTATATAACTTATTATTTATTGAATCCTACTGGCTGATTTCGCGTTACCGTATACACAGGTAAGCGATCCCCCACTCTTTGCGCTCTATCTTAAGAAGAGTTGAAGATACATAAAAGTACTTCAGACAAAAATTTAAGAGAATTTTCCATTCTACAATTTTTCTTACCACCTTAAATGTCATAAAGTGTAAGGGAAACGAGATATTTGCAGAAAACTCATTTTCGTGACCTTTGACCTTAAATATCTTAAGTCGCGGACACGTGATTATATAAGACTTTTGAGGTAAGTTTTATACTATCAAAATAAAGACGTATGCAAATTTTCAGCTTATTATCTTTCATTCCGAGGTTGCATCCTTATTTTACCGGACTATAGGTTTTATTCACATTTATTCCTTAAATGTATTAATTCTCTTTTCTGTTATTTTTTGTATTTTCCATAAATAAATTGTTCTTATTGGAAATTTTTATATCATCATTACTCAAGAATGTATTAAGAATGTTTCCAGGTACCTCTCAGTAAGTTTAGCTGATATTTGTTGTAAATAACAGGTTGTTTTTGTTAACCCCAATATTACGGGTAAATGGAAACATTCATGGGGTAAATGGAAACACTAAAAAAATCCCAAGTCTGACTTTAAGTAAAAGGTTTGTGTCTTTTTGTGTATATTCTAACAAATCATACTCAGAAGTAACAGCAATATACAGGAGAACTTAAAATTTTCATTTATACTTTTTCTAGATAATTTTAAAGTAAAGTCTGCAAAAATCGTTTCCAGCTTCCCCGACTGACCCTACTTAATTTTATATTTTTATAGAAACTTATTGTCTTAAAATGATCTTTTATAGTAACTTTTGTTATATCTTTGTAATTTTTATTAAAAACCAATTTTTCTGTTATATTGACAGTAAATAAAGGAAAAAAACGCTGACATATCGCTGACATAAAATCACATCGTGGAATTCGATTTATTAAGTTTCCTCTATTTTTATTGCTGAGAAAATCACCGTATCAAACTATTTACGTTCAAACTGTTTGATTTGATCATAGCTGGGAACAAATTGACTGCGACGAGGGAATCCATTTAACGACACATGTAGGGTTCACTTCCCTGCATGGTGTAAAGTGTTGTATGTTAGTTCGGACAGTTATTGACAATAAGAGAACAGTCGATGAGGTAATTTGTTAACAAAATAGGAATGCAATGCACGAGAACATTTACTGGAATTTACAACTGTTATTAGACTTTGTAAACAATGTTAAGGTATTATTTGTGATCAATAATCAGGTAGTAATAAAGGTAGAACTAAAAATTAAAATGGCTCTATATATTCCTTATACATAAAGTTTATTACATTCACATAAAACTAAAAATAACAAACAGTTCTTTTAGAATCGAAATTCTAATCGATATTTTCACAACTGTAGCATATGTTGAAAATATTGACCATTTACTTAAAAATGAATAAAGTATAGGTTAATCTTTTTAGAATAAGCTATCAAGTAAATTTCCTTGTTAGGACACTCTTAAGGTCCATTTATACATATCCGTGCCGTGTTCATTTCGTGTTGACAGTGCCCGGTAAAAAAACAATAAGTTTATATTATATTCATATTATAAGTTTATATAATAAACAATATACTCTTATGAGTATATTTATACATTGACGGTCAATGCCCGTCCTTAAATTAATCCCAAACGATATATTTGACTTGTATAAATAGGTACGATTTAAATGTTTTGTGAACGCGAGTGCTGGTAAACAGACAAGCAGAAGATGTTGTGCGGTTAGTATGTTATGGTTTTTTATATGTATTGAAGAAAAAAAAGAGTACTGTGACATTCTAAAATAATCGTGGAATTTTGTTTCATCATCCAATAATTCTCTGTATATTTTAAATTGTCCTTGGGTTTGTCTTTTTTTTCACATAGGATGCACAGTCCATCTTTTGAGTTTTCGTCTTTTCTGCTCTTAATAGTCATAATGCCAACACGGTGAGATCTTCTATCCAAGCCGCCATATTTCCATCTCTCTTTTACACAGAAATATGGTATAACGTTTCCTCTCTATTCGGTCCGGTACGCACACTGCTACAACGCGGATGTATGTAAATATAACATTAAAAATACCCGGACTCGGCATTGACACGGAACGGACTCGGCACGGATATATATAAATCGACCTTTAATAATGTATTTGTTTGAAAAAGTACATAGTGCTTAGTTAAATATTTTATTTATAATATTCTTAATATGTTAGACATATACGTAATATGACCTTATTTAAATTTATATTTTAATAATTTTTTTTATTGTTTATTTTCGTATCTTTGAATTGCCACTTTAAAATTGGCTAATTTATATGCTTATTAAGTTCTGAGAACCACTTGTACCATAAAAATGCTCGAAAAAGCCCAAAACGTTATTAAAAGATCAACTTCAACCTTATCTAATTTATCGCCTCTCAATAAGAGAATGCATATGCCGTTTTGTACAAAAGGCTTGAGTTACAGCTTTAAAGATTACGAATAATCTAATTTATAATCAGGCAGAACCAAAGAACCCTCAATACCACAAAATCCATTGTTGACTGGGTCGAAAATATATTTACTTTCTAGCGGACGTCGACCATCTTACTTCTACTGCATCGCGAATGGTGTAACAATTAACAATATTAGTGCCGCTTAATTGTGGAGAAGACCTTCAAAATCTAATGAAGAAAATAAACCAAACCTGCGACCACTATAGATTAAAAGTCAACGTTAATAAAACTAAATCTATGATAGAAAACAAAATTATGAGTATAAAAGTTGTAGATGCCGGACTAGAAAGAGTAGAGAAACTCGTGTATCTTGGCAATGATATTAATGAGTGCTGGAATCCAACCGTAGAAATTAAAATCCGAGTAGAACGAGCTCAGGCTACATGCTCGAAATTCTGAGAACAACTGGAATTGACGAACAAGACCTTGCGAATTATCTCAGAACTATATTGGCACCAAACGGCAACAGTTAAAATAGAGCACACAACATCCGAAGATATACGAATCCGACAAGGAGTGCAACAAGGTTGCGTCTTATCACCGCTATTATTTAATCTGTATTAGAAATCTATATTCAGAAAACGTTAGACAAGGTTCAAGGTGCCAAAGAACCAGCATAGACAACATCAGGTACGCTGATGATACCGTCCTAATAGCAAGCAAAGCACAAGAACTACAACATATAATAAATGCGTCATAGCGAAATGTTTGGTGTACATCTAAATGTTTTCAAAACTAAAATTCTAGTATTTTCCCGGATACCAACAAACGTACATTTGTATGCCAAATACAAGCAAATATCAACATCCAGTGTAACCCAAAAACAGAAATCCTATCAAGACTCGAATAGCGAGGAAAACACTCATGAACATGAAAACATTTTTTACAAGATCAGATCTTAGTCTAGAGCTCAGAATTCGAATGATCAGATGTTAAGTTTTCTCTGTTTTGCTGTATGGCTGTCTGTTTTGCTGTATACTCTTAGGAACACTAAGATGGGCAGAACATCTGGCAAGATCACAGCAGAACAACCCTCCTAGAAGAATCCTTATGTAACAACCTGTGGGAAGTAGAAGTAGGGGAAGGACAAAACTCAGATGGAGAGAGGGTGTAGATGAGGATGGTAGACAAATAGGCGCAGCAAACTGGCAACAGTTGGCAATGGATAGAACTGACTGGCGTAATAGACTTGGGAAGGTCGAGGCTCTTTTATAGGGCTGTAGCACCAATGATGATGATGCTGTATGGCTGTGAAAGTTGGACAATGAACTCTGAAACAGAAAAAAGAAGAGACGCCTTTGAAATGTATATATACTGACGGATGCTGAGAATCCCATGGATACAAAAGGTACCAATGGTGAGGTACTTCGGCGCATGAGTAAACCAAAAACATAATCAAACTCAGCATAATTAAAGAGAGAAAAATACAATACTTGGGTCATGTGTTGGGAGGTGAAAGATATAAATTACTTCAAATCATATTGGAAGGTAAAATTCAGGGCAAAAGATCAGTTGGAAGACGCCAGAACTCGTGTCTGAAAGACCTGAGGAGATGGTTTGACCGCTCATCCACAGAAATCTTTCGTGCGGCAGTTTCCAAAGCTACAATTGCCATTTGGATCGCCAAACTTCCAAAGGGGGCGCCGCAATAAGAAAAAGAGGAGCTGAATTTGTAAAATCTACGATCTTAGTATTGACCTTCGCGTTCGAATGACATTTTGCTATATCTTTCCAGTGCTCTATTATTTCGCTCTTATGTTAAATCTATGAACCAGTCTTTGCAGACTATCTTCAATTTGGGCTATCAATATTGCGTCGTCTGCGTAACAGAGTATTTTTATTACTTAGTTTCCCATTCTGTATCCTCTTCCTTTGTTAACGCGTTT
Source organism: Diabrotica undecimpunctata (assembly GCF_040954645.1). Classification (NCBI taxonomy): domain Eukaryota; kingdom Metazoa; phylum Arthropoda; class Insecta; order Coleoptera; family Chrysomelidae; genus Diabrotica; species Diabrotica undecimpunctata. The sequence goes on from NC_092803.1 coordinate 182,378,925, forward strand.
GATGATTTCATCCATGATTAAATTGAAGAGCATGGGGCTCAATGAATCCCCTTGTCTTATTCCGCTGCCTATTTTCATAGGTTTTGTAAGTTGTCCATCTATTCCAACTTTCATTTTGTTCAGGAAACAGGAACGAAGGTGGAATGCTGTAAAAGATATATAAAGGAACAAGATTTGTAAGGAAAAAACAACAATATCAAGCATTTTTCACTATCAAACGCACTGTAATGATTCTTAAAATTAAAAAGAAAATCAGCTACAAGTTCATTCACTCAAATTTTTTAAAAAATTTATATTTATAAAATGAAATTACCTTTTACATAGTATGTCAAGTTTCCACCGGCGTTTGTATTTTAAACTTCAATTGTGGCTTATTTCCATTAAAATAGTAATAATTTATTTTATTTACATCGTGGTGAATAAATAGGAGCTTTTCTGCATTTTCAGAAGTTAACCTACAGCTTTTGTCAACAAATATGTTACCAATTTCTGAAAATATTCTCTCTCAATAAAAACTAGTTGCTGGGCTTGATAAAAACTAAGACACTCAGTTGGGTCTGACTTGTTATCAATAATCGGCATTTCAGAATAAACTTCAAGTTCATGAAGTATGTTGGCTTTCGAACCACTCATAGGTGCTGTAGATGTTGAAGATGATACAAAGTCATCGAAGCACTTCCACAGTGTGAAAGATGAATTTGTTGGAAGATCGTTTTTTTTTTCATTTATCCTTGCCCCTTTTTGCCTAGCGGTTAAAGGTACTTCATCCTCATATTCGCTAATAATAACCACACAATTCTTATCATCTACTTGTGATTTAGATTCAGACTCATTGATATTGATTTTACTAGTTTATGTGATTTTTCTCACAACTTTGAATTCAATACCTTTAATAGTACTTGAGAAGAAATATGTTTTATAACTGAGATCTAAAATAGTAGATACGGTAAAATAATTCTCGGCCTACTCATCGGAAAACTTTTTGTTGATTCCAGTAATGAGACTTTCTTTCATAATACGAACTCGTATTGTTCTGAAGCTATTTTCTTGTAGCATCTTGAGCAATTTACCATTTTTGTTAGGAATAAGCCACAATTTTACCTTAAAATAAGTTTATTTGACGTCTCGATTTCCACTTCTGAAATCGTTCTCAAAATCTACAAAACATACATACAAAATACAATGTTTTGTATTTTGAGAACGATTTCCGAAGTGAAAAGCGAAATGTGCAATAAACGAATTTTAAAGTAAAGTGGCTTATTCTCAACAAAAATAGTAAAATTCTTTCATCGTTCCAACGCATGGTACAATAAACACAAGGTATGATACAAAAAATCGGTTCGCTTCGCGCATGACGTAGTCAAGAACGCTTCTTCACGCAACATTTGAATCTACATACACTTCGTCTAATTTACATACTGTTGTACGTCATCCGTGTCGTATCGCGTGAGATCACATGATACAAACACGAAATATTTAGGCGGTAGGTGTGTTCTTTTTTAGAATCACTTTGCCGAGTACACTGGCATTACAGCAACTAGACATATTTTATTATATACGCGTAGAAATAATATTTAAAGATATCTATTAATGTTAACTTAAAGAAATACACAATAATATGTTTCATTTAATTTGTATAAATGCATTATAAAGCGTTTTTATGAAGAACATTTGTTCGGAACACACTGTAACTGTAATTGAACGAAGGTGATATTTTGGCATAAATTGGTATCACTTATTTGACAGTTGTGGTGTTGACACTTTTTGTACTTTATTATTTTGAATTTTAAAGTGAATACCTCTTGTTTTATATTTTTACCTATTTAATAAAATATGTTCTTTTTAGAACAAAATTAGTGTGTTTTATTTCAAAAATGTCACGTAAGAATTTAAATAGTCGTTGTATAGAGATGTTAGCTTCTTTGATTCATTATTTTGAACAGGAACGTGATAAAATAACGGCCCCATTCTACCCTTAGCTGCTGTTAGAAAAGTATGTAAATTTATGTTTTGTATATTATTGTAAATGCTTAAAATATACATTCTTGTTTTAGCGTGTAGCTGCAGCTTTAAATTTACATATTTCAACTGTGAGTTCTATTTCTCAGGCCGTAAAAACTAATACACTTCTTTATACGACGCATAAAAGCAGCTCAAATTGTTTTTAACAAGATTATTTTAACTCTTGTTTTGTTTCTATTTATTTACATTTACATGTTTTAAATGACATCTTTTGTAATTTTCACACATAAAAATTATCCTGGTATTGTTTAATAATGATAATATGTAAGCCCTACGAGCCTAGTAGGCCCATGGCTGATGTACTATTCTTTGTCACTCCATTTTCTTTCCCAGTTCGTTACGTTAAGTCTTCTCATATCTTTTTTAACTCCGTTGCTCCATCTTGACCTCGGTCTTCCTCTTCGCCTTTTGCCTGCCAATACACTAGGTAGTACAATTCTGGGAATTCTAGATGGAATCATTCTCTGCACATGGCCCAAACATCTATGTCTTTGAACCTTAATTACCGCTAATATGTTGCCACAAACATTTGGCCTTATTACGGTCTTGTATGTCCTTAGTTTTGCTCTTCGAGATATATTTTTGCTTCTTAACAACCCATTGAGAGCATATACAGCGCGGTTGCCAGACATAATTCTTTTCTGTATTTCTTCCTCACAGTTAGGTTCTCTTGTGAAGATATTTCCTAAGTACTCAAATCTTTTAATTTCTTCGAATTTATATTGTGTTACCTTTGCTGTTATCATTGTTATGTACTGCCCCCGAACGAATTTCTTATTTGTGCATTCCATATACTTCGTTTTTGCTTCATTTTTATACATTAGCTTGGTTTCTACCCTCTCTTTCAGTTTCATGACTGTTTCCATCAGCTCTATTTTCGTTCTAGCAAAGATTACTAAGTCGTTCGCAAATGCTAAGCAGTAATGTTTTTTTGTGGTAGATCAGACCTGTTCTATTTATGTTTGCTTCCTGTATAACCTTTTCTAATATTATGCTAAACATTTTAGATGATGATGGTCCTCAAAGATTTCTGTTATACTATTGTTTATCTTGACTTTATTCGGTGTCCTTTGAAGAGTTAATGGTGTTGTTGTAATAATAGGAAAAAAGTGGGAAATTTAAAAAGGATAAGATAGATAGATTTATTCATGTAAATTTCTACATTATTACATTCGTCAAACATAAAAAATACAATACAATACATGAGACACATAGTCATCAATAGAATAGAAACTGTGGTCAATCAAGAGTTCTTTAACACTATGTTTAAAAGACTTAAAATAACTGTTTATATCGTATGGGTATAGAATAGAATAAACTAGAAATATGCTTTATTGTCACAGAAAATTGTACAATTTTATGGACAAAGATTACAAAAAGTCAGAAAATAACAATTAAAATTTACTGAAATTACAAAAATCTCCAATATCACAAAATAAAAGATAATAAAATAAACAATTATTTGCACAATTTAAATAAATTGCAAATTGCATAATAAAACATTACGAACTAATAAGTTGAAGTTGCTGCGTATGATACCCAAATATATATAAAAATACTTAAGTTACTTGTACATAAAGGTACTGTAATTTCTTAGTTATACGTTAATAAACTCTTCTACTGAATATGGTCTTTTAGATGTTAGCATCATTTTCAGAATGACACGTATATATGACGAATTCTTACTACCACGCAAAGAATATTCTATAATATCTCGCCTAATTTTAAAATATTACCACAGGCTCTTTTAGGAGTTAGATTTGAATCTGGTAACATCTTCTGTATCATAGAAATACTTAAACTCTTTTTATGCATATCACAAGTCATGTTCTACAATATTATCTTCAGAAGATTCAATTAATGGAACTGGTTCTCTTGTTGTATTCATTGTACCATGGGTTCGAGCGTTCTTGACAACATCACACAATTGTGTCAGCTGTCAAAAGTCATGCGCAATATCATACCAAAGAATATAGACGCAAAGAATATAGACGCTTACTATATTCTTTGATCATACGTTGTGTTCATTGTACCATGGTTCCAACGCCATATATCTATTCTATTTTATTGGACAAAAGATAGCGCATAATATAGTAATTGTTGGAATCACTTCTAAAATAATTGAGTCCGTGGTGCTCATCAGTTTCGTTATAGACCTGCAAAAGGTCTAAATAATTCAAGGACAGATTGCAACACGTCCCACTAATTACTGTTGAATATACATATAGAAGCAACCATTCTAACATGTAGAAAGTGTTCCACCGTGTTTGTACATCTTAAATCATTTTTTTGTCCATATTCAACTGTTGTATCCCTTAATTTGCTGCATACTAAAAACGAGTGATTGAAATAGTTGCAATTCGGCGAGCAGTACTAATCATATGTGATACGGTTCTTTGAGAATTTATACTGTCATTGATTGTTAATTGCAGTTTGTGTAAAAAACAACCCTTACTGTTTATATTTACATCTTTACAGCCTTTTACAATATTAGCTTCGCTGTTCCTTAACAATAAATTAATTTATTGTTTCTTAATGGTCCAGCTGTTTGTCAAGGTTGTAACTTTGTCAGCTATTGCAAGTCCGGTATGCCTTCTTCTAAATGTATAACAACACAAAATAACATTGCGTTTTTCCCACATTTCTGAAATCAGAAGGCTGTCACACTAATAAAACTTTCACTCGTATTTGAACATGTCCAAATATCTGATGTTAAAGAAATATATGCCGCTTCTTTCAAAGCTTTGGAAATTTTTTATCAACTCTATTGTACATATCAGGGATTATTTTTTCACTTATATATTTTCTGGAGGGTATTTTATATTGAGGAACAATAGTATTTAGCACTCTCTTAAAAACAGCATTTTCTACCAACGAAAACGGTCGATTATAAATTATTTTATTAATTGATTGTATTGATAATATTAATCAATTATCAATTTTATAATGAATTATCTCCGCACGTTAATCATTGATGTCTCATACTTTGTAACGGAATATAATGTTGGAATACTTCCTTATATAAGTAGGTCCTGATCCGGCCGAAATTCAGGGGTCTGATCTGGATAGCGGTAGGAATTCCGGTTCCGGCCGGATTGGCCAGGTACCCAATCCAGTACATCCGTAGTTCACTTCAGTATAGCGTACACTTACCTGCCACTTATTTGTGTTATAAAACGTAGTACTAAATATACATCGGTTCTGGGAAATCCAAAATATGTCATGTACATCAAAAGAAAAGTAGTAAAGGGAAATATTGTGTTTGAAAAAAAAACTAATTTTTTTTATTAAATAAAGCAATTTATTTACGCCAATAATTACTATCAGTATCATCTAACCTTTACTCAATTTATAATAATAAAATCTATACTTCTTATTATAGTCATTAAGCAATACACTGATTCGCGTCCATTTCTATATCTTGAGTGACAGCTGTCAATACATGTAACCCGTCCGCAGCCACCATCTCACCTGGCGCCAGATTCGTTTCAAAGTTCTTGACCAACTTCACAAAGTCGCCAGATCCGACGTGAAGTCGCATGTGTTTGCGCAAACTCGCGTTCAGAGAGAATGTCCTACCACAAATCATACAACCGTAAGGTCTTTCACCAGAATGAGTTCTAAGGTGAACCTGAAAATAAGTTTAACGAAAAAATTACAAAAACATAAGCTTGCAATAAATTTTAACAACAAAACTTTAAAATTTGGGGCAAGTGAACAAGGAAAGTAGAACAACAAACATATTCTTTTACAGCTTTCAATTTCGTTCTGTATTGTGTTAAAACCGTTGTGGCATCGTGTACACCGTCTAATTAAACTGGTTAGCTATTCTGTCCAATGTAATTATTGGCGACCACTTTTTTGATCTACGGCCATCTATTTTTGCTTCCACTTCAGTTTTGTCTTCTTCTTTTATTGATGTTATAAACACGTAAGCCTATTAAGTTTTCTATTTATACAAGCAAATAATGGAAATATGATACATACTTCAAGCAAAAGAAAAATATAAGGAGCAATTAATAACAATTAACGAAGGAATTTGTACATTTTTCGCATCTATTTTGGTTTATATTATATGAATAAGAATCATTTTTCACGTTTATTCAAGATCTTTGCTTGAATTTTCATGGTAGGAAAGTTTTAATGATAATTCTGTTAGTCTATCATAAATTTTGCCTATATTTAGCTCTAGACATAAGTTGATAACTTATTTTTCAGTTTGTACTGGCAAACTTCTGTGAGAAAAAGAGAATGGATATAGATAATTAGCTGCGGTACTATCTATAGGACGACATATGTGTCGTTTTTTTATGTTGGCAAATCCAAGAAGTTTATATTGTCATTATTTGTCACAATGACAACTGTTTAGATAGTTTTTGGTCGATCAGCAACAAAATGGGCTCCAAAACAATAAAACTGAATTAGCAGTCACAAAAAATAATATAAATCACAATATTCTTCATATATAATCATTGCAGTGAGATCGTAAACACTGAGAAAAAAGATTTATTAATCTTGAAAATCGAAAGAACAAAGACTAAAAGAGAAGCAATCAATTAATGCCTTCCAAATGATCAAAACAATTTGTCAAAAAAAAATTATCGAACACAAACATAAGTAAGCCACCAGTAAGCATAAACCTGGAAGAAATTATAACGCCAAAATGGAAATAACTATTATAAGACTAGATACACCATGTAATATAGTTGGCAATTATGTCTGTATTATATGTACCTATATAAGATAAAACAAGCAAATTATTTTATTAAACTGTAACAGGAAATTTCAGAATAAAGAATAATATAAACGATGTAAATGAACATAAAAGCCAACATGAAACAAATCTAGCCGTTATAAATAAATAAAGTACTGTAACAAATCTCCTACGGGTATGCAAACTGTGTTGCAATGTATTTGTGTGTATGTTGCCTACCCTGTAGGTCGCGCTGCGTCTTGGATTACGGGAATTAAAGGGGAAATAACAACATACCCCCCTTATAAACTGGCGCCCAACGTGGGGCATTATTTTTCTTTTGTGAAAGTTTTCAGTGTTACTTAATTGTGTGATTCGTACTGTGTGTTGCATAAACTGTTTATGTTTCTTCGATCTGGAAGTAAAGTTACAAACAAGGCTCAGAAAGGAGAAACAGTTCAACAAGTAGTGATGACGGAAGACATGCACCAGAGCTTAATTACAAGTCTACAGGGTATTACCAATCAAGGTCAAACTGTAAGTCTTCTAATTCTAACTTCTCAGCATGTAAACATCGGTTTTCTCAGCATGTCATTACGGTGTATAAAGACTATCTTAATATTTATGATGATAACACGTTAACATTGAAAGTACATTATTTCCCTAAGTAAAGTAATCAAACGAACTCAACGGTAATTAAAGGGGAAATAACAACATACCCCCTTATAGTACATAAAAAACTAGCGTAAATGGCGGGAAAAATAACATATAGCATGGCCATTCTAGACCACTATCCTAACTATTTGCAAATCTTTACCGGCGCCTTTAAAACTCCTAATGGTAACGTTGCTGTTTGCTACTGTTATAAAACTCTTATAGTATATCGATACATATAAACTGGCGAATACTCACAGGCGAGGCTACATCTATTTTGGAAGCCCTAATATTCTTCAGAAAGAGTAGAACTATGAAGTGCATTATCATAATAGACTCATTAAATGCATTACTGTGATTAAAACTAGAAACATTCCTATCGTTAGGAAAGAAAGCGGCTTTTATTTGGGTACCTTCACATAAAGGTATCTACGGAAATGGAAAAGCAGATCAACTGGCAAACAAAAGTCGAATGAGCTCATACCTCACTGCAAAGTTGAAAAGATATCCTTACCTGGATAATCCTTTAAACAGAAGAAACCAAGTTATTATTAACCGTTTAAAAATTGGCAGTACTGCCTTAACACAAAAATACAGCTGCTCTGATTCAGTGACTGTTAAACATATCCTGCTTGATTGTCCACAATTTACAGAAGAAAGAAGATTCCACGGAATCGTAATGATCTCAACAGTTTCACCAAAAAAATCTCAACAGTTTTGACGTATTTAAAAGAAGTCAAGTTATACAATGCTATTTAATGTAATATTTTTTCTGTAAATAGAAGTGTGAAGTAAGACATCCTTGTTATTGATTTAAAATATCAAATATCAAATATATAAATACCTTTAAGTGGGTTGTCTGGCTGAATCTCTTTAGGCAAATATGGCACTCATGCCTCCTCTCGCCCAAGTGCACCCTCATATGCCTCGAAGCTCCATTACTGTACGGGAAACTCTTGCCGCAAATGGTGCACAAGAACGGCGTCTTCTTAGACTTTTCTCCCGGCTTGGCGTTATGACTGCGCATATGTTTGTGCTTCGAGGACGATCTCTGGAAGGTTTTGCCGCACAAGTTGCAACTGTAGTTCCGTTCACCGGTATGAGAAGCCATGTGTTCTCTGAGATGGTAGGCTTTTTTGAACACTCGATTGCACAAGGTGCAGACGAACTGCTTGGCGACGTTATTTTGACATCTGGAAAGAAAGGTAATAAAATAAAAATCATATTCTGTAAGGCAGAAATAGCAATGAATTTTACAGCATCGAAGAAACTTTTTCATAGTAATTTCACATGTGATAAGACTACTTTAAAACAAGATAAGAATTCTCTCAATTTACCTTTAACTCAAATCATACCTAATCAACTTATCTAAGGAATTATGTTTATTATCGTATGACAATTCGTATCGTATGAGTATGATCTCTACAAATTTTTGAAACCCCCTGTAAATATAATAGCAAACCCACTTACTTCTTCAAATGTTTGTTCAACTTCCATTTGATGTTGAAACACCTGCCGCAATGTTCGCAATAGAACTTGGTATCTTTATCGACGACCTCTCGTCTGCCGGCAGGTTTTTCTTTCCGAGGTTGTTGTCCGCAATTGTGCTTGAGCATAACAGACGGAGAGGGAAATACTTTATTGCATTTATTGCAAGTGAACTTGGCCAAACTCTCACCGTCTTCTAAATCGCTGTAATCTGTAGGAGACAAATAGGAACATTTAGAACAAAACTTTTCGATAAGGTAAACGTAGATAATAGTTTATTAAAAACAACAGAATTAAAAGAGTGTAATATAAAGAAAATCAATGAAGTTAATTATAGTTTATTTTCGGCACATTATTTAAGTAAAATTTCACACTGTAACTAATAGATACTTAAGTTTTTTGTAACAATACTTTTTTTGTCAGGGTTTTCTTGTATAACTTTTTACATTTGTCCAAAAAGCAATTAACTCAGCTTTTTACCTTTACTTTGTTGGCATTTCCTGTTAGTTTTAAATTGTAACCAGTATTCTCAATAACAAACAGAATTAACTGGAATGAATACAAAATATACTCGCAAAAGTCACCTTTTATTTCTTGGTAGTAAACTTCAGGTAAAATATTTTATTATGACAATTTTCAGCATTTTCTTTTTTTTATTTACGTAACATTTTCTATCATAAAACACTTCCTTATAATTATTATTTTTCTTATGGTTTTATCGGCATTAAATCAACATTAATGTCTGCAAAAAATGATGACATAACCTCAAAACAAATGTAACCTCAAAACTAAACGCTTATGTATGGCAACGCAACTTTATGATATCGTACAAGACATTTTTAGTAGTTGTTTCGAAAAAGTCGACTTTAAAAATACCAAATATCAATGTTGGAGAAGATAACAGTGCGAGTGAACAGAAACTGACAATGAATCAGAATACGATCATTTAGGATGTCAACTATTACATTATTCAATGTACTCACTGCATAGAACAAAACATACAGAGCATAGAAATGAAGTTTCTTAGAAGAATAATGGACATACCAGATTGGACAGGATTAGAAACGAGGCAGTTAGAGAACATCTTAACAGCGTAGGCGCAAAATTTCGGGCCAATGCTTTTTAAATGCCTTTTATTTTTTTCGAATTCTGAGAAAACTAACAAATATTTTTGAAAAATTTAAACGCAGAATGAAAGATTACATTATTACCGAGGGCCGAAAGTCCCTTAGAATAAACAAAAAGTTTTTTTTGAATGAGATATTTGAAATTCAAAATCACACTAAATTTTCTCTTTTTTTCACCCCTGTAACTTATTAAAATAAACATTATAGAAGTTTTCAGGGACTTTTGGCCCTCGGTAATAATGTATTCTTTCATTCTGCGTTTAAATTTTTCAAAAATATTTATTAGTTTTCTCAGGATTCGAAAAAAAAAAGCATTTAAAAAGCATTGTCTCAAAATTTTGCGCCTACGCTCTTAAGGTCCAACCAATTATTAACAAAATGGAAGAGGCCCAACAAGATGGTATAGACATATGATTAGAATGTATCAAGAAAGACCAGCTAACCAAGAATGGGAAGCGAGAAGACAAATTAAGAGACCAAGGAACAGGCCAATAAAGACAAGGGACGATAATGTAACTTCAATCCTAGAGACAACATAAATTAGCAAAGAACAAACAAGAAACCAAGCAAAGAATAAGATGCAATGAAGAAAAATTGTGCATGCACTAACTAAAGACATTACACCCGACACCTTAGGGTAAAAGGGTAAAGGATTATATATTATTAAGGATTAGTGTTTATCGTGCCCGGACATGCCAGTAGTAAATTGCTGTCTGGACAGTTTTGATTCAAAGATCACTGATTTATTTTAATTGATAACATGTGATATAAATATGATATATGTATATATATAAAGGTATTAAAACTTACCTGAGTGATTCATATCATCACCAAAATTATCGTACGATTCTGGCTCCGGCTCAGCCTCAATTTTACTCCAGAACTCAAAAGCCTTGGATATTTTTTCTTTAAATTGAATTACTTTCTCTATATCATCAACGCACGTTTGGCAAATGACGTGTGATTCATCTATCACCTGCAACAAGAGCAATTTTTATATTTATTTTCTTTGTTTGGTACACAATAGCGCTTTACTGTAGAAATTCTTGCTGACAAATATATCTTATACGGTTAACATAATTCTGCGCAAAGGCACAAAGATCAATAGAAAGATAAGTGTTGCAAATATTTAACAAAACAATGAAATCTGTGCAATGTAACAAGATTACTGCTGACTAAGGAGTGACGATTGCAACATACTGAATAACTTTAATATAGATTCAGGGGTTCCTTTATTTTCCTTGGACTCAGATGTATGCTATCATAGCAATAATGTATATGCTATACATGTTGGGTACAATCTGAACATTCTGACATAAACTCTAGCACTACAAACACTAAACTAGTCTTTGCAGATGGCTGAAACATTCCGAATATAAGCCTAATACAGTTATATCTCAATGATAAAATTTGATTCTAGTCAAAATTAAATTAATTTTTTAAAACAAAAAAAATATATCTTACCACTGGTTGATTCATAATTTCTTGGATTTTGGTCACATAGGTCTTTTCTCCTTCTTCTAGGTTTAAATTGTGGACTTGTACAAACTCCCTGGTCTCTGTCTGATCGGTGTGTAGACAAATCAAACAAGTCTTGACGGGAACTTCTGGAACATCCTGTAAAAAACATCAATATGACAAAAAAATATTTCCCTCTTATGAAATAACCATCTAACAATGCAACCGAATTAAAAAATAAAACCTTTAATCTAACCTAATAAGTTTTAAATTATTTATTGTGAAATAACGTGTGTTGTTCTCTTTTCCTTTAAAGGACTCCATGGCTGAAAGGAAGAAAAATTAATTATCAGTAACTGTAAAAAATGTTTACAAAGTCAAAGAACAAATTTAACCCAGCATTTGTTGCTATATGAGCATTCTGCTCACATTTTTAAGAAAATTGTTACAAAACGACATCGCCCTCTAGTCTTGACTTCTGTCTCGCTCTACATGAGTTTTTGAATCTGCTTAATCTAGACTTTCTATTAAAATTCTTATTCTAATCAAAACAGCCATTTAAAAACGTTATTACCATAGTAATGTTCGTCGTGTGAGCATTTCCTTAATCAAGTGACAAACGTTGGTTATATGTGCTATATGATATTTTAATATTATTTTGTTTTCCATTATCAAAAAGAAATGATGTATCCCGTGGAGTCATATTCATTTTCACAAGTAAAGAGGTATTTTTGGGTATAATCTTTATTAATATTTCAATAAGAAAAAAATTTGTCTACGCTTGACGTTTTTTACGCTAATTTAAACTGTAAACAAAATGCTCACGCCCGAAAAATGGCGACAATTTCCAGGCTGACAACAGGCTGTTTTAGTATACATTGGATTTTTATTGCCAATCATAAATTTAAATAGGAAAACTGTTGCAGAAAAAAACAACCATCCATCTCTTATCAAGGCTAAATAATATTTTTTTCTTTGAACATTTAGTTTATAACTATCTAATTTTATTCAAACAAGAGATTTGACTATTATTTTTGACTCTTCTCGATTTTCCCCTTTTGCAATATTACACGAGGTAGTTTAAAAGATAATTACGTTTTTTTTTTTATTAATTTCATGGTAATATTAACACCCTAGAATTAGAAGTAGAATTGTAGAGATTTTACATCAAAAATCAAAAAATCTATTTATGATCAAACCATTCTCCAGCATTATTAACATAACAAATAGTTCCTGTTGCTTTGTTACTCTTACTAACACCAATTTTTCTGAGAAGTAACTGATTGATATGATTTTTGTGCTAGGAAAGTATAACAAAAATATGCTACTAACAACAAGAATTTATCATCAGCAATTGCCTGATGACATTCAAGAAGACCTTTACATAGATTATGAGAAATCTGATTGAACAAAAACTATTGTAAATGAATCAGCAATTGCCTGATGACAACCAAGAAGAGCTTTACATAGATTACGAGAAATCTAATTGAACAAAAACTATTGTAAATGAAAAAATGAATTAAATGTAATCCTTAGTACATATTAGTACAAGAGAAATTGCAAATGCTTTTGAAATGAGTGGTCGTAGTGAGGAAGAATTTAAAAAAGAACAAGATGCATTCATACCATGCACAATTGCATCAAGAGCTTAATGGGGAGGCCTATAATAAAAGAGTAGAATTTTGTCGGTGGGCATAGGAACAAATTCAGAATAATGAATATTTCTTTGAATATGTTTTATGTAGAGATGAAGCTACTTTCCATAAAAATGTTATGTAAAAAGACACAATTTACACTATTACTCAACTTCTAATCCACACCACATTTTCACTCGCAGTCAAACAAGACTGTCATACTTGAGATGGCACCTTGTAGTTCTCATCTTAAATTGATAAAATTTTGAGGTAACAATGTACAAATTACACACATTGTGAATAGTAGCAAAAATACTGAATTTAAAATCATACACCTAATAAAAGATAGCAAAAGATTTTAATTCGATAGTTCTCGACCATATCTCCAAAAAGAATAATATGGAAAATTGGATGGAGACAATACAAAAGTAGCTTCAAAAACTTCTTAGACCTCAATAAACGATTATATTTGTTTGATCCATGCATTTTTACAGAAAAGAATTTATTGATTATCAAAATCATGACAAGAATAGAAACATTAAAAAAATAACTCACCTTTTTTATATCATCATTCTCCGACTTGATCTCAACATGAGGATGTTTCCTATCCAAATGCTTTTTCAGATTAGATGTCGTCGATCTAAAACCTAACTCTTTTTTGCATAGGTTACAAGTCGCCACATATTCGCCAGGTTTTTTTCTTGTAAAATAGTTCCAGATTTGGGAACGCTTCCGTTTGGAATTTGACACTGCTTCATCAGAAGAATCTTTGTCCTCGTCGTCTATAAAGCTTTTATTTTCAGACTTTATATCAGCATATTCAACACCTGTGCTTTCCTATAATATAAAGGATATTTTTGTCAATTGCTTGGATAGTCAAATAAGATATAAACAAACGAAGACTTTTCTGTAACAAGTGTAAATAAATCAATAAGTTATGTGTATGAGAGAAAGAGAGACTATTCTTGTCACAGGTAAGTATTTGTGTCTTGATAATAGTTTAGATAATTAGATAATAGATAATTGTTTAGATTTACCTCTACAACTCGTTCTATCTTATGTTCCAGGGACAACTTGGGATGCTTTCTTTGAAAATGTTTTTTGAGGTTATTGGTAGTGCTTCTGTAGCAAAATTCTTGGTTACATACATTGCAAATAGCTACAAAATTAGAGAGTGGTTTCTCAGTGAAAACATTCCAAATGAGAGATCGTTTCTTTCCGTGTGAACTGTTTTTCGTATCTATTTCTTCCTCAAATGTGGGAGATGGTCTGAAATCCGGATCGTCATCGTCAGTGTTGGTGTCCATATTCCAAAAGTCATCATCGTCGATATTATCCACAGTTTGAGTTTGAATTGGTATGTTGTCACTGTTTTCCGTTTCTTTTATATCTGGAATTTCTTCTTTCTGATCTTCATCATGTTCCGAAAATGATTGGGCTGGTTCTTGTTGTTCATTCTAAAATTTCAATATATTATAAATTCTATAAACTAACTATTATTATACTCTGCTGAATACAGATAGCTGTTTTTTTTTTAAATGTCCAAGTTAAATAAGTAGGTTTAGCTTAACATAAAACATGTTAATATATAGTTTTCAAATGACTAAATATTAATAAGATTATCTTTACTTAAAACAACAATTAGAGAAGGTCCAAATATCACTGACACATACATCCATGAAAATCCAAATCTCAGTAAGACAAATATTTCGACTGCTTACATGGCACATTCCATACAAGAATTCCTTTTTGTAGCATCTTTTTGTCTGTAGTAACTTTCTAGCAAATTATCTTAGCAATCCAAGCAAATTTCAGTCTATAATATTGGCAATCCTAGAATATGATTCATCTTTAGTGGCTGCTAAACTTTATTATAAAACATTATTAACTTGGGCAGTCCATTCTGAGAGGTATGGTATTTGCATATTCAAAATTCAACCATAATATTTCAATTTTCAGGGTTTTATACAAGCAGATCATGATTTATATGAGAGTATTTGTGTTTTTTGAATATGAAATATAATTTTGATTGAAATACACAATTTGTTGTAGTATAAAAAGCATAAACTGATAAAACGAAGCTGTAGCTCAGATAAATTATTGCATAAAAGAAGCATACCAATAAAATGTCTAAGGTTGTGCAATTGGTCATCATTTAAGTATTTAATCACGTCCTGTAGTTCTAAAAATGCGCTATATTCTCACAATTCCGTTTGTTAATTCCTGTTTCTTCCTGTTTTGGTATTAGTAATCGTGTTAAGTCTTAAGTCTTGAATGTACTTAAAATATGTCTGCAGGGAACTCTTATAAATGCCTTAAGTCGTTTCTGTACTGCCTTTGTTTCAACCATGTTTTGGTCTCGTGGAGAAGCACTGAACTTACTCAGGATCTTCATCTTGAAACTTAAGATCTTCTTCAAAATAATTTTTGTACCATTCAAGATGTTATTTCTTTTTTTATTTTGTATTTTGAGGATATTATCATTAAAATATATCGATGACATATTTCTTTACAAAAATGTACAAGTAATATTATCAAGTAATTATTGAAGGATGTTTTGGTCATTATTTACCAATGGATAACCTATAAAACGCAGTAATTGGAAGGTATTGCTTCAATTTATATTGCTACAACCAATAACTAGCACGCACACGTCGTTTAAGGTAAATTCGTCTAATTTTTCGTCTGCTTTGTTATTTTCTCTTATCTATCTAGTATATTAGATGCTTTTCTTGACGATTCCAACAGTAATCATTGTCCTTGAAGCCTCTAAATTACGCTGCGTAGCATACATATTATTTATTTACAAAAATATGAGCACAACACTTGTTTATGTTTTTATTTCGTTATTAACTCAAAATAATGTTTGCTCGTAATGAGATTTGGATTTCCTATATTCAGTGCTATTGAAATATATCATGAAACATTGATATACATGTTAACATTAAGGGAGGCTTAAAATTAATTATTTCTCCGTATCTTTACTTACCGGTAATAGGCTACGATGTTTCCTATACATGTGCTTCTTCAGATTACCGGTCGTAGTCTTATAAGATAACTGATTCCGACAAATTTTGCAAGAAGCGATAGAATCGGAAGCTTCAATTTTCGAGAACAAGTCCCATAGACTAGATCCACTCTTATTGAAATTTAACAGTTCGTTTTTGTACTTTTGAGCATTTCTAGCACACAATGCAGTGTTTCGTCTGCGGGCTGTGTAACTGATACGGTTTTTATACTTGAGACTTAGATATTTCGGGTGTCGTCGACCGATGTGTCTCTGAAGATTACTAGTAGTCGTTTTGTATGAGATTCTTTTTCGACATAGTCGACAACAAGCAATATAGTCAGAATTTGGTACTTTTCTAAACAGCTTCCACATAGGAGATACCTTTTTACCAGAATTCGAATCTTTTTGTTCACCATCGCTGACAGTGTTTTCATCTGTGTCGTCATCAGAATTTTCTGCTAGTTGTTTGGAATGTTTTCTATATATGTGCTTTTTAAGATTCCCTATGCTAGTTTTGTACGAAAATCTCCTTTGGCAATAATTGCAAGAAGCTAAAAAGTCAGAATCAGGAACTTTAATGAAATATTTCCACATTCGTGATTGTATATTATGTTCATCGTTTTGGGGTTCTTCATCATCAGAACTTTCTTCACTGGTGCTTTCATTGATATTTGAAGTTTCGTCGGGATGTTTTCTGGCTACATGTTTCCAGAGATTTCCGGTACTGGACTTGTAAGCCATCTCCACCCCACAATAATTGCACCTAGCTGTATCAGAATCGGAAATTATACTAAAATATCGCCAAATCGAAGATCTTCTTTTGCTAGTGTCCTTTAACTCTTCTTCAGAAACAGAATCATTATCCAAATTCTCATCACTACTGGATCCTTCTTTTTCCTTATGTATATTAGGATGTTTGCCAGCAATATGTCTCCATAAGTTACTAGTGCCCGACTTAGAAGACATTTGAGCTTTACAAATATTACAACATGGTATATTAGAATTTGGCAGTTTCGTAAAGTATTTCCACACAGTAGACCGTTTTTTCCCTACTTTTTTGTCGTCATCTGTACTGTCACCATCTACTATTTCAAATTTAATTTTCTCTCTCTTACATTTTTGTGTTTTCGCTTCGTCGTCGCCAGACTGTTCATCGCTACTGCTACCATCTTTGTCTGTCTGTATTTGAGGATGCTTCCCGGCAATATGTCTCCACAGGTTACTCGTGCCTGATTTACTAGACATTTCTGTTTGACAAATATTACAACGTAATGTATTAGAAGGTAAAAGCTTTGTAAAATAGTTCCATACTGAAGATCGCTTCTTTTTGCCTTTATTATCTACTACACTAATTTCAACTTCTTCGAGTTTTATACTGTTGTCATGTGGCTTTCGCCCTTCTTCCTTATGGGATTCTTCATCATCAGACTCTTCGTCACTGCTAGATTCATCGTTATCAGCTTTTATATGGGGATGTTTTCCTGCGATATGTCTCCAAAGGTTGCTAGTGCCTGATTTACTAGACATTTTTAAGTTGCAAATTTTACAACAGGGGATCTTGGAGTCAGGCAGTTTCCTAAAATAATTCCAAACGGAAGAAGCTCTCTTACGAGACGTGTTCACTTCTTCACAAGTAGTATCTATTGCCTCAGCCTTTATTTCATGGCTGCTTGATTTGCGCCCACGTTTTTGTTGAAGTTTGAACTCAAGAGGTGCTTTATCCTGTACAATGGATCCATCTTTGTTTGTAGATAGTTCAGGGTGTTTCCGAGCCAAATGTTTACGTAGATTACTAGTGGTGCCCGATTTATATGTCATTTTAGTTTGACACAGGTTGCAGCGGGAAATATCAGAAAATGGAACTGTCGTAAAATATTTCCAAACTGATGAACGCTTTTTTGTACTAACTTCTTCATCGGGATTTACTTCTTCTACATTTGTTACGTTACTTCTGTTTTGTTCACTACAATCTTTTTCATCATCACTATGTACCTGCACTTCTTCACTGTCAGAATTTTGATCACTATTGCTATCATCTTTATCGGCTGATATATCAGGATGTTTTCTATTAAGATGCTTCCAAAGATTACTGGTACCTGATTTACTTGACATTTTTAATAAACAAATATTACACTGTGGAATATTAGAAGGAGAAAGTTTTGTAAAATATTTCCATACAGAAGAACATCTTTTGCCATCTTTATTTGACTGTTGAGGACATTTTTGTGTATTTATTTCATCAGTATCAGATTCATTGCTATCAGAGCTATCTTCATCAGCATTAAAGTTAACTTTATCTTTTTGTGAATTTTTACCTTCTGTTTCTTTTTGTACATCTTCGTCATCAGAATGTTCATCATTACTGGCTTCTTCTTGGTCTGATAATTGTGGATGTTTCCGGGCGATATGCTTCCAAAGATTTCCAGTACTTCCTTGACTTGATCTATAAGATGTAGTATGTTGGCACAAATTACAAGTTATAGTCATTTCAAAAGTATCTTTCGTGAAATAATTCCATACAGAAGATGGTCTCTTAACACCAGTATTGTCATCTGTTTTAGTCTCTGTTGATTGCACATTTGATTGTTCCTTGCTTAACTTTTCGGGATGTTTTTTATTCATATGCTTTTGAAGATTAAATGTTGTAGATTTAAAAGAAATTATTTTACTACATAAATTACATTCAGCTAAGTAGTTTAAAGGAGAGACTTTTGTGAAAAACTCCCATAAAGGAGACATACTTTTACTCGAATCAGCATTTACAGTACTGCAGCTATTTTTATCTTTAGCAGATATATATTCAGCTATATCTTGGTTACTTTCAGCTTGATTAATTTTTGATATGGTTTTCGCATCCATTCCTTCTTTTTGCAATTCTCCACCTCTACTTTCAATGTTACTGCTGATTTCATCACAGCTTTCAATAAGTTGAATTGGTTGAGCAGATGGATTGGGTTGGATTTCTGAAACCATTCCCGTACCTTTGGGCTCTTGGCCTAAAGTAACAAAATAATCTTGAGTGCAATTCAAGTTTTCTTCATGAAAGGGATCTGTAGGTTCATTTGTTGTAGTTTGGGATATACTAAAAACATCTGACATGTTTAAATCTAAATAGTCATTGTCACTTTCTTTGTATACAGGAAGTACATCAGAATGATTAGTACTAAGATGTTCCTTGAGGTTAGAGGTGGATGATTTATAAGAAATCTCTTGATGACACAAATTACAATATACTTGCATGTCAGAGATTTTTGTAAAATATTCCCACAACTGGGGGACAGTTTTTCTATGGCCTGGTTCAACATATACAAAATCATTTTTTTCAGTGCTACTGCAATCGACAAAATTGTGCAATATATCTTCATTTCCCATCACTGAGTTAGGATGTTGTCTTTCGAGATGATTTTTGAGATTAGAGATCTTTATACAAGAAAGTTGATGATTACATATCTTACAAGTAGCTAGGTTAACATCTGGAATTTTTTTAAAATATTCCCAAATTTGAGAGACTGGCTTTTTAGGAGTTAAAGAGAAGTTGTTACTGCTAGATGCTTGGTTGATGGAGCTAAATTCCATACTGTTACTATTATTTCTATCACTATCTGTTATATAGTCAGGATGCTGTGATTCCAAATGTTCTGTAAGGTTTGAGACTGAATTCTTATAGGAAAACTGTTCATTACAAATATTACAATAAGCTACGTCATCAGAGTTAGTAATTTTTGTAAAATAATTCCACAATAGAGAATTTAATTCTCCAAATGTAGATATTTCTTCTGAATGGACCCTCTCTAGATGCCTTTTAAGATTTGTGGTGGTTGTTTTATAAGATAACTCCCTTTTGCAAATATTACAAAAAGCAAAAAAGTCAGAATTTGGTATTTTTGTAAAATGATTCCATAGGAATGATTTACCCATACTAACGGATGGTGAAACATTTTGATCACCATCAGATGCTTCATCTGCAGAATTATATATTATAAAGGTATGATTTTCATCACTTACTGCTAAATTCTCTGGATGCTTCCTTTCTAGATGCTTCTTTAGATTCGTGGTAGTTGTCTTATAAGAAAACTCCTTTTGGCAAACATTACAAGAAGCTAGATAATCAGAGTTGGGCAATTTCGTAAAAAATTCCCAAACAAAGGATACTGTTTTGCCAGTATTCATTGATATAAACTCACTATTGTCTGAAAGAGGTTGGACTTCTACTTTAAATTGACACTCCTTATTTTCTTCCTCCATTGGCAACTGTCTCTCGATTACATATTCAATTTGATTTTCTGTGGGTCTACAATGTGATTGGAAAAATTCTTGTGTTAAAATAGAGATAAAGACAATTTATTACAATATATATAGACCAAACTCTATATGGATAGTCAGTCTATTAGTAGAAAACACATTTAAATATTAAATTAAAAGAAGGTAAAATTAATTTTTTGTAAATTATTTTTTATAACAAAATTGTGAATAATTTTTATATAATTAAATTGATTCAAATTTTTTATGTTTGAAAATGATAATTATTTAAATGAGGAAACTATTCCAGGTTTCTCCTATTCAGAAATAAGTGATACATTTTGTAAATATTGATATTTTTGAAAAATCATAAAAACAGATCTAATTCATAAACACAAAATTATATTCTTTATTGAAAGTTACTCCAAAAAATGTTGTGGAAAAATTTTTGGGGTCAACTTCTAGAAATTTATTTACTATTTAAATTTTTGTTAAATTCTGATGAACCAAAATAATAATAAATAATGAATTGAGGACACACATCCCTCTTAGTGGCATGAATTATCATTGCTAGACACTAAGAAAATATTTTCAGAATTTATTTAATAACATCAATTTTACAAAAAGTCCACCATTAGATGAAATAAATGACCTAAATCATAATTTTATTGTTGAAATGCTCTGGCCCCTAGGTTATTGCTCTGCAAGTATCCTATTATAAAACATTCACGCTGTATACAATATTAAATAATGTTTGATTATGTTCTACTGAGATAAATTATGTCAAAAATGATAATGATTTATAGAAAAAAAACATTATTTCAACAGGATCACAAGTTTTTATATTTTATACCCATATTAAGACTGTTGGACTAAATTGGATAATTGAAGCAAAGTATAGAAATAACTGGATAGTCATAAAGGAGGCCTATATCTGATTCTGGATGCATAATGAGAGATAGCGATATAAGTGAGATAGGGAGAGAAAGAGGAGATACAGCTAACCTTCTCTTGTTGGGATATAAATAGAATTTTGCACTCAAAACAAGAAGAATTAAAATGTTAGAGATGCTTGTATGCAGTTTTATTCTTTATTAAACACCAAAATACAATGTTTTGCAGTGATCATAATAATTTGATCATCCACTGTACTATAAATTAAACAAAACAACAATATTAGTAAAACATGAATATACAGTAGACTCCCTCTATAACGAGAACTGAAATGACAGACTAATTACCTCGTTATAAGCCGATCTCGTTATATCAGAAAATCATAATACTGTGCATACATATGAATCTGTAGTTTTCTAAACCATTAACTTCCTATAGTGAAGCCATTCGGAGCAATATAAGATGCTAATAAATATTGTTTGAATGGCGTTTTTGAAAAAAAGTTATTTACTTTTATTGTCAATGAAATATATTAAAACATAAAAGAGTTGTTTACTTTTATTATCAATGATATACGTTAAAACAAAAAAGCTGTACTTATATTTTTTTCCAACTACATAATGTATAAATCGTATTTTCAAGGATAACATAAACTATTGCTTCTACAATTTTAAGAACTCTGTTATTTTTAACTGCTTTAAATGGTCCAGTATCATTCTATCATATATTTTCTAAAGATGTGAAACAGTTGTATTTATTCATTGTAAAGAAGTTTATTGCGGACTGCAGTTAAGTTTATTGAGGGGCTGTTTGAAAAGGTATTTATTTATAGCCACGACCGGACTAAAAACGTAAAAAACACGTTTTTGGATCTTATTTTCCCTCGTTATAACCAAATTTGCCTCGCTATAGACGGTTATAGTTCAATAGAAATTTCACGGGACATCTAATGTATCTCGTTATAAGTGAAACCTCGTAATAACTGTGTTCGTTATAGAGGGAGTATACTGTATTTTACCTTTATGCCAATAACCTCAGCAACATCTAAGTATACAATGTACAACAAAAATTATTACTTAAAATTAAACCCTTTAATATTCTGGGAAATCTTACAGCTAAACATATAAATTTAAAAACCACAGTAAAGTATTATTTCAATTTAAATATTGTATTTATTTTAAGTACTATATTATTAAACCACAATTGATTGTAATAAAAATTACATTTTACATTTGTTTACATTTCGATTTGCACTCAGAAAATTGTTTTCCAAAAAGGGATTTTTTTAGAATAAGTTGTTGTTATAACCTATAGTTGATAATTAATTGGCCTAACTATAACATAGCAGCTATAAGTATAACAACTATAGGTCATAACAACTACTCCTTATACAATTTACTATTTTTACTGGGAATAAGCCACAATTTTCCTGTATAAAATAAGTTTGTTAAACATTTCAAATATCACTTCTGAAGTGGAAATCGAAATATCAAATAAACTTATTTTAAAGTAAAATTGTGGCTTATTCTCAGTAAAAATAGTAAATTGTATTAAAGATGCTACAAGAAAATATCATCAGAACAAACAAACAACTCCTTGCTTTAAACAACATCTCTTTTTGAAAGCTGTTTCTGGAGTAGAAATTGAAATGTCAAAAACAAACAAAATGTATTTTTTACAATAAATTGTGGTTAAATCCATATAAATACAATATTTAACTTAAAGAGGCCACAACAAACAGTTTCAGAACCTCTAATTTCAATGTTATGTAGGGCTTTTGGTTTATTAATACTTCAAAAAGTAGTAAGTATAGATTGAAGATAATATTCATTAACTATTCTTTATAATAATATTCTTTTAATATTCAGACATGTTTCACCTAAGTTTGGATAAAAAATGTCAAAATTGCACTCATTTCCACCTTCAAAACATTAAGGAAATTGTTATTGTCATATCTAATCAAAAGTATGTGGTATTTTAAATAATTTTACTTGCTTAACAGTATTTCGCCTTTTTATGTTTTTATGTATTATGTGAAAATTTGAATATAAAAAGAAAAAATATATCTAGATTTAGCAATATTTAAATAGCAAAATAAATGACCATATATAGTAAAGACAAAAATAAGTTATAAGCATCTTTAAAAATAACTAGGTATTTGTATCACTATTTGTTTATACTGAATTCCACTGTTTTATTACTTTTTGT
This sequence comes from Diabrotica undecimpunctata, assembly GCF_040954645.1. NCBI lineage: Eukaryota > Metazoa > Arthropoda > Insecta > Coleoptera > Chrysomelidae > Diabrotica > Diabrotica undecimpunctata. The sequence goes on from NC_092803.1 coordinate 182,402,352, forward strand.
AGTGAATTTGCCAGTTAAGACAGCATAAGATAAAAATACATGATTAAAACTATGTAATACTGTATATATATTTTTAAAGAAATGGCTCAAATAGTATTATTCAAAAACTTACCCATCTTTCACTTTAACGTGTGGAGAACTTAAATCGACACTAATATTAGGATGCTTCCTTTGAAGATGTTTCATTAAATTTGTGGTCGTTGATCTGTATGAAAATTCTTGCGAGCATATATTACAAGTAGCTATAAAATCCGATTTGTGAGTTTCCGTAAAAACGTTCCAAATAGCAGAACGCCTTACCGTTGACATTTTTATTTACTAAATATTAGTAGGTGCTTAAAATAACTAAAATATTAACTAAAGCTTCTTAAATTAACAACAAACTAAAGGTGACAGCACGGCGGGTGACGTTGAAATTGACGTTAATTCAGTTTGGCCAACTGAAAATAAAAATGGTCTTCGCCAATATACGCATTCAGGCCTCGCCTCAAAATGGAGAACTACTCCGGATGGAAAATACTGACGATCGAATAAGCGATGCTTGCAACGCGCATGTTACCGTCCAGCATAATTATAATTTCAATATTCCAGTAATGTTATTTGGAGGAATACACGTTAATTTAATTAAATGCGTTCGACATATTTTTTAATCATTTATTTATGGATGAACTTAAAATATATCTACGTCAATTCTGCCAATTTGGAATTTTATTTGTACTTTATGAGTTTACGGGTTTGGATTTATTTAAAATTATTTTTTATTCTAATTTCACAAAATATCTTCTCGTCCAACGTTTGTCTATTTAAAAATGTAATGCAACTTCCAATACTCAGAAATTATTCCTGCATGAAATAATTTCTGACCTAGTTTCCCTATACTTTATTTCGGCGTCTGAATCACAGGAAACATATCTGAAACACGTATGGGGTTACAACAGGGAGACTTCCATATTCTGGCATGCATTCTTTGTACTAAAGTACTGGAGAAGACTGTGACAGTTGCCGAGTTGTACAACGGACAAAAGGGAACTACCTTTTAATACATCAATGAAAATTGAGTCATAGGCTAAATATCTGGACCTGATCGTTTACACTGACCAACAATTGAAGAAAGCGTTCGCGTAGTGTTTTACTGCCTTACATTGGCCTTACAAGAAAATAAAAGAAAACTAATTAGGTAATTATGTTGACACACATATACATTATATTGATGTAGACATTGACCTATTGCCTCTGATGAATAAACTTTCTGCATTTTTATGGATCTTACCACTAAATCTAATCTTTAATTATTATGTCCAATAGTTTATAGTAGGTACAACGTCTCACTGCAGAATCATTACGTTCATAACGTAGGTAATCAAACTTACAGTTTTAGCTACATTTAAAATTAGTAGAATATATTGATAATAGGTTGCCAGCCAAAAAGAGGCTGCCAATATTTTTAATTTAATAGTAATTAACTATTGAACAAAAATTTTATTTCGTTCATTTATTTTTTAAATAAAAAACTCTGCTCATAATGTATATATGCATGTTTCTTAAATCGAATTAAAGCTAATTTTTTTCTTAACATGATAATATAAGGTTTTGTAGGAAAAATGGTCGCAAAATAGAGTTTCTAGCTGTTAAAAACTCGAAATATAAAAGATAAAGTAAAATAGACTTAGCGCACCTATGTATTTTTAATTGTACTTCTTGTAGACGGTAGTGATGGATGAACAATTTCACTCCTTGAAAATTCTTTTTTCATTTTCATTTGTAGCCGTTTGTGCTGTTTATTTTTCTTTTTAATAGTTTTCGGTAATAGATAAAAAGATAAAGCATCGCCTTTATCAGAAGGACTATCAAACAAGTTAACCACTCGCTTTTGGGCTCGTGAATTAATAGATTTTTTTCTTTGAATCCTTTTAGTTTTGATCTTGGGAGTGGACAACATTTGTGCGAAGAACGTGTTTAGCTTAGATGTGGTGTCTTCAAAGGTAACAGTTAGTACATGTCCCATATATCTAATTTTCTGATGTGTTATGAATCAAGTAATTTAAAGAATCATTATTTTCAGAGCTAATATTTTGGTATTTGGAAGTTTAGGAAATAAAGTTTTAATCCTTTTAGCTGAATATTGATTCATCGCTGCTGCAGAAGTACTCTGTTTACTTTCTGTACTTTTTTTCTAATTTGTGGAAGTGTTTGAGTCTTGCTCATTTGCTCTTTCATCATTGGGATTTTTAAGCTCGGTTTGAAATGGATTGAAAGGATAAATTCAAGTATCTTTGAATCCGGAGATACTATTTCCTGGTGTCATAGCCTTAGCCAAACTTAAGAAAATATTCGCCCAAAAACTGTGCATCTTATCGAGCGTTCAGGATTATTCATCAAAAAACGAAAAACCTCATTGTCCTAAAATGATTTGAAAGATTAGAAAACAGACTTATCCATAGGCTGTAGCTCATGGGCTGTATTGCTTGGCAGACAAAGCAGAGTAATGTCGTACTTTTCAGCCGCTTTAACAATGTTTGCATCTAAATAAAACTTAACACTATCAAAAGTCAGCAAAGTATTTTTATCTCCAACTTAAAACTGTTGAAAATGTTCGATCCACTTCCCAAAAACATCGTGTACCATTCTTCCTTTGGGTGTCATAACTATCTTGGCTCCAGGGGGAAGATTTTCTTCCCATTCTGGTTTGAGCCTCTAACCCTTAAATAATATGATTGGTGGCATGTACTCACTACTAGCATTGGCACACGACAGGTTTGTCACGTTTTCAGTGTACTCAGGTGCTACTAGGTGCACTCACTTTTTTGGCAAAAACTTCCTGTTGGTGGTGCAGTGTCAAACAGTAGCCCTTTTTATAGATGTTTTAAATACTCTGAGGCTTATTGGCAACATCCAATTCCTCCATGACTACCTTCAATTTGTCAAAGTAATTAGTGAAAATCACATTAGGGTAGCGACCCAAAAATGATCTCAACCACATACGCCCAGTTTTTTGTTTCATTGGGTTTAATATATGTGGAATATTTTTTCCTCGTAGAAAGAAAATTAACTTCTTTCAATTATCTTGCTAGTAATAGGCGTTACAACGTCAAAAGGAAAGTTCAGTTTCTTGATCAGATGATAAAATCTTATTTCTACATAATTTTCTAGTTGGTATACCTGTTGTTAAATGGTTTCGTAAGATCCTTCTATTGTCCGGAATTTCCGGAATTCCTTTGAAGCCTGATTGATAGATATTCCGTTTTCAATAGCATTCATGGCCTGCTCCATTTGCTTTTCGATCCATTCAGCTCGGAGTTTCTAAGTTATGTTAAGAGAAACGGATAGCGATTAGGACTTTTCTAGTTTTACAAATAACTACAGTTTTACAAGTAAAAATTTTACGGCAAAATGGGACCAGTAAGAACAATAATTTCCTGGCACCAAAATCTGAGAACTCAGTTTATTATGACGTATGTCAGTATTGCGAATATTAAGCAGTGGATCAATCTCATTTTTAGACTTCGTGCATTTTGAGAATTCTTGCATATTTTGGTCATCTTTCCTGCGGCGACTTTTGCTAGATCACATCTATCTATATAGATTTGTAGGATAAAGATTCTTAATTTAAAGTTAAATTTATGTTATTAAATGAAATATCCTCAAGTAAAATCGTCTGCGAAATTGCAAAATTTAAAATTTTTAGAAGAGGATTTAAAAAACTCTACCTACATACCTACATATAACGTATTTACGTGTTTTAAAGCTTCATACTTTGTCAAGCTTTTCTACCAACAAGACTATAACTTTCTAAGTATTATTTGATTCCCAGTAGCATTATCTTTTACATTAACAGGAAACAACACAAGCTTGTTGAAAGTTTTGAACGTGTTGTGCCGTCTGCCTACTTATTGTAGGTACAGCAGGAACATATTCCATTGTTTGAATTTTAGTTGTTGTTTCTCATCTGTAATCGAGATTGTGTCAGAGTAGAATGGAAATAGCTTAATTTATCCCAACAAATATTGATACAAAAGTTTTCATTGATTTTCAGAAAGTTTCAACAGGATAAACTCAATTCCTTTAAATATATTATTGTTATTATAATTAATAAATTAACCAATAGGAAAGTTTAATGGTTAAAATATCTATGCATTTAATATATTATATAAACCTTAAATTTAAGAAGAAAGAACTAAAACTTCGATATTGGTTGATGATGAAAGACGTCAATTAATTAATCTTCTAATTTCGATGTGATAGTATACGATAGCAAATTACGTAAGCACCGAAAAAATGTTTTGCCTGAACACGTTCTATAAAAAACAAATACAAAGAAAGTGGACATGGCGTAGCCCTGACGGCCAGGTTAAGAATGAAATAGATTTTATCCTTTCTAGTGATAGATTAATATGTAAAAACATCGATGTGCTGAACAAATTTAACACCGGCAGTGACCATAGACTATTTCGTTCTGATATACGTAAAGATAGAAAGACAAAAACTATCAACAATAAACCCTTTACCGACGGCAGACATCCTAGCCAGTAATAATAAGAAAACTACTAGCAAATACTTTTGAGCACAAGAATATAGACGAACTAGCTGAGAAAATAACTAAAGGCATACAAACAGTCACTAAGAAACTTTGTTGCAGAATAAGAAAACAAAAAGAAGCTAAACTAAAACCTGAAACTCTAGAACAGATAGAGAAAAGAAGAAGAATGAACAGAGATAACCCGGACTATAAAGCGCTCAACAGAAGCGTTAAGAAAAATATTTGAAAAGACCTCAGAGCTTATAGAACAAACCAGATTCTTGAAACCATAGAAAACAATAAGAACGTGAAATCACTAAAAACATGTAAATCCACTGGCAGGAATAAAATCATAAAGATAAAAGACGACCGTGGAACATTGTGCTCGCATAAGGAATAGATCGTTAGAGAAATCCAAAAATTTTATGAGTAGCTGTATACTTCTACTATTCCGAACCCCGGTATACCAACAAAACATATCTTAAATGTGGCCTCCCTAAAACAAATGAAAATGGGAAAACACCGGGAGAAGATAAAATTATTTCAGATATGCTAAAAATGTAAGGCACTGCATTAGAAGAGGCAATAAGAGCATTACTGAATAAATGCTTATTGGAAGGACAAATACCAAAAGCATGGAAAAAGTCATCCTACTCCGTAAAAAAGGGGACGCCGCAAATATAGAAAACTACCGACCAATAAGCGTATTGTTACACCTTTACAAACTACTAACCCGAATAATAACAAATAGATTGACAGCTAAGCTAGATGCATACCAACCAGTGGAGCAAGCAGGCTTTCGTAAGGGTTTTAGCACTATCGATCACTTGCAAACAATCCGAACAGTTATTGAAAAAACAACCTACCACTACATCTGGCATTTGTCGATTATCACAAAGCATTCGACAGTATCGAGAAATGGGGTTTCTTAACAGCATTGTACGACGCCAGAATAGATTCAAGATATGCTGCCCTCCTTAAGATGATACTACTTTTCACGTAAAAATAGATGATGATCTGGAAACTATAAAAATAGACCTTGGCAAAGGTGTGAGACAAGGCGACACCATCGTACCCAAGTTATTTACTTTGGCATTAGAAGATGTCTTCAAAAAACTAAATTGGACCGAAAAGGGATTAAAAATAGGTAAAGTATATCTTAACCATTTGCGTTTCGCAGACGACTAATAATCACAGATATCCATGAACTAAAATCAATGCTATAAGATTTAAATCACAAATCGAATCAAATAGGATTAAAAATGAATCTCGACAAAACAAAGATATTAAGTAACAGCCTAGAAAACATCACAATAGATAACATCAATATAGAAAAGATAGAACAATATATAATATATATATATATATATATATATATATATATATATATATATATATATATATATCTAGGACATGCAATTAAAAACGAAAAGGAAAATCAAACTCTAGAAATTAAAAGAAGGACACAATACTACCAGTTGCAACTTATGGATTGGAAAATATGGCAATAACAAGAAAAATGGCAGAACAATTAAGAATAACTCAACGGGCCATGGAGAGGGCCATATTAAATATAAGCCTCAGAGACAAAATTATCGAAATACGTCGAAGAACTAAAGTAACCGACATCATGGAAAAAATAGCGACATTGAGATGGCACTGGGTAGCACAGGTAGCAAGACAAGACACCAACACATGGTCTCATAAAGTGACATTCTGGAGACCTCAAGAAACAAAAAGAAGCGTGGGAAGACCCAAAAAGAGACGGATAGACGATATAACAGTTGTAGATGGAAAGCAGAGGATGATAATTGCAAAAGATAGAAAAGCGTGAAAGCAATTGTAGGAGGCCTATGTCCAACAATGGATAAATGAAAGCTGAAGAAGGGAAGAGAAGAGTATACGATAAATAGGCGAGATATTCGTATAGAACGTGAACGATTGTCGAGGACCAGATAATGGTCTAAAGAGCGTCGTGATATATGATTGTCCTACTGAGGACGAGATTATTGTAATGCGATAACTAAGATGAGATAAATTCTACGTAGAGAGACCGATATGACTGTATACGGAGGATTGCGATGTGATAGTATACGACAAATAGGTGAGATATTATTCCTAGAGAGCATGAACGATTGTCGAGGGCCAGATAATGGTCTAGGGAGCGTCGTGATATGTGAAAAACAAGAAAATGTTTTATGATTAATAAATTGAATATTAAAAAACCAAAGGGCGTCTATGCTAGTTTTGTAAGCAGGCACCTTAAGGTGCGTCCACATATGTTCCGAATATCGTCTCGAACCCCGTCGCGTTCTTCAGTGTGGACGGAGTCATGCAACCGCGTACCGTACCTCGACGCGTCAATGACGTACACCGAAGCGTTCCACAGGCTGTCGGTAAAATGCCTTCCCATTAAAAGAAACGTGAGCGCGACGATCTACACCGTGAATTCATGTCTGGACTCGCTTGCGAATCTTCTATCGAATTTCCAGTCATTTCGGTCTGTTATTTTGAAGGTGTTTCAAAATTAAGTGTATCAAAATGGAATGGACTGAGGAAAATAGTCTCAAGCCAATGATTTCAATACAATTTCTCCAACCATATTCTTTATAGAAATGCCCAGTTTGGACTTAAATTAAATCAGTGCTAAACATAATTATTTTCAGAACAGAACAGAGATAGCTTTTCTCCATTTTCTATCTTTTTGACCTATTTTTGGGCCCACTAATGTGATCAAAAATTTAAAGTCGGAAGGCGACATCCTTGTGAAATTTTTATACACGACTGAAATTTTAAATTCAAAAAATAAGTGATTGCCGCCATATTTCTCCCTACTTTTATACATTTGTGTTTCCCACCACCTTTCACGAGTATTTTTTCTAATTAGAGTATTCCTTCTGTTAATTGATGCATAAGAAGTAGGCTACTGTAGCAATCTCTATCTTGCAGATGCGGATTCAACTCAATTACTGATGGAACGCCAAAATGTTTGGTACGAAATACGGAACGGTATTCGATTCATTACTTATTTCAATGTCCCCTGTAACAACGTCGCAAACTTCTGGTGATCGCGTCGATGTACGCGACGACGTTCGAGAAGGTATTCGGAGCATATTATGTGGACTCACCTTTACACCCTATCACCCGGACTGAACACGTATAAAATTGCTACAGTGTAATATGAAAAGAAATATAAAACTTAAAAAACTGATTCGATCGACACTTCAATTGAAAGTTTGTTAGTTAGATAAATAAATCTTTAATGTTTCTATTAAATTTCATCATCATCAACATCAGTAGCTCGACAACCCTTTCTGGGTCCTGGCTTGTTCTAGGATTTTTCGCCATTCTGTTCTGTTCCTTGCTTTGTTTTTCCAGTAGGTAATCTTAAGTGTTTTCAGATCTTGTTCCACTTGTTCCATGTATCTAAGTTTGGGTCTTCCCTTTGACCTTCTTCCTACTGGTGTTTGCCTCATAAGATGTTTTGGTGTTTCAGTCTCCAACATTCGTTCAACATGGCCCATCCAGCGCAGACGTCCAATCTTTATGGATGTTATGATCTCGGGTTCACTGTATGCTGTGTATAGTTTAAAGTTATATCTTCTGCGCCATATGTCATTTTCCTTTACCCCCTTATATATGTGTCTAAGGATTTTTCGTTCAAATGTGCCTAATAGGTTCTCATCGCTTTTCGACAGTGTCCATGTCTCTGATCCATATACAAGGACCGGTTTTATCAGGGTCTTGTATATTTTGCATTTGGTTTTTCTTGTGATGTTGTTAGATCTTAGATGTTTAATTAGTCCATTATATGTTTTATTAGCGATATGTATTCTTCTCTTAATTTCTTCACTGACATTGTTATCTGCGGTAACTAGTGAACCTAGGTATGTAAAATTTTTCACGCTTTCGATGTTATAGTTTCCTATTGTCAGATTCTGTAGGTTTCTTTGGCCTGTCGATTTACTGGCCTTCATGTATTTGGTTTTTATTTCATTAATGTTTAGGCCACTATTTTGTGCCGCTCTTTCTATCGCATTAAATGCTTCTATCATCTCTCTTTCGCTTCTAGCTATGATATCAACATCATCTGCAAATGCCAATATTTGTACACTTTTTGTTATTATTGTTCCTCTGGTGTTGACTTTTGACTCCCTAATTATTTTCTCTAATGTGATGTTGAATAGAATACAGGATAGGGCATCTCCCTGTCGTAGGCCCGTTCTCACATGAATTGTATCTGTTAGTTCGTTTTGAATTCGAATTTTTCTTTGTACTTTAAGTGTTTCTTTTATGATATCATTGAGTTGAGTTGGAATATTAAACTCTTTCACTCTCAAAGTCAATGAAAAGATGATGTGTGTCTATATTAAATTCACTAGTCTTTTCCAAGATTTGCCTCAAGACGAAGATCTGATCTATTGTGGACTTCTGCCTGCGGAAGCCACATTGATATCCCCCAACTATTTGTTCCGCATATGGTCTCAATCGGTCATACACAATATTTGACAGTATTTTATATGCCACAGTCAGTAGCGTTATTGCCCGGTAGTTTTTACATTGAAGCTGATCTCCCTTTTTATGTAGTGGAATAATTACTCCGGTATTCCAGTCTTGTGGCAGTTGTTTATTATTCCATATGTTCACTATTGTTCACTATTATATTCACTATTAAATTAAACTTAAGTTCACTATTAAATTTCAACAAACGTCAAATATAACATATTTATACTTCTAATATTTTATAAAGTCAATAGAATGTGGCACTAAGAAAAAATTGCGTACGATCGAAAAAGAACTTGCTGGAAATACATTTAGTTACACCTGAAACATATCAACATTATTACTGACAAAGGAAGTTGTTGATAAACCAAATCATACTATATATTAGGCAAATACTAAAGAATTTACTCAAAATTAGAATAATAAAACAATTCATTATTTAAATAAAGTTGATTCATAGCAATATTAAATAATCCATCTGGCAATCAAACTAATTTTATTAAATTTTTTAAGGTTGATTACACCTGTTAAAATAATTGTGTCATCAGCTAAAATATAAAATAAGTCAGTGAATTGGATGCTTAAATGAGAAATTGAAAACATTTTTATAACTAACTGAATTTTTTGACAGGAATTACAATTTATGCTTTTTTTATTTTTTAATTACCGTTATAAATCTTGTAAAGTTGTTAGCGAAATATTCTTTTGTACATTATGTATGTTGAGTAAATGTCTTGTTGCTAAGTAAAGTGTGATTTATCATCATTTTTAAATAGAAAAATTCCGGTGCTGAATTCGAAATCGCGATCCAACCAAGGTCTAGTGGATAAGGTACTGCTCTGTCTCGTACGTGATAAAGGCGATTTGTACAGTTTTTCTTGCAATATAAGTTGCTGATACAAAAAAGCAAGGCGAAGGCTACTTGGCGAAGATGATAAAAAAGGAAAGAATATCTGGAACATATAATAAGAGGTAGCGTAGCAGATAGTGGATACTACAGTTAATACTCAACGGAAAGGTCGAGGGAAGAAGAGGAATGCTAGGAAAAAATATTCATGACTGCCAAACTTTAGTCAATGAACTGGCTTATCATCAGCAGATGAACTGTTAAATGCCGCGCAAGATGTGGAACGATACCAGCAAATAGTCATGGAAGTTGCCCACACCTAATTTGGGCACGGTAATCAAAGAAGAAGAAGAAGATAGAAAAAAGGAATTATCATGAAATAACTAAGAAAATAATAAAGAATGTGGGAAATGTTTTAGCTTAAAACAGACGTAAAACATCAAATATAAAACACATTTTTTCGTTTTTTCTTTGTAGAATAAGAACTATTTTAGGTTTCTGAAATTTTATTTTACTTTATTATAGTATTAAATAAAAATGATCCCATTGCTGTACCTAAAAGTACCATTATTGAATTTAGAAAACAATACAGGAAAGCCCTTAGACAATGATGGCTTTCCATTTATGTTTATAAAAAATTCTGGTAACTCCCAACAAGTTATGTGGAAACTTAAAAACGTGGAAACAATATTAATGGTAACAGACATAAAAATAATACCACTGATAATTCTAAACTTAAGGTAGATAGTTTTAACAGGTTAAGTGCCATGAGAGGCCAACACGGCGGCTTCTCGAACTCTTTTAAAATACACGGGGACATTTCGAGCCCGGCCAGATGGTCTAGAAAGCATACTTTGCCTGTGCTTCTGAGATGTCAACGAGGATCACATGGCCCATAATATTTATAAGTAACAATTTGCGTAATTAAATTAAATTTAATTAATTTAAAACTTCGATGTAAACATCTGAAAAACTTCAATTGGTTTTTAACTAACCGTATTTCGTTAAATGGCTATAAGTCACAAAGTATTGATTTCACTTTCAAAAATAACACATATATTGGACACATTACTCTACCACAAGGTGTAAGCGAGGCAAAGTTTCTGGGGGTACACTTGGATGCAGGATTAACCTGAGAACAACATATAGTTGATTTATCGAAAAAGCTTTCACGACAACTTTTCCTTTTTAGAAATCTTGTGTAAATGATATCTGGGGAAACTATTTTGGCATATTCATAAAGTGTTTGGACAATAAAGAAAATTGTGTTCGTATTATTTCTGGTCTTGGTTATAGAGCAGACCGTAGAAACTCCTTTAGATCTTTTAAAATTTTAACTTTTCCTGGTGTAAGTATATATTATGCAGTGTATATTGCACATTAAACAAAATATTAACCAATGCAATGCTCATGTAGATTTTCACAATTATCCGGTCTAGAAACAACAATAATCTTTTATCATAATTTGGTGGCCTTGGGAGATCCAGAAATAGTTCAATGTTAGTAATGAGAATGTCATGAACGATCCGTTCACAAAGATGTGATCTTTTCGAAGGCCCATGATTGATACAATCACATTCTGTGACCCTATCGTTCGAATGACCCTATGAATCATGCCTATGAATGAGGCTGTCTTTACTAAACGAACTGTGTGATTGCGACACCTTGCTCGGTCAAATTAATGCATGAACCGCGAACCGCAAAGGATCGTCGAAACGCTGATTTCAGTTTCCCAGAATGGCGAAACCCTTACGCTGCGCTGCAAAACTGTAAAATTATATATACATTATTATTATCATTCGAATTGTCGAGTCAATAGTCCCGTAGTCTGTTCTATTTATAAATTTATGGGAAATAAAATCCATTTTAAATGTTACATTATCATTAATTCATGAACATAACAATATGGAATTTGTAATTTTACTTAACTTTTTCAAGTATTTTTTTTATATTTTAATGATTTCTGAAGATAATTTGAGAAGTACAAATCTTAATGTCAGCCTAAAACTATATTTCATTATTAAATTTATAGTAACAATATCTACACGCAAACAACAATTAAAGTCGTTCTAATGAACGAATCCCTATGAACGGGTCCTGCATTATCAACAATTTATATACTCTCAGAAAGATTGGTAAACATATCAATATTCTCTACACACTTGACCTTTACACAACAAATTTAATTAGTCGTTCATATGAACGGGTCTTTATGAACGGATCATTTTAATGAATGACCTGGAAGACCCGGGTCACCGAAACGAAACAGCTCTTCCCATCACTATTCAAGGTATTTAGCCATTAAGTTTTATAACATGGTGCCAGCTAGACGGAAAGCTCTTAACTTTTATCAAATCAAAGCAAAAATTAAGGGATACCTTATAGTGAATGCCTTTTTTTATTTGAGGAGTATTTCTCTTATAATGTTAATTCATTGTAATTGTTGTATGTCTGCCATCTTTGTTTATACACTTGGTATTATATTTAATTTTATTATTTCTCTAATACGTTCGACTGTTGACTACTTTATTTATATTTACTTATCTTTGTATTTATATTTGACTTGTAAAAGTATATTTTGTATTGTTATTGCCAACAAATTATCTATCTATCTATCTATCTATCTATCTAGTTTTTATAATAGAAATATTAACTGTTTACTATTTTTTCCTATAACTAGCAAGTCTTTTGAATACAATTATTAACTTCATATTTCTAGCTTGAAATAAGTTATTTTAATACATTTTTTGGATACTCCTTTGCTATAATTAGATAAATTTTATTACAAGTATTATTACTATTGACGTGGTACATTTGAGGCTATTATTTGTGCAGCTTTGATTCAATGATTGAAAGCGTACATATTTGAACTATGGCAATACCCTCGAAGCTTTTGTTAAAACCTGTGTGATTAATGTGTCAGGAAATGTTAAAAATCCTCGATCTCAAACCATACCATATGTCAGCAGTTGCCATTAAGCGCTGTCGTCAACCCAATTTTCTGGAGCGTTGGCAGTAATCCGCAAAAATGGCTAATATTGACGATTTTAGAGAAATCTGAATGTGTTTCTACACGGTGATTCCATTTAGAAGTTTAGGAATGTTGAAAAAATTGTATTTACCTTATATTTAAAAATATTAAGCGCTAGCGTAAATTGAGGAAGACAAAAACTAAGAAAAATCGAACCCAATACAGTTCAAACGGGTTAGAGAAACCGAAAATCAACATTAAACAAAATACACATGAAACCTATGGATAAATATTAAGACCAAAATTTGTTAATTATTTTTCATAATTGAATCTTATTCGCCTTACTTGCATCTATAATTTAGATAATCATAAATTTAAAAAAGTAGAAACGCTGTTCTTTATCACTGATTCTCTAATAATTTTTCAGTAGCTCCGTTTTATGTTTGAAATTATAGCCTGTAACAGATCAAGTTTCAAAGTTTCCCCATGACTGAGGCTGCGTTTTCTCCCATCTTTCTTTGCTTTGTTTGTTGCTGGTGTATTGGTGTCACATGAGAAGATACGGAAGGGGGAAATCCCAGCAGAGTCCCAGATCATGAGAGATGCCTAATAAAGCCTGGTTTGCGATTAGGAGCTGCAATGGGCCCATCCTTTTCATTCACTCAGTCGTGCTCACCTCACAGAATTACAAAAGAAGCGATCATAACAAGACCATCACGGCAAAATACCACAGCTTTTAGAGGGGATATGTGAGGAACTTCCATTTGATTATATGAAATCAACTTTAACTTACAGGTTTCGATCTAACTATAGTCATTGTTGCTCGAATGATTTGAACCATAATCTAATTATGACTATCTGTTTATAGTGTTCAGCCAAAAACGTCATAATAAAGCTACGCTTTTCTCTCGGTTATTCACTGAGTTTATAACAAATTTTATGGTGTTTATTTTTATAGAGGGTTACGCAAAATGTTACAAAAGACATGAATCGCCATTTTTTCTTTCTAAAAGTCTTTCTTCACTCACTTTATGACAAATTTCGGTGAATTTGGACCTCATCGAATAGTGGAAAGACTTGAAAACAGATTTGGAGAAATACAGACAAAATTCTTAGACTTGCTTCATAGCACCTTCTACTTTCAGTGACAAAAAATAGATACTAGTGTGTGTATAAAGAGACTACTATAATATATCATAGTATTGTGACGTATATTTTGGTTTTTATTTACACTTATTTTAATTTATCTATGGTCTTTTCCTAAGAAAGTAAGAAATAAAATTTGTGTTACCCAAAGAGCCATGGAACGATCGGATCACAAACAAGGAAATAAGACGAAGAACAGGAGTGACAGATGCCATAGAAACAATTATGACCCTTAAGTGGAACTGGGCGGGGCACATAGCTAGAATGTCGGATAACAGATGGACACAGCGAATAATACAGTGGAGACCGAGACAAGAAGCACATCGAAGTAGAGGTCGTCCACCAACAAGATGGTCTGATGACATAAAACGGATCGACAAAAATTGGATGCAAACAGCACAAAACAGAAATACATGGAAAAGACTGAGGGAGACCTATATCCAGCAGTGGATAGATCCGGGTTAAATGATGATGATAGTCTTTTCCACGATAAATTTATAACATTTTAATTATTTCACGCTACAAATCTATTTATTAGACTGACTCTCAAGCAAGCAAGCAAGCAATTTAATTAAACCCAGCCTGTGAGAAATGTTCACCCCTAAGAATTACGTTCGGGTATAAGAATTCATTGGAACGTGATGTATTAACTCGAGTAAAAACAGGAGTCAATCCACCGCGCTCCAATGCTCCAGACCATCCCTTTCCCCCCTATAGCACTCTGATGCGCGATAGGGGCACAACTATCAGCCAAATGCTCTTCATGTTGAGGTCCTGAGTTTTGAATTCGGTTAGGATATCGTGTTGAGGTCCTGGGTAATAGAATCTCAACATGGTTTCCTAACCGAATTCAAAACTCAGGACAAGTATTGTCGCTACATTCTATATAGACTGACCCTAGAATTTAATTTCCTTTATATACGTTTGTCCCGGGATTCTGAAATTCCATCGTAGTTCCATCGTAGTTCTCTGCGGACCGTCGACTCACTCAAAAAGTTTCTAGGGCCCCTCGTGACGTCAGAGCGCCACTATTTGGTACGTTGGTACGTAAACGTTTGGTGACGTCAACACATCGCCGTTAGAATGGAGATCAGAAGCCTAGAGAGTGGGCTGACGTAACCTACCAGTAACAACTGAGAAGACCTAAGTCAGACTTCTAGAGGGAAAAGACGTGCTTTCACGATTTTTAATAAATTTTATGGTTGATATACCTATCCCAAGAAAAAATTCAATGACAAAAATAGAAAGGAATGGCATCTTTAGAATTATGATAAGAAAATATAGTGCGTTGACTTAGGTATAATTTTGGCAAATACGTTGTAAACCCAGCAATAAACATAGCGTTGATTTAAGAAGAAAATACTCTAGCTTCCAAAAGGACCGTGTTAAGCCCAAGGACCGTTAATTTTGTTCGAGATATAGCGATTTACATAGAAAATTAGTATTTTAAAATCGTTAACAATTTTGAAGTGAATACTTCTTATCTCTCGTTATGATTTTTTACACAGCCCCGAAATAATATTTAGCGTGACGTGAAAAATCGAGACGCATGCAGTAACCTTGTGGTATACAATAATATACATAATATACCTACACGTACACTTATTATAAAAATTAAATGACGTTTAAACGACGACAAAAACAGGACAAAAAAAAACAGCAAAAATCCAACAAATGAACAGCCGCAAGTAAACAAACCAAAAATGTCAAAAATTGTACTTAAAATCTGAAAACGTCCCCAGGCTTATTTTTTGTACGTATCTCATTTCGGTGTATTGAGTCTAAAGAGTTCATAAAAATAACATGTGTCTTTACTTAATACCAGGCGGTAGCTGGTTTGTCTTTAGTTTCATGCCTGGAAGACAATGATGTTAGGTAAAAAGTATGTATTTTATCTCGCCAGGTATTAATGCCGTACGGGTAAAGAACCTCATGTATATGAGCCGCACTAACCAAAGCAAAGACAGAATCTGTCAGAACATCACCATCGATGGCTTTAACTTTGAGCGCGTTAGAGAATTCAAGTATCTTGGAACAACAATAACTGAAGACAATAACGGATCACAGGAAAAAACAACAGGATCCAGGTCGGCAACAGATGTCTTTTGCCATCCAAAACCTTATAAAATCGAAACAACTAACAAGACGTACGAAGATACAGGTCTATAAAACAATCATACGACCCGTTGTGATGTATGGAAGCGAAACGTGGACGATAACAAAGACAAACGAAGAGAGACTATGTGTTTGGGAAACAAAAAACCCTAAGGAAGATCTTTGGCCCAGTGCTGGATGAAGCATCAGACAGTATAGGATAAGAACTAACAAAGAGCTCGAAGAACTTTACCCAGGCGCCAACATCATAAAAGAAATAAAGTCCAGAAGACTCCGTTATTTAAAGTTGGTTACATTATTTAAAAACTAATATCTTACATTACAATTCTGTGGCTAAAGGACTAGTTTCCAAGCCAACTCACCAAACACACACACACACACACACACACAGAAGACTCCAATGGGCAGGACACCTCAGAAGACATTCTGACGAACGAACAGTAAGACTGGTGTGGGAGGAAGTCCCAGCTGGAAGGAGACCGCGCGGACGCCCTCGTCAAGGGTGGCGAGATAACATAGCAGGAGACCTAAGCACTATGGGCGTGGAGAATTGGATGGAGGTTGCTCAAGACATAAAACAGTGGAGGCATGTTGTCGAGTCGGCTAAAACCCACGAAGTATTGTAACGCCACGGAGTAAGTAAGTAAGGGTAAAGAACCATGGACTTAACTGTATTTGACCCATAGTTTCTGCATTCGTATCACAAACATATTCTTTTTTTAAAGATAAGGTATTTAAAATTTGCAATAAATCTGTTTTCGAATGTCTTTCTTCAAAATAATATCATTCTCGAATATGTAATTTGAAAAGAAACTTTAGTATAATTGCAATAAGAAGCTTAAGTTAATTGTCAACTATGATAAGACGCTTGATCCATAAAAATTTCAGTGTTTGGTAGTATGATTGGTATCGCAATGATAATTGATGCATGATTAACAACTAATGGTTTTGGCAGATAAAGACAGCATTTGAAACCCATCTTTCTACTGATCTGGCGTGGAACATCGTTATGCATTTTTCTTTATTGGAAGGTACTTTTGCTGCACAGTGTTTGCTGTCAAACCAACCCTCTAATAGAGTCTCGTATGTGTGGAACTACCGCTCATCTATACATATGCGTAGGCGATCGGATTCCATCATTATCTGCCTCTTGTTTATTTTCTTACCTAAATCATATGCACCGCAAACACGTCCACAAACTGGTTCTGCCGCACTTAATTCCAGTGTCATCTGCATTTAGTTTACGAAGCAGATTGTCTTATGTCCGCACCAATTGTTCTTTATACATAGCGTAATTAAACACTAAAACAACACGCACTATTAAACTTTCCAGAAACGCCAATGTCACTTCTCTTAGTTTTTGTAAGTTATGAATTATTAATAATTTTTCAAACGGTTGAAATTGGTGTCCGAGTCCGAGCAGCAGTTTCTTCTATAGCTGCAATTTTTCTCATTTGCCTATCGGTTAAAGTTAAAAAAACATTAGTAACTATTTATTTCGCATTAAATAACACTAAATGACCCTTTTGATTCTTGCCCTTGAATGGAAACAGCCTCTTCTAAATGACAACTTTCAACGACGGGTTCAACAGGAGCTTCTTCTGTGTTATTGTTACTTCAATTCCTCAGACCTGACGCCGTAATATAACAATATTTCGCTAAATATTACAACTTCTAACAACTTGTTCACTCAAAGGACATTTTACAACTGGTGGTTTTAAGAATTTTTAGAATTAACAACCTAAAAAATTAGCAGAATTATTTAATTAGGATTTTCGGTCCTGATAATTTACAAATTGTCAACAATAGAAAAATAATAAGGGGGATTATTTTTATTACTTTACCATTATTTTTAAAATGCCGGGCCGCTAGGATAATGAAGGCACTTTTACTTCTAAGGCTCGCTAACGAAAAATTGCAATATACTTTCCCTGTATTTTGTAAATACAACTACAGTCCGCTCACCGCTTATGATAAACGACGGTCCTTTATCAAAAATATGCTAGTGGTAAAATTAAAAAATTTTACAACCAATTTACCTCTCGCTGTAGCGTATTAATCCACTCTTTATAAAGTGACTGTCAGAAATAAATGGACCACTGTGTTTATGCTCGCCCCAGCTTTGCTTTGCAATGAAAATTCATCACAGACGACTAATGGCCCAAAATGCATTCCGTCTATTCTCGTTAAATCCATTCATATTTAAGCAACACTATATCATGGGATTTGGACTATTTGGAATTATTTATCTTGGCGAAATGGTTTAGCAAACGTACTTAAACCGCATGCCTAGAGATTAGCCACATTAAAATAATTAAAAGCAAGAAGTGCAAATGGGCTATGCTGATATCAACAGATATTTCTAGGAAGTTACAATTAAGATTATGTTGTTACGACAGTTCCGTAAATTATATTCAATATAGAAAAAGTCCTTTGACAAAAAAGAAGAAATATTAAAAATCAAGAATGTTCGAGACCTCATGGAAAAAGTACTAAATGTCTAGTAAGGTCTAGAATGTCAGAAAATGTATATAAACACAGAAAGTTGTCAGTTTAAGTAGTAGTAATTAAGTTTTTAAAGTTAAGTAATTGTTAATGGTTAATACAAGATTTACTGAATTTGATAAATAAATGGATACGTCCTGACCACCTTCCTTGTTTTTAGAAATAAAATAAGAGTCAAAAGAAAGACCATAACTTAAAAAAGTCATACGAGAATGGCCATAAAAATGAAGTTACTAATCTATTTTGCAGAAAATAACCAAATATACTATAATAAATTAAAAAAGCCTACCGGACTGAATGGGAATATCTGCATCTTTCCAATGATCTGATATATCGGAAATGGTAAAGTCCCTATTGAGTACGTATAGTTCAACAATTGGTACTGCAAAAATCACATATTAAAAAAAGAACCCTTTTATGTTCTTATGAAGAAGCCAGAATACGAGATAGATTTTACTGGATCAGTTGTCGCCGAGATGTAGAAGATTGGTGTAAGAAATGCGATTTATGTATGACTGAATGGTCGTAAGCCTTAATATATCTGTTTGTCAATACCTTTCAGTGTTTATCGCTGATAATCAAGATGATTAAGATACTTTAATTCCTCTATTCTTGCTAGCCTACAGAAGTTCGGAATAGGAAGCAATCTTTTATTCTCCATCGATGATGATCATCATCATCGTCATAAGTGACTCGGCAATCCGTTGTGGGTCTTGACCTGCTCACAAAGAAGTTGCCACTCCTTTTGATTCGTGGCAACTTCCCTCCATCTTTTGACCCTTGGAATCTGTAGGTCTTCTTCCACATCATCAATCCATCTCCTTCGTGGTTGTCCTCTACCCTCTCGTGGGTGCCCTCTGGTTTTGAAAATGTTAATCTCTTCCTACATTCGTGATCTGACATCCAAGCAATGTGTCCAGCCTATCTAAGTCTCTGCACTTTACCGAATTTCATAATATCTGGATCGGTGTATAACTGATACAGTTCAAAGTTGTATCTTCGACGCCATAGCCCATTTTCATTAACGGCCCCAAAAATCTTTCTAAGAATTTTTTTCTCAAAAATACCAAGAAGTCTTTCATCATTTTGAGATAAGGTCCACGTTTCAGCCCCATATATCAAAACCGGTCTTATTAAGGTCTTATAAGCTATATATCTATATACATAGCTTATAAGATAAGATAATATCTATATTGAGCTTTACTCCACGTTTTATATTTTTATTTTTTAAATGTTTCTGGAGACTGTGAACAGTTCTGTTTGCTATTGATATGCCCCTTTTTATTTCGCCGCTTGTCGTATTTCTTGCGTTTATTAGCGATCCAAGATACGTGTGCTTCTTAAAGGTATGGCTGTTAATTTAAATTCTCTCTTGGATATTTCGGGGATTTTTAGAAACCAACATATTTCGTTTTTTCCTCGTTTACCACAAGTCCTAATTCACTTACCGCGTCCGCAAGCCTTGTAGAACACTGCACCACGTCTCTCATATTTCTGCCCACTATCATTATATCGTCAGCGAATGCGAGAATTTGCGTCGATCTATTAAAAATAGTTTCATTCATTCTAATATTTAATTGTCTGATTGCCTTTTCCAAAACAATATTAAAGAGGAGACACGCCGACGCTTCCCTCCTAGAGTTTTCTGCTTTAATTCTAACGCTTGAGCTTACGTTTTGCATTGTTAGTTGGGTCAACTTAACTAACTTAGGTGGGATCATAAAGTCTATCATTGCATTATATAATGCAGTTCTTTTCACACTGTCATAGGTTGCTTTAAAGTCGACGAAGAGATGGTGTATATGTTATATTCTAGTGACTTTTCTAAAATCTGCCTATGTTCTTGAATTTGATGTTTAGTTGACTTTCCAGCAGTAAATGCGCATTGATATTTACCAACAACATCCTTTGTAAAATGTTTAAGTCTTTCAAACAATACATTGCCGAAGATTTTATACGCATATGCTAACAGAATAATGCCTCTATAGTTCTTACACTCCAGTTGATCACCCTTTTTATGCTACGGATATATTGTTCCCTTTAACCCTTCTTTTGGTACCAGATATATTCATTCATATATTCATTCTGCCATATAAGTACTATTAGTTTATGAATTTATCGATTCCTGGGGCTTTATTGCCTTTCAGTTTTAGGATGGCATTTGCCACTTCTTCTCTTGTTGGGTCTTCACTGTATAGTTGACGTTGTAGATTTTGTTGATTGTCTTTGTTGCAACCTCTTTTAATATCGTTTATATTTGGATGTTTGCTGAAATGTTGTGCCCATCTGTTAAGAACTGAGTTTTTATCACGTAGAATTTCACTGTTAGTGTCTTTACAACTTTTTAATCGGGGTTTAAATTCTCGACGGCTATTATTTAAGGATTTGTAGTATTGCGTCGTTATATTTTTATCGAATAAACTTTGTATCGATGATGATCCCCGAAAGAGATATGAAGCTTGTTCAAGATCTTATTTTCAAGATCTTGAGGAAAGATACATCAAAAATTTGAAAGAACAAAAAAGTCTACGAATTTGCTCGTGAAAGTGTGAAGCTTTTAAATGATAAAGCCAAGGCCAGGCTTGACATGCATAATACCGAGATAACTTTCGAAAGAGGTTACCTAGTACGGATATACAATCCTAAACGTAAGGACGGAAGACTTTGTCCGAAACTTCAATGAAACTAAGCGGGCTCATACTCTGTCCTACAGAAAATAAACGATCTAATCTATCGAATTCAGTTTTTAGCCAGAAGTAAACCGAAGGTAGTTCAAATCGAAAGATACCTCACACCATGGAACTAAATCAACCTGGTGATTTCAGTCAGTCCCTTATAAACCAGTTATTTGAGACGAATAACTATAAAGTACAGAGCAAAAAGTCGCTTGACGAAAAAGAAGTATTAAAAATCTAGAACATTCTAGATGTTATAGAAAAATCCCGATATATCTTGTAAGGTCTGGAATGTTAGAAAATATATACATAAACACAGAAAGTTAACAGTTCAATTAGTAGTACTAAGAGAGGTTTCGAATAGTTCTGTCATTCAGTGAAAGTTATTATCAAGTATTGTAATATTGTGTGCTGTTTTAATTAAAGTGGTTAAAAAGAAATTTAAAAATAATATAGTGAATATAATAAATCAGAAATATAGATAAGGAAGCTCAGAAGTGGCATCATTATTTGTGACTTTCCAGTAAGTCTACGAAGTAGGAAATTTATTAATTATACTTTAAATATATGTATATATATATATATATATATATATATATATATATATATATATATATATATATATATATGTTCGAAAAGATTTCCGCGGTTAGTAGGTACAATTAAAACTAGAGCTAACATTAATAATATTATAAAAATTAACATTAAACCCATCAGTCTTCCGGGTTGAACTGCGTTGATTTTCATTTGGCCGAGCTTTCCACATCCTCTCTGATGTCTTCTTCAGAGCTTCTATGATCTTCAGATCTTCAGTCTTCCGAGCCCCCAGACACTACTTACTCTTGGTAGAGTATAGGCCGCTGAATATTCCATAAGCTCTTTTAATTCATTTAACACGGTGGATTAGTCAGTATTTTACGCCTTTAGGCTATTTCTTAAAGATTATTATGTTTTTTTGCTTTGTCTACTATTCTTTTCCACTCTCTCAGGTTCTGAATCTTTTCTCTCCAGTTTGCAATTTCTATCTTTGATATTATTATATCGTCTAGTAGTTGGTTATTCCATCTTATTTTTGGTCTTCCTCTTAGTTTCCTATTACTGATTTTCGGTTCGTTAACTTTCTAATTAGTGCGTTTTCTTCTGTTCTTTGTGTGTCCAAACCGTCTCAGCCTTTTGCTTTAATAAATTTTAGTACATCTATACCTTCGCTTATATTTATTATTTTATGGTTCACGAGTGTCTTCTATATTCACCTTGTTCTGTCTTTAATGGGCCGTGTATTCTTCTCATACTTTTTCTTTCAATTATTCTTAGTTTTTTGGTAAGACACATTGCTTCCGTTCTATATGTTATCACCAGTGTAACTGCTGGTCTATCTATTATTGTCTTTTGTTTGTTCAGGTTTTTGTTCTCTGTTTTCTTCAAGTAGTCGGTGATATTTTTGTATCTGTTGTTCCTAACATCAAGAAATGTAGAAGAATGCTAAAGGAAGCTCAAATAAAACACTATTAAAGGTAGCACGTGCATACAGAACATCATCAACAGTGGCCATTTAAGTAATCGCGGGTGTTACCCATCTACCCGATGGTGAAGGAGAGGGCGGAAATCTAAGGAAAAGATGAGCAGGAGAAAATAGTAGCTAGGAATAGCAGCATAACGTAGTAGCAGGAAGACTGGATAAATGAGCATAGGGCTGCCTGGACGGGGGTAATAATTCCAAATATCTCAGACTGGGGCATAACAGGGCACGGCTACTTCAGGGCCTACCAAAAGGACAGGAAAGGTTGCGGATGAAAACTGCGCAGACTGTGGAGTAACTGACACGGTCGAGTACTGTGTATTCGAGTGCAGAGAGTTTGATGAGGACAGAAACTAATTACACAGGAAGGTAGGTAGGGTGAGTGTAAATACCATAATGCAGATAGCAATGGGGGGAAATAATAATACTGGAGGCAGTATCTCGAGTTGTCAGAAAGAAGAAAATAGAGAGAAATCTGCAGTAAATATAAGAGGGAGAAAGTGTGAAAGGTAGAGAAAGAGAAAGATAAGACGAGCTATTCATGTGATGCATCGGTCTGGGAAAGAACCTACCGCATGGGTAAGTCAGATGAGGTGGTGTACTTTTGTTGGTAGGCAGGGAGCTATACGTAATCTGTGAGCACGATTCCTCTGGGGGGAGTGCGTGCCGGATGGTCCCTTTCACATACAAGGCCTGGTACGGTCTTTAAAAGATTTACCACCTCCTTCTCCTTTAAAAAAAAAATTTGTATCTGTTATCGTCTCTTGCATTTTATTTCATTCTGATTGATTATTAGACCTCTGTTTTTTGCTTCTTTTATCAACGTTTGAAGTGTTTCTCCTAGCTTTTATTTGTCACGCGCTACCAATGCTTGATCGTCCGCGTATCCTATGATTTGTATTGAACTCTGAATAACTGTCTTTTTTAGCACTGTTTCTCTGATTACTCCTTCTAATACGATATTAAATAGCGCCGTTGACAGACTTTCCCCGTGTCTTACGCCACGTTCTATAATGATGTTGTTTGTATATTCTGGTATTTTTATCCTTTTCATTTCTTTTAATAATTGGATAATAATTTAATAATAGTTGGATCCCCTTTCTTAAAAATTGGAGTGATTTGTCATTCTACACAGTGGCGCACCTAGAATTTTCCTGTGCGTGGGGGGGGGGGGTTTGGTTTTCGCACCTAAATTTTTTTATGCTACCTCCATTTTGATTCCTTAAAATTTACACGCATGGTTTCGTCCTTCCAAATTTTGACCATTAGTTTGCTATGTTCTAGGAAATGCTCTCCTCCGTTTAAGATCTCAGTTCGTTGTTAATTTCATCTGTCCCCGGGTTTTTTTTTTTAATTAAAAATTGAGACGTACAAATGCGCGATGTTGATATCTACAGATCTATCCGAGAAGTCAAAAAAAATTAAGATCAGATTGTACAACATGATTATATTATAGTGCATATACTAATCAGAACTGTAGATATGTAAGAGAAGAAGTAGCATCATTATTTGTGACTTTCCAGTAAGTCTACTGAGTAATAAGATTGTTAATTATAGTGTAAAGATATACATTTTAATATTTTCCTCTTAACTAAAATCCTAGACACAATATTTACATAAAACCATTCCTACAACATGAATTAAATTTATTTTCAATTATTTTTTGCTAAGAATATTGTAATATTCCTATTTTACATATCGGTTCATTGGGGTCAAACACGAAATGTTTTTGTATTAGTATGGTAGCTAAAATACAAATGCTCTTCAGATGAAACATTAAAAAAAAAGCGAAATCGCATAAGACGGAAGATACATGAATTTTATTTCAAACATGACCTTAACAAACAATTTTAGTGTAATTAACAATTTAACCTCCACGTGAACCAACATGTGGTTCTCAACCGAAATAGCCGCCCAGACTCCGTGATCCAACATATGGTCTTCAGTACTTGCTTCCACTTTGTGCTCATTGAACCTTTTTACGGTTCACGTATTACACGACCATAAGCTCCAGTATAAATATACATTTGAAAACTCCAGGGGTCACAAATCTATGATTGATTTTATAGCCACTAATAGAAAAATTCACCCAAAGCAGATTCCAGATATCCGAACTTTAAACTCAGCAGACGCAGGGAGTGAACACAAACTAGTACTAGCAAAAATAAAATTAAAATAACACCAAAACATTTTCTACAGGAAATTACCAATGTAGAATCACTGTTGAACGACTCTACAAGGGAAATGTAGCAAAGGAGGTTAGCACAGAAGATACAGCTGAAACAAATAGACATCGAAGATATAAACACAAGCTGGGAGCAAATTCAAAACAACATTGACTAAGCAGCAACAGAAGCTCTAGGAAAACGCAAAGTTCTACTGAACAAAAGAAACAACAACAATACACCATGGTTCAGAAAATAAATAAAAGAGAAATGTAAAGAGAAACAAAAGGCCTACACAAAGTACAAAACATCAAATACTCCAGAATCCCGAGACACCTATAGAAGAATACAAAATGAAACAAAGCAGTTGGTGAGAAGGACAAAAAATGAACACTGGAAACAGTTTACAAAAAGGATGAGAAGCGACTTCTATAGTACATAAAAACAAATATGGAGATTCATAAGAAACCAACGGAAAGAAATGGCAGAATTAAAGGAATACAATAACATACCAGCAAACGAATGGGAAAGATACCTGACGGAACGGTTTAAAGGAAAGGAAAATAATAAAGCAACACAATAACATACCTGAATTAAGACATGAAATAGAAATCAGTTTTCAGTAAGTAGAGATAGCCATAAATTCATTCTAAAATAGAAAGTCATCAGGATCAGACGGAATAATCAACGAGCTTCGAAAACACGGAGGAGAAAGTATAACCCTAGAGATGACAAAACTTATACAAAAACTAATATTTCACTGCAAGGTAACAGACGCATGGAGAAACAGCATAATGATACAAATATTCAAGAAAGGAGATAAAGAAGACCCCAACAATTATAGAGGTATAAATCTACTGCACACCGCACTTTAGCTTACCACAAATGTCCTAACAAGTTCCGGATTCAGATCCGGAAGATCCTGCGTACACGCCATATTTGTACTAAGACAAATCACAGAAAAGGTCATCCAGTACAATAAACCAGCATATTTATGTATTATAGACCTGACAAAGGCTTTCGATCACATCCAAGTCGAAGACGTCTTACACCTACTTTATAAAAGAAACATATCAATCAATATTATACAAACCATCAAAAACATCTACTTCCATAATCGAATATAGGCAAAGATAAATGGAAAATTAACACAGTGCCTACCAGTATAAAGCAGAGTCAGACAGACAGACTTGTTAAGCCCACTTCTCTTTAATATAATAATGGACGAAATAATACAAGCAGTACGTAAAGGTCATGGTTACAGAATGGGGAACAAAGAAACCTAAATATTATGTTAATCAGACGATGCCACCTTAATCGCTAAGACAGAAGACGAGCTCCAAAGATTAACACACATCTTCGATACAACAGCCAAGAAATACAATATGATAATATCAACAGAAAAAACCAAATATATGACATCTAAATACCCACTAAAATAATAAAGCAGGAAGCAAGGTATAGATATCTGGGAATATATATAACTAGTTACGGAGATGTTGAAGACGAAGTACTTCTTCTTCTTAAAGTTCCATCTCCTATCGGAGGTTGGATATCATAACGGCTATGGTCACTTTGTTAGCTGCTGCTCTGAAAAGTTGTAGTGAACTACAGTTAAACCATTCTCTAAGGTTCTTCAGCCAGGAGATGCGTCTTCTTCCTATGCTTCTTCTTCCTTGGATCCTTCCTTGCATAATAATTCTCAGCAGCTCATATTTTTCTCCTCTGGTTATGGACCCAAATATTCTAGTTTTCTTCTTTTTATGCTGTTCATAATTTCTAACTCCTTATTTAGACGTCGTAGTACCTCAGCATTGGTAATCCTTTGAACCCACTGAATTTTTAATATTCTTCTGTAACACCACATTTCGAACGCTTCTATTTTCCTTATGTGTTGTTTCTTCAATATCCAAGCTTCCATTCCGTATAGTAAGATAGAAAATATGTAACATCTTAGAGCCCTCAATCTGAGATGCAACTGAAGGTCTCTGTTGGTAAGCATTGTCTTCATTTTCACAAATGCTTGCCTTGCAGTTTCAATTCGGACTTCAGACCTTCAGACGAAGTACGAACAAAACTTAAAAGCAAGTAAAGAGGCCTATATTAACATACATGGCGGAGACAAGATCTGACACATCTAAAACGAGACGATTACTAGAAACAACAGAGATGAAAAATTATAAAAACGTTAAAATACGAATATCAGGGAAACGTCTGTTGGATAGGGAAAGAAGCAAAAACATAAGAACAGCATGCAATATAGAAGACATTAATGGATGGGTGACAAAATGGAAACAGGAGTGGAACGAACACATTAGTAGAATGGCAGAGGATAGGATAGTACGAATAGCACGAGATAAGTCACCAAATGGACGAAAAAGTATTGGCAGACCAAGAAAAAGATGGTGCGATAATTTAAACAATTTAGAAGGCTAATATTGAAGAAGAAACAGACTTTAAAGCCTACATACAAGAAGGAAGAACGAGAAGAACGTATTACATTTATTACATTGCGGTTTATGTAACACTAAATTGTGGGGCCAGAGAATCCCATACATATCGTAAGCCCAGAACTTTTTTGTTTCTTCATTAAGCGTGAGGAATCTAAAAATAATTAAAATGTAAAAATATCTTTATTATAAAAGAAAAGCATTCTTATCAACAAAATAAGATGAAAAGAATCTAGAATATTTTTCACATTTGTGAACTTCAAAGAAACATGTTAAACAATAAAATGCTATGCATTTTTTACAAGAAAAACCTAGAGGTTATATAAGAGATATTTAAAGATGTAAGAATATTTAAATACGCTATTTTCGACCTTCGCTCTTACATATTTTTTCGCTCCGCTCAAGCGTTAAAATATCTCAATTGTTAATCGCCCTTATTAATACACTTGTTGGTTAAATAACTATTATCCAGTCGTATCTTGTATGAAATTTAATTATCGTTCTTTTATTTCAGTACGACTTTGCTCCAAAATAAATTGTTGTATTTTGGTCTATGTTTTTGACTATGTTTTTGGTCATATTTAAATATTTATTAAATAATTTTTTTATTAATAATCTCGACCTATTTGAGACGTTAAGTCAATTATTATTATTGACGTTATCGCACAATTTTTTTCTGCAAAAATCAGAATGCCAGCTATCACAACCACCTCAAAATAGATCCGCTCTGGTCCATAATCAAAGGCCGCCTCGACGGGCTTATATAAAGAGAACAAAACTGTTCTAGAATCCTTTATCGGCATCGGCAGAAACGGTCCCTGAATATTTTCTGAGAGAATTCTGGACTTCGCTAAAGCACAGGGTCGTATTCAGGCGTATGTAGCACAACAATATGAATTAGTTTGTCATTTAATTTTGTACTATAAATAAAGATTTTTACGATTTCCTCATCTAGATTGTTTAATTTGCGTCTCATGTCTTAGTTTTTCATTGTCGTTTTTTGGTTGTACTTGTATAATAAAAAAATAAGAAGATATATTAAATATTTATTGTTCTCAATAAAGCTATTCTTATTTTAAGATTTTTTTTTATTTATTTTGTGATACTGTACACATATCTTCCACTTTTGTGTTTGAAAAATTATCAAGTCTTATTTACTTCGTATTATTCGTCATTTATCTTCCGCACTATAGATATAAGGAACAATTGCGTAATTGATCTAAAAGTAGATCTAAACAAAGTAATCAACCAAAAAAAGTAAAATAAACCTTTTACCACGACCGAAATATCTGAACGTTTCTATTTATAACAACTCAGATATGCTTAAAATAAATATATTGTGTGATAAAAATTAGTTAATGGAGCTTAATGTTATCTCAGATAATAAAAAAAGGAAACAATTAAACGATGACTATTCATTTTTGGTAAATAAAGCGAAGTTGTGAAGATATTAAACCATAAAAGTTTGATTTTAAGTAGTTGGCGACAAATAAAAATTAGAAAACCCCGTTTAGGCTGAAAGAGCTCCACATCTTTTTGATGAATTTAAACAGGAATTGTTTATTGGTCATTTTAGACATTAGGAATTTCCAACATTGTTTAATAAATGTTGATTAATTAAAGTTTATAAATTGTAATATAAATTGTAAATAAGCGTATATGATACTGCGATATTTAGTCAAAAAAACATATTAGACCAGGGCGAATCTGTTTTAAAATAGATGTGAGAGGTGGCACTGTGATTTTTGCAGAAAAAGTTGTGTAATAACTTCAGTAATAATAATTGACATATCCTTCCTCTCAATAGGTTGGAAATATTAATAAAAAATCTAAAATATTTAAAAATTACTAAAAATCTCTTTTTTTTTCTACTTTCCTTGCTTAAGTATAACTTTAAAACCATTCATTTTGGAACAAAGTCTTAAAGAAATAAAATAGCGAAAATTGAATTTTATATAAAATACAATTGGTTAAAAGTTTCAATCCTTGCTGCAAAATTGAAATAAATACAAAAAACGAGGAGAAACAAGCATTTTCTTACTTCAAAGTTTTTTAACCACTTGTACTTGGGACCTTCATAATTGACTAGAAAATCTGTATAATATAATAAAACTTTTGATTTGTTTTTGATAGCAACAATTACTATCAACAAGTCCTGACAGACACTTCGTCTAAAACGCCGTCTACACTCTCGATTGAAGTTCTTCGGACGAAGTGTCGAAGTGAAGTTAATCGAGGCGAGGTGACTCTACATACTCGTGAAGTCGAGTAATGTAATGTGACACTTCGTATTCAAACTTCGGGCTATTTGACTCGGACGCGAAAATCCGACACAGAACGGAAGTAGAACGAGGCGAAGCGAAGTCGCATGAAGTACCTGTCTACACTCTCTTACTAGCTGAACTTCGATCAACTTCGCGAGTAGTATAGTGGCCGCTTAAGGACTGGCAACCTTCAGTGGAGTCTTACATGCCATGTAATCTACTCCTGTTGTAACTTAAACATCATAGTTTATAAATTTAAAAAATGTAACCCAAAGTTAATCTAATAACATTTAAAGGGTTTTTACCCAAGTATTTAGTGGCTCAAAACATGTACATCCAAATAGCACTCAACGATCAAGAAAAAGGAAGAGGAAGAAAGACAGCTGGACCAACGGCAAGGGTAAGAGTGAAAGATGCTGGAAGTTGAAGCTAGAGAAGTGGGTCACACTGTATGAGTTAGATAGGAGTGAGTCAGACTGTGGGAAAGGAGGAAATGCCCGTCTGTGAGGAGGCCGTAATAGGAGCGATAAGGGTCTTCTACGCGCTACCTGGAACGAGACAGGGAGCCTCTTGGCTGATGAATGGAGTGTGGATGTGTATGAATGGAGAATGAATGAATAAAGGTAGGCACTTTGGAAGTGATGCCGTCCTTACAGCGGCCATTCCGCTTTCGGATCGCTTGGTTCGGCGTAGACTAAAGGTCGATTCAAACACATCAGTCACGTCTCGTCACAGTCCCGGCGCCGAACCGAACAATCCGTCATACAAAATATTCTTTATTAGAAATATGCCGCCGGCATTCACATTCATCAGTTGACGAACAGTTTCACAGCAGTCAGGTTTCGACACGTCTATCGCCCGGCCGATTTTATAATCTCAGCAATGAATTTTTTGGTTTTGCCAGGAACATGACGGCCGGTACAAGTGAACAAAATAAAATTATTGACGAACAATTAATAGAATGTGTGAGAAAATATATTGTTTTATATGATTTGTCGCATCTAAAATACATGGACATTAATTTTAGAAATAATATTTGGCAGGAAATAATAATAATATTTGCTAATTCTTCATCCGAGAAACTTTCCATCTTTTCAACAGATTGGTCGCCGAAGACTGATGCATTTCGGGTGTGTGCGAATAGACGAACGAATAGTTCTGTGGCCAGACGGGACCGGTTTGGCGCCGGGACTGTGACGGGACTGATGTATTTGAATCGACCTTTAGTGACGAAAGGGCATTTTAAAGTATCTTAGGAACTATCGCCGGGAGTACGAAGAACGAATCCTGCATTAAGGTCAGTCAGGCGACGTCCTGGACTGAGATGTCTTTTGAAGATTCCAGACCCCCTCCCCTCTATAAAGACGGAAAATAAAAAAAAAGATAGCACTGATGATGGAATATTAATTCCAAAAACGTTCTGTGATTTAGCCCAATAGGGTTTTTAATATTATCCCTTTTATAAAGGATTTTTTTAAATGTAATTTTTTATTATTAAAAAAGTTCTGACTATGTATATACGAAAATAAAACGCATCACGTGGCCCCGTCCCAATAACCGGGTATCAACTATCTCCTTTGTCACGCTTCACTTATTGTTCCGCTCCACGATTGTCACTTTAAATCCAGCAATGTAAGCGTTTACATTAAGGAGACTAGTGGTGATTAGGTGATGAAATTCAAAACAAAAAGAAATAGAGATATGCACCATAAATACAACTATAAAACACTTGTAGAGAAGAAACAAAAATAATTATTTTAAAAACGTATGTGTACAACTAGAGGAGCATGCTGACCGCCAAGAATCTAGAGAACTTTTCTTAAAAGTCAAGTATCTAGCAACAGAATTCAAACCGCAGACACAGATCGTCAAAGATAATAGTGAAAATATTTTTTTTTTAATTCTTTTAATAATATGCAGAAAACCAAAGTGATGATCATCGTTAGAATCAGAAACAACCAAGCGGAGATAAAAAACAGGGCAGGTTACGAAGTGGTCAGGATGCGAAGACGAGATCAGTCGACATATCACAATGGCCAGATCGGCTATAGCCAAACTCACAAAAATTTGGAAGAACACTCTTATCACAAAAAACATAAAATTACAATTTGTTCGAACATTCATATTTCCTATCGCCAAGTATGCTTCAGAAACTTGGACTATAAAAAAAGCCGATAATCGCATTTGAAATGTGGGTCTACCGTAGAATGTTGTGCATACCATGGACCGCCCATCGCACAAATAACTTAATTTAAGCAGAACGTATGATAAAAACTAGACTCATTACAACTATCAACCAAAATATCTTCTTCTAGTTCCATGACCGTTATCGATCGTTGGATATCATGTTGGCTACCATATTCGCTATCGTGACTTTATTGACATCAGTTCTAAATAACGATGTAGTTGATTTTCCATACCATTGCCTTAGATTTTTCAGCCATAATGGAGATACCATTACCTTAGGTTTTCAGAACCAAAATATACTGAGATATATAACTAGAAGAAGAGAAGACAAGGAGCGAATGATAGTTGAAGGTAACCTAGTGGGTAAAAAATTTAAAGGAAGATCTCCAGTACGATGGTGGAACCAAATAAAGGACATGACTGGTTACTCATTCTCAGAAGCAGAGCAACACGCAGAGGAGAGAGATAATTGGACAGAAATAGCCAAACAAATTACATGACGCCACCACATCTTTACGAAGGAGAAAAGATAGAGGAGGGGGTGATTAGACAGATAGATATAACATTTATGAATGATTTTGTTGTGCTTCCATAATAAACTATGAAACGCCTTCTGGTTAAACTTAGGACTTCAAAAGATAGTTTTAAAATACCTAAACCTACTTGCAGTAGGGTTTGTTGTGAAGTTCGGCACAGAAAACAGTGACAATCTCATTCATCAATGTGTTGCTCGTTTTTAAACGCTTTCCATTCGAAGGATGAAGCCTTCTCTATTGATATGTCACCAAAACACAAAACAGTCTCTCTTGGTTGGTAAGCCGATTGAATTATTTGAAAGGAAATAAATCTATGACAAGCTTTGTAAATACTGATACTAACCTAATAATATTTCAAAAGACGGAAAGCCTCATACAAGAGGTAAGACCCTTTTATTACTTGCCATTGTGGATATGGCCTAAGGTGTGTTAGAAGAAAGGCAGCCAGAGAAATTAAAAAATACTATTACCAACCAACGCAGTGAAAAGTCGAATTGCCGATCTGTCTGCCAATATTGAAGAACAACTTCATTTAAAACCTCAAGACAGTACATATTTTGAACATTTTTGCACGTAGAAAAAAGCATCGAAGCGACGTAACAAACAAGACACAGGTACAATGTACGATTTGGTGATGAAGAAGTTATAGAAGAGTTTTTGTTTTACAAACCACTTGATCTAAACAATACATCGGAACTCATTTTAACATGATTCATGAATATGTGCTCAAAATTAGACATTCCTGAATTAAAGTTTTTTGGTTTTGACACAGATGGAGAAAAAGCTATGTTAGTAAAACTGACAGAACCAGCAGCAAAAATAAAGAAAGTTGCTCCTGAATGCCGAAGTATACATTATGTAATGTAACGGGCAGCATTAGCTGCAAAAGACATGCTGGAAAATCAGACCTCCGTTTAATCAGATGCTGTGAAAGTTATTAATTTCATAAAGGCTAGAGAAAATTTTCACCCGTATTTCCGAACTAAAGTATAAAGTTTTAAAGCTTCTAACTGAAAAAATATATTGGCATGAACAACTTATTCTGTGATGAAAAATAGTTGTCAATATTGGCATATCTAGCTGACATTTTTGATAGACTCAACACGCTGTACATCAGTCTTCAGGGAAAAGTAAATGAATAATATTATAAAGTTTTATTACTTATTTAAAAATAAAGTAAATTTATGGACATGTTTGTGATCTCCATAGAAAATGTGTTTCTAAACAAAATAGGTTCAGGAGAGGCTTCTTTAGAATTGTACCCACAGACCTCCTGGTAATATTGGTACTCCTAAATCTTTAAAAACCTTCAGGTGGTACGCAGTTATTATAATGTTGGGAACACCAAACCTAGGCATTAAATAACAAACAATCATGAATTATTAAATTTGCAATTGATGTTCAGGGTGTGGTTTTAAAGTTAATTTACATTTTCTGAAACATTACCCAACTATACAACCTTCTCGTTTTTTTTTTTATGGAAAAAGTAATTTATTCTAAATATTCAAAATGAATGATTTGACAAGGATCTCCCTGTACAACACGCGACAATTTTTATTAACGCAACAATTAGTAACAATAAAATTTTTGTGTATATAAATATATAAATTTATCCAACGACTGAGGATTTCACGAGATTGTGAAATTATGAAATATTGAAATTATTTTCATCAGTTCACAACAGTGGAATTATTTGAAAATGTTGATCGTGAGGTGATCAAAGTGATTTGTCGAATTTTAAATACATTGTGATCAAGTGGAGAATTTTTTGTTTTTCAACTTCAAAAGTGAGTATGTTGCAAATTGAAAATATTTAAATTTAGTTCTAATTTAAAGATTTTATTGAAGATTTGATATCAAGGATTTTTACAATATCTTTTAATGACATAATAGGTGAGGTCAGGGTCAGGAAGGAACTTTTTGTCATATTTAGGTGAACATTTATTTTATCTTATTTATTTAGATCGCTCAATCCGTTATTTTAAAAGCCTATCAAAACTGATAAAAATGATAAAGGTGGTCTAAGGCCTACTTGTAACATTACAACTTTATCAAGGGATTCTTTTATATATCATATTAAAATTATTTAGCGTTCACGATACTGATAGCTAAGCCTTTGAGATCTGCTACTATTAAACTACTAACTTTTTCATGTCTGAGATTAAAAAATTTGTATGGTAATAATATTTAAAAAAATTCTTGCATTTTGTATTTTTTCTAAACCTCGAATATTTTTAAGCTAAAAATCAAATAAGCATTAACTTCAGGTGTAATAAAGCCAATGATTTTTTCGTAGTGAAATTGTCAACCTATATATCTCTAATCACCTGTTACCATACTTTCTTTACATTTATCCCTAGGCGGTTTTGACTTCATTCATTCTTCTTTTTTTTTCTCGTTGCACTACAACCCGGGGTGAGTCTAGCCTGACTGCACAACTCGCTTCCATCTCGAACGTTCGTCCATGATGGTTGGGTCAGTGGGTAGCCCCATTGTTCTTAAATCTGACCATATGTTATCTTTTTGTGAACTTTTTCAACTTGGTCTCCATTTAATTGAAGATCTGCATCTGGCTGTGGGTTACGATTTGAAACTAAAAATTTGGTTGGGTTTGAGTTTATTTTAATGCCGATTTCCTCTCCTAGTTCGTAAATATGATCAAGCAGAATCTGGAGACTTTCACTATTTTCGTCCGCATATCTAATTACATTAAATAGTTCCCCGTTGATTTTGATTCTATATGGCTCTCTCCCAAGTGCCTTTTTAATTAACTGGTCCGAGTAAACACTGAATAATGTTGGAGATCAAATGCAACCTTGTCTGACTCGTCGTTGTATGGAGATTTTGTCTTTGTAATTGTTACCAATTTTTACGATAGTAGTTTGATTTCAGTACAGATTTTTATTGACACGAATATCTTTGTCAACTATTTCTATATTTTTTAGCCTCTGCATTAATTTTACGTGCTGTACTTTATCGAATGCCTTTTCGAAGTCAACGAAGCATGTAAATACATCTTTTCTTTGATCACGGCATTTTGTAATAGGATGTTTAGCGCAAAAAGTGTCTCCCTAGTTCCCATAGCATTTCTAAAACCAAATTGGGTATCTTTGAGATCTTCCTCGCATTTGAGTCTAATTCTGCTGTGGACTACTCTTAGGAAAATCTTTAAAGTATGAATTTTTATTACACTTCTTAAACTCCGTTTTTGTATATATTTTTATCTTGAATCAAACCAATCATTCGCACATATGTCTTGGCTAAACCTTTGCTACCATATTTTTGTTTACACTTCTATCCTTCTTCAACCAAAGTTATTTATCTTCTGTGTATTAAACGTGACCTAACAATCTTAACATATTTTGTCATTTTATTTTGGTATTATATTTATTCTAACACTTTTCCCAATATATTTATTGTTAATTTAACTCTTTCTTTTCTTTCAAATCATCCCGTTATTTTTAAGTACTCAATCTTCATCACAAAACCAAATCATTTAAAGGCAGACCTATTTATCTTACCTCTAAATTTAACTTCAGTTTTATTAGATTTTGTGATACCCATTCCATAATTCTGGAAGTCTGTACCAGCTTGTACAGGTCTAGTGGATGGGTACCATATGCTTTTGTCACTTGGTAATCTTTAAAAAGTGTTTGTAGCTTGCGATCTAATGCCTCTTCGTAATGCAAGATATGGTGACTGTTTCAGGTCTTCTACTGCAGAAGCTGCAGCTCAAGTTTCCATGAAACAATTTCGTTATATGCAGGTGTCCCTTGACTGGTTTATATCCAGCAAGGAAGCCTGATA
Source organism: Diabrotica undecimpunctata (assembly GCF_040954645.1). Classification (NCBI taxonomy): domain Eukaryota; kingdom Metazoa; phylum Arthropoda; class Insecta; order Coleoptera; family Chrysomelidae; genus Diabrotica; species Diabrotica undecimpunctata. The sequence continues at coordinate 182,438,558 of NC_092803.1, forward strand.
CGACTCTGAGCTGATTTCTGCTTGTTCTCCACAGCACTTCAATCTTATTAACGCATGTCTGTCCAATATCTATTTTGCAACTTACTTAACCTGGTATATTTTTCCACTGAGAGTCTTCGGATTCAGGCAATTTCATTAATTCAAGCTCTTTTATTGCCGCTTATTCCCAGTGACCTAGTGTGAGTTCTTCTCGGCATTATCACACTAACCTAGAGTCCACCTTAAGGCTTATAAGAGCCCACATGGCCGCTAGACTATTTGTGGCTTTATTCATCCACTACAGTTCGAAAGCTTGTATGTTCTTTTGCATAGTGTAGAATTCCATACATTTTTACCTGGAACATAGACGTATATTTTTTATTAGTGTAGTGTTAGGTTCCTTATACAATAATAATAATGAATTCACAGTTCAATCGAAATGTTAACATTTCCACCATTACTGAATGTTATATGAAATATACTGAATGAATACTACAACCGACCTTTTTGCAGTTTTAGACTTTTTTGTGTACCATTATAACCTGACTGCAAGCCTGCCACTCTTGAATAGATATCTGCTTGGAAAGGTACTTTAAGCCTCTATCTGGGTAACATATCGTCAGAAGTTATTGTTCATTGGGTATTCCTGATATTATTTATGATGTTAATATATTCTGATCTAATCACTACATTGCTTAGGTTTTCTCGCAGTCTAAAATATTATATTTTTGCCTTCCCCTTATGATAATCTGAAAAGGAGGGAAGTCAAATAGAGTCTTCACAGCTGCTCTAGAACTCCAAGTTTCTGTGAACTCAAGGCAAGCAGGTCTTTGCGCCTTGAACTTTAGGCGAATGAAAGAGAAGTTTGAAAGAAAGTTTGACTGAAGAATTTTTAATTCTGTGACAGAAATGGTGGTAAAAATGGTGGTGAGAGTTAAGTGATAGTGGACATATCCACAAATTGGCAGGAAGCTGCTTACTTCAAAAGAAAGAGAGGAAAGAGAACTCGCAACGGAGTTCTAAAACGAGCTAGTAGCATCTCGGTGGGGTTCGAACTATCGCAGCCTAGCTAAGGCAGAGGGTTGAAAATCTTTGGTGGTACCTGTGAGTGTGGTTTTCTCGATGAATATGTGGGAGGAAGAATGGGAATCGGGTGATAGCAGGGCATCAGGAAAAATTCTTTGCCTTAACCAGCCCTTCCATCCTGATGTCTGGATTGACAGAGGAAAGGTTCTTAGTTGGACGCCGACCGCCTCGGAGTTGTAACGGGATGAAGTATCAAAAGTCTAACCCCTCGGGCATCTCGTCCTGGCACAACTTAGTTAGGGTATAAGGAACCCAACACTACACTAATAAAAAATGTCTTTATACTTTGCTGAGTTTGAGAATGGCCCTTTTTGATGCACCGTTGATCATCATACGCCTAATGCATATGTTTTTGTTGGTTTTAATACCATGTTATAAATCCCATATAACATTTCTATTTTTAAACCCCACATTTTTCCATGAGGGCTTCTGGACACTATTAACGTAATTACCGTTCTATTGGTTATTCGTTCTATCTGCTGATTTCAAGTAAACCTCTATTCTCTAATAGCATCAGAACAATATTCGATACTAATATTTCCCCAGATACTCTACGTTACTTACCAGATTTAGATGTGTACCATTTGGGCTTAATGGACGCAATCACTCTAAATTCTCTCGTCTGGTAGATTTTATGATTTTGGACCTCTGAGTGGATAACCAGGTCATCCGCGTGCCCCAACCTTATATAACATCCAATATTGCTCTTTAATATTTATCCTAGATATCTAAAGCTATTATTTTTTCAAAACATTTGACCATTCAAAGTTATCATCCTATTTGTATTAGTAACACCATTCACGAATAAATCGTTTCTTTCCTTTATTTATTAATTTATGTACCTTCATTTAGTTTTATACCTTCAGGCTCTTCAGGAGTCTCTCTGGTTGTCTAGAATTGGTTGTAATTCAGTTTTGGTAATTCCTGTTGACACCAGCATCTGTTGGTAACACGAAAGTGAAATTTCTTTGATATCCGATCTAGCAATAATAAGAATAAATAAGGATTTTTCTATACCCTCCTTTTTTTCGTCTTTTAGGGAAGGGGGTATGAAAAATGTTCAAAAGATACCTTGGAACTAGAAGTTGGGCACAGAATTCCTCCGCGTCACCACGATAATATTCGAGACCGCAGGGTTTTTCACCAAAAACACCTTCCTCGTCCATAAATTACCGGTCGGTCTTCCCTGGTTGGAGCATAACATCGATATGGCATTCATCTTATTTCTCATTATAAATCTTATCTCATTATGTTTATATTTCCACCAAAACCCCCTTTGTGTTCAGTGACCACCAGAAAATTTATATAGGTGTTCTATTAAATGCCTTTTCGTGTTCTGTTTTTCTTTGTATTACACCATTAATTACGGTTAAGTAAATATAAAAAATTATCTTTGTTTGGAAGACCAGATGCACGTTTTAATGAAAAATTATTTTAATAAACTTATTTAAATTTAAGTATTTCTACTTCCAACTTCTACTAAACAAACTAGCCAAGACGACGCCGATCTCGGCCTAAAAATTAACAAAATCATGGTAATAGGATGAAACCCCAACTTAAGAGAAACATAACTTTGTCAATACTAGGAACGACTTTGAAAATCTTACAATCGGCACGCCCGCGCCCACTTGATGCGCAGCAAAATTATCGGAAATGTTTTAGTGGAAGAAATAAACTCGGCCTGTAAACTAGGTACTTATCAAACTCACGTAGCCGAGTCTCGGCGTATTGCGACTTTTTTTTGTCTGCTCTCTGTGCCGATGGGTAAAATTTCGAAAGTCATTACTGGTCTTAACGAACTGTAACCATCTTCGACAACCCAATCAAAAAAACCAGAAAATTACAGAATTGCCACCAGGCTCAGATTTCCCAAATGAAGTTTTCTCTATCTCGTCATTTTTTATTTGGTTCTAAAGTGTTAGCCTACAACAGCGTCTCCAAAACCCCATTTCTATTGAGAGTAGCTTCTTTTTTAAACATTCTGTCATTTATAGGTCAAACTGGTGACAGGTGTATATTTTCAAAACTTTTTAGTGTATAAAATTTGTATTAAAATTTGCTAAGTACTTTCAGCATGTCACATGTCATTTTTAAAGCTTCCTATAAAGAATAATACTTTAAAAGTATATATTAATTACAAAGATTAAAAACTGACGTCTTATAGAAAATTATAAATACCTCATAGAACAGTAATTGCCAACACAGAACACATTAAAAAGACATATTAAAAGATTGTTCGTTTTAAAATTTAATAAATTAAATTTTAATCCCTACAAAAAATGCTTTGGCCTTTTAATGTGTTTTGTGTTGGTAATTACTTTTCTCTAAGGTATTTATAACATCCTATAAGAGGTTTTTTTATATTTGTAATTAATATAAAAATTACGCTTAAAGAATTGTTCTTTATAGGAAACTCTGAAGATGGTATGTGACATGCTGAAAGTACTTGCAGATTTTAATAAAAATTAATACACACTATCAAGTTTTTTGAAAATATACACCTGTTGCCAGTTTGACTTATATTTTAGAAGTTTGTATAAGTCATACACATACAGTCCTTTTCCAATTCTGTCATTTACCAGACCTCAGTTCCATAAGTTGCGATGCTTTCGACTATTGTCTTGTATATTCTGATTTTTATATCTTATCTAATTTCTGTTCCACAGCATGTAATTGAGTTATTTTGTCACTTACTCTACATACTCTCCAATTTCAGTCTCACTAGTGCCCTCTTTAGTAATTATAACTTCAAGGTACTTATATGACTAATAATAATATTTAATTTGAAATTTTTATCCTTGACTTTTACGAAATGAAAAATGTATACTGCTCAAATTTAATGTATCTGCCAACTCCCCTGATCCAAAATTTCATATTGCTTACATTAGACGTTCTAATTTGTTACACCTACTACGGGAGATTTATCAAAAAACACCTTTTACTTTTTTCCTCTGAAATCTCGTTAAAATCAGAGCTAAATTGCACGATTTATTTACGAAGGTCCTTCATTAATCTGAAAAATAAAAAATTTGTAATCATCGGAGTGAGCCAGAATGAGATAATACGTTTTCATGTGTTGTATGTACATTTGAACACAATTTAGATAAATTCAAAAAGAAAACGTTAAAAATGAAACCAATGTAATTTGTAAAATGTCTACGATGAAAATCAGATAAAAATGATAAAAGGGTATAAAAATTGAATGTATTAATTAATAAGAGTTGAATTTAATTAAACAAGAACAAACCATATACATGTGAAAGCAGTAAAGGGAATCACTGCTTTTCCTTCAAAAGTGGCCACTCATTTCTGTTTTGTTCTGCTTGGATTTAATCTATTTTTAATCTTTCATATCATGTATCCAGAATTTGTGTTATCTTACTTATCTATTCTGGCCGTTCTGCATTCAAACATGTTCTTCAGTTACTTGTCATCAATCATTCTTGTTACATGATCAGCCTAGTTCAAATTTAGTTTTCCAATTCGGCAGGTAATGTCGCATATTTCAGATCTTTCGCGTTTTTTTCCGTTTTTAATTGTACCTCTAATAGGGATTTCAAACAGTTATCTTTTTGTTTTTCTTTGGATGAGCCTAATTTGTTTATTATTTTATAGGTGGTAACCCTTTTTAAGTGCATATGTATGGGCTACCAAGAAACATATTGTGATGTACGTTTGTACATATGATTAAGCAAACCAATAGGTATAATATATGTGTCCATGCCCTTAATACATTAATTATAAACTACCATTATAAATTACTATGAAGTACTTATGAAGTACCACTACTAAAGTGTATATACTCTTATATATGAATTCATAAACCCAAATCTTTCTGACATAACTTTTTTAACCTATTGGAGAAGCTTTTCTCAGATGTCAGACAATGTCCAACTCGCGTTTCTATCCTGAGTGTTACTTGTGCAGCCTTTGTTAAATAAATTAATCTACTTTTTAACATGCTTATGATTTTCTACGTTGAATTTATAGATTTCCACACTTACTTTTACTTTGCGAATGTGGACGTGTATCTTATTTTAATTTTGGTGGAATATAGACCGTCTATAGCATAGGTTGGAGGATACCTGTACCTAGGGTATGACAGAAAGGGTTTCATCATTTTTTGTTCTACATACTTACACAGTTCACAGTTAGTCGTTAGTAGATTTTATTTTGTTCGTGTTAATTTGAGCTGCGTCAGTTTTAATGCGGTTGAATATCCACTAGGATTTCCAGTAAAGACTACTACAGAGGGTCTCCCTTTTTGATACGACCGGCAGTTTTTTGGCGTGTCAACTTTAGAGCAGAAAGATTTCTATGAATTTTAACCCCAAGTTGTTGCATTCCGTATGTGTACTGAACTGGAGCACTCACATCTTTACTGGACATAGAGAACACGTACAAAGTAAATGTATTAGCTCTGCAGGAAATGCGGTGGATGAGAACTGGCACTCTTGACAAGAGAACCCATTTCATTATATTATAGCTGCAATGAAAGCCAACACATAGAGGGGGTGGGATTAATTGTAAACCGAATAACAAAGGGACTTATTTATTGTTATTATAAAGGGACTTTATTATTTAAGGACTTTAAAGCCTACAATCAAAGAATGTGCTATTTGCGCTTAAAAGGGAAATTCTTTAATATCAGTTTGATCAATGCACATGCCTAACTAATGACAAACCAGAGAAAATAAAAGAACAGTTCTTCGAAGACCTAGAGCAAGCCTACAGGAGATGTCCTGGACTTCTCCTGATGGAAGAAGAACGAGTCAGAGTGATCACATCTTAATAGATTCAAGGCATGGAACAGGCATTATAAACTGCAGAGGTTAGAGAGCCGCAAACATAGTATTGTTCTGAAGCTATTTTCTTGTGGCATTTTAAAGTAATTACTATTTAAATGGGAATAAGCCACAATTAAAGGTTAAAGTACGTTTCTTGACGTTTCAATTTCCACTTCGGAAATCGTTCTCAAAATACAAACATTAGTAAATTAATATTAATTAATATATAATACAATTAATTTACTAATGTTTGTATTTTGAGAACGATTTCCGAAGTGGAAATTGAAACGTCAATAAACGTACTTTAACCTTTAATTGTGGCTTATTCCCATTTAAATAGTAATTACGCAAACATAGACTCAAATCATTGCCTAGTGATCATAACATTGAGGGCTAGAATTTCAAATAGCAGTAAAAAAATAAAACTGATACAAAAAAATGGAATGTGCAAAAGCTGAGAGATGCGACAATTGTAGAACGGTACTCGGAAAACAATACCAACAGGCTAAGGAATCAAAATGTAAATAAACAAGGCCAGACAGATATAGACTCCTACTGGACCAGAATAAAGGAAGACATTAAAGCAGCAGAGAAAGATGAAATAAGAACAGAATTGTTTGCTATTTCTAACGTCTTTTCCCTTTTTTGTGCTTATCGGTATCTAAAGAAGGCTGTTCCGTATTCTATAGTCAGGGATATATTGTTGTCTCAGCATCTGGATATGTGTCTTCTGATTATCATCTTAACTACCTACACAAATCTTCCGTAGTTTCTCGGTTTTGTGTCAATTATATTTACTTTGCTTAGGTCATCAGATAATTAAAGCCATAAAAACTTCTGATGCTAAACCTTCTTCGAAATAAAAAAAGCAGGGGTTCTAATTACCTGGTCTTCATTGCCCAGGCTAGTATTGGATGCTGATCTCGTATCAGTAGTAAGTAACACAAATGGAGAACAAACTATTTGACGTAGTTGACTGTTGTAAACAAACCAGGGACTGCTTTATAATATGTCAGTGGTTTCACAACTGCGAAGAAATTCCTTGTATTCGTATTACTACTTTCTAGATGTTGTTGGATAAAAAATGTTATGTAACAATACTAGAAAAATCGGTATATATCAGTTATAATCAATCTTTTACAATTTTAGACCGTAAAAATTCGATTTAAAACGAACTAGAACAAAAAAAATAAAAATACCTACTTGGATAAATTACTGTTATCTTAGCTGTTTTCATCTCGGCAAACAACAAAAGGAGTTACACCAGATGCTTTAGCAACAACATAATGCAAAGTGTGAGAAATACCGGTTGGAAAATATTTGGAACAAGAGTAACTAATGTCAAACCAGCCCCTTGGCTAAGAAATGTGAGAAAATATATTAAAATCTTTTTTTTTTTTCAAAGATTAGTACCTTACATAAAAAACGAATAAGCCAATTCTTTTTCAAGAAATACGATTACCGTAATATAAAGCTTAGTTCCACCCTTTTTATCTCTTCCGATAACACCTCCACTCTCCCCGTTGACTTTAACCTTGAAACACACAACCTACCCTACTTCTCTCTAACTTTTTGTGTTTAGCGTTTATCTAAGGAAATAAGAGAGGGTGAGACAAATAGCTACGATTTTTAAAGGCCAGACTTAAAAAGTTCAAAAATGTTAAACCAATTCGTATTTCCGTTTTCAGCGTGTGTCGAGCCACATTAATCACTTCTGTCTACTGTCCAAGACGTTAACGGTGAAGGGATAAGTTCTAATCCTGTTCTAAATCTTACTGTCTCTCACAACATCACACCGGGGCAATTCAAAAACAGATGAAATGGAAAACATAATATTTAAAATTAATTGGAAAACTTTTCTAAACATAAATGTACGCTTATATTAATATAATTGGTTTAATATATATATAATAAATTAGTATATTAAAGCACATGTTTAAAGTACATTTCAATTCTTGTGATGACATTCTTCCAGATTTGCAGATAAAAAAATATTGATATTAGAAAAGAAACTATCGAAAAGATTCTAAAAAATATACTTACATATACATCTCTATTGCCAGACTGTATATAAGAGGAATCATCAATAGCATCATCTTCATCTAACTCACTGTTGTCAGAATCATCTGGCACTGATCTTATTTTCATTTCTACTGCCCCCATTTACGTAAAATCTATTTACACTATTTCGGAGTTGCCTGAAAAAAACTTTAAGCGGACGCCAAATCAGGCCACGTTAAGGTATAAATGTCTGTAATATTTTATTCAGCAACCATATGTGGGTAAAAGTCTTGTATCCACATTGTTTAACATATTACCTACCGAATTCAGGGATGAAAAACTTAACAAATAATTAAAGAAATATTAAATTGTCTCTTTGTCAACCATTTTCCATCCACTCCTGAATGTAGGTCTCTCCCAATTGCTTCCATCTTTCTCTATCTTGCGCCAATCTAATCCACTGTTTGCCTGCCACTGCTCTTATGTCATCTACCCATCTTTTTTGAGGTCTTCCCATGCTTCTTGTTGTCGTCCTTGGTCTCCATTCTAGAATTCTCCGTTTCCACCTGTTGTCATTATATCGGGCTACGTAACCTACCCAGCTCCATTTTATTTTTGTAATTTCTTCCACAATATCCCTAATATTCGTTCTACGTCTTATCTTGGTGTTTCTAATCTTGTCTCTTAGTGATATTCCAAGCATGATTCGTTCCATTGCTCTTTGCGTTGTTTCTAATTTTATAGCAGATTTTTTGGTAAGGCTACTGTCTCCAAGCCGTAGGTACAAACTGGTAGTATGCATGTGTTATACACCTTTTGCTTTAAGTTTACAGGAATGGAGGTGTTTTTCAAGATATATGCTAGTTTGCCGAAAGCGCCCCATGCCAGTTGTGTTCTTCTTTTAATATCAGCATGTTGATTTGGTTTTCCCAGTTTGATGACAAGACCTAGATATACATAATGTTCAACATTTTCTATGGTATGATTTTGTATTGTTATATTTGTCTGGTCTCGGCTTAGTATTTTTGTTTTGTTGTAGTTCATTTTTAAGCCTACCGCTCCTGAAACTGCATTCAATTGTTGTAACATATCATTTAGTTCCTGGATATTATCGGCTATTAAAACTATGTCATCTGCGAATCTCAAGTGATTTAAGTATGATCCGGCGACGTTGATATCCTTGTTGCTCCATTCTAGTTTCTTAAAAATGTCTTCTAGAGCAAGGGTAAATAGTTTGGGAGAGATGGTGTCTCCTTGTCTTATTCCCCGTTGTTGTCTTATGGGATTAGTTTTTGTGCTTTCGTCCAGCTTGATCTGCATGGTGGCATTTTTATTTCATATTAAATTGTAACATTGAATAAATCTTGAATATTTGGCCTTATTTAGAACACAAAAATTGACGTGAACCATCAATTATAAACCGAAGAATTAAAGAACAAATACAGTTTACAAGTTTTTTTTAATAACGCATTAACCATGCGTATTAAGATTAATGTCACAGTTGGTGTGTTTGTGTGTGTGTCTCAGTTGATACAATTAGTGTACATATATACATTAGTTTACAATAATAATAATATGTATGTGTATTACAATGTATGTTTTAAATCTTTTGAAGAAGTTGACAGTCTTTAAGATAAGAAAATATTCTTTGGGTATCTCTTTTTTCTTCTATGGCATCTCGTAGTGAGTTGGGTATGCTATATTTGAGTCGTTCACTGTTATATTTAGTACACTGCATTAAAAAATGTTTTCCCGTTAGAACACTGTTGCACACTTCACAATTTTACAAGTTTAGTGAAAGAAACTTATAATAATATCAAAACCAAAAATGTCTTAATATATTAAGTACATACATAGCATATTTACACACACCGAGGACATACAAATATTTCCTTGTCGTTAATCCTTTAGGCCTTTTGTTAATCCTACTCTATCTTAATCATACAAGAAACAGGCATGACCCTTTTTTTAAATTCTGTTTTGGTTTTGCTGAGCTATGAGATTCTGCACTAAATAAATATCTGGTAACTTTTTGTGTTGTCGCATTAATGATCTGTCGACGTTTTTTTTTTTCTTAATACTTTTAACTCCGGTAACTTTTAATCAGAAAACCATTGGAAATAAAACTTGAACTTAGTCCGTCACATGTGTCTGTCTCACTTTTTTGCAGCCTTTTTACCAATTGGTTCAATTTCTGGTTCGGCTACAAATTAAAAGGCATGTTCCAGGATTTTTGAATCGGCAGAAGTGATCTTACTACTCTATAAATACTTGTGCTGTCATATATAATTTTTGTTCCTGCTGGAAGTATTTAATACCATTCTTAACCCTTTGCCCTTTCATAATTATAAGTGACGGAATGTTGTTGCCTATGCAGTTGGCACATGCCACGATTATTACATTTTCGCCGTACTCTGGTGCAACGATATGACCCCCTCTAGTATCTTTACTAGCCAATACAATTTGTTGGTGATTCAATGTAAGCTGGCATTTTTCGTCCATGTAAATTTGAGCAGGTTTCCATGCGAAGCCTTTCTCATATAAAATCTGTCGAAGTTTTTCGAAGTAGTCACTAATAACTGCCATTAAATTTTTGGGCTCTGGCTAAGTTAAGTTTTTGAGCACAACGCTAAAAATTTCATCCATTTTTTCAGCATCATTTTATATTTTCAGCTCTTTTATGGTCCTAAAAATATATGAACTATATAGAGAAATGAATTAGACTTAGCTACAAATCTCAAAGCAAATTTGTTTTGACAAAGTTATAAGCCATACGTTTACCAGAATTACATTTTTTTACCAAATAATAAAAAACGAACTCATTAAAAGAAAATTATTAGATTTAATAAGAAATTACTAACCGTTTAAAGAAAACATCTTGATAAACGAAAAATGTGAAAAATCCCATCATAAAAACGACAACAGCTTAATTTATATCTCATAAAAAGTCTTCTTCTTAAATTAATACAAAGCGTCATATCTGAGAGCGAAATGTAATTTCAAAAGATTCTAATTCCATTCAAAAATAAATAGGACAGATCGTGGACTGACACAATCACGAAATTAACGTTTTAGAGAACATTTTCCTTTTCCTTAAATATACAAGTCTTTTAATTGGTGTATTCAATTGATGTAAGTCAACCAACAAAGCTACAATTAATTTTCTACAAGTTTTTTTGTTTGACTTTTAAAAATGTTAATATTTTTTTACCTAATCTATTTACAATTTGCGTATATTTTATACGGGTTTATTACTGTATATACTATTAAGAGAACACGAGGGAAAAGACCGGAAGAGAGTCAAATTAAAATCTTCGGTAACAAGAAAAAACTTGTATTAGCATGAGAGCATTTCTAAGAACGAGAGAAAATATTATGTACACTTCTGGCGAGCTAAGTGATAATAGAGAAGGTGTATCATTTTTTTTTCTTTATTCTTCTATATACCTACGTTTTGTGGTATGTACACTCTTCATTTCCTGGTATTTTGAAAATAGGGACTCACCTATTTTAATTCTTATGATAGTTTATTTAGCTCTTAGAAATTACAGATCTACATCAATGGTTTTGTTTATTTATAAAGTGCTACATATAATTCGAAGACATTTGTTTCTGAAACAATTTTAACAAGTTTTGATATTTGAACGAAACATTTAGCTTAGTAAAAATATTTATTAAAAAATTCCTTTATAAAAGATATACTATTAAAAAACTAATACTAAAATATCGAAATATTTGTCCTTTTATTCAATCGCATTTATGATACAGGTAAAATACCCCAAGATTGGCTGGAGTCAATATTCATCCCACTACCAAAAAAGCCAAACCCACAACACTGCAATGAGTTCCGTCTGATAAGCCTTATGAGTCATGCAGTAAAAGTCCTACTAAAAATCGTACATAATCGTATCTATAGAAAGTGCGAAACAATCATCGGAGACGATCAGTTTGGATTCAGAGCCGGCATGGGAACGAGAGAAGCCCTGTTCAGTTTACTAGTTCTCGCCCAAAAATGCTACGATCAACAGAAAGATATATTTATATGCTTTATAGACTTCGAAAAAGCATTTGATAGAGTAAGACACGACCTACTATTAGAACGTTTGCAAGAAGTCGGTTTAGATGGAAAAGACATCAAATTCTTAAAAAACTTCTACTGGAACCAAAACGCCAGAGTTAGGATCGAAGGTTTCACATCCGCAGAAGTAGAAATTAGGAGGGGAGTTAGACAAGGATGTGTTCTGTCACCTCTGCTGTTTAATCTTTACTCCGAGTTTCTATTTAAAGAAGCATTGGAGGATTCCAAGGATGGAGTCAAGGTGAATGGCGTAAATATCAACAGCACCAGATACGCCGATGATACAGTGTTAATTGCTGATTCCGACTTAGGTCTACAACGACTCATCGACAAGACCAACTCGACCTGTGAGCACTTTGGTATGAAAATAAACATTGAAAAAACCAAAGTGATGTCAATCCGAAAAAACCAAAACGTACCTCAACCTTGCACAATAAATGGGCACATTTTAGAACAGGTCAATAGATTTAAGTACCTGGGATGTTGGATCGATAGCAGCCTAAATCCTGATCTAGAAATAAGATCGAGAATAGAACAGGCCAGTAAATGTTTCGAAAAAATAAAAAAACTGCTTTGTGATTCTCGAATAAAACTCGAAATTCAACTACGTTTATCAAAATGCTACGTCTGGTCGACTCTTCTATATGCAGTTGAAACGTGGACCCTTAAAATATCAACCGTAAATAAATTGGAGGCCTTTGAAATGTGGATCTACCGGAGAATACTCAAAATTTCATGGACATCGCATACCTCAAACGAAGAAGTGCTGCATAGAATAGGCAAGGAAGGAGAACTTTTTAACACAGTAAAAGTTAGAAAAACATCATACCTAGGCCACGTACTGAGAAATAATAAGTACCAATATGCCCAACTTATAGTGAAAGGAAAAATCGAGGGAAAGAGAGGCCTAGGAAGGAAAAAACTATCGTGGCTCAGAAACATCCGACAATGTACAGGGCTAAATTTTGAACAGCTAGTAAGAACAGCTGAAGATAGAGAAGAGTTTAAAATTGTAGTAGCCAACCTCCATTGAGGAGAGGGCACTTTAAGAAGGTTATACTTTTAGGATAGCACTAATGATGGAATATTAATTTCGAAAACGTTCTGTGATGTAGCCCGATAGGGTTTTTTAAAATTATAGCTTTTATAAAGGAATTTTTAAATAAATTTTTTGTTATACATGGTATACAGCCAGCTACAGGAATTTAGTTTTCTTGTGGAATTTAGCTTAGTCTTAGTTGTTACTGCCACAACATTAAGATTTTTTTTTTGAATATATTCTTTCTAATATTTTCTTTCCATGGTGATCCTCTCCGTGACTCGTTAAGTATCGAATAAGACAAAGAAAAAAAAAGAAATCATGTTATAGCCACATGAGTTCCTCATTTCTTAGTTCTGGTAGGAGATTTGATAAAATGCATTCAATAATTCTGAGTACTCCTTCTTAAAGTTGTCGCTTCTGTAGTAGGTTGAAAATCATTAATGGCGATTCTAATCTTATTCACAGCTGTCCTAAATAATTGACTGGAACACATATTAAACCACTTCCTTAAAATTTTAAGCCAAGACATTCTCCTTCCAATACGTAGTTCGAATACTCCAATACACTCCAATATTGACCATCTCATTCGATAGTGTGCGCTAAAACCTAAGCTACCAAGATCTGGGAGGGTGTACAGTCTTATGGATTTTGAGACCTGGAAGTCTAGGAATTGCACTGGTGCGCAACTCAAGGTCTCAAAAGAAAACCGATATCTCCGATTTTTTTTTATAAGGCAAACACGAAGCTTGCCAATATAAACCAAATATTTTTTGTAATAATCACTCGTTGTTTATCGAAATGTACTCTCCCTGACGGTAAATGTATAACTATGAATCAAACATAAAAAGCAGGTCAAGACTTGCAACGATGTGAGAACTGACTTACGAGTCTCACGGCCGAAGCCATGCTTGCGCTCTGCATACCGAATGTTGGTTCTCAATTTCAAAATGGCGTTTTTCATAAAATGTTACAAGCATTTATTTAAAAAATTTGACATGAGTTAATTATGATATTATATGACTAATTAAAATAAAAACAGAATATGGTCCTAGGAGAAGAATTTATACTACCCTCTTTGGCGGTTAACATGTTAAAAGCAACATGTGGAAAACTTTATTATTTACATGAATAAGTACGTTTTCCCGCATAATAAAACTTAGGTATTATACGTACGTAAGGCGAAAGGACGATAAAGGGATAAAGTCCGGCCGATCTATATTAATAACCGCTATTCTATGACGCTATCCGTGACGACGCCATCTTGTGGCGCTAGTTCCGTGAAGCTCGTCTCAGCATTTTACTGTAGAGGAAGAAAGTAATACAACTCCAGTATAGAGGCTTCGCTTCAACAAGTACATATAAATAAATTGGTCGCCTTTGAATTTTGGTGTTACGGGGGAATCCTACGAATATCATGGATCCATGCGAATTTGGATCCATTTCAATGAATTCAGTAGAGCAGAACTATGTAGAGCGGCGGTCAGCAAGATCCGCATAGCCATGATGATTTTCAACCTCCGCTAGGAGATGTAACTTGAAGAAGAAGAAAAACACAACAAGAAAGTAATCGATTTATCTTCAATAAAAAGCAGATAATGGGACGTCTTATTATTCACTATGCCTAACCGAAATTTAGTAATAAATCTTCTCTTAGGTAGATATAAAAATTGTTTGTACACAGAAATGGTTTTGATTTCACCTATTTTACAACATGTGAAAACCTTGAATTATCCATGTCTTTCTGTCTATCATCTATCCGTACACTCCCTCCGTTATTGGAACATATAGAATATAGCAAATGAGTTGCAGAATAAGAACTTATAACACAAAGATGGAAATATTGTTTAAAAGTCGCCGAAATAGTACAAGTGATATATTATTCGACGCACCTTAGCGAGACGGGAACATCGGCTTTTATATCACTTTCGGTTAAAAAGTTATGACCGGAAGTTTGGTAAAAATGACTTAAAATTACTGAAATCGTATATGAATCGACGCAAAGTTATACTCCATTCCACGAATATACGACTGTTTTAAATTCGCTTTAAGGTATCGATTCAAATGGCCCAATGTGCTGAATTGTACAATAGTAAATTCTCCCCATTTTTAAAATACTGTTATGACAAATATAAACCTTAGATTTAAATATGAAGTTATGATATAAATATAGAGTTAATAGTTTATAGAACAGTAATTCAGATTTTGAAGTATATAATTACTATCATTGAGTTTAGTATTGTAAACAAGTTGGTTTTTGAATTAAGTTATTTAAACGAAGTGTAACAATACTTAAGTGATCAAATAGTGTAATTTATTTAGTCGAATATTCAATTAGTATTAAAAAAAAACAAAAAAAACTTACTTATTCTCTTATTCTCCTAATCTCCTAAAACTATCATCAACGATCAGATTCACAGCCATAATCAGTCGGCGATATATGAAACTGTATATATAATTTTCGTTACTTTTTAATATCTGTAACGACTTGTTACTTTAACTATCAATAGCCGGTATGTTATACCCGATACTTTCGGAACTTTTAAGAGTACATCCACTAAAAGCAAACAAATATTTAAAACTAACAAAGTGAAATATTATATCCTTTTTCTGGTTTCTGAACCATCGTTCTGCCAATTTCTTTTCATTTATATTAAAAATAGTATATTTCATTTTTATCACAGTTGTAGTACCTAATAAAGTAATAAAATAGTGTAATATCAAAGAAACCCGGCACGCCTCTTTGGTGTTTATATTTCACGGAAAGCTTACTCAAATGTCTGTCATTATATTTATTTATAGTAGCATTTGTGTAAAAATTTTTGTTATTTTCGGATTAAATTTCACAATAAATTTTGTCGGTTCGCTATATTTACGCGGGTTTCGGATTAACAAAATTATGCTAATGACTAATTTATAACAAGTTGCAGTAAACGACTTCCCAGAAAATTAGATAAAAACTGCATTAATGGTCATATTTTAAAATACATTAAAATAACATTAGACAATAACAATAACAATAACAATAACATTATTGTAACATAAATTTGTTACAATATTGCAGTTGAATTGATTCTTTGCCAGTGTTGACATTGTATGTTTGGTGGAAATATTTAAAAATGCGTATAAGATAGGCATTATAGACGTGTGTTAAATGTAGATAGTCTAATTTGTAGTGTACATAAGTATTTTACGGATGAAAAAGAAAATGGCGGTCCTTTAAAATCGGTAATGTCTGTTCAACAACGCGTATGTGATGCTCTAGGAATTAGTGAAACCAAACTAAGAGGAGTATTACAAAATCGCAATAATGAACGGCCGAAAGAAGATCACCGAAAAACTCGCCTATCATTGAAAACAGAAAATATTCCAGATGGAAAAAAATTTGAAATTCGTCATACCATTTATCGAATGCGAGCCAACAAGGAACATGTGACCTTAAATACAATTCTCTCGGAATTAAAAGATAGAAAATTTGACGAAATTGGCAGAACAAGTCTATGGCAAGTGATACATAATTTGGGTTTCAAATTTCAAAAGGAGGATAACAGAAAAGCCCTTTGTGAAAGAAGTTCTGTTGTGCATAAAAGAATTAACTTTCTAAGAAAATATTCTAAATTAAAAGAAGAAAGGGCAAATTTTATATATTTAGAAGAAACATGGATATTTTCTAGGGGTGCAACCAAGAGAATATGGCAAGATGATAACGTAAAGTCTATCAAACATACTGATGGAGAAGGGAAGCGTCACATAATTTTACATGCAGGAGGGAAATCGGGTTTTATAGAAGGTGCTGATTTAATATTTTCATCTAAATCAAAATCAAGTGACTATCACGATAATATGAACACAGAAATGTTTGTAAAATGATTACATGAAAAACTTCTTACAGGTTTAAGTGAGCCCAGCGTAATTATTTTAGACAATGCACCTTACCATTCTGAAGTATTAAACAAAAGTCCAACGAATTCTTGGACTGTTAATAAAATTAAAGAATGTTTGACAAAGGAACATATACCATTTACACAACATATTTTAAAATCAGAATTATTACGCTTGGCAAATATCCACGCAAAACCAAAAACCTTTGTTGTAGATTAGATTATTGAAAGTTACGGTCATCAAGTTTTACGTCTGCCACCGTATCATTGCCAGTTTAATCCCATCGAATATATATGGGGAATAGCAAAACAATATTATGACAACCATATTGGGCCTAACGGTTATAGCGACGATGCAGTTCGGGAAACTTGGCGAAAGGCACTTTCAATTGTAACTCCAGAAGTGTGGTGCAACTGTATATTCAAGTGCGAGAAACTAATAGAAGATTGGCGGACTCGTGAAAATAAAATAAACGAAATAAGTCCAATCATAATAACAATTAATGGTGATGACAGAGATGATGATGACGATTATGATATTTTTGATGATAATGACTGATTTTCATTTTTGTTGGCAAGTTAATTTTTTTTATTTTTCATTAGAAATTCTCTCCATGGAACAAATATACATAGACCATATTTTCTGTGTGAAGTGTAATATAAAATTATTATTAGGTTTATATTAGCCACATTAGACTCCATTAATGAAGTAATTCTCCTTATTATACTGTCAATTATATAAAAGATTTTCCATTATTATTTAATTAAAAAAAGTTATGGATTATTTTTCATTTCATTTGACCAGTTGATATTTCACCAAAGAGCAGAGCAAAGAGGTAATTAAAACTGGGTACTTACAATAAAATTTTTAATCCGAAACCCGCGTAAATATAGCGAACCGACTATAGTAGATCCTTTTTATTGGAATAATGATTAGACCAATTTACCTTCATACTTCTACTTGCACAGTAAAATATTCGTTGTCGAAGTAATCCAAAACAGTCGTATATTCGTGGAATAACCTATACAGGAAGAGTTCAAATATCTACTTCCGGTTTTACTTCTGGTTACGTTGGGTGAAAACCTAGGACTCACGAAGTCCAATTGATTGTTTAAAATTAATTTTCTTTTGAGAAAGCTGATGTTACAGATAAACATGTCAAGTTGACTATACTCTGTGGAAATGAAAAATAATCTGGTGATTTGTGCATTTTTATATTTCATTTATATAAATATATTCATATAATGATGATAATTATGAATTTAAAGAATTCAAGAACTTCGACTACGCATTTGTTTATCTTAACGTATTTTTGTAGGCGTAGACCAAACGTATCAGTTGTATTCTAAACGGTATTGTCATTTTAATAGTAATTAGTCTATCACTGACGTTTTACTACATAAATTTTCAATCGATTCTGGTTCCGTTGTATTGATAATGTTTCTGGTGCCAGTTAGTCTACGAAGATTATTACAAAACAGCGGAATTCCCATAAGTGAATCCCGCGTTTTTAAACATCTGATGTAATTATAGTATGTTTCGAAAACTCCCTCTTTTAAATTTAATTTTAATAACATTTTCACAGAAATTTCAAATAAGTGTACTGTGTAATTTGTCTAATTTGTTATATTTGTGCGTGTTCTGGTGAGAGTGTGTGAATATCACTTTTGTGGTGTTTGTAATTTCAATATTCTCCGATATAGATCATGTAAGTCGTTGAAAAATATAAAAAGATAATTTTTTGATACTTTATGATTGCCTATGTAATTCTGATGTTAAACGGTGGTTGATTCCAATATTTTTATCTTTCTTGGTTAAGGTTTCATTCTTGTCATGTTTAAAATTTGTATTTTGATCGTTTTTAATATCTTAGATATCCTAGATATCTAACAGTTATCTTAATACTAATTTATTATACCAGTTCTTTCCTTTTATACTTGATTTCTATCAATACTTTAAGATACTTTCTCTATTTTCTTAAGAACAGCTGTATATGCCGCCATTTTCCATATAAATATGTCTTTATTTCTTTTCTTTTGCTTCAAAATGCTTGCTAATATCAGGCCATTTCTGGTATATTTTCAAAATCACTTATATGCGAGCTTCGAAAACATTTTCCATTAGATATAGCCGCTGTAATTTTAGTAGCCAGTATGTTTTGCTTGCTCTAGTGTTTAATTCCTATTGTAAATTATTCTATCCATTTTTAATTACAGGTCTGATTTTCTGAATTACCTCTGATTTCATAATTTCTGGGCCGTCAGTACAATTTTGGTAGGGATCGGCAGTATTACTTCTGCCATCTTCAAACAACTGATATATATACAGTTGCCATTCTCTTCTTATTTCATTCTTATTTACAATCATCTTGTTGTTATTGTCAATCCCATGTACAAATGGAACTTGTTTTTTAAATATGTTGCTCATTTCCTCTACTGTTTTTGCACATATATAAGTCATGCCTAGGTATCGCATCCTTCATTTTGTCGCACCTTTCTCTCATTAATGTCTAATTTCCCTTTTAATTATTCTTTGCAGATTATGTCTATATTCTGTTTCATTCTATTTTATTATAAGCAAGTCGACGTTTTTCCGTCTTAATTTTAAGATTTACTCTGTAATCCATTTATTTTTCTTAAGTTACTTCTATGATCATTGTTTGTGAAGATTTCGTTAACATGGTTTTTAAATTTATTCCATATAAAAAGGAAAAGACAGTTAAGATTTTATTTCACGTATAGGGAGCTTGCGCATCCGTTTATACGTATTTCAGCCCAATAGGCATCATCAGAACGGCTTTCGCAAGCGCTCTGAACGTGAAATAATTCTTCTCTGTCTTAGGAAGCAACTATAACATGGCTTCGTATAGACGCAATGTAGCGACATCTGATAATAAAATCGTAGACTAATTTTCGAAACCAAATTCAAGAATTCCGCTTTAATCTGTGCCTTCTAAGAATTGCAAGGCAAAAACAGACGTTGATAAAGGTGTTAAGAGAGACATGGGGAATCTAAAACTTGCATTCCACAACATATCTTTTCAACTAAGCAAAATTCTTAGCGAATTGGTTTCTAGTATTCGTACAGAGTATATCGAAATAACAAGGAAAAGACCATATAGTTCCATATTATTCCATATAGTTCCTCTGGATCTTCCAAATGTACTCCTATAATCTTTATTCTGTGGTTAAATTCTTTTTTGATATTATCTTTTATGGTTACATCGTCAAATTTAAAAATATTGGTTTTTGGTTTTTGTCGTTGGATTCGTTTTAACCTTAGTTTAATATCTGCCACCATGGGTTATGTATTCGCTATGTGCAAGTTCTGAAGAGCGACATCTAGTGACATAAATCAACGAACGTGTTAGCACTATTAATATTTTAATCATATATTAGCTGCAAATAAAGTGACTTGTTTATTTAATACAATAATTATTGTAATATATATCAATAATTAACTTTTTGAAAAATTTTGAATTGACTTTTAACTGAAAAAATTCGTAAGTATATTTTTTAAGTTTAGATTTCATTATTTGACATTTAAGATTGAGGTTATGAGGTTATTGAAAGGTAAACATTGTATGTAGTAAATAAAATTAATTATTAAATTGCAGTATTACTGTTAATATGGATGCAATAATAAAAACTAGATTCCAGAAAATAAATCATAAAATACCTTTTCAACAAACTATCATATCCACTGTAAAATACAATTAATAATTGCATATCATATCAACAGTTTGGAGCGACATTAACGCCCGATTTTATAATGACAACCGAAAGTACTCTTTAACTAATGTTCATTTTAAACTAAATTGAACAAACTTGAACCAACATGATTATTATTAAAATTTACACTTTAAAGTGAACTTTATTCTTATTAAAATTTACACTTTAAAGTGAACTTTATTCTTATTAAAATTTACACTTAAAGTGAACTTAAATTTAATGTTCACGTTAAACTTATTAAGAAATCGGGCCTAAAAAATCAGAATTTGGGTTATGTTATTTACTTCTGGTTTATTATGTTATAAATCTACTTTTCTCGTTACAAAAATTTGTGCTTAAAAGTTAGAAACCAATAGAACTTGAATTTACTATTTTTTATGTATTTATACAATTTATAACACAGCATTTGCGAAACCCCTTTTTCTTCAATATCTACTCATGAAATATGCTAACAAAGTTTCAAGATTTCACCGCTGTTCGCGCACGATCGTTTCTCATTATTCCCTCCAAGTACTTCGCACACAGCGAATAGCGGTTATACGGGGGACATTTGACGGTATTTCGGAAGCGCTTACTTACAAGTATTTAATAGTATAATATATTTGGTTTCTTGAAGACCCAGAGTTGTTGCCATCATCAAACAGGGCTTTCCAAGTATATAGTCGTCGCTTGGGTAGTTTATACCAGGTGTTTACATGGACCATGTTGTCATCTTTACAAAATTCATAAAATATCTGTCAATTTGTAATTATATTTGTAATATCTTCAATATTAACTTGTGTAAGTGAACCTTGTTGTAAGCTTTATTATCGTGGAAACACGAATATTAATAATAATAATATTGATGGATCATCGTCCAGTGTTTCATTGATTTTTAGGCACTTGGAACTTCTTGTAATTTTTTACTTTTCTTTTTCAGTTATACATCATGCGTGCACCCTTCTACCTTGTGTGTGCCACTTTAGTAGTGAGCATCAGAAGCGAAGACCCTACGGCAAATGGCAACTACTTCAATCGAGGACAACTAGAACCAGTCAACATGGCAGCCGACCAAGAAACCATAAGTTATCTTTTGCCCAAATTAGCTGCTAAATACAGACCAAACAGCGAGTGGACAGGAGTCACCGATCCCAGATTTTACCTGCTTACGGAAATGGAATCCAACGACTTCGATAATCAAGTAAGTGATGTGTTTATTCCCAAACAAATCCCAAAATTTTACTATCGGAGCTTGTAACTTTTCTCTCTCCCCCTTTTTTTCTATTTTTTGTAAGATCTGGATCTTACGAATCATAATTCGATATTAGATATGTTTAATTGAAATAAGTTTGATCAAAACATTGGTAAATTTATTGCCATGTCACGTGAATTTGAGTTTTTTGTTTAGTCAACAAGTCCCAAAATTTTACTATCAGAGCTTATAACTTTTCTCTCTCCCCTCTCCCCTCTTTTTCTATTTTTCTTAAGATCTAGATCTTACGAATCATAATTCGATATTGGATATGTTTAATTGAAATAATTTTGATCAAAACATTGGTAAGTTCATCGCCACGTCACGTGAATTTGAGTTTTTTGTTTAGTCCAAGTACCAGTGATGTATTCGTTAAAAATATGGGCATTTGGTTCTTTTCTAGGAATTGGTACTACAGTTAAAATTATATTCTTGATCGAAAATTCACATAAATATAATTAACGCGCTCTAATTCAGTTTTTGGCAGTTGAGAATTGCAACATTTATGCAGGAATAAAAGCAGTATTTGGGAACTACATTTATTCCCATACAACAATAGGTAAAGGAAGAAAAAAATTTAACAAGTAATAAATCTACAAGAAATCCACAGGCAAGTAGAGTGTGCAAGTAACCACTGATTAGTACTATTTATATAGTCCGGTTAGGAAAAAGGATCTCTCAGAGAATAGTGATGTATATTACCCTATATTGAGCGAAAGTATGGCCAATGACAACATCAATATGAACTAAATTAAAAACAGTTGAACTCGACTTTATGAGAAGATGTCTACAAATCACCAGAACCAATAGAATAAGAACAGAGGAAATATGGAACTGAAGGGAAATAGAATGCTCAATTACAAAAAAGTTAGAGAACAGAGCCCGGATTATGACCCGTTGGGAAGTAGACGAAGAGAAAGAACTTCTACAAGATTAAAACATAGATAGGAAATGGTATGATAGATGGAGATCTCAGAGAAAGTGACTGGGAGAATAAAGTACCGTGGAAGATGAAAACGGCGAACTCATAATGGAAATAACCGAAGAAGAAGAAGAAATCCACTAAGGATTTGACCTATCCTAGGCTTATACACCAGACGAACATGTAAGATAGCTGAGACAGAGAATTTTCTCATTTAGTGAGTATAAGCGTGGACAATGTGAATTCCAGAATTCATAGTTTTGGTTATCACAAAGTTGTCGCTCCCAGGATTTTATCACGAACTGATAAACAGAGTTTGAGCTTAGTTTTATGATTACTGTATATTATGAGCTATTAATAAAACGTAATATTTTTTTACACCAAGTTACAGTCATCAGTGGTAAATTTTGGCATTGGTAATATCATCCTGAATTTCTTCTTTTTGACATTCTGAACAGTGGATAAAAATCACATTGTTGGAGCCATCGCAATCCTTGTTTTCATGAGTTCATCAGTTTTATCATTTTTAACCAAACACCGGAAATTACCTCAGAGTTGGTTCTGCGGTTGGCCAACGTACCGGACCAAACTCAGATTCATGAAACCCAACTCGTAAGCATTAGGCTTAGTTCACCTCGCCCAGGCTCGATACGTAAGCCGTGACCCGCTTCCTCGCCAATTTCGACACACTACGATCCTCACAGCCAATCCTTATCCCGAAGTTACGGATCAAATTTGCTGACTTTCCTTACCTGCATTTTTCTATCGACTAGAGGTTCTTTACCTTGGGGACTTGTTGCAAATATGGTTATGAACCAGCTAGAGCTTGATCGTGGACCCTCATGGATGTTCAATGTCCGAGGAAAAGATCCGAACACCTCTGTAACTGCAGTGGTGTTCTGGATCTATGGATTCTACTTCTTAGTGATCAAATGTTTTACCACAGTAAAAGCATTCGCTACCAAGGGATGCTTTTCCTTGAAGTTTAAAAAACCTAAAAGCTTACTTGCCATGAAAAGCTTATTAGTAGCGTTACTCATTTGCATGAGAATGATCCACCTTATGTGGTTCATAAATTTCAATATTTACTTGGGTGAATCGGAAGCTAGTATGAATTGGAAGGTAGTAGAATACCCACAATACAGTTCGAACTTATCACTATGTGTTTAGTCCGATGGCTGTAATGCGCCCACAAATTGCTGAAAATATTTTGTCATAAATATATTTGGAGATTTGTTAAACGATGAAGATCTTGAGGATCGTGAAGTTTTTTTTTTAATTTGTTGAATAAACAAAGGTTTAAATCTTCTAAATGCATTCCCATTGATCAACCCGTAGTACATTAAAAATAATTACAAGATTTGTTTTATTTTTAGAAATATTTGTCTTTCAATTTTCGATGTCTTTTAATCTTAAAAGGAGCCCTAAGTAGGTCATAAATTAATATTTTGACCGCTAAAATAAAATATCTTGTGTTTTTAATGGAGTAACCGGAGAAAAAAAGATTGGTTAACAACTAATCCAATGTAAAAATTGATCAAATGAAACTTTATCTACTTGTCACTTTTTGCGATAAATTCAATTTTTAAAAAAACTTTCTAGAGTTTTTTTGTTTCGTCCATAGAATCCCTCACACCCTCTTAACCTATAACTTCTAATAAAGTTTGTTGTTTGCCTTTACAAATATTTACTAACAATCTAATACTCCTTTCACGATCCCGGATTATCGATTCTAATCATATTTAGTGGAAAAATTGCACAAAACGTACTAGACTGTACGTGATCTATCATCCCAATCGCATCCTATGGGGTGCCATTTTTATTCCATTTAGGAATGGAATAGGATTGCTGACAAGTCGTTTGTAATTTCTAGACCAGTCCGTAATGTTTACTTGGTTTTATGTTACAATATAAAGCATATTATATGTTATAATTTCTTCAATCATTGGAAGCTACGATTATCTGCCAGAATATTAAGATTAATGTTTGTAGAGAAGCGCAAACACCACCAACCAGAACTTAAACAATTTGTTTTAATGCATTAGTAAACACAACTTTATATATATATCTTAAATTCTATATCACTGCTTTGTTTTTATTTCCATAATAATGTCTTTACATCGCTACTTATGGTATTATAACTTTTGCTACGTCTTTCACAAATTTCATTTTAGAATATGTTTATTGTTTTAAAAAACTAAAGTTGTTTTTTATTATTGAGTATATAAAATATCTTACAAAATACTGCTCAACTTCAAACTTTAAGTCAACTTCCTTTGTACCTCTATTTTCTTAGGGTAGTTTTATTTCCTCTAAGAAGAAGATAAAAAGAAACGCAGATAAACTGTGACTATTTTAGAACAGTTTTTTAAACAACGAGTGCACAAGTAATTTTTAAATCTATTCCCTATTCAGTACTTGTGACTGTTTTGGCCAAAATGAGATTAGTATTTTGTCATTTTTAATATCTTTAAGGATTTCTGTAGAGAAAAGGTAAGCTCTTATCATTGAGTATTTAGACTAAAGTGATATGAGAGTATAATATCATTAAATATTTTTGAAAAATATACGTCAGATCAACAATTTTTTATCAAAGCACCACAATATAAAACGACCTTTAGATAATAAATTGAATAAGGCTGTATTTGCAAAATCAGTGACATAATGATTTCTAATGACGTCCCAACAAATTCTTTTTCATTATTATCATATATATTTTCAAACATTATTACCCATTTTGTAACCTATTGTGTAATTGTCAAAATTAAGTTTTCATTGATATTTCTAGAACTACAGTTCATTTATAATACGTATTCCCAACCGTAAAAAAATGCACATGAAAGCTAAACAGGGTTGTACTGAGGTGTATCATATGATTTTTTTTAATTTATAAAAATTTAATGTTCCATTGAAGAACAATGGTCTAAAATAAAATATTCATTAACTAAGATATACAAACCAAAGTATTTTCAATAAAGAAGCATCATCATAAGTTTTTCAAAACCTAAAAACATGTATGTATGTAAAGCGATAACAGGCCTTTTAGGCCCATTGTTGGATGGATAATTTCCATCGTTTTCTATTCTTATCTATCAACTTCCAATCTCTAATTCCCATCTCTCTGATATCTTCCATTACTACATCTCCCCATTTCTTTCTTGACCTTCCTCTCTTTTTTGCCCTCAGGTACTTTCCAAAGAAACAATATTCTTGTTGTTATTCATTCTATCTAGATATCGAAATAGAGTCTGCAATGAAGTTAAAAAAATAAGGTAATGAAAGAAAAAAGCAAGCTCAGATTTCTTACTGGAGAAAAGACGGTCAAGTCATCAACGATGACCTGACCGAAAAGGAAAGACACATGACAGAGGAAATTGTAAATAAAACCAAGGAATTGAGAGCCGAAGGCAAAAACGTGAAGATAGGGTAAAAAAACTAACTGTGGATGGCATAAAATGGGAATGGGCCGGATATGGTACTTTCAAACGAGAAAATTCTAGAAATATGGACCCAAAAAACGGCATATAGTAGTGGAAAAAGAAAAGGACGACCTATTATGCCGACAGACCCTAGCTATGAACGGGAAAATGAGTTTAAACATAAATGGCAAAACAAAAAATAAGAATACGTACCTAAATATTGCGACATGGAATGTACGGGGAGTATACGAGGAGGAAGCATTAATTAACCTAACAGAAGAACTTAAAAAATATAAAATACACATCATAGTAATAAAAGAAACACATTTGACTGTAAGCAACATTAAAAAGATTACTCCATACACATTTTATGCGATAGGAGGCGATAATAGGAATTTTGGAGTGGGTTTTCTTGTACATGAAGACGTGGAACAGATAAAACGATTTGTAGCAAAATCTGATAGAATATGTGCAATTAGAACTAATGGAAAAGAGAACATGATATCGCTGATGAATATACACTCTCCAACAGAAGAAGAAAGATGAATTTTATTAAAATTAGAGTCACTGTCTGAAGAAATGTTCAGACAAGATATTAAAATTATTATAGGCGACGCCAATATAACGGTCGAAAGAGAAGATATATATAAAAATATAACAGGGGCCGAAAGTAAACATATGAATACAAATGATAATGGCCAAATATTGATTTCATTCGCAATTGAAAACAGGATGAAAATAATGAGTACACATTTCAGGAGAAAAAATATATATAAAGGAACGTGGAATTCCGGGATCAAATGGAACTAATCAAATAGTCATTTAATACAAGAGAAATTCGCCAATTTAATAACAAATGTGAAAACTTGCAGAGGGACTGACGTACACTCTAATCATTTTTTGGTTAGAATTAATATGAGAGATGCAATAATTAAAAAGCATAAACGGAAAAAGAAAATGCAACGAAAATTTAATTTTGAAAAACTGCTAAAATTTGAGGTAGTGCATGATTATCAAAAGGATATATAAGAAACCTACGCCAAACAAGATAGTGCTACTGTGAGTAACATACAATAAAAGTTCTTGAAAATGACAAACACTATAAAGGAAGCTACGTCGAAGAACATATCAAGAACAAAAAGATTAGAAAAAACCACTGGTTCGATGACGAATGTATAACAGAGATGATAAAGTAAAGCGTATTGAAGAAAATTACAAGAAAAATAAAATAAAAAATTTTGTACAAACAGGTAAAATACATTAAAACTGGGTATCAAGGAAGAACGATGAATGTAAAAGATAAGCAAGGAAAACCTTATAGTGGACGAAGAACAAATATGTGAAAGGTGAAAAGAATATTTGGAAGAGATGCTAAATGACGGAGTGACTACTGAAGAAAATTATAATGCTCCTAAACCTCAAATAGTAATAGAAGAAATACCAAAGCCCACAAGAGAAGAAGTTGAAGAAATAATAAAAAAAATAAAAAATCAAAAAAGCCCCGAGGAGAGCGGCATTGTGGCAGAGAACTTAAAATGTGGAGAAAAGGCTTTAATAAACCAACTTAGTGAGCTAAAACTACAAGTGTGGAATGCCGAAGAAATGCCTCAAGAATAGAACAAGTGCATTATAATTCCTATACACAAAATGGGAGAAAGAACTGAATGCGCAAACTATAGAGGAATATCCTTGTTAGAGATAATATACAAAGTACTCGCCATACTAATTAAAAAACGATTAGAAATATGTGTAGAGAAGAATCTAGGAGAATACCAGGGAGGATTTCGCAAGGGAAGATCAACAACCGATCAAATTTTTATGCTAAAACAAATCCTGATCAATTGCTATAAATACAACATTTCAGCACAAGTACTTTTCATTGATTACAAAGCCGCCTACGATACAATAGACAGAAACAAATTAATAGAAGCAAAGAATTCCAATTAGCTACAAACATACCATTAAAATTACTCAGAGTCTGAGGAGCTACCTGTGCTGCTTTTTTTCGTCTAAATTTATTATTATCGGCTTTATCTAGGTTTCTATTATGTTGTCCGTCTTCCACATTTTTGACTCGACTTTTTGTTGAGAAAAGTTTTAGGAGAACTTAGAGAAAATATTTAAAAGGAGAAAAGCAGAAGATTGGATATTAGGATCTCCTGATTGAAAAGCGATAATTTAAACGGTATTTATCACAAACTTCTGAGAAAACTAAAAGATCTTTTAATAGATGAACTAACTTTATGTACGATTAATTTGTTGAATTATGTTATTATTTAATAGTGTTCTGAAGCTATGTTCTTGTGGCATCTTATACAATTACTATTTTTATTGCCGTTTCAATTTCCACTTCGGTAATCGTTTTCAAAATAGAAAACAATGGCACAAAAATTTAGAACATACTGAATGACATAAGGGCTTTAAAATGATGTATAAATTGACTGCCGGCGTGATGACGTAGATTTTATTGACATCTGTCAGTTTCACTTTCCAAACAAACCTTGTTTAGTGTAGACAATTTGTATTTTTAGTTATTTTTTCATTTTTTGTACAAAAACTTTCCGCTTTTTGCAATATCTAAGTATTCTAATAGTTACTACAACAATTTTACAAGGTTTTGTAAATAATAAAGCATGTTGTTTTATAAAAATAGCAATAAAATGCGTGTATCAATAAAGTAAGGTTAGAATTTCTTTAATTTAATCTTTTAAACTATATTTCATAGAAATAGAACACTAAATTATGATGGTATTATCGTAAAAAACACTATACTTAAAAGAAAAAGCAGCAGAGGAAGCAAAATGTTAACTTTATAGAAATTAAAAAAGTCTTATGGGCATTTCAACTTTTGTTTGGAAAGTAATAATAACAATATGGCCGCCGTGACGTCACACTCCGGCTGTCCATTGCTATATATAATCCTATTTAAAATAATTTTACAAAATGAGAACCGTCCTTCATTTTTTAATTATTAGTGCTTTAGTTTTATTACTCAAATATTTATTGTGTAAGTTTGATAGTTCAGGTAATCATTGGGGGAGACTACTTTTTAGTTTAATTCCTCTTTCCTATATCTAAGTTAATTGTATAATAAACATAATATAGATCAATATACTTAAAAAACTGGAAAGCTACAATAAATATATTTCGAACAATTATAAATGTTTATTTTTTTATATGTAAAAATATTTAAACTAATATTAGTTTTGTACCCAGTGCTGAGGAAATATTAGTTTGTGTTATTGACAAAAGTGATCAAAAAAGCTGTAAGTACAAAATAGATGTAGATGTATAACAATTTATCTTCCTTACAGCATGCATTAACATTATACAGCATGTTTGTTTTTCACACACACTAATATTTCTTACACAACTACACTTTAAATATAATGATATTCGAACAGTAGCGATTTAGTTGAAAGTGCAATTTTCAAAAGCGTTATTATTGAAATATCATGATAAAAGTGTATTAGAGGCCTACGTCATTATTGTTACTCTATATTTGTGTGTTATTTACTGCTTCTCTCTCAGTTTTCGTTATAAATTATTATCATTCTCTTTAATATCTTTCAGAGACATATCTTGTCGAAACACGTCTTCTTTGGAATTCCTCTCCCACTGTTTCTAGGAACTTGCAACTAGCAATGACTAATATTTCAGTGTTCACCATATCCCAAGCACCTTAATCGATGTTCTCCCATTTTGGAATCAATTGGTATCACACCTAATATATTCATTCTAAATTTTATCTCTCTAAGGAAACGCACTTTGTTAGATACTACACTCATCCAAGTATTCATATTCTTGCTTTGATTGAATTTTCATATATTATCATCATAAATCATCAGCATATATTAACCATCAAAAAATGTCATTTTGGAAATTTTCTTCTTATTGCAAACCAATTCTACGTTCTTGTAAAATTTAACAGTCTCTCCCTCATATGTCCCAATACTAGTTTTTATTTCCATAAACATATCTCACAATAGTCACATACTCACCGGGAACTCCATTTTTATTGAGTACCCACTGCAGAAATTCTCGAAGTAGCCATCATACGTTTTCTCAAAATCAATTATTAATATATGGGCATCTTTTCCTATATTTTAAAATCAGCTGCCTTTATACATAAATTTCAATTAAATATTCATTATTTTCTTTCTTCTTACTCATGTTAATTTTATTGTAATTGGGCTTTTTCGCTTCACCATACTTTAAACTTATTTTTCATTTTCAGCTTTCTTCTAAATTATGTACACTCGGTTACACTTCTGGGTTAGGTTAGGTATGCACGTTATCACCTTGTTTAAGTTTACGCTTCTTCAAGGAGGAGCTGCTTCTTTTTTTTATTGCAGGAACTTTTGAGCAACTCAGCAACGTCAGTTGCGAGTGGGTAGTTTTGGGTAGCATACTGCTAGTGGAGCAGGGGCTTTTAAGGTGGTAGGGTTTGTAAGAAAGAAGCGTCATGAAGAAGAGTTTTTGGGTTAGCCAACCAAGCGATGAGCAGAAGGCACCTTTGATCTCATAAGCCATGCAAAGGGAACGGCTCTTGAAGCAACGTTTTTTGGCGTATAACTATTTTATCTGCAGTATTTGAGGAGGGTTATTTCTAGGATGTCGTAATACTCATCAGGAAGTTCTTTACCAGCACAGTATAAAAATTTGGTTGAAGAAAATGGAAATTTTATTTTGGGAAGCCTGGTGTGTGCCCTAGGTGTTGGCAGGCAAGGAGTCTTTAGTTGGCTCTATTGTTGGAGCCGGCTATTATGCGAAGCATGTATCTTCTGCTGAAAATGCGGATTGTGTCCTTTATTATTGGCACACGCACGCCTTGCACTTTAATATGGGCCCGATGAAAGTTTTGTAGGTATGCAAGAGAGTTTTATTTGATATGTTGCCAAATTCTCCTTCTTATTACCTTGTCTAGGGTGTTATTGATGTCGATGTCCCAATTGAGAGTCGTACTAAAATGAACTCCTGAATAAATAGGTTACCGAGTTTCTGAACTTGGGATTCTCTCTAAGTAGGACTATCTGGTCCCTCTCAGCATTGCGACTGTGAGGAGATCTGAATAGGATCATTTGTGTTTAGAGCATAAAATTAAGTGTAACTCTCCATCTGTTGCACCACCTAACAATTCTTTCCAGCAGGTTTTGTGCCCTCTCGAATACAGAAGTATGTCTTAATATCTCATGATATGTACCTGCGGAAAGGAGCGCAGTCTCGTCAACATACAGAAATATTGAATCTTAGCTATTTAAGGGATGGGGGATGTCACTGTTGTACACTGTGTATAGTATTGATACTAGAATTGAGCCCTGGGAAACTCCACTTGTGGAATGAATGGTGTGGATAACATGTTAGCGATTTTAACACGGATTGTCCAATTGGAGAGATAAGAATGTTGTATTTTTACGAATGGTGTAGGCAGACCTATAAAGTAAATCTTTTCGATGAGGCCTGTGTGCCAAACCTGATCAAAGGCCTTTTGGACATCTAGGAAGATGCCTAGAGGGAGCGTTTAGCTCTGAATCCAAGTTGAAAATTTGGGATGATAAAGTGTGCCTCTAATAATTCTAAGAGTCTCTCCTTAAGGATCCTCTTGTAGACTTTAACCAGAGTGTTTAGTAGAGAAATTGGTCTTTATGATTCAGTGCTGGTTCGGGGTTTTCCTGGTTTGGGAATCATGACTGTGCTGGTCACTTTAAATGAGTAGTAAAAAAACCTCAGCGAGAGGCAAGCATTGATTATGTTGGTAAGCAGCGGGGTAATACTCTCTAGGAGTTTTTAAGGCATCTTCTGTGTATGCCATTTAGACCGGGAGATGTGTTTTTATTTAAGTTACACATCTGTCTGACGGTGTCCTCTGGCGCACGAGCCACCATCGGATGAGGATGGGCCCTAATGTACGGCAGAGAGTTGTAGAGTATATTTTTCACTCTCTGTTTGGCTCCTCTTTTAAAACGACCATTAAAATTTGGGATATTTCGGGAATTAAGTGCGGCCTGGAATTATTTTTTGAATATCTTGTGGATTGTTGATAATAATGTCATTGAATTTGAGATGAGAATAGGCCTGTGTTTTTTGTTCGGTGAGAATTTTAAATTTGTTCGACAATTTTGTACCATCCCACCATTGATAGTTAAGGCTTATTGACGTCGAGAGACGGTTGTATTCTGTTTTCATGAGGGGGTCTCGGAATCTTTTATACTCTCTAAGTCAGCGTTTTATTTTGATTTTTGCTATAATTCTTTGAGGCCGAATTGGAATATATGTATTGTATCAAGTTATTAGAAACAAGAGGGATAAAGCCTCTTGAAGAAAACTTTCAATTTTAGAAATCGCTGTGTTAACTTGGTTGATTGTTGACATATTAGCTAACTCAGGGAGGATATAGTTGATGTGGTCTTGGAATAGTTTCCAATTAGCTTTATCCTGTCTATAGATAGCAGTGTTATTTTGCGGAGGAAAATTAAAGTCAGTTTTGACCGATAGTGGCAAATGGTCATAGGTTATTGAATCACTAGTAAACTATTCAATGTTGAATCTGTCCAGTACTCTATTATCGCAAAGGATATGATCGACCATGGACATTCCACTGTGACGAAAGAACGTAACTTCGTTGTTTGTGATTCTAAAAATGGCACGGAATTTTACCTGGAATATTTGTGGAGGTATCACCAAAGTGAGTGTATCTGCTATTGAGGTCACCCATTAAAACCGCATTTTCGAATTAGGAAAAGTACTCGACAAGTGGTAAATAAAGAGGTTGATTTTGAGGTTTATATTATGAGATTATCGTAAGTTATTGTTGTTAGCTAGGTTGATGTCAACTGCCAGGTAATAGATGTCATGGAATTTAATGTGTGGAGGAAGGATGTGAGGAGAATTAGGAATGTTTTTTGTGGATTAGTAAGCCATTTCCATGATTAAACTGGCTTTTTGGTGTATGGTATGATGTGTAACGGCAAAAATTAGGAGTGTGTGTAGACTTCTAAATATTTTTGTGTTTTATTAAAAATTTTTAGCATGTTTCCGCATAACACCATCTATTTTCTTTTCTTGATTTGGATAAAGTGTAAAGGCCAGTTAGATTGTTGTGGTTGTTTTAATTATGTTAACCAAAATCTCTTATGGGAAGACACCTTGGGATTAGCTATATAAAGGGTTCGTACTTGAATATCTTCTGATTCAATTTAAGAACTGTATTTGCATTTAAATTCTTTGTTTTTGTTCTTCTGGTATAAGAGCCGTCTACTCTACATTGATCTGATCGATTAAACACTCATTGCTCTTATATTTGCTCAATTTGAACCGTCTCATAGCAACACTGCGCAAGTTCTGCCGAAGCTCCCTAGCTTTGCTAAGTCCTCTTCTGGGCACTTTTTTGTCTTCATGCCCATTTTATTCCCACGAGTTTAGACGAAATAATGTCAAGTGCGGTAGGGCGCCCGGACTGTCCTAATGAAATAATTCCCAACAATTATTCAGCTCTGCAGCATCGCTTAAGCAACACTTTTCTTAAATCTCGCCGTATAATAAGCCAGTTTTGCTGCGGCTTTCTAGTAATTTACTCATTGAGCATGGTATAGGTATGCTTATGAGTATTTTGTGATTATGTGTATGAGTTTATAATGCTCAATCAACAAATTTGCAGATTATCATAGCTGCTGTTATATTATCATGTGATCAATTGATCTGCGGTTGATTATTTTGTTATATATTATTGGTTATAAAGTGCCGTATTGTCCTTCTTATATATCTATAGGATAATAGGAAGCGTCGTGTCGGGGATAAGAATCAAGCATATCCTGTATGGAATCCTACTCAATATAGAGCCCCCATTCTTCGTCTCAGGTCTAGAAGGTATTCAGTGGTTTTGGCCTTATTATATTTCATATAACAAAGACAACAATAAATACAGAGAGATAAACCACGAGATCAGGAAGATGATAAAGCAGGTAAAAGAAAAATACTTTGAAGAGAAATGCAAAGAGATCGAAGAACTTCAAAATAAATATGATCTGTTTAACCTACACAAGAAAGTTAAAGAACTGGCAGCACTAGAAAAACAAAATCCAACTCGTGCAATTCTGGATAGACACGGGACTACTATAACACATACAGACCAGAAAATACAAAGATGGCAGAATATATCAACGAATTGTTCGATGATGAAAGAGGAGATCTGGAGCACATAGAACTTATGTCAGAAGAAACAGGTCCATGTATTACAAAAGAAGAAATATGACACGCATTAAAAACAATGAAGAGTGGGAAAAGCCCTGGACCTGACATGCTTCCTATAGAAATTCTAAAAATTCTAGATGAGAAGCACATTGATGTTTTAGTGACACTCTTGAACCAAATTTATAGTTCGGGCGTATTACCCAAAGAGTGGTTAACGTCGATTTTTATTCGTCTCCCCAAAAAGAAAAACGCAGGAGAATGCAGCGATTACCGCACCATTAGCTTGATGTCTCATGTGCTAAAGTTACTACTAAAAGTCATTCATAACCGAATGTATCACAAACTTTTTTCACTTAATATACTGATACAAAGATGCCTGGACGTGAAGCAAGATATATACGTATGTTTTATTGGCTATAATAATGCATTCGATAAAGTACGACATAAACAATTAATGAATGTCCTGAAATCAAAGAAGATCTACAACGACCTCAGGATCATATCAAATTTATGCTACAAACAGCGAGCAAAAGTACGTGTTAACGAACAGCTGTCAGAAGAAATTAAAATAAGATGTGGAGCGAGACAGGGATGCGTATTGTCGCCAATTCTTTTTAATGCCTACTCCGAAGAGATCCTGAAAAACGCTCTTGAGGGTGAAACAGCTGGAATAAAGGTAAATGGAGTTCCCATTAACAACGTTAGATATGCGGACGACACTGTGATCTTAGCCGAAAATATTGAAGATCTTCAGAGACTGGTGACCAGAATAGCGGAGTATGGAAAAGAGTATGGTCTAACAATGAATGTCAAGCTGTGGGTGTATAGAAGAATTCTGAAAATATCGTGGACAGAACACATCACAAACAAAGAGGTTCTGAGAAGGATGAATAAAGAAATAGAAGTTTTAAATATAATTAAAACAAGAAAATTGGAATATCTCGGACATACTACACGTGGAGAAAAATACACCTTGCTCCAACTGATTATACAGGGAAAAATACAAGGAAAGAGAAGCATAGGGAGGCGTAGAATGTCATGGCTGCGCAACCTGAGAGAGTGGTACGGATGTACATCAAATGATTTTTTCAGAGCAGCCGTCTCAAAAGTCCGAATAGCTATGATGATTGCCGACCTCCGCCGCGGAATGGCAAAAGATATTTCATTTTTCAGTAATATATATGAGTTCCTTATCTTAGTATTTAATATAGTCATATAATAAATATTCATTGCCTAAAATACAAAAAAAATTGAGGAAAAAAAAGAAAGTTCAAATGGAAAGCATTCACGATCAAATATTCCCAGGATCAAACATATTTAGAGTAAAAGAAGAGCAAAAAACTAAGATAAAATAAAAAAGTTATAACTTAAATTTTTAAAAGGGTTAATAATCAAGATAATAAAAACACTAAAAATAAAAAGGAGATAAGAATTAACGCAGTCTCGTAAAAGTGATGAGAAAAATAGATTAAAAAAAAAAGATGGTATAAAAAAATAGTCTTTATACATATATATCAATATTGTGCCACTACCTACCTTTCTTGTGTTCTATTATTATTGAGATTTTATTTAAAAATCTCATTTTTCAAACTATGTAAATGTTTTTTATATATTTTCGGAGTAAGATACTCTTCATTATTATGAAAAATATAGAAATATTAATTACTCAAACCGTTACTTACTACCATACTACTTACAAACTAACATGTAAAACATAATATAATATATATTTTTCAAGAAACACAGAAATTTATTACTAACGTTTTTTTTTCTTTTACAGGAAAACCACATCAAGAAAATCCGCAACAAACGATACAACATTGACGTAAACCCACAAAGAGTAGCCAGATTTTACAACTTCGACGAATCTCCCTCTCTTTCTATTAACGCCCCCATTCAGACACTCAGAAAAGCCTACGCCTATGGCAAACTCCGCGACAGAATCAAGAACAACAGGAAATACCTAGAAAGTCTAACAGACACGCAGTAATTTGCTTCTAGAGAAAAACAAATAGAGATAAAAAGAGTTTTAATAATTTGTTATAATATTGGCAGTGAGTATGTTCTTCTTCGAGGTTAAAGATCTTAATGGCGTATTAGAATGAATTGATTTTGTACAATTATTTGTTATCAATAAATACTAAATGCTTACACAAATGTTTACAATATTATACCAATAAACCATTAATTAAATAGTTTAATAGTTATGGTGCAAACAACCACAAAGATGAAATTTACTTTTTATTCAAAAAACCGATCAATTTAAATGTGTATCCAACACAATTTTGCATTTTGAAGGAAAAAATCTGTTAGGAAACCTAAACATTTGTGAGACTAACTTATTATTGTTTTATTATAAATATATTAGATATATTTTCTCTATAGTATTTGTAGAAAGAGATCTATCTATCTATTTCTATATTCAGAACGTTTGGATTCTCTAATTCTACTCCCAAAGAGACATTTAATCTTCTAGTCATTCCTGTATTAAAGCTTTTGTCTCATCCAGTTCCATTATGGTACTTTTGGGTCTTTTATAAAATATGTTAATGATTTTATATGTTTAACTTTGCCAAAGACTTTCTTATAGTCACTGAAGCCAGAAGTAAATGAATTTTTGCTGGTTGTGCACCATTATAATAAATGAAAATAGTCTATTCTTGCATTGTTTAACTCAATCAAATATTTCTAATACGCTATTGCCATTTTTACTTGAATTCAATAATCAAAAACGTTTAAAACATTATTTAAATAACCATAACTTAACTATAAGAACAAAGAGTAGTGAAAATAGTAAAAAGATATTCAGAAGATTGACAATCTTCCCTGTATTACAACTCTTATCATTTGTTTACTTATTCGGACGTCGAGGCATCATTCCTAGTCATAATATTTTGATCTGGCTATTTTGTAATGGTTAATATCTTAATTAATTTCTTTGCGTGATTTGTCAGAAATTAATAACTAAGAGGGCGCAAGTCTTCACGAATAATTTATTATGTGTTGATTTGAATATAAAAGGACAGTTAATATGCATGTAGAATCAAGTGCAAAAATATTGGTAAAATAACAAATAACTGATGCAGTTATTGTTGTCATATATATTTTCTTCCTTTTTTAGTGCCTCTCACTTGTGATATTGAATAGCTGTACAAGAACCAATTCCTTTTTTTTTGCATAATGATTTTTCATAAACTGTATCTTAAAAATAAATAATTTGAAAATAAAAAATTAAAACTTTGTTTTTAGTTTTCACAGGATATAGTCAACGTCAACTTCTAATAAAGCTTATGTTACGCTGGAACATAAGATTTATTAGAATGGTAATTTAAATTTAATTGTTTGTTTGCCAACTAGAAACCAACCGAAGATTGTATTACCTCTTTTAAATTCTAAATAAACTCCTGTTTGAGACAGCACCGTTACTGTGTCTAACTGGAATTTAGTTGGGTATAAAAAAAGGAGTATCTTCGATTGGTTATTCAAATTTTCAGAACACACAATTAGTTTAAAATTAAAGTTGTTTTGAGGAAGCTTATATTTCAGCTAAACATTTCAAGTTGAGTATAATCTCTGGAAATAAAAAATAGTGTTCTGTTTTACACTTTTTTTACTGTTGAACATATTTCGATCAAGAATACTATAAATAGTTTAAATAAAGTTTGTATCCCTCTTTTATTTGCTTCAACGTTTATACGTTTGCAACACTTTAGAGTTTCTATGCACATTTTAAAAGTTTCTATTATCGCCACATTAAGTATTGGGTCGTCTATTTCATATAAAAGGACAAAATAGTCTAAATTTCTAATTTTTATAACTCAACAACTCTTTTGAATGGTCGTTAACGCAGGTCAGTTGTGTCAGCAAATTTGTGTTGGAATGCTGTGCATTGTCAAGTGCAAGCTTTTGTAAACTTTTTTAGTGATAGATCACTTCAAATATATCTTGAGTATATGCTTTCTGATTTTATATTCAAAATGGACGTTTAAGATAATTTAAAAAGCATAAAACAATATTTTGGAAATATATTTTGATAAAGAACAATAATATGCAGTATATGTAGGTAAAAGATTAAAGAATTTTTAAAAATATCTTGGTAATGCCGAACTGGAATAATAACAACAAAAAGCTGTATATTTATGATGAATCTAACATTAAATGTCATGCATGACTGAATTCCTTATGTGGTTCTCTATTTTTTGTTTATTTGAATTTGTGGCTAGTATCTTTCTTAATCGTTTCTCTATTGTCTTTTTTATCTGATGTTACTAATGTATCACAAAAATTCCAAACCATTTAAGATTCCAGTTTAATGTGCTCTCTGATTCCTATTCTTCTTTTCTTGTATTTACATCTTAATGTATATTTACTTACTCTAATATAGAAGTGAGACAGCCTAACATGAGAAAATATTTTTTTAAAAATGGACATTTTAAAGTTATATATTACTGTGTCGCAAAACTGTACTAATAAAATAAAGATTGGCAACTTCTTCAGTAGACGCAATATTTATTTTTATTAAGAAATGTTAAAGATACTTTAAAACTCACTTTAGTTGTTTGTTTAATTGATAAATATTAGTACTAATTAACAATGAAACAAAATTATTTATATTAGAGAAAATATATACACAGTGCCAGTGAAATTGGTCCAAATCAAAAATTCTCTTCTCTAGAATCTTTTTCTTGTTGTCAATGTTGTATATCTTCTTTTACTCATATATTTAGACTGATTTGATAAAAAATCAGATTTTAATCTTCTTCTTCTCGTAGTTTCTTCTCCTATCTTAGGTTGACTATCATCACAGCTATCCGTACCTTATTGGCGGCTACCCAGAAAAGATCTACTGAGCTGCAACTATACCACCCTCTTAGGTTTCTTAGCCAGGAAATTCTTCGCCTTCCTATGGATCTTTTACCCTTGATTTTACCTTGCATTATGAGCCTTAATATCTCATATTTCGCACCTCTGGTAATGTGGCGTAAATATTCCAGCTTTCTTGTTTTGATGTGCTTTATGACCTCGCAATCCTTTTGCAGCCTTCTTAATACTTTTGCATTTGTTACTCGTTGGGTCCATGGTATTTTTAAAATCCTTCTATAGCACCACATCTCAAATGATTCCAACTTCTTTATATTATCCACTTTTAGTGTCCAGCTTTCTATTTTATACAACAAAGTCGAGAACACGTAGCATCTTAAGGCTCTTATCCTCAGCTCCAGAGGAAGGTCTCTATTAACAAACATTGTTTTCATTTTTATAAATGCTTGTCTTGCAATTTCAATGCGTGTCCTTATTTCTCTACCTTGGTCATTGTTTCCATTTACCCAGGTTCCCAGATATTTGTAGTTTTTCACTCTTTCTACTTGTTTTCTCTCAATATCTAGCCTTCCTACTGTATATTGCTTAGAAATAATCATGCACTTGGTTTTCTTAACGTTCATATGCAGTCCATATTTTATACTGACTTGATGGAATCTATTTACTAAGCGTTGCAGTGCTTCTAGACTCTCTGCAAAAACAGCGGTGTTGTCTGTAGATTTTAATACAGAGTTTTAAAAAGTTTAAAAGTACTCATATCAATATTGTGAAATATGTTTCTATGTAGGAAGAAATTTAGTTTTTTTGTATTATTCTTCTTCTCCTAGTGCCGTGCATCTATAGTGCGTTGGCAAATTATCTTAAGGCCAGACCTCTATCTTTTGCGGTATGCAAAAGCTCACTTATGCCTGTCCAGTTCTTTATATTCTGTAAATACGGCATTCACGTGTGACCTACTTATCTTCTACCCTTAATCTCTTCTTGGATAATTAGTTAAAGGATTGCGTATTATTTTCCTCTCAGGATATGGCACAGGTATCTAGATTTTCGTACCTTGTTCAAATTGAGTTACTCTCTTTCTCTTACCCTTTCTCTCTCAGTATTAGCTTTTCTTAAGCCTTTCTCGTTTCTCATCCTATTTCTCCATGGTATGTAAAACATTATTCGCAAAGTCCGTCTCCAACTTGTCTTGTCTTTATACGTTCTTGTCTCCATGCCGTATATCAATGTAGACTCTACATATAATTTAACCGTCCTATAGCGGAGAGTGAAGGAAAGATTGCGGTTACATAATAGCGACTTAAATTTATTTGAAGCTTATATTACTTGTTCGGTGCGGCATTTTATTTCGTGACGAGGATCCCATTGATCCCATCCATTATCATTTCCAAGTATTTGAATGCTTTCACTTGCTCTATTGGAGCATTATCTACTTAACGTTGTACTCCTAAAAGTACGTTTTTTCCTATTTTTTCCAGCATTTATCTTCAAACCATATATTTTTCCTAAGGTATTTATTTTATTTAACATTAACTGCATACTCGTATCATGTTCTTTGTCTGAGATTACCGCGATGTCGTTGGACCTTTTTACCACACTCAGAGCCTTTAAGTGCCTCTCTAACATTCTCTACATAGAGATTGAACAGCACAGGAGACAAAATAGACCCCTGTCGCAGCCCTCTTAAAATTTCAAATTCCTCTGTGCTTATTGATTGATTCAGCTTCACCCAATGTTAGCGTTGTATAGCATTTTTATCATTGCATCGTGTTTTACGGTGTCACACGCTTTTTTATAATTGAGGAATGTGATGAATATATCCTTTCGTTGGTCCATGCAGTTTTGTACAAGCGTATTCAAGCAGAAAGCTGCTTCACGTGTCGCCGCTTAGCTCTTCCAGCTTTCTGAACATTGTTGTGTGGAAGATGCGAAGAAATACTTTAAGCAAATAGCTCATTAAACTGATCTTTTGTTTGTGGTCTTTGCATTTTGTCGCTTTTTGTTATTTGGAGATCACTATAAAAGTTGAATAAAGCTAATATGATGGAATGTGGCCGGTGTTATATATATATAGCATTCAAAATGATTACCAACATGTTAATGTTGTCATCGTTTTATGGCTTCCGTAGTAATATCATCTGCTCCAGGGGGCTTGTCCAGTTTTGCTACTTTTGAGTAAACTTTTTTTTTTATTTTTTTTTTGTATACATAAACGTCAAGAGAAATAAAACAATGAAAGTTTAGTCACACTATAAAAGTTTAAAAATCATGTTAATATGCGTACCGATGCCCACTGTATTGTCGTTTAAGATCGATTTTCTTAAAAATATCCCACGACATAAATATTTTACCAAACAAAAACAACTGTATACTATTTTTCGCAAAAAATATCAAAATATCTAAAATATTGCATAAAAAAAAGCAAAAATGAATAAAACATTGTTTTTTTTTTTGAAGAAAGAGATCTTTTATATTTGATACCCAGATATATTATGTCCTCTTATATACAGTTTTTTACTTCCTTTACAAAATCCAAACCAGATCAGAAATACTATTTCAATATCGTAAAATCCGTTTCAAGTACAATAATCACAACTCGCATGCTATACAATGACATTATTCTCTTCATTCTAGTCATATTAATTATAGTATTTATTTATTTATTTTAGTTGTAAGTCTAAACAGTATCTTATATGCAGTATTAAAAAATACCTCATGTCAAAAGTTTAGTTATTAGACAGAAAAGAGCCTACTTAGTTTTTTATTGAGTGTAACATTCAACGATATAAAATTTATTTTTTTATCATCACATCAAAAGTTTCTTTTGGTATAATTAATTAAATTTTGATTAGGGTTAATTACAAATGTTTGATCGAAAATAAAACTTACTGTTACTTCGTAAAAGAAACCTGTTCGCTGACTAGTAAAATGTAGATTTTATATCGTTGAAATGGCTATACTTTTATTTATTGTAAATCTAAATATATTTGACTATTTTGTATGCAATTTTGTTCAATTGTAAATGTTTGTTGCTGTAATAAATAAATTTCCGTAAGGCAATACATGCATTTTGATTTTCTAATCCCATTTACAATATTTTATTAATAGAAAACACCGATAAATACATGAAGCTTTAACAACAACAATGGATTTCTCAGCAGCAACTATCAGAATACAAAATGTACTCATTTAGAACTTTTAAATAATCCACAACACTATTTAACCTGTCTCTCGAATATGTGATAAGATAGTTGAATACAGAAAGAGCTAATCTCCTAATAAATAAATTAATACAGATTGCCGCCTATGCCGATGACATCAGCATTATGTTTCCCAGAAAGGAAGAGGCGGCAGAAATATATTCACAATTAAAAACAGGACCAAAAGAGACCAGACTACAAATAAATATTCAAAAGACAAAAAGCTAACTCAGGCAAGAGTTCGGAGAGACAGACGCACAGTTGAATTACAAGACGATTGTTGTGATTTGTCTCCTTTCTGCAACACAAGTAGCGGACCAGACTTTGCAACTGGCTAAGTATGTAGACTTGGATTAAATAATGCTTCGTCGAAACAATTTATTTTACGTTGAACTGTTACAAAAGATATTTATTTACAAATGTATTTAACTAAAACTAAAACTTCTTATTTTTCTGCTATTTGCGAACAAAAATTTACGTAGAGCGCGTGTATTCACGAAGTGAAATTTTTACTGTCCGGCACGGGAACCGAAAGAGTAGTCCGGTGCCGCTGGAATGACCATTCCGCGTGAGAAACGAGAGAGGAGTCTTGTTATACGAATGGTAAGAGGTCGAGATGAACCTACTGTCAGGTTCGGGGACCAAGAATGGAGTCTCTGGACGCTGCTTGAATCCAACATTTTATAGGAAAGAGAACCGCCAAATTTCAACCGTCTTTAACGAACTTTTAACGTTTTAACCGTGGGTTATAATAAGCCACTTTTTCCATACATTTACGAAGAAATTACATAATAAAACAATAAAACTAAAATATTCAATGCCCTTTTACGAGTTCCGAAAACAAATAAACAATACTGACCCAGTTCTAGGTAGACAAAAAGACTTGTTTCTTCTAATGAATTAGCGAAGGGGTTTAATTAGAAAAACATTCATGACCAATTTTATGGTGGTCGTAAAAATGATAACTTTTTATATTGTTATATATTGTGAAGAGAATTAGCGGTAACATAATATCGAAGCGTGTTTAGATACCAAAAGAAACAACCTGTTTTAGCAGGCGTCTCAACGGAAAACGGACGAGACAAAAAACTCGTTTTATTTGAGCTGAGATATATCGAAAATAAATAAAATTTTCTTGTTTTAATATTTGTAACAAAAATATTGAGGGATTATTGGTAATATGTCTAGACCTTAACAACGATATTAACGCGGTAGAAGTTTCATATATCTAGGAGTTGCATTAAGCACGGACAGAACACAAGAACCATAAATTCAAAGAAGAACAGTAAAGAAAACAAAGCTTATTTTTCACTCGCCCATTTTCCCAAAAAAAAGGCAGAAGTCTTAGAAAGAAAAGTCTTATGAAAGATATTTAGCCTATTAGCAAAAACGGAGAAGGAAATCCAAGTACAACCCTGAACTCTACAAACTTTTCCTAGAGGCACCGATCTCAGGATTCGTTAAACTTCGATGGGCTGCTCATTTAGTGAAAATGAAGGCCGAAAAATTACCGAAAATGGCCCTAGATAGTAAAATGCAGGCGCAAAAACAAAAGGAAGGCTATGGGAAAAAGTGGGAGGATGAAGTGGCAGCGAAAGCGCAAAATTTGCTAGACGTCAGAACCTGGAGAAGACCGGCGCGGGACCGGAAAAGTTGGAGGCATAGTTTGAAGAAGGCTTGACTTGGGTTGTAGTGCCATTGGGTAGAGAGATAAATATATTAAACATATACAGTGTAGAACAGCGAAATAAAATAAAAAATCCA
Organism: Diabrotica undecimpunctata; assembly: GCF_040954645.1. NCBI lineage: Eukaryota > Metazoa > Arthropoda > Insecta > Coleoptera > Chrysomelidae > Diabrotica > Diabrotica undecimpunctata. The sequence continues at coordinate 182,482,688 of NC_092803.1, forward strand.
GAAAAGTAACAATTTTAGATTTTAAAATTTCATCCTATTGCGTAATAATTTCATTCCTAAATTTAACATGTTTAAGGTGCGTTTAACTACCTGGTTTCCAGTCTGACCAGTTTGTAATGTCGCCAAGGTAACCAATCACGACAAAGATTGTTACTTTGGCCGGCCAACCACAGCGCATGTTATTAACTGCGCCGTCATTGGCCTCTCGGCGGAAGTGTGCTGCAAATGCTCAAACACGATGTGTATAAAAGAGCAGCACATCTTCCGATCGGGATCCAGTCGTCTTACACTACTAGCCCCGTTAGACCTTGTTGACTCGCTGTGCTACCACGCTACTTTTAGTTTTATTATTTAACCAATATCCTGCTTTCGTCGAAGACGTCGAACCTAAGAAGTATTGTCCAATTTGGAAGTTAAATTATCAAGAGTACGAGAATCGGCGTGTCGACTACAAAACGCTTCCTGACAGTAGAACACGACTTTCTGAGATAGAAAAGACATTGGTCTTAGATTTATTTCAAATTGTGTCGAACAGCGTTATTTGGGCCTGTCACGGTAAAGAGCGAATAAAAGCCCCGACGGGGGCTTGTAATTGCTTTTCCGATAAGGTCGAGCTGCAATAACACTTCGTCTCCAGAAACCTTATGGAAATAGTAACTACAGGAATTACTGTTAGCGAAAGGTAGCAACACGAAGCGATTGGCAGCAGGATGAGTCGACATTGCCGGCATTCTTGTGCCTCTCTCGAGGAGAGGGAACGCGGCTACACGAAGTGAGAAGGCCGAAGTCTCTGTGGAATTTGAGGTATACACTACGCATCAGAATTCTAACACAAATTAAGTCATTGTAAGAAATATTGTCTGTAAGAAAGCTCGAACTGTTAGAGAATTCTGATTGCCGGTGGCCCCTCACCTACCACAAAGGCTCGGCGTAACTTCTCGCCCGTAGAGGCCGGTATTCAAATTTAACTCCTTGAAACGAAGATGGACTCTCGAAACTTGAGATCCTCTTCGAGAGCGGCGCGGCGGTCGTAGATCGTCCAGAAATCCCTGAAAACGCCGACTCGTTCAAAAGTTTAGAAGATTTAGTGGAATTTATATTTTAAAGTTCTTGAAAAATCATAGCGAAAATTACTATTACACATTATATCATCAAAAAATTCATCAAAATAATAAATACACTTACTATGAGTCACATACAAGGATTGTAGCACTTCTACAGCATGATGTGCTAAACATAACAACAATTTGTAATATTATCTATAATAATTGGTAATCAAATCACGATATGTTGCAAAACAAATCATCAACCTGTTATGCACCATGAGATTTGCTAGTTCGTACTGATTTTCAGTTAAAATTCAGACAACCATTTAGTGACTTTAAACACGTCTCTGATTATATTTTATTGTTTGTCAATCTTTCAAGCCAATAAGATCTTACTGAGGCCATACCTTTTAAATAAAAAAAATTGTATTTTTTAATCAAAATTTTGGTAGAGCTGTATAATTGCAAAGAGTTTACCTCTGTGATATCGCTTAGAAAACTCTTTTCTCCCTGTATCATGGACACGATGGTATTACATCTGAGGATTAGGGAGCACAATATGTGGTGATGAACCAGTTCTAATGATTTGCCGATTGATTCTGTATGTGTCTATTTTATGTGTGTGCGTGTGTATGTCATTTTTAATTAACAAATCTACAAAAGATAACAGCTGTAGATCCTATGTCATGTTCTCAATTAATCCGCGGGCGTTTATTTAAATATAACTTATCCACATCGTATATATCCATAGAAACTTCTAAAGTACATTCATTTAGCAAATTCCCATCTGTAAATATGAGCACGTGTTGATATTCGCCGTCTCATTCGTCAAGAGGCTATTAAATATAACTTATTACCTTAAGCCAGACAGATTCTCTTGTTACAGATCCAAACTTGCCAGCATTTTAAATTCAAATTGTATCGTGTTGATTTTTAAGTTAATATATTATGTTATATTTATGTTATAGTTATTGTTTAGTTATTTACTGGTCGTGTTATTTTTTAGAGTTTAGTTTAATTGTGATATAATGATTAAATTTCAAGAAATTCTTACACTAACAGTTTCAAAAGTAAATGTTTACTTATCAGTTACACATCAGTAGAACCCTGTTTGGCTTTCACGTGCTTCTATTGACAATTGGGAATTTGTAAAATGAATACGGTATATCCTGCTATGAGTTCTACTTGGTTTAGAGTTTCATACCTGCAAGGTACTAGTAAATTTAGTAAGGATTATAACTAATCTTAAGCACTATGACAAACGTATGCAATTAAATGGTGGATAGGGAGATTCATAGCATCTCGGAGAGAGTTACATACATTATTTTAAAACTAAATTCACAAACCAGAATAAAGATTGTGTAGGTTTATGCTCCAACTGAAAAAGCAACTGATGATGAAATAAATACTTTTTACGACGACGTTAAAAGAGCTATAGACAACAAAAAAGAATCTAAAATAATAATAATTGGAGATTTTAACGCCAAAATTGGAAGAAAGATTGAAACCTCCGAAAAGAAGATTTGAAATTTCAGATTCGGCACAAGAAACGCAAGACGAGAAAAACTTATGAAATTCCTGGAAAAAGAAAACACGTATGCTATGAATACGTTGTGCAAAAAGAAACCCAACAAAAAGTGGACATGGACACGGAACTATTTAATAAAACAGAATATTTTCTATCAAACAGCAAAAGAATATTTGAAAACGTCACAACAATAAACAACATAACAACTGGTAGTCACCATCATATAGTTAGAGCAAAAATAAAGGTTAACATGAAAGAAGAGAGAAAAAGGATATTTAAAAAAACAATGGATAGATGCATTCAAAGTAAAAACATGAAGAAGAAGGCCTTAGCGGGTAAGTTCGAATCGGATCCTTCACCTAATCAAGACCAAATTAATGACAATATCAAAAACATAAATAAAAACCTTCTAGAAGCCGGACTAAAAGGTCGCAAAGAAAATAAGAACTAAAGAAGGCCAAATAAGCGACGAAACTAAACAACTAATAAAGGGAAGAAGACAACCAATAGCAGAAAACAAACGCCATACTCAAGTATACGTAGAACTTAATAAAGCAATTAAAAAAGAACTAAAACGCGACATAAAAAAATAGAACGAAAACTTAATTGAGCAAGATCATTGAAAACAAGAGAGGCCTAAAATGTCTAAGTCTTAAAAATTTTTAAAATTAAAGACACCAATAATAAGAAAGAGAAGGACAAATATAAAATAACAACACAGTCAAAGACTTTTGCACAGCTTGCAAAGCCAGACTAATAAATCATCAAGGGAGAACGTCAAAAGAAAAATAGATCAGAGGTATTACCAAATACAGAGGGATCGAAATAAAACGAGCTTTAAAAGAGCTAAAAAATAATAAAGCTCCAGGACACGACTACATAACTGCCGAGCTCTTGAAAACAAGCAACACAGTAACACTTCCTATTTAACAAAGCTATTCAATAAATATCTCCATAATAGCAAAATCCATAAAGACTGGAACGAGAGTCTAGTACTACTCTTACACAAAAAAGGGGACAAATGTGACCTTATGAATTTTAGACCTATATCGTTGCTCAATTAAGTATACAAACTGTTTATGAGAATTATTAACAATCGATTTAATTAGAAAATGGATAATTACCATCAGATGATCTGCTGACAATGAGAACACCGATACAGAAGGCAAATGAGTACCAACTACTATATGTCCTGGCTTCGTAAGCTATAAAAAGGCATTTAATAGTATCCAGAATGGTCCATACACCAAACTATTACTCTAATTGTAGAATAGATTCGAGATTCTCGAAGTTCTCGGGAAGAACCGAGTTGAGAATTGAATACTCGACGTTTCGGCACCCATTTTGGAGCCACTATCAAGAATGATACGGTTCCGTTCGAGGTCGGGGTCTTAATAGGCCTACTTCCCTCTTCAAAACTACAAATTGATGAACCTATGGCATCAACGTTATTGGCAACAAGTCAAACCAACTCAGATTCGCTATCGACATTGTGAATATAGCGAGCACATTCGAGGAATTACAAATTATGATGAAGGAAGACAATGAAAAAAAAAACAATGACAAACACAAGCGACACCAGATGTATAACTATAAATGGCAGTGAGAGAGAACTCGTTTAGGAATATATCTACCTAGGCCAATTTCTGAAACTTAACAAAGAAGAACCAAAGAGCAAGACTGAAGCATACTTAAGAACCGCAAAATACCTCAATACTTAAGAGCAAAGTGTTCAACCTTCCAGTGCATCCTTCCTATCATGGCATATGGTTGATAAATCTGGACTTTAACCAAGACAAATATGAAGAAACTAGCCATAACAAGAGGGGCAGTGGAAAGAGCAATGTTAGATATACGACTGTCAGATAAAAAGAGAAATGACTGGGTAAGATCAAAAACAAAAGTTGATGATACCACAACCAAAATTGCCAAACTCAAATGGCGTTTCGCAAGTGGACAAAAAACCAGCGTTGGAATGCCACAATAGAACACTGGAGACTTTACAAAGGTAGACGACCAAAATGAAGACCACAGATGAAATGGATAAAATAGAAGGAACAAATTGGAAGTGTTGTTTAGGATAGAGATCGATAAAAGGAGTTGGGAGAGGCCTATATCCAAAAATGATAGAAGGCTAAGAAGAAGAAGAAGGTAGAGACAGCCAGGATTTAAGCAAAAATTATATTTCTATGACAGTCAGTTGATACAGAGTCTTCTTTTTTTGACTCGTAGTCGTAACGTTAAATTTAAAATTTCAGTTGTCATAACTGCGTAAATAATAAATATATTTTAATAAAATGTTTGTCATTTTAATATATTTTAAGCTACTTTTAACTCAGTGGTACAGAAATCTTTTAAATAAAAAAATCGCTAATAAGAATTCTCAATTTTAGATTACGAAGAAGTGTCGTAGTATGCCCTGAAATTTTGAATAAACATTTTAAATTATATCCCGAAGTAGAACCTATAAGGAAATGAAATTTGAAAAAAAGTTAATTAAAATCGGTTACCAACTTTATAGAGGTATTTCCAAATTAAATGTGTCATACTGTACGTATCTTGGTAATAAATGATTGTTTATAACATTTTAGGTGGAAATGAACCCAGAAATCAGAATGAAACGAGCAGGTTCCAGAATCGGCGAATCTGGCGGCAGTCTTTCCATCGTCAATTCTCTTGACGTCCTACGCAACAGATTGTTACTGGAAATCGCCCGAAAGAAAGCGAAAGAAGGCGCTTCCCGAAACCGACAGATGCTAATGAATTTGGGCAAGCGTGGATTCTTCCAAGGAGGACGGGGATACTTTAACGAAGTGTAAAAATTCAAACAAACCATGAATATTTTTGAAAACGGTCAAAAAAATTCCTAGAATGACTATGTTTTTTATTGCCTAAGATTTGTATTATTCTAACATTACGTATATAATAGATGTATGCTTCAGTAAAAGTCTACAATCATGGCAAATAGTACACATCATTTTATGTTACACCATTATATTTTTTAGATTAGATTCACGTCATAATTATAAGCAAACAGTTTGTCTTTGCTATTGCAACGGTTAATTTTACATGTTTTAAAACACTTAAAGTTAATTATCAGTTAAATTTTAAAATATATAAATAATAAAGCAAAATGTTGTTATCTTTCATCCTTTTTACGTATAGTCCAGTCGTCAGAGACAAAAATTTCACTCAACCTCTGAGAATCATACGAACAAGCTGAATTTTACTGAGAATGTCAATTTTGTTTCCCAAAAAAACTGCAAAAAGTTTGCTTGGATTACCTCCTTAAACCCTTCCTCGTCGGGGTAAAACATAAAACATCGATTTACCAAGAATCTGTATCATCTTCTTCTCGTAGCACTACAACCCGGGGTGGGTTTTGGCTGACTGCACAACTTGCTTCCATCTTGAACTGTCGTCCATAATAGTTGGGTCAGTGGGCAGCCCCATTGTTCTTAGATCTGACCATATATTGTCTCTCTATCGCATTCGTGGACGTCCTAAGGGTCTTCTTCCTGTGGGGGCTTCCTCCCATATTAATTTGGCAAGGCGGTTATTAGGGAGTCTATGGACATGGCCAGCCCATCTTAGACGTTGGGATTTAATCTCTTGGACTAGATCGCTCGCTCTATACATCTGCTTGACCTCAGCATTTGTTCTCATTCGGTATTGGTTGCTATTAATGTCGTGATAAGGCCCAAAGATTCTAATCTTTGATGTTCGTGTTAGGCTTTTAGATTTAATAGTATTGTGGAGACTGTACATACGTCTGTTTGCTGCCTGAATTCATCCTTTAATCTCTTCCGCGATATCATTATCTGCAGTGATTGTTGCTCCGAGATATTTAAAACTCTCCACTCTTTCAAAGTTATATAGGCCTATTGTCACATTTTGCCCTATTCTATCTCGTCACTTTTGTCTGTTGATGCTCATGTATTTGGTTTTCTCTTCGTTTACCCTTAAACCAGTTTTCTTTGCCTCTACCTCCAATTTATTAAAAGTCTCCTTCACATTGGTGACAGTGTTTCCCACAATGTCAATGTATCTGAATCTATATGCAAAGAATCTGTATGCCGTAGAAAAAATGTTTTAAACAAGAAATATAACTGAGATGATTTTGAACAAAAATGTTTGTTAGTACTTTTTGTGTAAAACGAACCGTTCTCTCAGAAATAACGCTTAAAGTGATCGGCGCAATTTTGAATGTTAGGTACGTATGCAAAATGATAAACATTTTATTTAAAAAATTCATTTCGCGCGCGTAACTCTGGATCTGGCAAAAATTATACATCTTTTGATCAACAAATTTTTTTTCTATCTTCACATGATATCTTTTCAAAACATTTTTTATTGCAGAAACAGTTGTTGTTTGAAAAAGTTTTACCTTTTGTTTTGTTTTAGCTTTTGTTGTCATATACTCACAACCTAAGTTGCGAAGCCACTTTCTTTTTTATTTCCATGCCTCTGTCGTTTTCGTGCTCTCTTAGATTGTTGAACTTCTAATTCTTCTATATTACTTTTTCTTTTGAAACACAGTCTGAAACAAACCAACTTTATTAAAATAACACTCAAAAACGTTGTTCTATTTATAGAAGTTTATTTATTGTTAGTGTGGAGAATTTAACATTTTGAGATTAGTTTTGATTTAATACAAACAAATATAATATACAAGTTTAACTTGTCAGTACTTTCTTGTTGAGAATCAGAAGGTACTCACTGATCTCCTGAATAAGCTGTCATTACTTAAACTGCCGTCATCCATTGTATTGAAAAATCACAACCGCAACTGCCTTAGTAATAAAGGAATAGTGGTGTAAGTCTGACTTGCACCACTATTCCCCCTACTACTGCAGAGATTTTATTTGACTGTCAAGTTTGTGCTGCTATCTGTGACTTACACCACTGTTGCTTCTGATAGATTTGAATATGGAGATTTTAAATATGCGCTTATCTGTATTATATAAAAAAAAGTGACTTATACCACCTTAAAGCACGGGAAATGCTTTCACGAAGACGGCATTGGATGGAATTTGTAACTGAAGATGTGTAGATTTTTGAAACACGTACTTGTGAAATTGAGAAGAAGTAGTTTTGAACGTTTTATTTAAAGTATAAGGCCACTGCGAGAATTGTAACCCGCCGGCAGCAACAATTTCAAGACATCGTCCAGAAAAATAGTCGAAATCGAAAGTTATATATGTTTTTGTGAAAATTGAGGAAATCATTATATTTGGGGTTATACTTCAAATAAAACATTTAAAACCGCTTGTTTTAGAGGCATATTTTAAATGCATTGTATTTGTTGCTTAAACTATAAATCGAAATTTCATGTTGTAGATTTTGAAGATTAGGCTGTAACAATAAAAATTCAATAGCGAATACAAAAGCTGCACTTTTTAACTTTGAAACACATTTTATTTTTTGTCAATAGGACACTTTGATCAAAAAATATCGAATTGTTAATGTCGAATTGACATAAACTATATTTAAAAAAATGATTTCGCGCTCGTAACTAACATTTAAAATCGCCGGCTGCTTCAAGCGTTATTTCTGAGAGAACGGTTCATTCTACAGAAAAAATGCTTATAAATATTTTTGTTTAAAATTAATTCAGCTATATTTCTTCTTTAAAACATGCTTTTTTACGGCGTTCAATTCTTGGCAAACCGATGTTTTCTGTTTTTCCTCTACGAGGGGCGATTTAAGGGGGAAGCCCGGAGTAGGAGTGGAAAACTTTTTTGCATCTTTTTTGTGGTTTCAAAATTGACATCCCCAGCTAAATCCAGTTTGTTTATGTCGTTTTTATAGATCAAATCCCTGATGACTGGACAATTATTAAACTCTACATTTTCCAGTTAAAAATTTGGACTCGTCACCACTATAATGACCTACTGCTCCACTGTATTAAGCTATTTTATTCGATTACAAAATTTATAAATATTGTAGAGCGTAGACAAACGAGTTTGTTATATCTAAAGGACTGGTTTCATTATTATTTCAACTAAGCCTACATAATATAGAATAATCATATTTACACAATCTTCTCAATTTATTGCTGGACATAGACTTCTTAGTAATCTCCACTATCGTGTATGCTTGAATGCCAATGCTTTGTCCCCAGAAGCATCGATTTTTTTTTAATAAAAAAATGGGATCTCAAGTAGCTTAAGAAGAGGTCTATATGATTCTTCTTTAAATGAACTTGCTTGTTGACTTTTATCAAAATTATTACTAAAAACACGATTCCCGCAAGATCACTTTTTCTAGACATGGCGCGACTTTCATTGTGTTTATGTTTTAACAGCTCCATTTAAGCTTCAGTTTATGCTCTAGATTCTAGAAAGTTAATATTGTTTGTACCATTTTATAAATTTTTTAATTCTAACTATTTCCTGCATTGTCATATTCAAGCATGTTTCTCTTTGCATCTCCAATTTTTAATGTACTTGTTAGTATTACATAATTGTGTGTTAAAGATATTACATAATTGTGTGTTCAAGGTTTTTAAAGTTTTGAAGGCTATCTATTATTTTTTCTGGAAGCTGTCTATTCTACATCGGTCACACTGCTGATAATTGTCTATCCGCTAACACCCGATGCACTCTACATTTGGCTCTGGATACCTATGCTTCTTTTATCAAGGTGATCTTGTGGCCATCTCTTCTTGTCTTATATTTATTTTAGCTCTGATAGCTGTCAGGTATGACAGTGCACCCATACAGTGCCAAGGCTACAATTCTGCAATCTGAAGCATCTGGAGTTTCATAAAAAATGTATCTTTAGACGTATGTCTAAGCAAACGACATCGATTTCCATTATACCTTTCTTCAGTCTCAACATTGTTATTAGTAATCATCATCCTATTGCCGCTAAAACATACATGATGTAGTTTTTCTCTGTCAAACACAATTTTCATTTAATAAGTGTTGTTGGTCTATAAAAAACCGTTTTCAAAAATATCTAACCGACTTAAGCTTAGCTCTAAATATTTTTTAAGTTCTTGGGCTTTTTCTAGTGGGAGTACGGCAAAAATGGCCAAAAAACTGCTGGCGGTTTATACGTTTTGCTATGTATTCTCTAAGTCGTATATTTACCTTTATTTTATTTTCATCGCTTTGTACTTTTGCTTTGTATTCATTGTACAATAATCAAAAGTAGCTGTGTTGAACAGAGTGGTCAATTAATAAAGACTCACAGGGCATTCACTTATTGCTTTTCACATTCCTTTGTCGTTAAATGCAACAGGATTTGACAAACTCCAAAACGTGGTACGTCCTCCTTGTCCTATGATATTATTCTAATATCTATTTTTGATGACAATTCAAAGGTCGCAAGCTTCTGTGATGTTTGCAAGAAGTACATGATGCAGATGCACACCAATTACTTGACATCATAATCTGTGTGAGTATAAGATATTTGTAATCGATGAGTAGTTTTCTTGCCTCATAAACTTCGACGAAAGATTCGTCAAAGTATTTGGACAAGATAATACAATTTTTTTTAATAATTTATTATATATTATTCAAATATTTTAATATATCTTCAATTAATATATACATATATTCAGTCAACAATTTTATCAGTTTTTGATATCCACTAATGGTACTATGTGTTTCCCACTAAAAAATCCCTTTTTGAAATCCCAATTTTATCAAACAATTATCAATAATTTATCAAATATTTCTGTATAAAAATACTAAATAAAAATTACTATTTTAAATGAATGACTGTATCAGATATATCTTCCTTAATATATATTTACAAAATGGATAGATGCTCTGTGTCTCTCAGTGTAATTAATTGACCACATCGTAAAAAAAATCTTAGACACTATAACTCTACTTATAAAAATTATGATATATTTAAGTTTGCATTTTGTCTATGTTTTCAATATCCTCTGTTAAAATATCAATCAAAATAAATAATAACAATGGCCTACTAATTATTAAAGATTGACTTATTTTATATTTATTTAGGTTTACTAAGGTTAAAATATTGTATTAATGTAAGAACTACTTCTAAGAATGTATAGAATAATCAGCCTATTGAATCACTTCTCAAAAAATTTACTTAAAATTACAGAACACCAGAACAACAAAATATACAAGAAATCAGATCATACCTCTTTAAGTACGATCCACATCCCTTTCTGAAGTAAAAGAAAAAATAAAAATAACAAACTAGTACAAAGCCAAAATATGTAACTTGATAGTCGGTGAAATTCTAAAATATTTATATAGACTAGTAGTATTTCTTTGATCTTTTTTACACTTTTTTATTGAATGCCTAATTTTTCCTATTTTCCAACAAATTAGAAGTTCGCCAAAATCATAGTTTTTTCAGCCTGGAAAATCATCCACTGAATAACCCATTGTTCTGGTCAATAAATCTCCTACTTCTTAATGTATGTACATACATAGGACAGACAAACCGACTAATCCATAACCGTATTTACAAACATTCTATATCTGTAAAACATTCCGATACTACTTCAGCCCTAGTCCAACAATTTTAAGCGTAGGTAGCCTCTTTGCCTATATATCTATGTTTAGAGTTTAACGTTGACTCCGAACTATTAATAATAATGCTATAATTGTAGGAGCTGAATTAGACAGATTACGCCTTCGTGGTTTATCAGGGTCTTCGAAGTAGCGATCTTGGCAATACTTTTTGGTTTCTGTAGTAGGAATCAAACCCTCATTATTTCGCAGCAAAGACGGATAGATCACAGCTGAGCTACCTTTTTTCCTTCTGGTGTTGGAAATTTTCTTAAAGCCGTTCCAGGTTAACCCATCCGTAGGGATGGCTGGCATGCTGCTGTTGCTTTTCTTTTTATTTCTTCTTATTGACTGCTCGGATTTAATTTTCCACAGTGACAAGGTTCATACCTATTTCTTTATACATTATGTTTTTCTCCCCTGTCCATCTATTACACTCCAGATTTGTGTGAGTAACAGTATCAAATTATTCATAGTATAGGCATTTATCTGTATCTGTCTTTCAAAATCTATGAAGTTAAGACCTAAAACACCCGTTTCCTGTGAGCACAGGAAGTAATTTAGCCATCTGTGAGCACAGACGGTCCACAGAGTCTCTTAGGCTCGGGATCAGCATCTTAGTCCACTGGGCAACATCTTACGTGTTGTTCCACTCTTCTTGTCATCTTTTGATTAATATTTCTCCTTCTCTTTTTCTAATGGCATTAGTCGATGCTCTTTTCTCTCATAGATATGCCCCTTTCTACTGGTTACACATACAGAGCAACACAACCCATAAGAGTTCACAAGGCCGCCGCAGCTACAGTTCTGACACATCCTCGTTTAGGTTGGTAGCTCTACCGCCCCACTCCAGACTTCTCCTTTCGGATCGAGACTTAGAGGGTCCTTCTCTTTTCAGATTTGAATCACGCAATGATGGGTTATCACCCTCCCCAGCGCAGCCTCACTATTCGCTGCCTTCCGGGCTATCACCCGTATATGCTCCCCCATTCACTATATTAATGTAGCGTCACTCCCAGATATTTAACACATTTCTTTGATGTCATCTGTACCCCTGCATATTAAAGCTCTATCGCTTGTCTTTTACGTTTACCTTTCAGAATGATGGCTTCGGTCTTCTCTGTCGCGAGTTCCAGTCCTTCATATGTCATCCAGTTCTTCACGACGTTGCCCGTATATCTTACCTAAAATCGGGGATCCAATTCGTCCCGCGCTACTACCAGCACAGCGAGATCATCCGCAAAGGCGAAGGATCTGAGTTACCTAGGCCTTAAGTCTACTACTTATCTAAATTATTCAAAATAATACTCGAAAAAATAATCAAAGAAGCAATTGTGTCAGTCAACCCAATAATTGCTTACCAATTTGGATTCAAAGAACACTATTTCACTATACTACAATATCATAAAATAATTAATTCAATATAAGATGAACGGGAAAAAAAAAAAAATATATATATATATATATATATATATATATATATATATATATATAACCAAAAAGATGATAACGTGTACTAGTAATATTCAGTGAAAAGGAGATAATGCTGGGAGATATCTACCCTTTTATCACTGAGGAAGCAAAATAAAACTCGGGTGCTTCGTTAGATGTGCTTTTTAATTAATAGTCTAAGCTTTCATCCATGATTATTGACATCATCAAAGTAAACTACAAACAAACAAGAGAAAAAACAATGAACAGGTTTAAACTAAGTATAAAAATAATAAAACATTTACCCAAATTATAGCAAGAAAGTCAGTGACTTGGGTGGAAAACAAAGAAAGTGTTATCTGTGTATATATATACTTAACATATTTTTAGATATATGATGATAAGTATCCATAGGTCACAATGTAATTTTATTAAATTAAGATCGATCTATTTACATAAAAACCTAACCACAAATAAATTGGAATCTTACACGTTGTTTAAAACAATCCAAAAGTAATTAACAACTTACGGCGGTGTCACTACACTTGTTTGAAATAGCGGGATAATTTGAAATGTAAAAATGAAAATATTATCTAAAATATTAACAACAAATACTTAAGTAACATTAGAATGATGAGAGTGATGAGAGGGCAAAAATACACATTATTACAACTTATGTATTATGCAAGGTAAAATCCGAGGAAAGTGAAATGTGGGAAGACGAATAATATCCTGGCTTAAGAACTTAAGGGAATGGTTTGAATGCAGTAGTGCAGAACTTTTTAGAGCAGCAGTCAACAGAGTCCGCATAGCCATGATGATTTCCAAACTTCGATAGAAGATGGAACTTAAAGAAGAAGAAGAACATTAGAATTACAGAATGACAAAAACACAATACAAGTAAATAAAATAATTAAAATTAGTAAATTAAAATAGTTAAAAAATCTAAACTATATCACTCATATATCTGGGCGACAATTTTTAATTCCTGAAATATTTTGTTTAAGCAGGAAGGTGTAGATGGAACTTAAATTATCTACATCCTTCTTGTGATTGATGACATTACAACCTTGTGTGGGTCTTGGCCTGTTCAAGAATTAGTCTCCATTCCCCCCTAGCTTTCGCCCTGGCTTTCCAATTTATGACCCCTAGATTCCTCAAGTCATCTTCGACTTGAGTTTTAAATCTACATCTTGGCCTGCCTCTCTTCCTGGTTCCTACTGGCTCTTAATATAATATCTGTCTTTGGGGGTCACCAGTGTCCATTCTTTTAAGGTGTCCTAGCCAACTTAGTCTATTAATTTTAATAGACCGGACGATGTTGCATTTTTCATAGCATTGATACAACTCAAAATTGTAGCGCCTGCGCCATATCCCGCTTTCTTGTACTTTTCCGTATATGTGCCTAAGTATTCTTTTTTCAAAGCGGCCTAAGAGTTCGTCGCTTTTTACCATAGTCCATGTCTCTGACGCGTATGCCAGGAGAGGTTTAATAAGAGTTTCATATATTAGTATCTTGGTTTTTCTGTTAATAATGTGTGATGTTAAGAGCTGCTTTAGTCCAAAGTAAGCTCTGTTCGCCAGGTATATTCTTCTCTTAATTGCCGCTATTTGTGTGCTGTTTGTGACCTTCATGTATTTTGTTTTGGATACGTTGACCTGCAGTCCCATTGTCTTCGCGGCTTTTTCTAATGTTTCAAAAGCCTGTATCGGTCTCTTTTTGTCCGTGTTACTATGGCAACGTCATCTGCGTAGGCCAATATCTGTACACTTCTTGTTTATAATTGGTTTCAAATGAGTGTAGAGTAATAAATCATGAAGTGTCATAAAATTTGCCTGAATTTCGGTGTCGTCATGGGCGTAGGCAAATGGACGGATGTCAACTTCGTCGTCAAAAATTGATGTACCTCAAAATATCATATTTTGGATATTTTGTGATAACCAATTTTATTTAATTTTTCGATTAACTTATTCTTCAAACTCGTATTCCATTATATGGTCATTAAAGCTAATTACATTTTTATTTATAAAAACAAATTCACTTCCTTACTGAACGAATAAAAGCATTAGAAGAAACTGATAAGGGTATGACGCACCTCCTAATATTACTAAGAACTAAAATAAATCAACATGAAGACTAATAACGCGTAATGAGGTTTTACTTACACTTTCATTATAATCCCTCTTTTATTTTATTATTATCATTCGACATTCGACATTCGAGTTAGTAATTGTTACTACACCAATTAAACGTACAGTAATATTGTGATATAGAAATAGTGAAAAAGTTATAAAATGGCGACATTTACTCCAAAGAAAAGAGGTGTAAAAAATTCTCCGCTATCTGTTAGTGAAAAAGTTATAATTTTAAATGTATATGATTGCATAAAACACGATCACCCTAGTTTGTCTGTGCAAGAAAGTGTTGAGCGATGTGCCCGAATGACTGGAATTGGACAGTCCACGATTTTTAAATTATTGCGAGAAAGAAAGATATCAGGCCAGTTAAGTCCATGCAAGAGAAAATCAGGAAGACCAATAAAAATCTTAGGTGAAGACACCAAACGTGACATTCGAAGAAAAGTTCATTCGTTTTATTTTAAAAAGGAAATACCCACCCTTGACAAAATACTAATGGAGATAAGCCAAGATAACGATATTCCTTTCATATCCAGAAAACTTTTATGGAAAACTTTAAAAAGTATGAATTTTTCCTGGGAAAAGCACAATCGAAAGGCACTATTACTGGAAAGTGATGAAATCATTTGCTGGAGACGAAAATATTTGAGAACTATAAAACAGTACCGCAGAGAGCACAAGAAAATTTTTTATCTTGATGAGACGTGGATAAACGAAGGTTATATAGTCCAAAAAATGTGGCAAGATAAAAATGTAACAAGTGCTCGCCAAGCTTTCATAGAAGGCCTTTCGACGGGTATTAAAGTGCCTTCGGGAAAAGGGAAGAGGCTTATAATTGCTCACATTGGAAGCGAAGAAGGATTTTTAAAAGAAGGTTTGTTAAGCTTTGAGTCGTGTCGGACGGGAGATTATCATGAGGACATGAATTCGGATGTCTTCGAAGACTACTTCGGGGAAATGTTAAAATTTCTTCCAGCTGATTCGGTCGTGGTTATGGATAATGCAAGCTACCATTCAAGGCGCATAGAGAAGGTACCAACTTCAGCTTGGAGAAAGCAAGAAATTATTAACTGGCTGTCAAATAAAGGTATTCAATTTGAGACGAATTCAATAAAGAAGGAACTACTAGCCGTAGTAAAACAACATAAATCTCGCTTCATAAAATATGCCGTAGAAGATGTAGCAGAAAAGTATAAAGTAACTGTGCTACGCCTACCGTCATATCATTGCGAATTAAATCCCATAGAACTTATATGGGCACAAGTTAAAGGATATGTTGCAAGGCACAATACCACATTTAAAATGAAAGATGTCAAGGTATTGTTTGATCAAGCCATTATGGAAATCACATCAGAAAACTGGCAAAAAGCAATCCAGCATGTTTTAAAAGAGGAAGATAAAATGTGGGAACTGGACAACTTGGTCGATCAGGTGGTTGACCCTATAATTATAACACCAGGGGATGATGACAGTTCTTCGGATGAAGACTATAGTGATGTAGAATTGTAATAACGTATCCAGTAAAGTTTTTGTAGTTTTTGTGAATAAATTGATTTAAACTCCCCACAAGTGTTTCAATATGTAAAGTTCATTCGTGTGTGTTTGTGAGTATTTCCCGATTTCGGTTCGTATATATTTTATTGTTACATTTTATATTTTTTTAATAACACTGTTCTGCTGTATTACATTTTTATTTCCTTTAATATGATTTTTAAGAATGCATATTCTTTTGTCAATTAACCCACTAGCGCGCCTCTGGCTCAGTGTTTATCTGTCGATAACAATGGACTAATCCCTTAAAACAGGGTGATACCTACCTGCTCTTTATGAAACGACAGAATTTTGCAATGCGGACGGAATTTATTGACGGATTATTGACGGATTACCCTGTAGTGCTTTTGAATACTTCATGAGATTTTATTACTCTACACTCATTAGAAATAGATAATAGTTATACTTAATATTAAATTCATATCTATCCTACAGATTTTTTGATATTAAGATTAATGATGCCATCTGATACGTGAGGAATGCAACAAAACGCACCTGATTAAATAACTATTGATACCGTAATAATTTCAACAGATCAAAATCCTCTAGAAGTATCAGATAAATTTTAGGAGCATTTTAACTTGTCTCAAAACAGGCTTCCCAAGTTTAAGAGGAAACTGAATAGTAAAAAAACGGCATAAAAATATAATATTTACCACCTTATGTTTACAATAAATAATCAACTCAAACCGAAATGAACTTGCTCATTATCAGAAAATCCAAATTATAGCTAGAGAATAAGTTAATAATATACAAAATCAAACATAAACGTCTGAATCTATGGCATATAATTTTGGGAATGTGCAAAACCATCTTACACATAAAAATTCTACATATATACCAGCTCATAACCAGGAGGATGCAGGATGCAGACGGCAGATTACGATTAAACGCTATCGAAAAAATCACGTGGCTAAAATATAATTTCTAAAAATTTTTTTAATAATTTTGATTGTTAAAAGTTTTGTTAAAAACTTTGACTTTTCTCTTAATGTTGTTAATTAACGTAACAGTGTTTAAAATAAAGAGGCTATCTTGGCTCCTAAAGGTCGTAAGACCTCTTTTATAGTAAATAAAATAAGCCCCGGATTATTGATACATTCAGTTAAATTATTCGGACCGGCCTTAGAAATTAGCTCTGTTATGACGAACAAATTCTTATTTTTTACTAACTTGATTGCTCTAATCTAATAGATATACATATAGATATAGACTTTATAATAGTTATTATTAAATCCCAGCTATGACAATTGAGTCTGTATTCTTTGATTGAGCTTAGAAAGAAAAGAATATATATAATGTCGATTTCCAATCTCTATCTCATTATATTGTTCCATAGATCGTCCTCCAGTTCTCTTTCCCTGATTTCTTTATCAACTCCTTCTCTCCATTTTGTTCTAGACCTTCCTGGTCTCCGCCTACCTCTTGGTTACCATTCAAGAATTTGTCTTGGTATTCTATTCTCCGGCATTCTCCTTACGTGTCCATACCATCTGAGTTGTGTCGTTTTGATGTCATCAACAATATTATGTGTAACCCCCATGATTTCTCGCACTCTTTCGTTTGTTATTCTGTCGCGTCTGGAGATTCTTGCCAGAAGTCCATTTCTGTTGCTCTAAGCATTTTCTCTGTTCTGTCTTTTAGGGGCCACACTTCGCATCCATATGTTGTGATACTTTTTATTATGGTGTAATAGAAAGAAAAGAACCGTATTCGAATTGAAATAGGACTACGACGAGGTCCTAAAACACCAGCAAATCTATTTAGAAGTGGTTTTTACATGTTGATACGTATTACGTATATTATAATCTTACATTATAACTGTTTTAGTAAATCTAAAAACTTTTTTTCTTAAAAATTATTTTTTTCAGACAAAGGTTTTATGTAATTTGTTGGTTTTGTATATGATGTTACAAATATTTATTAGAAATAATACACAACGACAGTTTTCTCTGGTTATTTATCTGTTTTAAATAAGTCTTGAGTCGCTGAAAACAAAAAATAGTTTCTGTTCCCTTTTAGATGTTCAATAAAATGGACACAAGTATAAATTTGTCGATTTTTATGATAATTATTTATCAATCAGCATATCTTCTCCTGTTTTCATCGTAAATGGTAAACAAAACCGCCATAAGTGAATATAAAATAACTATGCTACTAAAGACATACTCTAGCATATGGTCTATTCTGTAAGCAGTAGACTTGTAACTAATTTGTAATAGAATAGTATACTATTCTAACAGTAGCACTGTTAGATATGAAAATCATCGAAAAGTCGCAAGACACTATCCATATAGAATTTGAATAGAGTATAGAGGACATCGCATCTTCTTTCTATTCTTTTCCTATCGGAGATTGGATATTATCAAGGTTATTCGAACTTTACTGACAGCTGTATCTAAACACTTCTAAAAATGGACCTAGCAATTTCAATGGGTCTTTTGATCTCTATATTTTAGCCACTTGCTTCGTTTTTCATAGCTTTCAGGTATTTGTATTTACATAGATTACGGTTTAGTATCCTGTGAGTGGTATTTATAGTAGTGATAAGAAGACGTGGTTCGATTCGGTGACCCGGGTCTTTCAGGTCAATCATTAAAATTATCCGTTCATATGGACCACTATAATAGACTTCAATCGTTAAACTAAACAGAACAGACTACGGGACCATTGACTCGATAATTCGAATGTATATAATTTTACAGTTTTGCAGCGTAGGGGCTTCTCCGTTTCAATTAAATTAGGACCGCCATGAATTGACCGATCAACGTGTCGATATCAGACAGTTCGTTTCGTAAACACTAGACAGCGTCATTCATAGGGTCATTCGAATGATAAGGTCACAGAACGTAGTTGTATCAATCACAGGCCATCGAAAGGATTTGATCTTTGTGAACGAATCATTCGTGACCTCATCACTAATTTATAGTAACATTTTTGTATTTGTATGATGCATTGAATTTTTACTAAAGGTTACACTGAGCAGCTGTGCTGGGAGCACTGAAAGCACTGTTACAGTTTAAATAGCTTACTAATAAAATTGTCACATGAACCAAGGATGTTTTCTTCAGTATTAATATACTTGATTAATAATGAGCGTTTGTGAAACATGTAGCCTTTAAACTATAAGCTATATAACAATAACTTGGTATATATACTTAATATGCGAGAGTCTAAAACTCCTAAACCAGAAATGCATCGACCCCTTTGATCGAATACTAAACTGACACTGACTAATATGCGAGAGTTGAAAACTCTAACCAAGAAGCGATCAGTTAATTCGGGATACAATGTGACACTGACTACGTGACTCCTTTAAAATTATCACATCACCTATCAGGGGCCAGGGAAAATTTCTTCGAAATTTCTATTAGGTAGCTAAAACCCCCTTTTGAATGATTGCTAACCGGGGATTTTCTAGGTACCAGTTTTTAATGGTTAAAAACAGCTTTTGAATGCTTTATACCAGCGATTTCTTTGTAATTTGCTCGGAGAAAGTTACCTCTGCAGATCCTATGAAATTATAAATTGTTTGCTACCAGTGGCGTAGCAGCACGGACAAATTTCTTACAGAAATTTATTCAATGTGAGACATAGGAATTAAAACTTTCAAGCTATGTAATGAAATCTGAAACAGAAGAAAATGACCAGATGATTGGTGTGCGCTCACTTTCATACCCATCTACAAGAAAGGTCCACCAACTGGTTTTACTAACTACCGAACTTTAGCCCTAATCTCCGATGTAAGTAAAGTTCTTCTTACTATAATTAACGAGAGATTAAAATCAATACTTTTACCACAGATCCCTCAAGAACGAAGTGAATTTGTCCCTGGAAGAGGCAAATGAAAACATGTTCTAAATCTGAGACAAATTATAAAAAAATCTAGAGAATTTAATCTAGAAACATATTTGTGCTTCGTGGACTATACGACATATTTGTACTTCGTGAAGTGTTCGATAAAGTGAAGAGGCATAGCATGTGGCGAACACTAAAAGAAATGGTCATCCTCGAACATATAATATATCTATATATGTACCAACTGCATATCAAAAATAAAACTAACGTAAGAGTCAACAACACATACTCCGATATCTTCAAATATATAACGCCGTCTATAAGGAGGCATTCGTCAAGGATGTGATATTTCTCCCACGCTATTTAATATACAGTACGTAATTCTTTTAGCTAGACATAGGTAATATACGTTGAGGTAAGTTTGACAACTGTGCTTTATTTAAAGTTATTGCGATGCAGTTAAAAACCTTTGAAAACCCCCTTTATTGTGGGGTATGCCCACCGCTAAACAAAAATATAGAAACCAAAAGTAGTTAAACACAAATAAATAATTCATTTAAATAAATTGAAAAAACTATCGTATCAGTGACATTTTCTTAATAAATTTGACATTTACTAATGTATAAAACTAGAGGTGGAAACAACAATTATATAATTTTTAGTCAAAAAATGACATCAGCTAAAAGACAAAATGACTCTTAAAAATAATGACACTTAAAAACCTAAGTATATACAAAAGATAGCCACTGTCATTAATAACCAGTAACATATCAGATTCTAAGGTGCCAATGATCGAGTCATCTATAATTGTATGCTGTAGGCTTTCGCTTATTGTGGTGGAATATTGGCATAGTATCGGGAAAGCGGAGTGGCTACACTTACCTCAATGTCCAGCTATATCCAGCTAAAAGATTTACGAACTGTATATAGTGAACACTGTATATAGTGCTAAAAAGCTAACCACAGGAACACCTGTAGGAAGAAGAAGCAAAGGCCGACCGCGAATTAGGTGGTTAGATGGAGTTGAAACCGACTTACGGATATTAAAAATCAGAAGATGGCAACATGTTGCCAGAAACCGAACAGAATGGCGACGAATCTTAGAGCAGGCCAAGATCCACAGAGGATTGTCGAGCCAAAGATGATGATGATGATGATGATATAGTGAACACACCATACGCATTGTCTTCGATGGATGGCAAGGAGGAATAGCAGTCGGAGGTCAAAAAATTAGCAATCTCGATTATACTGACGACACTTTAGTACTAGAATCATCAACAGATGAACTTAATACATTATGAACAGACTAGATACTGTTAATCGTGGATATGGACTTAAAATTAATTCACAAAAAACCAAACTGATGGTAATCTTACAATGGCCAGATCAGCAAAGGTCAAACTTACTAAAACCTTTTTTTATATATCGCTACCTATGTTGTAGAAACTTGCACCATAAAAAGGTCCGACACACGACGTATAATGGTCTTTGAAATGTGAATAGATCGTAGAATGATGCGCTTATCCTGGACAGCGCATCGCACAAATAATCTCAATATTAACAGAACCTGACATCAACACTAGGCTTTCCACAATCATCAACCAAAATATATTGAAGTATTTTAGACACATAGACAGAAGAAAGAAAGGTATGAAGAGATTAGTAGTTGAAGGCAATGTAGATGATAACAGAACCCGAGGAAGATTGCCACTCCGATGGCCGCACCAAATAAAGAGCACCACTTCTGTCTGAGGCAGCACATCACTCCTAGGAGAGAGAAGAATGGACAGTAATCGTCAAATACTATAATATTTTTAGAGTTTAATATTTGAAATGTGAATAGATCGTAGAATGATGCGCTTATCCTGGACAGCGCATCGCACAAATAATCTCAATATTAACAGAACTTGACATCAACACTAGGCTTTCCACAATCATCAACCAAAATATATTGAAGTATTTTAGACACATAGACAGAAGAAAGAAAGGTATGAAGAGATTAGTAGTTGAAGGCAATGTAGATGATAACAGAACCCGAGGAAGATTGTCACTCCGATGGCCGCACCAAATAAAGAGCACCACTTCTGTCTGAGGCAGCACATCACTCCTAGGAGAGAGAAGAATGGACAGTAATCGTCAAATACTATAATATTTTTAGGAAGGATTATCCATAAATCCATGAATCCCCACCCTTAATATCAATGGACGCACATAGTGGTTAATCTGTAAGTTTTATCATGGCATCTTTTATTCTAGGATAACATTTGGTCTGGGTACTTATTAGTGATCACGCCTACGTTACTCTTCAGTAGAGCAGTTTTGTTACTTATAGCACTACAATATTTTGGGAAGGGTGTAATAGGTTTTCACTTTTTTGTTGTAATTTTCTTATCGGGAGTAATTCTTATAGAATCGGTATGTTCAGCAGCCTGTGTCACAAGTTTTTTTTCGAAAAGTAGTTGAAGATTTTCGTAGTATGACGATTTTACTAATGTCAATATCCTGCTCCCTCGCGTTCTTGAGCTTCTTTATTTAAGAGTACTTGAATTATCCCCTATTGTTAGTTTCTGTCTCGAAGTTTCTGAACCTGGTACCTCTTCTTTCTTTCGCTGGTCATACCTTTTGAAATTAGTTTTGTTGGTATTTTGACTCTTTTTGACTGTTTTTTTTTGTCCACGCTATTACCTTGGGTGTTGCTATTGACTAAAAGTATATTACAAAAAATAATTTAGAATGATATTAAAACACTATAAATTATAATCATATATATCATTGAATCAATGGGAAAAGGAAAACATAATAAAAGAACAGAAAAACAAAGACTGTTTGCTAGTAAGCTAAGAAAATCCAAAACAACTAGAAGGAAGTGTAAAAAACAAACTAAACTACAAATGATATATAATATTGTTTTCGGCGTCTCATCATGACAAAACTATTCGTTATTTCAAATTTATACAAAACTATCAAGAACTTTATATACGCTTGTTAGATATTAAAGTCTTGTAGAATCGCTTTCAACAGAACATTATATATTCTGATGTTTGCATTATTATTTGTAAAGTTTTGTAGCGTAGATGATAGAATGAGTTTATGTAAACTTACGTTGACAATTGCTGTATTTTTTGTAAAAATATCTATAAGTTGTACAAATAAATGGTTTCAAAATAATAAAGTGTATTGCAAAGTTATTTTATTATATTCACTATTTTATTCAACATATACCTACTGAACCTTACTTTCAACTACATCATAACTTATTAGTTAAGCTATGAGTATCACTATATATTGTGTTTTGAGATTTTGCTTGATACTTCTTTATTCTCCAACATTCTAAGGCGATGTCACCAACATTCTAATCATTATGTGTGTTTAATATATATTAACATTATGTGTTTAATATACATATATTACCGTCTCTATGAATGCATATTGAGAGCTGCAGTGAAGACAAGAAAGAAATTACAAAGCCTAATTTAAAAAATTTAAAGTCAAAATGAAACTGTGTGGAATGGTTCCATTTCGCACTATTTTTCGTTTTCCAACCATTTCCAAAGGTTTGCTTTCTACTAAAATTTAGGCTTAGATTAACAGCCATTAAGTAATAAACATAAAGGCATGTATAAAACATCAAAAACAAAGATTAGCGATATTTTTACAATCAATATGTAAAACAAATATTAATTGGAAATATCATTTATTTAAATACATACTATACAACTGTAGAAACTGCATATTAAGTTGCCTGTCTGTAAGGAATTTTTTTTAGTTTCAGTATTGAATCAAAAACTGTTGAATATTCTCTATTCTAAAAAGTACCATATATAAAAACCAATATTTTTTATACAAAACAATTCATAATTGATAAAATCAAACACAAATTAATTAAATTAAAAAAATAAGTAGCTGAATACCTAGAAATACATAAGATATGACAGTTGACACATGAAGATGAAGTGACGCGACAGCAAGTTCGACATTTCTCTTTCATTGCGCCGTTGTTTATTGCCGAGGTAGGTTGAATATTTATTACAGATATTTTAAAATATTAAAACCATCTTAAAACAATTAATACTCTACAATAGCCTAAATACATAAGAAAAGATGATTGAATGTAGTGAATACAATATTTTCTTCACCAATATTTTAAATTATAAAAAATATTTACGTGTGAGGTTAAGTATTAATATGCTTGGTTTTTCAGTTCTTAAATTCGAAAATACGAGTCCCTAACCACTTTAAAGATGGGTAGGGAGGACAAGGCTACTTGGAAGTCAAAATACTTCACCAAACTTATCGTAAGTTTTGTTTCTATTTGTTATTTTTTATCGTTTTTATGTTACCATGATGAACGCATGTATCTCAATGCCTTCCGTCTCATACTAGAGCTAGAAATAGTTGAACCCACTAGTATGTGGAAGGTGTCTGTTGATAAATATTTTCTGACAAAATCGTATTTATGATTAGTTGGAAATTTATTGTTGTGGATATAAAATGAATGATATATTTTTTAGCAATTACTAGAAGACTACCCAAAGTGTTTCATTGTGGGCGCTGATAATGTCGGCTCAAAACAAATGCAGCAAATTCGTATTTCATTGCGAGGTAAGTTTGTTTTATTTTATAAATATCACACCTTGGGTTGCTACAATTTATTCAGAATCTCACTTGTAATCTTAATTTTAGGAAATGCCGTCGTTCTTATGGGAAAAAATACCATGATGCGTAAAGCTATCAAGGGCCATATTGAACACAACCCTGCTTTGGAAAAGATCTTGCCCCACATCAAGGGTAATGTAGGTTTTGTTTTCACCCGAGGTGACTTGGTTGAAATCAGAGACAAACTATTGGAAAACAAAGTCAAGGCCCCTGCTAGAGCTGGTGCCATTGCTCCATTATCTGTCATCATTCCTGCCCAAAACACTGGATTGTTCCCTGAGAAGACTTCTTTCTTCCAGGCTTTGAGTATCCCAACCAAGATTTCCAAGGGTGAGTAAACAGAATTATACAAAATAATAGTGTAAACATCTTAGATTTTTATGTTTTTGCCTGGATATGAATTATAGTTAATTCGTTTACCAAATTCCCATCAGTAAACATGAGCATGTGTTGATATTCGCCATCTCATTCGTCTAGAGGCTATTAAATCTAATTTATTACCTTAAGCAAGACAGATTCTCATGTTACAGATCCTAACTTGCCATAATTTTAAATTAAAATTGTATCGTGTTGATTTTTAAGTTAATATATTGTGTTATATTTATGTTATAGTTATTGTTAAGTTATTTACTGGTCGTGTTATTTTTTAGAGTTTAGTTTAATTGTGATATAATGATTAAATTTCAAGAAATTCTTACACTAACAGTTTCAAAAGTAAATATTTTTAAAAATCATATGATACATAGGTCGTACATCAGTACGACACTGTTTGGCTTACACGTAGTTCTATTGACGATTGGGAATTTGTAGAATGAATATGGTTTAGTTTAACATTATTTATTGTTGTTTTATTTTACAGGTACTATTGAAATCATCAATGATGTCCACATTCTTAAACCTGGAGACAAAGTAGGAGCTTCCGAAGCCACATTACTTAACATGTTAAACATTTCTCCCTTCTCATATGGTCTTCAAGTTGAGCAAGTCTATGACTCAGGCACTGTATTTGCTCCAGCCATTTTGGACATCAAACCGGAAGATTTGAGGGAGAAATTCTTGGCCGGAGTAGCCAATTTAGCTGCTGTTTGTTTGTCCATTGGATATCCAACAGTTGCTTCTGCTCCACACAGTATTGCCAATGGGTTCAAGAACTTATTGGCTATTGCTGCTGTTACTGATGTTGACTTCAAGGAAGCAAAGACCATCAAAGAATACATCAAGGTATTTATTTATTTTTGTAGAACAATATTTAAATATCTCCACTGATCTTGTAGTATTTTCACAATTGAAGGTTAAAATAAGTTTTTAACATTTTTCCCATTTGGTCCCAGTGAACATAGCCTCAAATTAGATGTCAATTAAGTTTCACATAAGAAAATATTGCTTCAAATACAAAGGGAAAGCAGAATGACGGTATTAGATTTTTGTTTTGATACAGTGCAGCAACAACCGTTGATACATATTTCGACCTCCTTAAGTCTCTTCAGAACGGTATAGTCACTGCTCTAATCAGTCAGATTTGAATTCGGTTTCGCTAAGTAGAAATCGTTTGATTTCTCTTTTTGTTTTGGTTTTACAAAGGGAAAGCTTTTAAATTGTACATTTTTTTTTATATTATCTGGACATTTTTCACAAATGGGTCCAGTGAAGATAGCGTCAAATGGGTTTGACAAAATGAAATTTTGGTGTTTGGCAGTGTTGAAATTTACATTACAAATGAAAAATATGCAATCAAAAGCAATAAGAAATTTAAAAACTAATACTTAACAATTACCAAACAAAGAAAAAGTAAATAGTAAAATATCAGTATAAATAATAAAGTAAAAAAGACATCTATTGCGATCTGGCAACTGGTGGTTTGAGGTGCAAACTGACTCTATTGCCAAATCTATTCGCTAACCTATCAAAGGGCAATTGCCAAAAAAAATTTCTAATAATTAATTGCAATTAATATCACACGAAACAAATATTAATTTATTAATGTTTTATGTAAGGTATAAAATTGCAGAATCCATAAAATAATATAATAAAAATGTACATTTTAAAAGCTTTATCTCTTTGTATTTGAAGCATATAACATATATATTATAAGGACATGGCAACACTGCTCTTCTGCAATATTTTGTTCTGTGAAATTAAATGCTAACCTAAGGCTATTTTTAGTGGGACCAAATGTGAAAAACATCCATATTATTTTATGGATTCTGCAATTTTATACCTTATATAAAACATGACATTTTACTTTTTAGTTTTAAAAACTGTTTTAAAACTATATACTTTTTCTTTTTTTGTTAATTGTTTGGTAAAAGTATTAGTTTTTAAATATCTTATTACTTTTGATTGCCTATGTTTCATTTGTAATGTAAATTTTAACAGTACCAAACAAGTTTATTGACCTTTCAATTTCCACTTCAGAAATCATTCTCAAAATACTTGCAGCTTTCGATTGGCCCATTGAGAAGTGTGAAAATGACCACATTTTTGTATGTCTTAATGAAAGAGTTTCTTAGTACATTTTACTAAAAATTTAAATATTTTATTTTTATCACTTTCTATGAAATAACAGATCACAAGGTACAATTTTTAAATAATTTAATTAACCATTTTTACGGGATGAGACATTTTTAACCATTTTTAATGTGAGATACTGCACATTTATATGAACCAGCAGCTTAAACAAGCATTTAAAAAGGTGTTGGTCCTATAGTACCAATGTGGCCCATCATGGCAATACTAGTGTGGCAGGGAACATATTAAGCTCCATAGAGGTTCACATTGTACTATTTTTGTAGGATGTCCCAATGTATTAATAACAATAATTTTATTATAACTAAAAATGCTTTAGCCACTGTTGTGTAACTGTTCAGTGGAAAACGGAAATCTTGAATTCTTCCAGTTACTTGTTGCTAAATATTATTTGGACTTCCCGTGGTTTTAGTAAGGAACACAAGACCGTAAATTAAACTATTTAATACTTCTATGTAAACGTTATAATATGAAAAAACTTAATTGTTTGTAATGAAAATAAAAAATATTACAAATATATTAATATTATAATATTATACTACATGTTGTTACTTCGATGAATTGAAACAGAATACTTTTTCCGTTTGCCGGAGGAGGGTTGGTTTTACCATCTTTCCGTTAAGAAGTAACGGGACTTCTTACTTATCTTCCCTTAGCGACAAGCTGTCGCCAAGCTATGCTTGCGTCGTTACAAAGACGACAGATCCGTCGTCAGGTCATTTAGATTTTAACATAAGCCGCCCCCTTTGAACGCCATAAGGGGGTTCAAAAAACTCAAATATATAATGTCCAAAAGTCAATATGAAAAACTAAAGTTGATTTTCGTTCGGTAGTACACATAACTTCACAACCGGACGTTTGTATACGCCAGAGTTTGTTTTTAGCGTTACACTACGCACAATTCCGTCACTGCCGGCATGGATGTCAGTTACTCTACCTAAGGTCCATCTAAGAGGTTCCAGTCCATCTTCTTTAACAAGTACTAGGGAACCAATCTTGAGAAGGGAACTGCATTGTTTCTTCCACTTGACGCGGTGCTGAAGAGAAGAGACGTATTCTTTGGACCATCGTGTCCAATAACATTGCACCATTTGCTGCACCCTTTGAAATCTGCTCAACCTGTTTTCCATAACATCTAACAGATTGCGGTCAGGAACTGATGTGAGAGGTGATCCAACCAGAAAATGTGCAGGTGTGAGAGGAAGTAGGTCTGAGGGGTCATTAGACATAGGAAAAAGAGGTCTGGAATTGAGAATTGCTTCAATTTGAATCATAACAGTGGAAAACTCCTCATAGGAGAGAACCGTATTGCTAATTACTCGTTTAAGATGGTATTTTACCGATTTTACCCCTGCTTCCCAGATACCACCAAAATGAGGTGAACGCGGCGGAATGAATTTCCAATCGATACCCTCAGAAGAGAGTCTGTCATGTATGGCAGAATTGTTAGTTTTGAGAAAGTTGGAAAGTTCATTGTTGGCACCTTTAAATGTGCTCCCGTTATCGGAAAGAATAGAAGCGCATTTACCCCGTCGAGAAGTAAAGCGTCTTAAAGCTGCTATAAAGCATTCCGTAGTCAGACTACTCACAACCTCTCTAACGACATAGCGTCCATTGAGAGGCCAATATTTCTCTCGCAAGGAAGATAAAAGTAGCTGTGGACCAGCATGCTGTAATTTCATGTGTTCATGCCGTACAAGTATGTCTGTAAAATGATGTTTTTGTGGAATTACGATGGGATGCTTTCTCTCGTATGAGATGTCAGCGTTGTGAATTCTTCCACCAACTCGAATTATGTCATCTTGATCAAGAAAAGGATTCAGGGTGAGAAGTTTGCTTTTATGATCGACCTTGCCATGCTTTTTGAGATGTGTGAAATCATCAGAAAAAGACTGATTTTGCACAATGCGAATAAGACAAATCAGAGAACAGGCAATTTCTTCACATGTTAAATTGGTGAAGGTTCTTTCTGGCATGGTTAGCCTGGAATTTTTGCAGAAACGTAATATGTAGGCTACAATTCGTTGTAATTTAGTTAAGGAAGAAATTTTGTAAATAATGTCGAGATTCATGCAAATTCTTACGGATAGATTAACAGAAGATCGAAGTTCAGGAATTTTAACCTGTTTGAAGGGTTGATGAGGCCATAAATTTTCAGATAATAAAAGCCATGGAGGGCCATGAAACCATAGATCGGAATTTTGTAGTGCCGTAGGTGAAATACCACGTGATAATAAATCTGCAGGATTTTCCTGTGTGTTTATATATCTCCAGGAATTAGAATTAGTCAACGATTGAATCTGTGAAATCCTGTTCGCAACGAAAGGTTTTAACAAGTTGGGAGATGTATTGATCCATGCTAGAACAATGTTGGAATCACACCAATAAACAATTTCATCAAAATTAATTTGTAGTGATTGCTTTACTTTGTCCACCAATTCAGATAAGAGT
The DNA here is from genome assembly GCF_040954645.1 of Diabrotica undecimpunctata. Lineage (NCBI taxonomy): Eukaryota > Metazoa > Arthropoda > Insecta > Coleoptera > Chrysomelidae > Diabrotica > Diabrotica undecimpunctata. Next base: position 182,512,315 of record NC_092803.1, read on the forward strand.
AGGGCTCCAGAAAGTTCAAGTCGGGGAACTGTAAGAATATGTTTCAAAGGAGCTACCCTGGTTTTGGCACAGAGTAAATAACAACTTATATTTCCTTGAGCATCTAAGGAACGAATAAAAATACAAGCACCATATGCTGCAGTAGACGCATCGGAAAATCCATGTAATTGTATGGATGTAAAATTTGAAACAGTAATATATCTAGGGAATTGTAATTTATTAAGATTGACTAATTGGGATTGATAATTTGACCATTTTGTATGAATATCCATGGGTACAACTTCATCCCAGGAAATTTTTAGACGCCATAAGTCTTGTAGAATGATCTTAGCGGTTATTGTAACTGCTGCTAAGAGACCAAGAGGATCAAATATCTTCGAAATTGCAGAAAGAATGTGTCTCTTAGTAATCCTAGAATTGTTTGCAGTAGGTTGAACATTAAAGAAGAAAACGTCTAATTTGGGATTCCAAAAGAGACCCAATGTTTTGACAGTTTCATTGGAACCTATGTCCAAAGGAGTGTTATCTATATTATCGATTTTTAATTCGGTTGAATTTGATTTCCATTTACTTAAATGAAAGCCATGTTTTGAAAGTAATTCAGTGGTTAAAGATTGAATACGTTTAAGTTCGTCTAAGGTGGAAGCACCGGTATGGAGATCGTCCACGTAAAAATCGCGTAAAATGATAGACGAAATATCAGGAAATTTGTCAGAGTAAATGTGAGCTACTTCTTGCACACATCGCGTTGCTAAAAAGCTGGCGGAAGCAGTGCCATAAGTCACAGTATTTAGAGTATAAGTCTCAATAGATGAATTTGGATCAGATCGCCACAATATTTTTTGTAAACAACGCTGATTTTCCTTTATAAGAATTTGTCGATACATTTTAACGATATCAGCAGTTAAAGCAAATTTGTGTTTTCGAAAACGTAAAATAATAGTAAAAAGATCGTCTTGTAGTGTAGGACCTACCATAAGTATATCGTTCAACGAAAAGCCAGTGTCAGTTTTAGCAGATCCGTCAAATACGACACGAATCTTGTTACCTTTGTAAACGCAATGATGAGGTTTGCCACATTTGCGACAGCCAGAAGATTTGCAGTTTTTAGTAGGATGTCCAGAACGTAAACAATTGATGCAAAGTTTTAAACGTTTTGCTTCGTTTAAGCGAGAGGTTGGCTGTAATTTGCTAAAATTAGGACACGAATAAATAAGATGATTTTGTGAACATAATGAACAATTTAAAGTGTTGCTGTTATTGTTCGTAGATACAAAAGATTTTGCTTTGGTGCGGAGTTTATCATCGTGATTATTAAGAGATTCCAGAACTCTACATTTTCCTTTTAAGAATTCTGTGAGCTCATTTAATGTGGGTAAATTTGTAGCGTTATCTTTCAACGATTGTTCCCATTCGCGGTGAGATGTGTTGTCCAATTTTGTAGTGACTAAGTAGATAATAAGAGGATCCCAACCTGTAATGTCTATTTGTAAAGATTCAAGAGATCGTAGATGTCGTTGTAAACCGTCTAATAAGGCTCGCAAATCATTATGTGAGTTTCTAGAAATGTTGGGTAAATTGAAGAGCTTTTTGATGTGGTTATTAACCAGAAGTGGTTTATTTTCAAACCTTTCCCTTAAAAGTGACCATGCTGTGGCATATGTTGCATCAGAAATATCTAAATTGCGTATTGTATCTGCAGCAATGCCCTTTAAGGATAGTCTCAAATAGTGAAATTTTTGTATGTTCGAAAGTTCGGAATTTGTGTGGATGATAGAGTTGAAAGTGTCTCGAAAAAATAACCAGGTGTCGTAGTCGCCTTCAAACGAAGGTAAATTAATGGTAGGTAAACGTATATTTTGTTGAGAAATGTTACCTTCACTTGTGGAAGGTGTAGATGATTGGAATATCTGACCAGCAGGAGGAGTCGAAAGTTTGGCAAGAAGTTCTCTAGCTAGGCCAGTGATAGAAAAGAATGGATTTTCAAAAGATGCTCGTTCCTTGTCATGAATAGTGGATGCATTTGTAGTATAGTTTGGGTCAGCAGCCTCAATAATTGATTGAACATTATCAAAATCGTCATAGAGCTTCTCAACTTTCTCAAGGCGTAACTGTAAATCCCTAAAGTTAATTTCAGTTGCAGGTAACTCTTTGACAGAGTTAAAATAATTCGAGAAACGAGTTAAAGTGCCCTTAATTGAAGTGCGTTTAATTTTAGCATTATCAGCAGCTTCAGCCATAGTGACAAGTAAATTTATTAAATGTAAAATAAGTAAGGTACAATGTTAAGTATTATAACTTGTGTGTTAAATGAAAATGTAACTAAATGTAAATTTTTTGTGCTTAAAAAATATAAAATAATAAAATTGCTGTAATAAAATAGCACAGAAAATGTGTAAATGATTAAAGTGATTTAGATGTAGCTTTATTTAGTTATAAAGCGTGCCCGAATCGTTGGAAAGCCGAATCGGTTGGTAAATAGTACCCAGAAGTTGTAAATTAAGAAAATATGTCAAATATATCCAGAAAGGATGTAGAAATGACGATAAGGTGTGATTACGATTACGCAAATGACGAACCGTATTGGTTATAGAACCCAAAAGTGTAAATTATAGCAAATTATAGTAAATACATCCAAATAGGACGTAAAAATATATATGTTCAGTGATGTAGTGTAAGAATGCAGAAATTATTTAAAAACAAATCAAATTAGTTATTTTTAAATGTAAAATAAGGAATAAAACCCTGTAATAGTACACCACCGCGTTTACACCAAGTAAAATAATCAAATAAATGTTTCGTATGTTGTACAAAATAGTGAGTAATAACAAACAATTAAGATAGAAGCAGTTTTCCACCGAATTGAAACAAATCAAATGTAAATCTCATGTGAAAATGTAAAAAATGAAATAAAGGTAAAAGGAAAAGCACTAACCTTTGATATTTCGTATTTCCAAAGCAGCAAGCATCCGGCTCGAAGGACCAGTATGTTGTGTAACTGTTCAGTGGAAAACGGAAATCTTGAATTCTTCCAGTTACTTGTTGCTAAATATTATTTGGACTTCCCGTGGTTTTAGTAAGGAACACAAGACCGTAAATTAAACTATTTAATACTTCTATGTAAACGTTATAATATGAAAAAACTTAATTGTTTGTAATGAAAATAAAAAATATTACAAATATATTAATATTATAATATTATACTACATGTTGTTACTTCGATGAATTGAAACAGAATACTTTTTCCGTTTGCCGGAGGAGGGTTGGTTTTACCATCTTTCCGTTAAGAAGTAACGGGACTTCTTACTTATCTTCCCTTAGCGACAAGCTGTCGCCAAGCTATGCTTGCGTCGTTACAAAGACGACAGATCCGTCGTCAGGTCATTTAGATTTTAACAAGCCACCATCAAATGATTAGCCTTCTTGACATTCATTGTTTACTTAAAATTGACATGATGTTTCCTTACCTATTCTTAATGGCTCCTATCTGGTATTAGAGCTAGAAATAGTTGAACCCACTAGTACCTGGGAGTTGAATGTAGAAAATTTTAACTGACCAAAATTTGTACTGTAAAATTTATAACTATGTATATACTTCATTGCTAAAATATTCTTAATAATTCCAGGATCCCAGTAAATTTGCTGCCGCAGCTGCTGCTCCTGTAGCTGCAGCTGCCGCTGCACCAGCTGCTGAGGCTAAGAAAGAAGAGAAGAAGGAGGAATCTGAAAGTGAGGATGACGACATGGGCTTGGGTCTCTTTGACTAAAAAGTTTTATATTTTTGATACGTTATTTGCTGTTTTGCTGAGTCAGACTGTCAAATAAATGAAACAAGTCTAATGTGTGTTTTATTTCTGTGGTGTTATGGCAAAAGTTGATATGTCCAAATTGCTGTTTGTTGTTAAATAATAAAAACAACTTGTCCGGTTTATATAAAATTGTAGTACTAAAATATGTGGACCAAATGGTATAAGACCAAAAATATATGGACAGCACTTAAAGCTTATAGTTACAAATAAAATTTATTAGGAGGGAGAAAATCGGAGAGGAAGAGCATATCAACTTTTGCCATCTTTTTTTGCTCTTGATAAGACATATCAAAGTAAGGAGATTGATAAAAATTATTTGCAAACTTAACAAATATGTATTGTATTGGTACATCATTCCAGTAAATAGTATAAAAGGTAAATATAATTGATCAAATAATTATACATTATTACTATTGTCAGAAGAACAGCAATCCTTGATTTCAGTGGCTTGATTAGACATTCCAAGACTTTAGTAAAACTGGTGATAGTCTTCATAGATTAATAGTAAAACCTTTTTGTTAGTGTTAATTGGCAGTGGTTATCATAACATCCTAGTAGATTTAAATTGTTTAACATTTGCTGGTCTTCCTCTTTTACTTCTTAAATCCAAGGTCTTGAAGTCTTCATCTAGACTAAATTTAATTTTAAAACTCCAAATGGTTCTTTGTATCTAATCCATCTTATTTTTTTTACCAATTGATTTTAATCCCTTCATTACTTGTAGTTTTTTAATTACATTTAAAAACTTAGAAAATGAAAAAAAATTTGTTAATTCATGAACTCAAAAGGACTTTGTCCTATGTACCAACAAATTGATACCAGTCACAAGGAATCGTTATGGAAATGTCTTAGTTTTTTTTATCTTTTTAAATTAGCGTGATCGACATCACACTAGATGCGTGTGACCAGAAAGTAGGAATTTTTGATCTATCACTTTATTATCCAGTAACTCATCATTATGCTCATATTATTATTGGGGTTTTGTTCGCCGCGAGTGTCATAATCTGTTATTACGTGTGACACATTAGAAGGTAAACTGCAGTTTCTTAAATAAACAGGACGCAATATCTTCTGAGTCTCTTTTTGCCATTTGCAATACCTTCATGCCATATAAAACAGTCGGTTATGCCTGCACTGCCTCACTAACTGTTGTTTTTAACGTTTGCTGTCAAAGATCGTGTGTAACACTTGCTGGCTTGCTGCAAAACAAACAAGACATCGTTTTTCAGATGAGATTGCAGCATCAGCTTTATCAATTCGTTTGATTTAGTAACCCATATTAGCGGCTTCTTTGTGTTGATTATACTCTACCTGTATAACAGTTCTCTCGTCATTGCTTCAATTTCATAGTAAAAATATCACACGAATTACAGGTGTCAACTTGTGGCCTCTTAAATTTGTATCCCGTTGTTTTATTGTGTATTGTTGTTGTTTATCTTGTTGCAAGATGCAGGTTTACAACCATTGCTTTCACGATCTTTTTTATATTCATCGAACATATGTTTAATGTTAAGATTGCATGTTTATTACTAGACTTCGGCAAATATGCAAATAAAAATGTAGAAAATATGCGCATAAATATGCACGTGTTTACCCGAAAATATGCAAATATTTTACAAAATATGCATACAAATAAATAAAAAAATCGTAAAATAGTAACAATTTTATTTAAAAAAAAAGTGTACATAACTAAATATTTCCTACTATTCATTAAGATTTACATTTATTTTAAGTAACTACATCATTTTTAAGTATGAATGAATAAACTTATTTAGAATTATGGTAACAATAAATGACCAAGTGGTGTTCAAAATTTTCTAACAAAAACTTGTGGCTTCTGTCTGAGTACATATATTTATATATGGAAAAACTTCGTTCAACATCAACTGATGTAACGGGAGCATTTTTCAAACTAACCAAAACATTTGGTTCTAAATTAATTGTTTCCGAAATATTTCCAGCTAGAACACTGACTACTTCAGAAAGAATATGGTAACCTTTATTTTTTTCCATAGTAGCTTCAAATTTTTTTAAAATATCTTTTCCAATATTACCTCTAACGTTCCGACAACATGACGCAAATTCTTTTATTAACGCTGTACTTTCGAACAATGACAGTTTTGGTGATTCTGAGTAATTTTTTTTTGAACAAAACTAAAATTTGATTTTATAAATGAAAGTTCTTGTTGAAGCAAGTTACTCTGAAAAGTTTGTTTAGAATCCAAAAGAGATTGGGAACTTTCATCTGTTAACGTATCAATTATGTTCTTTATTTTAACAAAATGATCTACATAAAAATTAGCTGCTTCTAACCATGTTCCCCATCGCGTTAAAATAGGTTGTGGTGGAAGAGGAATGTTAGGTAGCATTTCTTTATAAAGTTTAATTCTTATAGGAGATTTAAGAAATACTTTTTTGATACTGGATATCATGGTATTTACAAGAGGAAACTTTTTTCGTATTTCCTCTGCAACTCTGTTTAATCCATGCGCTACACAAGTAACATGTATTAAATCTGGGAAAAATATTTTTTAATTTTGTCCTGCTTTCACCATATAAGGAGCAGCATCCGATAAAATAAGCAGTAATTTATTAGAAGGAATAGTTGTCGGAAGAAAAAAAGTTGCTAATGTTTCTTGTATAAAACGCGAAATTGTTAAAGCATTTGTTTTCTCAAGTTGCTGGCATGAAATAAGATGAGATTTTGGTAAGGTATCTTCTTTAAGAACACCAATCAATAAATGAGCAATATACTTTCCTGAGGAATCAGTGGTTTCGTCTACAGATATGTAAAAACAATTATCTGCAATTTCTTCCTTAATATTAATTAACACCGACGAGTATAGCCCGTTCACATTATTTCTTCTTAGAGACCGATCACTTGGAACATTAAGTTTGCAATATTTTTTTAGAAACGAACTAAAATTTACATTTGCTAATTTTGAAAGCGGTATGTTTGCAGACACTAATGCGCGACACAAGTCTTCATTAAAAGTTTCTTGCTCATCTAATTTTTTTGAAGTAGATTGGAAACATTTAGCCATTGAAGTTTGATGTTTTCCTCCTATTTTTCCTTTTTTTGCAATGTGTGAAGCAGTTCTCACATGTTGGTCTATCTGAAATTTCTTCTCACATGCTATCCATAAATAAAAATAAAAACCTTTATTTTAACCCAACCTTTAAAATATAAAAATATACAAGGTGTTTTTGGTTAATCAAATAACTGGTTTGGAAAAAAAAATACTCGCTAAGTGTTTTAAATGCAGTATTAATCCACAAATTAGTTTTTGTTACTAACCATTAGTACATCATATAACTTATTTTAAAATTCAACAAAAGTTTTTTTTTTGTTAATTCAATTACAATAAAAATAATTGTGTTTTAGAATAGCTGACTTCATAAAAAAAAGTAAAGGTGAAAAATTTTTCTAAATACACACCATTGTATTGTACCATGGACAATTTTTTCTCACTAAAGGAAGCTATTCTTCATTTAAAAACAACCTACGAGTACTAAATTTCAAGTAAATACGTTTATTGGTTTTAAAGTTATTGTTGTTATTAACTAAAAGAATTTAATTTTTTTTAATTTTAACACCCTGTATCTCGAAAAGTAAATAAGTTTGGCCCCTCATTAACTGTATCGTTTTGTTCAATTTTTCGAGAAGTATCTACAGTCAAACGTTGTAAGTGTCATTTGGAAACACCCTGTATGTATGAAATATTAGATATTTAATAGAAAATCTTAGATACTTACAATTTTGCCACAGACTGAACAGTAGATTTTTCCCATATCCATAGACAGCTCTTTATAAGGTTTAATCCAAGTTGAAGCACTGGTTGTTTTAGGCATTATAAAATCACAATCTTCCTTTTTGTTACGCACAACGAGTGTTTACGCTTTGAATATCAAAACAAAATGATTTACAAATCTGAGCATCAAATTAGAAATGTTTAGGTACCTAATTCAATAAACTGGGAGATTCTGGAAAATCCCTAAATTAGAAACAAAACTATTAGCCGTTTACCTGCTGTTAAGATACAAAAAATGGTAGATAGATTTGGGGATTAAATCATAAAATGCAAATGAGCGAACCCTTAGCGATTATCCAATAACTGAATGCCTCAGTGACCGAGACTTTCTAAGAATGTTGAGGGCTACTTAAATTGATCTTCTTTGAAATTGTAAATGTTTTGTACCTGTAGAGATTACGTACTTAGATCATTTCTTGATTAAAATGACTACAAAATTTTATACAAGAATTGAAATAAATTGGTATGTTTAAAAATTTTCAAATACAGTATAAAAATCTGAACTTTTATGCACTTTATGCAAACTTTTATACAAATATGCCAAAATATGAAATATTTGCATAAAATATGCACAATATGCAAAATATGCAATATGCATATTTGCCGAAGTCTATTTATTACATAGATTAATAGAAATTCCGATGTCAAAATAGAACTATAAGATAGAATTAAATATCATTAAGTAAATAGCAGTAAACAATGGGTACAACGAACAAATAATAAAATTTTAAGTCAAAAACTACATAAGAGCCCTGAAATTAGTATTTTCACCACCAGAGAAAAAACCCAGTACCTTCTGCTCCCTGCTCGATTACATAGACAGGCAAGATATCAACAAAAATAGCCAAACATAAAAAAGAAAGGAATAACACAGGCTTTTAAAACAAGCAACAACTTGGGCAAATATATTAAAAACAACAAGAGCCAAAATAAAAAGCACTTACACAACGGTGTATACAAACCATCGAGCAAAACGACAAACTTTGTCTTTTTGCTCGATGATACAAAATATGTGGCGACTGCCCAAACACTTGCATCGTTAAAGTGGTAAAACTTTTAACAAATATATAGCAGAACATAAAAGGGCTTTTAATAATAGAAAAACAGATTCTACATAAGTACTTTCCTTTCTAGATCATAATCATTCCTTTAATGACAAATTTCAAATTCTTCGCATCCAAAATAAAGGCCTTAAGCTATCTTTAATAGAATCTATGAAAATTAACAAATTAAAAAATACATACATAATGCTAAATGACCAACTTAAGACAAACAGTTCTCCCCTCCTCAACCTATTCAGTTAAAAACTATAAAGTGTAAACACATACAGTAGTCTCTCTTTATAACGATTCCCTATATAACGATAATTCCTCTATAACGATGAAAATAGTAAACGTTGGTTGGTTCGTCATAAGGACAATGCATTAATTCTTTCTCTATACCGACATCGTTCTCTCTTTATAGCGATGACTATTCAGCGTTCAATAGTCGATGGCAAATATGTTATTATGTTTAAAGTTCAGACTACCTGAGTCACGAGTGATAAGGTCATTATCCAGCGGTTGTTTTGTTCTGCGCTTAAGGAATGCGGCCACCTATTCTACTCATTCTTATCAGAGGGTTAAGTGACTCGCTTTTAGTGTTCGGGCGGCGTGCCTAAGTGTTATCACACATATGTTGTCATCTATTGACGACTTTTCATTTCCAGTTTGAGTTGTGTCTCACTGTGTGAACAGTCAACATGTTTTTGAAAAAGCGTAAAGTGCTCTCGGTGGAGGAAAAGTTATCGATACCTCGAGCAATAGAGAAAGGTGAAAAGCAATCGTATGTCGTTCGCCGTACTGGTCTGTCTCAGTGAACTGTGGCTCCGATATGGAAGGACAGAAAAAAGTGGCTTGAAGCAGAAATGGAGGGCGGTAGCAGGAAGAAGTTGCGGAAACCTCAGTACGAAGATTTAGATCGCGCTATGCTTTAGTGGTTCCAGCAGCAACGTATGAACCATATTCCACTTTCTCGTCCTGTGGTCAGCACAAAAGCTGAGTTTTTTGCAACTGAGCTTGGAATTGAGAATTTTAAGGCATCTGCGCATGTGCCAGACGACATTTTCAATGCTGATGAGACTGGATTGTTTTTTAAAATGACACCAAACAGAACTTTAAAATTTAAATCGGAAAAGTGCATTGGTGGAAAGCTCTCTAAGGAACGCATTACAGTTTTAATGGCCGCTAACATGACAGGTTCGGTGAAGCGAAAATTGTTAATGATAGGAAGTTGAAAAACCCACGTTGCTTTAAAAACGTAAAAAATCCACCGGTGACCTATATATAGAAGAATGCTGAGAATATCATGGACAGCAAGGATCACGAACAAGGAAGTTCTAGAAAAAATGAAGAAGGAACCAGAGATTGTGTTTACGATCAAACGCATAAAATTGCAATATCTGGGACACGTTAAGAGAAATGAGCACCGTTACTCCCTGCTGCAGTCTATATTGCAAGGTAAAGTCAAAGGTAAGCGAGGACCCGGTAGAAGGAGAATATCATGGCTGCGGAATTTAAGAACATGGTTTAAGAAAACCTCAACGGAGCTGTTTCGAGCCGCAGCGAGCAAGGTCATGATTGCCAATATGATTTCCAACATCCGAAACGGATAGGAACCAGAAGAAGAAGAAGAAGACCTATAAAGCAAACAAGAGTGCGTAGATGACTTCGGAAATTTTTGAAGAAGCGATAAGAAAGTGGGCGATAAAGAAAACTTTTCTGCCAGCAAACACAACGAGTGTCCTTCAGACCATGGACCCAAGTATCATCAAGTTTGAAAAACCATTACAGGAGAAGACTTTTGCTGGAATTGGTTGAGAACAAAGGCGATCTTAAGCTAAACATTTTTGACGCCATCCTAATGATTAGTAAATTCTGTGACGAGGTGACGAGTAATACAGTAAAACATTCCTTTAAACACGCAGAATGGCTGAAAGATCAAGGATTGACTGATGATGAAGATGACCGGACCGAAAGAGCTAACTGATTTTAATGAAGTTGATGAAAATGTAGCTACAACATCTGGACTTTCTGACGAGGACATCCTATAGAAGAAGAAGAAAACTGACCCGGAAGTAGAAACAGAGCCAGAACCAGCTCCGACCCCTCAGCAGACATTGGATGCGGCAAAAGTCCTGCATCGATTCTTCATCCACCAGGAAGACATGAGTGCTGTGAAAGATTCTATGCGTCTTCAGGACAAGGTCAGGTCAGTTCTGTGAAAAGGGAAAAGGAAACAGACCATGGTGAAATATATTTTACAGTAGCATATTATTTTGTTATTGTACAGTACACATGTTTTAATTGTACAGCCATTTTTTTGTACTGTATTGCTTATATTATTCTTATATAAATTTATATGGTGTACAATACAGTGTTAATTCGTTTATATTCGTGTTGATAAATTTTTTAAATTAAAATAGGTTATTTAGTACAATATTATTAATATTACAGTACCGAATTTTGTCTCTCTCTGTATAACGATCTCTCCTTATAACGATGAAAATTCCTGGTCTCTTGCATATCATTATAGAGAGAGAGGACTGTACCAAAAATAGATCCACAATTTGAGTTTGTGGGGAGAACGACTCCGAAACCAGATCGAATATCTCGGCGTGCTGTTTACACAAACATTACGCTGGAGTGACGATACTGACAGAACCTGTAATAAGGTTAGGAGCCGACTCGGACTTCTCAACGCTCTTAGTGGCAAATTCGGCCGCACACACTCACGTACACTTATCCATACATACAAAACATTCATCAGACCGGTCATCGAGTACAAATCTTGTATTTGTGCTGTGATGCCCAAACATCTCAACAATAGGCTACTGACACTGGAAAGGAGAATCTTACTCATTCATCGCCTGTCGAACATCCAGCCCATCAATGAGAGGCTTTCCTCTCTGAGCAGGGGTTATACAATTCGCACCATCCGGGACCAAAACCTCAGAGCCCAAAGCATCCTCAAAACCAGCTGCTCATCCCTCGGCAATGTATTCAGAAGAAAACCTAAACCCAAAATCCCATTCCTACCCGCCATTCTGCTGGAACTCGCCAGCAACGAGCTCCCTGATGAATACATTGACATACCCCTCCAACTCCCAATCTCCCCTCTTTTACCGTCGCTTATTATAATACTAAATGTTCACTTCGAACTGACACCGACGGGGGGGGATCGGTTTTCTGTGGTTTTCCGATCCCATTGCACAACGATACCCCGTCGGCTTTTTGAGGTACCAGTCCACAGCTGCCCTCACGCGTCGCGATATTCATACAAATTTAATAAACTTATAATTCATTTTCATATACTTACTAATTCTGTTTTAGATCAAAAATAATTCTGAAAAGAACCGTTCACTTACATACCTTTCGCCCCCGATTGTCCAGGACTAGATGAGAGCAGCAACCTCCAACAAACAACACACAGCACACCAGTAGACACATACCAAAATCCAGTGCCATACACCCAATACAAAGGAAAACACGTCCTGAAGAGGCAAAAGCCTAAAACAGGACAGCACAGCCAACCAAACACAAGAAAAACACCCAAAAACCCACACGACCAACACAACAATGGTACGAAAAATAGATCACTTAAGAAAGCCACTCTGCCGAAACGCACTCGCTGCAGTTTTTGCGATAAGATATAATAAATTTTGTGGAAGTTTTGAAAACAAAGGTTTCAGTGTTTTATTGTTATATAAAAATTTATAAATATGTCTACATATCATTTTTTGCCAACGTCTGACTTTTATTATGGCCTTTTTTATGTGTGGGCATTACTTGATATGTAACATATATGATCTGGCTACTTAAACTTTTCTAAATTTCGACATATCAACATATGCCACTGCCTATAACACCCCTTTTCACTTAAGCACATATCTAGTTATGCCACCATGTTAAACATCCTTTTTAGAGTAGGTACATATCAACTAAAAACACGATTTTTTGGACATATATTATCAACTTCTGCCATAACACCACAGATTTACTTGTATACTTCATTATAGTTCTTTTAAATTTTAAAGCAATTTCCAAACTGTCCTCTCTAGTAGTTGTACTGTTTCACCAGTATTTGTCCACAACTTTTGTATGTTATATAGTGTATTTAAGAGTAATAAACTACAAATGTTGCTGGGTAATCAAAACTTGATCATTTAATTTTATTTTCATTTAGCAAAATTATTTTCATTTATTATTATAACAATTATTATTATGTGATAATTTATCATCTGTTTGCTTCATGATTAAATTAATCATTCCATTGAATTTTATGTTCATTATTTGCCCTTTATTTTGGATGCAAGATTGATGTTCACTTATCCTAAGTTTGAATGGCCTTTTACCCATAATAAAAGTTTTCGCAACTGGTAATTTGGGCTCCCATGATTTCATGAGTCCTTTTTTAACTCTTGTTTTCATGAAATGCGGCTCTCTGCTAACCAAAATTTTTTGAAAATATTGATTCGGAAATGAAATATTTATTAAATAGAGTGTTATATTAAACATCATTTATTTTAATTTAATTGATTTTAAAAAATTACTTGGATCTAAATTATGAGCACATTAGTTATATTTTTACTACGTATTCTAAGTGACTCTGATCTGAGTCGCCATTATATTATCCAAAACAAGTGAATTAATATAAAGTTGAATTTTGAAAGTATCAAACCAAAATCTTTGTAAAGTTTTGGTGATTCATAACCATACCAGGAAAGTTATTTTCTATTAATTTTATTACCTCTGTAGTTCACTGGAATTTAGAAAGTAAAGACAGGTCAAACAGCTTAGTAGATTGCACCTATGCCTGGTAATGAGTTAAAAGGATTTAAATTTACAACCCTTGGCAATTGAGAACATTCAAAAATGTTAATTTGAAGATTAGTAATTGTTAGTAGGACTACAGGTAGATAAAATTAAAGATACTTATAATATTAAAATGTATATTTGAACAGGTAGTATTCTACATAATCTAACGAAACAAATCATTTCATTCAAACTGTGTAACAATAAAATTTAAATTGTAAGTACCTACATTTACTCAAAATTCAGAAAATTTTAATCCATTGAACATTGTAATCTTCTTAACCACAATGTATAAACTAAATCCTATAATGACTTTCACAACATGCACATTTCAAAACAGAAAAATCATCCCCAAAATAATATGTATTAACGTTCGGGATGAAACTGTACAAAACATAACCATTTACTTAAAGAAAAAAATAAGGGAGTAAGTAGGCACTCAGTTATCATTTCAAAAAATGAAACAGGAGAAACGTCATTAAAAACTAAATAAATAAAACCTAAATAATGCATACACAATAAAAATCACAAAACAAAATATATTTCAAATTGGTGTAAGTTAACTGGAGACACAACTACCTATTAGGTTGATAACATCCTCTAAAACAATCACCTAAGCAGAGACCCGGTTTCCATTTACAATCAGCACATTCATATATTGTGTTTTTCCGAATTTTGGGCAAAGAACATACTCTGCATCTTTTTCTCTTTGTTTCACCTTTTTCAGATTTCACATAATAATGATAGGTATATGGCCGCTAATGGGATTGAGTTGTAAGTATTTATTTATGTTACATAGTAATTCAAGAATTACTTCCAGTCCGAAATCGTAAAGACGGAGTTTTGTTTCGGAGTATTTATTGTTTAACAAAAGGCATTCAGTAGCATTATCTGGAAAAAATGGGGCCCTAGTTTCTTAGCCATACATTTGTTATATTTTAATATTGACAATGGCTTGACAACTTCCCATCCTCTTTTTGTAGTATGTTTCGTCAGAGTATTTGGAAACTCACTAGATATATACAAGACATCTCTTTAGTCATGCCATTTATCAATAGTCATCCCATTGCGATACTGTGCTTTAGTTTCCTCTTTTCTTAATTTAGCATTGATAACATCTAGGGGATTTCCTGATCTACCTGCGCGGAAGGTACCTGTGCAAAAAGTATGCCTTCTTAAAAGACGTTTAGCCAATAAAGTACTGTTGTAAAAGTTGTCCTAATAGAGGGCAAGAATCGGTTGACAATTTCGAGAACTACATTAGTAGCATTGCCTTTTCTTCCTATGATCGTATATGAAGCCCCTGCATATTCCAGTACACTTTGAACAATACCTGTAGGTTCAGTGATCATATGCAGCTTGATTCCAAATTTATGACGTTTCTGCTTAATGTATTGATTGAAATTAAGTCGACCTTTCCATGGTACCAGATTCTTCTAACGATAAGTCTTTCCCAGGGTAATACAGACTAGCCATTTTATTGTTGAAAAAATCTATGACTGGCCTTATTTTATATAACCGATCTGTAGGAACTTTATTAAGTCTCACGGGATTAGGGGCCAAGTGTAGGCACCTCAAAATCAGAAGAAATCGATTTCTGCCCATGTTCTGCGAGAACATTTAATATTAAGCAATGGATCTATTTTCCAGTAATCCTCCAATTTTGAAATATGGACAGTTCCTGTATGCAAAACTAAATCTAAAAACACCACAAATTCTTGTAAAGAAAGTGGTTTCCACCTAGAAATTCTAGAATTTTTCTTATTACCAACTTCAGACAAAAAAGTTTGTTCAGCATTTCAGTTTAAAAAATTATCATCAGCTACTACTCTGAATTAGTTTATTGGTTTCCTATTCAATGGAAGATCAATTAATATGCCAGCACGTTTTGTAAATGGCAAACTTCGCATTTCAGAAACATCATCTTTCCAAGTTGCAGCTCGGTTTCTTACCTCCTCAGGTATGTTATTGTCTTGGTCTAGGTCCATGATGCCAGCTATTTCATCAAATATGTCATCGTTTGTACAACAGTAAATTATCCCTTATTATCTAAGATTAATGAAAAGAAAAATAATTCGGAGTCATCATCACTCACATCAAACTCATCATCGTTAAATGAGTTGTTTAGTATATTATATAACTCGCCCTGTGTTAGTTTTTCCTCAGAATCATGTTCCATATTTGTTTCAAATATCCTTGATATGATTTTCAAATGAAAACGATCAGCACTTAAAGAATATAAACTACCTAACCCAAGCGCTCACAAACAATCGAAGTCTTCACTCAAAGGCTAACAGAATAATATTAATTATTTCAATTTCTCTATGCTTTCGGATCCGAGTCATGAGCATCAAGCGCTCAACGCTGCTAACTCGGATTCGAATCAAGCGCAGTCAACGAGTTAAACAAAATTTTTAAAGAAATAAATTAAGATTGTTAAATTTTAAAGATGTTTGGAATTAATATAAAAAATATTAACGCTTCAATAATAAGCAGACATAAAAGTTCATTGATACATATATTAATAACGCGTTATAAGAAGTATTCACCTCTATCTGCACTCCCCAAGTGCCAAACTCATTTTTTAGTATGTATTTTTTTTTATTTTCCCCAATTCGGAGTGGGAATGTTGATGGGAAATGCTTTGGGAATGATGGGAAAATCATGTTTTTATTGTTCTTTAACTTATCCTCTGAATGCATATTTAGACGGCGCCGAAATTGGTATAAAAATAAACGGTAAATATATTAACAATATCAAACATGCAGACGATACTGTTTTAATAGCAGAAAAAATGGAAGACTTACAAAATATACTAGACAGCGTTAATAATACAAGGGAAACAATGGGACTGACAATAAATCTTCAAAAAACTAAAGTAATGGTGATTAGAATAGAACAGGGTACTAATATGTACAATAAATGGAAGCAAATTATCTATAACCGAAAACTAAGCTTGCTATGGTTAATTACGTTAATATGTCTAGGTATTGTACAGTTATTACAAATATTTTACCTAATTTCTATTTATTCTTTTTATTTTCGTATTAGTTTTAACAACCGTACCTCGCTTTCAAAGTAATGTATGCATACCTACCTATAGGCATTGATTATAAACCACACCCATGTGTGGTTTATAATCAATGCTATCGGTAAATCGGTTTTATCCAAGCATTTCATATTATATTGCAGTGATGACTAACCTATGACACTCGTGTCAGTGCCGACACGCGAGCTCATTTTTACTGACACGCATCTTCAAAGATAAAAAAATTGATTATTCAAATATTTTTTCCTAATGGCTAGAGTTGGTTATTAATACTAATATTATTACTTATGATAATATTAATTAATAATTTAATTTTGAAACCAGACCTACGCTTTACAAGTATAATAATATTGAAATCAATATTGTTTCAATATTGATTTTGATGATAAAAATGACAAATTCTGGATATTATGTACTTTGGGTATGCATCGCGTGCGCTCGGTTACTTTTGGCAAACTGGCAAACAACTTGATAGCCATGTTCCATGATACAAAGAATAACTTATTCTTTGTATCATGGCCATGTTCCGTGGTTGGACGAATAAAAAACGCACAGTCAGTTCACATCAGTTTCGATCCAAGGTAGACATATATACGGTACAAGCACTTCAGATTTCTGGACATCTTCGCACGTCAACAACCCATTAAGAAGTGAACAAAATTGTTATGGGAAACCGTCAGATTGCTCTGAAAGAAGTTGCTAATGATGTTCTTCTTCTTATAGTGCCTATCCGTTTCGGATGTTGGCGACCATCATGACAATCTGTATTCTGTAAACTGCGGCTCTGAAAAGATTTGTGGTTGTTGTGTTGAACCACGTACGTAGATTTTTCAGCCAGGAAATCCTTCGCCTTCCTGGCCCTCGTTTTCCTTCTACTTTTCCTTAAAGAATTAATTGCAGCAACCCATATCTTTCGCTGTTCCTCATAATGTGACCGAAGTATTCAATTTTGGCTGTTTTTATTGCGGTTAACAACTCTTTTCCTTTTTGCATTTTTTTGCGTTTCCAGCTGAATGCTTAACTTGGTTGAACCATCAAGTTAGTAATTGTCCTCTTGGTCTTCTCCCCGAAACGTTTCCAGAGACAATTAATCTCTCCAAACTATCATCACCTTTGCGAACCACGTGACCGAAATATTGCAGAATACGTTGCAGGCATCGTGGACAGCCTTTTTTTAATCTCGAGTTGGTTTAGAATGAAAAATTTTTTCCTATAAGCTGTCTAAGGTATGCTCTGCAGTCTTCTCCAGCACCACATCTCAAAGGCATCAATTTTTTGGCAGTCCTTTCCGCGAAGAGTCCAAGTCTCTCCCGTATAGAAATATTGAGAATACAAGGGCATTCAACAGTCTCATCTTGATATTTTAAGAGATAGATCTGTCTTTTTAAACTTTAGTTAGGCGATTCATGGCATTGTTTGATATACCAACACGTCTCCGAACTTCTGTTTCACAGTTACCGTCGTTAGTTATTCTAGACCCGAGATAGACAAAACTGTCCACTATCTGGTATTCCTGTAACATGTTAGTTAGTTGAATAGTGTGTAATCTGTCAGAAACATCACCTTTCCAAGTTGCAGCTCGGTTTCTTACCTCCTCAGGTATGTTATTGTCTAACTCGGATTCGAGTCAAGCGCAGTCAACGAGTTAAACAAAATTTTTAAAGAAATAAATTAAGATTGTTAAATTTTAAAGATGTTTGGAATTAATATAAAAAATATTAACGCTTCAATAATAAGCAGACATAAAAGTTCATTGATACATATATTAATAACGCGTTATAAGAAGTATTCACCTCTATCTGCATAGTGTGTAATCTGTCAACCACCATTATTTTTGTATTAGCTTTATTGCTTTTCAGATCAACTTTATTGCTTTCGCACTCAACTCTTCGCAGGAGATTAAACATTTCTTACTTATTTGCTGCTATAAGTATAGTCTTAAATCTTAAATTGGAGATTTTCCATAAATGTTAAATAAGTCAGGTGACAACACGCATCCTTGCCTAACACCTCTTTCGGTCTTGAATTGGTTTAAGAACTTCTGATCTAGTCGTACTGTTGCTATATTGGACTGGTACAGATTTTTAATAAAAGTCAGCATGTGCATTGGTGTTGTTACGTATTATCTTATAAAGAGTTTGCCATATCTCTTGCGATGTATACTAACCAATAGGGGGCATACTTTTTTGAATTTTTTTGAGAAGGTCGTTCTTCTTTCTTAGTTCTATCCTATCTAATTATAGTGAGGATGTAGTCAATTTGATTTCTAAACCCATCTCCAGAACTTTTCCAAATATAAAGTCGGTGTAAATAATGTTGAAATCGAGTATTTATATTTGCGATTGCAAACTCGATTAGGCGGTCCTCTTTCGTTTTTCTGACCTTCGCCGTGTAGTGTATTATATCTCAATAGAATTATTTTGAAGGAAATAAAATGGACAAAACCGAAAGAATACACGGAATGATGTAAAAACTAGCTAACTCTATGTTTGTATGTATATTGCATACAGCGTTATAATATTTGTGTATCTTATAAATTTTATATTCTCTTTGACATGCAAAGGTACAACAATTATTTTTAAGTACACGTAATCTTTTGCAGTAAAATATTCGAAACCGTATATATTGCATATACGGTTATATTTTAAGATAAATATGCTGAATGTTTTGATTAAAGTGTTGCTAATCTGTTATGTTGAGTCTAAATTGGAAGTAATGTTCACAGAAGATTTGCCAACTTACGTTTCAATGAGTAAATGTGTGGCTGAGGTGTATCAGAAATATTTCACCAATTTAGCAGAACAAAATTTGTTGATAATTGTTGAAGAATCAACTAGTACTTCACTATTTCGTTACCTTTTAGAACAAGAAATATCACAACGTAAAATAATTCCTTATTATATGCTGTGTTTATATAAAGGTATTAAGTTTGAAACGAAAAAAGTGAGTTTTGAGTATGTGATTATAGAAATCTCATCTATATCGAAGTTTAAGGACATAGTTTGTATGATAATCGACCTTCCTAGTTGGAATCCCTTGTCCAAATTTTTGGTTATTTCTTATGAAACATTTAAAAACGCAAGTGATTTAGCTAATGATATAATCCATTTCTTGTGGAAGAACGATATTACAAAAACAGCAATTCTTCTTCCAAGAGACGACGATCAATCTAGCATTGACGTTTACACAACATCCACATTTCGTCATGACTCTTTCTTTACCAATTCTTGCAAAAATGGCTATTTTTCAACACAAGAGATATTATATAAAAATATCTTGCCTATACTGTCGTCAGTTCCGATAAAAATTAAGTACTATCCTTTTCCGCCTGGAATTATTACAAAAAATCAAATTATTGATATTGACAGACCAGGAATAGACGGCAAGATTATAAATACTGTAGCTAAAAAACTAAAAGTCAACGTTACATATACACCAATAAATATTAAATATTCTAAAGGTACAGTACGTGCCAATAGAACTCTAAGTAGAGAGTTTATTGATTTGTTAGATAAACGTTATGATATGTTAATTGGTGGTTATATTTACACGCTTCAAAGAATGCAGTTATTTACTCCTAGCAAATATATCTACAAAGATAGCCTGGCATGGTCCGTACCAAAACAAGATAAAAAATCTGTCAGTTTTCGTATCCAGAAAGAGGTTATGTTGGGCTTAATTTTGACTTTCTTCTTACTACTATCACTTATCGAATGGATAAATAAACACCAAGAACCTAATAAGCTAAAAACGCCTTTTTGGACTGTTATCTTAAATGGTCTGGCTATATGTTTTTCAGTATCAGTCACGAACTTCCCAAAAACGAAGAAATTAAGAGGGTTTGTTGGTATATTAATAATATTTTCTTACTTATGCAGTATTTTAATAACAGGTGAAATCCCGAGTAGTTTAATTATGGTTCCAAATCAAAAATACGATACAATGAAGAAGATATACGACAACAATCTATCTACTTATATATTGGAGAATACACATATGTATTTAAGAAACGACATTGTAAATGATGTACCGAGAAATGTGATTATAGAGAGAATGATTATATGTCAGAGCACGTCTTATTGTTTAAAGTTTGTAGCAGAAGGGAACTCAGCGATGTTTAGTTCAAAAATGAATACACATTATCTGTTTGCTACTTACAAAGCCTATAAAGACTCGATTTACTTCTTTGAGTATCCAGCTGATATTTATACCAATTTATTAATGAGAAAAGGCTTTAAATATATTGAAGAAATTAACAGAAATATCATGTTAATGCACTCTTCTGGATTGATAAATAAATGGATTGGGGAAGTTCTCATCGAAGATGATAACACTAAGTTAAAGATTAAATTTAAGCCCATGAAGCTTGTAGATTTTTTAAAAATATGTTATATACCATTATGTGGATACTTTTTTTCAATTTTACTATTTGTTTGTGAAATTGTCTATAAGCACTAAATAAATATTTATTGTAACTGTTTAGGTGAAATTATTTTTATGGCATTTGTTTTACTTTACGATTATAAAAAATCTTTGAGAAACGCTAAATTGTGTAAAATTAATCTGAATACAGGAGTTGACGGAGGAACAGGAGAGTAATAAAGCTTAAGAAAGATAAAAAATATGGGCTAAACCTTTTTAAAAAACCAAAATATTTAATACATTAATATATACCAAAAAATATATAATCAAAAAAAGAGTCAAACACATTTACCTTGTATTATTGCTCTACACTGTTTTATATATATATATATATATATATATATATATATATATATATATATATATATATATATATATATCGGAGTGACGCAAAATAGAAAACACTGGATTGATTTGAGGGAGGCCTATGTCTAAAGTTGGATTACTTAAGGCTGAAGAAGTCTACTGTTCCGATGCAGGATATATATATATATATATATATATATATATATATATATATATATATATATATATATATATATATATATCCTGCATCGGAACAGTAGACTTCTTCAGCCTTAAGTAATCCAACTTTAGACATAGGCCTCCCCCAAATCAATCCAGTGTTTTCTATTTTGCGTCACTCCGATCTTCTTAATATCATCAACCCATCTTATTTGTGGTCTTCCTCTGCTTTTCTTTCTAACCATGGTCTCCATTGTTGTATTTCGTGGTTCCATCTTTTATCCTTTAGTCAGCCATTGTGTCCTGCAAAGCTCCATTTTAATTTGGCAGCATGTTTTCCTGCGTCTTTTACTTTGGTTTTGCTTCTAATCCATTTGTCTGCTTTTTTGTCTATAAGTCTCACCCCGAGCATTGACATTTGCATCGCTCTTTGTGCTTTTACTATTTTATCCATATTAGACTTGGTCAGTGTCTACGTCTGTGAACCATACGTGAGTATAGGGAGGATACACTGAACAATAGACACTTCGGAAAAATTAGGCAGGCTTGTATTGTTGCCGAGAGGGGGCATTTGGGCCTGTAGGACCCATCGCCGGCTCTGCGGACTTCTTCCTGTCCTCGGAATTAGACCGGGTGTTGACCATCTTTGCTTGTCACTGATAAAATGGTTTAATACTGCTACTGGTATAAAATAACGGTTACCGTGACAAGTATCTGTTATAGGTAACAGTTCCAAGGAGCAGTTACAAAATAACTTCGAGTAAAAACAAACAAGAGAATCAAATATGGAAAAATAAGAATACAAATACTTATAAGTGTTTCTTGACTTACGAAAGAAAAGACTTACAAATACGAAAAATCAAATACAGAAAAGATGTGAAAATATTGCTAAGTGTTTCTTGACTTACGGAAGAAACAACTTAGCATAAAATAGAAAATGAAAGAGACAAATGTATTAAGTATTTTCTTAACTTAAGGAAGAAAATATCTTAGATAAAATATCGGAAATAATAATGCAACAATGATTATGAAAATATTTCTAAGTGTTCTTTTGACTTACCGGAAAAGAACGGCTTAGACGCACAATTAAAATAACAAGTCAAATATTCAGAGAAATATTTCTAAGAGTTCTTTGACTTACCGGAAAGAACTACTTAGACAAAGTACAAATCAAAATATAAAATAGAAAAAGCAAGATAAATATTTCAAAGTGTTCTTAACTTACGGAAGAACAACAAGACACAAAATACAAGAAAATAAATAAAGAAAGTAAATAAATAGTTACGTTGTATTAATCTGTCCTTCATTAAATACACATTTAAAAACATATTTGGAGACGAATAACAGAAAGAATCCACGTAAAAGTCATTAAATATCGTTAATTGGGGACATTAAACAATTCGATTCTGCTAAAAGTGATGACTAAAGAGACTTGAGCAGTTGTTTTTATGTAATGTAGTGCAAGAAGACAAGGAAGTTCCATTATTGATTACTCTAATTGGTGGAGAAGTTTACAGTGCCTTAAAAAACTTATTAGCACCAGAACTATCAATTTCAAAAACGTTTGAGGAGTTTAAAAGAGTTCTAACTGAACATTATAGTCCAAAGCGGTTAGTTATCGCTAAAAGGTATAAATTTTTGCAATAAAAATTAAGAGCCGCAGGAGGATATTAAAAGATTTGTGTCAAAACTAAAAAGTGTGGCTCAATATTATAATTTTAGTCAATTTTTAAAAGAATCTCTCAGACAGACTTGTATGTGGTATACCATCAGTCACAATAAAACGTAAACTCCTGGCAGAAGATGATATTTCCTTGAAAGGAGCTTATGGATAGCATTGTCAATAGAACTTACAGAAGGTCAAGTTAGAAGGATGGAACCTTAAAATGTAGCTGCAATTAAAGAAATGTTAGATAAAGTAATGTTTAGAAAGAAGGAAGCTACAATTAAAAGCTGGTAGAAGTTATGTTCAATATAAGTCATGCTTTACATGTGGTAGAAAACATAATTCATCAAAATGTCCAGCTAAAGCATGACATTTCAGTTGTAAGAAAGTGGGACATACAAGTACTGTCTGTTGCTCGAAAGTTATGTTGTTAGAAGAAGGGGATATACAAGATGAAGTGAAGGAAGAAAATTCATTATTTCTGCGATTCTTGTCTTCATTAGAACCTGAAAATTCAGTATTAGAGGTGGAAGGTAACTCAATTTTATTTGACGGTGATACTGGTGCATGTCGTACAGTAATTCATAAATAGGATTTTAAGTAATTTTTATCAGCTTTAAATATTTATGCTGTTAAGTATTGTTTTAAAATATTAACCGGTCAGGGAGTAAACATTTTGGGAGATACTGATGTATTAGTAAACTATAAAAACAATCTTGTAAAATTGCCTTTTGTCATTTTAGAAAGTAATTATAATGTTACTCCTCTGTTGGGTAGTAATTGGTTAAATGTATTACATCCTAATTGGAGACAAAAAGTTAACTTTTCACAGAGTGAATCTGTTAGTCAGCTGGAATTGTAAAATCTTGAAACTTCAAGTTTAATGATCGAAATAAAAAAAAATTAGATCTGATTCTGATGAGAATAGTGATTCATTCATTAAACATTTTAAAGTTGATTTAAATTTAAAAGAAAATACACAACCCATATTTCATAGATCCTATGATATGGGAATTAAAGTAATTAGTGGAGTTAGGAATGTTACAAAAAGTCAGTTATGGTAATTGGGCCAGTACTATAGTAGTAGTTCCAAAAAAGCATCTGAGGAACTAAGAATTTGTGTAAATTAAAAAAAAACATTAAACAAAGTCTTACATAGTGATCATTGCACTTTACCGCTATCAGAAAATATTTTCGCATGTCTAAGCGGACAAAAATATTTTACTGTTCTAGATTTGAAAGATTCTTATCAGCAGCTAAAGGTCAGTAAAAATACACAAAAAATGTTAGTAATAAACACCCATATAGGCTTGTTTCTCTTCGCTAGACTAACATATGGTGTCAGCTCAGCACCAGGTATTTTTCAGTCGGTGATGGACCGCATTTTGACATGGTTACAAAATACTAAACGTTACTTAGTTGGTATTTTAGTATATGGTGAGTCGCTTATAGATTGTTACGAGAATTTCAGAGAAGTTTTGAAACGATTACTTGACAATGATATAAAAATTAATGTAAATAAGTGTAAGTTTTTCGAAACTAAAATAGAATTTTTGGTTCATATCATAGATGCCTAGGGAAACATTCTACTGAAGAAAAGATCGTAGCAATTAATTCAGCTCCAACACCAAAAAATATAACTGAAATATGAAATATTATTCCGATGTCTTCCAAATTAAAACCATTATATGAACTGTGTCAAAATAATGTCAATCTGTCGGGTTATCAATACGATATTCAGTATAAAAAAGGGGCAGCAATTAATAATGCTGATGGTTTATCACGATTACCATGTGGTGAAAATACAAAAATTACAAATTGTTTGTATTCTTTTAGCTTGATAGATCAAATACCTTTAAATGCTTGTCATATTGCGAATGAAACAAATAAGGATTTGTTGTTATTAAAAGTAAATGATTTTATTTTGTCGGGTGACCCAGGGAAGTGAGTGATGAATCCTTAAAACCATACTTTAAACGTAGAAACGAATTGTCAATGGAACATAATTAGACCCTATTAGGAAATAGAGTAGTTATTCCAAAAAAATTACAAGATAATGTATTAGACTTATTTCATGGACAACATAATGGTATTGTTCGTACTAAAATGTTGTTACGTTTATATTGTTGGTGGCTAAATGTTAACATATTGAAAAATTTATATCTTGTTGTAAGGTATGTCAACAATGTCAACATTTCACAAATTCAAACAAGGAATTATGTCCGTGGCCATCAGCACCACACAACTTTTACAGAGTATATATAGAGTTCTTCTTTAAATTTAAATATAGATACATTAATTATATATTACTTACATAAATACAAATTAATGTCAAATGGCACAGATACATCAGAGACTATATCAAAATTAAGAGATATGTTTAGTATAATTGGTCTTCCGGTCGAATTAGTCTCAGGCAATGGTCCTCCTTTCATTTCCAGCGAATTTGTGGCATTTTGTCAAGCAAGTGAAATAAAACCAATGAAGACACCTCCGTATCACCCTCAAAATAATGGTGCTGCGGAGCGTAGTGTTCAAGTAATATAGAAAAATTTGGAAAAGACCCTGTTGACTATTAAGAAAGAAGAGATCAATAAAAAATTAGTTATTTAGAAAATTTAAAACTTTTTATTCTCTTATAGAACAACTCCTTCAACAGCTACAGGGATTTCTTCGAGCGAAAGTAGGTACTTTTAAAGTTCGTCCTAGAACAAGATTTAATATATTGAAACCTTCTTTTCATAATAGTAAACATTCATCGATTTCAATCAACAATGGTCATACCTTGTATAAAATTAATGAATGTGTTTATATTAAAAACAAACAAACAAAATTATGGCAGAAAGTTAGGATTATGAAAATTTTAAGTTACTTTACTTATCTAGTAATTAGTAATGTTATAAAATTCGCGCATGCCAATGATATGATAAAATAAAGAGTTGGCGATACAATCCTAGATTCTGACGAGACCCAAAAGTCCGAAACTCCTATAGTGTGTGGTAATATGCCAGTGTTACGTGACAGTGTTACAATTAAACCCACAGTGAATCCAAAGTCGAGACACTAATCGGTGAATTAGAACCAAAGGAGTCCATCCCAAGATCACAAGAAGAAACAATCCCATCTCTACCTAGATAGATAGACAGATACCTTAGATCAGCGGTGCTCAAAGGGTCGATAGCGATCGACCGGTCGATCGCCAAAGTTTTTGAAGTCGATCGCGATTCACGGAGAAAATACGGGAACTGTCCTGATTCACCACACGTGCATGATCAAAATAATTGTGATGCTATCTTTTCACCCGAAAGTTGCCATAATGCCGATTCGGCATATCAACATTCACAGATTTTTAAACTGGGAGTGTGCTGTATCGGCATTGTATTGCTGTACTGCAAGTTATTACTAGTAAAACATTTAAGTAATATATTATTTACATTCATATTTGAAACTCGATAAGTACCGCGAAACAGAATAAAACATATTTTAATAATGCGTGGGAAGAAAAATTCCTGTTTACTATGGTGAAAGATAAGTGTGTTTGTCTTGTTTCTCGGTCTTCCATTGCTCTGCCCAAACGCGGAAATTTAGAACGGCATCATAAAACTTTGTATAAAAACTATAAAAATGATTTTTCGCAAAACAGTTTGTTTAGAAGTCAAGTGCAAGACTTGAAAAGTAGTTTAAAGACGGAACAATCAATGTTAACTAGGCCTGTTAAACAATCAGTAGCTGCAACAATTGCGTCGTTCAAAACTTCTCATATATTGGCACAACATAAAAAACCATTTGAAGATCGAGAGGTAGTGAGGGAAGCATTCATTGAGGCTGCGAATGTATTATTTGAGATCTTCAAAAATAAAACAGATATTATGGCTGCCATCAAATAAGTCCAGTTATTACGTTCAACGGTTACTAGACGTATCGAAATCATGGGCAAAAATTTAGAAAGTCAAGTTAAAAGTAATATTATGAAGTGTATGTACTTTTCTTTGCAATCTGACTAGTCAACCAATATGACTGATACCGCCCACTTGTGTATTTTCATTCGGATGGTATTTTCTGTCATGATGGGTAAAGAAGAATTGTTCATAATGCTGCCTCTGAAAGAAAAAACTCGCGAAGATGCACACAACGATTTTATAAATTTTATGAAACAATACCAGCTAACAATTTACAAACTCGTGTGTATTACAACAGATGGTGCACCATTAATGCTGGCGTTAACAATGGATTTGTTGCATTATGTCGAGCTAACGACAACTTTCCAAAACAGCAAGTTGTGTGTTCCAAAATTTTAAATATATACGACATCATGAAGATGACAACAAAAATTGTGAATTCCATCAGAGCGCAAAGCTTGAAACGACGTTTTTTTAAAGCTCAATTGGAAGCTAGCAACTCTACGAAACACACACACACACACACACACACACACACACACACACACACACACACACACACACACTGAAACACACTGATTTACTTCTGCATACAGATGTGAGCTCTGCAGCTCACAGCATTGTTTGGATCAACATACTTGTGTGAGTCTGCATTTTCCCAAATGAAGATATTGAAATCAAAATATCGTAATCGGCAAACTGACGAACATCTCCTTTCATGCTTGCGTTTGGCCCTCGGTAATTTCGTACTATAATATGAAATACATGTGGATGATATGCAGTGCCATGCATCAACATCCGAATAAAGTTAATATGAAAAACATGACTTTAATTAAAACTCTCTGTAGTAATAACTTTTTATCAACTAGAAATGTGCAACAAAGTTTTTTATTTTCAAAATTGTTTTTTTACTATGCTTTGTTTTAAAACCAGGAGGAGTAAACTAAAGAGACTTATTCACACCCAAGAAAGTGACTAGAAAAGTTACCAAATACATCTTTTTTGATTGATCGTATTGGCCTTCCACGGTAATCCAAAAATATTATATTATACTAATACGTCGCTAAAGAGTTCTAAAAACAACTCTTTTTTTTATATAAAAGCAGACTAAAAATCTAGAAAACTCAGAAAACACAAAAAATCGCCGATATAACTTAATTAACCCATGATACTATATAGTATCATGAATTAACCTATGAAATGCCATTAGTGTCAAAATTTCATAACAGTGGAGTAAACTTGCCTGAGGTTGGACCAATTACAAACAAACATTGCGGCGCGATAAATTTGAATTACTCCTCCTGGTTTAAAAACAGGGTATAGCAGTCGATCTCCATACGCTTGCAGTTTATGTGGTAGATCCCATGCAGTATAAGTCTGAGCACCACTGCCTTAGATAATGCAAATGAAACTGATGCAATTACTGAAAAATATGTGGAATAAAAAAATAATATACGTGTCTAAATACTTATTTTATCTACAGGTGCTGTGCAAATTTTCCACATAGCCATTATGTCTAATTTATTTATTATGTATTATTTCTCTTCTGTTCAAATTTTTAAAATTTAAATACATTTTTTCGTATTAACTTTTGGCGACATCTAGAGCGTATCGACATATAACTTTTCTGTAATTCTTTGTTAGCGTCATCTTTTGGAAGATAGGGGAACTTTTAGTATCCTTTCCTCATTGATTATTCAAATAATTATTTATAAAAACTTTATTTTTTACAGGTACACATTTTACAAATTTATTTACGTTATTCTAGTATTTAGAGGATTTACAATTTTACCAG
Organism: Diabrotica undecimpunctata; assembly: GCF_040954645.1. Lineage (NCBI taxonomy): Eukaryota > Metazoa > Arthropoda > Insecta > Coleoptera > Chrysomelidae > Diabrotica > Diabrotica undecimpunctata. Next base: position 182,541,084 of record NC_092803.1, read on the forward strand.
CCATTAGCGTTACGTGAAGTTCTGTGTCTACAACAAAGTAGAGGAAAGGTCGGTCTACACGAAAATCGACAGGGGGATCTTGACGAAATTCCCCTAAAAAAAAATAGAAACATTGTTTAGTATAATATGTGATCTTTAAAAAACAATTAAAAGTACAGTATCTGGCCAAATTATTAGACCAAGCAAGGAAAAATTTACTATATGAAGGTATTTCTCTGATCATTATGAATACCAATATTTAAAAAAATTACTGTTTTGTTGTTTTTTGTGAATATTCTGTTAGATAATAAAACTGTGCTAAAAAAATTTAGTAAAATCATTTATTTATTAAAAAAGTATAATTTTTACAAAGTAGTGATTAGTGCAATATTTTGTATGTCCGCCTTTGGCTGCTAGAAGAGCTTGAACACGTCGAGGCATGCTCTCGATACAGGGTTGAATAGTTTCCTTAAGTTGTGGATTATGATTCCATTCATATATGAGCGTCTTAAGTAACTCTCTTTTACTAGTAATGGTTTCCCCTCACTTTTCAGTAGCTCTCACCTATTCTCAATAGCGTTCATATCAGAATGTGTGTATTAAAAACGGTGTAGGTAGGCGTGGCTAACGATAATACCAATATGGCGGTGGGATCATGACCAGTCTCAATAATATTAAAACTACTATAAAAATATGACCAGTTATTCAGAAGATTTAATCATAATCTAAAAAAGTGCAATACATTTTTTAATAAACTATGATTTATTTATCCCGCAGTAAACACTAAAAACATGATATATTATACATAAAGATAAATTAATACAGTCAAATACTATTAATTTATTCTCTGAAGTATGGGCCATTACCTTGTTTACATATTTGTATACTAACCTGTATTTGATTTTTTATTAACATTGCTTCTGCTACTGCAACTACGTTGAGAACAAGAAACCATTATTATGCACTATCACAATATATTATTACAGTTTCTATAAAAGTATTATAAAACTAAAAATATTCGAAAAACAACAAATGTAAACAAACATATACGATCTGCCAAAAGTGTCGAAACAATCTTAACAATATGGCCGAAGTGAGGTCATTTTTAGGCACGTGATGCCCTCTCCATAGATTCTAACTCGATGCTTCTAGGTCATGTTGGTCTTCCAGTGTGAGATACTGCACATTTATATGAACCAGCAGCTTAAACAAGCATTTAAAAGGGTGCTATTCCTATAGTACCAACGTGGCCCATCATGGCAATACTAGTGTGGCAGGGAACATATTAAGCTCCGTGGAGGTTCACATTGTACTATTTTTGTAGGGTGTCCCAATGTATTAATAACAATAATTTTATTATTTCTAAAAATTTAAAAATGCTTTAGCCACCATCAAATGATTAACCCACTAGTACCTGGGAGTTGAATGTAGAAAATTTGAACTGACCAAAATTTGTATTGTCAAATTTATAACTATGTATATACTTCATTGCTAAAATATTCTTATTAATTCCAGGATCCCAGTAAATTTGCTGCCGCAGCTGCTGCTCCTGTAGTATGACATTTGAACAGATATTGTATATTATTCTATGGATAAATTTCTGTACACGTCTTAAATTCTACCTAGGTAAATTCTCGTGAAAGCCGAAAATATATTCAAAAGATATTTTTACCCACAGATTAACTTTCTCCGACCAATTCCCAAAATTTCCCTGTCTAAAAGATTTCAAAAGTTGAGTTTTACCTACCTCTGTATAGAAATATCGAAGTTGTCCCCCGCAAATCCCTTGCAATAGTCAGACATTGCAATAAGAATTTTAAGTATTTCAGTATAAAATTGTCTCCAAGCTGAGCTGGTCGCTTCTTGTTTGGAGTTTTAGTTATTGTTACATAGCTTATAGTTAAAAGCCGCACGCATTTTTAATCAGTATAAAATTATGTCCCAGCTGAGCTGGTCGCTTCTTGTTTAGAGTTTTTACTCTCGCATATTAGTTATTGTTACATAGCTTATAGCTAAAAGCGAACACATTCTTAATCAAGTATATTCATATTGAAAAAAACGTCCTTTATTGAAGTGATAATTATTAGTAACATTTGAATCTATATCAGTGCTAGTGTAGTGTGTCGCGGACTAGTGTATGGAGACTGATCAGCGGTTTCAATAAAAGAACTTGCGCTCAAACTTTGGCTAGATATTAACTTAGTTGTAGTAACATTCAATTACTAAATAACGTATTGTTTGAACTGCTTGTGTTCCTATTTCCCACGCCAGTGGGTGGTCCTTCGATTTGGAAGTAATTACTTAGTACGATCTAAATAGTAGGAAGATCGCCATCCTAATTTGTTGGGTAAATGTCCGTTTAATTCTACCATTCTACATAATCTAATGAACTAAATCATTTTATTCTAACGAACCAAATCATTTCATTCAAACCGTGCAACAATAAAATGTAAATTACTAGTACATTTACTCAAAATTCAGACAATTTTAATCCATTGAACATTGTAATCTTCTTAACCATAAAACTACCACAATGAATAAACCAAATCCTATAATGACTTTCACAACATGCACATTTCAAAACAGATAAATCCCCAAAATAATATGTATGAACGATCATGATGAAACTGTATAAAACAACCATTTACTCCAAAAAAAAAATAAGGGCGAAAGTGGGCACTAGTATATCATTTAAAAAAATAAAAGATACAGGAGAAACGTCGTTAAAAACTAAATAAATAAAACATAAATAATGCACACACAATAACAATCACAAAACAAAATATATTTCAAATTATTGTAAGTTCACACTCACATATTGTGTTTTTCCTAATTTTGGGCAAAGAGCATACTCTGCATCGTTTTCAGAATGCATATTTAGACGGCGCCGAAATTGGTATACAAATGAACGGTAAATATATTAACAATATCAAACATGCAGACGATACTGTTTTAATAGCAGAAAAAATGGAAGAACTTACAAAATATACTAGACAGCGTTAATAATACAAGGGAAGCAATGGGACTGACAATAAATCTTCAAAAAACTAAAGTAATGGTGATTAGAATAGAACAGGCTACTAATATGTATGTACAATAAATGGAAGCAAATTATCTATAACCGAAAACTAAGCTTGCTATGGTAAATTACGTTAATATGTCTAAGTATTGTACTGTTATTACAAATATTTTACCTAATTTCTTTTATTCTTTTTATTTTCGTATTAGTTTAAACAACCGTACCTCGCTTTCAAAGTAATGTATACATACCTACCTATCGGTAAATCGGTATATTATCCAAGCATTTCATATTATATTGCAGTGATGACTAACCTATGACACTCGTGTCAGTGTCGACACGCGAGCTCATTTTTAGTGACACGCATCTTCAAAGATAAAAAAATTGATTATTCAATTATTTGTCCCTAACGGCTAGAGTTGGTTATTAATACTAATATTTTTTTTTTTTTATTGAAATTAACGTGTCTCGACATCTATGGCCATTGACACGGGTACAAGAACGTCTGGAGTATTACATTATTCATATAAGATTATTACATTATAAGATAAATACAGTAAGTTACAGATAGTTAACATAGTTACATATAGTGTTATAAAAACTTTGTTTTTTTTTAACAAACAATGTTGCAATATTTGTTATATCCGATAATATAATCTGCAATCTTTTAAAAAGTCAATTAGAGCACTGTACACATTAGGCGAACTAAGTATCTGTTTTAGGTTACCGGTTATGTTATGCGCTAATCTATATATTCTATAATTATAGTCATTGTAGGTATCTTAAATGAGTATACAGTGGGATTGATTATGTACAGTTTTGTGTTTTGTCCATTCCAATGATTTTGCCATATTCTACGAGTGTTTTGTTTTATGGTTGCTGCTAGATCTTGATGAATTTGAATTTTTTCTTGGCTTAGGTCAGAACAACTTGCTTTTCTTGCTGCGATGTCTGCAGACTCATTTAAAGTGATCCTTACATGAGATGGGGTCCAAAGAATGGTTATTGATGTTCCTGTGCTGTGGTTTTGATGACAGATGTGTTGGATTTTTTGGACTATCGGATTTAACGAGTATATGTTGGCAATGGACTGAATTGAGGAAAGAGAATCAGTGCATATAGCTAGAGATTTGGTATTGGGAGAAGTCATTTCAAGAGCTTTAAGGATACCATATAATTCTGCAGTGTGAATACTACAAGTGGTTGGTAGTCTATATAAAGCTAAAGTTATGTTTTCGGTACATACAGCACAGCCAGTATTCTTTTCATCTTTAGATGCGTCGGTATAAAGAACTTGGTTGTACTGTTTTGCATTTATTGTTTCTTGAAATAATTGTCTAAGGAGGTGGTAATTACCGATGGTGATTGCCTGTAATATTATTATCGATAAGTTTCTGTAATATTACATTCTTTGGAATAGTATCGAAAGCGTTTTCAATATCGAAGGCCGCCACAACTGTATCATGTTGCTTATTGAAATTCTCGGTTATATGGTTTTGTAGCAATACTAAATTGTCCATAGCGCTTCGATGTGGTCTGAATCCCGATTGGACGGAGCTAATTATATTGTGCTTTTCAGAAAACCAGTTAAGTCTATTATTGATTAGTTTTTCCATTAATTTGCACATGCAACATGTTAATGAAATAGGACTATAACAGGATGGCTCTATTGAAGGTTTGTCGGGTTTTTTAATTGGAAGAATGATGTATTGTCTCCACAGGTTGGGAAACTTTTCGTTGATCCAAAGAAGATTATAAAATGAAAGTAATTTTGTAAGTCCATTGAGGGCTAAATTTTTGAGGAATATGGAGGGTATATTGTCAATTCCTGCTGCAGAATTTTTTAAGGTAGATATAGCAAAGGAAAGCTCTTGAAAAGTAAAAGGTGCGTTTAAAGCGAGAAGGTCATCTGAGAGATCTGTAGTAGAAGGAAGATCTTTATGTTGAGTCAGAGTATTTGTGTAGTTGTCGTTTTTGCTTTCATTATGAAAATGAGTTGCCATAATTTTAGCAATTTGATCATCTTCAGTTACTATTTGAATTATGATAACTGAGCGCTGAAATTGACAAGTGTGTTGTTTTTCCGTGCATTTGTTTAATTTTCTTCCAAACTTGACTGGAAGGGGCGTCAATAGATATGGAAGATATGTATTTATTCCAGCAGTCTTTTTTGCTTTGTCTGATCACTCTTCGCGCTATAGCTTTTAGTTGTTTGAATTTAATCAGGTTTGACTCAGTTCTGATTCTACGATATTTATTTAATGCTGTTTTGCTTTCTCGGATAGCTTTCTTACATTCAGTATTCCACCAGGGTACAGTTTTACGAGAAGACGATATTGTGCATGTTCCAATGTGCGTTTGGGCAGCCAGGGTGATTAAACTCACTAGGGAGTCTAGTGCTATATCAGGATCTTCTGTAGTTGTAGCTGGTTGATCTTGTTTTCAATGAAGTCTAAAAAGTTCTTCCAGTTAGCGTGAGATAATTTCCATTTTGAAATTTTTGCTCTGGGTTTGCTGATAGAATTAGAAATCAAGATAGGAAAGTAATTACTGTCATAAAGGCAATCCATTGTAGTCCAGGTAAGAAGTGGTGTGAACCTTGGGTCACATAAGCTAAGATCAATTGAGGAGAAAGTGCCACTAGAAATGCTGAAGTATGTTTTGGATCCGGTATTCAATACTCAGATGTTAGAGGAGTTTAAAACATTTTCAACGACCTTTCCTCTACCAAATGTTTTTTCCGATCCCCAAAGTGAATTATGGGCATTAAAATCGCCTACTAAAATAAAGGGGGCTGGAAGTTGATTAATTAAGTTTATTAGCTCAAATTCAGTAAGGCTGTGGGAAGGTGGTATGTAAATGCTACAGATAGTAATTTTATTTAGACACCAAATAGTAACAGCAATAGCTTCTAGTGTGGTATTTAAGTGTACTTCTTTACAATAGTAGTCTTTAGAAGTATATATAGATGTGCCTCCACTAGCTCTGATATAATTTGTTCTTAAAAAGTGATGTGCTTGAAAACCATTGAGATATTTCTTGTCCGTTTGCTTGAAGTTTGTTTCTTGTAGGCAAATAATGTCAGCATTCGTGTCCATGATTAGTTGTTGAATACGTTCTAGACGGGGGTAAAACTCGTCGCAGTTCCACTGGATTAAATTAAAAATGAGTATGTTATGTTTCTGAAGTGGTTGCCCCTTCAGAGAGATGGTCTTCTTCGAAATTATCTTGCGAGGATACCGAGATTATGCTTTCGGCGTCAGAATTATTAGAGCCTAGTTCCGTTTTAATTTTCTTACTAATTCTAGTTAGTCGATTTTTGAGAGATCTCTCAGTTATTGATTTGTAAATCTTGGAAATGTCGGAGAGAAGATCTTCTATATTTTTTGTAAACAGGAGTGCCTCGCTCAGTGGACTGGTTTTACCGTAGCAATTCTCTAAGAAAGCTATGAAGTTATCGACCGGTAACATAAAGGAGTCTTTTTGATAGTGTTCTATGATTGTATTCTTAGATTCAAGCGATATTCTGCTGTCATCTTGAATAGAAGAGTCCCTTTTGAGTTTCTTTTTGGCTTGATTCACTTTTTTTGTGGCTTGCTCTGGTACGATAAACTCTGAATCAGTTGGGTGCTCTATTTCTGATGAGTCAGTTGACTTTGGTCTCTTTTCATCTTTTGAAGTTATATTAATTTTGCGCGTGTCATTAGGTGTTTCTGAATTGTCGTCTTGTGGAACTACCGGTAGTGTATTTCGACTTGCAGCTTGGGAAATATCAGAGGGAAGTGGAGATGTTTTGTTCGAATTTTGTGATTGATTGGATTCAGGTGAGGTGCAATTTGATGCTATGTGACCGGGTTGTTTACAGTAGAAACAAGTCATTTTATCTGTGGATAAAAATATTCTATGATCATTATTTTCAAATGGAATAATCAGGGATGTTTGAATCTCAGAATTATCATGGGGTGGCATAAAATATACTTGCCTGCGGAAGGACAAAATATGGTTGTATTCATCTCCTGGGATGCCAGCTCGTAGGAATGATATTGGGGAGACTAGCTGAAAACCTATGTTTTTCAGGGAGGCCTCTATTATTTCATTGGGTATTGAAGGACATATATTAGACATGATCAATCGTTTTGCTGGAGTGATTAATCTTCTGACTGAAAGGATGTGGTTTCCGATGGTAATAGTAGGATTTGTGGAAATGAGCTGCTCAACTAGATCTGTTTTGGTTAAATAAATACATATTCTGCTGTTTGAGATCCTTGAGGCGAAGCATATATTCCTTGGTCCAATAATATCTCCTATGGATTTAACGTAGTCATATTTTTAAGTCTTCTTCTGAATGGATCACTATGGCTTGCTCCTTCTTTGGAAAGGAGCATGTCGGCGCTGATTTAACTGCAGCTGTGTAAGAGATGGAAGGATGTGAGATGTTTGTTGAAGTAGATTGCTGTGACATGTTTGACGTTGTGAGATTATTTTCAGTCGGTGAACTCATATTATTATTTGGGATGCCCTCGTAGTCAAAAGCAACCCTGGAAATCTTTTTAGTTTTGTCTTTCATTGGTGAATATTACATTTAGCAACTAGTAATTATTACTCATAGGTTTATGTTTATTGTACCGTACTAATTATTGATAACAGGAGCAAAAAGTCGTTTACTAAATAAAGTGTTGTGAATGTTTTTATGCCAGTAAATGCAAGTAAAATTAAATATTACTCACCAAAATATTACTGGCAGGTGCACAACACAATAACTTTACTCCACTGTGATTTTCATCAATTATTAATATCAACTATTTCGCTATTTAGACAACAAAATATTAAAGAGGTTGTACGATTCGAACATACACGTTCTAGCTCGATTAGGCCAGTCAATACTAATATTATTACTTATGATAATATTAATTATTAATTTAATTCTGAAACCAGACCTACACTTAACAAGTATAATAATATTGCGTAACAAATACGCATATTAAGAACATTTAAATACCTTGTTTCAATATTGATTTTGATATAATAATGACAAATTCTGGAGATTATGTACTTTGGGTATGCATCGCGTGCGCTCGGTTACTTTTGGCAAACTGGCAAACAACTTGATAGCCATGTTCCATGATACAAAGAATAACTTATTCTTTGTATCATGGCCATGTTCCGTGGTTGGACGAATAAAAAACGCACAGTCAGTTCACATCAGTTTCGATCCAAAGTAGACATATATACGGTACAAGCACTTCAGATTTTTGGACATCTTCGCACGTCAACAACCCATTAAGAAGTGAACAAAATTGTTATGGGAAACCGTCAGATTGCTCTGAAAGAGGTTGCTAATGATGTTCTTCTTCTTATAGTGCGAAACGTTTCCAGAGACAATTAATCTTTCCAAACTATCGCCACCTCTGCAAACCACGTGACCGAAAAATTTCAGAATACGTTGCAGACATCGTGGACAGCCTTTTTTTAATCTCGAGTTGGTTTAGAATGAAAAATTTTGTCCTATAAGCTGTCTAAGGTATGCTCAGCAGTCTTCTCCAGCACCACATCTCAAAGGCATCAATTTTTTGGCAGTCCTTTCCGCGAAGAGTCCAAGTCTCTCCCGTAGAGAAATATTGAGAATACAAGGGCATTCATCAGTCTCATCTTGATATTTTAAGAGATAGATCTGTCTTTTCAAACATTAGTTAGGCGATTCATGGCATTGTTTGATATACCAACACGTCTCCGAACTTCTGTTTCACAGTTACCATCGTTAGTTATTCTAGACCCGAGATAAACAAAACTGTTCACTATCTGGTATTCCTGTAACATGTTAGTTAGTTGAATAGTGTGTAATCTGTCAACCACCATTATTTTTGTATTAGCTTTATTGCTTTTCAGATCAACTTTATTGCTTTTGCACTCAACTCTTCGCAGGAGATTAAACATTTCTTACTCATTTGCTGCTATAAGTATAGTCTTAAATCTTAAATTGGAGATTTTCCATAAATGTTGAATAAGTCAGGTGACAACACGCATCCTTGCCTAACACCTCTTTCGGTCTTGAATTGGTTTAAGAACTTCTGATCTAGTCGTACTGTTGCTATATTGGACTGGTACAGATTTTTAATAAAAGTCACCATGTGCATTGGTGTTGTTACGTATTATCTTATAAAGAGTTTGCCATATTTCTTGCGATGTATACTAACCAATAGGGGGCATACTTTTTTGCATTTTTTTGAGAAGGTCGTTCTTCTTTCTTAGTTCTATCCTATCTAATTATAGTGAGGATGTAGTCAGAACTTCTGATCTAGTCGTACTGTTGCTATATTGGACTGGTACAGATTGTTAATAAAAGTCACCATGTGCATTGGTGTTGTTACGTATTATCTTATAAAGAGTTTGCCGTATTTCTTGCGATGTATACTAACCAATAGGGGGCATACTTTTTTGCATTTTTTTGATAAGGTCGTTCTTCTTTCTTAGTTCTATCCTATCTAATTATAGTGAGGATGTAGTCAATTTGATTTCTAAACCCATCTCCAGAACTTTTCCAAATATAAAGTCGGTGTAAATAATGTTGAAATCGAGTATTTATATTTGCGATTGCAAACTCGATTAGGCGGTCCTCTTTCGTTTTTCTGACCTTCGCCGTGTAGTGTATTATATCTCAATAGAATTATTTTGAAGGAAATAAAATGGACAAAACCGAAAGAATACACGGAATGAGGTAAAAACTAGCTAACTCTATGTTTGTATGTATATTGCATACAGTGTTATAATATTTGTGTATCTTATAAATTTTATATTCTCTTTGACATGCAAAGGTACAACAATTATTTTTAAGCACACGTAATCTTTTGCAGTAAAATATTCGAAACCGTATATATTGCATATACGGTTATATTTTAAGATAAATATGCTGAATGTTTTGATTAAAGTGTTGCTAATCTGTTATGTTGAGTCTAAATTGGAAGTAATGTTCACAGAAGATTTGCCAACTTACGTTTCAATGAGTAAATGTGTGGCTGAGGTGTATCAGAAATATTTCACCAATTTAGCAGAACAAAATTTGTTGATAATTGTTGAAGAATCAACTAGTACTTCACTATTTCGTTACCTTTTAGAACAAGAAATATCACAACGTAAAATAATTCCTTATTATATGCTGTGTTTATATAAAGGTATTAAGTTTGAAACGAAAAAAGTGAGTTTTGAGTATGTGATTATAGAAATCTCATCTATATCGAAGTTTAAGGACATAGTTTGTATGATAATCGACCTTCCTAGTTGGAATCCTTTGTCCAAATTTTTGGTTATTTCTTATGAAACATTTAAAAATGCAAGTGATTTAGCTAATGATATAATCCATTTCTTGTGGAAGAACGATATTACAAAAACAGCAATTCTTCTTCCAAGAGACGACGATCAATCTAGCATTGACGTTTACACAACATCCACATTTCGTCATGACTCTTTCTTTACCAATTCTTGCAAAAATGGCTATTTTTCAACACAAGAGATATTATATAAAAATATCTTGCCTATACTGTCGTCAGTTCCGATAAAAATTAAGTACTATCCTTTTCCGCCTGGAATTATTACAAAAAATAAAATTATTGATATTGACAGACCAGGAATAGACGGCAAGATTATAAATATTGTAGCTAAAAAACTAAAAGTCAACGTTACATATACACCAATAAATATTAAATATACTAAAGGTACAGTACGTGCCAATAGAACTCTAAGTAGAGAGTATATTGATTTGTTAGATAAACGTTATGATATGTTAATTGGTAGTTATATTTACACGCTTCAAAGAATGCAGTTATTTACTCCTAGCAAATATATCTACAAAGATAGCCTGGCATGGTCCGTACCAAAACAAGATAAAAAATCTGTTAGTTTTCGTATCCAGAAAGAGGTTATGTTGGGCTTAATTTTGACTTTCTTCTTACTACTATCACTTATCGAATGGATAAATAAACACCAAGAACCTAATAAGCTAAAAACGCCTTTTTGGACTGTTATCTTAAATGGTCTGGCTATATGTTTTTCAGTATCAGTCACGAACTTCCCAAAAACGAAGAAATTAAGAGGGTTTGTTGGTATATTAATAATATTTTCTTACTTATGCAGTATTTTAATAACAGGTGAAATCCCGAGTAGTTTAATTATGGTTCCAAATCAAAAATACGATACAATGAAGAAGATATACGACAACAATCTATCTACTTATATATTGGAGAATTCCCATATGCATTTAAGAAACGACGTTGTAAATGATGTACCGACAAATGTGATTATAGAGAGAATGATTATTTGTCAGAACACGTCTTATTGTTTAAAGTTTGTAGCAGAAGGACACTCAGCGATGTTTAGTTCAAAAATGAATACACATTATCTGTTTGCTACTTACAAAGCCTATAAAGACTCGATTTACTTCTTTGAGTATCCAGCTGAGATTTATACCAATTTAATAATGAGAAAAGGCTTTAAATATATTGAAGAATTTAACAGAAATATCATGTTAATGCACTCCTCTGGATTGATAAATAAATGGATTGGGGAAGTTCTCATCGAAGATGATAACACTAAGTTAAAGATTAAATTTAAGCCCATGAAGCTTGTAGATTTTTTAAAAATATGTTATATACCATTATGTGGATACTTTTTTTCAATTTTACTATTTGTGTGTGAAATTGTCTATAAGCACTAAATAAATATTTATTGTAACTGTTTAGGTGAAATTATTTTTATGGCATTTGTTTTACTTTACGATTATAAAAAATCTTTGAGAAAAGCTAAATTGTGTAAAATTAATCTGAATACAGGAGTTGACGGAGGAACAGAAGAGTAATAAAACTTAAGAAAAATAAAAAATATGGGCTAAACCTTTTTAAAAAACCAAAATATTTAATACATTAATATATACCAAAAAATATATAATCAAAAAAAGAGTCAAATACATTTACCTTGTATTATTGCTCTACACTGTTTTATATATATATATATATATATATATATATATATATATATATATATATATATATATATATCCTGCATCGGAACAGTAGACTTCTTCTTCTTCTTCAGCCTTAAGTAATCCAACTTTAGACATAGGCCTCCCCCAAATCAATCCAGTGTTTTCTATTTTGCGTCACTCCGATCTTCTTAATATCATCAACCCATCTTATTTGTGGTCTTCCTCTGCTTTTCTTTCTAACCATGGTCTCCATTGTTGTATTTCGTGGTTCCATCTTTTATCCTTTAGTCAGGCATTGTGTCCTGCAAAGCTCCATTTCAATTTGGCAGCATGTTTTCCTGCTTCTTTTACTTTGGTTTTGCTTCTAATCCATTTGTCTGCTTTTTTGTCTATAAGTCTCACCCCGAGCATTGACATTTCCATCGCTCTTTGTACTTTTACTATTTTATCCATATTAGACTTGGTGAGTGTCTACGTCTGTGAACCATACGTGAGTATAGGGAGGATACACTGAACAATAGACACTTCGGAAAAATTAGACAGTCTTGTATGAGGTTATGTCATGTCGATAAGCAGCTCCGAATGTCCAGGCTACTATGATTAATTGAATTATATGTAACCGTTTTATTAGTAAATAAATAGTTATGTTGTATTAATCTCCCCTTCATTAAATACACAACATATTTGGAGACGAGTAACAGAAAGAATCCACGTTAAAGTCGTTAAATATCGTTAATTGGGGACATTAAACAATTCGATCCTGCTAAAAGTGATGTCGCGTCTTATCTAAAGAGACTTGAGCAGTTGTTTTTATGTAATGTAGTGGAAGAAGACAAGGAAGTTCCATTATTGATTTAATCTAATTGGTGGAGAAGTTTACAGTGTCTTAAAAAACTAGCACCAGAACTATCAATTTCAAAAACATTTGAGGAGTTTAAAAAAGTTCTGACTGAACATTATAGTCCAAAGCGGTTAGTTATCGCTAAAAGGTATAAATTTTACAACAAAAATTAAGAGCCGCAGGAGGATATTAAAAGTTTTGTGTCAAAACTAAAAAGTGTGGCCCAATATTATAATTTTAGTCAATTTTTAAAAGAATCTCTCAGAGACAGACTTGTATGTGGTATACCATCAGTCACAATAAAACGTAAACTCCTGGCAGAAGATGATATTTCCTTGAAAGAAGCTTATGGATAGCATTGTCAATAGAACTTACAGAAGGTCAAGTTAGAAGGATGGAACCTTAAAATGTAGCTGCAATTAAAGAAATGTTAGATAAAGTAATGTTTAGAAAGAAGGAAGCTACAATTAAAAATGATGGTGGTCATCAAGCTGGTAGAAATTATGTTCAATATAAGTCATGCTTTACATGTGGTAGAAAACATAATTCATCAAAATGTCCAGCTAAAGCATGGCAATGTTTCAGTTATAAGAAAGTGGGACATACAAGTACTGTCTGTTGCTCGAAAGTTATGTTGTTAGAAGAAGGGGATATACAAGATGAAGTGAAGGAAGAAAATTCATTGTTTCTGCGATTCTTGTCTTCATTAGAACCTGAAAATTCAGCTCCAGAGAAAATAGTATTAGAGGTGGAAGGTAACTCAATTTTATTTGACAGTGATACTGGTGCATGTCGTACAGTAATTCATAAACAGGATTTTAAGTAATTTTTATCAGCTTTAAATATTTATGCTGTTAAGTATTGTTTTAAAATATTAACCGGTCAGGGAGTAAAAATTTTGGGAGATACTGATGTATTAGTAAACTATAAAAACAATCTTGTAAAATTACCTTTTGTCATTTTAGAAAGTAATTATAATGTTACTCCTCTGTTGGGTAGGAATTGGTTAAATGTATTACATCCTAATTGGAGACAAAAAGTTAACTTTTCACAGAGTGAATCTATTAGTCAGCTGGAATTGGAAAATCTTGAAACTTCAAGTTTAATAATCGAAATAAAAAAAAATTAGATCTGATTCTGATGAGAATAGTAATTCATTCATTAAACATTTTAAAGTTGATTTAAATTTTAAATTTAAAATAAAATGCACAACCCATATTTCATAGATCGTATGATATGCCTTTTGCCCTGAAAGATAAAATCGAATGGGAATTAAAATAATTAGTAGAGTTAGGAATGTTACAAACAGTCAGTTATGGTAATTGGGTCAGTACTATAGTAGTAGTTCCAAAAAAGCATCTGAGGAACTAAGAATTTGTGTAAATTAAAAAAAACATTAAACAAAGTCTCAGATAGTGATCATTGCACTTTACCGCTACCAGAAAATATTTTCGCATGTCTAAGCGGACAAAAATATTTTACTGTTCTAGATTTGAACAGTGCTTATCAGCAGCTAAAGGTCAGTAAAAATACACAAAAAATGTTAGTAATAAACACCTATATAGGCTTGTTTCTCTTCACTGGACTAACATATGGTGTCAGCTCAGCATCAGGTATTTTTCAGTCGGCGATGGACAGCATTTTGACATGGTTACAAAATACTAAATGTTACTTAGATGATATTTTAGTATATGGTGAGTCGCTTATAGATTGTTACGAGAATTTCAGAGAAGTTTTGAAACGTTTACATGACAATGATATAAAAATTAATGTAAATAAGTGTAAGTTTTTCGAAACTAAAATATAATTTTTTGGTCATATATAGATGCCTAGGGAATACTTGGGGCACATTGTGAGAGGTGAAAAGTACGAACTTTTAAGAAATATCATGCAGGGCAAAATTAAGGGCAAAAGAAGTGTGGGAAGAAGAAAAATATCGTGGCTTCGTAATCTACGTGAATGGTTCGGGTGTAGTTCGATTGAACTTTTTAGGCGCGCTGCTAACAAAGTCGCAGTGGCCATGATGATTTCCAATCTCCGCTAGGAGTGGCACGAGAAGAAGAAGAAGAAGGGAAACATTCTACTGAAGAAAAGATCGTAGCAATTAATTCAGCTCCAACACCAAAAAATATAACTGAATTAAAGTCATATTTAGGTTTGCTAAATTACTACGGAAATATTATTCCGATGTTGTCTTCCAAATTAAAACCATTATATGAACTGTATCAAAATAATATTGATTTTAATTTCTAGAAAGTAAGAAGTGGTTAACATCTAAAAGTGTCATTACACATTACGATCCGTCTCTTCCGATAGATGTTGGTTGTGTCTTAAGTCATAAAATTGGTCATGTAGAAAAACCTGTCATGTTTGTATCAACTACAGTATCTAATACAGAAAAAAAGTATAGGGAAGTCCTCGCTATTATGTTTGCTCTAAATAAATTTCATAAATATCTTTATGGTCGCAAGTTTACGCTAATTACGGATCATCAGCCATTACAGTTTATCTTTGGCAGAAATAAAGGAATTCCAATTTCAGCAGCTGGAAGAATCAAAAGATTGACTGTTAATCTGTCGGGTTATCAATACGATATTCAGTATAAAAAAGTAATGCTGATGGTTTATCACGATTACCATGTGGTGAAAATACAAAAATTACAAATTGTTTGTATTCTTTTAGCTTGATAGATCAAATACCTTTAAATGCTTGTCATATTGCCAATGAAACAAATAAGGATTTGTTGTTATTAAAAGTAAATGATTTTATTTTGTCGGGTTGACCCAGGGAAGTGAGTGATGAATCCTTAAAACCATACTTTAAACGTAGAAACGAATTGTCAATGGAACATAATTAGATTCTATTAGGAAATAGAGTAGTTATTCCAAAAAAATTACAAGATAATGTATTAGACTTATTTCATGAACAACATAATGGTATTGTTCGTACTAAAATGTTGTTACGTTCATATTTTTTTTTTTTTTTTTTTTTTTTTTTTTTTTTTAGCCCTTTTTTCTATCCGAATTGTCGAATAAAGGCCTCTCCCATTTCTCGCCATTCATCCCTGTTGTGTGCTAGGCGTTTCCACATTGGTCCTGCGACTCTTTTGATTTCGTCGCTCCAGCGCATTTGAGGTCTTCCTCTTGGTCTCTTCGCATCGTACGGTCGCCAGTTTCCGACTTCTTTGTTCCATCTACCATCTTCGAGACGTTCGTTGTGTCCAGCCCATTTCCATTTTAATTTAGCTGCTTGTTTCGCGGCGTCCTTTATTTTTGTTTTGTTCCGGATTGCTTCGTTCGTTTGCCGATCTATTAGTGAGATACCAAGCATCTGTCGTTCCATGGCTCGCTGAGTTTTTCGAATCTTGTCCATGTTCTTTTTTGTGAATGTCCAGGTTTGAGCTCCGTAAGTGAGAACGGGAAGGATACAAGAATCGAACACTTTGGTTCGAAGGTTTTGGGGTATCTTTTTGTCTTTCAGTATGTATGAGAGTTTTCCAAATGCGGCCCATCCCATTCTTACTCGTCTGCTTATTTCGGTAGTTTGGTTTTCTTTGTTTGCCTTGATATTCTGACCCAGATATATGTATTCTTCTACATGTTCCACTTTTGTTCCTTGGATGGTTATCGTCGGTTGATCATCTTTATTCGACATTAGCTTAGTTTTACTCAGATTCATTTTCAGTCCTTTTTTTATGGATTCCGTATGAAGCTCATCGATCATCGTCTTCAGTTCTTTCCAGTTGTCGGCTATTAGTACTACGTCATCTGCATATCTTAGATGGTTTAAATACTTTCCGTTTATCGACAGTCCCTTCGTTTCCCAATTTAGTGATTTAAAGATATCTTCAAGTGCGGCAGTAAATAGTTTTGGAGATATGGTGTCTCCCTGTCTTACTCCTCGGTTGATTTTTATTGGCCTCGTTTTCATTCCGTTATCCATCGTGACTACCATTTCAGCGTATTGGTATATATTATGTATTAATATCCTATATCTAGAATCTATTCTGCTGTTGACCAGTGCTTCCTCAATAGCCCATAATTCTATGCTGTCAAAAGCTTTCTCGTAGTCTATAAATGCTACGTTCATATTATTGGTGGCTAAATGTTAACATATTGAAAAATTTCAACATTTCACAAATTCAAACAAGGAATTATGTCCGTGGCCATCAGCACCACACAACTTTTACAGAGTATATATACAGTTCTTCTTTAAATTTAAATATAGATACATTAATTATATATTACTTACATAAATTACATAAATACAAATTAATGTCAAATGGCACAGATACATCAGAGACTATATCAAAATTAAGAGATATGTTTAGTATAATTGGTTTTCCGGTCGAATTAGTCTCAGGCAATGGTCCTCCTTTCATTTTCAGCGAATTTGTGGCATTTTGTCAAGCAAGTGAAATAAAACCAATGAAGACACCTCCGTATCACCCTCAAAATAATGGTGCTGCGGAGCGTAGTGTTCAAGTAGTATAGAAAAATTTGGAAAAGACTTGTTGACTATTAAGAAAGAGGAGATCAATAAACAATTAGTTATTTAGAAAATTTAAAACTTTTTATTCTCTTATAGAACAACTCCTTCAACAGCTACAGGGATTTCTTCGAGCGAAAGTAGGTACTTTTAAAGTTCGTCCTAGAACAAGATTTAATATATTGAAACCTTTTTGTCATAATAGTAAGCATTCATCGATTTCAATCAACAATAGTCATACCTTGTATAAAGTTAATGAATGTGTTTATATTAAAAACAAACAAACAAAATTATGGCAGAAAGTTAGGATTATGAAAATTTTAAGTTACTGTACTTATCTAGTAATTAGTAATTATGTTATAAAATTCGCGCATGCAAATGATATGATAAAAGACAGAGTTGGCGATAGAATCCTAGATTCTGACGAGACCCAGAAGTCCGAAAGTCCTTCTAAAGTGTGTGGTAATATGCCAGTGTTACGTGACAGTGTTACAATTGAACCCACAGTGAATCCAAAGTCGAGACACGAATCGGTTCATTTAAAACCAAAGGAGCCCATCCTAAGTTCATCACAAGAAGAAGCAAGCCCATCTCTACCTAAATAGATAGATAGATACCTAGATAATGCAAATGAAACTGATGCAATTATTGAAAAATATTGTAATAAATATTATAATAAAATATGTGAAATAAAAAAATAATATACGTGTCTAAACACTTGTTATATCAATAGGTGCTATGCAAATTTTCTACATTATAGCCATTATGTATACTTGTAACACACATCATATATCTTTATCAGCAAAATATTCTAGAGCTTAGATATCAAATATTCTTTGTTTTAAATTAACTTACTTGTTCACATACACATCAAACATGTTGAAATATATTATATTATTTCTCTTTTGTTCAAATTTTTAAAATTTAAATACATTTTTTCGTATTAACGTTTGGTGACATCTGGAGCGTATCGACATATAACTTTTCTGTAATTATTTGTTAGCGACATCTTTTGGAAGATAGGGGAACTTTAGTATCCTTTCCTCATTGATTATTCAAATAATTATTTACAAAAACTTTATTTTTTACAGGTACACATTTTACAAATTTATTTACGTTATTCTAGTATTTAGAGGATTTACAATTTTACCAGCCATTAGCGTTACGTGAAGTTCTGTGTCTACAACAAAATAGAGGAAAGGTCGGTCTACACGAAAATCGACAGGTGGATCTTGACGAAATTCCCCTAAAAAAAAATAGAAACATTGTTTAGTATAATATGTGATCTTTAAAAAACAATTAAAAGTACAGTACCTGGCCGAATTATTAGGCCAAGCAACAAAAAATTTACTATATAAAAAAAAACACTGTTTTGTTGTTTTTTGTGAATATTCTGTTAGATAATAAAACTGTGCTAAGAAAATTGAGTAAAATCATTTATTTATTAAAAAAGTATAATTTTTACAAAGTAGTGATTAGTGCAATATTTTTTATGTCCGCCTTTGGCTGCTAGAAGAGCTTGAACACGTCGAGGCATGCTCTCGATACAGGCTTGAATAGTTTCCTTGAGTTGTGGATTATGATTCCATTCATATATGAGCGTCTTAAGTAACTCTCTTTTACTAGTAATGTTTTCCGCTCACTTTTTAGTAGCCCTCATCCATTCTCAATAGCGTTCATATCAGGCTAATTGCCTGGCCAGTCAAGAACTTTATTTTTTTTTTTGTTTTAAATAAGCTGAAATACTCTTAGCCATGTGGAAAGGGGCACTATCGTATATAAATATGGGTTTCTCTTCTCCAGGAAACCATTCTTGCAGCCTACAGCTGTGGCAAAGTCTCCTCCCGAGTACTTTCTGGTACTGGTCTTATTTCATCGTATTTTCCACTACGTAGAGACTGCCTATACCTTTGCCACTACAATTGATACCACAAACCAGACCATGAGTGACGGTGAATGATTGATGGTGGAAACAATGCATTCGGGCTTATATTTCTCGTTAGGACGTCTCCGACAAACTTCGTTTTTTTCTGTCAACACTTTAAAAAACGGATTCGTCCGAGAAGCAGACCTGAAATGAACATTTTTAATAAATGCTCATATTTTATTAAGTTTTATATTGATATTCAAGCAAAACGACACAAATATACCTTTTTCAGTCCTCCACTATGCAGTTTTTTTTATTTTTGTGCCCATTCGAAACGTTTCTTTACGATAACCGGAGTAAGCTTTGGCTTTCCAGCTGATGTCCTATCTAGCAGTGTATTTTCGACAAGTGTCAGACGAACTGTTCTTTCTAAAACGCAAATTCCTTCATCTTTTGTCTACTGGATAAGTATTCGCAGTAGTTTTTTCTATTCTAGACAAATCAGTCCAGTAAGCTGTAGATTCCTCCGTGGATGTGTTAGTTGTTGCTCTGGAAACCTTCTATCTGGCTCTCCTTTCCTAACTTGGCTGCATCGTACTGCTGACGACCAAATAGTCAGAAATAAGTAATTAAAAAAGATGGTTAGACGACGAAAGGGTAATGAAAACTTTGATTTAAAGACAATAAATTATTTCACCGTTCTAAGTATATTCATAAAAATTGTATTTTGCATTCTTATCTGGGTCACATTAACTTACAACTAACAATAAAGGACAAGATAGAAGGAGGAAGTGTAGTTGGTAGAAAATAAGCGTCATGGCTGAAGAACATTCGTCACTGGATAGGTGTCGGCGTTGTCGACCAACTCTTTTAGCTTTCGAAGAATAGAGAAAAATTCGCAATAATGATTTCCAACTTCACATAGACCAGATAAGGCACCTACAGAAGAAAAAGCAATATAAAAGAAGATGTTTAATAAATATTTACATTTGTTGGATATAGATAAATAAATTTAAATATTTTCTAGCAGTGTTATCTATTGGCTACTTTACTAGTTGAATAATGTATCACTTTCCTTTTTTAGAGTAATTTTTGTTCCAGAACTTTATAACTTCTCAATAACATTTAGTTCATGCTGTTTAATTTATTTCCACCAGCTTCTCAATGAACTATAATATTTTTTTCTCAATATTATATTCAATTTTAAAACGCACTACAAGAATTCTGTAGGTACCTATATTTGATACTCATCAGTCATATTGTAAAGAACTAACAATTACATTGGTCATTTAATGCTTAATTAAGTCCGTTATTTTGAAATGGACAAAGTCTTCAATTAGTCATTGTATTTAATTTGTACCCACGATGATGATCTTCCCTCTTTAATCACCAAATTATACCTCGTGGAAAATTCTTATAAAAAAGCTAATAAACAACTTATTACTCAATATCCTGAATGCATTTTGTCGCCTTGAGATTCATCGTGGGTTGCCTACTTGTCGTATTACGTTTCTTACAATTAAGTTACCTAAACCTTAATTAGACATTTTGCAATTCGACAAGCTCTTTTGATGGCACTCTTGTTAATAAAACAACCGAATAATTACTGGAGTCAAATAGCGAGACAATTCGTTTAGCTATTTTGTAACAACGAATTACTGACACCGACGCTCTAAGATAATTGCCCTTCATTATATTGGAATTTTAAAACTTTTATTGAAATAACACGGAAGAAGAAAGATATATGTATAAACAAAATTAGCATTAATTTAACAGCAATGGGAACTATAAAAAATCAAAAGAAGTTTTTAGACGAGAACACAAAATAGGAATAGGAAGTCGGTAATCCGATTTAAACAGAAATTTCAACAGTAACACGATAAAGTAGGTATTAATCTTATGCTATACTATGAATACTTACTTCTATTAACTATAGGATCAGGTTCTACATAGTTTCTTATGTTAACTGTAATAGCTTGTTCTATATTTGTTACAAAAATTTCTCTGAAACTGGTCATTGGTGAAAAGTCCGCTTGGTTTGGTTCAAAAACTCGTCGAATACCCAACTAAAACAAATTTTGCAATTATCTGATTAGTAAAATATTTTAGCAAAATATTAAATTATGTGAACGAACTTTTCAATTTTTCAAAAGTATGGGATACAATGTTTCAAAAATACTTATGAAGAGTAAACTGTGTTTTGTCCTATAGAAAATGACGTTTGCAGTATACACTACTCAACAATTGAAGTGGATAATCTTAAAATTCCAAAAATTAACATATAAAACTATTTTTAAAATAATTGCCTGTACTATACTCTATATGCAATCTTTATTGCCAATATTTTTTGCATGTGTTTTTTTTTTCTCCCTTTTTTTATAGGCCCTTATCTCGTACAAAGAGAGACATGTTGTTCCAAACATGAATATATCATTCCTATAAAAGTGCTTGTATTGGCTTTACCAGTTGTCAATAAGTCAAGAAATCTATTTATCACAAAAATATTATGCCGCAAAGATGTTTACAACTAGTGCAGCTCGAGCAATTAGTTCGTTGGATCCAACAAGGCATAACTTAACGAGAGGTTGCTATGAGGCTAAATGTGTCGTAAAGTGTGATAAGTCGTGCATGGAATCGGTATGTAGAAACTGGATCTGCAACATACAGGCATGGTGGAGGAGAGAACGATCTACAACTCGTCGGCAAGACCGTTTTGTAGTTCTAACGGCAAGAAGAAACCCAACATTCACGGCTTCCAGAATTCACAGTATCTTCAGGCATGCTACTGGACGAGCGATTTTCAGTCAAACTGTCAGAAGACGGTTACATGCATCCAATTTAAGGGCTAGACGGCGCGCTACCCATCCACGACGAACTAGGGAGCAGCATGCATGCAGACATCGCTGGGCGATGGAACACTATCAAAGGAATTTCCAAAATTTGAGGAATTGTCTCTCTACTGACGAGTCCAGATTTCGTTTGTATACGAATGATGACCGAATATTGGTGTGGAGGAAAAGAGGACGGCGTTACAATGAAAATCTGAGAGTCCCAACCACTCTTTTTAGAGGTGGATCCGTTTGCGTGTGGGGAGGCATATGTTTTGACGGTCGCACGGATTTAGTCGTCTTAATTAATGAGTCAATGATTGCTACACGATATCAAGACAAAGTCATAGTACCAATAGTTGTTCCATTTTTTGGTGCAAAAGGCGAAGAATTTATTCTGATTGATGATAATGCTCGCCCTCACCGTGCGAGAATTGTCAACGAGTGTATAGAAGCTCATGACATTACAAGAATGGAGTGGCCACCGTGTTCACCTGATATAAATTGCATCGAACATGTTTGGACCAAAATGTCTAGGCAACAAAACAGGCTCCCTTAACCGCCCCAAACCTTAGAAAAGTTGGCCAATACATTACGCACGATTTGGGAACATATCCCGTAGCAGTTCATCAATAATTTAATGATGTCTTCCAAATAGAGTTAGAGCACAAAGGCGACACAGAGGTGGACCCACACACTATTAATTTTTATTTTCGGATATCAGAAATTGAGCAGGAATAGAAATTTTAGGTTGTTAAGTTTACAATTTTTGTTTATTTTCTATTTTTTTTTCTTAAAGAATTTCTTTCTTTCGACTCATCTGTATGAAAATACGAAGTAAAAATAAATCTTTATTTATATCACTCCATTTTTCTATTTGAACTAATGAACAAAAAATACAATACACATTTTCATAATATCCACTTCAATTGTTGAAAAGTGTAGATAAAGGCGATATTTTGTTAAAACTACCCCAGTCCAATGTCCAGCAACAAGCAAGAAAGTTAAGACTATTTTTTAAGATAAAACAAGACAAATTTATAATCATAAACACTATTTACAAAGTTTTTCAATGCTTTTTACTTATTTGTGTTACCAGAAATTTATTTTGTTATAGTTTAATAAATACAGGGTTGGCCACTCAAAATAGTGCATTCTGATATTTGGAAACATTCATAGGATTTTGTCAAAATTCTAAAACAGGTCGATTTTAATTCTAAAGGGGTCATCTTTTAAATATATAGATATCTGTCAATTGTCAATCCCCTCCCTTCCAGTACCGCAACCTTAAATTTTAAATGGAGAATGGTAAAATAAGAATTTCGCTGGATAATTCAGACATTCATATTTTTTTTATATAACTCTATTCTTTTGAAAAGTATCAGTTTATTGAAAGTGTTACATCTCTTAAAAACTAAACGTAGTGCCTATGTTTTGCTGGTGTCAATTTCCGGGCCTGTCAAAAACTACATTAAAACAAAATTTGCAATATTAATAGGAAACTTTATTAAATGTAACGTAAATAAAATGAACTAAATTTTAAATTAATAAATTCATAATCCCAAACAGTTTAGTTCAAAATAATGTCCACCAACGTCCATACAAATATAAAATCACTATTCAAAGTAACGAAGAACACTTTAAAGTATTTTAGGGGTTACTACAATGCATTTATGCACTATTCGTTATCTTAGTTCTTCCAATGAAGCTGGAATGGTATTGTAAATCTCGCTTTTTAAATAACAACATATTAAGAAGTCCAGGAAAGTTAAATCGCTGGCTTATTGAATGAAGAGCACGATTACCGATTTAACTCTCCTAGACTTCGTCATATGGGGTTATTTAAAAAGCAAGATTTATAATACCATTACAGCTTCATTGGAAGAACTAAGATAACGAATAGCGCATGAATGTAGTGTAGTAATCCCTAAAATGCTCCAAAATTTTCTTCGTTATTTCGAACAGCTACTTTATAATTTAGACGTTGAATTATGGACGTTGGTGGATATCATTTTGAACATTTAAGTAAATAGTTATAGCTGGTGAGTAAACTGTTTGGAGCTATGAATTTATTAATCTAAAATTTAGTTTATTTTATTTATGTTACATTTAATAAAGTTTCCTTTAATGTTGTAAATTTCGTTTTGTTGTAGTTTTTGACATGATCGGAAATTGACACTAGTAAAAAGCAGGCGTTTTTAGGAGGTGTAACACTTTCAATAAACTGATTCTTTTTCACAAGAATAGAGTTAATATTGAAAAAAATATGGATGTGGAATTATTCAGCAAAATACCTATCTATAGTTTATTTTTATGAACGAGAGAGTAATTAGCATAATTTTAACTGGTAGCTCCGACCACTCCATGGGCGTGCTCAAGATTAATTGAAAAATTACTTTGAATAATTGTAAAAAATAAATGAATTATTTCAGTGTTATAAAGTGTTATGTGTATGTAAACAAAAGTGACCTCTTTTATCACACACTATATTAGAACTGACTGGCCTACATTAAAAAGGGTTTTAAAAAATTCACATTTTTTTTTAATTTTTAAAAATTACAAAAGAGAAAAAGAGTTTTTAAAACCGTCTAAGGTATGTTAAATAGATGAATAAAAATATTAATATAAAACTTACAGCTACTTGTTACAAATCCAAATCAGATTCAGAAGATGAACTTTCAGAACCAAGATTTATAATAACTGGCTCGATCATTTTATCAGTAATATTGTCCAGCTTCCACATTTTTTCCTCTTCTTTAATAGTGTGATTTACTGCCTTTTCCCAGTTTTCAGGTTTTACATTATTTACGGCCTCCAAAAACAACTGTTTAACATCATGAATTTTAAAAGTGGTATTTTTTCTTGAAACTTCACTCTTTATCTGTGCCCATACCAGTTCAATCGGGTTTAATTCACAATGATATGGTGGGGATCTAAGTACTGTCATTCCACGATTTTTGGCAATTTCATCAATTTCGTATTTTTTAAATTTTTCTTTATGAAGGGCACACAACGAATAAAGTTCCTTTCTTATAGATCCGGGATGTGTACAACTGCCAATGTGTACTATTATCAGCCTGCGTCCCTTTCCTGATGGTGGGTTTAAACCAGTAGATAAGTTATTTACAAAAGCGTGCCTTTGACTTGTAACAGTTTCATCCTGCCAAAATTTATTTGGTGTATGACCCTCGTTGATCCATGTTTCATCAAGATAAAATATTTTTCTTTTTTGGTTTCTCATTTCCTTTATGGTTCTTAGAAAATGTCTTCTCCATATGACAATATCGCTTCTTTCTAATAAAATAGACTTTCTGGGATTCTTTTTCCAGCGGAAGCCTATTTCTTTTAAAAGTTTCCATAACGTACTTCGACTCATTTCTGGGTAATCCTTATCATCTCGAACTGAGACAAGAACTTTATCCAATGTTGGAAATTCTTGTCTAAAGAAGAATTCATACACTTTCCGTCGAAGTCCTTCTTTAAAATGATATTCTATTTGAAATTTTGGTTTCCCTGGAGCATTACGTGGCATTTGAAAACTACCACATTTCTCTTCTTTAATAACTCTGTAAATCGTAGATTTCCCAACACCAAGTGTACTGCTAACTAACTCAACGGTCTCATCAACACTTTCACATAAACGTTTGTCTGTAAATGATTTAAAACAATTAAATATTAATGTTTTTTCATTAACTGTTAGAGGACCAATTTTTCGGCGTTTACACGGCACTTCCAAATTTTCCATAACACTAGTATACACAATAAACTGCACCTTGCAACTGAAGTACCTACTTTTAGT
Source organism: Diabrotica undecimpunctata (assembly GCF_040954645.1). Lineage (NCBI taxonomy): Eukaryota > Metazoa > Arthropoda > Insecta > Coleoptera > Chrysomelidae > Diabrotica > Diabrotica undecimpunctata. The sequence goes on from NC_092803.1 coordinate 182,566,879, forward strand.
GAACTGTTAAGAATTTTGAATACGCCACTTGGACCTTCTTATATACAAAATGGAAAAACCCACTATCACATTTTCTGTGGAATAAGTTTAGAAGGTAATTATCTAGTCAATTACTGTCGTAGATTCCTGGAATTAAAGAATTAAATGTTTTATTGTTGAAACCCTTACTTCGTGGAATGCACTCATTTCAGATAAAATAAAACGTTTTATTTTATCTAAAGAATTAAACTTTATTTTGCAAATAGGCAAAGAATTAAACTTTATTTTGCAAATAGATAAAATAAAACGTTTTATTTTATCTAAAGAATTAAACTTTATTTTGCAAATAGGTAGGTACTTATTAAACTTTTATTGGTTATATATAACCAATAAAATAAACATCTTACATTTCTTGCAAATTCATTAGTACCTGTTAACCTCCATCACTCCGACACTGGCAACCTTATTTAGGGATTAGTAATCCTCACAACTATTGTATTCTATTCTGCTCCAACCTTTATACCTGGTGGTCATACTCAATTTAAAATTGTTTTCCTATATACTTCTGTAAACTTGTTGACAAATATCTGTTTTTCATTGAGTCACCCGTATCAACAGTTTAGGGGTATGCATACATAATTTATTGTTTTATTACTCTCTCATACATAAAAATACACTATAACAATGTGCCAAACATGGTACATTCCCTACTTAAAATTTAAGGGTTGAGGTACTGGAAGGGAGGGGGTTGACAATTGACAGATATCTATATCGGTAGAAGATGACCCTTTTAGAATAAAAATCGACTTATTTTTATTTAATATTTATTCATGTATACATGTCGACTTGTATCTATATTTTTAACTAGTTTTTATGTGGCCAAAAGTGATAGTTACATAGTTAGATAGTTTATTTGACTATACTTAACAACAAGGTTGATATCAAGCCAAAAGTACAAATTATAAATATAAAACTGTAAGGCCAAATCTAGAAGCAAATGGTCAAAAGCAGCAATTTTTGTGGTACAAAACATAAAACATAATATTTTCATTATGAATTGAATCTTTATAATCAGTTAATCTCCTAATAAAGCTGATGCGAATGGCAGTGAACGGAAAGATTTTATTCGAATCCTACATGTTTCTCAATAGAAAAATAATAAAAAATTCTTTCAAGTAACCTCTATCCTACTGAGAAAAATATACGTTTCGGTACAAAAGGAACACGTGACATGCAGGCACGGCGAGATTAATGAATTGGATGAAGTGCACGATATTATTAGATTTGTTAAAAGTTAGAAATTATAGCTGGGACATGTCAAGAGGCAAGAAGATACAAAATAAACAAAGAAAATATTACAACGGAAGCCGATAGGACGGTGAAAAAAGACGCAGAATGAAACGAGGGTTGGATTACGTGGAAGATGACTTGAAAACTATATTTTGAGGTTAGGTCAGACACTAGTTCCGGCAACAGTGACTCAGAAGTGAGTGAAAACGAAGACGACGACATTGAAAATTCAACTGAGGATGGTTCCAGTTTCGACACAATTAATGAAAACTGTGACACGCCACATGTATACAAATCAAAGTCAGGAAGAATCTACTTAGCCCACCAAAGACGCCCTTTGCGGCGAGCTGTACCAAACATTTTTCGTGAGTAACCAGGACTTCGACACTAAGGCAAATTAGAAAATATGTTGCCGTCGCGTCGTTCCAAAAATTCTTTAATTACTATTTAAATGGGAATAAGCCACAATTAAAGGTTAAAGTACGTTTACTGACGTTTCCATTTCCAATTCGGAAATCGTTCCCAAAATACAAACATTAGTAAATTAAACAAATTTTTTTTTGTTACTTGGTGAAAAATCCTTCTAATAATTTAATTTTATCTGACTCATTTATATTGACAATTCAGACATACATTATATATTTTAAAGTAGACGACTTTAAAATGATATTGCCAATATTGTTGAGTTGCGTTCCTGGGGCGACTTTACTTGTAAGATAATTCATTCGATTACATGAGATCAACTTTAACTTGAGCATATCCGTCAGAAAAAATCATAGCATGTAATTCGTCTTTAAAAAGAAAACACATGCCATGATGACAGTAAAAATCTCCTGTTAGTGATTCCGTAGTAAATTATGAGGGAGAAACCAGGAAAAAAACGTCATAATACTATTCCGACATGGTAAGTATTTGGTCGTGCATTTAGTTTACTTTCAATAAACACCAAATTCTGATTTTATATGTTTGTTATTAAAAAAAAAATGATGTGTCCTCTATATGTTACCGACTTAATAATACTGGAATTTTCCTTTTAATAACTTCCTCTTTTAATATAGGTAACCAGATCCTATTACATTCTGCCAAAGGATTTGCGACACAATTGGTCTCATTTAGCATAATTAGAGCCGCTTCTTTGATTTTTCTCTTTTTACCATCCGTTTCTTTTAGGACTATATTTGAATCATTTCATTGAACCCTAGGTTCATTATCCCATACGTGTTTACATATTTGAGATCTATCAAATTCTCTATTTTTAATATAAGATTGATGTTCACTTATTCTAACATTTAATGGCCTTGATGTTTCACGTAAATAAAACTGATCGCATTCACAATGTATTTTATAGATTCAATTCTTTGTCGTTTCTTGTTCATTGTTAGGTTTGGTTTTAGACAAAATAGATCTCAATGTGTTTGTTGTTTTAAATGTTGTTGAAATGTTGAATTTATTTCCTATATTGTTATTTTCCTTATTTCATTACTATCATATAATATAATCATTAATTATTTATATAATCATTTTTTAATAAAACGGATGTTAACCAATGTTTTTCCTCCAAGAACTAATTTTTGTTAGTACAAGTAAATTTGGCTCTATCATATAAGGATTTAATGATCCCCATTTTAATATTAATACTGTGATTTGATTTGAAATTTAAATATCTGTTGGTGTGTGTTGGTTTTCTATACACCAACAACTCAACAGTATTGGCAATATCATTTTGAAGTCTTCTACTTTAAAATGTATAATGTATATCTGAATTGTCAATATAGTGAGATAAAATTAAATTATTAGAAGAATTTTTTACCGATTAACAAAAAAAAAATATGTTTAATTTACTAATGTTTGTATTTTGAGAACGATTTCCGAAGTGGAAATTGAAATTTCAATAAACGTACTTTAACCTTCAATTGTAGTTTATTCCCATTTAAATAGTAATTACTCTAACATGCCACAAAAAAATAGCTTCAGAAAAATTCTTTATTCCGGAAATACTGCTAAATCTTGTGCGGCAAACCAATGAAGAAGTTGAACGTAAAAACGTGCTAACAACAGATGATACCGAAATTTTAGCTTTACTTGGTATTTTCATTTTGATGGGAGCTATTGATGACACCAACTTAGTTTATCACGATTTGTGGTCTAAAAAATTCGGCAGATCATCGTATATTGCCCTGATTAGTAGAAACAGATTCCGAGAAGTGACACGAATACAAAAATAAATCAGATATCAATCTTTTTTATAATGAGACTAAGGGGGATGTTGATACTTTTTTCACTTTGTTGGATATTGCAGCCATCAATGCGTACACTATATTTATTCTCAATTTTCCATATTGGAACGAAAATAAGAGCAATCGTCGTGTTAGTTTCTGTCAGAATTACGACTTGCCTTAACGCTACCGCTTATGAAAGAAGAGCTGCTAATTTAAATGGACTTCATCATTTTGTAATGCATGCCACGGAAAATATACTCGAACGCAAACTTTCCCAGTTGTACCTTCAACACCATTCCAACATGGAAAGGGACGATTCCATTCATGTTGCAAATTAGCAAAATCTAGAAGAGAAAAGACCAATAAGTTGGCAAAAACAACCATAGTTTGTTCAAAGTTACAGAAGTATGTATGCGGTAATTACAGTAAGAAGTCAAATGTTTGTGTATCCTACGATGATGCCAATTCAACTGAAGCTGAAGACTCAGGGTAAATTATAAATTCTTATCTTTTTAACTGTTCCATTACCATCTAGGAATGTTTTTTTATTTGTAAAAGTGTTATTTTTAAATTACTTTTAATAAGTACGTTTTGGATTAATATATATGTGGACATTTATTGACCCCCTTGGTCCTCCCTGTTTCTAATAAAAGGTTGTAAAACGAAAGAGTAAAACATAGAGTTCTATTTCTATCTTACCTTTTGCAAAGTGGGTGTCAAATTAACATACCCCTTCAGCATAAAACTTGGTATAACAGCGGTCACGTGTCTGAGCCTTCAATTGTCTATGATGTACTTTAAACTTCCATTCAATCTCAATTCACAAATAAGCCTATCAACACCATTTTCTTGCACAGGTAGCAGTATGAGTAAATAATATTTTGGACTGTCCAGTGGAAAGCTTAAAGCTAGAGCCTTTAGATGAGATACGTAGAAAAATGGTAATACTGTATCGTACTTCATGAACTCAATTTGGTTTTCTCGATACTTTCCCTGTATTAAGAAGCTGGGTCTCATTTGAGGTACATAGGGTTCCAAATGATGATGGTTGCTCGAGTGATAATCATCGTAGTATCTAGCGATTACGTAATCTATTACGGATCTCGTTTTTCTTACTAGATCTCTTTTTGAATCTTCTACTCCACTGACTAATTTTCGATGTTTTCCGGAAATGTACTCATTATAATCCGATGTGTAAGTAGATCTGGGCCTGTGTTTGTAAATATTTAATCTCATAAAGTTATTTTTTGATCGTTTTCGTTTAGCAGTCAAAGTTGGTGCATCACTAGTGAAAACCTCATTTCCATGAACTTCTTTAGACGTTTCGATCTCTGGTGTTGATGCATCCGGGTAGGGATATGACAATAAAGTTGTCGTTTCTGGAACAGCTCCAGTTTCTGTAGATATTTCTGTTTTACTATCTACTGCTTCAGTGACTGTTAATATTTCAGGTTGAACTTCTCTAGCTGGTGTTTCCGTTGTTGTTTCTGTAAGTTCATTTTGTGTGGATGTCTCAGCTATTGTTGAAGTTTCAGTTGGTACGAACGTACTTTCAAATGTTACAGATTCGGTTATTGTTGTTGTAGTTTTAGCTTGTGTGAACATTTCAGCTACATTTGAAGCTTCAGTGGACGTTTCTTTAGATAAACTTGGTTCTGTTGTAGTTTCTACCATTAAACCATCTGTTGTTTCTGTAGTTGTAGTTTCGGGAAATAACTCAACTTCTTTTAATATTTCTGTAGTTGTAGTTTGAGGAAATGATTCAACTTCTTTTGATACTTCTATAGGTGTAGATTGTGAGAATGATTCAAGTTCTGTTGATATTTCAGAGGGTAAAGTAACTAGTGTGGTTTCCAACATAATACTTTCTGTTGTTGTTTCTGTTTCAATTTCTATCGGTTTCGTAGCGGTAATTATTGTTGTATCAGGTATCTTGGAAGTAGTTTCTGGAATGGCACTTTCTGTTGTAGTTATTATAGGAGTTGTTACTGTGGTGTGTGCTTGAGTAGTAGATTCTAAAAAAAGTTTTAAATTATTTATGTAAAAAACGTTAATAATAATATAAATAATATTTTTAACAAAAGACGATAATATAATAACTCAGTTCTGCAAAAAGTCTTTTTTAAAACCTGATGTTACGGCAAATCGCTTGGTTTATTTTAATCGCTTGTATATAAAAAACTGATACACTTGATTCTCTTTATTCTTTACTTAAATTCAAAAAGAATTGTACAAAAATAAATCTACATCTACATCAAACTTCTAATCGCCATCTTTTTCGTGTCTCTCCCTGCGGCTGCGCGTCTGCTGTCAGGGCTCTCCGTTCTGCCATGGGAAATGGATGTAGACAACTGCATTCGCTCCAACCTCAACTGCATTCATGTTTTATATCTCCTCAACACCCGTTTTGATAATTTTAACTGATTTATATAGTTTGTGATACGCTAAATCCAAAAACGAATGCCCCGTTTTGCCCTAGAACGCCATACTTTTTCTACTTTCCCCAATGGTATTATTCGAAACAGATAAGCAGTTCATATCAAAGTATGTGAAGTCTTGTTTATTATTTGAAAGATTTATTTTTAAAAAAGAAAGACAGTAAAGATTTGATTTCACGTATACTGCGTCTGTGTATCCGCTTATACATATTTCACCATAAAAGGGATCTTCGGAGCGGCTATTCACAAACGCTGTGAACGTGAAAATAATCTTTCCTGTCATATTAGAAGCAACTATAAAATGGCTTCGATCTGGACGCAATAGCGACATCTGATAAATAAATCCGTAAAATAATTTTCGAAACCAAGTTCAGATTTCTGCTTTAATCAGTGCCTTCTAAGAATTTCAAGGCAGAACAGACGTTGATAAAGATGTTATTAGAGACATGGGGAATCTAAAACTGCAATCCACAACATATCTCCTTAACTAATTTATTTTTGAATTCAAATGAGCGTCTGAATTTACCTAAAATCGATCTATATCGTGAGTCTCTTCTTGGTACATTTTCGCTTATAAATACTATCTGGAATGTCCCTGAGTAGCATCCAGCAATAGTCTGCTATCCTTGATGTGTTCCATTTTCCTTAATATCTTACTTATATCTCTTTCATATCCTCATGACAACGTTCTACTTTTTCTTCACTCACAACCCGTAAATTCCCAGGAAAATGGTCTAGCTGGGAGAGAAAAAATTGTATCTATGCTTATGACACAACCAAATTCTTGAAAAGACTAGCTTTTTTTGACTATATTTTCCTTGTAGTGCCTTTAAAGTTTTCTTTGAGGAAAAACATTATTTTTCCCGATCGCAAACGTCCTTGGCTTTCAACTCTACGTTGACCAGTGATTTTTTTATCTCGATTGTAACATAGACTTAAAAAACAAGGAAGTTTGGTGTAACCAACTTGTTGCCCAAAGCACCATACACAAGATCTTTAAATCACTGCACATTTGCCAACTGTGAACATATTTGAGTTTTTGAGGAATTATTCCCAGGTTCTCATAGGTATCTTTCAAGAACATATAATGTCCAAAGGAAATAGAAGAGAAAGAGAAATAGATGGAGTAAAAATACTTTCAAGCCACTTCAATAAAGAGATGCCATTGAGTTGATTCATACTGGATTTTGAATTAAACCATCAAACCATTAATATGACTACAATGAACTAGTTTTTCATCTTACGTCAAGTCAGTCACAAAATATTTTTTATGACAACTGAACTAAGAAAAAGGCACTCCAAATAGTAATAAATTTTTATTCTTAAGTCGAGATTTATGCTACTCAGCAACATCTTTGGGAAGATATAGATCTCTCATCAAATCATTTATCTCTTCATGAGATAAAAATGTTGGTCTAGTGTTATCTTAAAAACAATAAACACGGATAAATCAGATGAACCAGATATTTAAAAAAGCATAGTAACGGGAAACAAAGCTTACTTTTCACTCGTTCATATGTTCATACTGGAGATCAAAAATCAGGGTCTACAAAACTATTATCAAACCAATGGTATGTTATGGATGCGAGACATGGGTGATGACATAAAACACAAAACGAAAGCTAAAAAGTCTTCGAAACAAAAGTCCTAAGAAAGATATTTGGACCTATTAACATAAACGGAGTGTGGAGATCCAGGCACAACCATGAACACTACCAACTTTTTAAAGACGCATCGATCTCAGATTTCGATTAGAAATCTTAGAAAACTTTAGAAACTTCGATGGACTGGTCATGTAGTGAGAATGGAAACCAAAAGATCGCCAAAAAGAGCCCTAAATGGTAAAATGCAGGACGCAAGACCAAAAGGAAGGCTACGGAAAAGTGGGAGCATGAAGCGGCAGCGTAAAATTTGTTAGACTTAAGAACCTAAAAAAGATTGGCGTGGCACCGGCATGGTTGGAGGCATAGTTTGGAAAAGGCAAGGGCTCAATTTGGGCTGTAGCGCCATTAGAGAGAGAGTTATCTTAAAAGTCTATTTGAAACAAGAAACCGCTGCATTTGGTCTAAATATAAATGTAAAAAAAAACAAAATATATGGAGTGCAAAAAGTCAAACAGACATGAGAATCTAAAGGTAGACAACTATACCTACGAATATGCTTCCATCATTCCCTATCTAGGCTCAATAATAAATGACAGCAACAGCGTCAATCAAGAAATACAAGCACGAATTCTTAGCGGAAATAAATGCTTGTATGCATACAAATACTTAATGAAAAGTAAGTTACTGAATCGTGAGTCTAAGCTTAGAATCTACAAAACAGTAATTAGACCAGTATTCACATATGAATGTGAAACGTGGACCCTTTTAACCACTGATGAAAATCAATTGAGAATATTTGAGCGCTAAATATTAAGAAAGATATTTGAACTAACTCATTGTAGCGATGGTGTGTGAAAAACAAAAATTAACTATGAGCTGGATGAACTAATGCAGAGCGCAGATATTGTTAGATTTGTAAAGTCACAAAACTATAAAGACCTCATAAAAGGCGGATAGACGATGTAGAAAAAGATCTTAAAACTATGAACATCAGGTAGTGGCGAAGGAAAGTACAAAGGCTTTTAGCGCCATTAGAAGAAGAAGAAGAAGAAGTTATCTTAAAAGTCAACACTTGAGTCCTAATGGTCCTAAGGTTACACTTCACCTTTATCTGAATCTGGTACCTTCCCTAACGTAAAAGAGGCTTTGAGGGCTTTGTTTTAGCATTATAAGGAAGAGGACGAATAGCTGAGGAGAGATTTCGGTATGAAATGGAATTATTTGATTTTGAGTTAAACACTGTGACACCACACTAGTATGCTGTCGTCACTATGGTTCCCTTGCTCTCACCATACTATAGGTACTCCAAAAAAGAAATTTTACTTAAAATATAAGTCCTCATCCTAAAACCAGTTTAGAAGATCCTCCACACATCTTTTGTGAACTTTATTACAATATTTGCCGGAGACTGAGGACCTTGCATTTTCTTTGTTTCTCATTTTATGGGGATATTTTCTTTACATCGTTGGCCTGTGCGGTTGGTGTCTTCAGCAAGGATGATAAGTTAGGACGTGGTACCCTCTCGCTTCAATGGAGTGAGAGTGAACCAAGGCTCGCGTAGGTAGGGTCGCTACTAGAAGTATACCTGACTTTACCAGGATCGTAAAATATATCCACCCACTTCCTCATGTACCACACCAATAAGAACATAAATAGTATAACCTTGAGAAGTTTATTTTTCATATACCATAAAGAAAAAGTAGTATTCTGCCACATTTTTTCTAATAGAATTGATTACCTCTCTATATATGACTTCTTTTTGAAATGTACTTTCTTCTGGTACGTTTTGTTAATGATGTTTTTATAAAAATCTACGGATCATGAAGTGTTGTAACTTATTTAACGATATATTCTCGTCCATCATGGTTGAACACAGGTCTATCTTAAAGTTGTCTTCTTGGTTTGAGCTTTAGTGGTTTTTAAAAACAAATTTAGGGGCAATTGCTCTTTACCATTTTGTTTACTTTGCTGAACTCCCGATATCTAGAGTTGTATTTTTATTTGCTATAATTTGCAAGAAAGATGTTATATTTTAATTCAAAATACTACTATTGTTCCGGAAGATTTGTATGGAATACATACTATAAAACTGTTTTTAATATCGAGTTTATATGAAAAGTCAATAACAGTTTTAAAGTAAATTTTTCCACCTTCAATGCACAGTTCAGCATTTGTTGCAATCCGTCTACAAATGCTCTTAGACATATTTTAACTTAAGGCACCAAATTAGTAATTAAGTCACCAAAAATAAATTTAAAGTTCTAAAATTGTATTTCAGCCGAAAAGAATTTAACTAGTTTATTAAAATTAGTATGATAAGCAAATTATTTTTAAAATGGGCGCATGAATAAAGATCCTAAATTATCAGCAAAACAAGCAAAAATCCAAATGCCTATCTTGTAATTAACAATGATTATAACTGATTGACATCAACACGATATAGCTTAAAGTGTCTTCATATTGGATATTATACAAAATATTTAAATGAGGTACAACTTACCAATGGTTGACGAAATTTCCATTGGTACGTTTTCTGTATTAATTCCTGTGGTTGTAATCTCTCCCACAGTTGTTTCGACAGGTTCTGTACTCATCTTTGTTGTGGTATCTATATTTATACTGGTAACTGTTGTTGTTTCCTGTGCCGTACTTGCAGGAGAAGTTGCAAGTGTTGTATAAATTTCTTCAGTTGTGATACTAGGTGTGATGCTACCATCTTTTATTTCCCTAGTAGTTTTTGTAAGTTCTTCTGTAGTACTCATACTTACTTCTGTAGTCACAAATGTAGTATTAGTTGCAGGTACCTCTGTGGTAATTATTTTAAGTGTGGTAGTATCTGAATTTGGTATGGTAGTTGGTTGTAAAGTTGTAATAGTGGTAGTACGTTCTGTGGGTAATATAGTAGTACTTATTTCCGTTAATGTTATAGGAATAATTGTAGTAATTGCAGTTGTGGTTTCTTCTGAAGTTAAAGTAGTGGTTGGTTGTGCAGTTGTAACCGTACCTTCGACAGTCACAGATGCTGTAACTACTGTTGTATCTAACTTAGATTGTCGTTCTGTAGTACTTGTAGGTAACGTCATTTCCATGGTCATTTCCCTTCCAGGTGTGTCTGTAGTTGTTAGAGATGGTCGCTCTGTTGTTGGTGGAGGGGGATACAACCCACTGTTAAAAGACGTAATGTCAAAACCATAATACTTTAAAGTGTCGACATAGGATGGTCTTAAAGTAACGTTCTCATGGTTTAAGGTTAATCCTGCTAGAAAACCTTCTTTTGGGATAAAGTAACTCTGAAATATAAAGAAAATAAAAAAGAAAATGGTTTATATTTAAATAAATAAAATGTAGAATATAATGGCATTGTTAGTTTTAGAAAAATTATGGTTATACACTAGAATATTTACAATCTTTTATGTAGAACCTTATCAAATGCCTTTTCAATGTCTACATAACATAATTACGTACCCATACATCAAGACATGAAACAACATAATCAAATACGAGTAGAATAAAGCTTTCCTTGTGACTCCACATTTATAAATTCAAATTTTCAAATATTCAAAAGTGTTAAAAATTCTGCCTTGTTTGATTTTCAAGAATGTTTTAAGTGTGTGTCTCGTTAAAGCTATTCTTCTGTGATCTGAGCAGGTTGTTACACTTCACTTTTTAAGACTTGCTTTAAATGTCGAGTGTAGCTATTGTGTGGAGATTGAGGCAGTATGATATTATTGTATAATGACAAAGTTCAACCATTAAATCAATAACATTTTCATCAGTGAGTTAATTTTTAGTAATAAGTTTTAGTAATTCGATTGGCACATCATATGATCCAGTAGCCTTGTCATGTTTTGTTTTTTTTGATGACATATTACTTCTTCTCGTAATAGTCGTGGTGCGATATCCGCTTTGATTTCTTATGACAATATTACCCTTTCATCATTAAATCATATTAATCATTAGATAAAATTTATATTGGACTAGGATTTGGAAATATAAATGAAGCTGAACATGACATGCTTGAATTAGCAATAGCACTAGATATGGCCAGTGTTAACACATTCTTTCAAAAGAAAAAAACTCAACTTGTTACATACAAAAGTGGACAAAATCAATCCCAAATAGATTATTTCAAGACAAGAAAGGAAGATATACATGAATGTAGGGAGTGCAAGGTAATAGTTAGTGACACATAGTAAGACTTGTACTGGACATTCAAGTAAAAAGCGAAACCAAACCAAAATATCGGAAAGGACCAAAAAAATTCAAGTGGTGGATGTTAAAAGATGAGAAAGAAGGTCTATTCAGGGCAAAAATAGTAGAAAAAATGTGTTAAAACATGAAAGGAAGTCCTAATCCAATTTGGAGGAAGATGTCCAGTATTATTAGAGATACTGCTGGAGACCTGGTGATGGTCTAACGAAGTTCAAAAGAAAATAAGATTGAAGAGAAGATTATATAAACAGTGGCAAGAAAATAAGTCGGACACAGATCTCCAAAACTATATGGTCACCAAATAGGAAGCAAAAGTGGAAGTAGCAAAAGCTACAGCAGAAGCGTATAATAATCTATACGATCAACTTAATATCAGGAAGGAGTAGCCAAGATTTATAAAATAGCCAAACATAGATCAAAGAAAGCAAAAGATTTTAATCAAATTAGATGTATCCGAGATAAAAATAATAAGAAACTAATTCACGAAAAGGATGTCAAAAATAGATGGAAAAAGTACTTTGACAGGTTATTAAATGAAGACAACCAGTTAAATTAACGGAGACAATAACAGCAATGGTGACTAAAATAGCAAACGAAGAAGTAGCTCAAGCAATTCAAAAAATAAAGAAAGAAACAGCAGTTGAACCAGATGATATTTCTGGGGAAGTGTGGAAAGCATTAAGAGAGACAAGGACAAATTGGTTAACAGGTCAATTGAATAGTATTATGGAAGTTGGACAAGAGAGACTGATAAATTTCATGTGAAAATATGATTGCACCTGGGCTCAATGCTTAGTCCTTATTTATTCTCATTAGTTCTGGATCAAATAACAGCGAAACAACAGGATAATATTCCGTGGTGATTAATGTATGCTGATGATGTAATGTTAATGGAAAATAGTCAAAGCGGCTTTGAACAAAAACTGAAATAGTGAAGACAAGCTCTTGAGGAAAAATGTTTAAAACTTAGTAGGACAAAAACAGAGTATTTGGAATTTACATTTAAAGATGGAGTTAGTGCAAATAGAATGATATGATTGGATGGTGAAATAATTGGGAAAAGTAATAGTTTTAAGTACCTCGGATTGATATTATAGAGTAATGGGAGGATAGATGGAGATGCATGCAGTAGAATTAGGGCTGGGTGAATGAAGTGGACGGAAGCGAGTGTTGTGTTGTGTGACAGAAAAATTCCAATGAAGCTGAAGGAAAAATTCTATAAAACAGCCGCAAGACCAGCTATGGTGTACGGAACTAAATGTTGGGCAGTTAAAACGAAAGAGAAACAAAGAATGCATGTGGCGGAAATAAAAATGGTAAGATGGATAAGTGGAGTGACAAAAAAAAATAAAATTAGGAACGAGTATATTAGGGGAAGTCTAGGGGTGGCACCAATTGTTGTCACCAAGATGAGAGAGCATAGGTTAAGATGGTTTGGTCATGTTCAATGTAGAGATGAAATAACCCAATACGTAGAATTGCTGATCTGCGGGTTTCTGGAAGTAGTAGAAGAGGAAGACCAAACTGGGGGGAGACACTTAGGCAGGACATGTCGGTAAAGGGTATTAATATTGATATGACTCAAGATAGAAACTTATGGAGAAACGTAATTAGGGAAACCGAACCCACATAATGATAAAGGCAAAGAGAACGATGATAATATGGATTATTAAAAATTTAAACAATATTTACCTTTAAATGTCGATGAATATCTCGCAAACCAACTCTTATAATGGATATGTCGTTGGGAATATGAGCAGCTTGTTGCAGTTCACGTACGGCTTCACCCTGAAGACCTTCTCCTAAAGCTACAAGAATACTAACAGCCCCATAGGGCGATATGGCTATATTATCTTCGTTGTTTTCATTGTGAATCTGAAATAAAATAATAACACAGTTAATATAACAAAAATAATAGAACTTTGATAAAATAAAAGGCAGATATCGAGCACAGTTTTATGACTTAAATCTTGCTCAAGTACTCTTGCTTCCTAGAGCTTCGTTTCTGTAGGAAGCGAAAGTACTTGAACAAGATTTACTTAATAAAACTGTGCTCGATCTGCCTTTCATTTTATCAAAGTTTATTTATTCGAGCAATAAACCATATATCAAAAAATAATTGAGGATTATTGGAGGAAAATAATAAGGATTGAAGACATAAACCAGTACCATAACATAAACTTGAAGGATGGTAGTAAAGACGACAAGAGACAATTCCCCAATAGGTAGACGATCAGTAATAAGACCACGTAAACGATGGAACGACAACTTACTGGAGGCATATTGAAAAACAGACAGAGTGTTGTTTACATAAAAAGAAGAAGAAGAAGAAGAAAATATCTTAAAAATAGAAGAAATATCCCACTCGCTTAAAAAGGATTCCATTACAGTTATGTTAAAAGCAAGAAAGTCTAGTGATTAGCCTCAAAACTAACGATTGATTGTACTTGGTGAACAAAGTCACTTTCAAAATTGTTACTACGCGTTATATTAATTAGTTAATCTAACAACACGTTAATAACCCTGCGTAATTAATGCGTTAGTGTATTAAAAAATATTAATTCTTGTTAGTTAATAAATATGTCACGGCAAAACAGTTATTTTGCAAATTGTTAACACACCATTTTAATTTTATAATAGTTATTAACAAATATTTTATTAAACCTTAGAATTCCAAATGCCACCAATAAAGAATTTTAACAATATTCTTTAAATATGTTTATTTTTTGCTTTCTGAACATTTTTAAAATTGGGTTTTAAGATGTTTCTCTAGGGAGCATTTCCTTTATCTAATGTAAAGATAAAAGAATATGGATAAAATGTATTGAAAAAGATCCATCATTATCTATTCATCTATTTTATATAACAACTTTTTATCGTTTTTCTCTTCATCATCATCTTTTTATCCCTTTTTATCCATCTATTTTATATAACAACTTATTACAACTATTTATCAAATCTTTTAATCAATATCAACATGGATTTCTACCGGATATATCAACACTTATAAATTTATGTATTTTTATACAATCTACTGCAGATGCCATAAATACTAAGAGGCAAATGGATGTTTTCTTCACTGATTGTGCTAAAGCATTTGATAGAGTTGATCATGGTTTATTACTAGAAAAACTGGGCACCTTTGGCCACTCAATTAATGCATTAACATTTTTGAATTCGTACCTAGCAGATAAAAGTTAATTTTTTCTCAAAGGAATATTCCGTAACTTCTGGAGTTCCTCAGAGCAGATACCTGGGACTACTCTTATTTGTTTGCTTTATAAATAATCTTTCTAGTTGTCTCAAATTTTCCACCTGTTTAATGTTTGCATGTGATTTTAAGATATTTAGAGTTGTAGAAGATCAATGTGATTGTCAACTATTACAACTAGATTTGAATGCGGTATCTAATTGGTTTCAAATAAATAGAATGGATCTAAATGTTGAAAAGTGTTCAGTGATGACCTTCACTAACAGGAACTTTTATTAAAATGGTTTATTATATCAATAATAGAGAATTGTCCAGAAAATCCGTGTGTAAAGATCTTGGTGTGAATTTTCAGCAAAGCTTGCACTTCAATGATCACTATCACATTGCTACTAATAAGGCTTTTAGGATGTTATATAATTCCTTGGTAAGACCACATCTTGAGTATGCTTCTGTAGTTTGGGCACTCCATGCAGAAGTAAATATAGATTTAATTGAAAAGGTACAAAAAAGGTTTTTAAGATATCTATATGTTGGAAACTATAATTCTTTTCCATACTTGGTGTCTTACCAGAGTATGCTTGAAACTTTCAAATTTGTAACAGTGGATTAGAGACGGAAAATGCAAGCAATGCTACTTGTATATTATATTGTAAATAACTTAAAATATAAAGACTTATTGATCAATCACATAAAGTTCTTCGTACCTAGGATTAACTTTAGGTTAAGTCATAGAGGGCTGTTTTTTTTATTTGTGAGACTGCCCGCCCACAAACAACATGATGATGCAGTGCAATATAATACTAAAAAAAAATAGCGACATAGATATCTTCAACACCAACATCAAAGCAATTAAATCTAGCTTTCTATCCGCTTCGATCACTTTATCTTAGCATGTAGGTATATCTAATGTCAAAATCCCTACTTGTAATTACATTTTATTCTGTAAAATGTGTTTGTTGGGAAATAAATAAATAAATAAATTATTCAAAGATACAACAATAAGTTGATCGATGGCGAAGATCATAAAGTAGATGATCATTGAACGAACAAGGACCAAAAGAAAATAATTGCCAAATTCAACACCTTATAAAACAACAATATACCAATGAAACAAAGCTACTACTCCATAACAAAATATAGTACTGTTATTGCAAATATTTTACCTAATTTCTATTTATCCTTTTTGTTTTCGTATTAGTTTTAACAACCGTAGCGTTCAAAATAATTGATGCATATCGTTATTATCCAAGCATTTCATGATATTATATTGTATCGACAGATTTAACAAAAGTGCATCCTACAAACGTGAAAATATTGACAAAAGATTACAACATCTATTTTTGCAAATTGTTACAGATATAAATAGCGGGAGACTGATATATACAGGGTATTATTATAGTTTTATATTATTATATAGTAGTATAAGTATTTTCAAAATAAACAAAAAAAGGAGGCATGGAGAACAAGAAGAATTATTGTATTACCACATAGAAAGAATTAAAAGAAAATGAGGTTTAATTCTTTGTAAGTAGGTATATTTAAAAGAACCCTTAGAAGGGCTACATTAAAATAACAAACGTTTTCGGAATAATAATTCAATCATCAGGTTAAAAGCAGGTTAACATGTCTGAGCCACCAAAATATTAGGGTAAACCCCTTTACATAAACTAAAGTTACCAAAAATGTACATATTGTTGTTAAAAGTGAATTGATGTTTAAGATTATATTAGATTTAACTTCAGGCAACATATAACCATGTCTCACGTCAGTACCAGCGTCCGGAGGGTATACCTCTTCAAACGGACTTCAGCTGGCAACTTGCCAGCTTGGAGCCAGGGCAACTCCAGAACTTGGAGTCAATTGGGTCAATTTAAAATATGAATGGCTTGCTTTTTAAATGTTTTGAAGCTGTTTTCCAACATCAGTTGATTTTCTAATTTTTCCTTTTTTAAGAATGATTTCCGGATTGGAAGTCGAAATGTCAAAACTAACAAAAATATAATTATTATAACCAATTACGGCTTAATCCCATCAAGGCTTCTCGTATAATTCTTGGTTTATAGAAGCGGATGGAGGCTATGGTTCTGGAGTTTTTAAAATCAATTTTGTGACCTGTATGAAGATGGTGTTGACCTAGAGCTGAAATTGAATCGGAATGGAATGTTCATAAATAATATTTTGAATTCTACAATTTATTTGATCTATATAATATTGAAGGCAGTCTGCACAAGGAATTTCATGAACTTCTTTTTGTTTATTTGGAATGTTGTCTTTGATTGATGGGATAAGAGATGAAAGTTTTTGTTGGGGGTATTAAAATCGGTAATAAAAGGTTTATCTTAAAAGACACAAAAAAATGACTCCAGTGGTCAAGATGATGAAGTCCTAACCTTGATAATAAAATAGAAAGTTCACAACAAAGGACCAACCGAGAGAGACATGTCACCCAAAAGACAAAAATTAAAAAATTTTACTGAGCATGAGTACTGAAGTCAAAACTGAAAAGTTTAATAGCAACCTACGGTGGTTTTTTACAAGTAAAAAAACCTTCTTCTCCAAGTGCCATCTCAAGATGCCAAGGCAATCATTATAGTTATTCTGTGTGGTATTCGGCGATATTTTCTGTTCATAAATTGTTCTCGTTCCGATGGAGATAAAGACTGCATCGCTTTGCTTTCACTGTTCATTAGTGAGATAGGTAAGGTACTTTGCCCTAGTAAATTTTGGAAAGACACAATACATGACAAATCTGGTACCAAGCGAAAATCCAAAAGTCGACTGCTACGAAATAGGATTACTTCATAAATATAAATACATAGGTCATGAAATCCAAATTACTCGGGACAACCAAAGTGCCGAACTGCAAAGAAGAATCACTTTAGCATGGGCTGCATATGGAGCTCTATCAGACATCTTCAAGAGTAACATGCCAAATTATTTGAAAAAGAAGACGTTCGACAAATGTGTGCTTCCGGTCATGACTTACGACGCCGAAACACTTTCTTTAACTCAGGCTGCAGCAACCAAACTCAGATCAGTACAAAGACGAATGGGATGCTCGCTACTTAGACAGCCTCTCAGAGACAGAGTTATAAACGAAGAAATAAGAAGACGGACAGGCGTCACAGATGTCATAGTGCGTATAGCATGGCTGAAGTGGAACTGGACGGGCCATGTAGCCAGAATGAATGACGGGCGGTGGACCCACAAAATTACAGTTTGTAGACCACGAGCTAACAGAAGAAGCTCGAGACCGACAGAACTAGAAGAAATTAGGGGAGGCGTATGTCCAACTTTGGACGCAGAAGGTTTTATTTCGAAAGGATATGAACGTGATTTGTTCCCTTTTAGGATCCTTGATCCTCTTCAGGTTTGCTGTTGAATTTATTTGTGTTGCATAGTACAAGGCAAAGCAGCGCTGAAAACGTCACTGTGATAAGTTGTCGTTGGCGTTTGTTAAAGAAGGAGGCTGTTAAGATGGAGCAGCTATTATCGAATCGGAGGTGAGAGGTTCTAACTGGATTTTATGTTCTTTCCAGATGAGTGTTGTGTCTGTGTTTTAGGTCTAAGTGTAACGCAGGCTGTGTTTCTAGTTACTATTGTTCTTACAAGCCGATTTTACGTCTACGTGCAACTTCAGAACTAGTTTAATGCATTATAATTCTGTTATTGGACGTTTGCATTAACGGCCAGGCTTCGTCAGTGTGTTTTAGAGGACATATCAATGATGGACGCTACCATTTCAATGTTACTTTGGTTCCATTAGCCGTTTTAACGTCTTCTGCCGACTCAGGAATTTGTGCGGTGCACAGAGATTCTGTCATCGCCTGACTGCGTCAACGGCGAGGTTACTTCGGTAGCAAGAAAGAGGACCCCTTTCACTGTCGTGCCAGTGTGTGTTTTTGTGTGTGTGAATGTTTTGTATCTGAATGTGTAGTTTGCTGACTTGACAGAAACGAAAACTGTATTCTCTAGTAACCACCATTCCTGCAAACCGTGTTTGCGTTTATGATCAACTTCAGAACTAGTGTATTGCACTATAATTCTTGTTATTCATCGTTTGCGCTAACGGCCAGGCCTCGTCGGAGTTCGATAGACAGTCTTAATTAGTGCCAAGTCAGTTAAGAAAATACTTGCAACTATTTTCCTGGGGACGGACAGATATCATTGAGTAGTGAGATTGGGAATCCGCAAAAAACCGATCTTCCCCTGTTCGGGGTAAGAAAAAGGATTGGATTATAAGGAGGTACGCTAAGCTAGCGAAGTAACTTTGATTATGTCAGCGTACTCACGCGGGAGTTCGTCAATGCAAGCCTGCATTAGAGTGGACTGGTTGAACAATAACTCATTTAAAGAATTGAAGGACGAAGGACCACCGGCCAAGGGCTGGAATGAAAAACAGATTAAACACTAACTTATATTTAATGCTAAGATTAAATAGCAATTTCTGATAGCTGTCTGAAAACACTGTGATATGGGGTTTTCACTGGTTCTATTTTCACTATTACATATTATTACAAGTAGGATTGCTTAGCGAAATGTCGTTTCTATGTTCAATGGGAACTACTGGCAACACTGCTGGTTTGAATAAATGAAGTGTTCATATGAAAATTATAACTGCGGTTTTAGGAAACACTGATTACTATACATGACTGGCTTAATAATATTAATGAATAATAATGCGATGCGAATTACTTAGTTATAAATGTAATATATTAATAAGCGAAGCGAGTATTTTGCGAGGTAGCGATTTCAGCTTACGAAATATTGCGAGCGACTTTGGTAATAGCTTCTTCTCATCCACTCTGATGACATCCAAATTGTATAGGCAGGTAGCAGCGTGCTCTTACCCCAAGAAGTACCGTTAAATATCTTCCTTTATTCCTTCAAAGAATTGCAATATCGGCATGGTTGAAAATTTAAATCGAGTGGAATGGAATTTCACCAGTGGACGGTAGGTGAAATATTATGTTTTTTGGCTTCCGGGATCATACGTGACCGTAAAAAGAGCAGGAAGTTTTTAGGGTCTCTTGCGTGTTCGAATTGGGACCGTTTATGATTTTGAGAGTAAGGTTATTGGAGGAGGGGGAGAAATTTGCCCACCGCCCCCTGTCTATCTGCGCTGCTTACATAAGTGTGTATTATTACTCGGTAGGCATATTTTGAAGAATATAAAATAGACATGAAGAAAATAAAACTTTTTTTAAGAAAAATGAAATGTCACTATTTTGTTAACAAACTTTGTACACAAAAACAAATAAAATGTAGATCGAAAGCCTCAAATTATTACACGATATGATGTGAAAACTAGCTAACGTGATTTTGTGAAATAGGAGCAAATTTGGATATATTATCGAAAAATACTCTATGTTTATATGTATAGTGCACTTTTATGTATATTAAAATTTTTATATTTTCGTTGACATGCAAAGGTACAATAACTATTTTTACATACACGGAATCTTTTGCAGTAAGATATATTAAAACATTATAGGTCATACGGTTATATTCCAAGTTAAATATGCTGAATATTTTGATTAAACTGTTGCTAATCTGCTATGTTGAGTCTAAATTGGAAGTAATGTTCACAGAAGATTTGTCAACGTTCGTTTCAATGAGTAAATGTGTGGCTGAGGTGTGTCAGAGATATTTCACCAATTTGGCAGGACAAAATTTGTTGATAGTTGTTGAAGAATCGACTAGTACTTCACTATTTCGTTATCTTTTAGAAGAAGAAATATCAAAACGTAAAATAATTCCTTACTATATGCTCTGTGTATATAAAGATGTTGTTAAATTTGAAACGAAAAAAGTGAGTTTTGAGTATGTGATTATAGAAATGTCATCTGTATCGAAGTTTAAGGACTTAGTTTGTATGATAATCGACCTTCCTAGTTGGAATCCTTTGTCCAAATTTTTGGTTATTTCTTATGAAACATTTAAAAATGCAAGTGATTTAGCTAATGATATAATCCATTTCTTGTGGAAGAACGATATTACAAAAACAGCAATTCTTCTTCCAAGAGACGACGATCAATCTAGCATTGACGCTTACACTACATCTACATTTCGCCATGACTCTTTCTTTACAACTTCTTGCAAACATGGCTATTTTTTAACACAAGAGATGTTATTTAAAAAGATCTTGCCTAGACTATCGTCCGCTCCGATAAAAATTAAGTACTATCCTTGGCCACCTTCAATTATAACAAAACATAAAATTATTGATATTCACAAACCAGGAATAGAAGGCAAAGTTTTAAGTACTGTAGCCAAAAGATTAAAAGTCAACTTTACATATACATCACTAAGTACTAAATATCCTAAAGGTACAGTACTTCCCAATAGAACTTTAGTAAGAGAGTTTATTGATTTATTTAATAAACGTTATGATGTTTTAGCTGGTGGATATGTTTCCACGCTTCAAAGAATAGAGTTTTTTACTCCTAGCATATATATTCACAAAGATGGCCTAGTATGGTGCGTACCAAAACACGATGAAAAATCGGTCAGTGTTCATATCCAGAAAGAGGTTATGTTTGGGTTAATTTTGACTTTCGTCTTATTAATATCACTTATCGAATGGATAAATAAACACCAAAAACCTAACAAGCTAAAAACGTCTTTTTGGACTGTAATCTTAAACGGTTTGGCTATATGTTTTTCAGCATCAGTGACGAATTTCCCAAAAGCAAAGAAATTAAGATGCTTTGTTGGTTTATTAATAATATTTTCCTACTTATGCAGTATTTTAATAACAGGTCAAATCACTAGTAGTTTAATTATGATTCCAAATCAAAAGTACGATACAATGAAGAAGATATATGACAGCAATCTATCTACTTACCTAGTTACAAACACCGAAAGGTATTTTAGTAAGGAAATTGTAAATGATGTACCGAGAAATGTAATTATAGAGAGAATGATTACTTGCCAAAACACGTCTAATTGTTTAAAGTTAGTAGCAGAAGGACACTCAGCGTTGTTGAATACAAGACTCAATACACATTATCTGGTTTCTACTGATAACGTCTATAAAGACTCGATTTACTTCTTTCGGTATCCGACTGATATGTATAACTCGTTCATAATGAGAAAAGGTTTTATGTATATTGAAGAATTCGACAACAATATCATGTTGATGCAGTCATCAGGATTAATAAATAAGTGGATCAAGGAAGTTCTCGTCAAAGATGACAACGCTAAGTTAAAGATTGAATTTATGCCCATGAAGCTTGTACATTTTTTGAAAATATCTTACATACCATTATGTGGATACTTTTTTTCAATTTTAGTATTTGTTTGTGAAATTGTCTATAAGCGCTAAATAAATATTTATTGTAACTATTGTATTGTGTCAAAATTGTAAACACTAAGTTGTAAGAAATGATAATTGAATTTTATGACTTTTTTAACACTGTTGCAACGTTTTGATTATCGATAATCAACTTGTGTATTAATAATTCACACACAGTCAAATATTCATAGATAAGAAACATGTTAAAGTATCTAACAAAACATGACAACGCTGACCAGTAGAAAAGAACAGTAAACAATCGAAGCCGCAAGTTAGAGAGAGATATGTAACTCAATCATGGCGTTCACTTGACACCCAGTAACGTATCGTTTACTATGTTGAAGTCAATTTTAACTTAAACTAAAAAAATATTTTTATTAAAATTATATGTTTTTATCACAAATCACTCAACCTACTTTGCTATTTCAAAAATACAAGATGAAGGCACTACAGGAAACGTGACTTCAAACAAATTTGAAGAATGCTCAAAAAAATACAGACCACAATGGCATTTCATAATGATATATTTCTTAATAAAAATATATGACATGTCCATTAAAAAAAAGTACTCTGGTGCCAGAATTTTTCACAACCCTGTGTACATATCAAATACCACAAAAATTTCCTTTGGAACTAAATAATAAAATACTAGAATTGGAATGTTGGAATGTAAATGGAGTTAAATGATCATTGTGTATTTAATTAGAGCGTTAGGATTATATTAACTTTTTAAATAATAAAACAAAGCTTAGTGTTATTTGTTGAATGTTTCAGGAAAAGATTTTTAAAATGTTGGTGGTGGCTGTTATTTGTGAAATATTGCTATTCTGTTACGCTGATTCGAAATTGGAGGTTGATTACTCAGAATCACTCACGAATCAATCATCTCTAAATAAATGCTTGGAACTTCATCTCAGAGATTATTATCAAAGCATAACTTTTATATACGAAAACGCATTAAGGTTTTTCCAATTAAGACAATCAATGTGGAAAGTATTATTGGGATATCAAAACCTAACTTATGTGATTATATCATCGAATAAAGAAATTTTGTTTTATAAAAACCAGCTCAGAGATTCTACATATCTAGTTATAGAATTTACATTACTTAAAGAATTAAGAAAAACTATTTTAAACATCAAGCGATGTCCTTTCTGGAACACAAGAGCGGATGTTTTAATATTCTCTTCCGAAGCATTTGAACACCCCAGAGGAATTGCCGATAAAATATTTCAGCTCCTTTTAGAAGAGGGTTTCCAAAGGATTCGAGTAATGTTACTAGATGAAAAACATTCAAATCGTTTTAAAATTTATTACTATTTTCTTTTTAAATACTATGAATTTTCTAATTCCTTATTGGAGTATTCGTGTGAAAACGGTAAAGGTTTAAAAGGACATTTCCCGTACGATGAAATATCTGATAAAATGAGAGAGAGGTTCACGATCCAAACAAGATTCCAGCCAATACCGCCATTCATAATAATGGAAAATGGCACTGTAAATCCTAATAATCCTGGAATGGAAATGCTTCTTGTGAATACTTTAGCTGAACAACTAAAACTTAAAATCAATCATACCCCAATCGGCCACACATCGATCATTTCTACCAATACACCTGTTCGCACAGGCGACGTTTTTCGCAACGGGACAGTAACCAGAGAATTTGTTGAACTAGATGAAAAAAAAATTGATATAATATTTGGCAGTTTTTTTCAAACTTATGAAAGAATGCTGTTCTTTTCTTCTAGCGATTCTTTTTACCAACACCAGTTAGTGTGGTGCGTTCCTCGAAAAGCGGATCAGCAACGCACTCCAACAATACAAAAAAAAGTATTGGCGCTTTTCTTACTATGCTTTTTATTATTAACATTATTAATATGGTTGGTAAATCGTAGACAGAAGCATCGTAGAAACTTTCGAGACTTTTTAGACCACATAATTTATTCTTCGGTATCGATTTTATTCGCCGTATCTATCACAAAACAACCAAAAACTGCTTTTTTAAGATATTTGATAGCATTACTAATTATTTTTTCTTTTCTTTGTAATAACATTTTCACCAGCAGCATCACTAGTTTTTTGATAAGCAAAAAATCTAAATTGAAATACGACACCATGAAAAAAATCTATGACCATAATTTAACAACTTATCTTCTTTACATATCTTACAAATTTTTGACACAAGATGAAATTGATGGCATTCCAAAGGCACTCATTGAACAAAGAAGAATAATATGTCATGATTATGTCAGTTGTTTAAAGCATGTAGCTGAAGGAGATTCAGCATTTTTAACTTTTAAAGTTTTTACCCAATATTATGCCCCCAGAGTAGATATCTCATCTATTTATTGTTTTGACTTTCTTAATAGCATACCCATCGGGCTCATAACGACAAAGGATTTTTTATTTTTGGAAAAGTTCAACAAAAAAATTCAAGACATTGTATCTGCTGGTTTGATACAAAAATGGACGAGAGATCTTACTACAGTACCAGATTGGACATTGTTAACTAAAGAAAGGCGCTTACCAATTGGAGAGTTTACATACCTATTTCAGATGGTTCTTTGTGGATACTTGCTTTCGTTGTTAGTATTTTTGTATGAGATTAGATTATTTTCAAAATAATTCAATTAAATTCTTGCACAGTAACTCTATAAGGAGCTCAATTTTTGGCGTCACAAAGTATATTTATATTGCCTCTCGTGGGATATCCTGTACGTAATTTAATGTTCTCATTGTCCGTAAAGAACATGGTATACTTTCTTAAACAGTATCTATACCTAAACTCAGTGTATATGTTCGTGTACATTACGTGTTTAATTTTTGTGTAATGTGTCAAAAAACCGAACGTAGCATTTAGTCTAATTTCCGTTTATTTTAGAAAATTTTATAAAAATACTCGGTAGATAAGTTTAACGTTTGTAAGTATTTTCTCAATAAATCATTTTGTTGGACATGCTAATAAAATTCCCGTTATTCCACCCCGGAAGATTCATCTACCCGCTGCAATTCCTTTAAAAGATTTTATCGAAAAATATCCCGTTAGGTCAAGTAAATATCTGTTTATTCCTTAGACCATTAAAGCTTATATAGATACACCGTATGCTATACCCCCTGTTTCGAAGTGTGAAGCAAACATAAATTGCTTTGCGCAGCTATGCGTGACCGTGACGTCAGTTTATGGCAGAGAACGTAAGAAACTAGAAGTGCTTATAGGTATTTGCAAACTTTTTATAAGCATTAAGTTCCAATTTAAAAATGTTTCAATACATTATTTTTTTTAAATTATCATATTATCTTTCAGTGCATTTAATTGTACGAAGCGACACAAAAAGGAGACAGATATATCATTTAATGGGCAAAAAAAATTATAAATTAAATTTGGAAAACCTACCAGAAATTTGGCACGCACTTAGCATCCAAAGTGTTTAAAATAGACACATATGAGAGTCCTATATAATTTTTATTTTATAATTATTTTGAAAACTGAAGAATAAAGTAAATATGCTGTTTTAGATTTCCTAAAGATTCATCATTGCGAAAAAATTGATTATAGCGATGCGTCGTGAAAATTGTAAACCATCAAATAGTTCTAAAATTTGCTCCAAGAATTTCACGGCGGATTCGTTTATTAATAGCGGATGGAGTTCAAAAAAACAACTCAAAAAATGCTGTACCCAGCATTTTCGATTTTCCAAACTATTTAATTAAGCAAGTTAAAACCAGAAAATTTTCAGTAAAAAAAGAAACTGTCATAGACAAAACAACAGGCTCTAAAAGTGAAAATATAAATATAACAACGGGTGAATCTAATATCATAAAGACTCCAGTAGAAATTCTAGAGGAAACTACCTTAGAAAGATCCTTCATTGAAAAAGCGAAGACATTATCTTGGTGACTTTGTGGAACAAGAATCATCTAACATAGATCAGGAATATAAAGTGGTAGTAAACAAATTATTTCAACAGAAAAACAAACAAATCAAAATGTTGCAACAACAAAATAGAAGGCTTGTTAAATCTTATCGACCGATCTCGCTAACATGTTCTATATGTAAAATTCTGGAAAAAATATTAAGCAATAGACTACTGTGGTATCTAGAAGACAAACAACTTCTTACCCCTATTCAAAGTGGTTTCAGGAAATCAAAGTCTACTTTAGATAATCTAGTTGACATAGAATCCGAAATTCACGAAGCATTTGGATGCAATCAAGAGTGTTTAGCAGTTTTCTTTGACATAACTCATGCGTATGATACAATTTGGAGATCCGACATATTACAAAACTTATCCAGATGGTCAATCAAAGGTAACATCCTTAAGTTTATAAAAAATTTTCTAATATTTCATGAGTTTAAAGTTCGTGTAGATAATGTTTGTTCAGAGCAAACAACACAAATTAATGGTATCCCACACTAAGCGTAGTATTGTTCCTTATTGCGATTAATAATATCTCTAAATCCTTTAGTTCATTAGTAAAAGCACGCTTATATGCTGATGATCTCATCATATTTTCTCGAGGGAAAAATGTTCTAACACTTACCAGATATATACAAGCCGCTATCAATCAACTAAAAAATTGGTCAGACAGATGTGGTCTACAGATCTCTAAACAAAACAAAAGCAATTTTCTTTAGCAAAAAACATTATACTACCACCTAATCTCACCTTATACTCGGTACCTATTACTTATGTTGAATCAACTACCTTCCTAGGAATGAAACTAGATCAGAGGTTAATCTGGAAAGATCATATTTTTCATCTTCGACAAACAACTCAAAATGGTCTAAATTCATAGAAAAGCATATCTCACAAGCAATGGGAAGCTGATTTACAAACACTCATAACTGTCAACAGAACTCTAATTCGTTCTAAACTAGATTATGTCGCAGTTGCTTATAATTCAGCAAAAGCATCAATACTTAAATTACTAGCCCCAATACACAATACAGCAATAAGAATAGCACTGGGATCTCATCATGCTAGCCCAATTGAAAGTTTATATTGTGAATCAGGTGAACCTTCCCTTCAACTAAGAAGAAACTACCTCAGCCTTGTGTATGCTGCTAAATTGTCAGCCAATCCACATATACCGACCTTTAAAAACACGTTTGCTGACAGATTCATATCGACATTTAACACCTCACAAAGATTAAGTACCCCGTTTTATATCCAAAAATTACAAAATAGTTTAAACATACATTTTCCTGAGACATACAATGTAACTAACCTTAATCATCAACCTCCTTGGAGAATACAGCTGCCTATTTGTGATACAAGTCTTACTATCAATAACAAATATGACACACCACGTAGTATATTTAAAAAGAAAGCAGCAGAGAAATTAAACTGCTCTCATAACTTCCTCATTTTTACAGACGCGTCTTAATCTGACAATGGGGTAGGGGCTTCTTTTACAACTTTACACCAAGACTACTCCTTCTTACTTTCCCTACGATCAACCATATTTTCCGCAGAACTTCTTGCTATTTTGCAAGCAATAACATTTGTAAATAATAAAAACATAAAAAACTCTTTGATAATAACTGACTCTTTAAGTGCTCTCAGCTCTATGAAACAGTTATACACAAACCATCCCATTCTATTGCTTATAAAGTCAGAACTAATGAGATGTCAAGAAAACGACCGATTTATTAAATTCCTTTGGGTTCCGTCACACTGTGGTATAACTGGAAACGAAAAAGCTGATCAGTTATCCAGGGAAGCAACAGAAAATCCACAATCAACATTATTCACTAAATGCGTTTATAGCGACCTGAAACAATATTTTAGAAACAAAATAAGCGAGGAATGGCAACTACACTGGAACAATTCAGAGACATCCATGAAAAACATTAAGCAAGAGGTAGCTGTATACAAACTCCCATTTAAGCGACGAGACCAAGTATGCATCTCTAGATTACGTATAGGTCATACGAAGTTAACACATGATTACCTTGTAAGTAAAGAACAAATTCCCATGTGCTACAGTTGTGATTGTGTAACTTCAGTGGACCATGTGCTAGTGGACTGCCCTTTGTACACCCTAGAACGACTTCAAGCTGGATTACCCACTTCATCCAAAGAGTGCTTAAACGGCTTCAATAATGACAAAACTATAAACTTTTTACAAAATGCAAGACTACTTCACAAAATATAGTGTAACATATTAACATTTATGTAATTTATTGTACCATGCTAATAACCCCTAGTGGTTGAAGCAATTTTGTAAATAAAAAAGGCTTGTTAAAAAAGTTAATACCTTAAAATCTTTACTAGAACATCTAGGAAAACATCTAGGAAATAATATAAAAATCTAATAAAGATAGTTTGTTTTCATTATTGCAATAAAGGTAAAAACTTCAAAAATAATGTCAATAGACTTAAAAGTAAGTTAACAAATCTATTTTATTTTGTGGTCAATAAATCGATTTATATACATAATTTTTCCCCTAAAATGAAACTTTCATCCACAAGTAAAATTTCTATTCTTTAAATTTATTTTTCATTATCAAACAAGAAGAGGTATTTATACTTTCAAATTAAACATTTATTTTTACAAAATTACTTTAATTCAAAAATATTCAATACTTCCTTTGTAACGCTTGCCGTGCTACAATAATATTACAAGGCCAGAATCGCTCGTTGTCGAAGAGAATAGGGCGGGGTTATAGAAACTATATCGTATTTTAAATTCAAGCACAATTAGATAATATGAAATTATTATTTATTATTGGACGCCACCCCTGGTTTATCCTCGAAGGGGAAGAGCAAAAAAAAATTAAGATTTATTGAAAGTTTACAAGAAAACTATTCTTTATTATTTCTTAGTAATGAACAAAAAGAAAACATTAAAAGTTACGTCATCCCAAAGGGATTCCAAAATATTATTTTATGTTAACATTATCATAAACAAAAAATCTTTGTATCGTATTAAATTAAGAATTGGTTATAAAGAAAATGAATGTATATATATATTAACCCCAAATTTCGAAATTTGTTTACATTGAAAATAATATAGTTATTTATCAACTAGGAACAATGAAGAAAATAAACCTTTAAATTAAATTAGAACACTTCACTATATTTTCATTTTTTTTTGAGTTCATAATCATTTCTGTTGTCTTGAAAGTAGGTATAATAAAAATTGGTACAACCTTAATCTGCTCTGTTTCTCTTCTTATTTAATCAGTCACCAAATTGATTCAGCTACGTACTATATCAAATCACCACCATCCTAGATAAGAGGGGTTAGGTATTCCATAAAAAGATACTGCTACTGGGCCATGATCTGGAATAACTCCATAGCAATACTATCTTGCGACGAGTATTAGAAATATAATATCAGCATTATAGCCTCTCCAATAAGGGTCTAAAAAAATAAATATCTATCTGAAATATGGACAAGAAAAGGATTTATTAGCTCACCTCTGAATTGAGACCCACTTTGGAAACACGTCTTAACGGTTGGACGGTCTTAACAGAAAAGAGCGAAGCGCTATCATGGCGCCTGAATCTGGAAATTGGGCGTGAGTGACAAGTTGAAAAATATGCTCATCTACCGGATATATTTGGGAATTACAGAAGAATACTTGAGTCGGCTACAGGTAGGTACTTGACAGATAGATGGGGCTATTAGTTTTATTAAAAAAAAATATAATCGAAATATATAATGAGTTTCTTTTAAATCTTTTGAAACGGTTACACAGCCCTCCCCACGATTTCAACTGGGTACCAGCGTGGAATCGGACTAGGCATGGTGGCACACCATACTAACCTTTTCAAAAGTGGGAATAGATATACGGAGAGGTAAGACAAACAGAATGGACAAATATAGCTACAATCTGGACTCACAGAATCCTTCTTTCACAACTCACGTGGGAACAACTCAAAGATTTCAGAACAAAGCGAAACAGAACGCATAGAAATGACTCAACTATAAAAATGTAAACAAAAAAAAATGCATTCTCACTCTCAAAATGCATAGGGTATTTCACCTATAACCAATATCATGAACAAAGCGGAATAAAACAAAACATATCTACAAATCATTATTTGAGACCAAATGCTCGCATTCAATCGAAACAATATAATTAAGATATTATTATTTGAAATTTCATAAGTAATATAAAGCAAAACATACTAGTGTTGTCACCAAGATACAAAACAGATAATTTACTGCGTAGTCGTTATGAGACCTAACACAATAAAACACAAAAAAAAATAATGTTATCGTTTGTTCGGAAGCGTAGAGTCTTTCATCTATGACTTAATCCACGAATAACATAAGAATAATAATACAATCGTATCATTAACGCCATAAGATACAAAATACAAATGTGTCATCGTTTGTTCGGAAGCATAGAGTCTTTCATCTATGACTTAATCCACGAATAACATAAGGTAATAACGCAGCGCGTCATTATAGACACATTTAGAAATACACAAATAAAAGGAAAGAGTTACTAATAGTTCAAAATTGGGTACATTAAAGTTCTACAAAGACAAGCCTTAATAAGTTTACTGGAAAAGGTAGACATCAGAATTTCTGCAAGACACATCTATATTTAGAAACAAAAAAAAGGCTGATGTTTAGTTATTAGTATGACAACTAGAATTTGTGATAACTAACGTGTATCATCCGCCTATAATAGGGACAACATCGGTAGGTCAACTTCGGGTAGGGTTAACTTCGGGTAGGGTCTAAATAATTCTAGATTACATAACTAAACAAGTATTGGAGAACTAAAAAAGTTTCCTGACGCGGGAGGCTGTTATTCTAGATTTATTACTGAAATACAATTATGAATGGCTTATCATTCCGACGAGTCAACTAGCGGGAATCCGCTTACTTCATCCCTAGCCTTCCTCAGTGTCTGGCCATTCAGAATATAGGATGTTAGACAGCAATAATCTTTTCAAACATTATTTTGGGGGGTTTCGAATAGAGAGTCGAAATTCGAAGATCTCCACACTAAGAGTAAAACTTAGGCAAATGAACAGATACTATAATGAACTATCATTGGTAACTAGACAGAGGAATCTTGATATCTTTGGTATAGATACCAAAAAAATTACTTGGATCTATAAATCCGTAAAATAAGATAAATTGAATTTTGTATCCACTTGAAGACAACTAAAGG
Source organism: Diabrotica undecimpunctata (assembly GCF_040954645.1). Classification (NCBI taxonomy): domain Eukaryota; kingdom Metazoa; phylum Arthropoda; class Insecta; order Coleoptera; family Chrysomelidae; genus Diabrotica; species Diabrotica undecimpunctata. The sequence continues at coordinate 182,598,271 of NC_092803.1, forward strand.
TATGTACAATTCATTGTAATATAAACTACCATAAGCATAAAAATATCACATTCTACCAAGGCATTCTAAAAATAAAATGAGATTAAATTTTGCAAACACCCTTAAAATCAATATAGGTTCTTGGTCGGGGTAGCACAAACTCAAGATCTCGATCAATACAAACTAGAGAGAGAATAATACCGAAGTAGAATAAGATAAGATAAAAATAAAATTTATGTCGAAAAGAAATACGACATATATACATATATATATATATATATATATATATATATATATATATATATATATATATATATATATATATATATATATATATATATAGACATATTGAACACAATAAATGATCAATATTATAATAATAAAAAGTAAAACAGTTCAACGAACTGGGGTGCGAGCCAAACTGAGTTGCTCTGGAGATCGACGTGCGGAGTCTCCTACACTACTTCCAGAGGCTCGTCTCTTTGCGACAACATCTGAGATACACAAAATTATTAATTGGAATAGGGATAGGTCCACTAATCCACTTGACTATAGCAGGATGCTCCCTGACTAATAGTCAACACCACCGACATAAAACAAGGGTTGTCGAGACAGCTCAAAAAAAAATTGAAACGTGTCAACTTCCTGAAGGGAAAGAAGCACTAAGGGACAGATTTGCCGAAGCAAAGTGGTATTCAATGTACTAAGTACTAGGGTATCAGTGCTGTACTGACCCCACGCCAAAAAAATTTGGAAAGGAAACGAATCCTCTCCAGGATAAAGTTCGCGTTAGCGCAACTCTTCCTGTACACGGGCCACGGAGGGATTGAATAGTCGCTGGAGAAGGTAGCAAAGATTAAGTACGCAAAGGCGTAAAGGGAATCAACCAAAAAATTAAAAATTAAGAATGGACTGAACATTTTAGAAGAAAGGTATTAAAAATTTAAGAAAACTGATTTATTCGGTTTTAGACAAATCTGAATTATCCGACGAAATACTGACAGGTTGATAAGTTTTTAGGTCTTTTTAAAACAATAAAAAATAAACAAAAATCACGACATATTTACATGCAAAATTAAACTGGATGCTCGATTTGATGAATCGACATCAGGTACAGTTCGTTGGCTATTAGGCACAACGACCAATGGCAGATTTCTATAAATATGGCTCTAACCTAACCAAAAGTGTGGAACAGACCAGTGTTAAAGTTTCTGGGAGCGAAAAGAGGGATGCTTCCAGCTCAACAAAGGCGGGTGGCCAACTAAGTAGTCTTAGCAAGCTTCGCTATGGTTATCCACTAGGTAGACAACCTAAATAGCATCAAACAATAATAAAGTTGACTATGACAGTCAAGCAATGAATGAATTTCCAACCACTGGTTGAAAATTGAACTAACGCAAAAGAAGAAAGACAGGATGGCCAATAGTTCCATAAGAATATCCTCTGGGATTGATCACAGTGGAAAATTTCCAAGCAAGAAGACTTCCAGAAGGACAAAAGAAGAAAATAAATCCAAACCGTTAATACACAATCTTGAAGAAGAAGAAAGAAAAATGGGTATATGGCATACAAGCCACAATCGCTACACAAACAGTTCAGTCTAAGACTGATGTTTCCAAAAGAAACAAAAAAAGAATCGTAAGAGTCTTTCACGAAACAAAAACTTACGATAAGACTTAAAAGGAACGGAGGAATCATTACAATCTTCCAAAGAAATAGAAAAATATTACAGTCCATCGTCAATAATAAAAAATCGTGATGTTGGATGTAACACACGACAACAATAAAAAAATTTGAACAGTAAAACATTTTTGACACCTAATTGAATCCAATATGATCGTCATACAAATCACAAAGAAATGTTTACCATTCTTTAGCAGAACTCTAACAGAGTCAAAATAGTATAAACTTTTAATTCTCAGTGGGTCATTTAACGGTAGTACCAGAACTATTTCAATTGTTAAACAAACGTGGTCTTAACGTCGACATAAAGATAAAAGATAAATTCACAATAGGCGGCAGCGGGTTGTTTCACCTCTGTATATACAAAGAGTCACAATAGACAACAGCAAACTACTTCAACCTCACTTGTACCATATCGTGAACACAAGATAATAAATGAAAGCTTTTGAGCCTTAGCCAAAAGTCTCAAAGCAAAAGATATATGTGGTCTAATAAACTATTAGAAGACCGCAAAAATGTCAACGACAAAAAAAGAAAGCTGCTGCTTATACAACAGTCTGACATCACACAAATAACTCAAGATACAATAATACAGGTCACGTGCCTGTACGTCCTACAGGACATCTCGAGAAAAAAAAGGTAAAACCACAAAACAAAAATAAGTTCCAGTACCAAAAACATACTTCTACTACATCTGACCACACAAAGATATAAAATAACATAACAGAAGGATAATAACAATATTTCCGCTCTATATTCTCAACAAAGACGCCTTAGGCAGAGAAAAACGAAGTCATATCATTACTTCCTTATACATTCAAAACAAAAGAACCATGGACTGTAAAATATAGAAAGCATTTTCCTTTTCAGGAAATAAAATTTTCTTTTCAAAGTACGAAAAAGTTAAACTATGAAAAAATACATTTTTAAAATAAACGAAAAACAAATTAAAAAGAAAATTTATCAGGTAACAGATTAAACATATTAAAAACATCCAAGATCAAAGAACTCAACTTCAAATCCTCTCAAAAAAATATTTCGCGTAAGTATTCTACAAAAATCCAGATAACACATTTTAAAATTAGGTAGGTCGGGACAGCCTGTATATAGATATAATTCCCAGCTGCGAATAAAAACCATGAATCAAGGTTAAGAAATAAAATTCACTTAATTGATTTTTCAAATACCGAACGCTAAGAGCCATTTCGTTTATTTAAAATAAACACATTGAGGAATATAATTATTATGGTTCTATCAACAAATAAGACTGAACTGCAAAGAAAGCCATCGTTTAGATACGAATTAATTTATGGACATAAACAAAATTTCTCTAACATGGAATGTTTATTCTAGACGAGTCTGGGAATACACCGCATTAAGAATACCGACAAAAAGAAATTCGAATGTAAACAGTAAATTATTACATCATTCCAAATACGTTTTAAGTATTTCACAAAATTAAAAATACGACGAGAATATTTCTACACAATTTTACGAAGATTAAATTAAAGGAAAACGAAAACCGTACCAGTTAAACTGATTAAACAAAAATTGGGTAAAAGCAAATACACAAACAACTTGAGTCTAAAATACGAAATGTAAACAGAAATCATAAACATATTACGTTGTTTTTATAATGAAGATACACGCTCCACGATTGGCGCGCCATTTTGTAACGCTTGCCGTGCTACAATAATATTACAAGGCCAGAATCGCTCGTTGTCGAAGAGAATAGGGCGGGGTTATAGAAACTATATCGTATTTTAAATTCAAGCACAATTAGATAATATGAAATTATTATTTATTATTGGACGCCACCCCTGGTTTATCCTCGAAGGGGAAGAGCAAAAAAAAATTAAGATTTATTGAAAGTTTACAAGAAAACTATTCTTTATTATTTCTTAGTAATGAACAAAAAGAAAACATTAAAAGTTACGTCATCCCAAAGGGATTCCAAAATATTATTTTATGTTAACATTATCATAAACAAAAAATCTTTGTATCGTATTAAATTAAGAATTGGTTATAAAGAAAATGAATGTATATATATATTAACCCCAAATTTCGAAATTTGTTTACATTGAAAATAATATAGTTATTTATCAACTAGGAACAATGAAGAAAATAAACCTTTAAATTAAATTAGAACACTTCACTATATTTTCATTTTTTTTTGAGTTCATAATCATTTCTGTTGTCTTGAAAGTAGGTATAATAAAAATTGGTACAACCTTAATCTGCTCTGTTTCTCTTCTTATTTAATCAGTCACCAAATTGATTCAGCTACGTACTATATCAAATCACCACCATCCTAGATAAGAGGGGTTAGGTATTCCATAAAAAGATACTGCTACTGGGCCATGATCTGGAATAACTCCATAGCAATACTATCTTGCGACGAGAATTAGAAATATAATATCAGCATTATAGCCTCTCCAATAAGGGTCTAAAAAAATAAATATCTATCTGAAATATGGACAAGAAAAGGATTTATTAGCTCACCTCTGAATTGAGACCCACTTTGGAAACACGTCTTAACGGTTGGACGGTCTTAACAGAAAAGAGCGAAGCGCTATCATGGCGCCTGAATCTGGAAATTGGGCGTGAGTGACAAGTTGAAAAATATGCTCATCTACCGGATATATTTGGGAATTACAGAAGAATACTTGAGTCGGCTACAGGTAGGTACTTGACAGATAGATGGGGCTATTAGTTTTATTAAAAAAAAATATAATCGAAATATATAATGAGTTTCTTTTAAATCTTTTGAAACGGTTACACCTTTGCTAAATGATTTATCTCCCATATCTTTTACAAAATATTGCAGTTTTATTCATCTAAAATTAGGTAATTTTATTAGGGCTTTTCGAAAAATCCAATCTAATGTTAGAGTTCTTGCCATATTGTGACGTCACTTGCGCAGAAGGTATTTGCTTCAACGATTCGGTGCAAGGCGTGTCTATAAGTTTTAATGGTCTAAGGTTTATTCCATATTACCCCTTAAATACATTTTTCAAAATGTCGCCAAAACTCTCACTATAGTATTTGTTTGACAATCTTCTAAATACTGAAGGATACCGTAGACCACCCACGAATTTTAATATTTTCTGTCAAATTTGGGGATGGTCTTTTGCCAAGGCAATTTTTTGTGTATAAAAAGGCATACCTTTGAAATTCTATTTTGTTTTCCATTGTACGTCAAGACGAAAAGTCGTTCGATGTGCATTTCGAGACTCCTATAAAGGGTAAGATATTTTTTGTACATTTTTAATTCTTTATATTTTTATCTTTTGTTTCTTCGCATATTTCACTTTTTTTTCTCATCCAATTAGGGTTCATTGGGAATCCAAGTTTCTCCCATTTTTGAGGCGACCTATATCCCCTTGGGAATTTCCCTCCAATTCCTCCCCAAGTTTCTCTTTATTAAGAGCCCATCTTTGTCCCAATTTATCCTGATTAGGAATCCAAATTCCTCCTCATTTGGAGGCGACCTTTATCCTGGTATGGAGGTCACTCGCATTATCAAATGAAGGCCCCCTATTATTCAAGATTCGGCTGGTGCGGACGTTTCCGATTCCATGTGTTTGTTTGTTTTCTGAACTATATCACTTACCTACTTTACTATTTCAACAAAGTTGAAGAATGCTCAAAAAAATACAGACCACAATGGCATTTCATAATAATATATTTCTTAATAAAAATATAAAATATATCCATTTTAAAAAAAAGCACCCTGTTGCCAGAATTTTTCACAACCCTTTGTTCATATCGAATACCTCAAACATTTCCGTTGGAACTAAATAATAAAATACTAGAATTGGAATGTTGGAATGTAAATGGAGTTATTATTATGGAATCATTGTGTATTTAATTAGAGCGTTAGGATTATATTAACTTTTTAAATAATAAAACAAAGCTTAGTGTTATTTGTCGAATGTTTTAGGAAGAGATTTTTAAAATGTTGGTGGTGGCTGTTATTTGTGAAATATTGCTATTCTGTTATGCTGATTCGAAATTGGAGATTGATTACTCAGAATCACTCACGAATCAATCATCTCTAAATAAATGCTTGGAACCTCATCTCAGAAATTATCGTCAAAGCATAACTTTTATATATGAAAATGCATTCAGGTTTTTCCAATTAACACAATCAATGTGGAAAGTATTATTGGGTTATCACAACCATACTTATGTGATTATATCATCGCATAAAGAAATTTTGTTTTATAAAAACCAGCTCAGAGATTCTACATATCTAGTTATAGAATTTACATTACTTAAAGAATTAAGAAAAACTATTTCAAACATCAAGCGATGTCCTTTCTGGAACATAAGAACGAAAATTTTAATCTTCTCTGTCGAAGCAGTTAAACACCCAAAAGGAGTTGCAGATAAAATATTTCAGCTACTTTTAGAAGAGGGTTTTCAAAGGATTCGAGTACTGTTACAAGATGAAAAACATCTAAATCATTTTAAAATTTACTACTGTTTTCTCTACAATTCCCATCGTTTTATAGACGATTCGTTTTCTAATTCATCATTGGAGTATTTGTGTGAAAACGGCGAAGTTTTAAACTCACAATACCTGTACAATGAAATATCTGATAAAATGGGAGAGAGGTTCATCATCCAAACAAGATTCCAGCCTATACCGCCATTTATAATAATGGAAAATGGAACTGTAAATATTAATAATCCTGGAATGGAAATGCTTTTTGTGAATACTGTAGCTGAACAATTAAAACTTAAAATCAATCATACTCCAATCAGCCACACATCGATCATCTCTACGAACACACCTGTTCGCACAGGCGACGTTTTTCTCAACGGGACAGTAACTAGAGAATTTATTGAACTATATGAAAAAAAAATTGATATAATATTTGGCAGTTTTTTTCAAACTTATGAAAGAATGCTGTTCTTTTCCTCTAGCGATTCTTTTTACCAACACCAGTTAGTGTGGTGCGTTCCTCGAAAAGCGGATCAACAACTCACTCCAACAATACAAAAAGAAATATTGGAGCTTTTCTTACTATGTTTTTTATTATTAACATTATTAATATGGTTGGTAAATCGTAGACAGAAGCATCGTAGAAACTTTCGAGACTTTTTAGACCACATAATTTATTCTTCGGTGTCGATTTTATTCGCCGTATCTATCACAAAACAACCAAAAACTACTTTTTTAAGATATTTGATAGCATTACTAATTATTTTTTCTTTTCTTTGTAATAACATTTTCACCAGCAGCATCACCAGTTTTTTGATAAGCAAAAAATCTAAATTGAAATACGACACCATGAAAAAAATCTATGACCATAATTTAACAACTTATCTTCTTTACATATCTTACAAATTTTTGACACAAGATGAAATTGATGGCATCCCAAAGACACTCATTGAACAAAGAAAAATAATATGTCATGATTATGTCAGTTGTTTAAAGCATGTAGCTGAAGGAGATTCAGCATTTTTAACTTTAAAAGTTTTTACCCAATATTACGCCCCCAGGGTAGATATCTCATCTATTTATTGTTTTGACTTTCTTAATAGCATACCCATCGGGCTCATAACGACAAAGGAGTTTTTATTTTTGGAAAAGTTCAACAAAAAAATTCAAAACATTATATCTGCTGGTTTGATACAAAAATGGACGAGAGATCTTACTACAGTACCAGATTGGACATTGTTATCTAAAGAAAGGCGCTTACCAATTGGAGAGTTTACATACCTATTTCAGATGGTTCTTTGTGGATACTTGCTTTCGTTCTTAGTATTTTTGTATGAGATTGGATTATTTTCAAAATAATTCAATTAAATTCTTGCACAGTAACTCTATTGTCAGTCCACGGTGCTATTTTCTCAATATCTGAATGAGGGGTATTATTATCAGTCCATTTTAATATAGCAGAAGCGATCTTATATCCTTTATCTGTTGAAAACTTAAAAACTTTTACTTACAAAACAAGTACTTCAGTTTCATAGTTTTTATACTAGCACCTGCATGTGTAAAAATCTATCCTGCTTTTTCGCTTATAGGCAAGCGAGCTACTGGCATGCCAATTACTAGCAAATGTGTTTTGTGCTTGCCTATGCCAACAACTGGCATACCAACTACTTTTCCAATTTACTAATTTACTTGCATGTGTGTACCCGGCTTTATATGTTCGTCGAATAATATACTAATGAAGTACCCAATTAAAATTTTTTAAATGTCGTTAAGAATACTAAAATAAATTTTACTGTGTGAAATAAATTATATATAAATATTATACTCATTTTATTTGGTTTTAATAGAACACAATCTAACATTCTTACTGAACGTACAACATAGGAAATTAAATAAGTTACTTTTCGAGTAATATGGAATTAAATTTTAAATTAACAACTGTTTGAGGACCACTAATCATCGCCTAATCCCAAACCAGCCATGGTACGTGGTCTTAACTATACGTCGCCAGGTAACCAGAGTTTTCAGTTTTCTCATAGAGAAGTAACATCATCATCATCATGCAACCTCTTCTGTCCACTGCTAGACATAGGTCTCTCCCATTTTTCGCCACTCTTCACGGTTCTGTGCTTCTTGTTGCCATTTCTTGGATATTCGTCCAATGTCGTCCATCCAGCGTTGGTGGTCGTCCTCTGCTGTGTTTGTCTTCTTTTTGGCGCCAGTCAATTAGTTTTCTGGTCCATCTTGTGTCTTTCAGTCTCGCTATGTCACCTGCCCAATTCCATTTCAGCTTGGCTATACGTTCGACGACATCACTGATACCTGTTCTTTTCCTTAAGTCTTGATTCCTTATTTTGTCTTTTTTTGTCACGCCGAGAATTGATCTTTCCATGCGCCTTTGTGCCACTCGCATTTTTAGTGCTATTGTTTTTGTGAGCGTGAGAGTTTCTGCTCCGTATGTCATAATAGGAAGAACGCATTGGTTAAATGTCTTCCGGTTCATAGCTATCGGGATGTTGCTCTTAAAGATGTCTCTTAGTGAACCATACGCCGCCCAAGTAAGTGTTATTCGTCGTTGAAATTCGCAGGTCTGGTTGTCCTTGCCTATTCTGATTTCATGACCAAGATATATGTACTTTTCTGTCAATTCTACTACTTGATTTTGGATGATTAGGTGTTCGCTGGGAACTAAATTTGTCATAAATTTGGTCTTACTGATGATTATTTTTAGACCTATTGTTGAAGATACGTTTTCTAATTCTTGTACCATTTGTTCTGCTTCACCCAGACCTTTGGTAATAAGTACTATGTCGTCGGCAAAACGCAGATGATTGAGCATTTCTCCATCTATTTTTATTCCCCTATTTTCCCACTTTAGCATTTAGTCTCACACCTCGCTTGGTATGAATTTCTCTGGTGGTGAGAAAATAGAGAAGTAACAATACTGGCTAATCTACCAAATTGGCAACATGGGATGGTTAATCGCTATAAGTGAGTTCTTCTTCTTCTTGATGTGCCTATCCGTTACACATGTTGGCGATCATCATGGCAATCTTTATCTTATCTGCAGCAGCGCGAAAAAGCTGCACAGATGTTGTATTGAACCAGATTCTGAGGTTCTTTAACCAAGATGTTCTTCTTCTTCCTGGACCTCGTTTTCCAAATATTTTTCCTTGCAGAATGGCTTGAAGGAGAGCATATCTGGATTCATTTCGCATATGTCCGAAATTTGACAGTGATAAGTGAGTTAGCTGCCATATATTTTAATGGGAACTGTTTAGCCACGTAGCAGTTTACCTCAGTTGACGCATATAAGTTTTATCCCTTTTGATTTATTTCTAGTGATACGAATATCTTCGGCGTTCAGTCCTATACATGTAAAGGTACGTTTTTACTGGAGCGTCTGTTGCGATTATCGCTGAGCGAACGTCGCTGAGCGCTGTGTGGTCTGTTAAGGTACGATTCCAATAAATACTGCAGGCAGAGCAGGCAGACCGCAAACCACAGATTGCAGCTGTCGTCTGCGGTCAGATCAATTCTAAACAGAACTGCATCTAAGAGCGACAACAGCATTGCACGATGCGAAGTTTAATAATATAGTATAAAAGTCGTATAAGTAGGATGTCAGACGCAATGAACGCAATGGCGGATCTAGAAATTTTTGTCGGAGGGGGTCATGGGTCTTAAGTGTGATTTTGTTATAGGATTTAGATTTTTACACCTTTACAATTGATATGATTTGTGCTTCATGTAAGGGAACAATTTCCTCAATTTTTATTAAAAAACAAAATCAAGAACAAACCAAGAATAAATAAGTATAGCTCAAATTTAAGTAATTTAAATGCAATAACTCAATATTAAAAAATATTAATGAATGTATTAAACATTCTTAATAAACTCTTTCTTATCGTTGGCTATCCGATATCAATTTGTAAAAACATACATTCATTCCTTATTGCTATACGGAGTGGAAACATAGACTCTCGGAATTACAAGTATGAGGCGTATAGAAGCCTTTGAAATGTGTGTTTTGCGAAGGATGCTGAAGATTGCGTGGACAGAGCACGTGATCAACAACGAGATGCTAAGAAGAATAAGGACTGAGAGAGAACTCCTAAATATTGTAAACAACAGAAAAACGAGTTATCTAGGACATATTTACAGAGAAAAAAATACGACTCATGATGGAAGGGAAAGCGGAAGGAAAAAAAGGTCCAGGAAGAAGAAAATGCTCCTGGCTAAAGAATGTAACAGACTGGACAGGCATGGACACACATTCGATACTAAGAACAGCTCAAGATAGAGAGCAATTTGCTGTAGTTATAGCCACTCTTCCGTAATGAAGAAGGAACCTTAAGAAGAAGTGTAAACAGCATTTTATTTAAATTAATTTATTCAACAAAAACATGATATAATTTAAGAATAGTTATTTTTATAATTAGACATATTAGGCTACAAGTGAGTGAAATATTTTTTTAACTCGGTATTGAAATTTTTCTCACGAATTGTCAGCAACAGACGGTAATGAGTGGTAAATAAAAATTCAGTGATTAAAAATACTATAAGAATAAGATAAGTAAATATTATATAATTTTATAAAATGTATTCTTTCACCTATTCGATTTAGCAAATCGCTCTATGATTGCATCAACATCTAGAGAAAATAGGATGCACATTGATAAGTGCTAAACCAGTTAACCTTTCCTCTGAAGTTGTATTTCTAAGCTAAGTCTTTAGACGTTTAAGCGTAGAAATACTAAGTTTTGCTGTTGCTGCAGTTACTGGCAGTGTAATTAACATTTGCAGAAATATTCTGATACTTGGACACATATGAATATGGCAGTTTTCTAATACTTCTAAAATAGAATCAGGAAGTTTTCCATTATTTTGCACGACTCTTTTCCACTTTTGAATCCACAATGAAAACTCTTGTTCTACTGTGAAATATGCAGTAAATGGTCCTAACTTTCAGTGAAAGGCGTTCTTCTAAATCAGTTAAGATATTGACTAAAAGGGGTAAATAAATAGATCTTCAGAAATATTCTTCGTAAGAGTTAGCAGATTGGTTTTGACGACAGGTTTGATGAGAAACTATACCATCTTCAATTCAATGTCTGGTTGTTCAGATATTTCGTTTAATTCATAGTAAAGTTTGCTAAAGACAGATTCAGCATTTGATCTTTTATTTTGTGCATGTAGTGTCCTCTATGGCCTCAGTAGCTTTCTTCAAATCTAATTCTGGTGACTAAACTAGACGACTAAGTGATACGGTTGCACCTAAAACATCACTAAGAAAAACTACTGAAATGAGAAATTCTGGGCTCCCAATAGTTTGAATTAATGAAAATGCATCATCTGACATTTTACTATCCTTCCACGTAGAAATTGTTTCAAGAGCATTGTATATTTGGATGATTGATTCGCCCTGAAACTGAAGATGACCTTCATGCCTTTCAACCCAACGAGTTTCACAAATACCTTCGACAGCAGCCCCCAGTTCCTTTATTGGTACTCACTAACGTATCAGACAGAACTAATGCAACAACAATATTCACTTTGATATTTATTATAGATAAATTATAAAATGTAGCACACAGTCTCAACAACAACAATACAAATTACAAACAACCAATTCGTAGAAGAAACTGAAGATAAGAAATACCTAAATACAAAATATAAATGTGCTGATTTCGTGCGAAAAGTCATGTCATGTACAATATGTACATTGAATGAGCAATAATGTGTGGGCGGTAATTCTATCCATCGATAATAATTCTCTGGCACTCAAATGACGAATTGACAAAATTTGAAAATCTCGTAACTCTGAATTCGCGGAAGTCGGGGTAGCAATGTAAAACGGCTTCCGAAAAATTCTACACTTACCCCTAGAATAAATGAGTTTAAATCATTTCAACTCTTGAGTTCCTGTTTATAGCGTTGATGGGTTTTAAATTATTTTTTTTATGATTATTTGATTGATATTTAATTTTGTTTGGAGAGGGTCATGAACGGGTCGGCCACTGAATGAACGATGATGAATTAATGTTATATCTTTTGATGGAAGAAGTAGATGACGATAATCTTTTGCTTTTGCATTATAAAAGAAAAAGAAAGTCAACTAGGTCTCTATTTAAAAATAGACAATTTGAAGGACAATTATTCAATACTCATTAAAAATCATCTAATGGCCAACGAAGATATATTCATATCCAGAAGCTACTGTCGTTTAAATATAGAACAGTTCAATTTTATATTCAGTTTTATTCAGGATGATATCAATGCTAGAGTCACAAGAAATGCTATTGATGGCGAAGAAAAATTATTTTTAACTCTAAGGTGAGTAATTAAAAATAAATAATACATTTAGGGTATACGTAAAAACAAAAAACTAACTTTTAATTATTTAAAATGTGAAAACTATTTTATAATAATATTATCTTCTGTAAAAAATCTTCATAGTTTAGCACAGGTTTATAAATTGTGTAAAAAAAATCTGAGTTTTATCATTGTCCCGTGCTGACAACTCTGTGGATTCTGATGAGGCCGCTGTAACACTTGAAGAGCAATCACTAGACAGATAATGAACTGATACTGATGTATAAGTTGGGTATTTTGTTGAACAACTTGTACCTGGTAACTGTAACTCTCTGGAACTGTACACCGTACTTTGTTGAAGATATTAAAGTTGAGCAGCTTTGAGATGATGTATAATTCGATCTAGACTTTTTCTTCTTATGCCGTCCCCATTTACGGAGGTTGGCGACCACATTTTTAAAAGCTTCTCTGTCTTTTGCAACGTGGAATAATTCGTCTACAGTCATGTTTGTCCAGTCTCGAATATTTCGCAGCCATGACTTCCTCTTTCTACCTATTCCCTTTTTGCCATCGACTCTACCCTGCATAGTGACCTGCAGTAGACTATATTTATCATTTCTCAGTATGTGTCCAAGGTATGCAGTCTTGCATACTTTTATTGTTCTCAACAATTTTTTGTCTCGACCCATCCTTCTCAGCACTTCCTCATTGGTGACCCTGGCAGTCCATGGAATTCTCAACATTCTTCGGTATATCCAAAGTTCAAAGGCTTCAAGCTTCTGAACTATTTGCGCTTTTAATGTCCATGTTTCTACCCCGTACAATAGTTGCGACCAGACATTCAAAGATCTAGACTAGATGATCAAATTTAAATTGCAGATGCATTTCGTGCGGCCTTGGTTTTATAGTCTGAGAAAACCATATTTTGTGTTTTTTTGCTTAGACTTTTTCCTCTGGAGGTAAATTTCTTAACACTTCCCCAATGCGATGGCAAAATGCTTCAATGCCATCATGATTTCTTTTTTTTTGACAGTTGATTTAAAAAATGTCTCCCGTTTTTTATCTCTTTCTTTCCAAATATTTAGCAAATTGTCGTCTTTTTTACGTTTGCCTCCAATTTTTATGTTTCCAAGACTTCTGAGCTATTACCAGATAAGAGATCTGCAGGTTGATTACAATCATTATTTGTTGTCAAACTGAGATCAACATCTTAGTCGTTTGGCAGTTGTTCTGGTGATGTTGGTATATTGGATCCATCGTGAATATACTTCCATTTTCTTGCAGCCGTCACCTGCAAATAAATAGGTTTGAATAATAGTTTTTGTTACAGATTCTTGGCTACTGGTGAAAGCTACAGATCATTATCTTTTGCATACCGTATATCGGAATCTTACATATCCAGAATTATGAAGAGTGTACTTAAATGTTTAAGACACAAATTAATGCCAATGTTAATGACTACCTAGAGAAAACGGTTTTAAACTTGTCGAACAAGATTTTTGGCAGAAAAGGCAGAAAAATATTCTATCACTATTTTTCAACTATAAAGAATATTTCTCCATTGTATTACTGGCTATCGTGGACGCTAATTTTAAGTTTTCAGCTGTTGATGTTGGTTACGGAAAAGAATCTGACAATGGTATATTTCAAAAATCTATGATTGGAAAGAAAATTGCTAATAAGAGATTTAATATACCACCACCAAAAAATTTACCGGGTACTCATGTAATATTACCACATTTCTTAATTGGAGACGAAGCATTTGCACTGTGATGGTTATCTCGAGGAAGATAACTATCCATTTTTTAATTATGACAATAAAATCACGAAGGATTCCAAATTAGAGACAAACGTAAAGACTTTTTCTGAAGTGAATACGGTGCAGTTGCATGGCAAGAAGATGCTATTAATTATGGACCATAAACAAAATAAATAAAGAAAAATAAAAATACTTACCGCTTTTATTTAGCTCCTGTCCCAAAGTATTCCTGGTACCTAACTGAATATTTTGCTACAAAATTAATTAATTGGCCTTCTTCTTCTTTTGAAAAACTCATTTTCAAAAGAAGTTCAATTTTTTTCACTTTTCAGTCAATTTGGAAACAGCTAAAATACGTACTATGACTTTGCGGTCGGCGACACTACTGGTTCTGATGCAGTACTGCGGTCAGCGTTGGCAACGTTTTGCGTGCGTCGGCGACAGTGATGCTGTGCTCAACATACAGCTCATACGAAACCATACGAACCAGTAGTGACGTCTGTAGTCTGTCGCTGCGGTCTGCGGTTTGCAGTTTGCGGTCGTGTTCGGAATCGTACCTTTACGGCGTCGTTTTGACTGAAGCGTCTGTCTCTGGATCCGCTAGCGTCGATCGTTGGAGACTGGTCCTTGGGCAGACCCAGACACAGTCGACTATAGTGGCTTGTGTATGTTATTTTGAGAGTTTTTTATTTCTTCTGGAGACACCGGATATAAAATATAGTTTGTAGACGACTTTTTCATATTCCTTTTTACTAAACTTAACACGCAACCAAACTAAAGTTCATTTAAACAGAAGAACTGTGGAAACTTAACATCATCTTCGAATAAAGGTTGGTTATCAAAATTTTCAGCAACTGATACTTGAAGGGAAGATAGAGGGTAGGATAGGTCTGGGACGTAAAAAAATGTCATGACTGCGCAATATTCGACAATGAACAGGAATCCACAGCTATGAAATGCTTCGCAATGCTGCTAAAAACAGAATTATTTAATCCTGACTATTTAACATCTCACCTGACAAGACGATGTACGGTGGACGCCTACGCAGAAATGCACGGCACCTTAAGAAGATCAAGATTTTGAAGTATTCTTCTTCTTGTCATCTTTTCAATATTGCATGTTTTTCTAATCTTGGAACACTTAACATTTCTTCGTCCTCTATTTCTTCCTTTAGCAGGTATTTTAACAATAATTGTTCTCTTTTAGATACGCTCAGCGCTGCAACAAAACCACTTGTTCACTAGACAACGGACAACTTATTAATCAAATCATCGTTTTAGTTAAAACACTCCGTTTGGGATCATCGCTTAGCGATTATTGCTCAGCGACGATCGCTTAACGATGATCACAACAGACGCCCCAATAAAAACGTACCTTACCTTTAGGTGGACAACCATTATATGTCGTACCGCTACCAAGTTTACCTGGATTTGTTTTATAAAAGTACAGTAGCACAGTAAGTACTACGCTTTACTAGTATGTTAAACACAATTGGTATTTCTGTAGAAGTTTGCATATTTAGATAGATTTTAGATATTAACATTTTAAGAATCTATTGGTTTTTTTAATGATGAGGACTAGATCCACAACGACTTTTCTGGAGGCCCTTTCTGAAGGAAAAACACAGTAGAATACCTTGAAAAGCTTTACAGTATAATGTCAAATATTGTTTATTATATTACGTAAAATATTACTCAATATTTATTTTGTATTTGCCCTGTATATACAATAACGAAAAATTGACTACTTTAAGTAATTTGTCATGTAAATCTAACTGGTTATGTACACGCGATAATTATTTCTCAAATTAATAATCCCTAGCATAGAAAACTACACAGGAATCTACTTTAGCCATAAAATTAAAGTTTAACTGCTAAAGCTGCTCATATTAAACATGCTTATTCTGATTATCGAGTTATTTTTATTAGCCTCTGCGAAAACAATGTTACACATTGATAACTTCAAAAATTTCAGCAGTGAACAGTCTTTGAATAGTTGTGCAGCTAAATTGTGTGGAACTTATTTAAAAGATTCATTCCATAGAAGCGTCATTGTGATTTTCGAAAATTCTACAAAATTTCCAACTTCTCGTTCATATTTGGTCAACGGATTAGCCAATGAAAATAACCCATATTACATAATATCTTTGACAAAACCAATATTGAATTTCATCAATCAATCACGAAGAATATTTAAACATGTATTAATAGAAATGTCTTCTGTCAATAAATTTAAAGAAATTATTGAAAGATCAAAAGTTCTACCAACCTGGAATCCCAAAGCAAAGTTTTTAATTGTATCATTTACAGCATTCGAAAACTCCAAGGTAATAGCTAATAAAATTTTTACCATACTTTGGAAAGAAGATATAGTACCTATAGCTGTTTTACTGATAGACCAAAATAACACGAAGGATTTTAATATCTTTACCAGATCCTTCTTTTACAATTTAAATGTAGATGCCCCAACAACGGCTCTGTGTGGACGATTAGCAAAAGGAGATGGAACATTTCTCTCAGAGAACACGTTTAAAAAGGATACCTTTAGAAGAGTTAGAGCAAAATTATATCCATTTCCTCCTTTTGTTATATATAATGATACTTTAAGCGTGAAGAATTCGGGAATAGAGATAAAATTACTAGAAATACTATCACAAACATTAAAACTAAATATAGAGTATTATTTATCTGATCCATCGTATCCTAAAGGAGAAGCTTTTGGTAACGGAACTCTAACAAGAGAATTTAAAGAATTGTTTGATAAAAAATACGATCTTATCTTTGGCGGGTACGCTCCTTCGAATGGTAGAATGTTGTACTTTGATCTCAGTTTTTCCTACTATCACGATGAGTTGCTATGGTGCGTTCCTAATAGAAAATTTTATGGATATAAAATGAAGATTCAAAGAGTAGTAATCCTGCTCGGTTTACTTTTATTGGTAGTTTTATTAGGTCTGATTTGGCATGCTAATATAAACAAAACACAAAGATTGAAGTTTGGTAGTTCTATAGAAGGTATCGTTTTAAATAGCTATGCTATATGTATCTATATAGCTGTAGCACGTCTTCCAAAAACTGACAGATTAAGATACCTGGTTGGTATATTGATTATATTTGCATTTTTCTGCAACACCATGTTCACCACGACTATAACAAGTTTATTTATAGGAAGAAAGCCATCTCAAAAGTATGATTCTATGCCAAAAATATACAAACATAACCTAACAACTTATTTTATTACAAACTCCTTCAGATACTTCACCAGCGAATTCATTCAGGGGATACCCAGAGATGAAATTGAAAGGAGGAAAACTGATTGTAAAAGTACTCTAGAATGTTTGAAAAGAGTTGTAGAAGGAGATTCTGCTTTGTTAACTACTAAAAGCAATACTGATTATCTACTAAACATGAAAAAAATTGATAAAGAATCTCTTTACTGCTTTCATTATTCATACGGAAGATCCATGTCTATTATTATGAGAAAGGGCTTTATGTATACAGATGAATTTAACAGAATTACTGAGTTATTAGTATCTACAGGATTAGTTCAAAAATGGAAGAGGGAAATTTTTTGTGACTATCAAGATAAAACAAAACTGAATTTTAAGGAACTGGAATTGAAGGAGTTTCTATTAGTTTTCTATATTTTAATATTTGGCTGTAGTTGCTCAATTATCGTATTCTTTTGTGAAATTTGTACAAATTAATGTTTTTTAAATTTTCAAATAAAATAAACGTTAGACATTTAATCCAGACGGTGTCTGTTTGGAGTTGGGTGGGAAGCGTATATAATCGCAGTTTTTTCATAAATCGCTCCAAAATATCACTACAAATGATAATTTCACTATGCGTAAGTTGTAAAATGTCGGCTTAACTTTTTAATAAACAAAATATGAAAAAAGTTAAAAACAATCAGCTAAGTATATTTTTCTTCCTTTTTTCGCGTATATCTCAAGAACTATTAGCTTTAGAATAATTTTTAATAGGCATAAAAATTTTATAATTAAATTTTACATAAGACAATGTTAAATTTAAATCTAAAAAAATATTATTATTGAAGAAATACCAAAAAACACAAATAAACAGTTAAAAAAAGAGTTTCTTTGTAAGTTCATTTTCTAGACTAAAAGCAAACTTAGGACCTTTATATTTCCAGAAAGAAAACTCGTTAATATGTTTATTCATCACACAAAATTTTATTAAAATTGATTTAATCTATTCGCAAAATAATTTTTGTAATCTTTTTTTTTTTTTAATGAATAATTGTTACAATTATGCAGGTCGAAAACTAAAAGTTTGATAATCGAAAATTTTTTTTACAAATAGAATTGCATTCAAGATTTTAAATCCATTTTGAAAAAGTAAAATCGGTCGATTAGAAGAGCATGGGTAATTTTTTAAAAATTGTTTAAACTTTGGGCTTATCAACAATAACTTCATCAATTGAATGTCCACCCCGAATAAGGTAAAAAAAGCAATAATATTAACATTTAAGCAAAATATAGGCAATAAAGGAATAAAACTTATTATTTATTGTACAAAGTGATATAACGTAATATTAACTTAAGGCAGGTGTATTTACACATCATAATCATAACATTAGTATAAATAAACTAGTAACTAAATAACTGTAAATTAATAATTAAACATTGTAACCACTTAAAAATAGAAACAACTAAATGTTTTTCAATATTTTCGGTCTTAAAACTATCTCTTCGATCACTTAAAATTAATTTGTACATTGAAAACGAACGTTCGACAGATGTAATTGGAGCATATTTCAGAGCGGATAATAAATCTGGCATAATTTGAAATTCCTCGGAAAATGTCCCATTCAAAACTTTAGCAACATTAGATAAATACGAAAAACCTTCATTCTTGTCGAAAACATATTTCATTTTTTTTTAAATTAATTGACCGTTACTTCCAGGTGCCGATTTAATTTTCGTCTTTAAATTATCTATTAATTTTACTGACTCACATAAATTTATCTCTTGTTTTTCTAATAAGGTAATTGTGGTAACTATTAATTTATAATTGTCATTGATATAAGCGAGTTCCTGTTTCAATTTGGGATTTTTTAATATTTTTTTTTTGCTTTTCGAATGGCTTCGGAAATATCATCATCAAATTCTGACATAACTAATTCTATTTCATTGCTGTGTTCAAAGTAAAAAAAACTGCTTCGAGCCAGGTTCCCCACCTTGTAATTACTGGTTTAGGTGGCATGTCACCTCGGGGGAACAAATAAGGGTCTTACCACCTTCTGATATCCCCGGGTGCTCTGTAGAGGGCTTCGAATATACTGTCGAGAGCTCCTCTACTTAAGTCCAATTTCGGGTTATGGACTTGGAAAATATTTATATCTTCGGTGTCTTGCCTTGAAAAAGGCAAGATATTACTTACACAACAAATTCCTCGTCGAAAATGGTACATTAGGTATCTTCCGATGGCTTGTCTTCAGAAAGACAAGATATTTTCTTACATGACAAAGGATTGTCGAAATGAAAACACCAAGTTAAAGTTGAAAATAACTCTTAGCCACAGAGTATGGAAAATAGAACAGGAGCAGAGCCCAGAGAGCACTAAGCTCTCGGAGAGCCCGTGAGGGACTGACTTGCTGACCTGAAAATCGCCAATATTTATATGCGCTGTTCGAGCGATAAATAGGGATTTCCAGGTCAAGAGCCAATGGGAAAATTCGGGCGATGCGCATCGAAATGCGTACTAGTCCACAGACGTCCACGACTAGTCCTACATACGAATATGGCATTCGATGACAGGCAAAGGGACACCGGGAAGTCTTTCTTTATATATTTGCACTCTCAACGGAGCCTTTACAAAAACTTTTTTCATAAAATTTATAATATTATTTACCAACGGAAACAGATTTCTTATTTCTTCAGCAATTCTATTTACCCCGTGGGCTACACAAGTGCAATGAATTAAATTAGGATAAAAAATCTTTAAATTAACAGCAGCTTTTAACATATATGCCGCAGCATCTGAAAGCATTAAAACTATTTTAGTCACTGGTATAGCGTTGGATAAAAAGAGGTTTGTTAAACTATCTTGTATAAGTCGACTTATTGTTAAATTGTTTGTTTTTTCCAATTCTTTAACGGCAACTAAATAAGGTTTTCTCGCAAAGTTTTCGTTCAAAATTCCAATCATTAAATTAGCTATATACCTGCCGCATACATCTGTCGTTTCATCCACGATAATATACAAAAAATTGCCCTCTCCCGCTTAATTTTTGAAATACATTCCACATAACATTTTTCCACAGTATGTTTTCTCAATGTACTCTCATCCGGTAAGGATTTATTAAGATATTTTTCGAAAAAGCATTTAAAACTAGGGTTATTAACTTTTTATAGAGGAATGTTGGATGCAATCATCATCTGGCATAAATCAAATTTAAATGCGTCTTCCCCCTTTTTTTTGAACTGCTTAAACTATCCCGCAGAGATATTTGGGCTAACTTAGAGGAATTTAATTTTTCCAAATTACGTTTATGAAGTGGGGTTCCACAATGCTGGTCAATAAAGTACTTTTTTCTACTTGAAATCTGAGAATTTAAAAAAAAATAATTAGAATTCTAAAACCGCTTTAGAATTTAGTTATGTTGTGGGACGAGAAAAAAATAGAAAAAATAAAACTTACCGATTTGCCGCATGGTTTACAAAATGCTCCATCTCCTTCTAGAGAAAGTTCCGAATAAGGTGCGATACATAGCCTTAATTTAGATGTCATCTTTTCACACAAATGTCTAAAACGTTTTAAAATGTGTTCGTTGCTTTTCGGTATACGCAACAAAACTAAACTAGGATATAGCAATTTGTGACTAAACTCTGATACAGTAACCGACTGTACAACTGATAATATAATAAACTAATAAAGCTTAGGGATTTCCAAATAGTTAACCCTCAAGTCTCGATCAGGTACATTTTCCTAGAAATCTGTTATATAAACAAACCATTGATATTTTATTATTGACCCAAAATTTTATTATATAATGGTTTAGTAATAGAATAATATCATGGGTAGTACCATGAAATTTTAAAAAAGGCGGAATTTACGAAAAAAGGCAAAAAGTGCAAAAAAACAATTATAATAGGCAAAATAGGCAAAAAAGGCATTTTGCCTATAATCCGAGCTTTATTTATGAGAGCATTCAAGTCGAGCCGCGGCGAATAAGGTTTTAACATCATTAGAAATATTAGACATCGCTGATGAAGCATGTGTTAATGTGAGTGTGGCCACAGAAAAACAAATAAGTCTCGAAAAAGAAAAATTAGGCTTAGTGAGTGGAAGTACAATAAAAGAAAAACCCTACGAGACACTGGGAACCAATATGTTTCCAGAGAAGGTACTGTTGTTCCTGAGAAAATTATATTTATTTTCTGATGTTTAAGTAACTAAATAGCTTTAGGTACATAAATTAGGTTAACAAGGTTAATATAGGTCATTTTTAAATATGGTTAACACTACTGGAGCATGTCAAACTATACATTTTTAAAAAGCTTAGCAAAAGATAAGTCACCAATCGGCAGAAAAAGTATTGGACGACCGCATTAATCCTCCAATGAACAAGCAGAATTCGTTATAAAGAGAAAGAAGAAGAAGAAGATTATATAAACGTGTTTTAATTGCTGAAAAACGTTGTGTAACTGTCTAACCTTAACCTTATATTAAACAATTAAAAATTATCTTTTGGTAGATATCTTAAACACAACCAAATTGTTAAAAAAAGCAAATATATTAAAATTATAAGCCCCAATTATGCTTATCAATATCTTGTAAAATAACAGGTTTAATGGCAGCTTTTCTTTTATCCTGTTTCGTTACTGGGATTTACCAGGTAACTTCATTAAGCATGTCATTAAATAAATTACTATAGTCAGTGAAACCAGTAATCTATACTTAAATCGTGTTCGATGTTTTCATTTAACGATTTAAATCGATGTTAACGAATACATATGTAAATATCGATGGCAAAACATCTACTATTAAGCGTTCAACATCGATGTTGTTCAATCATCGATGAACATCGCGCATCCCTACTCTACACTCTATTAACGAACTGTTTCCCAACTAAAACGCTTATCTTAATAAAACGGTAGCTGGTTTTGGTTCTACAATATATTTTACCTAGACTATACCAGTTCATCATGATCGTTATTTATGAAAATTTGTACAAATTATTTATTTGTATCAATGATGCACACAAACGTCCAAAACATAAATGTTATGCCCTTTACCAGCACACAAGTTTTAACCCTAAGTAATATTCTATGTTAAATAAAATAATTTCACACACGCAAAAGTTATTCTGTAAAACACTAACAATTTTATTCAAACCAATTGTAAAATAAAGCATAACCATCAAAGTTGTAATAGAAAATATGCTCGTTCTGATAGTCAAGTTATTTTTAATTTCATCAACTGAAGCAATATTAAACATTGACCCCTTGACAAACTTAAGTACTATACAGTCATTAAACATGTGTGCTGCTGAACTGTGTCAAAACGATTTTAGAGACCAATTCCATAAAAGCGTTATTGTTATTTTCGAAAACTCTACCAAAAGTATGCCTTTTCGTTCATTGCTATTAAAAGAACTAACCAATCAAAAGAAGCCGTATTACATCTTATCTCTGACGAAATCAATACCAAATTTTAGAACAAAGTATACAGGTATATTAAAATATATATTATTAGAAATTTCGTCTGTTGATAAATTTAAAGAAAGCATTAGTACAATGAGAATACTACCAGGTTGGAATCCCAAAGCGAATTTTTTAATTGTATCATTTACAGTATTTAAAAATTCCGAAATGATTGCGAATATAATTTTCAACTTGCTTTTGAAAGAAGATATAGTACCAGCAGCTATTCTACTAATGGACCAAAATAATACAAAGGACTTTAATATCTTTACAACCGTATTAAATTCCAAAGCCCCGTCGTCGATTGCCTGTAGAAGAGTAGTAAAAGAAGATGCAAAGTATTATGAAACTACATTTTCAGATAACACTTTTAAAAGAATTAGAGCCAAATTCTATCCTTTTCCTCCTTTTGTTATATACAATGGTACTTCTTTTGACATGAAGCATCCAGGAATAGAGATAAAGCTGTTACAAACACTAGCACAAACATGTAACCTGACTGTGGAATACTATTTATCTGATCCTAAATATACTAAAGGAGAGGTTTTTTATAACGGAACGCTAACAAAAGATTTTAAAGAGTTGCATGAGAATAAATACGATGTAATTACGGGTGGATATATTATTACATATCCCAGAACACTGTACTTAAATCCTAGCGCTGCCTACAGCACCGATGAGTTGATATGGTGTGTTCCAAACAGCCAATATTACAAATATAACATAAACATTCAAATAGTGGTACTCCTGGTTGGCCTGCTAATTCCTGTAGTCTTAGTGGTATTTATTTGGCATGCCAACAAAAGCAAAGAAGCAAGATTTGAGTTTGGTACATCTTTAGAAGGAATCATCCTAAATAGCTTTTCCATATGCTTATTTGTTGCTATTCCACATCTGCCAAAAACTGACAGATTAAGATACTTGGTTGGTTTGTTAATTATTTTTGCATTTTTTTGCACTACCATGTTCACTACGACTATAACAAGTTTATTTATAAGAAAAACACCGTCACAAAAATTTGATTCTTTGGAAAAATTATACAAAAGCAATTTGAAAACTTATTATACGACAAATACTTTCCACTATTTCAGTCATGTGTTTATTCCAGGAATATCCAGAGCGGAACTAGCACAGAGAAAAATTGATTGTTCAGATACACTTAAGTGCTTGAATGCTGTCGCAGAAGGAGACTCAGCTGTTGTTATCTCGAAATACAATGTTGAATATTTAATGAGTATAAAAAAGGTTGAACAAACTTCGATTTATTGTTTTCATTTTGAAAATGGCAGACCTTTGGGCCTTATTATGAGAAAAGGCTTTAGACATGCAGATAAGTTTAGTAGAATTATCCGTTTATTACTATCTAAGGGGATAGTTCAAAAATGGAATCACGAGATTTTTTGGAACAAACGTCGTGAAACAAACCCAGACTTTCAAGGACTTAACCTAAAAGAGCTTGCCGTAGTGTTTTATATTCTAATATTTGGTTGCAGCTGTTCATTTATGATATTCATTTGCGAAATTTTAACGCAAAATTAGATATTATGTAGTGCATTAATTTTATGATAAGGCACTATTAAGGCTTCGTACATACCATAAAACCCACTCCGCTCTCGATATCGGTATTAGTCAGTGTGTCAAATTAAATTACATTGAAAACTTTAAGAAATCTAAATGTTGCTTAATATAAAATATAATATTTAAAAATGTTAAAAGAAAATGACAGATATTTATAAGTATTAACATCAAAATGGCATTTTGAGCAGATTTTATATCTTATTTAATAAATATTACAAATTACAATTTTTTTTTATTTTTATAAAGTATTATATAATAGAATTACCAAGTTATGTCACATAAAAAGATTCTAGAGTTTATGATATGTACAATAATATATTTCCAAAAATCTGAAGAACTTTGTCTATCTGGTTGGGATCACTGAGAAAGTCGCCTAGCTGGGGTTTGAGATTTGGCTGTCGTCTTACTTCACTGTATGGACTACCTCACTAAGTCTGAGGTCACAATGGGCGGGGGTTTTAAAAACCTTTCCAAACATTTTTAATTCGTGTGTATTTGTCCCATAAGAAGTTGGAAATATTGGTTTTTTTAATTGTTTGAAGAATAAATAAGGACTTTTGGTTATGGTATTATTGGTATTATTTGTTGTTCGTGAATTTGTGAGGTAAGAATGCCAATGTATTAAGATATTTACTATGAATATTCATATTTTAAGGTTATGTCATTGTTTGATTAAAACTTTAATTATTTTTTACTGTATTTCAAGGTATTTTGTTGTTGTTTTTATCGGGGTTATTTCAAAATTAATCAATAAATCATTAAATTATTATTAATAATAATAATTAAATCCGACACATTCGGAAACGCCGTACATCAAAATATTGAATACAACCTACGAAACGGTAAAGATAGAGACAAATCAAATCAATCAGAACACTAGACATTAAATTGTTTAGCATATATAGACTGATCAATGACAGTAAAGATAGGAAGAAGGAATTACGGGAATCACTTAAGTTAGATATCCCAGAATACACACGCGATAAATTGGTATCTTTATGTGAGGAATACTCAGATATATTCGCCCTAAGGCACGACATGCTAACACGTAACAACTTCTACAAACAAAAACTAAGAGTGAAAGACCAAACCCCAGTATACATCAAGAATTATAGGACACCGCACGCACAAGCAGAAGAGTTAAACCAACATGTACAGAAATTAAGAGACCAAGGAATTATAGAATCATCTACATCAGAATACATAGCCCGGTAGTGCCCGTACCGAAAAAGGCTATAGATGGAAATAAAGCATGGTGATTATGCATAGATTTTAGACAACTGAACAAGAAAATAGTCACAGACAAATTCCCATTACCAAGAATAGACTCAATACTAGATCAACTAGGGAGAGCAAAATGGTTTTCAGTTATAGACCTAATGTCAGGTTTTCACCAAATACCATTAGAAAAGTCATCGAGGAAATACACATCGTTTAGCACGGAGAACGGAGCATTTCAATTCACCAGATTAAACGTAAGCCCAAATAACTTTTCAAGAATGATGTCAATAGCTTTTTCAGGTTTAAGCCCGGACAAAGCATTTCTTTACATGAATGATATAGTAGTAATGGGAATATCAGAAAAGCATCATTAGGTAACCTAAAAAGACATTTGAGACATGTCGAAAGTTCAACCTAAAACTTAACCCAGGAAAATGTCAATTTTTTAGAAGAGAAGTCACATATTCAGGACATGATCTTTCTCAGGAAGGAGTATCACCAGATAAAGCAAAATATGCAACGATTGAACAATATCCGACACCTAAGACAGCAGAAGAGACGAAAAGATTCGTAGCAGTTTGTAATTACTATAGACGTTTTATTCAAAATTTTGCTGAAATATGCATACCACTAAATAGATCACCGACGAAAGGAGTAGAATTTTTTTGGTCTAAGGAATGTGAAGAATCATTCAATAAGCTCAAATCATCTCTGATGAAACCACCAATCTTAAAATATCCGGATTTCAGTAAACAATTCATTTTGACAACAGACGCATCCAACGAGAGTTGTTCAGCAGTTTTAAGTCAAAACTATAACGGAATAGACCTACCGATAGCATACGCATCAAGAAGTTTTAGTAAATGAGAATGTAATGAACCTATAATAATCAAGGAATTACTAGAAATTCATTGGGGAAAATAATTACGCGTCTTTCGAGAATAACATTGCATCAACTAAAGGACTTATACATGGATAACAAGCATATACTAGCTGTAACCCGAACTCAATCAAGAAGAAAAATGGAAGAAACAAGACACAAGGATACAGAAAGTAAAACTACATTACAGCCGGAAGTCCACAAGCAACCAGTAAGAAGGGTTGCAATAATTTAGAGGCGCATAGACTACCAATTTTGTCTTTTGGAGTAGACCGAATCTCACCAAGACTGAGCATTCGGATCAAAAACAAAATCAACAAAATCAAGATTTAAGTCAAATGTTGACACAGCTTGATTTGCTGGCGGTAGAGAATGCAGCACGTAAAGTAAAGATATACGTAAATGATATATATATATATATAGATATATATATATATATATATATATATATATATATATATATATATATATATATATATATATATATATATATATATGCGAAGTACCGGAAACAATAGAGGACGACAAAGAAAAACGTAGGATAATGGAGGAATATCATAACCACCTGATGTTTTGGGGTCATGTAGGAAATAATAGGCTAATAAAGAAACTAAAGGCAAGATTAAAATAGAGAAACATGGAAAAAGATGTAAGAAAATACATTAAACAATGTCATAAATGTCAAATTAACATTAACTGAAAAGACTACATGTTGAGAAATTCGTGATATCGGACACTTCTTCAAAACCATGGGACATAGTGTACATAGACACGATAGGTCCATTCCCTAGAAGTAATGAATAATAGATACTGTATCACAATGCTGTGTGAACTGACGAAGTACGCAGTAAGTATACCAGTGTGCAACAAAGAAGCAGAGACAATAGCTCGCGGAATTTTCGATCATTTTATACCAACATACGGACTCATGAAAAAAATCAGAACAGACCAAGGCACAGAGTAAAAAAATGAAGTAATGCACGAACTAGCAAAAATGCTAAAGATAGAGCACAACTTCTCAACAGCGTACCATCCACAATTGATTGGAAGTTGTGAGAAACTACATAGAACATTAAACGAGTACGTGAGATCATTCATAGATAAAGACAGAGAAAATTAGGACGTGTGTTGCAGAATGTTCACATACTTCTACAACACAACCCCTAACGAGTATCATGGATATACACCGTTCGAATTGCTGTATGGCAGGAAAGTAAACTTTCTAAACTAAGTAGATGCCTACTACAATGAGTTACGCTATAGACTACAATCGTCTTCTTTTTTGACATACTCCTGTTGCGTTCTGCACATAATATGATTTCTATATAAAAATTGAGGTCATCAGAAACGAAGAAGAATGTCTATATTCAATCAAGACTAAACTCATTAAGCCCTCTACTCTTTAATCTCATAATGGATGAAATAATTGAAACCGTGAAGACAGATAAAGGTTATAAGATGGCAAATAAAGAAATTATGATCCAAATGCAGACAATGCCATACCAACAACAGAAAAGGAAGAGGATTTACAAATATTGATGCATAAATTCAACAAAATGTCAAAGAAGTTTTAAAATCAATGTAAAACAAGCTTTTAGATTTAACATAGCTTTATCATTCGAACATTTTATTAATTGTGCAATTTCCCTGAACTGTTAAAATCTCTAATTATTTTACAAAACACTTCCTCTTTTATACTACCATTGTACTACAAGATTACAAGTTTCAAAACAGAATTTACATAGCTGCCTACACACACAATTTTTTATAGTGAAGGTAGGTATTTATTGGGCGCAGACTGTAAATCTATTGTAATCCAACAGGTGTATTATCTTTAGGATTCTTCGTTACGCTTAGCTAGATTTACGCAGATACTACCAAAGATTTGTTTGATTATACGGGTTATGTTACAAAAGTAATTTAAAGAGCAACCAAAATAAAAACTTAAACAGAGTCTTATTCAACTTCAGATTTCATTGATGTACGTTTAAGTCTTTCTACCACTTATTTCCTAGAAATATGTAGAGTCTTCAATATTAAAATAAAAATAATGACATTTTACATTAATTAAATGTAATATGTAATTCTCATTACAATAAATTGGGATTTAACCTTACATAAATACATATTTAACTTAACGATGCCACAAGATAACAGTTTCAGAACCTCTTATTTCCACGAGTTCGGACGGAACTTTGTTAGGTGTTGCATTCCGCCATATTGTGCCAAGGCTTTAATCACACAGATTACGCCAGCTTTCTGGAGCGTCGCTTAAGCAACACTTTCTCTTATACCATGCATCTTCTAGTCTCAATGGTTTTAGTTGATCTGCGGGTATATGTTCTTCTACTTCATGTACCATGTCCTTTCAAACCGTTTCAAAACGTCGGTTACCATTATAGCTATCTTAATTTTATTTACTGCCAATGACCATGAATTCTTTCTTCGTCCTGGCCTGCGTTTTACTGCATAATATTTTGTAGCAATCTATACTTGGGAGCTCTTATTGTGTCC
The DNA here is from genome assembly GCF_040954645.1 of Diabrotica undecimpunctata. Lineage (NCBI taxonomy): Eukaryota > Metazoa > Arthropoda > Insecta > Coleoptera > Chrysomelidae > Diabrotica > Diabrotica undecimpunctata. Next base: position 182,627,321 of record NC_092803.1, read on the forward strand.
AAAGTACTCCAGCTTTCTCTTCTTATAATCTCAATAATCTTACTGAGTCGTTTTAGTATTGTGGAGTTTCGAATCTTCTCCACCCAAGAAACTTTAAAAATCTTTCCATAGCACCACATTTCGAAAGTCTCAATGCGATTTAAATTACTTTTATTCACAGTCCAAGACTTGACACCATAAAGTAAAACCGAGAACAAACCGAGAACACGTATCAGCGTAGTAGGTGGATCCGAAATCTCAGTTTTAAGTCTCTGTTGCATAATACCTTGAACATCCTCCTAAAAGTAGCTCTTGCCTGCTTGATTCTGGATCTAATTTCACCGTGACTCGCTGAATTACAGTCTAACTGATATCCAAGGTAAACAATTTGATAAACTTGCTCACGTTTGGTACTATTTACATAATATAGACGGTTTTATATTCTGTTATTAACTTATTACGAGTATTTTGGATTTCCGTATGTTCAGATCCAGATCCGCTTCCTTACAGCTCTCAACGACACTGTCAAGTAATGTTTGAAGATGTGTAGACAGTGCTAGTGGTGTACAATGGCTTAAAAAGGTAGTTCCCAGTCTAAAACCCTGAGAAGGCGCCAGCCTCCAGGCTTAAGGCAAAAGCAAAATCCCTAGGCGGTGTTCTTCCATACTGTACAGTGTAGATAAAAAAAGAAAAGATTAGAGGCAGAGCATATACTAATCCGATTAAGGATTAGTAACCGCGAAATCAATACCCGTCCATGGACCTTTGGTGGAATGACTTATTCTGAAAATTGATAGGTTCCGTATCAAGAATGATGGACAAAGTAAGAACTTTAGTGAGGCAGGAACAGCAGGGTTGCAATAAATTAGAACAAATAAATATTTAGAAAGCTTATACGGTTCTTCTTCTGAATGTGCCTATTTGTGACGAAGGTTAGCGATCATCATGGCAATATTTATCTTGTCTGCAGCAATGCAGAAAACTGCACAGATATTGTCTTGAACCAGATTCTGAGGTTCTTTAACCAGGATGTTCTTCTACTCCCGGGACCTCAGCTTCCAAATATGTTCCCCTTCAGGATGGCTTGTAGGAGGGCATATCTGGATTCATTTCGAATAATATGCCCGAAGTACTGTAGATTTCGTGCTTTGATGGTGTTCGGTATCTCTGGGTTCTTCTTTATTCCACGGTTACCCAAGTACAATCAACGAAATAACATACCAGAGGCTCGGACGGAAAATACACGTGCAGAGAGATTATTCAACAGATATGGAAGGAGAACCGAGTCGACAAGAGACCCTTAGGAAGACCCAGACTCAGATGAAGAGATAACATAGGCAGCGAAGACCCAGGAAGGGTTGGCAAACTACAGAGAGAGGCAGAGAGAATATGTGTTTAACTTCTTAGTTTTTAGTTGTATATTTAGTATGTATTTACAAAACTGTATTTGTCATTTTTTCATTTTGATAGATATAGTTTAATTGTTATTAAATTGAACTTTTGTTAAATACAGTCAGTTTTCATACGCTGGAGACATCTTTATAGCAAACTTAAATATACTAATCAAATATTTTCGCAAGTGGAGGCTACAACCAAATGCTTTTAAATTAGATATTAGTTCACCTGAACAATAAACTTGCCAAAAAGGAACTCAACATATGGTTCAAAAATGTCACTCTTACCCACAACAAAACACTATCTTTTAAATAGCATTTAACAAAAACTGCCCAAAAGTTGAGTACAAGATATAACATTATACAAAAAGCTCTGCGGTACCACCTGGAGAGCATCGGTTTTCACTCTCTCTTCTACTGTACTGGCACTTGTTTTCTCGACTGCTGAATATTAAGCTTCAATTTGGCTACACAGCCCAGACGTGAAAAGGGTCGACACTAATCTGCCCTCTACGGTGAGGATAATAGTTGGGGCAATTAAATCAACTTCGACCCAATGGCTCCCAGTGTTAAGTCACATTCCGCCTCCACATGTACGACAACTTGACTTATTTGTACTTGAATATAAAAAGATCATAAACAATGGAAATCTGCCGATCCATTAAGATACTAAGGATGCCGCAAGTACCCGATTTCGTTCTAGAAAACCACCAATAAATACGGCCAGAACTTTTCACGAGATTTTTAATATAATGATGGCATAGTCCCAAGAGTGGACTGTTTGGCACAATAACATCGTGTCCTGTGTTATTCACAAGCCACCATTTGAAGATTTAAGAGTGTCCCACAAGATCTTATAATGGTTTCTCCGAAGACTTCCTGTCTGCAACTTCATAGCCACCTAATGTTTATTTTTAACTGATTAAAGCATGACATATACCTATATTATTGATGATAGAAACATTTTTTTAAATTTCTTGTAATTGCCATACGATAAATAAAAAAATAAGCTCCGCTACTGAACATAAGAGTAATTTTCTTCTACGTCAAAATCCTTGACTGTAGAAACATTTATATTTTTTGTATTTCTTAATACATATTTCTTATTTTGAAAAATGCTAAAGTTCTTTTTAGAAAAATACTGTTCGCAATACCCTTGTATCTTTACCAACTTGTTAAGTTGGGTAAACAACCATACAGGCATTAGTAAAATGCAAAGTAGATGAAGTCATAGCACTAAAAACATCTTTTCTTACAAAGAGTCTGAATTAAAACAGGAAACAAAAAGTTATAAACCGTAACAATTTGTCAGTTCTTTAAAAATTTATAAACTTATCTTCATGGTTAGGTCATATGTTTACATCGGTTTGTTTACAGGGTAGTCCAATAATGTATGTTTTGATAACCAAATTTTTAAAAAATGAGTTTTTTGAATATATGGTAATATAGTTTTTCATTTCTATAAATATATTGACAATAAATGGCTAAATTTTATTTACGTGTTATTAGTCCTCAACATAAAATCAAAATAAATGGACTAAAAATAAATCTAGCAAAAACTAAATATCTAACAAACGAATCTCTAGATATAACTGACGATATAACTTTGAACAATTATAATATAGAAAAAGTTGAGTCATATTATTATTATTATTATTATTATTATATTACAAATAAGGGCAGAGGAGCGAGCTCCTATTATGCCCAAAAATCAAAAATAAAAAACATCCTTATAAAACTAATACAAATTATAAAGTTAAGTAAACATAAACAACTAAGTATATCATACAAAAGTTGAATGGTGAGACAATAAATAAATAAATAATGCTATCCAAGAAAAAAAATCCTATAAATAAAATAAACCACTATCAAGTTTATTTTTAAAGATGTTAACACTAGTTGCCGATATGGTATCTTGATCCAAATTGTTCCAGATATTAAAGATTCTATTTGGCAAGAAGTTCACCCTGGACCTTGCAGTAGTTTGTTCCCTTTTCAATTTGTATCGATGGCCTCTTAATCTTTCGTCTTGATTCAAAGTGAATATGGTGCTTAGGTTCCCAAAGTTATGTTTTAAAATACGGAAGGACATAATTAGATCACCTCGAAGACGTCGCTGCTCGAATGTCGTAAGATGAGCCATGGATATTCTATCTTCATAGTTAGGTCTTACACGACCGTATGCCAGTCTTGAGCTTTACTCTGAACATTTTCAAGTAGGATCTTATCGCGAATGAGATCTGGATTCCACACTGGTCCGGCAAACTCAAGAATAGGTCTAACGTATATTGAGTAAAGTTTACTAACAGAAGTTAGAGATATACGTGTAAAACATTTACGGATCAAAAACAGTTTCGAGTTTGCACGTTTACACACCGACACTATGTGATCAGACCAATTTAAGTCACTATTAATTATCACTCCGAGATCATTGTGGGAGGTTACCGAGTTTAAGGGATGTCCATTAATAAAGTACGGTAGTGATGGGTTATTTTTGCCGATATGTAAAACAACGCATTTTTCAATGTTAAGCGGAAGTAACCATTCTGAGGACCATTTGAATATTGCGTCAAGATCTTGTTGAAGAACATGTTGGTTAATAGTTGGATTCACATATAATTTCGTGTCATCAGCGTAAATGGAAACCTTACTGGATACGATGAGCGGAAGATCACTAGTGTAGACACAAAATAGTAGCGGTCCAAGTATTGATCCTTGTGGGACTCCACTCTTGACTGGCTTATCTAGTGAGTGGTCTTCCCCAACACGAACCCTGAAGTATCTATCGGATAGAAAATCTTCAATCCAAATGTTCAACTATCCGCGGATACCATACTGATCCAAGTTAGCTAGTAATTGACGTTTTGGAACACGGCCAAAAGCTTTGGAGAAGTCTAAGTAGACTACATCGACAGGATTCCGATTGTTTAAAGATAATGACCAATCATTTACACAATGAAGTAAGTTTGTGATCGTTGAACGACCTTTGATAAAGCCATGCTATTGGTGAGGGATGATATTTTCTTGAAGAAGAAACTCAGACATAGCTTCTGAAATAATCGATTCCATGACCTTGCCGACAATAGGAACTAGGCTGATTGGACGATAGTTATTGCAATCAAGTTTATTTCCTTTCTTGAATATAGGAGTAACCGAAGCCAATTTCCAGGACGAGGGGAGAGAACCTTGATTAAAAGAAGCATTCATTATAAGAGATATAGGGATGGCTACAGATTCTGCACATTGTTTGAGGAAAAAAGATATTACGTATACTTAGGACAAAAAATCGAATTAACAAAGCTTAACTTAAGGGCTGACTTAAATAGAAGACTTTCCTTAGTATAGGCAACATTCGGAAGATTACAAACAGTATTTAAATTAAACTTACCAAATACTTTAAAGGAAAAAGCTTTCGATCAGTATGTGCTGACGGTACTGACATATGGAACTGAAACATGGGCTTTTACCAACAACATAGTCCACAAACTCCAAGGGACTCAGAGAGCTATGGAACGGAGGATGCTCAACATTAAGTTCAGCGATCGCAAGTCCAATGAATAAATAAGAAGACCAACAAAAGTTACAGATGTAATCCAAAAGATTGCCATATTCATGGAATTGGGCAGGACACATAGGAAGAATAGAAGACAACCGTTGGACGAAGCGAATTATTGAATGGCGACTAAGAGCAAACAATTGAAGTAGAGGCAGACCTTAAACCAGATGGACTGATGACATCAAGCGAATGGCTGGTCACGAATGGATGCAAAAAAAAACAACAAACAGAAATGAATGGATACACCTTAGGGAGACTTACATCCGACGATGGATGGAATAACTGTTAATGATGATGATCAGTCCAGGATATGAAAGTAATATTAAAAAACCTCTGAATTTTTTTATGCATCGATTTGCTTGAAATTTTGATAGTAGTTATAAAATAGCTCAAAGCTATGGGTGTTTGAAAGTAGACTTTTATTCATCGAATACAAAAATCCAAACATATGATGTTGAATAACCGGAAGACGGTAAGTTTTCCATGGAAAACTTTTTTATATCAAGTTTTTTAAAGATCTAAAAAAACATTTCAAATGATTACTGGTAAAAGTAATTTGCGTGAAAATTAAGGGAAGTTATAACTAAAATAAGTCAGCATATATTTTTTGTGACGCAGAAAGTAACAAACTCACCGCCGCCCAAATTACCCGGGTTGAAACTATTCATTGTTCATTTACAATTTACTTCATTTATACATCAACATTACATTCTGGAAGTTTAACTGGTTTAGAAGTTACAGTTTTAAAAAAATCCAAGTTTAAAATAAGGACAATATTTTCGGAAATCCCCTATTTTCCTAAATAACTCAACAACTTAAAAAGATACAGAAAAAATGCTGAAATACAAAAAAACATCTTTTCTTTACGGAAGACTCTAATTTGTTTTTATTTCAATAGAATAAAAAGCAGACTATAGAAATTAAAAAAAAAACCAAAATCTTTAGTAAAAAAAAGCTGTTTTTGAAACAGCTTTCCCGATAAAATCCAAATTTCGCGATTTCGTTCGCCGATTTCGTTATTCGCGAAAAACCGTTTAAAAACATGCTTTTTTTTGACGTAATTTGTGAACTTTCAGTCACGAATAACTCCAAAAATGTTGACTCTTCGAAAAAACTTCAAAGAATATTTTTGTCTTAGAATTCACTCTTCTAGCGACTACTGTAATTTTTTTTTTAAATACTTTTTCCAACCCCTAGTTGGAGTGGTAACCACCCACAGAGGAAAATCACATATTGACATAGGGTAGCTTTAGATATTTGAGCTTTTTTCTACCTACTGTCAAAATTTCAAGGAAATTCATGCATATAAACAGAATTCTGAGCAAAAACCGTCATATCCTGCCTGGACTATATATGCGAACGCTACTTACACTTCTAGGAATTTAAAAATGTCACGAAATGGATCATAATAAACCAAATTTAATTTTGAATTGAAATTTTAGATGGTATTTGTTGTAAACTCTGTATAGGGATAAAGTATTTTCAATCCAAATTTCAGAAGGATGATACGAGTTTTTGGGAACATACTTGTTCGCCAAATGGTCAACAAACGACTATACAGATTGATGCTCTGCTGTACTATTTCACCAAAGTAGCAGTATCTGTAGCAGATTTTTAGTTTTTCTCTAGCATGAATATACAAGAAGAAATATATAACTTGTCAATGTTATAGATAAATAAGTTGTTAATGTATACCATTGGCTCAGTGCCTCATACTTCTTCTCCATAGACCAGCACAAAAAACACATAGTGGATGATCAGTAATATTTTCCTAGCTGTTGGGCTCCATGTTAACTGTAGTCGGGAAAATTAATTGGTGCGGTTTCCGGTTGCCTTCTCCAATGATTTTTCTTTCGTGTTAGGTTTACTTCTAGGGATTGAAACCCTGAAGAAATTGGAAGAAGAAGTCTTATACCGAAATCGTATAAGAGTATCCATCCACTACACATGAAACGAGATCAGAGGGTGTAGAGGGGTAGACCGAAGGTCAGGGGTATCGCAAAAGAAATTACAAAAATAAATTGGCGCGGGGCCAGTCACATAGTCACATATGACGATAACAGGTGGACACGGAGAATGTAGACCAAGGAGGACGACAAGAAACATGGAAAGATCTCAAAAGAGATGGGTAGATGACATAAGAGCAATGGCAGGCAAACAGTGGATTAGATTGGCGCAAGATAGAGAAAGATGGAAGCAATTGGGAGAAATCTACATTCAGGAGTGGATGGAAAATGGCTTACGAAGAAGAAGAATAATAATAATACCCATGAAGCGGACCCATCTTTAACTTAAATAATAAAATGGGTAATAAAAAAAGCGAAGAATATGGATGGTTTGTACAGGCATGTGACAGTAAGAGATAGCAGCATAAATGGACTACAATTGATCATCGGCTGTGATGCTAACGTGCGCCATCTGACTTGTGCAGTACAAATACCGAAGACATTTATTCATTAATACAGCTTGTTTGGAACATACTAATCGTAGGAACCAAACCAACTTTCGTAACTTCAATAAAAAAGGAGTTCATGTATGCGTCTCTGTCTTGTACGGCTTGCATCCACTTATTGCTAACTCGCCTCAGGTTGTCAGTCCATCTAGTTGGTGGGCGTCCTCTGCTTCTTGTCTTAGTCTCCACTCGAAAATACGTTTTGTCCATCTGTTGTCTACTAATCTGGCGACGTATCCTTCCCAATTCCAATTTAGAGACGCAATTGTTTTTATGGTGACTGTTGTTTTTGTTCTACAAAAACAACGAACAAAAAAAAACATTTCTACATTTCTTCGTTTGTGATTTGGTCTCTCAAAGGAACACATCTGGCGCTCCATAGCCCTCTAGGTTACATTAATCTCAGTAGCTTTTTTTGTAATTGTTTCCGCTCTAGAAGTGAGTATAGGTAACACACATTGGTCAAAGATTTTCTTTTTGAGTCATAAGTGTAGATCCGTGTAACGGAATTTAATTAAGCATCCAGAAATCAGATCTAAGTAACCCAATTCAGTTTAAAAATTTAAAATCCTTTTAATAATATTATTCATTGCCTATTGCTCAATGCGATTATTTGTTTATGACATTGAAAATATCGGTGTAACTACAACACGCGCTGAGATAGTTAAATTTGCAATGTAATCAAAAGCTTATTTAATAATGTGTACAAATTATATTAGAAAAACATGAATGCATAAACAAACGCACGTGAGTTAAATACCCGAAAAATAACGGGTGTAGTTATAAAGAATTAAGAATTAAGAGTTAACAGTCGAAACTAGTGTTGTCATCCGTCAACTGGGTACTCTCTCTCTCTTATTGTACTTAGAGAACCAATAAAGTAATTATGAGTATCCAGTGAGTTTGAGTTAATCAACCCCATGCAGGGGGTAAACTACCCCTAGAGTTCCACTATATGGAACTCTTATAATATTCATATACTGTTTATTATATTGCTTCCATCATTATTATATCCGATTTAAATACATAGTTTAATTTACCAAACGCTGCCCAGGCTAATACTATGCGACGTGGGAGCTCACATGCCTGGTTATCTCTGTCCAATCGAATTTCAAGCCCTAAGTACTAATACAATGCAGTATCTACAATAACAGCAATATTTCGATTTAGCACCAAAAAGGAGGTAATTGATAAAAAGTGGTAGAACTGTTAAAAAATGGTGATGTCTTGTGCAGAAAACCGACGTAACAGGAAACTATCTTAATCCTCATAAAATAGACTGGGAAGCATATCAAGCAAACCTGGAATACTATTTAAGGAGAATTAAAACGACTATATGAACCTGTATATGGCTGCCAAACAATCAAGAGATTGTCATATCGGTGTTCGAAGACAACTTTCCGGAGATAGTGAGGAATTCTAGATCTAATTTCTAAAATAATGAGTGAAAATTATTGACAATTTCAACCGTACCTACCGTAAAACAGTAGAAATTTTTAATATAACATACCGGTATTCGAACAATCCATTGAATTATTATATTTTGATTTGGTGAGATAATTGGGTGGTCTATCCAATTAAAATATTCATTTTTAATTTGTTCGCGTTGAATAAATACTCTTTAACAGGAAGTTGATCAAGTAATCATCCCTGCCAGTGCTGTAATTAGTGGAGATAATCACTGGTAGGTACAAATTTGTTGTAATAACCACTTTGTCGGTAAAAAGAATAAAATATTTAGCATTCAAGCAGTTTTTGTAAAATAGGGAATAAATTAATGCAAGAAATATAAATGAGACCGAATAACGAACTAACATATAATAAGGGTAATGGAAAACAACCTGTAATAGTTTAGTTTTGTATGAAAATAGAAAACTGTAATATAAAAATATACATGCAATAAATTCAGGATGTTAGGTAGACTATTGTTATTTTTAACATATTTTTAGTGTCTAGGTCACTCAACGCATTAAAAAATTATTATTATATACATCCAGTGCTGTTATACTCCTCGTTTCAGTATTTTGTCAATACAAATCTACACTTTTAGGTGTAATTGATGAAGCTGCTTTTCAAAACGTATTAATGTTTTGACACAGATTTGGTGATATTATATACAGATAGTGTAGTACGAGATTGTAATGTCTAATATAGTTCTGGGACTGTAAATATTGCGGTTGTTATAATTAACAATAATTTGTTCCCCATTAAGTTCTTTTCGATATATATATATATATATATATATATATATATATATATATATATATATATATATATATACATATATATATATATATATATTATATATATATATATATATATATATATATATATAATATATATATATATATATATATACATATATATATATATATATATATATATATATATATTATATATATATATATATATATATATATATATATATATATATATAACAAACTAAGGTACACTCGAAGAGTGGTGGGTTTATCGGTCAAAGTGGAGAAATAAAAGACAAAGAAGGTGGCTACTTCATCTATTTATTGAAGACGTTTCGCTTTCTGCTCAGAAAGCATCATCAGTTCATCTAAAAAGAACAATATAAAACCAAACATCCATAGAGAAGGTACAATAAAAGTGTATTACCTTACAAAGACATGTAGCAGTCAAAGATGTTAAAAATATGAAAAAGCTTACGAAACTGGACATTTAGAGTAAAGTTGTATAAATCAATTAATTGAAACTTGGTATAGTTTGCAATTTAACAAAATTAGCACAGCAAAAGAACATGTGATAAACATAAATGTATATACAAAAGTTATTATAAAAACTTAAGTAAAAAACATTAAGATTTATTTTAAAGTGTAAAGAACTAGAAATTTATTAAATCAATTAGATTTTAAATTTCACTTTAGGTAACATTATAAGTTATTTAAATTAATTTAGTATAAAGATAAAATGAAGTTACCAGTCTTGAGCTTACTGAGTCTCGCCGATAAATGAATTTACAGGTTAAACACCTACGCAAACACGTGAATAAGGTGGCCTTGAGGTCAGAGTGACAAGAACAGCAAGGCGAAATACCAACCTCTATGTAATAGGGCGGTGTATTCAAAAAAAGTTATAAATTTGGTTGACCACTTGTCGTTAAGAAATCAAACAATGAAAGGAAAAGGTGGTTAAGATCACCATTCATCCTACAGTGATTGATTTGTCAACAAAGAACAAAGTATGAAAGTCAAACAAAATATCATATATTATAATATGACGTCACTGGTTAGCCAGCCAACAGGTGAAGATTAATACAACTTCCACAGTCCAAAGGTTCAAATCATTTCGGACCGTAATGAAAAAGATTCTATGAATCAAATTTCAGTTTAAAATTTTAACAACTAAGTTCATCAAAAAGAACAATTACTTAATTAAGTAAAAGTGATATTGACAAATAGTTAATAAATGTATATATATATATATATATATATATATATATATATATATATATATATATATATATATAAGAATTACTTGATATTAGTGACTGTCAATATAAACTGTGTTGTTTGGTTATATATATATATATATATATATATATATATATATATATATATATATATATTATTATGATTGTTTATTTTGACTTTAATCTTAGTTTATTGAGCCAATAAAAAAGAATTATAACTTATTTGTTATCAAAAGTAAAATAATCCTTATATTACCTGTGTTCGATGGATTCAAAAGATTTTCTAGTTGTCTTTTATCGGGACGAGAAGAAAGGATAAGAATACAAATATATTATATTACAAAGATTTACGTTTCTTTATTTTATATGAACGAATAAAACAATTATTAAATTCTTTCGTTATCTTATCAATCAGCATACAAGAAAATAAATCAAATTTTTATAATAATAAGATTATAAAGCTACATACATTTATATTACGTGAAAACCAATTTTACTTAAAATTTTCTTTACTTGAAACAAGAAACAACAAAACTTTAAACTTTTGATTAGCCTAACAAAACCTCAGTTCTTAAATTTGAATGCTAATGACCATGATGTCAAACCGATCCTTCACAGATATAAAATTCAATTGTACAAACACTTACAGCTTATTTTCTTCTTGAGTTGTATGTTGGAACATACCCAGAAAAGTCCAGTCTCCTCAACGATGTGATCTCTCCTCTTTGGCACCTCGGTTCCTTCTTAACGTCTCTGCAAACCTCCTGCAGACTACACAAAAAACACCTGATTCACTTCTCCAAACTCATCTACTTATTTATGACACCAGGACCTCCTTTTGTAAACTTGATGCCGTAAGAATACTTTCACATATACTTTATAAACTGCCCACGGTAGATACAAGGACCTCTTTTAATCTACTTGTTATCTCCTTCTGCAAACTATTCACTTCTTTTCGTTACGCCGGTATCCAAACTCACGAACCACACCCTATCTTGAGACAAACGACTCTCTCCTTTCGATGACCAAAATATCACTAACTCCTCCGGTCTCCTGATCGGCTCACAAATTGCCATTTAAAAACGACCGTCCAATCAAAAGCTCAAATTGTGTTTACCATGATTTTGGAAAAGCCTAATTTCGGTTTCAGAGAAAAACTAAACAGCTTACTTTAAAATTGGTTTTGTCAATACACAATTTATACATATTTCAAAAAATTAGAATATGGTCACTTAATACTCGACTATACAAACAATGAAAAGATTAACTAAGACAGGTAAAATGTCTTCTAATTCTAAACAAAGGTTTTTTTGATAATTTTGTTTGAAACGGAAAAAGGTCGCCAAACAAATTTCTATTCTTATCTACACTAAATCTTATCTTAAATTACTATATACATTTTTGTTTATAATGATATCTTAAAATTTTATTCCGATATATATTTTTATTTATTTTTCTTTGGTTGGGAAAGAAAAAGTATGACAATATATATATATATATATATATATATATATATATATATATATATATATATATATATATATATATATATATATATATATATATATATATGATTATATGATTTTGAAATCTATAAGAAAAATTAAATTACTATTTTAATGAATTTTAATATAATTAATTAACAAACAAAAAAAAATTATTGAGTTTTATCATTCATATATCTGGATAATATAATTTTGAGTACAGACGCCAAATTATTAATTAGATTTTTATTATATCTCAGGGTTCTTATTAGAGTTCATAAATACCTTTGTCTTTAACTAGTGTTCCATAATAAATAGGAGTATAGGAGTATAAAGAAATAAATAAAATTCAAAGTTGTTCAATACAATTATAAATATAAATAATGTTAAAATTCAATGGAAAAATTATTACACGTATTTAAAAATCATTTAGAAATATCAATTTTCCCTTATCTTGAAAAATTAAACTAACTAAAACAAGTTAAATTAGCTTTAACAAATACTACTGCACATAAAATTATTAAAAGAAACCCTTAAAATGTATTTACAATTACTTTTATTATTTGTTTCGTTTCAAACTTTACACCTCCGCAATATTGTTCTCAAAAAACACGGTTAAGTTTCTCTGCGAAGTGAAGCGAAACACCGATGGTTTCAAAGAATTGAATAAACATATTATAAAGAAGGGAGTAAAGAAATATTTAAGGATCTACAATGAAAACAAGGTAGAAAAAATAATAGAAAAGAACCAAAGCCTGAAATGCTTAAGATCAAACTTAGGAAAGCCCATATTAATCTCATTGAAGGATAAAGATGGAAAAGAAATAAGAGAAAAGAATGAAATCCTTAAAGTTACTCAAACATTTTACCGTGATTTATATTCCTCAAACAAGAACCCAGATAGTACTGCAAAGAAGGAGAAACATAACGAATGTCAACTCAGAAATACTCCTTAACAGAATCCTTCGAAATAAAACAAGTTACAGCACAACTAAAGAACAACTACAGGCTCCGGGCTAGATGGAATACTTGTAGAAATGTTGAAGGAGGGAAGTGAAATTATTCTCGAAGAATTGAAACATTTTTTCAACGAATGTCCTCACAGAGGACAAGTCGCAGATGATTGGAATGAAAGTTTGACAATACTTCTCTTCAAAAAAGGAGATAGGGGAGATGTGAAAAACTATAGGCCAATCTCTCAGCTGTCCCAAATGTGCAAACTGTTTATGAGAGTAATAACTAACAGGTTAACGTCGAAGCTCGATAGCTATCAACCGGTACAGCAGGCAGGATTCCGAAAGGGTTACAGTACAGCGGATTATTTTCTTACAGTCAGAACGCTAATAGAGAAAGCCAATGAATATAACTTAAACTTATACATTGGCTTCGTTGATTATGAAAAGGCATTCGACTTCATAGAACTTTGGGCAATAGAGAGAGATATGAACAACTGCAGGATAGACTCCCCATACAGAATATAATATTTACAAGAAAGGTACAATGAAGATACAAATAGATGCGAAAACTAAAGCTATACCAATCAACAGAGGAGTTCGCCAGGGAGATGTTATCTCACGAAACCTATTCACACTTGGACTGCAAGACGTGTTCAAAGACATTAACTGGGCAGATAAAGGAATAAATGTTAATGGAAAAAAACTGAGTCATTTATCAGCGTATCATGAGATACGCTGATGACATTGTAATATTCGCTACAAGTTTCGAAGAACTACAGACCATGATAACGCAGCTATTTCAAGCTTCGGAAAAAGTAGGTCTTAAGATGAACTTGGAAAAAACAAAAATAATGACAAATACACCGAACATTAGAGAAATAACGTTGAAGGGCATAAATTTAGAAACAGTAAGCGAATACGTCTACCTGAGACAGATAATGAAAGTTGACAAAGAAAATCAAATTGCCGAAATATCCAGAAGAATAAGTTTAGCGTGGGCAGAATTTGGAAAACTGAGTTGGATCTTGAAAAGCACTAAAATAGAACAATATTTGAAAACCAGAATTAACGATCAGTTTATCCTCCCTATACTCACGTATGGTTCACCGACGTGGACACTCACTAAGTCTAATATGGATAAAATAGTAAAAGCACAAAGAGCGATGGAAAGATCAATGCTCAGGGTGAGACTTATAGACAAAAAATAAACAAATGGTTTAGAAGCAAAACCAAAGTAAAAGACGCAGGAGAACATGCTGCCAAATTAAAATGGAGCTTCGCAGGTCACAATGCCCGACTGAAGGATAAAAGATGGAATGGAGACCATGATTAGGAAAGAGAAGCAGAAGAAGACCACAAATGAGATGGGCTGATGACATTAAACAAAGAAAACAGTACTTTTACAGTAAGAAAACAATAAATTTTGCATCCTAAACTTCTCTCACAATCATATCTATGTTGTTAAGAGTGATAGGTAGCGGTAGTTGGTTCCTGAATTGAACCAACTCAGGAGCCAACTGTCTATGGGATTTAGGCCGGGCTTACAGTGTTGCCAGCTCATGGTGAGTATACCAAACAATCACGAACCAGAATGTGGTCGTGCATTATCATGCAATAAAAAAAAAAATATATATATATATTGTTGTGATTTGCTTATAATTGTAAATCTACTTATATAGTCTGAAAAGTAATAAGTTTATCTTTATCAAACAAATCAAAATCAAAAAATATCTCAGGGCTGAAAATAATTATTATATATAATTTTTTATTAAAACGTGGCTTCAAAGTATCTTCTGCTAGTTCCATTTAAAAAAGATAAACAAAAAGAAAGAAAAGAAATACTAGACAATCAATTCTGATATTATAACAATTGTCCTTTATTTTAAAATATATCAAATTAATTGAAAATTCCGTTGAGGATAAATCTTACACCATACACTATAAATAGAATAATAAAAAAAAATATAATCAATCATCCATCAAATCACACATCCCTTAATAATCAATAAGGTTTAACTACACATATTTCTAAATCAACTATCTCTTAATATAAAAATTTTAATTATTAATTTAATTAATATAAGAATTATTGGTTCCTTTGCTTGGATTTTACCACAATCTCCAAACTCCAAGATAAACAAACTGCTTCCTCTCAGACACAACGAAAATATATCTGTGTGTACTTACACAGTAATGCCTCTATTTCTACTGGCATTCGTCTCTGCTTACCACAATGGCTGCTTAATTTTCCACACAAAAAAACTAAACACTACTTCTTATAAATTCTCAATTACAATATCTTTTCTACAATATCAGAAAACCACTAAAAATTAATATTTTTTAGGAGCATCTCCAAAATTCGCATTCCAGTTTGACAGTTATTTTGACAGTTCCCTTGACAGTTCCCTGTCATCCAACGCATCATCGGATTCTTAGTTCATAAATTTTTTTTTTGTTTTTCCAAAAATTACTTGACGTTAAAATACTTTCTTTCAAAGGACCTTGAATTCTTTTTTAACTTTTATAAAGGAGAAAACTCAATAACCAATAATCCTTACTTATTACTTTCTAATCTATTATAACTGAAAATTTCAAATAGTTGTGTACTAAATCTAACTGCTTATGTCCAAACCGTATTGTCTTTTTTATTGGAGAAAACTGTCCAAATCACTTATTCACTTATTCGGAAACCACTCATGTACAACTAAACTATTTCTATATACAGGGTGTTCTCGAATTTTTTTAATGGTCTTTCTAATTTTAATTTTATCTACAAATTTGGGGATCTTATTAACTCCCCGCCTGGTGAAAAGATGAAAATTTTCCGCATATGCAACAAATTTTCTCGCGTCAACACTTAATTTCAAACTAATGAGATTACCCAAATTCCTTAAATCAAAAATTTTATTTCTACTTAAAAAAAAAAAACCTTTTCGTTTTCTATTCATGATATTTGTATACATCGTGAATATTGAAAATTCCTCTGATTCTTTCAGAATCCATATGTCTCAGGACATAACTATTTACACCGTTTTCATTATTTACGATATATGGACCCTCAAACACCGGCATTAGCTTAGCACAAACATTGTTGGTGATGTTGGATACTCTCAGAGCTCTCACCAGCACCTTTTCGCCAACCTGAAAAGTGACAGGCCTTCTTTTTCTGTTACGGTTCTGTCTTTGGACGTATTTCTCATTACTTCTTTGCAGTCTTCTCCGCACCAATTCCAAAACTTGTTGATATTCTCGGATGTTTGTATCTTCCCACGGCCTCTCTGGCATTATTCCTTTCATAACATATTCCGGGGTTTCTTTTGTCACCGTGCTGGGGATCGTATTTAAATATTTTTCTATTTCTGTTATTTTTCTGTCCCATCGATTATGTTGTCCATCTGTAGCAATACGAAGAAATTTTGTTACCTCTTGGATAAATCTTTCAGACGGATTGCTCTGAGGGTGACGAATGCTGACAAAATTTGTCTCTATTCCTCTTTCCCTCAGCTGTCCTTTTAAACGATCGTTTCCAAAATACGTCGCGTTGTCCAATACAATCCTCCTTGGCGTTCCTACGGAATCTATGAAATCGTCAATTTTTCTCAATATTTCGACTCCTTTTGTCGTGCGACAACTATACAATTTCACATATTTTGAAAATACATCTACCATTACCAGGATGTGTTTATTTCGTTGATTTGTTATGATTAAATCACTCAACATATCGATTGCTACGATGTCCAATTTGTTTCGGGATACGATGTTTTTGGCAACATTTTCATTTTTGTAATTCTTACTTTTATATCTTTGACATTTACTGCACTTTTGGGTCATCTTCTTAGCTATACAATAATCTTGTCGACAAATATAATTTTCACGGAAAACTAACCATACTTTCCGGGCTCCAATATGTCCGTTATTTACATGTAGGTTTTCCATCAGTTTCTCGGCCAGTGTTGGTGTCACCAAATATAATTCTTTTCCTTCAATTCTTTTAAAGAAAATATCGTCTTCTCTTTCTGCTCTTCTTTTATCCTTTTCCTCCAAACCTTCTTGATTCCTTTTTATTTCATTAAGCGAGAAAATACCGTCTTCTTGTGCCAATCGGTTTAAACCTACATGCAATTCAATCGTATCCTTCTTTCCTGTTTCTTCATCCCGGGTTAAAGCATCGGCTATGATATTGTCCTTTCCTCTGATGTACTTGAATTCAAAATCGTACTCTTGTAGTAACAAAATTCCTCGATGTATTCTGTTATTTACTAATCGATTCTTCATGATGTGGACTAAAGCGGCATGATCCGTCTCGATTGTAAATTTCGCTCCTAATAGGTAGAATCGTAGCTTCTCAACACAAAATAATACACTCGCGAATTCGAGTTCAGTAACGCTATATTTTCTTTCATGCGTTTTCGTTACTCGAGAAATAAAACATATCGGAACTTCCTGTTCATTCTGTATTTGTGATAAAACCCCAGCAAATTTTTGAATTGAAGCATCGGTTCTCAGAATAAATGGTTGGTGGTAAATAGGATGATACACCTTGATTTCTTTGGAGAACTCTTCTTTTAATCTTAAGAAAGCTTTTTCTTGTTCTTCCTTCCAATTCCATCTAACTCCTTTTTTTAGTAATTTAATTAGCGGTATTTGTTTCTCGCTTATATCTGGGATTAGTTTTTTAAAGTAATTCACCATTCCGAGAAAACCTCTCAAAGTTTTCAAATTTTTCGGTCTCGGATAATCATTTATTAAATTTACTCGGTCTTCCGCTAAAGTAATTCCGCTCGTGTCCAGTTTAAACCCCAAATACACTACTTCCTTTTGGAAAAATTGGCATTTTTCTATGTTTAGTTTCAAACCAGCCTGATCCAATTCTTCCAGCACCAATTTAATGTGTTTCAAATGACTTTGCGTATCCGGAGAAAAAATCAATAAATCGTCTATATAGTGGACAATAAAATCTTCATGACGGTTGAGAAGGGTGTGCAGAGCTCTCACCAGTGCTGCGCATGCACTTTGCAATCCAAAAGGAACTACCTTGAAACGATATACTATCCCATCAATTGAAAAAGCTGTATAATTTCGGCATTTTTCTGCTAATGGAATCAACCAAAAACTATGTTTTAAATCAATTTTGGAAAAATATGTGACCCAGTTATTCTTCCAAAAATAGCCTCAATATTTAATGGTGATTCATATTGGGATACTGTATGCTGGTTGATGTTTCTCGCATCTAAACATAGCCTTAAATCTCCACTGCTTTTCTTCACTATTACTATTGGATTGACATAGGGTGAATCACATCTCTCTATAATCTGATCTTCCAACATTTTCTCGATTTCTCTTTTCACGTCTTGTCGATATTTATACGGGATGGGGTATGTTTTTGAACGAAAACTTCCCAAATTTTTCACCTCAAATGTATGCTCGTAATTTCTGGCCACTCTATTCTCTTCGTTTATTAAATTTTCGTAGTTTTTTAATATCAAACGGATCTCCTTTTCTTGTCCTTCCCCGCAAATTAGTCCTCCTTCGTTCTGCTTATCTTGTTTACATATATTTACCGCATATTCGGTGTCCTCGTTTGCATACACTTCTTCTTCAAATACAATTGTTTCTAACTTATCATCTCGCTTTTCGTTTATGCTCCCTGGATTCCATACATCCCATGTATGACTGTCTTCTTTTAACTTTCTTTCCTTTTCTTCCTTTCTCTTTTCTTTTTCTTCTTCTAAACTTCTTTCTTTTGAGGAAATCCATTCTTTAATTTCTTCTATCCTTTCCTTTTCCTTTTCTTCTTCTTCTGGACTCGTCTCTTTTGAGGAATGCCAGGCATTAACTTCTTTTATACTTCTCTGCTTGCATCTTCTCATGTTTCTTTGTCCTTGTTTCGTTGCCAAATTCATTTCTACTATTCTTTTTTCATCCGCTTCATCTATATTCCTTGTTTCATTGTCCTTGTCCTTATCCAATTTTTCTTCCAATTCTATCAGTTCATTCTCGATTTTCATGGTTTTATTATTAAAATCCAACACTATATGCTTTTCCGATAATTCGTCTACTCCTACTATCATATCATGCGACATATTTGGCATTATCACACATTGTAGTGAAAAAAATTTCTTTCCCAATCGTATCCTAATTCGTATCCCTTCATTTATCGTTGCTAACGTTCGTTTATTCGCGCCCACTAAATTTACCCTAGGTATTTTATAAATTAAATTTGTCAAATTAACTTCTTCTATCAACTTTCTATTTACCAGCGAAATTTCAGAACCCGAATCTATCAAAATTTTTATGGGTGTCTCATTTATAAATCCGTTTACATATTTTAAATTTGATCCATTTTCTTTGTCCTTATGTACTGCGAGTTTTATAAATTCCTTTGGGTGACAAAAAATTCCAGTGTTTTTCTTTGTTTTTAGTGAGCGCCTTCGCGAAAATCCTCCTGTTGTCTTTCTGTACTTCTTCTGTCCTCGCATTGTCTCTCTTCCCCGTATTCTTCTATTTGTGTGTTATTTACCTCTCTTCTCACTCCTCCTGGCCTTTCGGATTCGTATCTGTTGTCCCTATATCCTTGTTCATTTGTCCTCCTGTAATTGTTATTTTCTTTATAGTCTGTGTATGTATTTCTATTGTGGTTTTCTCTGTATCTGTCTCGGTTTCCTTGCTGGTTCCTGGATTCGTATCTCTCTCTCCTGTTTTCTCTATTTTCGTATTCTCTTCTCGGAATAAATTCTCTTTTAGGTCGGTCTTGACGATAATTTTGTCTCCTATCTCTGTTTTCCTGCATTTCTTGTGGTCTTCTAGTTTTTCTGTCTCGTAAATGTGATTCTCTTATTTGTAAAAATTGACAGAGACTATCAATGTCTTTGTAATTTTGCAAAGTAATGTGGTCTTCTAATGTTTCCTCAAACTGTCTGGCAATCAATTCTACCAATTGTTCCGATGAATAATTGTACTCTAAATGTTTGGCGTTGTTGTAGATTTGTAAAGCATATACTTTTTCTGATACTCCCAACTTTTCGTTATATTTCCCGTTCTGCAGTTCTTTGTTGATCTCCAATTGCTGTATTTTTCCCCAGAAATAGTTCAAAAATCTTTTCTCAAAGTTTTCCCAATTGGTAAATTCCTCTTCTTTACTGTCAAACCATAAACTCGCCTCATCTTTAAGATGGTTCCTTATCGTTTCTTTGGCTGTTTCGAAGTTACCGATGTACCGCACTTTCTTCTTTAAATTATTTATGAAAATTACTGGGTGTAATTTTTTTACGTCCCCGCCAAACCTTATTTTCACATCATCTGTACTATGGATAAGCATTTCCCTTCTTTCTCCAAAATTTTGTTGCGTCTTGATTTCCGCAATTTGTCTTTCGTTCTGCTTAACTTTTTCTTCTGTTTCTCGCTTGTCTTCTTGTAACGCATTTTTAAATTTGATTTCCAATTTCTCTAGCTCCTTTTTATGATCGTTCTTTATCTCCTTCATTGTATTTTGAATTTTTGTTTCTTGTTCTTTCATTTGATCTTTAATTCTCATTTCTTGCTGTCCCATTTCGTTCTTCATCATTGTCAAACATCCTTTTATTTCCTTTTCATATTTTTCTATGCGTTCCTCCATTTTTTTGTTGTTCTCCTCTATGGCTTGTTTTGTTTCCTGTTGATTTTTATTTATTGTTTGTTTTGTTTCTTCCATTGTTTGTTTCATTTGTTGTTGTGATTCCTCTATTTTCTTTGAGGTTTCTTGTTGATTTCTATCCATTTTTTGTGATTGTATTTGCATCAGTTGTAATATTTTCTCTAATCCTGATAATTCCTGACTCTCTCTCTCCATAATTGTTGTTTCGAAAATGTCTTCTTGTTCTAAATGTTCTTCTTGTTCTAAATGTTCTTCTTGTTTTTTGTTTTCTTTACTTTTGCTTCTCGTTGCAGCCATTTGTTTATCTCTTGAAATATTGTCCCCGCCAAATGCCAACTTTAAATTTCCTCGATTTGTTGCAAATACGGCAAATCCTCCGTTCACCCAAATATAAATATTTGTCAAAAATTTTCAAATGTTATCAAACGTCAATCAAAAAAAAAATTAAAAATAAATTGTTAGAAAATATAAATTTAGATAAAATTTTAAATGTCATAAAAAAATGTACCAAATTATTATTCACTTGACCAAAAAAAACTATAACTACCTGTTGTTTTTATTTTTCAAATTGTATCTCTTTCCAAATGTAACTAGTAATACTTTTTTATCAGCCCTCACGTTCTGGGCGCCAATTGTTGTGATTTGCTTATAATTGTAAATCTACTTATATAGTCTGAAAAGTAATAAGTTTATCTTTATCAAACAAATCAAAATCAAAAAATATCTCAGGGCTGAAAATAATTATTATATATAATTTTTTATTAAAACGTGGCTTCAAAGTATCTTCTGCTAGTTCCATTTAAGAAAGATAAACAAAAAGAAAAAAAAGAAATACTAGACAATCAATTCTGATATTATAACAATTGTCCTTTATTTTAAAATATATCAAATTAATTGAAAATTCCGTTGAGGATAAATCTTACACCATACACTATAAATAGAATAATAAAAAAAAATATAATCAATCATCCATCAAATCACACATCCCTTAATAATCAATAAGGTTTAACTACACATATTTCTAAATCAACTATCTCTTAATATAAAAATTTTAATTATTAATTTAATTAATATAAGAATTATTGGTTCCTTTGCTTGGATTTTACCACAATCTCCAAACTCCAAGATAAACAAACTGCTTCCTCTCAGACACAACGAAAATATATCTGTGTGTACTTACACAGTAATGCCTCTATTTCTACTGGCATTCGTCTCTGCTTACCACAATGGCTGCTTAATTTTCCACACAAAAAAACTAAACACTACTTCTTATAAATTCTCAATTACAATATCTTTTCTACAATATCAGAAAACCACTAAAAATTAATATTTTTTAGGAGCATCTCCAAAATTCGCATTCCAGTTTGACAGTTATTTTGACAGTTCCCTTGACAGTTCCCTGTCATCCAACGCATCATCGGATTCTTAGTTCATAAATTTTTTTTTTGTTTTTCCAAAAATTACTTGACGTTAAAATACTTTCTTTCAAAGGACCTTGAATTCTTTTTTAACTTTTATAAAGGAGAAAACTCAATAACCAATAATCCTTACTTATTACTTTCTAATCTATTATAACTGAAAATTTCAAATAGTTGTGTACTAAATCTAACTGCTTATGTCCAAACCGTATTGTCTTTTTTATTGGAGAAAACTGTCCAAATCACTTATTCACTTATTCGGAAACCACTCATGTACAACTAAACTATTTCTATATACAGGGTGTTCTCGAATTTTTTTAATGGTCTTTCTAATTTTAATTTTATCTACAAATTTGGGGATCTTATTAATATATATATATATATATATATATATATATATATATATATATATATATATATATATATATATATATATATATATATGTAAGGAGCAAAGGGAACTACATGGTTACAGAAAATGTCTGTAATATACCTTTTACTTGTTAAGAAACTACTTCGTAAAGCAACAAATTTAACAACATTTTGGTAATATGATCAGAATTTAATAAACAGGCCTCTGTATTTTTTTAATCCATAAAGAATTTGGACCGCATTATTTAAACGAAATTTTCATTAAATTAGAGAGATTTTAATGTAGTTGAATTTCATAATGAAGCTAAATGACAAATAAATAAATAAAATACAACACAGCTGAAAACATATTTTTAATATTATTGATTTAGTCGGGAGCAACATATTGTTGATGTCCATCTGAGTAATAAAATTTGACAATCTGTACAAAGCGGCTACCATATTGCCTATATATACCTTTTTGCACCCGGTTAGAACCTAGGTAAAAGCATGGGTTTCAAGGATTCATGTTTAAAATTCTTTGAACATACTCCGCATTGTTGTCCGTCCAAATATAAAAAAATGTATATTCCAATCACATATTAATTTTTTTCTATTTAAAGATATGAGTTGAACAACCTATTAGAAATATGAAAGATAATGAAGGACTCAACGTTAAGTGTCAGATGACAATGATATTTACAAGCCTTAAGATGAAGAATTGACTAGTTTGTTTAAATACTAGTGATGAATCTATACAAATATATTTACATTTTGTTTCTTTTCAAACATTGGGTATTCATTTATTGATTCCTTTAGTTGCCTATTTGTATGCTTTTCTAATAATCTGTGATAATATTAAAAAAGACAATAAATTACAGCATTAAAAAATATATAGCCATAAATTAGTAAATAAAAATAAAAAAGACCTAGATCTAAAACACCAAACTAGATCAGTATTAATTTGATAACGAAAAAAGTAAGTAATATTCACCATTTTAGGCAAAAAAGGCGTCAACAAATAATACCAAGATACAAAAAATTTAGAGAGACAATACAAGGAGGTCGAAATAAAAAAAAGCAACTATCAAAGAACTGTCATTCTTTCGAGATAAGACATATTTTTAGATAAAAAATGAAGTGTTATACTTACAGCTAACAATTTTAAGCCTAAATCATTAACAACATCCACCATAATACTTCTGGGCACCACAAGCTGCTGAGCAGGGTGAGGGTAGGTATGGAACTCATGCCCATTCCAGGAGGCTCCTGGTCTTGGTCTACGATGCACCAAACCCGTACAAATAGATGTACAACACAACAGCAACATAAAACACGTCATTTTCGAATATCCGACAGTTTTATTAGAATATCTGATGATTTTTTTTGCAGTAAACATATTTTTAGGGGTATTTTTGTATTTTTTGTTTCGGTATATTTTAACGGAGGATTTTGACTATTCGTCATTGAGCATCTGTGCAATTCTTATATAAAAACGTGCTAGTAAATTTATAAAACGGATTCACTCAGTTTTCTTGCGGTTTTTGTTCCCGCCACGAAAAACAAGGCGCCGCTACTGTAGTGTGAACGGTTTCGTAGTTCGCGCAAAACTGAATCGCAAATTTTCATCCACAGAGATTTCAGCTGAAGAATGAATTGCGGAAGATTTGTTGCGTGGATTTGCCGGTGGACCTGTCGTGAACTGGAGGATGCTAAATATTAAATTTATGAGTTTGTTATATTATGTTTATGATGAATAGTATCATTAACATTTTTCACACAAGATGCTTGAGATTGTATTAGGTGTAGTTGACAATTAAAAAAGATTTGAAGGTTATAATTATGTAAAACTTAACTTTCCGCTTGTTTAAATATCGTATTGGAATAAATAGGCAGCAACTGATGTAAATAATCTATTTAATTTTTTTTTATTTGAATCCCACTAAGCTTCAATCACTAAGGAATATTAACATTGCCCTATCTATTGTTTGAATATCTTAAAATACAACATTAAATTGTATCAATCAGTTTTTAAACAGTTTACATATAATCTCGACACCTCCATCGAATAAGGTTATAACTCATTTTTAGCGATTTTACAGGAGAGGCAAAAAACGAAAACATGTAGGTATTTTTAATAATTTGTAGTAAAATGATTAAGCTCTTTTACACTAATGCGATACGATATTTATAACATAATGAGGGATTACTTTGAGATGTATGTTTTGAAATTTTATTAGCTATTAAAAATCTTGAGTTTGATTGAGATACAACCTTGAGATTAAGCATAACTCTTGGTAGAAAAAGCTTTTAACTCGCGTAACAACCATTTTACACTCTCCATGTTAATTATTTTTTCCGTTTACCATTAAAAGGTTGTATGTTTTAAGTTATTGGCAATTTAAATAAGGGAAAATTAGTTTTTATGGTATATTTAAATAAAATATCAACTCGTAGTTTTCACAATTTTATTTGGAAATTATAAATTTTATAAAAACAACAATATTCTACCACTACGAACAAAATAATCACTATAACAAACTAAAATAATTATCTTAAATTTTTATTCGGAATCTGATTGTTAAATATTTTTAGGGTCACAAAATTTTAATTGTTTATAGTAACAGTGATATATTTCGGGTATGACATTTGACTTACAAAGACTGTTTAAATCTTATATTTGTGTTTCGATATGGTGAGAGAATTAGAATAAACGGGAGTTATATCTGTCATCGTGATACGCTCATTCTTATCTTGTTGACTTCCAGCTAAGACTTCCATTAAGTTACAAACATTTTTGTTCTAAATTAAGGCAGTAATTATTTTCGGAAAGAACGTCATGATTAACGTGAATTATTTTCGCATTTTCATTGCGTATCTTCTTCTTTACGTGCCATCTCCGTGACGAAGGTTGGCAATCATCACTGCTATTCTAACTTTTGACACTACAGCCCGAAAGAGTTCAGTTGAGCGGCATCCAAACCATTCTCTGAGGTTTCTCAGCCAGGACGTTCTTCTTCTACCTATGCTGCAGTTTACTTGAATCTTTCCCTGCATTATTGGTTTTAGGAATTCATATCTGTCACCACGTGTTATATGACCCAGATATTGTAGTTTTCTTATTTTGATGGAATCCAGTATTTCCAGTGTTCTCTATTCTTCGTAGTACTTCTTCATTGGTTATTCTATCTGTTCAGAAGATTCTCAGCATTCTTCAATATGTCCACATTTCAAATACTTCCAATTTATTGAGACATTGTTTATTTAAAGTCCATGCCTCCACATCATACAAAAGAACAGAAAATACGTAACATTTTAGTACTCGTTTTCTAATATTTAGGCTGAGGTCTCTACAACATAATATTTGTTTCATATTATTGAATGCACTTCTAGCCTTTTCTATTCTTACTCTAATTTCTTTGGTATAATCGTTTGTTTCATTAATGTTTGCCCATAAATAGTTATAATTCTGAACTCTTTCTATCGTCTTATTATTTACGTATAGATTGATGTATCTAATATTTTTCTTTGATATAAACCATGAATTTTGTTTTCTTTATGTTTAGTGACAGACCAAATTCTCCACTCTCTGCAACAACCTTATCTAAAATTCTTTGTAGATCTGTAATATTTTTTGCTATTAGTATTGCCATTTATTTTTATGCCTGCTACTTCATCTCCTAATGCTTTTTTGAATATTTCCTCTGAGTATGCATTAAACGGTCATGGCGACAAGACACAGACCTGTCTAAATAATGCTTCTCTGGTTCCTTGAGCATTTCTAAATCCTAATTGAGTTTGTCCAATGTATTGTTCTAACTTTTTATATATTCTACGATGAATAATCTTTAGGAATACTTTTAGTATGTGGCACATTAGACTGATGGTACGGTGATCGTAACATTGTCTGGCGTTTTTCTTTTTCGGTATAGTCACGAATGTTGATAGAAGCAATTCTTTAGGTAATATACCTGTTCTGAATATGATATTAAATAATTCTAACTATTTTTGTTTTATCCACCGCATCTATCAGAAAAGAAGAAAAAGTCTGTAAATCCCTATTTTACTTTCATTTCAATAAATAAATATACAGCACTACTAATTTCGTTAGCACCTTTCCGGCCAACAGTCTCATCCCAGCCATAGCAGTGTCCTTCATTCTCTCCCAAATCAAAGACTGTAAAATTGTAGACGGCAAGTGTTCGCTTATATAGTAGAAACCCTCAATTTAGAAGAGTGATTTCATAGTTTAAACGCCGAATATCCTCAAATTTAAATGTACACAGCGGCCCTCGAAAACTGCCTGTTTTCTCGATTACAATTTGCGTTTCATCATAAGAAATTACAGAATATATAAAGTAGTATATTTATTTGTGCTTCTCTAGGGTAGACTAGACCAGAAGTTGTCGTACAGTGTAGCCAATTCTTGTTCACAAGTAGTAATTATGGTCATACAAAACCTGTATTCTTCCAGGCAGCGATTATTACCGTCATAAAAATACAAAAAAAACATGATTTTTTCAATAGTAAAAATTAAGCACAAAATTGTAATGAAATAAATTTTATTTATATGTTCCGTTTCGTTACATATTTAAATTTATAAAATAAAAATCGATATTTTAAAACATTATTTTTCAATCGTTTGGCAATGTTGGAATTAGCGAGGAAATTCCGTTTAACAATTCGGACCAAGACATGCCGTAAAACTAGTTTTTATTATTATTTCGCCGAAGAAATGGTTTATATACATTGGCGTTTCTATGGGTAGTGCATTTTGTGAGTATATTTTATGTGATAAGTTTGTAAGCTTATTGTTGTCAATACTGTTTTAACAATACTGTATTGTAGTATTGATAAAACGTGTTATTGATAATAAGAGTGTTATAGTTTGTCATTTTATAGTAAATTTTTAGCTATATTCTTATACAGAATTGTTGAAATTATTGTATATACACAGATTATTGAAATACAATGGACGAAAAACCGAGTTGTTCCAAGAGAAGACAGCAAAATTCTGTTGTTGATTCCAAAAATGAAAAGCCGCAAAAGAGACGGAAAATGTTAACGTTCGAAGAGAAGGTAATGATACGAAACGTTTATGAAGGAATTGTCGGCAGAAAATGGCAATAAATGTTAGCCAAGCGGTCGACATTTGTAGCAGTTTAACAAAAGTATCCGTTAGCTGTATTTATCGTGTACTTAAAAATACATCGGAAAATAAAAAGCAAGAAAAAGGTAAAACTAGAGGTAGGAAAAGCATTGTTTTCGATGACGAGACAAGGAATATTATACGTCGAAAAATTCATTCATTTTATTTTCGGAGTGAAATTCCAACACTGAAAAAAATTTCTCAAGAGCTTGAAAACGATGACTCTTTACCCAAGATATCTCGTAGGATCTTAATCAGAACCATGCGCGAAATGAACTTTCGATATGTAAAACGCAACAGAAAAAGTATGCTATTAGAAAAAAATGAAATTATTCTGTGGAGAAGAAAATATTTAGAAGAAATACGAAAAATTCGCAGCACTGGACGCAAAATATATTATTTGGATGAAACCTGGATTAACGAAGGTCATACAGTTGGAAAAGTTTGGCAAGATTTAAATGTCAAAAGTAAACGCGAAGCATTTATAGAAGGCTGGTCTACAGGATTAAAAGCTCCATCAGGAAAGGGACGGCGTTTAATCATCACCCATATAGGAAGTGATACAGGGTTCCTTGATGATGGTTTGCTTCAATTTGAGTCGAAAAAAACAGTGATTATCATAAAGAAATGACGTCCGAAGTATTTGAGCGCTGGTTTAAGAGAATCTTACCAAAATTGGAATCTGGGTCTGTGGTTGTTATAGACAATGCGTCATATCATGGCCGCAGACTAGAACAATTACCGACGGCGGCATGGTGGAAAGAGAGAATTCGAGAATGGCTTACAGAAAAGGGGATTGCATGCGAAGAATCAATGCTCAAAATTCAACTACTTGACATTGCACGGTTAAGGAAAAGTGAATATCTTAGATATGTTGTGGATGAAACTGCAAAAGATTATGGTGTCAAAGTTCTACGTCTACCACCTTATCATTGCGAACTTAATCCCATTGAACTTATCTGGGTGCAAGTGAAATGAAAAGTAGCACGCAATAACAAAACGCTCAAATTAAACGAAGTTAAGTAACTTTTGATTCAAGCAATCCTCCATGTAACTCCAGAGAAATGGGCTAAATGTATAGGCCACATAATTAAAGAAGAATATCGTATGTGGGAACTTGACACTCATGTCAAAGTTTTACTAGAGCCAATTATAATTACACCAGATAAAGATAATGACAGCGATAGCAGCACTGCATCTTCAGATTTAGACAGCGAATAATATTTTCTAATAGTTTAGTAGGAACATCAGCATAAAAAAACCAAAAAAAAAACGAGAAGAACATAGTAAGTGTGTATAGTGTTTGTGTTTAAATAGAATAGTACAATGTTTTGTTACATCCAAAATTATTTTTATTTTGTTTTTATAGAATTTTATTTTGTTTTATATGATTTTATTTTGTTTTGTTTTATACTGTTTAAGTGTTTTGTTTATTTTATTTAATGGTACAATATGGCTCTTGGCGAACACCCATTTAAAAAAAAGTGACGCGCCACAAGACATACCTCTCGGGTGGTGTGGAAACTGTCTTAAAATTTGTTTTAAAAAAATTTCATTGTGTAACTCTTTAAGGACGGGTCACGTCAAAAGACGTTTTAGCGTAACTTCCGCGACAGCCTGGTGGCATCAGTAAGCTTCCTGCAAAATTACTTGTTTTTGATAGCTTTTTGTTTGTGGCATTCTGTATTTTTAGGAGACTGTATGGAATAAGCCTCAAAATATTTATTTATAGGTTTAATTTACTGATTTTTCGATCTCTATATAAAGACATCGTTTTCAAATATACAAATGATAGCAATATTTATTTTTCTGTGGCTTTTTGCTTGTGGCATTCCGTATTTTTAGGGAGAATGTTGGAAATAAGCCACAATACATCTATTTACATGTTTATTTTACTGACGTTTCGATCTCTATTACAGAGACCCGTTTTTAAAGTTAAGGAAAAAAAAAGAAAATAATATAAGAATATATAAATATATAATAATAGACAAATAAAATAAATATAACTATAATTTATATCTTTGAAAACGGTCTTTGGATATAGAGATGGAAACTTCAGTAAAAACCTGCAGATAAATATATTGTGGCCTATTTTGAACAATAATATTTAAACACGTTAATATAATTAACGTTGAAATAAAAGTGAGTGTACGCCACTGGATTTTCATACGTCTTTCCCCACTTCTACGCCTTCAAACGATGACTAACTCTCCCAAATAGTGAAATTAGAGTTTTTAGTATGATGCAGAAACTTCTGAAATTGAAGTGGATAAGATCTTATAGAGATCAAAACACGCCGCAACTACTGCGTTTTGAATTCTTGCACCACAGCTTTAGAAGCGATATGATGACTTTCCCTTTGTTCAATAGAAGCTCTTTTATAAATATCACATGTTGCGCGTAGTTCTTTCTTGAGTTTAAAGAAATCTATGTTAAATTCATTGTAAAATACTTCTGGATATTTTCTCTGGTGCATATTCATTATCACGTAACAACTCTTTATAAAGTTGATATAATTTGGAAAACGTTAAAGATTCGTCAAAATATTTTTTACGGCAACGAGTCCTCACGTAATGTGACTCTATAACGGGTATCTGAGCAATATGTGTCCTCACACTTTGTTTAATAACCTCAGGCACAGTTTATTGCCTAAGTGCTCATTAAGACATAAACAATCAGCTGAAACATCATTGAAAAGAACTTCAAAATTTAGTAAAAAAATCACAAAAAAGTTCTTTCAAAATCATCTAAAAGAATTGGATAAAAAACAACTCCATCTTTAATAGATTTTCTCTAAAGACACTATGTTTAATTTAAATAAAAATTATGATTTTTACACATTTTCCCCATCGTACATTATTTCAACGATCATAAGTAGTTACTTAGAGAAGAATGTATGCAAATACATGTGTACCTCAAATTACGTGTACATGTATGTAAAATATAACTTTTAACATTGTCTGGATTCCTAAGACTACTTAATTATACGTACTACATAGTTACCATATGCATGCTCTAAATTCTTTTGTAATGTACGAACACGTAAGTTTTAAACTCATGAACCAACAAGATGATGTGGTATTTTGTATAGAATTTAGAATGTAAGTTGATGAACTTCTTTTACATGTTCCCGCAAGGGTGTTGTTTATATACAGTTTGTCTTAGATGAAGTTTAGTTATTTTTATCAACTGAAACTAAAATTAGGGATGATACGATTTCTGGATTAAGTTAAAAATACGAATAAGACATTTTCTCGGAAAAACGCCGCATAAGAAATCGAAATAAAACCTTTTGATCCTCCTACTTCTTGATTTTGGGCAAATTGCTTAGTTTATCTTCATACACCTGCTCTCTACCTCTTTCGGAGACGTTACATGCTCCTGTGTTCTATTGGTGAGTTATATCATGCAACTGTGCATCTATACAAATGTATATGTTTGTTCAATCTATTGATAAAAAAGCTTTGCTATGCGTGTACCAATTACAACCTTCGATAACCAGTCAAAAGATGATAGATTTTCTAAAATTAATTTTTTCTGATGTTAGCAACAGCTATGAGCTCTATCCTGGAGACAAATGGACATAATGTTAAGAGTTTGATAGGAAAGCCATGTCTGCAAATATCAGTTAACTTCTGCAGCTTGACGGTTTTCATATTTAAACCTCCTTTTGCCAGGAAAGCCATATACGAGAAGTGGTGAAAAACACTATATCTAATAAACCTATAGTCTTAAGAACTTTCCTGTCGAATTCACCAGGTGGCATCAAAAAGTCTATTTGCCACAAATCATAAAATTATTAATTATTTGAAATGTTTTCATGTTGTCTATTTCTTTAACCTATACCACTATTTTTGCATTTTTGATAAAAATTTATGATGAAAGAAGTACCGATTTATCTAAGGAAGACTTCTTCTTCAGGTTCCTTCTCCTATCGGAGGTTGGAAAACATCATCGCTATTTTAATTTTATTGGCCGCGCTTCTGAATAATTCTAATGAGCTGCAACCGAACCACTCTCTCAAATTCTCTCTAAGAAAGACAGGAGAGTTGTAATATTCAGCGGCAATGGAAACCCATTATGAATTAGTCCTTGATACAGAATTGAAGAGAACCGATATTTCAGAAAAAATGAATCAATCCCTGCCCTCCGCAGATTTCAGGGATTTCATGACCCGGGAAACTAGTACCTGCTTAGGGTCCCTTATCCAGGGTCACGGATGAAGTCCACAATGGCAGCCACGGCGGAGAAGAATACCTTCGGTACGGCTTGGATGGCGGAAGTGGTACTCCCCCGATTTTAGGGATTGTATAGAATCACTCGCCAATCCGCTCGGCAAGCGTGGCGTTTTAAATATGCTAAAACCTCCCAAGTTAAAGATGTCGAGTATCAATACGAAATTACCCCAGCTGAGTAGAGTTATACACTCAGAACCTTACACTGACCAATCAGTCAGCCTCATGGATTCTGAAGGAGGCAAATATTCGACTGAATCCAATAAGAAAAACTACCCATCATTGCTTCGTATAGCCACTTACAATCTAAGAACTATGAGGACCCAATAACACCTTGACGAACTAGAACAAGCTCTCTCAAATATCAAATGGGATAGAATTGGACTGTGCGAAACTCACTTACCAAGAGAAGCATCTACCATCTTAAAATCTGGTCACCAGCTATACCAGAAAAACTCCGTAAAAAATCATCAAATAGGCGGTCATCAACCAACAGCTTCAGCTTACAGATAATACATGGATATGCACCGACAGGAAACTGAACAGACGAGGAAGCTGAATCATTTTACAAGGATCTGACAACAGCAAGGAACCAAGAAAAATCACACTTAGTAATGATCACAGGAGATTTTAATGCAAAGATTGGAACAAAATAAGAGGGCGACACACAACATAACGGAATTCCAAAAAGAGCTAAGCACAAGACTAAAATCAATAGACACTGAAACAAATGGACATAAACGGACTAGCCAATAAAATAAAAGTAACTGTAATAACATCGGTTAAGAAAATATCCTCAAACACGAAAACAGCCAAAACATCTAAACTCCAACCTAATACAATTAAACTACTCCAAGAAAGACGAAACACAACAGATCGAACTTAGGACAGCTTCAAAAGTTTAAACAAAAACGTGAAAAAAGAAATTAGGAACGATCATAGAAACTATACTAACAATCTAATAAAAGATATAATACAAGATAACTGCAATGTGAAAGTACTGAAAGCAAAAAACTCAAGCGGCATAACAAAAATCATACACATAAAAAATGAGAAAAACGTCACCGTCCGAGACAGAAAGGAAATAAGCGAGGCCATTGAAAAATTCTACACTAAATTATACTCGGTAAATACACAACCACAACAACGACGTACTAAACGAACAATAATTAACACCGACTCAGAAGAAATACCGGACATAACCGACTATGAAATAACGAATAAATGTCCGGGAGAGGAGAAAATTACAGTTGAAACGTTGAAAATTGGTGGCAGAAAAATGGAACAGATATTAAATATTTTAAAGAGGATAACCGAATGGAGCCCCATATGAAGGAGGAAAAGAGGACGACCCCGAAAATCCTGGAGGAACGAAGTAGATGACGCCATGAGTAAGAGAGACCTAAACGATGGAGAATGGTACAACAGAGAGAGATAAGAACGGTTGAGCGAGGGAAGGTAGTGAATACTGTAGAATCCCTGAATATATATATATGTTCGGAAAGATTTCCGCGGTTAGTACAATTAAACTTAGAGCTAAGATTAATATTATTATAAAAATTAATATTAAACTCACCAGTCTTCCGGGTTGAACCGCGTCGATATCCATTTTGCCGAGCTTTCGACATCCTCTCTGATGTCTTCTTCAGGGCTTCCGAGGTCTCAGTCTCCCGAGCCCCCAGACACTACTACACTCACTAGTCACTTCTAGGTTACTCACTAGTTCACTACTACGACTGGGACCAGGGGACGGTTCATTTATACCGTCGATGGTGACGTGGCCTCGACCTTTCGAGGATGTCGAAAGCTCGGCAAAATGGATATCGACGCGGTTCAACCCGGAAGACTGGTGAGTTTAATATTAATTTATATATATATATATATATATATATATATATATATATATATATATATATATATTGTTGTACTTTTGAATGTCCATAAGCAATAAAAAACCGATATACAAATTTTATTACTTAAATAAAAATTAAAATTATTGATATTTCATAAAGACACGGGCATATGAATTTTCAAACATCCTGTATAAGACAAAATATGTATTTTAAGTTGTTCGAAGAATTGTTAATTAGGCCTCAGAGACAAGACTTTCAAATATTATCGATAAGAAATTTAAATAAGTCGGTGATTGTGGAATGGTTTTACCCGGAATAAAAGTGTAGATAGAAAGTGTTGAACAATAGACCGGGATTTGCGGTGGTTTTCTCCCCGAAAGATTATATCGGTAAAAGTTTATTAACAAAAGACATTGAATTGAGAAACAGGTATCGTTTGTAGCTATTAGTAAGAAATATTTGTAAAGCAGATAGATTTAGTTAGAATAATTAAAGAAGTTTGTTTTCTGGAATTACCCGAATGACGTTTTATAGAGAGAGTTGGGTGGTAACGATATACATCACAAGAGGTGGATGATTTTTATTGGTCAAATTTTGAATGCAAGGAGGTTGATTTTGGCTATGAGATAGGAGAGAGAAAAAAAGGTAGGTAGTCAGTTTTCGTCGTCCAAGAAGGAAGGAGCTTTGTGATTTGTGTTTGTTTGAAGTCCCGAAGACGTAATTTACCGGGTGTGTTTATTTGCGGTGTAAAAGCTGACCAGTGTGAGGAACGGGGTACAGAGAGATAGAAAACCAAAGGGCCTAAGAATATTAATAGCAGACGAAGCCGGAAACATTTGGAGATACAAGGACAGATAGGAGAAAGGTGTACGTCATCTGGACCACAATAGGAGCAGAAGCAGAGAAAGGATTTTTTTTGTTGTGGCGTGGCCATAGAATTGCAACGGCAGAGAAGGAAAGGTCAGTCAAATTTCATTAGAGCCGGAGTGTGATTTTCATTTATTAATTAAATAAATTGAATAAATAATAGAGACAGTTAATTTTGCGATCACTTAAAAAAAAGGAATTATAAAAAGAGCTTAGTTATAACACATATTAAAAATCAATGTAAAACAACATTTGGGTCCATGATAGAAAACAACTTCTCATATATTTAAAGTTAGTATATTGCAAATATTACAGGATTGATTGTTGTATAAAATTTCATTAAAATAAAGGACATCTCACATATAGTTCAGTTGAAATTCTATGTATTTTATTCAGGTCATATTACCTATCCCGATTAGGACGCCAATTGGAAAATATTTTGAATCCACGATCAAAGGTAAATCGTACAATTTAAATAGCCTGAGATTGTAATTAATTAATGCTGATTTATTGTGATTAATTGGAGATTAGTTCATTTAATAAATATAGACAGGTTTTTTCCTAAGTAAGCAATATAATACAATTTAAATAGCATAACAAAATGGCCCCCAACGTGTAAAGCTTTGAAAAATATTTCTAGTTGGCAAATTTGAAAGGATAGGAGTAGACGAGCAGATATTTGAAAGTTTATATGCCGGGGATAAAGTGAAATATTATGTAAAAATTGAGGACATAAAGATTATATATTTTTTTTAAGATACAATTTACCATAATTGATTTATTCGTGATATTGACAATTTATAGGTTACCATAATTGATTTATTTGTGTGATATTTAAATTTGATAATTTTACCATACTTGAATGATTTGATTGATTTTGACATTTGATATTTTACCATTTGATTTATTTGTGGGATATTGAAATTTGATACTCGTACTCAAGAGTTATTACATTTGAACAGGAAAAGTCCCGTTTGTTGCAACAGACCAGTAGAATTTTATATTTGGCAGGGAAATTATTGCACAAATTTCAAAGTTTTATATTTGGCGGGGATAAATAATCTAACGAACATGTCGGCCACAAGGAGTCAAAGCAAAACGCAAGAAAGGAAAGAGGATAAGATAGAAGAGGAAACAATTATTGATGAAGGATCGGATAATGAAGGAAATGCTACAATAATGGAGGAAAGAAAAGAAACAGGGATGTTAGAAAAATTATTAGCTATGATGCAAATACAGACACAACAAATACAAGAATCGTCACAAAAAATGGATAAAAATCAACTGGAAACAAAACACATAATGGATGAATCACAACAAAGAACGGAACAAAAATTGGACAATTTGGAAGAAAACCAAAGAAAAATGGAACAAAAAATGGAAACGCGTATGGACAAATATGAAAACGAAATAAAAGTCTGTTTAGAAAGAAGTAGGGAAGAAACAGAGAGGAAAATAGAATTGCAGAGAGAAGAAATCGAAACTAAAATGAAAGATATTCAGAGTATGCAAAAAAGGGAATTAGAACAGATAGAAATAAAATTTGAAAATGCGCTACAAGAAGACCGGAAAGAAACGGAAAGGAGATTTAAACAAATTGCAGAGATGGAGATAAGAGGAGTAGAAAGAAAGGAAGTCATCGTACATAGCACAGAAGACGTAAAAGTACGATTTGGCGGGGATATAAGGAAAATACACCCAGTGCCTTTTATAAATAACCTAAAGGAAAAAGTCAAATACATAGGATCGTTTGCAACAGCAAAGGAAACCATCAGAAACCATCTCACAGAAGAGGCAAATCTTTGGTTTGTCAGCAAGGAAGAAGAATTGGACAATTGGCAAGATTTTGAGAGAAGATTCTTAAATTATTTCTGGGGAAAAATCCAGCAACTACAAGTAAATAAAGAGTTACAAAATGGAAAATACCATGAGAGGATGGGCGTATCAGAAAAGATGTACGCATTACAACTCTATAATAATGCAAAACATTTGCAATATAATTATTCATCAGAACAATTGGTAGAGTTGATATCGCGACATTTTGAAGATACCTTGGAAGACCACATAAATCTCCAAAATTACAAGGACATTGACAGCTTATGTCAATTTTTGCAAATGAGAGAATCACGTAGGCATGAAAGAAGAGAAAGAAGACCGCAAGAAAATTATAGACAAAGAGAAAACCAAGAATATAGAGATAGAGGTCAAAATTTTAGAAGAGATTATACAAGACGAGAATTCATACCTAGACGGGGATATGAAAATAGACCGAACGGAAGAGAGAATTATGAACCCAGAACCCAGAGATGGAATGAAAACAGGGATCGGGAAAATCAGAGTAAAAATAACCGCCCATACCAAGGAAACAGATACAATAACCCACGGAATGAACAGGAATCTCGCGGTAATCGATACGGGAATGATAGACCAAAAGAGAACAGAAGAGAAATAAATAATATGCAAAGAGAAGAAAATGAATATGAGAGAGAAGATGACGGGAGAGAAAACACAGAAGAACAACAGGCGTGTTTTCAAGAAGGCGCTCACTAAAAACGAAGAAACAAACAGGAATTTTTTGTCACCCCAAGGAATTTATTAAACTGGCAGGAAACAATGAAAAGAGAAATGGAGTTAATTTAAAATTTGTGGATGGATTTATAAATGAGAAACCAATTAAAATTATGATAGACACAGGCTCTGAAATAACACTGGTCAACAGAAAATTAATCGAAGAAGTAAATTTAACAAGTCTAATTTATAAAATACCTAGGGTGAATTTAGTGGGCGCAAATAAACGGACATTGGCAACAATAAATGAAGGTATACGAGTAATGGTACGATTGAAAAAAAATATGTATGCACTTCAATGTGTAATAATGCCGAATATGTCACATGACATGATTGTAGGCGTTGACGAATTAACGGAAAAACATGTAGTGATCGACTTCAAAACCAATACGATGAAAATAACCAAGGAAAAAGAAGAAGAACAGGATAAGGAACAAGAGAAACAAATTACGGACGAATCAGAGAAAGAACAAACGGTGGAAATGAACCTGGCGACGAAGAAAGGAAAAGGAAGAAAGAGGGGAAAAGGTCTGAAAAAGATCAAAGAAAAAAAAACCTGGGATTCCTCAAAAGATGAGACGAGCTCAGGAGAAGAAGATGGAAAAATTTTGACAAGAAATAAAAGCAAAACTTGGGATTCCTCAAAAGAAGAGACGAGCCCAACAAAAAAAAACACAAAGGAAAATGAAGAGGACACAATGGAGACAGTGGTGTTTGAAGAAGACACGGAGTACACGGTGAATATGTGCGAAAAATTTGATGGGAGAGACAAAAAATTGATATGTGGAGAAGGCAAAGAAAATGATTTGCGTATAATTTTAAGAGACTATGAAACGCTGATAAATGAGGAAAACCGAGTGGCCACAAAATACGAGCACTCATTTGAGGTGAAAAACTTGAGAAATTTTCGATCGAAGACTTATCCAATTCCTTATAAGTATCGGCAAGAAGTAAAGCAAGAAATCAAAAAAATGTTGGAAGATCAAATCATTGAGAGATGTGACTCACCCTATATTAACCCAATTGTGATAGTGAAGAAGAGCAGTGGAGAGTTAAGACTCTGTTTAGATGCCCGAAATATCAACCAACACACAGTATCACAATATGAATCACCGTTAAATATCGAGGCCATTTTTGGAAGGATCACGGGATCACATATTTTCTCAAAAATTGATCTAAAGCATAGTTTTTGGTTAATACCTTTGGCTGAAAAGTGTAGAAACTACACTGCCTTTTCAATTGATGGTATAGTATACCGATTTAAGGTAGTTCCGTTTGGATTACAAAGCGCCTGTGCAGCACTTGTACGAGCTTTGCATACCATTTTGAATCACCATGAAGAGTTCATCGTCCATTACATCGACGATTTATTAATTTTTTCACAAGATATGCAGAGTCATGTGGAACATATCAAAATAATTTTGAAAGAATTGGACACAGCGGGATTAAAACTAAACATTGAAAAATGTCAATTTTTTCAAAAGGAAGTGATTTATTTGGGTTTCAAACTTGACACCGAAACTGTAAGTCTAGCCGAGGACAGAGTAAAGCTCATCGACGAATACCCAAGACCAACAAATCTAAAAACATTGCGAGGGTTTCTCGGTACGATAAATTATTTCAAGAAATTAATTCCCGATTTAAGCCAAAAAGAAATTCCTTTAATAAAATTGTTAAAGAAAGGGACAAAATGGAATTGGAAAGAAGAACAGGAGGAAGCGTTCAAAATATTGAAACAAGAATTTGCTAAAGGAACAAAAATATATCACCCTATTTACAATTTGCCGTTTATACTCCGTACGGATGCGTCGATACAGAAATTTGCAGGAGTGTTGTCGCAAATACAAAACGGCCAAGAGGTTCCGATATGTTTTATATCTCGAGTGACTAAAACACATGAGAGAAAATACAGTGTCACCGAGTTGGAATTCGCCAGTGTACTATTTTGCGTAAACAAATTAAGGTTTTACTTATTGGGAGCTAAATTCACCATCGAAACGGATCATGCAGCATTGATACACATCATGAAGAATCGATTGGTAAATAACAGAATACACAGAGGCATTCTGCTCTTACAAGAGTATGATTTCCAATTTCGATACATCAAAGGGAAAGACAACATAATAGCTGACGCTTTAACACGGGACGAAGATACAGGAAAAAAGGAGACAATTACATTACATGTGGGATTGAATATACTGACACAAGACGAAGGGATATTTTCGTTAAATGAGATAAGGACCGACCAGGAAGGCCTAGAAGAAAGAGAAAAGAGAAGAGCAGAGCTAGAAAACGAGATATTTTTTAAGAGAATAGACGGAAAGGAATTATATTTAGTGACACCGACATTGGCAGAAAGAATCATCAAGAAACTACACGAGGAAAATGGACATATTGGCAGTAGAAAGGTATGGCTTGTATTTAGGGAAAACTACATCAGTCGACAAGATTACCGCATTGCAAAAGAGATCACACAGAAATGCGAAGTATGCCAGAAATACAAGAGCAGGAATTTTAAAAACGAAAATATTGCAAAGAGCATTGTATCCCGGAACAACCTGGACATTATAGCCATCGACATGTTAAGCGATCTAATTGTGACCACGCAAAGGAACAAGCATATTCTGGTGATGGTGGATGTGTTCTCAAAATACGTAAAATTATATAGTTGCCGCACCACAAAAGGGGAAGAAATATTGAGAAAAATAGACAATTTCATCGCTACGGTAGGAACCCCAAGAAAAATTTTACTAGACAATGCAACGTACTTCCGAAATGATCGTTTCAAGGGACAGCTTAGAGAACGGGGAATCGAGACGAACTTTGTAAGCATCAGGCATCCCCAAAGTAATCCTTCTGAGCGATTTATACAAGAGGTAACGAAATTTCTTCGTATTGCAACGGATGGTCAACATCGGCGATGGGACAGAAAATTGGGAGAAATAGAGATGTACCTAAATTCCATGCCAAGTACAGTAACGAAAGAAACACCAGAATACATCATGAAAGGCGTCATGCCGATAAGACCGTGGGAAGATCCAGAACAAAGAGAGTATCGACAGGTTATAGAAACCGTTCAGAGGAGATTAAGAAGAAGCAATGAGAA
This sequence comes from Diabrotica undecimpunctata, assembly GCF_040954645.1. Classification (NCBI taxonomy): domain Eukaryota; kingdom Metazoa; phylum Arthropoda; class Insecta; order Coleoptera; family Chrysomelidae; genus Diabrotica; species Diabrotica undecimpunctata. The sequence continues at coordinate 182,667,764 of NC_092803.1, forward strand.
ATACATCCAGAGACAGGGTCATAATAGGAAACGAAGACCAGTAACTTTCCAAAAGGGTGACAAAGTAATGGTAAGAGCATTAAGAGTGTCAAATCTTCAGACCGGTATTTGCGCAAAATTGATGCCTGTTTTCGAAGGGCCATACATAGTAAACAACGAAGATGGAGTAAACAGCTATGAGTTGAAACATATGGATTCTGAAAAGATCAGAGGTATTTATAATATCCATGATGTATATAAATATCACGAATGAAGATTTAAATTTGTATAAAGTAGATAGTAGGATAGGATAATACGTAGCATAAGTACAGATAGCATACAGGAAGTGCGTTTATTTTGCCTCGAGAAAATTTAGTTGCATAAATTGATAAATTTTATCGATTACAAAGGCGGGGATTTGTTGTACTTTTGAATGTCCATAAGCAATAAAAAACCGATATACAAATTTTATTACTTAAATAAAAATTAAAATTATTGATATTTCATAAAGACACGGGCATATGAATTTTCAAACATCCTGTATAAGACAAAATATGTATTTTAAGTTGTTCGAAGAATTGTTAATTAGGCCTCAGAGACAAGACTTTCAAATATTATCGATAAGAAATTTAAATAAGTCGGTGATTGTGGAATGGTTTTACCCGGAATAAAAGTGTAGATAGAAAGTGTTGAACAATAGACCGGGATTTGCGGTGGTTTTCTCCCCGAAAGATTATATCGGTAAAAGTTTATTAACAAAAGACATTGAATTGAGAAACAGGTATCGTTTGTAGCTATTAGTAAGAAATATTTGTAAAGCAGATAGATTTAGTTAGAATAATTAAAGAAGTTTGTTTTCTGGAATTACCCGAATGACGTTTTATAGAGAGAGTTGGGTGGTAACGATATACATCACAAGAGGTGGATGATTTTTATTGGTCAAATTTTGAATGCAAGGAGGTTGATTTTGGCTATGAGATAGGAGAGAGAAAAAAAGGTAGGTAGTCAGTTTTCGTCGTCCAAGAAGGAAGGAGCTTTGTGATTTGTGTTTGTTTGAAGTCCCGAAGACGTAATTTACCGGGTGTGTTTATTTGCGGTGTAAAAGCTGACCAGTGTGAGGAACGGGGTACAGAGAGATAGAAAACCAAAGGGCCTAAGAATATTAATAGCAGACGAAGCCGGAAACATTTGGAGATACAAGGACAGATAGGAGAAAGGTGTACGTCATCTGGACCACAATAGGAGCAGAAGCAGAGAAAGGATTTTTTTTGTTGTGGCGTGGCCATAGAATTGCAACGGCAGAGAAGGAAAGGTCAGTCAAATTTCATTAGAGCCGGAGTGTGATTTTCATTTATTAATTAAATAAATTGAATAAATAATAGAGACAGTTAATTTTGCGATCACTTAAAAAAAAGGAATTATAAAAAGAGCTTAGTTATAACACATATTAAAAATCAATGTAAAACAACATTTGGGTCCATGATAGAAAACAACTTCTCATATATTTAAAGTTAGTATATTGCAAATATTACAGGATTGATTGTTGTATAAAATTTCATTAAAATAAAGGACATCTCACATATAGTTCAGTTGAAATTCTATGTATTTTATTCAGGTCATATTACCTATCCCGATTAGGACGCCAATTGGAAAATATTTTGAATCCACGATCAAAGGTAAATCGTACAATTTAAATAGCCTGAGATTGTAATTAATTAATGCTGATTTATTGTGATTAATTGGAGATTAGTTCATTTAATAAATATAGACAGGTTTTTTCCTAAGTAAGCAATATAATACAATTTAAATAGCATAACAATATATATATATATATATATATATATATATATATATATATATATATATACATATATATATTAAATATTTTATTTAATAAATTAATTGATGAAGGAAAGATTCCTCAAGAATGGTACAACTCAGAAGTCATTCTACTATTCAAGAAAGCAAACATTGAGAATTACCGACCAATATCCTTGCTATCACATCTGTATAAATTACTAACTAAGATCATAACCAACCGCCTAACACATAAGCTCGATTTCTATGAACCTATCGAGCAGGCTGGATTCAGAAAACATTTTATATGAAAATGCCACCATGAAGATAAAGCTGGACGAAAGCACAAAAACTAATTCCATAAGGCTACAACGGGGAGTAAGACAAGGAGACACCATCTCTCCCAAACTATTTACCCTTGCTCTAGAAGACATTTTTAAGAAACTAGAATGGAACAACAAGGGTTTCAACGTTGACGGATCATACTTAAACCTCTTGAGATTCGCAGATGACATAGTTTTAATATCCGATAATATCCAAGAACTAAATGATCGGTTACAACAATTAAATGCAGTTTCAGGAGCGGTAGTCTTAAAAATGAGCTACAGTAAAACAAAAATACTGAGCTGAGACCAGACAAATGTATCAATACAAAATCATACCATAGAAAATGTTGAACACTATATATATATATATATATATATATATATATATATATATATATATATATATATATATATATATATCTAGGTCATGTAATCAAACTAGGAAAACCAAATCAAGATGCTGAAATTAAAAGAAGAACATAACTAGCATGGGGCGCTTTCGGCAATCTAGCATATATTTTGAAAAACACCTTCATTCCTGTAAACTTAAAGAAAAATGTGTATAGCACATGCATACTACCAGTTTGTACCTACAGCTTGAAGACAGTAGCCCTTACCAAAAAATCTGCTAAAAAATTAGAAACAACGTAAAGAGCAATGGGACGAATCATGCTTGGAATATCACTGAGAGACAAGAAGCATGGGAAAACCTCAAAAAAGATGGGTAGATGACATAAGAGCACTGGCAGGCTAACAGTGGATTAGATTGGCGCAAGATAGAGAAAGATGGAAGCAATTGGAAGAGACCTACATTCAGGAGTGGATGAAAAATGGTTGACAAAGAGATAGTTCAGAGAACATTCGAGGAATATGTGATTTAGATCACCAATATATACGTTGTCACAAATACAGATAAGAGAGTTAAGTATTCCAATTTCATAGGACTGGAATGGAAATTGGACATAGCAGAAAGCTTATGAACACAATTATTAAAATAAAAAAAAACATCGTATCTGGGCCACATACTTCGAAACGATAAATATTTTCTTCTACATATCATCAGCCAAGGAAGAGTAGAAGGAAGAAAGAAAAGATTAGACTAACCTCAGACATCAGGCTAAAAAATCGAAAAATTTCGGACCAAATTATGGGAGTCATTGAAGTTGAAGAAGTAAATTGTAATCAGCCAAATACGAGTACTTTCGGGGGATACCAAGTGTATAATAAAAGTGTTACTGAAAATATCACGAAAACTACGTTGGCTCCAGCTCTCACTTCTAGTGCGATTCAAATAACCACTGCTCAAAATTGCACATAGTTAAACATATTTAGGATGTAATTATGAAAATACAGATATACTGTACCTACTTGTTAGTTTTAGTTCTCTAATAAATTTTGTTAGTTATCTATATAAATAAATTATTTAAAAATGAAAAAATTACTTGTTATTTGAGAGAGGTGGAAAAATCATATGTATAACATGGGAGTAAAGTGCCTTTTTCTCCCTTGAATGATAACTGCCCTCTGATATGCGTCCGTCAGTAAACTTCATTTTCGGAAGGAAAAGTAGCACTTTGCTCCCTTGTTATACAAATAGCCATTTACTGTTACGATAAATATGACTCATATTTAAGCTGTATACATATTTTTCTAACAAGTATTTTTTAGTAGGGTCCCCTCCGATAAAACCTGTCTGGGTTCCATGGCGTTCGAGAACGTTCATCAAGGGTCACCGACCGAATTCTAGGGAACTCCAGAACAACGGTTGATAAATATATATCGAGGAATTTTGCTTGTAAACGGTCAGTCTGAAAAGAATAGTTATCAAGTCAAGTTTGAATTGTAACGCGGAAATAAATTATATAAATTAGAATAGCGTCAGTGTAAAATAAATTATTGTAAGATTATATATAAATTAAATAAAGACTATAATAAACTAAGTGTTAGAACAGTTTATAATAAATAAAGTTAATAAATTAGATTTATAAAAATAGTTCACATAAATCTAATTTATAATCCTGAATATGGTCTGTATAAAAGTGTTATATACATAATTGCCTACTTTTTATGAAAATTATCACAGCGGCGAACTTACCGGCGACATTCGTTAAATAAACATAAAAGTGTTTTAAACAACACTTCATAAAATACAATAACAATTTTTGTTCATATTTCATATAGTTTTTACGGACATCAAGATTTTAATCGTGTAATGGATCAAATAAAAAAGTAATTAATAGGTGCCGGCCATTCCGCCAATCAAACATTTATTTCAATGACATAGTTTTGTTGGAAATGATAGCGAGGCTGCCCTCCAAAAACTTATATTTATCAATTGTCTGCTTAATTTGATTGCTACCTTCAATCCATCTATTATGTCATTTGCGTGGATATATTGCAATGATTTTCTGTACAGTTGGTAGGCTTTTAGAAATTAGTACCTTTAAAGGACGGAGCTAATCATAGGCGCATAGAAGGGGCAACTGTGGACTTAAGTGTAAGATACATTTGTCGTTTTGTGGAATTTGAGGGCCAACCTATTTTAAATTCTTAATTTCATTTATATATAATAAAAAACATATATACTGTTATGCTATGTAAAATTAAAAATAATATTGGTTTGTTTTTAATATATTTCAAAGTACAAAATAAAAGATATTTCGAAGAAATGAAAGTCCTGAATTACCTGTAGTAAACAACATTTAAAGATATGCATAAATTATTTTCTTTGTAAAATATATTCGAGTGACGTGAGTGAGCTTAGTGAAATCGTGAACAATGCGAGCGGATTTTCCAAATAGACTTATACGTCGATATACAGTGAATAAGACAATAGAATAGAAATATTTAAAAAATATAATTCTCCGTTAGTTCTTAAGAATTTGTAGAAACCGATTAGCATGTTAATAGTTTTTAGGAAATTTATAATTGTAGGTAAAATTGTTGTTTGTTATCTAAATCGTAGATGGGGATAAGTGTGACGAACTCTGATTGGAGGAGATTGAAAAAAGTGGGATAGGTATGTAGGAATGAGAGTTTAGCTACATTTTTGAAGGAGAAAAGATAATCAGTTTTTTTTCCAAGGGTTGAAGGCGAACAATCGTTGTTCTCTGGTGGTTCTCCAGAGGTAGTAAGCAGTAGAAGTGAATGTTTGTGTTTTCTCGGAGTAAGTGTATCTGACGGAAGCTGATCCAGTAAAATATTGTAAGTTATATTTTTCTACTTATATTCCAAGAGTCACTGTTCAGGCAGGAACTAGAGATTCAGTTTATCGAAAGGAGAAGAGGCTAGCATCATTTGAACGACACGTGCATTTGAAGGAGATCATTAAAGACGATAGACTCGCAATAATTTGTTGTAAGACTGCTAATTACCTAGGGGACTGCTAAGAATAGATAGTGTAGGCTACAAGGAACAAGGATTTGGACAACTCATCATCAGAGAGATAGTTTTACCATTCGTCAGTTTTTCTTTATTAACAACACATTTTTTTAACAATTGCTTTAGAAAAGATAGGAATATTTTGATCAGGAGATTTAAAACAACAATTTTGATTTGAAATTTTAATTTATATTGTATATACCATTAATTTTTGAAGGTTCACGTACGTAGAACAAAATTTTGATAATCATTATATGATGAGATATTTTTTATTGAAGATATTTGAGTGTGAATTTTATTTCAATATATAATGTTGTATCATATAATTTTTTATTATTCCGGTATTCTTTGGACCTTACCTATCATATGTAAAGCATAGATATTGAAGCACGACTATAACCCTGAGATAAGAAAATTAAATAGTGTGATAGTATCATAATTGCATCACTTAAATAAATTTAATTAATTAAGTAATTAGCTAATTAATTGCTTGGCGCACCTCAGACTTTTAGTATCACATTAATACAGATATAGAGCTCTATAAAAGTAAAATATTTTCTGACAAACTAAAAATCATTATACAGAAAACTTTATATAAAGAACGAACAAAAGTACAAAAATGTTATAGGTACTGAGAAAAAATATATATACAATCAATATTGTCGGGGCATCACCGTAAACTCGTAGGCCGATTCATCAGGCAAGCTAAATTCTGTTTTAGGACATGGATTTGCCAAAATCCGCTTTTCTTTACTTTTTCTCTATTGTAAAATGCTGAAAACCAAAAATATGTGGTTTATGCAAGATGGTACATCACCATATTTTAGAGAGAAGACAGTTAGAACATACTTAAATACAACTTTTCTGAACGTTGGATTGGTCGTGGTAGTCATATTCCTTGAAAATGTGGTGATATATTAATATAATTATTTAATTCATAAAAAATCCAAAAAGAATACTTATTATTCATTAGGTAAATTGTTTACCCATTTTTATTAGAACAAATAGAAACTAGAGCACAGGTATTGAATAACACATATGTGTCTTGTTTCATAATACTTTTGTTACAAATCTAATCTTAAAGACTCAGTATTTTTACAAAAACATAATCGTTGGCCTAATAACCGATATTGTTATAAATATAGTAAACACACAGGCAATTTAGTTCAGTATAATATTAGTTCGTCAGTAAATCATAACAGTCCATTTGTTCGAGATGTAATTTTAGTTACTCGTAAGCTGTAACGAAATCATATAAATAATTAATGTCATCGATAGGTTATTCCGTGTGTATATAAGTATCCAATGAACGAGATCACAGTTTAATACATTATTTAACCTCTTCGACAAACAAGATGTAGTTTCATAATATACCATAAGATTTGGGTATGTATTCAAACGAATATATTCATCCATTATACATTATAGCCACCACGTAGCCCAAAATTTAATCCGCTTGATTTTGGTGTATGGGACGCATTAAAACTACGTATCTATAAGAATCCCATAAACATTCGCAACCAACTATGGGAAGAAATAAATACTGCAGCAGTTTCTTTAGAACCAATGATGCTATTTAATATGAGACGATCTTTTATGGAATACATTGACAAATGAATTAAAGAAAATGGTGGACATATCGAACACTTACTTTCATAAGAAGTTATGTTATTTAGTTTAACTATTTCTTAATTTGGATTGTAAACAAAATGTTTTGATTATGACTTTAATTTAACATAAAACGTAAAATGTTTGATGTAAAATCCTATTATTCTGTTATTTTGTCAAATTCTTTTATTAATTATTCTGCTGATATATTTATTTTATTTAATATTTCGTTAACTATTAACTGAACTTAAAGGTATTTTATATCAAAATTCAGAAGTATTAATGTTTTTGTCTATTTTTTCTTCGTAGCCTGGAGTAATTGCCTTAAATCAGAATTATGCAGCTGATTTGTAAAATGCAATTATCTTGAAAACTGTTGAGTTTTGAAGTTATAGGTATACCTTTTTTTTGTTAAAATTATGTATCTTTAATATTTTTTGTCATAAATACAGGTAACTTAAAGAGCAAAATAGTTAAGTGCAAATTTATACCACGTATGGGGCATATGTGGCGCCATCTATTAGTTACATCAAAGTGTGCATCAAATTATAATTTCTCATATTTAAAAGTACCCAGTTGTAAATTTTTATACATAAATGTTTACAAACATGAAAGTTATGGAGAAAAATAAAATTTTAAATTTCCACTTTAGCACCCTGTATCTTTCTTAATATCAACATTTTATTAAAGCAAGTTGGCTTAAATGGTAATATTTTAAAGTGTAGAATCTACGGTTTCTCTTTGTACAATTACTTAAGGACCACCCTGTATATATTTATCTGGTTAAATCAATAATGTTTTATAGCTTGCAACTTTGACTTTTTATTTAAAACAGTTTAAAAATCTAAATATTTCATATTTCAACTAGTGTAATGATGGTCATCTAAGGTTATACACCAAAGTAATATTCAATGTATTACGGGTTGCGTCTGGCGCCACCAAAAAGAACAGCAGTTTCATGCTGCGCGCGCAATACTTCAAGATGGCGAGAGAGCTTATAAATTGCTGTCATTTTTAAATCTATAAAATTCATCCTGTATAAATGGCGTAAATTGCGAATCTTGTATTTATTGTAAATTGTAAATAGTTAATTGTATAGTTAGTGATAATATTTTGTGTTGTGAATTGAAGAAATAGTGTACAAATTGTGCTTTCAAATAGTGTTTGTGTACAGTGGAAAATATCTCAACAAAGCCGACGCCGAAGTAAAGATCGTAGAAAATTGCAAGAAATACATTTTGTTGATGCTAGTACTGGCTCCTGACCAGCAATAGGTAAGTTAATAGTTGCTGCAAACCCCGCAAATTGTGCTGCCAGATAAATAATCCCTCGGATAATCTTTGTGTTATTGATAGTTGTCAAAACGCCATTATTTTGTTTAGTACCGGGAATAATGAAATGTCAAGTCACAAATAAACGTCACAATTTTCGTATTTTGCCTTGAGGTGGGTTTCAAATCAAAATTTAACAATTATTTTTTATTTCAATATTAAAAACTTTGAAATATTTAGGATTATATACATATAAAAAGTGTAGTGAATTTGACAGATGGCGATATTGTTTTTCCACTAGCAGAGTCTAAGCTACTTGATTATTTATAATATTATTGATTATTGAGTACAAAATATATTCTAAAATGTTGATTTCTTAGTTTTCAGTCAATATTTATGTTTTTAAATAAACTACTAGGTCTACACATAAAATTGTTTGTGTAGAATACACAATGAGTTGTTGACAAGTAATTGTTTATTTTAAATATCAAATTATCTTATATATGAGACAGTTCGATTGCTTTGCATACACAGTTTATGTTCTTGAGACATACCTAGGGCACTCTTGAATATGATTAACTTTTTATTTACAATCTGCCTGGCCAATAAAAATGGACAGCTGTAAAAAGGACCTAGTCCATTCTGTTATTAAATACAAGCTATTAAAATCATTTTTATTTTAATATTTCAATAATCTTTTGAACTGATAAGGTACCTCTATATAAGTTAGTTTGTTTTACATTTTGAGGTTAGAATCTTTTTTGTTATTTTAGAATGAAAAAGAATGACACCAAAGACAAATCAGGCTAAAATTTAATATTGATAGAGTGAAAAGTGATGTCTGTATCAAACTTTTATATATATACATGATGGATTTCGCAATACAGATGCAGTGTGAATACAATCAAAATGCAAGAATGGAATAAAATACTATTTATTTAAACTAGATAAACATGTATTTCTAAATAAAAATAAAGATAATACATAATATTACTACTATGCTATTATCTAGGCTTATAGCAAAAGCCTAACAGATGTTTATTTGAATTAAAAATAATTTTATTTGTATAATTATACTATTCATTAAAAAAGTTTTGGTTAGCATTTAGTCCCACATATAAAATCATGTAAAACTCGATATGTATTTTTGTATATTTTCAAATGTTATTGATGTTTTGTTTTTGTTGTAGTGACACCAATGAAGTGGCTGGGGGGTGGAGAAGGAGATGGCATAATAAAAGTTGAAATGGATCGTGGGCCTCATCGTACTCAGGATGATGCTGCAGTTGGCTATATTTTTCAAAGGCCACCTGACCCAGAATTCCCTTCCTATGGTCCAAAGCAGCAGAGATGGGCTGGAGATGAAGGCATTATTGATGTAAGTAAATGTATTATGGTTTCAAATAAATATCTGGATTTGCTCGTTTAATTTTATTATTAGTATTATTGAGTTGTGCAAAAATAATATCGATTGTTAAGATTTTTTGTACCCCTGTTCAAATTTAAAAAGCAGTCTTGATATCATTATCTTAAGTCTAATTTTGAAAAAAAAAACAAGCAGGACAAGGGCAGTCAATAATAAAGAAATGATAAATATTCGCATAAAACATTTTATTGTCTTTTGTTTGAGCTTACCAAAACAATAACCAAAATAGGGCTCCTAAGGGAATCGAGGGAAGCATACATATGCTCAGTTTATGGAAATACTATAACAAAACAAATCTTACAGAAGAATGGGGTGTAGGTATAATCACAACAGAATTTTCAGAAATATATCACAATGCAGCATACAATAGGAAACAAGAAAACTTCAAAAGCTTTATTGTAAGAGAAATATTAATTATTAAGAAACTATTTATATAAACAAACAAGATATATCTTCAGCATTCACTGATATTGCACCTGTGCAAAAGCCATCTGGTAAAAAACTGACAAAACAAAACAAGGTTTTGTTCCTTTGTCCTTACAAAAATATTGTAAACAAAATAATTGAAAAGTTTCTGAATACAATAGTACATATGTGTTATTTTGTGTTTTCCTTAAAATCAATCAGTAGACAAACCAATAAAGGTGTACAATCATTGAAAAATTATGAAAATCACCTATTTGGCCTATTAGTTGAAAACTCTTAAGACAGTTAATACAAGAACCATTTCATCTCATGAGTCGTGATAATGTGAGAAAACTTTGTGCCATATTGAAAAATGTTCTACAGATACCAGAATCTAGTAGTTTTTACAAAATTCTAATTGTTTATCTGGATTATACAATTTTTATTTTGACAATTTTCAAATTACTATTCTGGGTGATGGGTAATGACTTAAACATTCATTTTGATCTTATTTTCTTTGTAAGACCTCCAGTAATGTTCTAGTTTAAAAAAAAATTATTCCTATTTATCAGTATTTGTTTAAGAAACACTTGTTTGATTTATAACCAATCAAAACGTCCAAATCTAGCCATTGGTGGCCTCCATAACAATTTGCCGCCATTATTCTTGAACTTGTGTTGCATGTAATAATTGCTCTGCTGATAAGCCAGTTCATTGATGAATGTTTCATTTAATTTTATCATCGTTAATGATACATTTCCAACTGAACAATTTTGTCATAGTTATGACAGTTACCATTCAATATTAAAGGAACCATTACTGGTTCCTTTAATATTGAATGAGCTGCAAAAAAGAGCTCCTAGAAATAGAATACTTGAAAAAGAGATTTTATAGTATGTATTACGTTCACCAAAATTTAAGAAATATACAGTAGATGAAGTAGTAAAACAGCCATTACCACCTTATCATTGCAAATTTAGTCCTATTGAACTAATTTGCGCTCAAATCAAGGGATATATCGCCCGAAACATTACCACATTTAAACTTAAAGACATTCGTCAACTACTAAATGACTCAATATCAAAAAATTTCATTTGTGTAAACTGGATATGATAATAGAAGAAACAAGGTGTGTAATAAATGGTACAAGAGGACCACATCAGTGTTCTAGTTAAGCTTTTTAATGACGTGTATACTACTGGTGACATATTTGCTGAATGGCTTAGATCTGTTCTTATAGCAATTCTGAAGAAACAGCTGGGAAAAAGATTCGAAAAATACAGATTAATTAGTCTGATGAGCTATGCATTAAAAATTTATCTTCGCATTATTCATGGAAGAATAAGTCATTGCGAAAGAGACATAGATGAAACCCAGTTTATATTTAGGAATGCTCTGGGTACCCGTGAGGCACTTTTTGATTTAAATGTACTTATCCTAAAATGCCGTGACCAATGTAAAGATATTTATGTGGCTTTACGACGATTTTCGGTTACAAAAAGCCTTTCGATAGGGTACATCATGGAACACTTTTGATTATATTAAAAACCGAAGACATTGGTGATAGAGACCTATGTATCATATAAAACTTGTATTGAAAGCAGAAAGCAGTCAATGGGAGATTGACTGACGAATGTTACATTCAAAGAGGCGTCAGATAGTGCTGCACTTTATCCCCTCTGGTATTTAATATCTTTTTTATGAGGGATGTGATCCAAATGTTCGAATCATAACTCGGTTCTAGAAGTTGGCAGAACCGTCTTCCAGCCTCGGTTATGCAGTATTCCGCGAGCGTGGCCACGATGATATTCGAGACATCATGCAACAGTTGTTAGGACATCATCGCCGTCAATGCCAGATACCTACCTCCTAAAAAAACACCCTCCTCAACCGTGAATTACCGGCTGGACCGCCCTGACCGCAACGTCGGCACTGCATTCACCCTGTCTCTCATTCACGCACAATTCTCGCACTTTCTCATTACGACTGAATGCTTCTATTCCTCGGTTCCTCCCTGTTTATGTTCAATCCCACCCTTTCTCATTCTACCTTATCATTCCTAGCTCTCTCTCAAGCAGGCTCCTCTCTTCTATCCATCTATCGCATACCAATAGAATGTGTGACACAGTGTCCGATATTTCACAGTGCCACCCTTCTCATCTCGTCCCATTACTCTTGCCACACGATTATGAACCTCTCCCTTTCTTCTTTTTTTAAACGTTCTGTTGCTGTCTTAATTTCTTTTCTCGTATATTCTTCCTCTTTCCTTCACTAGCACGTGCATCGGAATACACCCGATGAAAACTCACAGCGTCTCGGCAAAGACTGTTCTGTATGCATATGCCACCCTCAATAGACTCTTTATATATGCTTGGGTGAGCTGCTTTCTGTGGGCCTTTATTGAAACTGCAGTACCCCAGTCAGGCGCAGCATAGAGGACGATCGATTGCACAACAGAATGAAGGGCCCTTCTCCTCTCAGTTTTGGGCTCTGCGATGTTGGGCATGATCCCCCCAACGCAGCGGATCTCACCGCAGCTCTTTAAATTACTACCTTTTCGTGCTCCCCCACCTTCCGTTTTGACTCGAGAGTTACAACTAGATACCTCTATAGTTATAGGGAAGACTTCGTTCTTCTTGACTATCTTCTCGGGTAATGGCTAGAGGATCGCCACTTCGCCGGGTGCCTCGAGTTGCACGACTAGCTTTTGCTCGACAATACGCGCATTGGGGAATTAAAGATTGTAGCAAAGTGTTATTCTCAGATGAATCCCGTTTCTGCCTAACTGGATCCGATGGACGTGTAAGAGTTTGGAGGAGAACCGGTGAACGATTTTCACAAGGTTGCATTGCTCCAAGAATGAAATTTGGTGGAGGCTCGGTTATGGCTTGGGGAGGTATATCTTCCTACTTCCACACAGAATTACCCTTCATCAAAAATGGGTCCCTAATTGCACGAAGGTACATTACGGAGATTCCGGAAGAACATGTTATGCCCAACATTTCCGGGCTTGGAGAAAACGCCGTTTTTATGCAGGACAACGTGCGACCGCACGTTGCCAGGATCAGTATGTAATACTTGGACGAAGTTGGAATTACGAGGGTACCCTTGCCAGCTAGGTCTCCGGACCTGAATCCCATCGAACATCTCTGGGACGATTTAAAAAACGTATTCAAACCCATACACCTCCTCTTAACAACGCACAGGAGCTTAAGGATCTGTTAGTGAGAGAGTGGAATAACATACCACAACATGTAATCTGGAGAAAAATTGAGAGTATGCCCCGTCGTCTGCAAGAGGTTATTAGAGCAAGGGAAGGCAATACACGATATTGGTCATTGAAATTTCACTGATTTTTTACCAAGTTCTGTATTTTCCATTTTTTTTTCGTATGTCTGTTTTATCAACAATTTGATTTGTTTTCTGTTTTTTTTTTTCATTAAAAACAATAAAAAACCATTTTTTTTTCTTTCAAAACAAACATTGATGACAAATAAAAAATACATTAGCAAAAAAAAGGTTATTACTGCAACAGAGGCAAAAATATTTAAGAAACTTTATAAATTCTTGAAAATTCTTCTACAACAATTTATTTGTAATTTTTTTTATTTTTAACAGTATTTTATAGAAACAGTTGTAGTCTTATGCTATAAAAATCTATATGAAGTATTTTTATTGATTACTTCGCATCAAAAGATTTTTATACCTAAAAGAATATTAAAAAAGAAGATCTTACACTAAATAGGAACGAGATAATGCTAATTTCTCAAGTTTGTCCCATTTTGAAGATAACTTCTCGGTGTTTTCCTGGTTGAGAGTAAGTTTCACCCACCGCAACTCTATCGTGAGCTTCGACAGCGTACCCTTACTTTGACAAACTCCGAAATTGTTAATTATGCTCAAACTTAATTCAAATTTGTAGGATGTAAAGATCGATACTCTACAAAGAAACTCCCAAAATTTCAGCTCTTAACGTTTATAAGTACTTAATTGCTCTTTATTTAAAACAACGTCGTATGAAGTTAATTGTTTAAAATCCAAAAAATGTTATTTATGAAATAATACACTCGCGATCATAAAATCAGGGTCACCTTGAAAATCACCGATATTGCATTTTTAACGAGCTTTATCGTAAATAATAATAACACAAATACAAACTAATGCATGTTTCTGAGAATTGTTGCGGTTTCCTTTGTAACAAAGAATTCCAATAGTGCCGATTTCGCGGTAAAGTGAACACTTCCCAAAATGAACGCCACCTGTAACTCCGCTTGTTTTAAATGTCTCGTTTGTACTTTCTGTTCAAATGCAACGGACAAACGTTTATTATTGCCACCATTAGTGTTTATTGGTGCCATTATTAGTGTTTATTTTTTGACAAAAATGCCTTTGACTGTTGTTGAAACGGCACAAATTGTTGCACTTGTGGAAGACGGTCACACTCAACGGCAAGTCGCAAGAACTTGTTGGCCTTGAAGCCTTTCTACGGTTCAACGAGTGCTTCAACGCTTTCAGGAGGCAAGTTTGCTAACCAAGCGACCTGGCTCTGGACGAAAAAGAACAACCAAGGCACTAGATGACCGTTTCCTTGTGTTTCAGGCTTTAAGAAACCGGACCTCAACTGCGGTTACGCATCAAAATCGTCTAGAGGAAGTACGAAATCGCAATTTTAGTATTGCAACAGTCAGAAGAAGACTTCGTTCCTCTTGACTATCTTCTCGGGTAATGGCTAGAGGACCGCCACTTCGCCGGGTGCCTCGAGTTGCACGACTAGCTTTTGCTCGACAATACGCGCATTGGAGAATTAACGATCGTAGCAAAGTGTTATTCTCAGATGAATCCTGTTTCTGCCTAATTGGATCCGATGGACGTGTAAGAGTTTGGAGGAGAACCGGTGAACGATTTTTACAAGCTTGCATTGCTCCAAGAATGCCATTTGGTGGAGGCTCGGTCATGGCTTGGGGAGGTATATCTTCCGACTTCATCGAAAATGGGTCCCTAACTGCACGAAGGTACATTACGGAGATTCCGGAAGAACATGTTATGCCCAACATGGCAGGGCTTGGAGAAAACGCCGTTTTTATACAGGACAACGTGCGACCGCACGTTGCCAGGATCAGTATGTAATACTTGGACAAAGTTGAAATTACGAGGGTACCCTGGCCAGCTAGGTCACCGGACCTGAATCCTATCGAACATCTCTGGGACGATTTGAAAAAACGTATTCAAACCCATACACCTCCTCCTAACAACGCACAGGAGCTTAAGGATCTGTTAGTGAGAGATTGGAATAACATACCACAACATGTAATCCGGAGAAAAATTGAGAGTATGCCCCGTCATCTGCAAGAGGTTATTAGAGCAAGGGGAGGTAATACACGATATTGGTCATTGAAATTTCACTGATTTTTTACCACGTTCTGTATTTTCCATTTTCTTTTTCGTATGTCTGTTTTATCAACAATTTGATTTGTTTTTTGTTTTTTTTTTTTCAATAGAAACAATAAAAAACCATTTTTTTTTCTTTCAAAACAAACATTGATGACAAATAAAAAATACATTAGCCAAAAAAAAGGTTATTACTGCACCAGAGGCAAAAATATTTAAGAAACTTGAAATTTTCAAGATGACCCGGATTTTATGATCGCGAGTGTAGTTGTTGATACTTACCTTTAAAAAAATCTTAGCTTTCTTGAGATCAAAATTAATGTTTTATTCGTTGCCTATCCTTCAGGATGGCCATTTGAAAAATGCCTTTTTTTATAGAGATTATCGACAAAAATCAAGATTCGTTTTATACGTAAAGAGTTCAGCTTTCGTATGCAGTTTTTGTATTTTGAAGTAAATAAACTCAGATTTTATACAGGTGTTAAATAAATAAACGTGGCGCGATTTTTGCCTTTTTTTTTAAAGTAACGAAAGACTCTTCAGTGGGAAATTGGGAAATTTTTGATGGTAGAAGGTCAATTCATCGCTCAAGAAAAAGATGGAAGGATGCAGTAACAACTGATCTATGCAAAATGGAAGTACAACATTTGGAGATATTTGCCCAAGACCGGCAACAATGGAAGAAAATAGTAAACGCGGTTAAGACTAACCTATACTACGTTTCAAACGTTAGAATCAGTGTGGTTGTGTATTGCAAGCGGATTTGCCATACTTCGCCCATTTTGTGAATTATTATAAATAAATCCTCTTTTTGTATTCCACAGTATAATTGTCAGTAGAGAAGTCTATTGATATGGACAACCAGCATACATGTGCTTTGTAGATTTAAAAAGTGCTTTTGACAGGGTGAAGCGAAATGACATCTTAAATTTATTACAAGCTGAACAAATAGACCATCAGATAATAAGGACAATTAATGAAATTAACAAGAACAACAAGACCAGAGTTATAATGCCAACAGGGGAAACAGAATGCATAGAACTAAAAGGAGGAATCCGCCAAGGAGACTCGCTCAGCCCATTGTTATTCAATATGGTGATGAATCAAATAATTCACGAAGTAAGAAAACGACACGGATACCACATGGGAGCGCATAAAATCACGATACTATGCTATGCCGATGATTCAGTACTAATTGCTGATAACGAAGATAACCTACAAAGGCAGTTCCACACCTTCAATATCACAGCAAACAAACTTAATATGAGAATATCAGTAGAAAAAACTAAATGTCTAGTGATCAGTAAAGAGCCGCGTAGATGCAAACTAGAAATAGACGGCAAAATTGTAGAACAAGTAATGAAATTCAATTACCTAGGAGTAGTGACAGGATATAAGAACAGAGACCACAAGGCAAGCATCAAAAGCGGCAAGAGTAAGTGGTTGCCTCCGAGAAACCATATGGAGAAACAAATATCTGACCATGGAAAGCAAAATGAAAGTATACAAGACAACAGTAAGACCAATCCTAACATATGCAGCGGAGACAAGGACCGATACAAGAAAGACGAAACAACAAATCAACAATATCGAAATGAAAGTATTAAGATCAATAGCGGGCATATCATTAAGAGACAGACAAACCATCAGAAGTATACGCGAACAATGCAAAATGCAAAATATTAACAGGTGGATAAAAACAAGAAAAAAAAAACTGGAACGAACATGTAAACCGAATGGGACCAGATAGATTAGCGAACATCTGTAAAAACAACAAGCCGTATAGCAGAAGACCCGTTGGAAGGCCGCCAAAAAGGCGGAAAGATAATGTACAGTTAACAACGACTGAAACAGAATAAGAAGCAGACAAACAGGAGTAATCCTAGTCGCTCGAAGAAGAAGAAGTATAATTGTTACCTACAATTAGAACTCTAATCTACAACTAAAAGTAAAGAAGCCATGCAATTTTGTTGCAAAATAAAATTTTACGCTTTCAAAATTAAGTTCTGTTTGCTCTTAGGGTGGCTGTTCCTAGGAACTTGTTTATAACTTGCGACCAACAGGCTTATAATATTCTTATATTGATGACGGTTTTGGGCTAATTGTAGCATTTGGTTTGCAGTTAAACATATCAACTGTCGCAAATTTCTCAACAAGGAGAACTTAACTCATCTTGGTCCTCTGATTATCGAAGATAGTCTCATTACATTGGTATTTTTATTACATTGGAGAAGGTATTTTCATTATTATGGCCTTGTCTTCTCCAATATCTCAACTGTATAGAGAGGAAAACAACATTAATTGTATAAAAAACAAAATTCTTCACAGACATTTTCAAGTCAAATTCGCTATTTTAGCTATCATCGTAAAACTGATGGTATTTTCACACTTTCTACCTACATATTAACCAATTTTAATAAAATTATGTCTTTTGCAAAATACTATTCCAAATATTGAATAGTTGTATAACGGTACACTGTTATCGGGGTTTATTTGTTGTGTTTCGGAAATATTTGTTCTTGGCGTTTCGTCTGAATATGGGCGGTCATAAAAGTTGATATTTTAACGGTCGTAAACTTCTGTTACTCACACATATCATCACCGTTACTATCAGTAGGTACCAGTGTTGTTCATCGCCTTTTATAATCTTTGGCGCAGGTGCAGACAAAACGGCAGGAAGAAACATTTCCAGACTATTGCTTATACTCGAAAACCTAAGGAACCGTTGCAAAACACTGGCCGCGAATACTCAAATTTCTTTAATAGCGTAATCCCTTGAAAAAGTAATCGAAGAAATAAATTAAGTAATCATATTTTCTTTTAGAATCAACATGATCAAAAATGGAAATATCCAACCGTGGTGAACAACAAGGTGGCCACTCCTCCGAACAGTATCTCGTACATGGGCAGTGCCGGTGCTGCCGCCGCGGCCGCGATGGCCCCTCTCTACGATATGGGAGCTCCGAACATCAACAAAACTCTTCAACCGCACGAACAGCAGTACATCTACATGTCCAATCAGATGCCACCTCCTCCAACGGCGGGTATGCCACTGCACCATGCGCCTTATATGCCTCCTCAGAGTTTAACGCAGCAGCTGCATCAGCAGCAACAACAACAGATGAGGCATCAGCAAGCACAGGTTAGTCTTATCCTAAATACTTATATAATAGCGAATATAATCCTGATCTTAAATAACTTAGCCAACGTGAAAATTTAGGTCGATTTACTGGCAATCTTGTTTCTTTCCATCGCTTCTTTAATGACTCCAGGCTTTCCACCGTCGGTGATTGACCCGGCATTATGCTCACTCTCCATTTAATCAGCTCCTCGTATACTTTCCAGTCATTCCCATCGCCGCATCTGCCCCCCGACGTCCCGGACGTGTTAGTGGTCCCCGTTCCGGTTATCGAGAGTTATCGAGATACTGATGTTCAGTTCCGGTGTAGTCTGGCAAAACCTTCCAGCTTCTTGCTTTCGTCGCTATTCCTTGTGTCGCCATGGTCACGTCGATGTATGTACCTGTACCTCTTCTAACAAACGTAGGCTCCAGACCTGTGTTCACAAAGATAGAGGATAAAGTTAAAGGATACCTAGAAATAAATAAATAGGCATTAGAGAATTAATCGAAATGTCAGTAATAACATTTTTGTTTACTAAGAGTATGATCTAAGGTCATTCAGTTAACCTATTTATAACCCCCTTGTAAATTGTTTGAAATTAAACTTAAATTTAATAATATACTAATAGAAAATTATCTATGTAAATACAGCCTTGCCTACCTCATTTGGTGGAGGTTCTTTATGTGGAATGATTTCATTTTTAAAGTCTTGGTATTGCTTGCCCTCTAACTGTAACTTCTTTTTAATTTCCACTTCTTTTCCCGACCCTTTCTTACTTCGTTTTGTTTTATTTCCAACATTAACACTGCTACATACACTGTTGTCTATTGTAAACAATTAAATACACAATTCTAACCTCAAACAAGACAATCTCGCGTGTCACACAGCACTACTGCAGTTTGTTTGGTCTATTCTATTGTCTCTTAGAGGGCTGGTACTTAGCCCGGTTTTTACTTATGTGATAAGTTGTTCTGACTGACCCTGTATAATCGAAAATAATTTTAAATTTGTCTTATAGACGTCTTTGATATAAATCAATTCGTTATAAACATTTTATATATACTCCATAAATTAGCCGTAATAAAAAAGCCAGAGGTTTTACGCACCCTGTATAAATATGTATATCGTTAATAATCTTATTATCTTGCAAATATCCGACGGAAAGACTGTATACATTAATTTGTACTGTAATTTTATTTATTGTGTAAAAATTCCAACTTATTTGGTTGACTACTCGGTATCTAGTTCACTTCCTTTTGTATGTTCCAAAGATGCACTCAACTTGCTAAACGTCACGACAATTCACGATAGCGCCGCTTCAGTAGTCGTTTTAAATTTTGCACCCCTTTTTTCCGCAAACATCTCCATTTTCCGTGAACTTGACAAAGTCTCATGAAATTTAAAATTGAGTTTTCGAAAAATGTAAAATTAATTTATCAGACAGCATCTTTCGACGAGTCTGGCATTTTGTCTTTATCCGGTTTCTCTTGTTTTTCGTCTATTCGTGTTTCTTACAGTTTCGGGTTGTTTGAATATGCTTAATGACTGTTTTTGTTAGATGCAATAAATTTGTGTAAATAATGATAAAACCATTTAAAATAAACACAATTTCATTGTCTAAGTTTATTGATGTGTTCTTATACAGAGTATGTTCATAAAAAATATAAAGAAATCATAAAAAGTTACAGAAAACTATAGAATTGGTTGAAAATATTAAATCTTTAAGTCTATTTAAACGCGAATCAGCTCTTCTCATAAATCCAGTAAGTATTTTACGTAATATTTGTAAGCACCAATCTTCTTCGACATATTCTACCCAACACACCTTTTGGATTTTTATTGGTTCCTATTTAAACAATTATCCTTTAGTTTAGTTTTTTTGTTGTTGCGAAAGTAGTGTGTTTTACTGCAGATAATTGGTTTATTGTACATGTTCCATTAATTCTTATATAAGGTCTGGGTACTTCTAAAGATCTGCTATATATATAAGCTCTCCGCCAATACTCGATAGAGCTTTTATTTAGCCCTGCTAAACCAGATCTCTGGATCATTGATTAGGAAATATTTTTCTTCCCTTAAGGTGCACACTGCAAAGAAAGCTATGTAATTTGATACTGAGAGTGTGGAGAGAGGAGAAAATGCCAAAGAGATGGAGTAATGCCGTAATTTGCCCAATACATGAGAAAGGTGACAGAACCCTTTGTGAAAATTATAGAGGGATAGCGCTCCTGGATGTTGTATACAAAATATTAGCAAAGATCATACGTAATAGATTGAAAAAATACGAGAAAGGCATAGTACGTGAATACCAAGGAGGGTTTAGAGCATGAAGATCGACACTGGATCAAATATTTACCTTAATATTGATACAAAATAACAGTTACGAACAAAACCTAGGACTCTACATGTTCTTCATTGATTTTAAACAGGCGTATGACTCTATCGATCAGGAAAAGTTGTATAAAGCTCTACAAAATTTAGGAGTATCAAAAAAGTTGACGCAATTATTGAAAATGTTGCTAACAAGTACAAACGATAGACTGGCCATAGAAGCAAGTATGTCAAATCTGTTTTCGGTTACAAGAGGATTAAGACAAGGGGATCCACTTTCTACTGATCTGTTTAACTTTGTCTTGGAGACAATAATGAGAGAAAGTAAGATCCCAACTACGGGTACCATTTTCCACTATTAAACAGCAATGTATAGCGTACGAGGATGATGTAGTCCTCTTAACAATAACAAAAAAAGAACTTGGAACACATGTTTAAGATCTTTGAAGATGAAGCAAGAAAATTTGGGTTGTATATAAACGAAACGAAAACACGATGAAGCGATTACAAAATTGAAAATGTCAACCATTTCGAGTATTTAGGTGTAACAATAACGATTAAAGGGGAAGAAGAAAAAGAAATAGAAAAGGAAGTAGAGCAATAGACTCATTAAACAATATTCTATATTGTTTAATCAATAGCAAAAAATGTATGTAGGGCAGCACAAATTCGAATATATGAAAAAGTTATTCGGCCAGTGGCAGTGTATGCCTGTGAAACCTGGCCTATGAATAAGAATGATGAAATAAAAATCGAGATCTGGAAACGGAAGGTGTTGCGGAAGATTTTTAGTGGTATTAGGACGGCGGATTTAAACTGGAAAAGAAGAACAAATAAAGAGGTAATGGAGATGTATGAAAAACCCCTAATTGTACAAAAAATCAAAGCACAGAGAGTCAGGTGGTTAGGTCACATCACTCGGATGCCAGAGAAACGTGTAGAAAAGATGCTTTTGGAGGAGGCGGGAGTAAAATGAAGAGAGGAAGACCACGGAAAAAGTGGTTAGAAGCAATTAAAGGTGATTTAAATGGTATATGAGTGCAGAATTGGAGAGAAAGAGCAAACTACCGGAAGAAGTGGAAAAAAATTAACGAAAAAAATAGAAGCCAAGGGCCTCCATGGCCTGTAGCGCTTATAAATAAGGTCCATTTACTGGATAGTATTACACCTCGGAATTGGGGAGCAAACTAGTCACAGCCCAAATCTCACCGTCGATTGTCAGTTGTGGTGAGATATGTCAGAAATCACACTGTCGTGTGATTTCTTGGTGGAGTATGATGTAGGTGTGAATGTAATTTTTTTTTGGGTGCCGTCGGTTACAAACGGCATTCAGAATATACCAGCCAATTGTATTCCAGCATTCTGGAACCTTTACTAGCTTGCACATGTCTAGTGGATGGATACCGTATTTTTTGGGGTCACTTGGTAGTCACCAAAGAGGTTTGTTGCGATCATATGTCTCGTAGTTATACAAGATATAATTAATTTCAGATTCTCTGCTGCAGAGTTTATTACCTAAGTCTCCATGAAACAGCCCCATTGAATTCTCTGCTAATTCCGATATATTCATTCGACCATGTGCTTCACCGAGGAGTATACTTTCTCAGTGAGAATTATATTGTGTTCGAGTCCAGTTTTTTTCCGGTCAGTGGCTTGACTAGCTGTGAAATTGTGCATGTGTTGATCCGAAGTTCGAAAGCCCCCATGTTAATTTCCTTTGCACAATGCAATATTGCATAAATCTCTGCTTGGTAAATCTACATGTCCTTTATGTCATGCTATCTGTTAATCCGCGGGTGTTTATTTGTTTATATCTTATTCGCCCTATGGATATATAGGCAATACCTGTCGTATTGCCTATATATCCATATATAGGCAATACCTGTCGTATTGCCTATATATCCATAGGGCGTTCCCTATTAGCGTGTCGGAATGAGAACTTCCTTATTCAGTCTGTCGTGCGTGACGAACTGGCGAGCTCCCCCGCGCAGATTTGGACCGGCACGGTTTAGAGTGTCTTAAACCTTGATAAAAATTTTGTGGAACCGTTTTGTAGCTTCTATTCAAGCAGTAAAATTGCTTTTGATGCGAAACATCTGTTAGCGCGCGGTGGACTCATGTCGTGTGCGTGCATATGTTATTAACATTTATAAATTACTGCAAAAATAAAGATTTTGAAACTCGCAAATTAAAAAACTTTTTAAGATCTACAACTTTTATTTGAATCATGTTTCTCTAAAATGTATAAGAAATGTTTTATAGACAAGAAATGATTTTTTTACTGTTGTCGACGAAAAGATATTTTAACTGTTTAAGCTATTTTTTTAATTTTTCGTAATCCCTTTTTCCCATTACTCGTTCCGCCGTTGGCTCTAATCAAAAACGCGGACTGTTTAATATCAAAATGAGATCCAGTTAACCGTGAACAACAAAATATCGTGAAGCAGCGGTGACGTTTAATCAATAATTCGTGAAAGGGACGCGAAAGGGGCGAAACCCCGATACTCGATTGTCAGTTGTTCTCTTCTGATTGCTCTAAATGAACTGCCGAAAATTCAACTCGTGTTTTTCCTCAGTTTCTGTGTTCCATGCTCTCTCGTCGTGTTCCTCTGGCCTTCTGACCAGTGCTGGAGGTATCTCTGGGGTTTACGCAGTTTGAATTATTATTCAAAACACAATGTAAGGTACACATTTTTAAGCTATACCATATTTTCTTTATTCAACTAATATAAAAGAAATCTCCATTAATATTAAGAGAGAGTTCCATTTTTTAGCCAATATATAAACACTTGCTGATATACATACATGTTCATCGTACGAAATGTAAGGCAGATATTCTAAAATTTCCTAAATATATCGTAAACCGTGTGAACCACATTGTAGAAAAATGATATCGCTTGTTAGAGCTGCGGGACGTGTTGTTACGATAATAGCCAAGATGTACGGTAACCATTACTTTTCCTGTCAAAGGTTGAAACCTACGTTTTTGTAGATTGCTGCGACTTCTTCTATTATAATATACTCTAAAGTTTGAATTCTAATTCCTATTTAAAATACTACGATAAAATGATCGTGATACATCGAGTATCTGTAATGTTAAGACTGAACACAAATTCTTGTGTACCTGACTAAGCATTCGTGGGATGTAGTGAGTAGTAGCTGCAAGGGGATCCTGGTGCAAATCTGATCGGGGTGACAATTTTAAAATTTAACTAGTTAGTAAAGTGGCGAATTGATAGAGATTCCGATGCTAACAATGCTCAAAAATGAACATGTTTACTAGTCCCATGCTTTTTACGCCATATACCTCTCTTAGCCCCTACCTTTCCTTCTGGTATTATTTGCTGAAATGTGCATCGTTCTCCCTGTAATATGTGCCGCCGTCTGACTTTTTATATAGCTATTCAAAAGGTTCTTTATCTTGGAGGCAAGCTCTGAGTAATACTTCTCATTTCTCACCATCCCTCTATGATATTAAAAGTATTCGGTGCATGCACCACATTTCAAACGCTTTAAATTTTATTAGGGTATCTAACCTTCAACTTCCTTGCTTCTATGGACATTAGCGTTCAACAGAACAGGCCAAAAGTTTCACGTAAACATTTTATGTGTCAAGATTAAATCTAATCTGTGATGAATCCGAAACAAAAAAGCTTCTCTGACTTGTTTTTCTATGCTATTTATTTGTCTCTCTATTATCTTACGAAACACTTATACTTATCTTGTGATAAAGTATATGAAAATGTCAACATACTCTCTTCGTCAACAAGTCTTTTCATGCTTTCTGCGTCTTTGTCACAGCTTTGTCCTACAGCACTGGTTTAGATTGTACTGCAGAAATCATGCGCTCATTTTAATGGAAAATCAGTGACAACAAGTTCACTAAACAATAATAATAAGGTTGAAACAGAAACTGAATCGCTCGAATGTGAACGTGCTCATTACTTTCTTTTCCCTGGAAACGAGTTTAAACCTGATGAAACATGTTCGTGTTGACGGAGTATTTGGGTCTCTACGGTCCCAAAACGAACGGAGTTGTATGCGCATAGAAACTTGCCTTATTGTTTTAATTGATTCAGGTTTGTTTTGTTAATAAACTGCATTTGAACAATTTTTGACTTTTAAATTACAATTAAGAGTGGCTATGAGCACTTTAGCTCGGTTGTATGTTAACTTCCAGACGATATCAAATTTTTTCCAATATAACATAATTAATTACTAAATTTACTTGTCAATTGGGACTCAGTTCAGTGAATAGAGGATACTTATTTCTTTATATTTGAGTAATTATTTTTATCTATAATATTGGTTTTGGTATTGATATTTCTTTTCAAACCCAAAGCTTTACTTACAAGAGTGTATCGTTTAGATTCTAAACTATTTAGAAGGCATTGAAGATAATCTTTACCTGCCAGTGTAGTCGGCATGCCTAATGTTACCCTTATATAGCCATACTAGCATTTGGAACTGCTTCTGTGAACTCTCTCTTCATATAAATTAAATAAAAAGAAGAAGAAAGTTGATATAGTTGAAAAATTACTAAACACAAACTTCGTCATTGCACTAATAGATCAATCAAGCTAATAAAACAGTTGACAGTAAAACTTTGGTTTGAAAGTGGAAATGTGTAGTATAAGATATTACAAAAAGACTCTCATCTAGGGATTCATAAATTTTTTAATTTAACTATTTTTAAATAAACAATCAAAACGTCAAACTCATTATTTTGCTCATAACTTGTCTATTTAGAGATTTGATGTCAACAGACAGCTTTTTCAGAAAAAAAGATACATAAAATGCACAACAAAATTGCTGTTTTTGAATATTGTTTATAACTTTTTTATTATTTATTAAAATTGGTTAAATGTACCTGAACTTGGGGGCTTATCGTGTTTGAATTATGTGCAATAGATGAGCCAGATCGGTTGAATAGCTTTTGCAAAATTTAATTTGTTTATAACTTTTTTTGAAAAATGAGCCAATTTCTAAGGCTGGAGCAGATAATTTGGCTGAATGGATCTCAATCACATACTTAGGCTCCCTGATCACCAAGGAGAACGTCATGACGGAAGAAATCAAGCGAAGAATAATCCTAGCAAACAAATACTATTTTGGACTGAGTAGACATATGAGAAGCAGAAACTTAAGCCAAAAAACAAAAATAAACATATACAAAACCCTTATACAACCAGTGTTGACATATGGGTCGGAGACATGGACCATTTCCAAGGCAGATGAAAATCCCCTGCTTATATTTGAACGAAGGATCCTGAGAAGAATATTTGGTGGCATCTGTGAAAATGGTGTTTGGAGAAGGAGGTACAACTACGAGATATATCACAGATATAAACATATATTTGGTGGTAAAGACGCAGTATCCTTTATAAAAATAGGAAGACTAAGATGGGCAGGACATCTGGCAAGATCACAGCAGAACAACCCTCCTAGAAGAATCCTTATGTGACAACCTGTGGGAAGTAGAAGTAGGGGTAGACCAAAACTCAGATGGAGGGATGGTGTAGATGAGGATGGTAGACAAATAAGCGCAGCAAACTGACAACAGTTGACAATGGATAGAACTGACTGGCGTAATAGACTTGGGAAGGTCGAGGCTCTTTTATAGGGCTGTAGCACCAATTATGATGATGATGGATCTCAATAATTGGGTGCTTATTTTCTTCTTTAACGCGTATGCTAATAACCTGTGGAAAAATGTTTAGAAAAAATTACATTTATGTTACAGACAATTAACCTAAAAAAACTTGTTACGGACATATTATGTATCTGTTCTGTCAGAATTACGTACAGAAATAAATCCCTTAAAGTTCCAAAAACTTTATGAAAGAAATAATACTCATCCTACAAAATATCTAGTACCCCGTTGAAATTTCTTACTAGTTCACCACTGTCTATTGGTTAAGCTTGATGGGAAAAAGAGGAAGTTGGAACAGCTTCCGATTATCTAACGTTAATTAGAGAAAATGACCCATAGGGCTATTTGGATCATTTATCCCGTTTTTATATAGATCTCCCTCTTTTATTTTTAATGCGATGGAGCATGAACTTGCAAAGAGCAATTAAGTCTAAAAAACTCACGAATGCTCTTTCATTATGCTACCATGCTCTTATGAATAACTTTAAAAAAGTTGAAAAAAATTTAATGACGGTTTTTTCGAAACAACAATTCTAAAAAATGAATATCTACTTGTTTTGTTTTTATTATTAATTGTATTTTTAGTTATTTTTAATTTATTTCAGCAAAATTCTAATTTTGCCATAATAGAACATAAAAGCATATTATTTGTCTAATTAACCGGAACAATTACAGTAATTTTAAGTCTCCACTTCAATTACCAATCTGCTAAAACCTCTTACGAGTCATTTTCGCGTTCATTCCATCAGAAGAGCATCTCAATTTTCTGTCTATTTCCTTAATTTGCGTATTTGATAGTCGCGACGAAGAATCGCTATATACAGGAAGACACTGATAAACTTTAAGACGAAATATAATTTTTTTATATATTAATACTACATACACTCACCGGCACGAAAAACGGAGCAGTTGCATTTTTAAAATAAAAACTTTAAAATAAAAATTTTAGTTCTCTTTAAACTTTTATTATAATAATAACGTAAACACAAACGAAATAAACTATTTTAAGTAAGTAAGTAATTTCCAATAAAAATTACATCTAATAAAAAAAAAACTTTTGAACCAAGAACTGTTTTAGTAGATAACAATTTAAAAATTAAGGAAAAAACGTAAGTAAATGTTGCAACAAGATGGCGTTCAATTAAAGAAAACTTAAATGATGTGTTCGGACAAACTGATTTTAACAATGAATGTTTACTCCATGTGCTCGAATTATTGCCTAAATTCTCCTTGGCATGTCTATAATCAAGTGAGAAATGTCCTGTTCAGGAATAACTTCCCATTCCTCTAAAAAGGCTTCTTGTAACTGATTTAAGGTTAAAGGGGACAGGAACATGACTTCGTATCCTTCGCCCAAGCATGTTCCAAACATTTTCGATTGGGTTTACGTCTGGACTCAATGCTGGCCAATCCATTACAGGAATGTTGACTTCATTTCAAAAACTGTTGAGTGATTCTCGCACTGTGAGGCTTGGCAATATCATGCATCAGAAAACAAAGTAATTTCCAATAAAACCAGCATAAGGCACATTAAAATCTTTCAGGAGAATTTCATTAATGTACCTAGCAGTTCTTATGGAGCCTCTCGGAACGATGTACAATTGTGTACGAGAAATTCCAGCCCACACCATAATTGAGCACCCTTGATAGCCTACCCTAGGACTGAAGGTACATTCTGCAAAACGCGCATGTGATTTTCGCTATACTTTCTCACAGCCATCTGGAGACCGCAAGGTAAATCTGGACTCATCGGTAAATAAAACGTTTCTTCAATTATTTACAGTAAAAAGAGCATGGTTTCTGGCAAACTGAAGCCACGCAACTCGATGGCACCCGAGAAGTTGTAGGCCTGTTGCAGGTATGCGACTGTTCGCTTCTTCATGCCTTCGTCCAATTGTTCATTCACTTACGTTAGTATTCCTGACGTATGTGTTTATGTATTTTGTAACGATTTAATTTGCCTAGCACATTTGGTGTCACTTCTAACAATATATAATTGCTTATATTGAAAGTGGGGACTGAGCAATTACTGGGCTGTAGATGGGGTAAGCAAATAAACTGAAACGTTTGCGAACGGCTACTCTTGTTTTGTTTGGAGAGCTGTGGTCGTGAATTTAAGGAAGGGACTGGAAGGGCTAACTACAAGGAAAGAAATCAAAAAAATACTTACAGAGATTTCCTGGGCAACAAACATAAGAAGGTTCCTAAACTATTTAAATTGGACGCCGTTTAAAAGAATCCTCTTGCTGGATAGAAAGGCATTTCGGCCCTAAAAATTAAAAAAAAAAGAGTGAAAATCTTTTTAAGGGTATAATTTTAAACTCCTGGTTTAAAGAGAAACATTACATATTTATTATTATTTCACATCAAGTTATTACAAATAATATTAACAAAATTTATCAACAAACCTTACAGTGGCGCTATTTGAAGCAATTCAAACAATTATTAAAAATCAAAATATCTTACCTAATTTTGATCAACATTACTTATATTGAGTTTAATCTTTAGACAAAACAGAATTCAAAATTTTCGTTATGTACCAAATGACAGAAAAGGATAATACTGACTGTCATAAATTAAATATTATAGTTAACTTCATTTAAAAGAATATGACAATTAGCTGATCCATAAAACTTATAATTTTATTTATTTATAATTATTAGTTTGTCATGAAAGCAAATCTTATTAATGAAAAATTTTACCAAAAAGTGCCTTGACCACTGGATGGTGTATTTTCTTTAAGAAAGTTCTTGGGATTGGACACGAATCAAACACACTGTCCCACATAAACTGCAAATGGTCTGGGGTGACCCAAGGAATCACAAAATGGACAAATCTTGGGGAGGTCAAACACACAAAATGTACTCTTCAAAACTCGACCGCTCAATTCCTGCTTAAAACCATGTGAACTTCTCAAAATTTTGGAAACGCTGTTTTACAAATTCCTCACATAAGATACAGCACAACAAATCGGTGTTTAACTAACTCAACAAAGACTGTCAAACCGCATTCTGAGTTCAAATTCACCTCTTGTAACGATTATATTTTGCTTACCATAGGGTAAGAAAATAGGGGTACTTATAAAATTGGGGAAAGAAACTAATGGGGGTCAAGATAGGGCAAGCAAAATAAACGCTACTATGCGAACGGGCACTCAGGGGTTAGTTGGAGAGCTGGGGTCGTGGATAAGTGCACGACAAGGGTTCGGATTTGGGCAGCTAAAAAAAATGGAATAAAGGGGTTACTTACGTAAATCTCCTGGAACAAAAACGAAACAAAGACAAGAAGAAATACCTCTAGCTATTTAAATGGGGACGCCGCTTCGAAGAAAACTTCCTGCTGGAAGAAAGAAAGTTTCTTCCTTCCTAAAATAAAGAAACAAAAGAGGTTAGGAGATTTTTCTAAAATAAATAAAAAAATGGATCAGAGAAACAAATCAAAACGTTTATTTTTGTCTCATACAAACAGTTATCAAACATACAGATTGCACAAAAATTATTAAAAGTTGCAAAATACAAAATTACAAAAAAACTTACATGTGTTGCCTGTTAACAAAGGAGATTGCTACAAAATTCTTCGAAATGGTTCCTAGGTTATCTTATTAATATGGCTAAATTAAAAATGAAGGATATCCTTGTTCATGAAAATATATAAGATTTAACTTTTTCTATAAAACATCTTTCTATACAAGCAAATTAAAAATTGTCACAACAAAAACAAATTAGAGTTAGCTGTCAGATGTCACATTTAATTTTGATGACAAAAAAACAAAAGATTGACAGCAACCACACTTAGTTTACAAAATAATTCTAATTATTACCAATTCTTAAATTTAAGTGAAAGCAATTATTACTTTTAGCAAAAAAATGTCTGTAATTTGGAAAAATTTAATATATTGAATGTTACCTTATTTTCACTTATTTCACTTAACTTTGAACAACTTGCTATCTATCTCTGGGGTTAGAACTAAACAGGCAAATTCTCCACTGGAACACAGGAAACCATTTCCACAATTCAGGAACGACGATCTAATGGGGCTGTATCAAACAAACAAACAACAACAAGGCCGGTGGGACATCCTAAACAATCATCTTCCAAAATTTCTTCGGTTCCGGTATACTGCACAAATCTAGTGGTTACTCTATTCTAAATCCGTCATATTACGGAGAGTAATTATCACTTTTTACCGGTCTTGGAACTTAAACCATTACACAAATTGTGTAATGTGATACAGTATATGTGAATAAAGTGAATCTCCTTCACCAAATCCCTTAACTCAACTGTCCCCTCGCCGGCCGGTCTTTCCTAACTAGCCACAAAATACCTCCCTCCACGCTTCTCACACAAATTCCTTACGACTTCAAATTGTGAAAATTAACCTTGAATCTCTTCCGGAGTTAATGCGTCTCAGAGAGAAAAAGCACAATACTTGCAATATTTTTTCTAAGAACCTCTTCTCAACCGGGATATTTGGGGCCTGAATGTAAACAAATCGTTGTTCGACGACAAAAAAATGTTGAAATATTATAGTTAGAAATAACATGTACGAAATGGGGAATTTTAAATGTAAATAAAAAAGTGCTAATACCTCTTTACTACGAGATAAACAAAATAGGCCTTTTATCGATTATTTTAACGTCGTTGCAAACAGACAAAACAGGGACGTCTTTAGAAATTTTTAACATATCAATATTTCGTAGTTAAAAGAAAAATTTAAAACGCTACACTCCTAACTAAAAAAATTGCCGGTTTGAAGAACTACACGCCGAGAGCTTATAGCTTATCTCTCTTCCGAATCCAAACTCCCAACTCCTCTAACTGCTACTACACTACACTTGACTTTCCGATAACAAAACTAATAACGAAAAACAATAACGAATTTTAAAGAAAATCCGGACTCAAACAACAAGACCAACTGCTTTGGTCGCGGATCATCGTAGAGTGATCTTATCACCCAAAAATCGTAACATGTATATCTCGAGAACATTTCTAAATTAACGGTAAAATTTTATCTTGGTTCTTGGTTCTTCAAAAATTAAAGATTAAGTTTATTGTCGGGGTTAATAACGGTAATAACATTAAGACTACTACTGCATAAGCCCTAGGCAAACCCCAGCATGTGGTCCTATCTCCAAATAAGAAAAGAATTTACCTAGAATTTTGTTTCCGCCATTTTAAAAATTTATTGAAAACATTACAATCGGGTATGTAATTAAGTATGTATTAAGTTTAAATGATATTTATGTTGCTAAAAGTTCCTCTATACATTAACGTAATTGATAAAACAAGCGAAATTGGAGTTATTTGGAGTATATTGGAGTAAGCGAAACATACCGAAGCATGTAGTACATATGCTTCTGTTTGGTTCTAAAGCTAATTAAGATGTAGTTTTAATAACATTCAATCGAAAAAAACAATGTAATTAAGTCTCCTTGTATTCGTGTAGTTTGAAATGGACAGTGGAAAAATTCTCCATTAAAAAAATTGTTCAATTATTCTTAGTTTTATTAATTTTGGAAAATCAAACACAGAAATTTCAGATTTATGACAATTAACACGCTATAGAATCAGAATGTAGTTAGAAGATATAAAACTACAGGTCCAGTCGCCACAACACGCCTTGCAAGGTGGAAAAAAGACAAGAGCATTAAAAAGAATTGTCGAAAAAAATCAGGGTGCAAATTATTTTGACCCAAGTATTCTGTGGAGTGATGCTGTTGGAAGACGTATATCCAGATCCACATGTCACAGGCAGGCTCAAACGTAGGGATTTAGTGCATAAAAAACAGGTTATTTGGTTAAAAAATGAATAAAAACCGTAGTGAGAATTCGCAATTTTGCAGGCTAAAGAAAAGCTATTTTTGACGTCACAACAAAAGAAAAATAGGGTAAAATGAGCAAAATGCATCGAGTTAGAATCTATGGAGAAGCTATAAGCATTTAATATTGACGTGTGTATTAAAAACGGCGTCAGTAGGTGTGGCTAACGATCATACCAATATGGCGGTGGGATCAGGGCCTGACTCAATAATATTAAAACTACTATACAAATATGGCTAGTTATTCAGAAGATTTAATCATAATCTAAAAAAGTGCAATACATTTTTAACAAACTATGATTTATTTATCCCGCGGTGAACACTAAAAACACGACATATTATACATAAAGATAAATTAATACAGTCAAATAACAAGTTGTATCTGAAAGAGATAATAATATTAATAATATTTTAAAGGGTAAAATGAATATACGGTATGAAATAAAAGAAATACGTTCGTTTTACAACTTATATAACTACAAATTAACTGACACAAAAATTTAGTTCAATTAACAAAGTTAGAAAAGTTATTAAAAAAAACAAAATTGAATATCTGCCGAATATCACAATGGAAATACTGTGTAGAAATAAAAATAATTATGTTGCAGTAGTGACTAAGAAATTTTAAGATATTTAGAATGAAGATATTTCAGTATTCTCAAGAATAGCACGATCTACCTTACTTATAAGATTTTTTATGAATACTATTAATTTATTTTCTGAAGTACGGGCCATTACTTTGTTTACATATTTGTATACTAACCTGTGAAACGTTATTCCTGAAGATTTTTTATTAAAATTGCTTCTGCTACTGCAACTACGTTGAGAACAAGAAACCATTATTATGCACTTATCAGAATATAATATTACAGTTTTTATAAAAGTATTATAAAACTAAAAATATTCGAAAAACAACAAACGTAAACAATCATACACGATCTCTCAAAACGATCATAACAATATGGCCGAAGTGAGGTCGTTTTTAGTCACGTGATGCCCTCTCCATAGATTCTAACTCTATGGCAAAATGTCATAAGGAATGGATTTTCCAGCAATTAGATGCCATAAAATGGAGAGATGAGTATAAATTTGAAATGTTTATAGCAGATAGTCGAAGTGGGGTTATTCGCAGAAATTTCCTGCATCGGTGATGATTTGGGGCAATATGTCATCTAAAAGTGTGGGAAAACTTATATTATTGAAGGAATTTTAGATACAAGCAAATATTTGGATATTTTAGAAGAATCTGTTTTACATCCCGCCAAAACCATCCCTGAACTGAAGCAAAAACTTCAACATGGGATTCCTTTACAACAAAATTTTGCCGAGTCTTAAAGAATTTTGGTCGGGTAGCCATTTGGATGCGGATACCGAATCCGCAATAAAAATGATGGTTCCCATTTAAAAATCGAAAGTTGCCTCAACCGTAGCCGTTTGGCGGATGATCTTGTTTGGCGCGGTCGTATAGACATTTGACTGCGGATACCCAATCCGCAATAAGAAATGGTGGTTCAAATTTGAAAATAAAATCTTGCCGCCGTCTTCAAGGGTGCGGACGAAAGACCTGCTTTGGCGCGGTTGGATAGACATTTGACTGCGGATATCGAATGCTCTACAAAAAATAGTTGTTCTCATTTAAAAATCAAAAGTTTGGGCGCCGCCGGCGGAAAATCGTGTTTGGCGCGGTCGGGTAGACATTTGGATGCGAATACCGAATCCGCAATAAAAAATGGTGCTTCCATTTTTTGTGCACATAAAAAAACCTGTTGAGCCATTCAAATAAAACTGTAATACAGGTCAAAAGTAAAGTAATTCGTTTCAGAACGAATCCTTGAAACAACTGAAACTGTGGTATAAAAATATGGATTTGTGTCAAAAGTATCATATTCATTAAATGTTATATTCACACAGTTTCATTTCTTAATATGTATTAATAAATAATCAAATGGGGAATTTCTGAAAAATAATGCTATCTCGGTCACAAATGGTCCTAGAAAACTTTTTTCTTAATTTGTGAAAAATTGCCAGCTAAACGAATATCGAACTGGCATTATTTCATATTCATTTCTAGTAAACTGATTTACGAAAATTTTTATAAACAAATAAGGCCTTTATTTAAACTTAATTTTAGGAGGTTATCATTTTGAAGATGGCATTTCAACTTACAAATCTTGAAAATGTAGATGAAAACGAACACAATGAGATTTTATAAATTGTTCTAAGGTGACGGAAACAACCGCATCTTCCATTATCAGTAGTAATATCCCTAGGACATTGATAACAGATGAGATAATTTCATGACAATCGAAAGCTCGTTCCTTGGTAACAGCACGAAGCCGAAGGCTGAGTGCTGTTACCAAGCAACGAGCTTGAGAAATTTGTCATGAAATTATGAGGCATTCATCAATGTCCGAGGGATATTCGGCGGATAATTTTTCGAAAAAAAAAAAAATCATAACTCAACATAATTGTGACTGTAGGTTGTATTTCTGGGAATTTTTTCTTTGATTAGCGCATTTATACTTTGAACATTCTCATTGCCGAAACGTGACATTTTGAAATTTATTTGGATGAAGTTGTCAAACTCGATCGTGTTGTCATAGGGATTGAAAATTGCACTGAATGCAATTATCTGTCTAATGTTGACATGATTGGGTGAAATTGTTCCACATGACACAAAATGACGAAATTTGAATGGTTGTTAGAACAGTCGAAAAATTATCAAATAAACAACTTTCTAATAAATAATTGGAATAACTTAAATAAATAAACATTCTTAAAAAATTTATGTGTACTCTGGGTGTTAAAAGACATATTATGTTTATTGCTCCTACAAGTTTTTACAAATTTTCCCATTGTTTAAAAATTGATCGTGAAAATGAAATTATCAACCAAATTTAATTTAGAACGTCTCAAATAAAGTCTTTTTTCATAACGTTTCAAAAAACAAATAAAAACTTCTAATTAGGAAAGAGTATTGAAAAAAGTTAAAAATAGTAATTTTCGGCGATTTTTGCTATAAAATCAATGTTTAGACAATGGCGCCGTTATTTTAAACTGCTACTTATATTTTCATACCAATACTTCAGTTTTTTTAAGGATTCTTTTTCAAACGAATTACTTTACTTTTTATTTTTTGTTTATTGGACTATGTGGCTTGTAAATTTGTATCATAGAAAGAGTCACCCCGTATAGTCATATTTGCGACGATATTTTCCAACGGTTGGCCAATTTAAGTTCTCACCGGATGGGAAGGAAATTGAAATGGTACAGAAACAAAACAAAAAAGAAGACAGAGATGTGTCTTTCTACCTATTTTACTGTCGCCTCTGTCTGTGATGTCTGCCTCCTATAGGAATAAATATGTAACTTGGTTGTACTAATACTTAACTATTAAGCAGTCAGAGTCGCAGTGTTGCCAACAACAGTTAACGTGTTTTTCAATATAATTTACGAGCCAAGTTGTAGATACAAATAAGATAGAGTAGTCGTATTTGATGCAGTACTTAAAATAATTGGTAAAATAAAAAGCGTGGATGTATAGACAATAGGTTAATTAATTAATTGTTTGATAAAATGTTTGATTAAAAAAAAGTTATTAGTCAAAAATTTTTGACAGATTTATTAATTATTATTTGCAAAACGTTGATTGCGTATAGTTTTACGTCTTGCGACGGTCTTATAACATTTACGAGTATCTTTCGGTGTCATTGAAATTTCTCTCTTCAGAAAAGCTTCCGTTTTCTCTTTCCAATTTATCCATCCCACGCTACGCTAGCTTCACGCAATCTTAAAACTTTTCACATTCATTTCATCGTCTAAAATTTGTTTCGTCTAATATGCATATTTATAAGGCAACTGGAAAACTTAATGAAAGAACTTCTTGAAATACCCATATTCGGTGTACTAGTACGAGTGTATTCCCAACCTTACAAATATGTTCAAGAAAAAACCGAAAAATGCTTATAAAAATCTCAAAAACACAAAATAATACAACGATTGAAACGACAGATATCACAGAACAACACATTTAAGTACTACTGGGAGAACTTCCATAACAACCATATCCCGGATGAAGTTTGGACATACTTGCCATCCGGTTTATTTACAAAAAATAAATATAATTGACAACAATCTTTGTGATATTTGCAGAGAAACCTGTTTTAAATTTTATTTAATTTTTCCTATTTCAGTTTAAAATTAAGTTGTAGAATAACTAGATTAGGCTTGTAAGCTTAAATGTCTTTCCTTTTGTTTATATACCTACCATACCGTTGTCTACGTAGTATTTGTTTAAAAAAATGCTAAGAACGACCCCTCTTCGAGAAAAGTGTCATCCTTGCTCTAAGCCCAAAATGTTTATTATGATTAATCTTCAAAAAAATTACGTTGAGAAAAGCATTTGGTATAAACAAAAAAACTAGACTTAATACTTCTTCGTTTCTGAACGAACCCTAAAGCCAAAAAAAATCTACTGGAAAATCTACAAAACCGAAAGTCGCCAGGTGAAAAATATCATAAATTAAAAGCTGTAAAATTTAGAAAGTATTTTGAATCAAAAATAAATAAAAACCAATATAAATATAAAAAAAAAATATGTACAACTAAAAATATTTGAAGATGGATTTGGTAAGAGGCCATCCTGTATAACCAAATTGGAGCATATTCAAAATGCGTGATGTGGATTAAAGGAGATTCTAGTTAAACCACAGTTCAATGCTTAAAAGAATTTAGCCGTGGCTAAAGCAAGTCTTAAATTATATACCATGGACCAAGATGGAAAGTGGTAAACCCTACGTAGAATGAGGTGAGGGAATTATTAAAAAAACAGAGGGACGGAGCCGTAGGTGAAGTAAAATGGAGAGATAAAAAGGTGGAAATGGAATAATACAAATAATACTTAAAAATAGTTCGTAAAATTTCTATTTGTGGAGCCATATTTTTTTTGTATCATTGATATACATCATGTATTCTAGGCAAAATGACTATTCATGGGTTTGCCATTACCCTCGGAGAGACGTCCAAGCCGTATTCTTGGGTAAAAACTTGATTAATGGGTAAAACTATCATCAATTGTGTGAGAAGAAAGGTAGGGACACGTTGGCAACACCGCTGCCGAATGCTACGCACCTTCATCCTCCGCGTATGTACGGGTTCTCCAAGAGCGAGTCGAAAAACCCACCGCCTTGCTGCCTAGCCGGTCAAATACTCTCGCATTGCAGCGTCGCGCAGGCGCGTCCATATCGCCATTTCTTTGTTAAGCTCAGTCTGACGCCGAATGCCGCACCTACAGCTACGATTCTAAGTGAGCCGGGACCCGCCGCCGGTTTGTGTTGTTGTTTTTGTGGTGTACACAGTGGGAAAAATATACCAAATAGAAGTATTATATCAGATAAAGCAGTGTATACTGAAGTATTAGTGGCATAGTGCGTTTAAGGAATATGTCAGTTTGATAGGATATGAAAGACATGGGACCTGATATGGTAAATACATTAATTCATTATGTACCCTTGGGATGTTTGTTTACCTTGTTAAGAGGGGTGTGTTCCTGGTTCAATACAATGCTATGTTCAACTTTAACCCTATTATAATTTTACTAATGATACATTTTTAAAGTATTAAGTACACATTAAGTATATTAAACATACAGGGTGTTTTGTAAATAATACATATTAATTATCATTATATACATTTTAAAAAAAATAATGCAACAGGTTTACTGGCTTATATCCGAATTCTTTTGTTTGTGTGATTCGTTTGTTTCTGTAGATGGTTCTCTTCTGTCAAATAATTGACAGGTAACGAGGTAGCCATGTTTCAAGGTGGATTTGAAATATGGCTGAGTTGTTTTTGTTTTTCTTTTCTGATACTCTTTTGTGTTGTTTACCTCGAAACCAGACGCGTTCGTCTGTTGTTTTGTGGTCTTGATTTTTGTTTTTGATTATAACACAGATGTGGACTTACTCAATGGTGGGTTACTGAAATATAAAACAAGTCAATTTCGAAACTATCGGATTTATACGAGTTTTTCATTAGATTCTTAGTTTTAGTACTACGGTATTTCTACCTGTCTCGTGTAGACAGGTAAAGATGTTGCTTGCAATTCTTGTAGTTGACAGGTTCTTTTTGTTCGGTATTTTGATGCGTCTTATTGTTAGGGACTTCTGTGGATGCCTTTATTCAAATTGTTCATTGTCAAGTACACAAATGAAAATTGTATGTAAATTACTCAAGATATTGTTTCCTTTTGGCCATACATAACACTTTGCCTGTTGGTTAAATATCTTTAAAAGATATTAAAACGTTTAAATATCTTTAAAACGTTAAAATAAAAGAAAACTCAAAGCATCAACAAAGAGTTGCAAGGAAATATGTCCTGGTAGTAGGGATGGCCTCGTGAGTGGTATTTTTCCATTCCCGTTCGCGCCAGCTCGCGGTTATTTAATTCCATTCACGCACGTGATTCACGAGCCACATTATATTAAATACATAAATTAAGTTTAGTCCAATTGTAAACGAAAGAAAAAAAGAAGAAGACTTACAATTGGTTTTATTGTAACTAAAACGACTGGTTTCGGCGCTACAAATTCAACCCTAATACGATCAATCATCTAGAAAAGTTCGAGAGGTGGTTGCATAGAAAAATGCTAGAATATATACCCTAGACTAACGAAGCACTATTAAAGGATACGAAGGATATCATACCTATGGCATGTTTTTACAGGAGACCTATAGAGAATCGTTCAGCTTATAATGAAAGGTGAAATTTGCGATTGGACAATAATTTGCAGAGGTGAACAACTATTTCGACTAGCTTGCCAATATAATTGCTAAGGAGATGTAATATGGCACCAAAAGAAGAAGAAAACAGTCCCAAACAAATCGTCAAAATTACAAAGATCTCAAATAGCGATATTAGCAAAAACTAATTCAGAAGAGTAGAAATATCTGTACTAAGTACTTAAGGCACTCCGCCGTGGAAGAAAGATCTGCACTGTAGCCAAATACGGCAAGAACATAGGGACACAGTAGATCTGAGAGACTATGTCTCTTTCCCCTATAAGTCAATATAGATCAAAGAAAGTAAAATATGTTAATCATATTAATAAAGATATTAAAAGTTTATCGAGCACTGCAAATAATAAAGAAAAGTAAATGTATTGGACCAGATAATATCTCTGGAGAGGTTGGGATACCCTTCAGGAAAGAAAAGTGCTTTTTCTTTTAGCTCTTGTTGTTTTTACACAGTGTTACATGTGGTGACTGCCCAAAAGCTTACATAGGTCAAACTGGTAGAACTTTTAACAAACGTATAGCAGAACACGAAAGGGCTTTCAATAATAGAAAACAGATTGTAGGTACGCACTTCACCTTCTAGATCATAATCATTCTGTTAATGAACAACTTCAAATTTTCCATATTAAAAATAAAGGCGTT
Organism: Diabrotica undecimpunctata; assembly: GCF_040954645.1. Lineage (NCBI taxonomy): Eukaryota > Metazoa > Arthropoda > Insecta > Coleoptera > Chrysomelidae > Diabrotica > Diabrotica undecimpunctata. Next base: position 182,707,707 of record NC_092803.1, read on the forward strand.
CAGCTATTTTTATTAGAATCTATGAAAATTAAAAAATATAGATATACATCTGAAGGACCAACTTGAGACGAACAGCTCTCCCCTCAAATTATTCAGTTAAAGATACCTAAAAATATATCACTTAAGAAAGGCACTCTGTCGGAAGTTAAAATCGGTAAATAAACAAAAACATTATTGCAAAATGGACAAAAAAATCGCTGTTTTTGAATATTGGTAATTACTTTTTTATTAGTTATTAAAGTTTGTTTAAATGCATCTGAACTAAGTGTCTTATTGTGGTTGAATTGTGTGCAAAAGATGGGTTCGCTGGGTTGAATAGTTTTTGCGAAATTTAATCTGTTTATAAAATTTTTTGAAAAATGAGCCAATTTCTAAGGCTGGTCCAGATATTTTGTCTGAATGGATTTCAATAATTCAGGGCTTATTTTCTTTAAGACGTATACTAATAACATATAAAAAAAAGTTTAAAAAAACTTTGCATTTATGTACACAAGATGATTAAAAAAAAATAGGACTTTTTAAGCTTATGAACATATACAACAAGAAACATAACTTAAAACACAAAATAGTCCTGCGGCACTTAGGAGCCAAGATAGCCCTTTTTTAAATCATTGTTACGTTAATGAACAAGATTATGGTCTGAAATTAACCAATCTTTCATTAGAAAAGTCAAAGTTTTTAACAAAACTTTCAGCAAACAAAATTAAATTGTTTAAACAGGAATATTGTAAAGAAAGAGTACTTTGCATCAGACTAGAGTAAAAGGAATGGGGGTAGCCTACTGAAGGGCCAGCCGCGCTCTTCAAAAAATCCAATACAGTTTCAAAATAGAGCGCTTACAAAGAAAATGACATCTCGGGTTCTACTGGACCAAATTTACTTTCTTTTTTAAAACTGGGCACAATGTTACAATAACGATAAATGTTATTATCGTATTTTCATTGCAAAATTATCCAAAAATAAACAGCTAATGATTACGGGATGGGGTCATTTATCAAAACTATCATTTTTTCTTGGCAACATGCACTTTCGTTATAAGCGGACTATTTCAAGTAAGATTGTGCTTTCTCCATTTTCTTGTACGTATCGTACATATCTTGCTGAATAGGGAAGGTTTGATTAAAAGTTAAAAACTTTCTATTTTTCGGTTTTATCAACAGGTCAGATCTCTTTTTGAGTCCTGTCCCACCTCGTTAAAACTATGTTGGTTCTAATAAAACGCTGAACACTAAAAAATGTTAACCAGCACAGTTCTGCAATTGCCAGCTTGACTATAGGAACAACCGAATAATTCCTACAGTAAAATTTAATAGACCTAAAGATTGTTTTTGGTGTGATGTGTAAAACAAGGGTCTGTAGGGATCACGGAGCTAAAATAAAAAGTTTATTTATCAAAATTTTTAATGGGTTATAATGTCTGAAAAATGGGTATCTAAAATTTTTTATTTTAGCTGGGTGATCCCTACAGACCCTTATTTACACATCACACCAAAAACAATCCTAGGTCTATCAACTTTTACTGTAGGAATTATTCGGTTGTTCCTATAGTCATGCAGGCAATTGCAGATTTGTGCTGGTTAACATTTTGTAGTGTTCAGGGTTTTATTAGAACGAACGTAGTTTTGACGAGGTGGGACAGGAGTCAAATGAGATATGATCGACCTGTTGATAAAACCGAGAAATAGAAAGTTTTTAACTTTTAACCAAACCTTCCCTATTCAGCAAGATATGTACGATACGTACGATAAGAAAATGGAGAAAGCAGAATGCGAGGAAAATTGAATTTAAGTCAAGAAATCGTAAACAACCAAATCAATTCAAGTAAGATTGTGCAAAAATATGAAATGAGAATATTTTTCCTAGCCAGGCGCCAATTATACCCGGACTATAATAAATATGCGAATCAAATTCAAATATATATACTTTTTGTTCCAAAAATATTTTTTTTAATACTAAAAAACTAAGTAATTTGTTCAAATTTACTAAGAATATAGAATATTATGGAAAAACTGTTTATAAATAACAATGTAATGGTAATGTTTATAAATATCATTTAAGGCGACTTAAGAAAAGTACATCCCGTTTTTATTAGCTGCTTTGTTTTGGATAATTTTGCAAGGAAAATACGATAAATGTTATTTTTTTAACATTTTACTCCAGTTTACAAACTGGATTCATAGTATACGTCTTAACAAAGAAAATAATCCCGATTATTCAGATCCATTCCCTCAAAATATCTGGACTTACCTCATTTTTTAAAAAATCTTATAAACAAATTAAATTTCGCAAAAACTATTCAACCAATCTGGCCAATCTTTTGCATACAATTCAACCACAATAAGATCCTTAGTTCAGATACATTTAAACAAATTTTAATAAATGATAAAAAAGGTATTAACAATATTCAAAAACAGCGATTTTGTTGTTCATTTTGCAATAACTTTTTTGTTAATTATCCGATTTTAACTTAGTATCATATCTCATTTTGTGTATCCTGAAAAAATTGTCTATTGACGTCAAATCTCTAAGTAGGCAAGTTTTTAAATTATAAGCAAAACAATGAGTTTGGCGTTTTGATTGTTTATTTAAAAGTGTTCAACTAAAAAATTGATGAATCCCTATTAGATGAGAGTATTTTTGTATTATCTCATACTACATATTTCAACTTGATTGGAGATCTGTTTTTGATCTTTGTATAAATCCAAACTTATTTCTGATATTTCTTTTCTTCAAGGATACTTTTATCAGTTACTCTCTACCATATTATAATGGCATGGCAAAATAGTTTTATGACCCCATATATACATGGTTGTACTTTTTTTCCAAGTCATAATTATTATATTGAACGAATTTGTTAGCCAAATTGATATTTCTCCTAACGCTGGAATTTCCTCATTTTCTGATTGGAAATTATGTATTAATTCGATTAAATCTATTCATTTACCCCTATAGATCCTTCACTGTTGTAATCTCAGTGTCTTTCTTTCTCTCGTTCTCTCTTCGACACAAGGAACAAACTACACGTAACGTGCAGTGGTTTTTTGCGCCGTTGCCTTAGCTAGGAGCTGGTGTTGTTGGCCCCTACGGTTTTGTTTTATTATTTTCCCTTCGCTGCTGATGGAAGTCTGTGTAGTTAGTTTATGTAGACTCGGATGCTCGGGGCGTGTATCTTCTCGATGCCGTAGTACAGATTATAAGATCTATTTCTAGACGATATGCCTCGTACGTTAGGCACGTCGTCAACGCGGGGTTGAATGTTAAATATTTTGGATTCTAGACAAAAGGCGCGGATTAAATTTATGTTTCGTCATTGAACATCACACAAAGAAGCTGCATTTAACTGTTGTTTACAGATAAACGTTGATATACAACCATTGCACAATTAATACCGCACATCAATTATTAGCATTTCAGTTATATTTAGAAGTTTTATTAAGTACAGCATATTACATTTTTCGCTGGTGTTTAAGATATCACATTCTCTTTACATATTTTCACATTATAAGAAAGATGAAGATTAATTAAAAAACTTTCTGTCTTGGCGGAGTCAGTTCCCTATTTACATTTCTCCATGAGTTTCTGTCTTAAGTCATACGAATATCAATCTCCTTGCCATGAAATGCGCTGCCTGTCCTACTCCTTCCAGTAACTTCCCTGGAGACTTCCCCTAATATGCTCATTCTTAATTTTATTCTTTTTTATCAAGTCAACTGATCCATCTCAGCATTCTCATTTACGGACACATGCATTCGTTATTCCTCTTTCTTTTTAACTGCCAAACATTCAGTTCCGTACATTATAGCTGGTCTTATGACTGTTTTATAGAATTTTCCTTCAGTTTCATTAAAATCTTTGTGTCACACAACACGCCACTCGCTTCCTTCCACTTCATCTTCAGCCTGTATTCGTCCACTGCTGGGCATAGGCCTCTTCCATTTGCGTCCATTGATTTCGACTCTTGGCAATTCTCATCCACTGCTTGCCCACGACTTGTTTGATATCATCTGCCCACCTCTTCCGTGGTCTGCCTACTCCCCGCCTGTTCTCTTTTGGTCTTCAGTTTGTTAATCTCTGTGTCCATTCTTCGGGATTATCTCGGGTAACATGTCCGACCCATTGCCACTTGAGCCTTGCTATACGTTCTGCGACATCAGTAATCTTTGTTCTTTCACTAATGTCGATATTTCGAATCCTGTCACTCAAACTAATCCCTAGCATGGCCCTCTCCAGGTTTTCTTTGAAAGGCCATGGTCTCCAGTCCACTTCATCTGTCGTAGGCACTTGGAACTATTACTTTAACATTTATTAATGATACCCATTAGGGACGCACGCGGGACGGGACAGCGATTTGTCTGGTGGACGGGACTTTTATTATTATCGGAATGATTTGGTAATTAAAGTTATACAAGTATTTATTATAAAAATATTTATAGAAATGCAAGGCTTTTCTGTTTTTTTTTTAATTCATATTGATGAAACATAATTATTACATTGAATAACAGAAAATTTTAAAATATTTTCGATAATTATTTTTGATTTATTGCGATGCACGCCTGGAATGCAAAACATTGTTTTGGTTTACGTCCTCCTAAGAAACAATCATCCGACATTATGGCGACACCACCAAATAATGATAACTTTGAATCGAACCGTGAACGTGATAAATAAAAAGAACGTTATTTCCCTTACTTTGTCCTATGTCAGTAATACCATGTCAAAATTAATACCATTCAGAATCCAAGAAGTACAATGGGATTTACTAAAACCAATAGGTTTCTTAAAAAATTGCAGAAAAGTTACAAACTTACTAGGAATGCTTCCCAGTGTGGTCATATACATAAATTTATTACTCGACTACCTCGACAAAAAAATATTAGAAATTAATACTGACCAAAACAATGACGACGAATTTCATTTGAAAAACTCTTATAGCAGCAAGAAATCTGATTATTAAATACTACAATAAAACAAATTGTGTGTACACTGTTTCTCAGTAAGAAACAGACAAAACTCAGAAGATTATGAAAATCCTCCATTCCTCAATCTGGAAGCAACAAGGAAGTTGGATCTGCTTCTGGGTCTTTTAGTGGCGAGGACGATCTCAAAATTTGGTTACTGTAGAAGGGTGCGCCTTGACGAAGAATTGGATCGATGTCTAGCAAAAGAACGTGAAGACAGAAACATGGACATCTTATCTTAGAGGAAAGACAACCAGACTACCGGAACCGGCACGGCGAGGATTCAGTAGCTGCAAAATTTTGTATCCAGTCATGAACAAAATATAAAATATTTTCTAGTATATATAAAGTTCGAGACAATTCTATTAATATCTCAAGCCTTCTTTTGCTGGGGTGTGGGCTGAGTCACGGTTCCAATCGGTTTTCGATGTGTTTCAATCGGTTCTCCTCTGAATACACCTCTGAATGAAATGTTACAATAGAAGTTTCTGGAGCGGTATGCTTAAAAATTAACTACAGTAAAACTAGCATTATCTATCTTGAAAAACACCTTCAATTATATAAACTTAAAGGAAACGATGTATAACACATGCATACTACCAGTTTGTACCTACGGTTTGGAGACCGTAGCCCTTACCAGGAAATCTGCTAAAGAACTAGAAACAAGGCAAAGGGCAATGGAATGTCACGATTAGAAACGCCGATATAAGGCGTAGAACGAAGATCAGGGATATCGTAATAGAAATAACAAAAATGAAATGGAGCTGGACCGGTCATATAGCCAGATTATGATGATAACAGGTGAATACGGGGAATCTTGGAAAGGAGACTAATGAAGACGATAAGAAGGATGGGAAGATCCAAAAGAGATAAGTAGATGACATACGAGCAATGGCAGGCAAACAGTGGATTAGATTGGCGTAAGATAGAGAAAGATGAAAGCAATTGGGAGAGAGCTACATTCAGGAACTGGTTGACGAAAAAAAAACTCCACTATTCTAGCTACACTACTTTAACAGAATGCAAAATAGAAAATAACTATTAATGGACGCGACAAACCTATTAGCGGACTTGATTACATGACTTTTTGGTGTTAAAAACGACAATTGATTTTAAAATGCTTACTGAACAAAAATGGACAACGTTTTAAAACGATTAAGTTTTAACGTAGGTTTTTAACTCTTGTGTGAACAAATCCTTAATACTTAATTTCCAACGCAAGAGAAACTTAATTGTAAACACGTGTGTAATATTACATAGCACGCGTTTTGAAAAAAAAAAATCACATAATAACTTAAATGTTATTCAAAATGAAGAAATCCTATTTTATACAGCGCTCATCATAAATTAGATTTCTTTGTATTTTGTATGTCTGTTGAAATCCACTTCTACATTAGTAAACGAGACAATAGAAATAATAAAAGTCGGTGTGAAGCACGCAATTGTTTCTTTCTGAAAGCTAATTTCTTTCCCAAAAACAGTATATTGGATTCTTAAACGTAGTACACAATAAGTCGATTTCGTCGATCCATTTTAACCAAAAATATTAAGTTACTTTCACATTGCGCAGATGATTCTTTAAATAAAATGTTTTAGGCCAGTCAATCTTTCAATGCATCATATGAGCTTACTTTTGTAAAAATAAAAAGGGCGACACCATTAGTAAAGATACCATATGTTATTTTACAAGACAGAACACTAACAGCTTTGTTTACATTGTAACAAGAAGCTAGATGTCGTAAATAATGCAATAAATAAAGCATTCAAGCCTCTGTCCGCCTCTTTCCAATCTTATTTAAAATACAAAATTAACAGAATCTTTTTTTTTTCTTGATAAAGATGCTATGCAAATGAAATCGAATCTCTATGACTCTCTGGTGTAATAAAGGAATTAATAAAAGAAAAACGACTTTTACAAGATAGTAAACCAGACTAGTCCAACATAGAGAAGAAGCAAAAAACAACTACAGATATAAATAAGAATAGAAAAAAAGAGAAAACAAAAAATTTTTCCGCATGGAAAATTTATATGGAAATTTTACAATACACAATACAAGATACCCAACACAAGAAACACAACAGGCATACAGCCATTATAAACGAATCAGAAATGAAACGAATACCTTAATTAGACAAATAGGTAAAGAGCTACTTCTACGAAACACAAAAAGAAATATGAAGAATGATTAGAGGATAAAGAAAAGAGATGAACGAACTAACGAAACGAAAAACATTCAGAAAGAAACATGGGCAGACTACTTTCGACCCATATTTGCTATAGGTAAAGGTGATAATGAACCACCAACACCAGAAGTGACGTCAAACGAAGAAATAAATATTGAGGAGGAAGAGGTAAAGGAAGCATTAAGGAAATTAATAATTAAGGACAGAGTACCGAAAGAACTCCCTAAAGTCCGGAGGACCAGATGTAACCAAACAACTATTAAAACTAATCCAAAAAATAATAGAACAAAACAGAATTTTTTGGCATACAACTTAGCTTTGCAGATTTCTTTGTTTCCATAAGTTCCACGTAATAGTTGGTACCTAGTTAGTTACTTTTTTTATAATTATGTTTTTATAGCTCATCGGATGACACTGCCGGCCCCAAGCCCGTATAAAGGAGGAGGGCCCCTAAGGTGAGGTTAGACACTTACCTGGTGTAAAGAATCCATACTGGCTCACAGTATGTCTCCGATACTGGACGGAACTATCAGATGACGACACGCTCTATGACAACGAAAAAACGATTTTGTAAACGAAAACCTAAACACCCCATCCTGGAACATAACATCGTGGAATGGAAGAGACCAGGAGATCATAATGGAAATGAAGAAACACAATATTGACATCTGCGCAATCTCCGTAACAAAGAAAAAAGGCCAAGGAACATCAAAATACGGAGAGTTTACACTCATATACAGCGGAAAAGCTAAACAGGAAAGAGCACACTCAGGAGTCGGAATTTTGCTGCACTTTAAATACTAGTGTTGCCCAAAATCGGTCTTGGTCTTGCAGTCTTGGTCTTGTTCTTGCGTTTTCGCAAGACCAAGACCAAGACCGCCTAATTTTAGCAAGACGAAGACCAAGACTGACCGTGCAAGATTTACGCAAGAACAAGACTAAGTCTGTGAGACTCTTGCGTCTTGCAGTTAGAACGGAGTGTCGTTTTAGCGAGTATTGTAGTTCGGGTATATTTATATTTAAATACTCTATGAGACGCAAAAAAATATATAATAAAAATTTAAAAAACTGGACTTATGCGCATTACGAACAATACCATAAACATACATCAAAATCATCAATCAAAATATTCATTAAAAACAACACATTTGACACACATAAACACATTACAATATAAAAATAAAATATTTTGTACATTCTTTTCTAGCATACGATTTCTTTACTCTGAAATTAATTGTCCAGATTTATAGCAGCCCTCTAATCATAAAATAATCTTGCATTGATACGTCGACAGTAATATCGTATCGGAATTTTTTAAAAATATGTCACCTTAGCTATAAAAAATATAACACTTATTATTACGGACACCCACTTCCCACTTAATAATTCAATTTTTTTCCCATTATAATTTAGTTAGGAGGAATCTAAATAAAGAAACCTTATCGGCCTAAGACTAAACATTGTTTCTGCTGAGTGGGCGATGAGATCATTCGGTTAAACCAAATTTGCTGAAAGAGCGCGATAATATTCAAAAGTTTATTAATAACAGATAATGTAGCTTACCGTGTAAACAAAATACCGAAGTAACGATATATTATAATATCTCGGTTTGTTATTAGATACTTAGGGTATTGAATAGTAACGGACATTTATAGTAGGTAGTAGGTACTTTTTCGACATCACTAAACTTTATTTGACAAGTTTACATGGGGGACAAAGATTCAAATAGTTTTAAAATAGTCGGAGTAGTGAGCGTTGGAATTATAGATATAAAAGACCTAAAAGCAAATTTGATGAGTTTTTCGAAATAATTTATGCATCCCACATTGCTTTGTTTGAATTGTGCCTACATAGAAAGGTTAAAATGAAAATGAAAAACAGAAACACTTCAGGTTTAAGGAAGCATCTAATATCTTTTCACAAAAAAGAATTACAAATATTTTTTCCTGAAAAACCAAAATTCTGGTTCCAAAAAAAATATTCCTACTACTTTATTTTGGTAAATTAATGTATTTATTAAGTAGATATCTCCTTAATTTAAAATAACTTCTTTTGATTATCATTACTTTCTTACCTATTCTTTATTTTTTCAAGTTAGTTTTTTATATAAAAGTAGAGCTAAGATTGTTAATAACATTTATGTTGCTTTAATAAGTGGATTATAGTTTGTTATCTTATCACCTAAAGAATATGTGCCCTTGATACCTGTATTTGGATTTTTGCCACGTACCAATCGTTTTTAAGATTTCCATTTCATATATGGTGGAGGTCCGTCAATACCTTTCTAGACAGAAAATGTTCTTTAAAATACAGTCAAGTTTATGTCATTAATTCGGTTTTTTTGTGTTTTAACCATGTTTGATTGACTTTCATGGGGCATGGTAGATAGCTGGGTTAGTTAGAGCATAGGCACGGATCGCTTAGATCGTGGCTTCAAACTTCCCTAGTAACGTTTAATAAATAGCAATAGGCTAATGGGTAACTGCAAGACTCTTGCTCAAGACCAAGACCGGGAGTGCAATACCACGACCAAGACCAGGTGTATTGGTGCAAGACCAAGACTGTCTAAGTCTCGTCTTGTTCTTGCATTTGGGCAACACTAATAAATACACGTAAAGCATCGAAGATATCGAATACATCAACGATAGGTTATTAAGAATCTATATAAAAATACGTAACATCACAACACACCTGATAAGCACATATGCCCCAGACATATCTAAGCCCACAGCAGAAACTGAAAATTCCTATCAGCGACTACAAAACACCGTAGATAACATAAATGCTAAACACAAAATTATAGTATTCGGGAATCTTAATGCACGAATCGGAAACGATGTCATACCAGGTATAAAACAAAAGTACAACGAAGAAATAAATAATGAAAACGTCGAAGCACTAATAGACTTTTGCGCTAGAAATGAAATAAGAATCAACAACACATACTTTCCTCATAAAAACCAACATAAATACACTTTTAACAATAATCGAGGCCAACGATCAATGATAGATTTTATAATCACAAATCGACTGATAACACCGTCACAAGTACTTGATGTCATAGCCCTAACATCTGCTAACCTGGGGACCGATCAGAACCTTGTTTTATGCAAGATGCTACTAGAACATCCGCAACGAAACAGAAATACGACTGATCATGACATATGACATAGAAGTGCGCGAAGATACCAACAAAACGAAACAGATGCTAAGGGTTGCCGAAATGAAAATCCTAAGAACAATAGTGGGCAAAACAAGAAGAGACAGGGTGAGAAATACATACGTCAGAGAGCAGTGCAAAATTCAAGATATTGTAAGATGGGGAAGGCAACCTAAGAGGATGTGGTACAATCATGTAAGATGAGTGGATGAGAATAGACTCCCAAAAATTGTCCTAGAAAACATCCCGCCTGGTTCAAGACCTCCCGGAAGACCACCTAAAAGATGGAGGGATAGTTGGCAATCTACCGCACAGGAAATTAACCAGAGGCAGCTTCAGAATTAAACAGATCCAAAGATCTCTAAGAAGTAGAAGAAAGTGTTTTTAGAGCAGTTTTTTTTTTTTCGATAATTCTGTAGAGTATATGTATACTACAAACATAGGAATACACTTAGTAACATAATGTTATACTCTGCACTTCAAGGATGGCCGGAATTCTTACTTTTGGGTTTAAGACTATGTTAGAACAAGTTAAGTAGTATTAATATATACATATAATGAAGATGGAAATTATGTCTATCAGGATGTCTGTGTCGAAACGGCATGAAAAAACTGAATAGAACAATTCAGATCTTTGAAAAAAGAGGCAAAGGACACTGACAATATACAATGACAAATAAGAATATACAATGAAAATAAGAACCAAATGAATAGAATGTGTTAACCTTGTATTCAGATTATTACACTACAACGACTGGAGAAGCATTTAAATTTTTGCAACCTGATATTGGTAATTTTGCATCAACAGAAAACTTTTCATTCGAATTTCTTACCAATTTTATCAACTTTTTTTTTTAATATTGCATGTCTACTATAGCAATTTTTTTCTGGAGTTTCACTATTTTATTGTGATAGGTTATACATTTTCACTCCACAATTTAATTATAGAAAACCGTTACTTAATATTTTTTGATTTACATACAAATACATGCAATATTTTGCTTCTCTGATTTTTCTATGTCTGGCCTATTACACGGTAGTGGTAGTATTCAAATCTATTTCCTCAAAACTGAATAATCAAACTAGAGGAATAGTTGCCAAGACATTCTTTAGACTCCTCCAACAAACCGAAAAACGAGAACTTCTGAAACTCTCTGTCCCTAAACCTAACAAGTGTAACAACCCAAGTGGTTGAAATGTCACAGCTGCAGACACCCTAAACTAGATTTCCTGAGAAAATGCAGGATGCATTTCACATGGTGATGCTGTAAGTGATGCAGTAATAGTTAAGGAATGTACAGTGGCATCTCAAGATATTTAATTAATAATTTAATGAACTGATTATTTTTCAAAATAAATTAAAACATTTATTTGACTAAACAATTTTTCGGATCTTGTATGGAGCATACGAGAATATTAAAAATTTTATTTTTAAACATTTATTTTTCGGATTTGAAAGTTTTATTTTACAAATTTAATATCGTCTACACAGATTTATTTTACTAATAGTTATATCTATTTGACCAAAAGATATAAAAATTATTTTAAATGCAACGAATGCACATATTTTGGGTAATATGAAAATATAGTTTTTAAAATTAGCGTTTTTTTTTTATTTTAACCGTGAATATTGAGAAAGATGAGTTTTCCCTGTAAGAATAATATATTTGTAATGTTTCACGGCGGCAAACATTTTCTTCCTTTTTTACATAAATGATATTTCCCACAAAATTTTTTTAATAAAACGCCCAAATTGAACAAGTGGACCATCTCTTTATAAATGGTCCCTAAATTTTAAAGAATTTTTGATACACAATTTTGAAATAGTGAATATTGTTTTTAATAAACCATTCGATATTGTAATTCTAGTATACTGTGTATTTTTTTATTTATTTTCTATCCAGTATTCGTGTTCGGAATATTAAAAAGGTTGTCAAGATTGACCCGCCATCTTCTGTTTCCTCACTCTGGAGCTTATCTAATGGCACAAAACAATAACTGAAAGTTAATCAAATTGTAAATTCAAATGATATATATATATATTTAACAATCAATATATTGCGCATTACTTCTATAATAATAATAAAAACACAATTTGTGTGTAAGTTTAAACTTCCCATGAATGGTGTTATCTGTTTACCGCAAGCTCGGTTTTCCTTTGATAAATACTCATTTTTATAGACTCGTTATCTACCTACTCACTAAGTGTATAATTGTGCGGAGCAGCTGTTGAATTTCTACGTGGTTAGTGACATAACTTATCTGAAATTAATTCATTTATGTGTTAGCCATTAATATGTTTACAAACTGTGCGAATTATAGTATCCCTTACAACACTGCAATACAAGATTTAATATCTTCGTGAAACGTTATTTCATATTATGTTGTCATTAAGCTTAAAAAACAGATCAAATGTACTCAAAATATTTTTATACAGAGTATTCGAAAATATAAACTTCAAAAGAATTATCGAAGTAACTGCAAGGGATGTAACCAGAGTGAAATCGAAAAGAAAGGTAAGCGGAGTGGTTTGAAGAAAGATGGTTTTCAGAGAGTGAAAAGGATCACATTAACATTTTCGCTTCGATCGCTTTATTTGATTAACACCACTCTCGACTTCTCGCTTTTGTATTCCTGACTAGTACAAGCAAATTTATTGAAAAATATAGATATTACAAAAAAAATATTGAAACATATTTTTCCTTAGAAATAAAGTTGATTAATACTCTATTGGTTATGAAATTTAATAAAGAACTAGGGTGTCTACAAATGATATAATCGAAGGGTGTTACAAATACAGTCTTGCTTTTTTGACATCGTGGTAAATTTGTCCTCTTTTTGGTTTTTTTGTCTATAATGGAACAATTTTCAATTGTTATTTATATTGTTGCAGATATAGATATTGGACCCCAAGTTGGGCGCCAATTGTGCAACGTGGATATAACACGCTAGCGTTGAGACACTTTGTATACAAGATCTTGGGTTCCCTGTCACATAAAATAAACAACCGAGGTACGGGTTGATCAATAAAAACAAGAACAACTGTACATTATTTGCTCATATGTACTAATATTATTAATATTTAACTACAATGTCGAAACAAGTTAAAAGAAAGGAAGTTCCAGCAATTTCAAAAACTGTTCAACTCTCGCAACGACGACTGCCCTCCTGATAATTCAGATGTTCAAGGTAGAGCCTGCAGCGGCTAGATGTTGTTGTTGAAAGTTCGTCGTCGCCGGATACTTGCTGGTCGATCATGGATGCTGATGGTCCTTGTGAATTAATTATATTCCATAATTGTTTAGTACTTAAGAAATGTTGGCCCTTGCGCCAACGATATTATTACGATAGAAAGCATTCCAAACATGCATGGAGCATTTGGATCTGACTTTCTTTTTGAATTAAATTTAAGAAATAGTAAAAATTCAATTTAATATGTTCCAGCAACAATTATAATAAATATGAACTTACCATTTATAACTTAAGTACCAAAAGTTTTAACAATCCTAAGGTCATAGGAAATTTATCAGTCTCTCGTACAACTGTCCCAACGCTGATAGTAACTTCGTTTTTATTTAGTCACAATAGGTCTTTATTTATATTCTCAGCTTTTCCTTTTTCATTCTATAATCTATCACTTTTTCTGGTTACTCTTACACGATGTTCCTTCGACTCGTTGTTCAAAATAATACCTAAACTCCTTTTACCCTATGAAGGCCGATATGTAATTAAGATATGATCAGTGGGCCTCAAACAGTGGGACGAATATTTAATTCCGATCGCTTGAAAAGTAAAAATATTTAATTTCCTGTATTTTATGAACAGTAATAATATTGGATTTTACAATATGTATAATATTGTAATATTATATACACAATATGTATATACAGGGCGGTTAAAAGAAGTGGGACGGAATATTTCGAATAATCGAAATTATTTGTCGACATCAAATGTTCATCAAGGTCTCTATAAGTCTCTATTTTGCTTAGAGTGAAAATTATACGAATGATTTTGCATGCAGTTAAATTGGAAAATACTTGCCAATTTGCTGGTATGTCCAAATTTGAATAAAATACATCCAAGACTTTACTTCTGCAGACACTGTATTAAATATAAAAAAATTGAAAAAAATTGGCACTAAATCACTTCAGAGTTTTCAGCAAAACAAAAGGTTTAAACATGTGTAGTCCAGTAATTAATACAAAAGCTATTGAGAGTATGCAGTCCAGTAATTAGATCGAAGGTACTTTATCGTTTAACTTAAACACACCACAAAGTCCGAATTTAATTCCCGAAACACTTTTTTGTTTCTTCTTTTTAGCAAACGATTTGTCCTATTCACTGTCTGATATTTCACTAGCAGTCGTCACTATCTGAATTGTCTATCCGAATAATTAGAGGCCAGACCTCATCTATAACTCGTTCGGTTTGAAAAGACCGAACGATTATGTCTTCCGTATGTCTAATACAATTTTGCCATTGTTCTGCCTTTATTTGTTCTAGCGATTCTTTCCATAAACCAAGAATGCTAGCGTCATCTTTTGTTTTAGATGCATGTTTATCATAAAAATTTTTGGCTATACCCCAAAACTAACTCAATTGCATTATAGTGGCAATGGTAGGGCGGAACTCGAAGAACTTCATGGCCATATTTAAGAGCCATTTGGTCATTTGAAGTAAATCGACTTTTAAAAATATGTCACTGTGATAAATTTTCTATTCTGTCAACCACAACTTTATTTCTTCTTTTGTCCAGCTGCTTGAAGGAAATCTCTCTTCTACTATTGAGTGGTAGGATGCATTATCCAACACAATTATGGATGGTCGCTCCAATTTTTTTAACAAATTTTCTTCAAACCATTCTTTAAAAATATTTGCATCCATATTTTCATGGTAATCACCTGTATTCTTTGTGGACGAAAAAATTAAACTAGCGTCAGGAATAAAACCATCATTTTCAGCATGAAGTATAATGTAGCGTTTACCATTACCGGAACGACTAGAAGAATAACATTTGGTGGTGCCATCTTGCCAAGATGATTTTGCCATATTTCCTTTAGCGAAAATCCAAGTTTCGTCTAAAAATACAACTTGCCTTGGACTATCAGACATTTTATTGTTTATGAATTTTCTTAAAAAATGCCACCGTTTTGAAACAACATTAGAGAGTTCACACAATACTTGTCTATTATTTGTCTTTTTATATCGAAAACCTAAATGTTTCAACACTCTCCACAAACTTGTTAACTAATATCACACAGTTCCTTGTCTTTTATTTTTTGTAAAACAGCACTAACTGTTACATGTTCTTTGGCTTTATACATATTATATATAATATTTTTAATTGCAAGTTTAATTGACTGGTGCAAATCTTTGGTGCAAGTTTTTGGATGTTGACGATTTCTCTTGCTTACTTTATTTATTTCATCCTCACTTACATGTTATTAATCCTTGAGAACCTCTCAGAGATACCGCAAGAATCGCATGTGTCTTTCTGAACTGCCATAACAGATGTCAATAGACCCATATTATTTTTTTCCAAATTGAAATAACTTTCGACTTTTAGAACTAAACGCCGTTCTTCTGGAGATAACACTCTACGTTTCGACTGTATTTTATTTTCTTCCAAATTACTCATTTTGCTTTAAAGTACCGCTTCACTACACTACTATAAAAAATAGGTACTTATATACGACTACTAAAATTCTTTTTTACACCCTAAAAAGGACGAGAGTTGTACAACAGACGAAACAATCGAACACAAATTATTTAACAGCCAATGCTAAACAAGTATAAACACTGTATTAATTGCGATTTTGCAAAACCGTTCGCATGTTTTAAATAAGATTTTTGCTGATTATGTATTTTGTTAAATTATTAAAACACAAAAATACAACCCACGACCATCAATTAATTTTTAACGATAAACAGAAGAGAAATATGATGACGTTTGAATTTGATCTACTTTGTCGATGACAGTGTCGTTAACAGAAAGATATTTTAAACAGCATGAATCATTTTTCAATGATTGTGTGGATTTAAGAAATACATTACTAAACAAATTTTTTAAGTGTGTATAAAATCTTAACTGTCGTTTTTCCTTAGATTACAATTATTATGACACATGGTATTTACTCCTTATTTTTCAAATAATATGTTCTTGTAAATGCATAACTTTAATTATTGGGTAAACCTACATACATTATACGATACGTCAGAAGAAATTAAAAAAAAATAATAACATTGCAATAAAATTATAAACCAATAAACGATAACTTGTTGAGCAGTGCTGATTGAAACAACAGAGCAGTAAAATGTTATTCATAAATGTAGTGTAAAATATATCGCCGCTTATCTGGTCCGCTAGTAATAAACTTACCAGCATTTAATGGCAAAGCGGTCTTCTTAGGTGAAAAATCCTATACTCCATTTCTGCCGTGACTGTTTGAATGACTATATTATTAACTTGCATCCATCTCCAAGATCTCTGGACTTATAACCTTTCCAACGAGTATCCTGCACAAAAAGTAAACCAATCCTTCTCTGCATGAAATCGGCGAGCTCTCTTCCTTTGTCTATCATGCTTCCAACGTTGAGAGTTGCAATTCTCAGGACTAGCTTCTTTAGCCCCTTCCGTCCTCTAAGCGGTAGCCCTAGCTCACATTTCGCAGGAGTCAGGTGAAGAAGCAACTGCGCGTCGCTTACTGGGAACGTCCTAGCCTTTAAACTGTTTTCTATATTCCTTCCTTCCATTGTGTAAGCAACGTTTTTACTGCGGGATCTCCTTCCTGACCCCTCCTCCTTTATCCGGGCTTGAGACCGGCATTGATAGTTACCGAGCTACTTAATTCACCCAGCAACTATCAGAGGCAGAGTCTTTATTTCTGTATTCCCCATTAAAATGAAATTTGTATCTGTTGTCCAATTGGGATGTATACCTATATACCTCAATACCATGATAACTTGATAGATAGATATTAAATCTATATATAGTAGGTACATGATTATTTAAGTGACAGGTGCAACTAACATTTAAAATACATTGTGATTCAATCTTATCCTTTTAATACATAAATATAAATAGATGTACACTGCAACAAGATCTCTAATGCACCGGGTATATTTCGAGGTTCTACCACATTTCTATTTTCTTTTATAGACCGAGGGTTATAAAATTAGAGATAAAAAACAAACCGCTTCCGCTTTCTAGTCTAGTGCCAATAATAGATATCATCAAATATAGTATAACGATTCAAGAGCGTTGTGGTAATCCTCTTTTTCGTTTAGTAGGGACGAGCAGACCAAGATAAATTCAGGAAAACACTGATTTTGAAATTCTTTTTTTTTTGTTACAAAATTCAACTTATTTAACTATGAAATGAAGACTAAAAAAGACGACACCGGCAAGTGGAAAAATATTTTAGTGATCCAAATCGGAAGTAAATTTTTTAATTTCGGATTTTGCAATAAAATTTGACGTTTTAAGCTGATAGAGTAATGAAAATTATTAACATACACGAAATTTATATATATATATATATATATATATATATATATATATATATATTGTTGTGATCTGCTTTATGATGTTTTATTATTAATTAACACTAATTTAATTAATCCAATTATTTAATTAATTAATTCACTAATTTATGCAGAGTCATACAAATCAATTACTATTAAAAATTCTCAGGGTGTCTTTTTAATTTTACTTTAATCAGTTTACTTTATATATCTCTTCTAGTAGGTTCATATCTTCAGTTCAGTATCTCCTAGTTGCTCATAATCGGGATAGAACATTAAACGGAATCAACATTAAAACAACATAAATATGTACACAAATTATTATTTATTTTCAATAAGCAATACGATGAATATTAATAAATAACTTTTGTGGGCAATTATCTTTCCCAACAAACTCCTATACTCTAAATTTAATTTTAATTACAAACTATCTATTGATCTGTTTTATAATAATATCTACTAAAAAAAATGACCATATAAAAATATAATTTATTCACAAAAAAAAATAACTCTTTGAAACTTGGAATCTTAGTTCGTATGCTTATATTTGATTTTATCTTTAGAATATCTTAAAATTTTCTTTCATTCAAATTATTTGACTGACCTTTATTTTTTTACACCAATGATGTCTCCTCTCGATCAAACCACAGTTCCTTCCTTGATTGATTATGTCCGGCTACCATCAAATCTTTCCCGTTCTCAGCATCGATCCAAACCGCATACCAGCAAACTACTCCTCCGAAAACACAAACCCAAGCCTCTTTTGACCGGTACTCTTTATTCACAAATTCTCCTTTGTTTTCTCAATTATATCTCGTGGACTATGCAGACTCAAAAGAGGTATTAATCTTCTCGATTTTGATCTGCTCTCAGCTTCCACCTTTTTCACTAACAAACGAAAACACTGGTACTCAGATTGACTACACGAAAACACGTCTTCTCTTCTGGTCTGCCGGTAACATAATAATTCTTTCAATCTCTCCCAGACAACCTTCTCAACTCTCTCATTCCCACCATTCCTTTTTAACCAATCATAAGCATTCATCTTTCCCACTTATTTTCGATTTAGAAAATTTCCAACATGATATTTAAAACAAATAAACTACTTTCACTCAAATTACTTTTCAGAAACCATTAACAATTTTGCCTTTTTCAACAGAAATAAGTTTCCAAATTCTTATCTCATATCTAAATCTAATTCTTATTTACTTTCGAAAAATGCCCACCGCAAAATACAATTACAAGTTTATTCCTAAATCTATAATTATACGGGTTCCATTGTCCTTTCACTATTCACTCAGTCTTTCACGGAAAAACTCGTCAGGGTCCCGTCACGGAACAATGTTTTCTCTTATTCTAACTATTACAAATAAGTACAGGGTTGTATTTTAACTTATATGCCCGCGGTATATTAAAATAATAAAAAAACTCTTTATTCTATTTCTGATCGATAAACTGATCTATAACAATATATATATATATATATATATATATATATATATATATATATATATATATATATATATATATATATATATATATATATATATATATATATATTACTAGGTTTGTATTTTTAGTTATGCATACAGTCGCTTAGAGGGCGCAAAAAAATAAAACCTTCTGACACAAATGTAACCTCATTCTTTTGTTGACATAAATCGAGAGTTTCATTGCGATACAACAAGTCGTGTAGGTACAGTGAAGTTTTGAAGTCGGTCGAAAAATGGATCTTAGCCGAGGACATTTTCGAGAAATATTTTTTTGCAATTTTCGGAGAGGATTATCCCAACATCAATGTCTCGCTGAAATGGTTTCTGTGTTTGCGAATGAGGCATCACACCAGTCAACTATTTCCCTCTGGTATTGCGAATTTCAACGTGGTAAACCCAAAACAGAAGTCACGCAGCAAAACATTGATGCTGTTCGTCAGCTAATTAAGGATGACCGCCGTGTTTCACGATGACAAACAACCTACGAAAGTGATCCGTTCTGGAGTATGTAAAAAAACATAGTCGCAACTTTTGTATCAAAATCTGGTTATAAGGCAACAAAAGTATAAGTATGAACATTACAATATATGTTTAATAAACCATTGGTAACCATTCCACTATAACTAAAATGTCAAAGTGGTTAAATAAATTACTCAACTAGTTGTTATGAAAAGAAGCAAAATATGCAACGCGTATAATCCACAATCACATATCTTTATGTTCATATATGCACTGCCTACATGAGTAGGTCCTGGAATTACCTATTCACTACGTAATTTCACATGTTCAATATAACGATCAAACTAATTATTTTCGTGAAGTCTATGATCCCAGCAGCTGAAACTAACGTTTATATGGTTAGTTTGTCCCACGCACTAACTACGTGAAAATGGAAAACCATCATTTTTGTCTCTAATGTCGATACGTTACTTGTTAACATTATCATACATCGTCCCTTACCATACATTATTTTGCCATGGACGTATTGTTTGAATCAAAACAAACAATGTTTATCAGCAAAAATAGATAGCAGGCTGGGACCAGGCAGGAGACGACACTTGTTGCTAAACTCTGCTGAAATATATCGGTCGAACTACTGAGAAGTACCGTAAGCAAGATAGAATTACCATGTGAATTGACATCGTTCGCAGTGGACAGCGCACGTGAAAAAAAAGAAGATATACTTAACTACGTTAAAACAAGATTTACTTAACTACACGAAGTACAAAACATCCAATACTCCAGATTCCTGAGATACCTATAGAAGAATACGAAATGAAACAAAGCAGCTGGTAAGAAGAACATGAAATGAACACTGGGAACAGTTTACAAGAAGTATGGAAAGCGACTTATACGGTACACAAAAACAATTATGGAGATTCATAAGAAAACAACGAAAAGAAATGGCAGAATTGAAGGAATACAATAACATACCAGCAAACGAATGGGAAAGATACTTACCGGAATTAAGACACGAAATAGTAATCAGTTTTCAGGAAGTAGAAATAGCCATAAATTCACTCAAAAATAGAAAGTCACCAGGACCAGACAAAATAACCAACAAGCTTTTAAAATACGAAGGAGAAAGTATAACCCTAGAGATGACAAGACAAAACTTATACAAAAACTAATATTTCACTGCAAGATACCAGACGCATGGAGAAATAGCATAATGACAACGATATTCAAGAAAGGAGATAAAGAAAACGCCAACAATTATAGAGGAATAAATCTACTGAACACCACACTTAAGCTGACCACAAAAGTCCTAACCAACAAAATCAATAACCTAACAACTTTATCAGATAAACAACAAGGATTCCGATCCGGAAAGGCCATCGAGTACACTAAACCAGCATATCTTTGTTTTATAGATCTGACAATTGCTTTCGATCGCATCCAAGTCGAAGACATATTACACCTACTGTATAAAAGAAAAATACCAATCAATATTATGCAAACCATCGAAAACATATACTTCCATAATCGAATACAGGCAAAGATAAATGGAAAACTAATACAATGTATACCAGTACAAAGCGGAGTCAGACAGGGTGACTCGTTAAGCCCACTTCTCTTTAATATAATAATGGACGAAATAATACAAGCAGTACGTAAAGGTCATGGCTACAGAATGGGGAACAAAGAAATCCAAATATTGTGTTATGCAGACGACGCCTCATTAATCGACGAGACAGAAGACGAGCTCCAAAGATTAACACACATCTTCAATACAGCAACCAAGAAATACAATATCGTCGGTATACTGCGAAAACCAGGTAAATGACAAATTTTAAAATATTGAGTTAAGTATACCAAAATTCTCAGCTTTTTCCGCTCTACATACAATTTATGTAATAAACAAATAAGTTACACCTAACCAATTTTTCGTTTTCAAATAAAACAATATATCGCTTCTTACTTCCATTAAATAAAAGTTCTGTTGCATGTAAAACAAAGTAAGCCCACATATATTATTATGCCGGACAACAATATATTTCTACTACTGCATACCATATTCAGTAAAAAGGTGATAAGTGTCTTTAATATATTTTACGTGTATGATTTATTAAAATTTCTCTTTCATATCCACTAGTAAAAACCTTTAAGTACACTTACTTCATTTTACCTGAAAACGGTTTGAGTTAAAATTTAGAAATGATTACTAAGCTAAAACCATAAATGATCTTAATGGTGTTAAGTTAAAAGATTATGCTAAAATTAAGCAGACTATTAAATAAAATTGCTTGTCTTCTATATTAGTGGCTAGGAAAAAACTTTTAAAATACTTTGTTAATAGGTATTAATTAGTTACTTGTGCAATATCTTGTGTTTTCTATATTTCTTTGAAACTGAAGACAGCAGTTCAATTCTTGATGATTCTTAGAACAATATAGTCTCAATGATGAAATCCATTTTTGATAGTGACTTTTCAGATGTAGACCCCACATATCAGCCAAGTGAAGAGAGATTACTCTCTCTAGGAAGTCTGTATGAACTACAAACAGCTGATCTTGATAGCCTAAATGATGAGAAAGAAAATACTGAAATAGGTGCACCCACGAACAATTTAGTGTCAACTGAAATAGCTAGTTGGATATTAAATCTACTTCTTGACAAAGTATGGAAAGACGTTCCACTAGAACAGTTAGACAGATCCACTAAAACGTTAGAGAAAAGCTATTTCCAAAGAATGGGTAATAAATGTCGCAAAAGGAAGGCGTGCTAAGGGTTTGCCTTATGAGATAAAAAAAAAGAATAGACCAGCAAAATTTAGAGTGCGTTTACAAATGTGCCAGTTATTTCAGCGAAGATTACAGACAAATACTATGTCGTGATTATTGGAAGTTAGATTATATAGGCCAGAAAAATTGTCTTCTTGCACGCATTAAAATGAAGCCACAAAAGAGAGTCCTTGTAGTTTGTTGAAGTTTAAAAAAAAACCACGTTCATTTTCCAAAAGTGTTACTTTTCTTTGAATGGTCAAGACATACAGGTATGTGAGAAATTTTTTTGTAAGACAACGCCATGCAAACATACACCGCCAAATAAAACAAGCAGTGAAACCCGACAAATCGTGAAGGCTCATATTGAGTCTTTTCCAACCATGGGCCCACATTATAGTCGCCAAAGTTGAAAGCGTAGATATTTGGACAAAAATTTAAGTATAATAAAAATGTACCAACTTTATATAATGACTGTGGGCAGAAGAAACTGGAAGGTGTTAGCGAAATTACATATCGAAGAATATTTTCTAACGACTATAACGACTTTTTTGTTTATAAAAAAAGATCAATGTTTAGTTTGTAATAAATATGATAGGGCTAATTGAACTGGCAAATCGAATCGAAGACAGTTACAGAGAACATCAGAAAAGAAAAGAAGTATGTAATCTTAAAAAACAAAATGATAAGAAAAGATCTAATGAACATGGGATTTTGTTTCAATTACTGTCGATCTACAGGCCGTACTACAGATTCCAAGTGGATTGACTGGACAACTATATTATTCTCAAAAATTATGCGTCTACAATTTGTGTGTATATGAAGCCGCAGCTTACTGTTTTGCCTGGTCAGAAATTAACGGTAGACGAGGAAGTTCTGAAATAGGAAGCATTATACTCCACTACTTATCAAAAGTGTTCTAGAATATGTAAATGAAATAAGTTTACTTTCTGATACCTGCGGAGGACAGAATCGTAATCAGCTTATTGGAGCCTTACTATTATGGGATACTTACACAAATTTTTAGAGTCTGGACATTCCTATATGGAGTTGAGTCTATGATTAGTAGTGTGATAAAAAAGTATGTATAGAACCATACAAATGTAAAGAATTTAAATACTACGACTTTTATGACTTTAAAAACTTGTCTCACACTTTAATTAAAAACCGTACAAAAGACCAAAACGGCGAAAAAATAATGTGGTTGAAGATAAAAAGAATGATATTCGTGAAAGGAGAGACAAACAGAATCTATTTTAATTATGACATGTCAATAAGCTTCAATTATTTCCTTGGTGATACGGGTGATATCGTAATTTGAAAACGGGAAATGATGTGACAGACATTGCCTAACATTCATATAAATAATAACTATAACCACAAACAGCTGTTAATAAAATTTTCAGGGAAAACCAGTTAAATGTCATAAATATCGACTAATACCTTAAAACATTGCTATTACCTAGTAAAAGCCTCATATCTCGATCACAAAACTGGAAAATAATATACTGGGTTTATTATATTTGTGTTAAATATGTTATTTGAAGAGTAACCGATTTATTTAAATTTACAGGTAAAACCAGGTAAGTGATAGCATTTCCAACTTAAATTTAGGACTAGTCAGATAGGTGTCTCAACTTTTTCAAACTAATGATAGAAAATCATTTCAGATATATGCATCTTTCACTAGAACACCTAATATTAAAAACAAGCTGACTGCTTAATTCACAATAAAAAACTAAACAAAAACGTTTTTTCTCGATTTCGGTATTCCGACATTTACCTGGTTTTCGCAGTATACCGACGATATGATAATATCAGCAGCAAAAACCTTGGCCGCGTATAACAACATCTAAATACCCAATACGATGTAAAATCGAAATTGATGGGAAAATAATAAAGCAGGAAACAAGGTTTAGATATCTGGGAATAGATATAGATATAACTAGTTACTGAGATGTTGAAGAAGAAGTACGACAACATAGCTTAAAATCAAGTAAAGCGGCAGGATTTTTTTAATGACACAATCTGGAAGAACCTTAGACAAGATACCTTAGTTGGATAGGGAGAGAAGCGAAAACATAAGAAGAGCATGCAATATAGAAAAAAAATGGATGGGTGACAAAACGGAAACAGGAGTGGAACGAACACATTAGTAGAATGGCAGAGGATAAGATAGTACGAATAGCACGAGATAAGTCACCAAATGGAGGAAGAAGTATTGGCAGACCAAGAAAAAGATGGTGCAGTCATTTATACAATTTAGGAGGCTAATATTGAAGAAGAAACAGGCTTTAACATACAAGAAGGAAGAAGAAGAAGTTGAGTAATAATAGATCATGCAAGTTTCAAAAAACAAACAACATTTAATAAAAAATGTTCCAAGAGAAGATAGTAAAAGAAAAGATATTTGATATTTATAACTGCTCTTCCATCCTTACTGAAACGCAGATTTTAAGTTTATATCGAGCTCTGTTACACATAAATTATTTCGAAAAAAAATTATACCGTATGTAACGCAAAAAATATTCAAATATCATAATTAGCACGTACATATTCTAATCTCGTTTCCTGTTCAGTCGTATATTTTGCGCGCAAGTATTCCAATGTGTAACTATATTTGTTTGTACCCTGTTTGCCAAGTAGTTGGCCATGAATTTGGTTTAGTGAACTCGAACTCGTTGGTCGGCGGAGTCGTCGTCCATACTTTTCGACGCTGCTGGTATCACTTTTGATGTCCATCGATTTCAAGGCCGTTTGCGAATAGCGCGCATCGAAAACGAGATGATTATGGTGGGTAATTGGAATAGTTATGACGATTTTTACGCTATATCGAATTTATTACATCGATTTTACCTGAAGATGGCCCAGGGGCTACAGAAAAGTATCCGATTAATAATTGGATTAAAGCAGATACAATTTCGTATAGTGTAAATATAAAATTGATATACAGTTTGGCCAGAGATATGAAAGACTCATTATTCATTGGTAATAAGATAAACTGCTGACTGACTGTGCTTAGTATAGTGCCGGTCGATATCGGTTTAAAAAAATGCCGACTTTGATTCGAAGAAACTACGTTATCGCTAAATTGACGTTTTTTAATTAAATGTTTCCACTGTGAAACATTATTTAGGATTGGTTTCCGCTAATAAACACATTTTTTATCGTGAAATATTTTTAAGTGTACTAATGTGCAAGTGTGTGCTATTATAGTCTATTTGAAGATTCCGATTCACCGATAAAACCGCTAATCTTTGAAATGTTTAGAGTTTCTAAATGCGATATAATATATCCCTGGAAACTATATTTTCAATAATAATAACTTATTATAGTCCTACAGTAACAGATGTATTCTTTTGTAGAATATTCGTAATTTAACCCTGAAGTACTTACACTATCATACCCTCTCAGAGACGTCTCATTTTTTTAGCTCCCACTATCTATTTTTTGTCCTGAAATGTACTAATGTTTAATAAATAGACTATGATCAAAACTATGCGAAAAATATTACCTGATGCGTTTTTTTTTAAATATGAAGCATTTACTGTAGTACATGCATCCCTTAATGTTTGACATGTTTCTATTTGACAAAGACCTAAAAAAAATATAAGAAAAATTAAAAAGTCCTTTATTACTATAAGAATATACAAATGTAAGTATTTATCAAGAAAAAAAGTAAACCCGTCATTAAAAAAACTGCAATGGCTAAAGTTGAGCTTCTGCGGTGCTGTCTGAACAGATTTGACTCTTGCAGTAAAAATAATCATAGGCCGTTCCTTTTTTTCTAGTAGTGACAAAGTGAGTAATCTTTTCTAGCTTTTCAGCTCGCGCTTGATCATCATTTATTTTCTTCAAACGAAGATTCCGAGTCGTGATCGGTCTCTATAGCAAAATCTTTATCTCATTCTGATTGTATATCACTCTCAGTTTCTTCAAACCACTTTAGAAAAACGGCTTCAAAGTCTTGTCCGCTGTTTTTTACTCGGTTGGCGAGTAGAGTTTTTAGCCCGTCTAATAGACGGTATTTGCTGCTTGAATTCAAATATATGGCAAACTACGCGGTTCCGAATATCGCCCTACCGGCATCTAGTCTGTATCGACACGTAAATTACATAAACGGCACACGATGAGAAATGGTGATGTGGGAAGATATTCTATATCCAGCAGTGTGATACCGTCTGTGAGATGGTCTGTTAATATTTAAATACTTACGGGTTTTACAAAGCATAACATTCTACTGCTGATCAATTTTAATTCTAATAGAAGGTTTCAGTGTATACCTTCCATGGTATTTTTTATCGTATGTTACAAATTAAAGATAACAGCCGAAAAGAGTTATGAAAAAGGTGTAGCATCTAGAATCATGGCAGCAAATAGAACGTATTATTTCCTAACGACGCTACTTAAATCACAATTATTGCTCTTAAACACAGCTAAAACACAGTATATAACACTGCCATTCGTCCCATAACAACGTATGGAAGTGGAACGTAGACACTGAACCAGCGTGAAACAACAAGAACGGAAGATCCTCTGGGCGATATTTGTGCCTTGTAGAGACCAGATAACAGGAGAGTGGGACGAAGACATAACCAGGTACTCTAATCATCCCTCTTTAATAATATACCTAATCTTCAACTACTATTTTATCCACGGAAAATGTATACGGCCCTCCTATTATTCATGCCAAGGTGGAGTAAGCTATAAAACTATCAATGAAAGTCAAAAATTCTGGATCGGGGATGGCATTATTAAGGAAGCCATAAAACTGTTGGAAGATGACAACATCGGCATGTTGGTAACAATTGCAATGCCATATATAACATCAGCCACCTTCCAACGGATTAAATTTGTTCAGAATTTATAATGACCCCTAAGTCATAAAAAGCGGCAATATGCAAGATAAACTTAATGAGCCATCTGTATTCCTTCACATCCTCCACACAAAAATGTTCAGAAAGCTGGAAGAGCTAAGCTGCGAGACACAATTTGGTTTCAAGAGCGGAATAGGTACACGTGAACCACTTTCTGCTTGTACAAATATGCATAGACCAACGAAAGGCTATATTCATCACATTTGCAACGATAACAAAGCCAAAGGCCGTCATTGTCAGCTTTCTGCGTGCTCGCACTCCCACCAACAACTAACCACTACCATCGATGCTCGCTTGAAGTGGAACACTGATCAAAACTATAAAATTGGAAAAGGACTGTATGACTTGATAGTGTGTAAAATTTTTTTACACACATCAAGTTTTGCACACATTTTACACACTATTAAGTTTTTGAAAACAGACACCTGTTGCCAGTTTGACCCATAAAGAGTTTAAAATGCCGCGAAGAACGAGGAGAACTGTTTGAATCGAAGTATTCATCTGGCAGCAATGCTACCCAGGTGTCTAAGTACTGATCAGAGCCCACCGTCTTTTCATGTTCCTGCGATCGAGTGTTGATCGGCTGCTCCCCGGTCTTTAAATATTGACCAATATCTTCCTTCCTTAACATGTATTTCTGTTCAGCGGTATCAACGTCGACGACCTCAGTCAGGTTGTTTTACTTAAGAGGATTCATCTTTTTATTTTACGTATTGGATAGAAATAAATTTTATTTTTGTTTGTTATATATTTGAATATATTTTTATTTAACTCAAACTTGCGTTTTACTCAGTCCAGTGTCTAATAGAGCTACCCGTCTTTCATTCTCTGATTATGAAAAAGCATTGCAGAGTAAATATAATGTGATGACTTGAAACAAATTGATCGAGAGTAGTGATTCGCCAACGTACTATATAGCTGCACGGCGATATAAGAAGAAAAAAAGAAACTTCAGCTATTTCTCTAGTTTCTTGCAATTAAGTTTTTCTGTAACTATAAATTTTGATATATTTTTTGTTGTATATGTTTTTTGTTGTTTAAAATTAATATAATAAACACATATCAGTACATTTTAAGTATATTAATTAATTTTTTATTGGATGCATAAACTGCAATACCCATGAAACCGTTTAAACACTTATTGATCAATATACTCTTATCTTAGCATTGTTATTAACCCAATTGTAAAGTCTACGATAATGGTTTGATAATTAAGAATTCATACAAAGGTCGTCAGTAAGTATTTTACGAGTAGGTAACTGAGGCAACGTTATTTGTTGCTTCAGAGCGTCCTCAATTTGTCGGTTGGACAAGGTTTTCGTACCGGTTGCTTAATCGTGTAATATTCATATTGGCATTGGCCAATTTTGTAAGAAATTCGATCAGTTTGGTGAAATGGTTTAGAAATTTGCAATGATGGTTTGTTACGGCTCGTACCGAATTTTAATTACTATTTGAATTTTTTCGGTTACGTGCCATCTTACTATAGTTCTGTCAGTAATAATGTATTTCTAGAGTTAGTGATAATATGACTGATTTTATTGCGACATTGCAAGAAATACATCGGCACACATGGCGACATGTAATAAATTAATAAATATAATAGTTATTAATTAATAAAGTTCATGATGTTGAAGTGAATGTTGTTCTGAAGTTTTCTTCAGTAATACTAATCTTCTATATTTTTTCAATGTTGAATATATAGAACTGAGTTGAAATGTATTTGACGGAAAACGTTACTTTCTTCCTTGTTATATTGAACGTCTAGAAAGTATCTAAAAAAAGAAGAAATCACAATTTTAATTCTTATGTATATATTTGTATTCCGTAGATGCTCGATTTCATGCCTGTATAACCTGGTCTTTAGTATCCTGTAAAAATAAAAATTTAAGGATTTGAGTTAGGGATGCGCGATGTTCATCGATGATTGAAAAACATCGATGTTGAACGCTCGATGGTCGATGTTTTGACATCGATATTTAGTATTCGTTAACATCGATGTTAAATGAAAACATCAAACACCATTTTACTGTTTTCATTTTCTGGTAATTTATATAATGACACGCTTATTGAAGTTACCCGGTAAATCTAAGCAACGAAACGGGATAAAAGGAAAGTGTTATCAAAATTGTTATTTTTACAAGATATTGATAAGCATTATTGGGGCTTTTATGTTAAGGTTGCACCACGTTTTCACATAGACGTATATATTACCATAAACTAAGCAGTCTGTAGAGCTAAGTGACAACACCATCATTTTTTAATTATTCGTTGTGTCTCTATCTTACATCAAGTAAGTATAGCAGCGTCTCTTTTGGCGAGGAAGAGAGAGAGAGAGAGAGAGTGAAGTGCAATGCGCTAGAGTGAGACAGATCGAACAAACGCAATTGAGCTTGTCGTCAGTACGCGGGCAGGGCAGGTATGCTCGGTCTATGTTAATATTATGTCTATCGTTTTTCAATAACTAAATCATGTTTATACAATACTTATTTAATTTTTTATTTTCGCATTATTCAATATTTGTAAAAACATCGATGTTTTCTTTTCGATATATCGTTACTATCGATGTTCAGGTTCGATGTTACCATCGATGCTCAACATCGATGTTTTTTACCGATGTCGTATCCCTAGTTTGAGTCTGTTGACCGAGGAGGCCATTTTATTGAACCTTGTGTACTAATCACACGTTCAAGAAGATGAAATCTAAATAGTCTCTGACCGCCTTGTGCATTATGTGAAGGTCAGCCGTCTTATTTAAACCAAATTTCGTTTCGTTAACTTCATTTGAAGATGTTGTAGTGCAGGAATAATTTGCTTTCGTAGTAATTCAAGATATTTTACTACATTTAGATTACCTTCCATGAAAAAAAAAAGACCTGTACTATGATCTCCCAAAATTCCAATCCAAACATTCAACTTTTGTGGATACTGCTTGCGCACAGACACACTCAAATGCTTATTTTCCTGAGACCAATAACGTACAACGGATGTATTATGTTTCCTGTGAATTATGATGGCGGACTCGTCTGTAACGAAAATATTCTTCAAAAATTAATTTTCATTGGATTTCTCCATCATAATTACACAGAATTCCATCCGTTTAAATTGATCTTCAGGAAATATTTCTTGAGTGGTCTGCACTTTATAACAATGGTAGTCGCTTCTTTTGAAAATATTCCTCAGTTTTTTATTCTAGTCAACTTCATCGTCAATTTGTCTATTTGAACACGGCGTCGCTTCAGCCAATGCGCAGACCTAATTTCTCGTTTTGACTAACATTCTTTTCACTAGGTTGATCTGATGGGCAGCAGTTTTTACATCTGCCATTAGTACAGCCAAACTTTTCAAAGTGATGAATAATGGACAATACAGTTTTTTCTACTGGTATTGGTCTGTTTTGAAAAGCAGTAATAAATAAATTAATAGTTTCTTGTAAAGTGTGGTCCCCAGTATCATTTTTTTATTTGTTTTCTTTCTTCAGTGATTTAAAAAGTCTTCATATTGTCACACCAAGTAGGTAAGTACTTCTCAAATAAATCTTATTAAACAGTGTTAAATTCTATCGGAACCAATCGGGTTTATCGCTCGTTGTGGGGAAGTTGTGACAAAATTCTAATGTAAAGGAATCTCATATTTCTTGCAATTTTTTTTTTAATTCGTTGACGGACCTGGCAGGATGTTTTCTCAAAGCTTTTTTCATTTCGCACCACAAAGTCTCTCGGGGACAAGTCGGGACTGTTAGAATCCCATTCCAGAAGTGGAATGCCATGTTCTTTTTCTCAATCCATTTTAAACTCTTTTTTGAGGTATCACAACCTGCGCTGTCCTGGTGGAAGTCAAAATCTTGTGTTCCATAATCGCTAAAAGAGATTCTTCTAAAAGATTCAAATATTTGTTCGTGTTTACAATCCGATCGATAAAATGTAACTTTCCCACACCTTTAGACGACATGCTGCCCCAGATCATGACAGACGTTTGACTTTTCTCTTCAGACAGTCGGATGGAAAGCTTCATTTTTCCTGCGAATGACGCAACTCTTACTGTCTTCAATACACACTTCAAATTTGGACTCATCAATCCATTGTATTGAATCCCATTGCGACTGAGTCCAATCTTTATGCTCTTATGACTATTTTTCTTTTGTTGTAAAAGTGGCTTTTCCTTAGCCTAAAATAAAATTAAATTTATTAAAAGCAATTCGTACTTACTATTTTTTTTCAACTATATAACTTTGTAGGTACCAAATCCTAATTTGTGGGCCTCTCGGTGACATATTGATCTAGAAACGTGTCGTCCAATAACGTCACTCCATAAAACGCTTAACTCCATATAATTTGCTGGTCGATTTTTTACGGTTATTTTAGTTTTTCGTACATTTCTAGGTTTTGTGACGACCGAACCTGTAGTTTTGTATCTTCTAACTATATTTCTTACACTATAGCGTAACAATTTCAACATATTCGCGATTTCCGAATTGGATTTTCCAGAATTAAAAAATCTAATAATGATTGAACAAATTTTATCATCTATAACTTTACCTCGATCCATTGTACAATTCACAAACGGCAAAAAGCTTTGCAATACTACAAAAGACATTTAACATTAACTGACAGTATTATTGTTTTGATGTCATTTTTCCATAGCTACCTCTGGATTTAACGTAATTATGATAAAATCAACGTATGTTGACATAAGTGAATGCATAGCCAGGGTTAAGTGATTTTTGTTTATTGTTGAAAATAAATAAAAAACCATAAGGGTAATGTTTTTAATAAATATTAATAAAAATGCCATATTAATTAATATGGGAACTTATAAAAGCATTCCCCCCGAATTTGTAATCTACATTCTACTTTTTCAATGGTTAGTTTTGTTAAACTTATCAACTGTTATGGTACTCACAGATCTTTCATTGCTCTGAACATTTTTCTTAAAGTTACCGAGTCGGTAGACTGCATTGTATATTCCAGTGTTTTTACTCTAAAATTTGTCTCAGGGTTGTAAGTTCACCTCTAAAACCAGCCTAATACCCTAAACCATAAGTAGAGTTGACCCTAGAAACCTGAACTATAGTTGTGCTAGGAGGTTACCTATTCCGTGTGATTTGTTACAGGCTAGTTTTTAACTGCGTCTTTAACTTCAAATCAATGGCATTAAACTTTTAATGTTTCGAATACATTTTTTTATACAAATACCCCACCTCCCGTCTTTTTCTACTTTCGACATTATTTTATACAATATTTGACAGATGGTGTTAGGTGTCTTGGCCATAGCCTACTAATATTAATAAATTCAAAACAAGTTCTGAAAAATTTCCACTTGTTAGTTATACATGACAAGTTTCGTCATACTGTGGATTAAGCAGATGCTAAGTGCATTATGTGTATATCTGATTGTTTGATATCGATCTTCCCTTCATGGATCCATTCTTGTTTGTCTCGAAGCAGACTCATTCGTTTGTAACCTACTTGTCTCTTTTTTTATTGTGAAACCATTTACTGGTGTCATCTTGATTTTTATCGATAATGGCTGGTAATTCGGAGGAATGTTCTTTACCACTGTGTAAAGTAATTTTTTAATATGTAAAATATAATAATACGAAGTAATCTGCTTTTTATTTTATCATATTTACCCTATCAAAAATGTTTTTGCAGAACGATAAAAAATATGCTGTGTTATTATGTAAAAAATGTATAAAAACGAGTAGAGAGCAGTTATAGTGTTAGAGACTGCAAACATCGGCAACGCAGCTTACCAGCCCGATGGTCCGTGCCGAGGTGGCGTCTTAAATTCAAAATTCAACAGAAAGAGACCTTCACCGACCGCCGTGGTGTGAAGACACATTTTTATTCACATTGTAAATTTAGTAAATAAACCCCTTATGCGTAAGCGAATGCGTTTTAATTCGACCAAATAAAAATAATATACAGTCCACTCAGTTCATATACATAAATTGGTCCTTCGAGCCGGATATCAGTAATCAGCATAAACGTTAAAATCAAAGTGATTTGATACTCGAAAACGGACAGTTTCATCCAATAATTCTTAAGTGCACGTGTAACCAAGAGCAGATCATCCAAAACCAAGCTGTTGTACGTTGTACCTGACGCCAGAGAGCTAGCGGCGTTGCCTAAAATTCAAAGAGTGAGTACAAAAATCCTTTTACCGAATTTATTCCTCCAAAAAATAAAATAATTTCTGTTTGTGTGAATACTGCTTGATTTATTCTTCGAAAGAATTTATACGAATTTCGTTTCTTAATTTTTAGTAGTAAGTTAATAATAATTTTATTTATAACTAAAATAAATATGAATACCGAAGAGCAAATAAAAATTGTAAAACGAAAACGGGGTGCAGTAAAAGCCAAATTAACCCATTTTAAAAACTTTTTAAATGATTTGGAAACGGAGACAAGGTCTGAAATTCATATTTTAGAGGACGCGATTTACAATTTAAATTTACGTATCGAAGAAGCGAATAAAATAATACAAAATTACGAGGAATCGCAGTTAGAGTTAGAGGATTTAGTTGATGAGGATGAATTAGAAACTTGTTATACCGAACGCGAGGAATTTACGAAATCTTTTTATTGCGAATTGGCCCGAAGTAAGCGATTACAATCTAAACTTTCTAGGCATAGTACAGATTTATCAAATAACAGTTCATACTCGGAAAATGCATCGGGTAGTCAAGTAAACGATTTTAATGGGTTTCGTCTTCCGCCAGTTGAGGTACCGAAATTTAGTGGTAGTCATGAATATTGGTTGGAATTTCACGAGACTTTTAGCTCGTTAATACATACAAACAGTGCACTACGGAATTTTCAAAAGTTTCATTATCTTAAATCTTCACTTTCAGCTTGCGCGTCCGAAGTAATAGCATCAATTGAGTTTAGCGAGGCAAATTACATTGTAGCTTGGAATTTGCTTTGTGAACGCTATAATAACGAAAGACTTCTTGTTCATAATCATGTAAAAGCATTATTTAATTTAGATGTTAAAACATGTGAGTCGTCAAAAATATTACGGTTTTTGATAGATTCTATTTCAAAACACTTAAAAGCATTAAAACAATTAAACCAACCCACCGAACATTGGGATACTTTAATAATTTACATAGTAACCTCTAAGTTGGATAATAAAACAGCGCGAGAGTGGGAAGAATTTAGATCGAAAATGCAATATCCAACAGTGCGAGATTTAAAAACATTTTTAAAATCAAAGGCTGATTTGCTGGAAACAATAGAATCTAAACGCGATACATATTCAGGAAATACCTCCTCTTTTCATAAAAAACAATCCAGAATATCTCAATCGTTTGTCAATACGGAAAATGTTTCTTTAAGGAACAATAATACAGCTGATCGTTCGGGAAATAACATGACTTGTGCTTTCTGCAAACAAAATCATTATATTCGAAACGTGCAGAATTTCTTAAACTTTCCCCAGCAGAAAGAAATACGCATGCGAAAAGACTTAGATTATGTATAAATTGTTTACGACCTGGTCACATAAATACGGTTTGCAGATTAAGCAACTGCAGAAAATGTAACGGTAGACACAATACATTATTACATATACAAAATAACGAATACAATAGACGCGAAAATAATACTACAGAGAACTCAAATGTATCTCTAACTTGTTCAAATATTTCTCAGGAAAACGTTTTACTTGCCACAGCTTTGGTACAAGTAATTGATAAATTTAATAAACCTCATACCGTACGCGCGTTGCTAGATTCAGGTTCCCAATCTAGTTTTATTTCATCAAATTTATGCGATATACTTAATCTCGAAACAGAAAATATCAATATGGCCGTGGTAGGTCTTAATAATAGCAAATCCCATATTAAGAAAAAATGCGAAATTTCTGTGGAGTCGCTACATAGTGCATATTCGGTAAAATTATCATGTCTTATCATAAACGAAATTACTGGAATCCAACCAACTACTGTTGTTAATATCAATAGGTTAAATATTCCAAAAAATATAATCCTTGCTGATCCAGAATTCTACAAACCAGGTCCCATAGACTTGCTCATTGGAGCAAATTTATTTTGGAATTTGATGCAAAATTGGACAAATACGTCTAGGATCAGATCAGCCAGTATTACAAAAAACTTCTTTTGGATGGATAATTTCTGGAAACATTACAGAAAATTCGAATGTATCTCACTGCAATCTGTCTTTAAATGGTGATATTCAAAAACAACTAGAGAAATTTTGGTTATTAGAAGAATGCTGTGTAAAACCCGCAATATCCGAAGAAGAAGCGTCATGCGAACAACATTTTATTGAAAATACGAAACGCGATGTAGAAACGGGCAGATTCGTAGTATCTATTCCGTTTAAAACGGGTACAGATGAATTAGGTGATTCGGAAGAACAAGCGCGAAGGCGATTTTTATCATTAGAACGAAAACTTAAGCATAATTCGGATTTACGTAAAAAATATGTCGATTTTATGAATGAATACAAAGCGTTAGGTCATATGACCAAAGTAAATAAATTGAATACAAATGCTATTCACTATTACTTGCCACACCATGGAGTACTTCGAGAGGAATCTGTTACTACAAAGCTTCGTGTTGTCTTCGATGCTTCGGCTGCCACATCCACAGGTTTATCACTTAATGACCTACAAATGGTAGGCCCAACAATACAAAGTAGTCTTTTGTCAATACTCTTAAGATTTCGAATTCATGCATTCGTGATAACAGCCGACATCGAGAAAATGTATCGGCAAGTAATGATTAATCCGAAAGAGCGACCATTGCAACGAATATTTTGGCGAAGTAATCCCAACGAGGAATTAGAGATATACGAATTAAACACGGTTACGTATGGTACTGCTTCAGCGCCTTTTCTAGCAATTCGTTGCATCATGGAGCTAGCCTTAAATTGTGAAGGGAACAGTCCAGATTTATCTCAAATAATTAAAAACGATATATACGTAGACGATTTAATTACGGGTGCTGATTCTATTCAAGAAGCGGTGAGTTTAGGCGTGGGTATTTCAAAAATTTTATCTGAAGGGTGTTTTAAATTGCGAAAATGGCACTCAAATAGCGATACGATACTTCAAATAATAAAGGGCGACGTACCTTCACAGAAGACCAATTCACCGGTTCAATTCAGTGAAGATCAAAACACAAAAACATTAGGTCTCGGTTGGTCATGCGATTCTGATTCTTTGACGTTTAAAATTGAACCAAATGCTATAGACGGTCGTGTAACTAAAAGAATCATTCTTTCGGCTGTGGGTCAAATATTTGATCCACTAGGCCTTTTAGCGCCTTGTATTATTAACACGAAGATTATACTTCAAAAGCTTTGGCTAGAGCGATTAAGTTGGGACGAATCAGTTCCTCAACCGTTACATGGTGAATGGCTTAAGTTCAAATCTGAGATTCCTAAACTTAATTCATTAATTATTCCACGTCACGTAACATTACCAAATGTACGATCAATTGAATTACATGGTTTCTCGGATGCTTCCGAGCGCGCGTATGGAGCATGCATCTACGTACGTTCTATTACTCGAACTAATCAAGTTTCAGTTAGGCTTTTAGGCGCAAAATCTAAAGTAAGTCCGTTGAAAACTATTACGATTCCCAAACTCGAGTTATGCGCAGCTGTTGTTTTATCCAAATTATGTACAATTGTTAAGGATGCACTTAACAACACAACATTTGAAAGAGTTACCTTATGGACAGATTCCACAATCGTGCTCGGTTGGTTGAAAACGGAACCACACCGATTAAAAACGTTTACCTCTAATAGAGTTGCCGAAGTACAAACTTTAACTAGTTCTTGTGATTGGCGGCACGTTTCCTCAAAGGACAATCCTGCAGATTTAGTATCACGCGGTATCAGTCCATATGAGTTGGAAGTATCTAATTTGTGGTGGTCTGGTCCAAGTTGGTTAAACAAATCCGAATGCGATTGGCCTCAAGAGGTAAAGTGTCCAGAGAACTTGCCTGAACTAAAGTGTGCCTCAAATGCATTCTTAATACGTGCGTTGGAACCAGTAGTAGATATAAGTCGCTTCTCTTCATTGAGCAAGCTAGCCTTTGTTCTAAGATTCATTTCAATGATCTCAAATAAAGATTCTAGACGAACAAATGGTCCTCTTAATACTGAAGAATTAAGAAAGGCATACAAGCTTCTTCTCAAAATGTCACAAAGAGAGTCGTATACCGTAGAGATAAACAACTTATTAAACAGACAAGAAATCAATACTAAAAGCAAAATTCTTAATCTTAATCCTTTTATCGATCAGGAAGGTTTATTAAGAGTTGGTGGTCGTTTAACAAATTCAGATTATTCGTATGACAAGAAACATCCCATTATCGTGTCGGCACACAATCCGTTAACCAAATTAATTTTTAAATCAGAGCATCTAAAATTGATGCATGCCGGCCCACAACTTTTGCTTAGTTCTTTACGTCAGTCCATTTGGCCGGTATCAGGAAGAAATCTTGCTAAATTAACAGTTAGACAGTGTACTTGCTTCAGATTCAATGCGAAGAACACAAATCCTATAATGGGTAATTTGCCGAAAACTCGATTTGATGCTGGTTATCCATTCAAGGTTTGTGGGGTAGATTATGGCGGACCTTTTATTATTAAAAATCGATACGGTAGGGGCAGTAAAACTTCAAAATGTTATATGGCACTGTTTGTATGTTTTGCTGTCAAAGCAGTTCATATTGAGCTAGTTTCTGATCTTTCGACAGATACTTTTTTATTAGCACTAAAACGATTCATTAGCAGACGCGGAAAACCTCAACAAATATATTCTGACAATGGTACTAATTTCGTTGGCGCGAATCACGAATTACAAGCGTTAAGTAAGTTTTTGATTTCAAATCAAAATAAAATTTTGGAGTTGTGCTCATCCGAAAATATAAACTGGCACTTTATTCCAGCACATTCTCCGCATTTCGGTGGCCTCTGGGAGGCAGGAATTAAATCAAGCAAAAATCATTTAAAGCGAGTTGTAGGTAATAATATTGTAACATTCGAAGAATTATCAACAGTTTTTGCACAGATCGAAGCGATTTTAAATTCCCGACCCCTCTCACCACTCTCTTCCGATCCTAACGATGAAAATCCATTAACTCCTGCTCACTTTCTCATCGGCAAACCGTTAATAGCAACACCAGAACCCGACATCACAGATTTACCTACTGGAAGACTTTCTCGTTTCCAACTCCTGGAACAAATGCGACAGAACTTCTGGCGACGATGGTCGAAAGAATATATATCCGAATTACAGCAGAGGGTTAAATGGAAAAAGACGCAGAGAACTTTATCACAAGGCTCCATGGTACTCGTGAAGGAGGATAACATCAATCCGTTGAAATGGAGACTGGGTCGTGTTCTGGAGTTACATCCTGGAAAGGATGGAATTTGTCGAGTGGCATCGATCCGAACTGCAACTGGTGTCATTCGTCGAGCTTTTCCAAAAATTTGCCCACTACCAATTCAAGATTGAAAGCAAACATCGGCAACGCAGCTTACCAGCCCGATGGTCCGTGCCGAGGTGGCGTCTTAAATTCAAAATTCAACAGAAAGAGACCTTCACCGACCGCCGTGGTGTGAAGACACATTTTTATTCACATTGTAAATTTAGTAAATAAACCCCTTATGCGTAAGCGAATGCGTTTTAATTCGACCAAATAAAAATAATATACAGTCCACTCAGTTCATATACATATAGTAAACCATTTCCATTTGGAAAACTTTAAAAAAATTAAAGAATGTTCAGTGCAAGGCCCATAGAAAAAAGTCATTTATTTTCAATGGTTAAATAAATACTTTTTTCTGAATTTAAGCATGTTTTTGTTAGTACAAATCATAAATCCTGTAATCGACGTTTTCTTCTTCTTTTTATATAGACATGACTGTTTGTTTTTCATGTGCCGACAGTAAGTTGTCTTTCCATCGTTTTCGTGGTCTTCCTACTGATCGTCTTCCTATTTTGGAACCGTCTCTTGCCGTCTCTACTACTCTATTTGTTTTCATTCGGCTTATATGATCGTTCAATTCTACTCTTCTATTTCTTACCCAGTCCTTGTTCTCCACCTTGCACCTACGTCGTATATCTTTTCTTCTAGCTCTGTCCCATAGTGTCTTACCACCAATTTTTTATGTGTTTTCATCTTTGCTGTTTCTAACATCCTTTTTGTCCTCTCTGTGGTGTCAGGTCTTGTTTCTGCCGCGTACGTCATTATTGGTCTAATGACTGTTTTGTAAATTCTGCCTTTCGTTTCTTTCCCGATATTTTTATTTCTCTATATTGTTCCATTCAGGCAGCCTGCGGCTCTGTTTGCTCTATTCACTTGATCTTCCACTTCAGTTTTGAGATTTCCGTAGCTAGATAATGTTATGCTTAGGTATTTAAAGTCCATCACTTGTTCTATTATCTGACCTTCCAGCTCCAGTTTACATCTGAGTAAATTTGCTGTTGTAACCATGGATTCTGTCTTTTTTGGGGAAATTAACACGTTAAATTTTCTGGCGGTTATATTAGATTAGTGCAGCATACGTTGTAAATCGTCTTTACTTTGAGAGAGTAGTATTGCGTCGTCTGCATAGCAGATTATTTTAAGTTATTTTTCTCCTATTTGGTATTCTTTTTTAGTTCTTACTTTTATTATTTCATCCATAATCAGGTTGAACAATAGAGGAGTCAGGGAATCTCCCCGTCTTATCCCATTGCCAGCTTCAATAGAGTCGGTTAGTTCTTCTTCCACTTTTATTTTTATTGTGTTCTTTTGGTAGATATTTTCGATCGTTTTGATTATTCCTAGAGGTATCTCTCTTGCTATCCTAAAACGTAATCGACGTTTTAAAATAGTTAAAATCCGTGATATGATCGAAAAGGTCCAATTTATTGGATGACTTTCAAATAAAAGTTCCTGAGTTGCGGACGTAGTGAGGATCTTAAATGACTGAACATACTTTTACCTGAGAATTACAATTAAAATACTCTTGAGTCAGCCATTGTACTTCTGAAAGCAAAGATCAGTCCAGCAGAAATGCCGAATTGTATGTCAGTTTGATGCAATAATTTAGGAACAAAATCAATGAAAAACGCTTCATTCGATGTGCTTTTATCAGCATAACTCATCTATAGACACACCTACAATTAAAATGACCAAAATTAATACATTTTGCGATAATTCTGACTAATATAGTAACTATTTCATTTCCCCGGTAATAATTCCAATAATTACTTCAATGGCCACGTTCACGCACTGATCAACTCGACCACTTACTTTCTCTGTCTTTCTAGACGTTATATTACGATTACGCTTGAGCTTTAACACAGTCATCGTTGAAAACGAAATCATTGTTGAATCTTGTTTGTATAAACATACCACTACATACCTCCACGTACCAGACAGCAAGAAGAACTCGTCGTCTTCTGTAATCGTATTTGAGATATTCAGCATGGTATTACGGTCATAATATGTGTATAAAAAAAGTGATTACAAATTTTTCATCAGTTTCTATAAACCAATACTGTTATATACGCTGTGGAAATTAAATGTCTTGAATTAAAACTTTAACCGTTTTCCCAAATAAGGTACTGTCCTAATGCCTTAATTTTGAAACTTGATATTCAAAGTCTTTCAAAACTGTTAAATTTAGAACAAACGTTACTTTTTTTTAATATTCAATTAAAAGCATAATACACTCCGCCAAAAAAGTATCGCATCACCCATGAAACTGCAAATTTTGTATTAAAAATAATTTAAAACGTGGATTTTTTACTGTTTTTTTTTTGTTTTTTAGGTACTTAACAAGTATTAAAAGAAAGATGCAGAATGTACGAAAAACAAAGGTTTTATTTAATTTATTTCATAAATTAGAAGTAAGCGCACAAACAATATTGTAAAAAAATAATAAAAATCAAAAGTAAAGATAATTTAGTAAGACGTATTGCCTCCTCTAGCTCTTATAACATCTAGACAACGTTGTGGCATATGTCCAATTAATCTTCTTAGATAATCTTCATCGATATTATCCCATTCTACGGTTAACAACCGTTGCAGGTCCTGATTAGCTGGCGTCACATTACCAGATCTCACTCTTCTGTAAATATGGTCCCAAACATGTTCTATTGGATTTAAGTCCGGGCTGTCCGCTGGCCAATTCAAAACTTGTAAATTTACCTCTTGAAGGTACTTGGTAACGATTCTTGCTACGTGTGGGCGTGCATGTCATGCATTAAAACAAAGTAATTACCAATAAATGGGACGTAAGGAACAACATGCATCTCCAAAATTTCTCTAATGTACCTATCAGCAGTTAAGGATCCTCCATCTAGCTGTACCAATTCGGTTTGACCCCTAAGAGATATTCCGCCCCAGAGCTGGTATTCTTCGATCCGAAGTGTATAAACAAAATCTTGACTCATCCGTAAAGAGTATGTTACCCCAGTCGTCTATATTCCAGTTTACATGCTCTCTTGCAAATGTTAGACGTGCTATACGGTGTTCCCTTGTAAGTCTCGGGGCATTGCTATGCTTTGTGCCCTCCAAATAAAATTTGGCAGGACCCTGGTCTACCTGGCCTGTCGGCTATACGACCGTTAACGAATCCACTGCCCCTACGAGTCCAACACCAAAGTGAAGGTGCCATGCCACGTATGAAAGAAACTTTTCATGGGACTCCACCTTCCCCGTAGTACCTGTATTGCGATTACCTCACCTACCCGTTATCCCACCCACGGGCGGATAGGCGACACAGGCAGAGGAATTTCCACCTCGCACGTAGACAGGTCGCCGCCGAGGATCTCTCCTCTACCACTCTTGAATCTCCCGACGGGTACGTGCCGGGGCACCCACACCACGCCTGACACTAGGCCAGGAGAGGTATGTACGGGCCCAGCTCGTTCAACCTCGCCAGGCTCTTTTGAAATGAGAGTAGAGTGGTCCCACGGGAATCTCGTCTCGGATACTAGGAATGTAGACCGGTGACCGTGTCGCCTAAGCGACCGTGTGCATTTCTACAAACCCGACACCTGAGGCGACGGCTCTCCACTTCTCGATTCCTACTCATTAGTCGCCTCTTACGACAGGCAAGGTTTTCTGACCTCGGCCGTATTCTTGTCTCCGCGAGCCGAACGGAGAAACTCTAGGGGCAGTGGCAGTTACACTGGTCCTAATTCCAAAATATCTTAAGATGTGCCTAACAGTTTGTGAAGACACACGTACATTTCTAGTCTCGGCTAAGTCATGTTGAAGTTGACTTGCAGTCACATGTCTTCGACGCAAAGCCTGAGGGACTAAAAATTTGACAAAGTCTGTAGGTGAGGGACCGGTCCAGAGTTACTCAAGATATATAGGTTGGTTTGTGTGTTCTAATGTATTACCATTCCACGCAATTTGGAGTTTTCGTTTGTCTTCCTTTGCGCGAAGGTGGAAAGCGCAGACTTGGGTTTTAGAAGAATTGGGTCTCAGGGAATACTGCAGGTAGTACGATGTCATTGTTTTTAAGGCAGTTTTGAGTTTCTCCTCCACTTCTTCAAAACTATTTCCTTGAGCACATAGTGCAAGATCGTCAGCATAGAGGAAGTGCTTGGTTTCGGTCGGCGTAGGTTGGTCGTTTGTGTATATATTGAAGAGCATTGGTGCTAAAACACTTCCCTGTGGGAGGCCATTTTTTTGAACTCTCCACCTACTTACTTTACCCTCCAGCACAACGAAAAAACGTCTGTTTTGCAGTAAGGAATATACGACCTTACCCAGATGGTGGTCATTGAGAGTGTCGTATAATTTGCGGAGCAATGTTTTGTGCCTTACTGTGTCATACTCAGAAAGCTAACGGGAAGTTAATGGAGTGCACGTCCTGGCGTTTTAAGAACAACGGCACAGGCACTGTGTTTCTCAACTGCTGAATATGCGTGCCCCGTTTGGGGCAGATCTGCCCACACCAAACAAGTTGATACCGCGCTAAATGAGACATGCAAAATAGTAAAGGGGTGCATGAAACCAACGCCACTCTCAAATCTATATAAAGCAGGGGGGTTTGCAGAACCCTCAACACGCAGAGACGTTGCAGAGAACATAGAGAAAATTAAACAGATCGCGGACGAGCGGCATGTGTAGGCGGGTACACATATTTGTACGACGGGACGAACCGCTTGCGAGCTGTTCGTTCGTTGCTCGTCAGGAACCACAGCCTGTCGGTTTTTGGGACGAACACAAAGAATGCAGAACTATAAATTGTGTCTATAAATTGTTTCTGCTAAGTGTGCGATGAGATCATTCGGTTAAACAAAATTGCTGAACGAGCGCGGCTTATTCAAAAGTAACGAGAGAAATTAATAACATAATAATAATACTTAGGGTATTGGATAGCCTGAACATAAACATATTTTCAACTCGCATATGTGTTCCGTGTACCCACCTTTATACAAAGCTCGAACACCACGAAAGCGACTAAAGTCTAGGAAAAGCTTCCTTGGAACAGTGCAGGATGAACCGCCTGAGTATTTTCCTCTTGCCTAGGTTTAATGGACCGGTCAGTCCCTAGACTTTAAAACGTGGAAAACTATGAATAGGATAATAACGGGGGTCGCTCCAGTAAAATCAAATCACATGTCCGGACACGATAAAGTAAAGTAAGTATTTGACAAAGTACCATGATATGAGAAACTAATCGATATCTTAAAAATATCGATTGTAAGGATATAAGACTAATCTCAAAATTATATCACAAACAAAAAGCAACAAAGGAGTTAGACAGGGTTGCATACTGCCACCAACATTATTTATCATCTACTCTAAAAACATCTTTAGAGAAGCCTGGGAAGAATCAGAATATATTATTGCAGTAAATGGCCCACTTATAAAACAATATTAGATATGCAGGCGATACCGTATTGCTCGCAGATAGTGTGCAGGGACATAAAAGGATGATAGATAATTTTATAGAAACATGTAACACATACGGCCTAAAACCGTCATATTGCTTTCTGTGTTTAATGTATTTAATGATCAACCTTAACTAAAATAACTGACTCGACTTTGTATCCCTTTCTCCGTATGATAAGAAAGTGATACGTTTGTTATACAATTTTTGTACTACTAAAACATTGTTTTGTTTACTTTGTTGTCATTGTTTTTATACTGTTGAAAGAAAGACAATAGTCAATTACTGCATTAGAGATAATATTTAATACGATATTATACTTCAATAACAATAAAAATGTCAAGGAAACAAC
This sequence comes from Diabrotica undecimpunctata, assembly GCF_040954645.1. Lineage (NCBI taxonomy): Eukaryota > Metazoa > Arthropoda > Insecta > Coleoptera > Chrysomelidae > Diabrotica > Diabrotica undecimpunctata. The sequence continues at coordinate 182,752,370 of NC_092803.1, forward strand.
CACTAACTTATTGTTTTCTGTACGGAATTAAAACAAAACATTTCGGTGTTTCCTTTATAACTAATTATTGTGACATCTCTTGATTGAAGCTTTAATGTGTAAAACTAGTCGTATGACGATGCCATGTTTTTTTAAGAGAATTTACTCTTCACGTCAACAATACTCATGCAATTTTGATTATGCAACGACACAAAGTGAGTTGGTTGGTGGTCAGACTACACGCGTAAAAGTAGAAAATGTGTTTGTCCCATTTTTATTTTGCAACATCACAAATTCAGTTGGCTAGGAATCAGACTACACGTGTAAAAGTAAAAAACGCATCCTTTGATGGCGAAAGCCTTTGTGTGTACGCATTTGGACTATTTGTTAATTTCGGGAATATAATGATGAAGTCAGGTTTCATAGACTGCGAAAAAAGTCCTTGACAAAAACGTATCAAAATGTCGCTAAAATCATTAAATTTCACTCAGTTAATGTTCCTGTTTTTTATTAATTGTTGCCAGGTTTGCTTTGGTTCTTCCTTATATAATATATTTAGTACTTTCCTGATTGTTTTAAAAAAATTTGTTGTCTTGTCTATGGACAATTGACGGTAGGTTCTTTTTTTGCATTTCTTGTCGATGTAGGCTAATTCGCAGAACTTGTTATATACATACTCCATATGGGTACTTCCTTCTCATCTGTTACTTAGTGTAAAATTTCACATTTGGTAAAACACGTTTTCAATTTCACATTTAGTTGTCAAGTTTTCGGTCTGGAGCAGTGAAGACAATGAGGCATCAGGTTATGCCTCATTTCCATGAGTTGCCATATGCCATGAGTTAAATTTTGAATAAAAAATCTTGATTTATTTCCTCAATCCCGATAGGGTGGATTATCGTTCATTCAAAAATTTGGTATATAAATTATTTAGTCGTTGGATTATTGGAGATTAGATGCATTTGGTCTAGAAAGATAAGGTAGATAATGAAATAAAATGTAAAAACTCATAATTGGAAATAGTTATAACTTGCGAATACCTGGGAAGTATAATTACGAAAAAATAAACTGGGAAATAACAAATAGATCAAAGAAATCGTTATACTGTGCGTTAGTCCCAGTACTGGGAAAAAGAAAACTTACACGGGAGACAAGGATAAAAATATACAACACAATAGTGATACCGACTGTGCTCTATCTCTATGCAACCGAAAACTGCACTATTCTGGAAAAACATAATAGCAGGATAAATGTAATGGAGATGAGACATCTAAGAAGGATAGTTGGAAAGACGAAATCGGATCGATTAAGCAACGAAACTATCAGGAGAATGGCCAACCAAGAACCAATAATGAATAAAATAGCGAAGAAACAAATATACTGGTATGGGTATACACCAGTACATAACATAATTAGAAGAATAGTCCACGAAGCAAAGAATATCGTGAAAAGAAAAAGAGGCAGGACAAAAAAAATGGATAGAGCATGTAGTAGAAGCGGGAAAAGTTCAACAAAAATCACTCTAGGAATTGAAAATAATGGCAGGAAATAGCAAAGAATGGCAAGAAATAGAAAAGAATGTAAGAGATGAGTGATTGGAAATTAAATAAGGTAAAAATATCTGATAGGGTAAAAGGAAGGGAAGAAAGTGCGATTTTTCTTGTTTACCCTGTTTCTTTTGGTTGTAGAAATTTTGTGTTCCTGAATTTATTATCTTCAACATTGATATTTCTTTATTTTGGACATAGTTTACTTCGATATTACAGCTGGGATTTGTTGGATTTCCTCTAAATATTCTGGTACATTTCTGCGGAATATGGGATCTGCTGTATAGATCCCGTTACTATCCTGCATACCTCATTTAACATAATATGACCGTTGGTCACTTTTAAATATTTAGGTTAATATATGTTTTCTAGTATACAGTGATGAGTGCCTTAAGAACCGGCAAAATAACGCAAAAGATAGAAAACATAACCCGTTGTGAAATAAAAAGAGATGAATGTAGTAGAGGTGGGAAATTATCGATAGAAACCTCTAATTTACATTAAATTACATTAGGACTATCGATAGTTTCCCACCTTTAGACGTTAGCTTATGAGCTAATTGACTTCAGTCATAATATTACAAGTATGACGTCGAATATTTACATTTTTTAAATTTCGCATAAAGTAAAAACTGATTCAAGGCAATAAAGCAAATGTAAGTAAACAGTTTAATTAGTAGTAATTTGATAATTATGCTATGATAATTCTGTATTAAGAAGAGTTTATGCGACGTCTCAAATCACACTTTATTATTGATCAATACTTTAATTTTGGATAAAAACATACTCGTACTTCAACTGTTTTTACTTACATTACGTGATACGTATTACTATGACTGAAGTCAACCAGATCATAAGCTAACGTCTAAAGGTGGGAAATTTTCGATAATTCTAATGCATTGTAAAGTAAATTATAGGTTAATATCGATAATTTCTCACCTTATTTCACAACGTATTATGTTTTCTATCTTTTGCGTTATTTTGTCGGTTCTTAAGGCACTCATCCCTGTATTTCCGTATCCCTTTATTTGGAAGTTTTCACTTAGCTTTCATTATGCGATGAATGATCCTAAGTGGTTTATCTTCTGTTTCCTTTTCTTGTTTTTGTGCCCTTTAGTTTGTTCTTAGCTCTCAATTTCATTATCAGTTGAGTGGTGATTTACTTGGCCCTGTCCTTGCAAGGTGCGTTATGTTTATTTGATCACTACTAAGTTTTTATAGAGGATTTCATGACATCTCGCCACTATGTATCATATACATTTTTTCAAGAGTTTCGGACCACTTTTCCTTTCCAGCTCGACTCAGTGCAGATTATTGGCTCGCAGTCAATTATGCAACTCATTTATTTTTACTAAAAGTGTCTACTGTGCTTTGTCGTTTTTGTAAAACTAAAAGTATTAGCGGGATTGATCACAGACCTAGAATTAATTATTTTGATCTTAAAGAGTGGAGATTGGTCTCGAGGCTCGATATCTAACTAACTGGTATCTGGCACAACGCAGGAGTATTTTTCAGTTAAAATTTTGTTGGAATTTTGTTAAAATGTTTTGGAATTAAATCATTTATTTTCATATTATTATTATTATGCCCCTAAAAATTATATGTGAGACCCTTATGGTCTTCCAGGCAGGACATCGCCAAAATGACCATTACGGATAATAATATTGTTGAGGTTGGCATTTTCTGTTAAAATCATCAGAGGCCTATACTGTCCTGTAAAATTCAATCAAGTGCTGATACGATCATCCTTAAATTTGGCAACCTGGTTTTTAACCCTCGAAAATGATGAAGCGTATTCCAACACTGCCGAATCTAGCTTTGTTTGAACTTCGATTCGTGTTCGGAATTTACTGTTCATAAGTGGGTAATTGATAGATCTCTCTGTGCTAGCATATTTAACCTATTTAGAGGTGATTCTACGGAATTTTAATTAAACTCCTATTTGCGACTTAACAAAGGCATTAAAAAGATTTCCCAACGTTTAAGTAATAATACTTTTTTATTGTTGTTTTTATACCAGAGAACTAAAAACTAAACTCAAAATTTGACACGAAAATTATAAAACATTTTAACCATGATTTTCTATATCTAAATAAATTAAAAAGAGAAGTAAATCAATAGTTGCTAATACACGTATGTTTCGTTTGCGTGGAAAAGTTATAACATTGATTGGATTCAAACTTTTTGATTATACGCTTGAACTAGTAATTTGACATTACGTTTTCCTATATTTTACATCAGTTTTTGTTTAGAAACTTAAAGAAGTTATAGAAAGAATATATGATTATTATTGATTTTTTTTAAATTATGAGATGTGTTCATATTGTTTTTTAGTAATATATCAAATATAAATAATATAAATACAAAAAATATATAGGAAGTTTTTATAAACATCATCATCATCAACCTGTATGCGTCCACTGTTGGACATAGGTCTCCCTTAGCTCTTTCCATTTGTCTCTGTCTTGTGCGGCTTGCATCCAGGTATTGCTAACATACTTCAGGTCGTCAGTCCATTTAGTTGGTGGGCGTCCTCTGCTCCATAGTGCTTCTTGTCTTGGTCTCCACTCTAAAATACGTTTTGTTCATCGGTTGTTTGATAATCTGGCGACGTGTCCTGCCCAATTCCATTTTAACTAGTGTTGCCCAAATGCAAGAACAAGACGAGACTTAGACAGTGTTGGTATTGCACTCCCGGTTTTGGTCTTGTTCTTGGTCTTGCAGCAAGAGTCTTGCAAATCTTGCTGTTACCCATTAGCCTATTGCTGTTTATTAAACGTTACTTTAGATCTTAGAATAACGTATCAGAGTAAGTACATTTTAAGCTTGGATTAACATAGTCATAATAAAGACCAACCAAGTTAATAAATGTCTAAACAACTGACACCGGGTGGGGTTTGAAGCCACGATCTAACGATCCGTGCCTATGCTCTAACCAACTCAGCTATCTACCATGGCCCACGGAAGTCAATCTGTTTCTTAATAAACGTTTGAATTTACTAAGCTTACATGTGCTAAAACATAGTTAAAACACAAAAAAAAACAAATTAATGACATAAACATGACTGTATTTTAAAGAACATTATCTGCCTAGAAAGGGATTGATGGACATGATGGGCAAAAAATCCACATACATGTATCAAGGACACAGATTTTTTAGGTGATTAGATAACAAACTATAATCCACTTATTAAAGCAAAAAAAAATACCAATCTTAGCTCTACTTTTATATAAAAAACTAACTTGAAAAAATAAAGAATAGGTAAAAGAGCAATGATAATCAAAAGAAGTTATTTTAAATTAAGGAGATACCTACTTAATAAATACATTAATTTACCAAAATAAAGTAGTAGGTACATTATATATGTAATTGGTAGTGAAAATAATAAGTATATTTTTTTACATGTCCACTTTTTCCAGCGGTTATTAAAAAGCTTGTGATATCTCCACCGAATTTTGTTTTTTCAGGAAGAAATATTTGTAATTCATTTTTGTGAAAAGATATTAGATGCTTTCTTAAACCTGACGTGTTTCTGTTTTTCATTTTTATTTCAACCTTCCTATGTAGGCACAATTTACACAAAGCAATTTGAGATGCATGAATTATTTCGAAAATAAACTCATAAGATTTGCTTTTAGGTCTTTTAGATCTATAACTTAAACGCTCACTATTCCGACTAGAATTATTTGAATCTTTGTCCCTCATGGCAAATTGTAAACTTGTCACTCCGAGAACAACAAGGATTAGATTAAAATCAATTATTACATTAGACTCAAAGGAAAGCTCAATTGGGAATGAAGTTAAGTGTTGTCGAAAAAGTAACTACTATCCATAGTTACTTTATGTTCGTTACTATCCAATACCCTAAGTATCCAATAGAAAACTGAGAATTATATATCGTTACTTCGTTATTCTAAATACTTCGGTATTTTGTTTACACGGTAGGCGACATTATCTGTTATTAATAATTTGTCTCGTTACTTTTGAATATTAGCCGCGCTCTTTCAGCAAATTTTGTTTAACCGAATGATCTCATCGCACACTCAGCAGAAACAATGTCTTAGGCCGAGAAGATTTGTTTTTAAAATTTTTGAGTTATTCGCGAAAACCGTTTAAAAACATACTTTTTTGACATTCATTTTAACTGTTTACTTTCAGTCACGATAACTCCAAAATATTGAGTTTTCGAAAACATTCTAACGAACATTTTTGTCTTAAAATTCACTATTCTAGCGACTATCATGGTTTTTTTTTATAAACTTTTTCCACCCCCCCATTTCGGGTGGTTTTTGATCTTTAAGCTATTTTTTAACTACTGTCAAAATTGCAAGCAAATCGATGGATATAAAACAAATTCCGAGGTTTTCTACTATTTTTACCGTCAGATCCTGGACTATGCAGCGAGGCATGCAGAGAAAATCTGAAAATCACATGCGGTTTTTGTTGTGAAACATTCTACGTTGGTGTACAATAGTCAGTACGTCAGAAAGATGATCTGTGATATTTATCTGTGATACATTGATGAACGACCGCACGAGTTTCTGTTGTGACTGAGCATTGAACTCTCCAATATAATTTTTAAATACTACTGTTGGAAGCAATGGAAACAAGTTTAGAGGCTGTAAGCTAGTTTTTATTTAACAACATTTTTAGCCAAACTGAGAGCTATTTTGATCCAGAAGCTTTGTCTTCCCTTTCTTACTAACTGCTCCTCTGTGTATTCTTTTTCTATGTATTGGATATTCTATGTGCCGGTTTTGTTTTGTTTTGTCTTGTGTTTCTGTTTTCAGCAGTGTTTGCTGCCTGAGATCTAGTGTGTCGAAGTCATGCTAGATATCGTTGATTGTTCAGCTGCAGGCTCACTGCTACAGTCTCCAACTTAACCTCCACGAAACAGCCCCATTGTATGAAGTGGTTTTTAACTGGCTTATGTTCAATAAGTAGTGGTATATTTTCTTAGTGAGAGTTAGGGTGCGTTCATTACGGAGATCATCGCATGGTATCCTCGACTAGAGCATAGCACTGACAGTGAACGCTTGCATTTAAAATAATGCATTTATTTTACGTGGCGATTATAATATAATACCATCCTATGGTACGATCGAGGGCCGGCGCCTCGTTATCAACGCACACTTATGTTATGTTCGGATCCAGGTTTTTTTCTGGTCGCAGTCAAATTACTTCGTAGCTGATTCTCTTCTCTGTTCATCAGCTGTTTCATTGCCAGGTATTCCCATTGACCTAACACATATACCAGTGTGACACTGTTGTGCTCTGTCAGTGTATTAAGCTCTAGGCACTCCCACATTATCTAGAGTTATGTTTTCAGCAGTAGATATTCATCGGATTTAATTCAAATGTATCTCGGTATTCAAATGTATTTATCTCGGTTTTGTGTCTCAAATTTTGTTCTCTGTACTTAAACCCCAAATTTGGTTCTCTTTTGTGTCCTATTTATTGTATATTTTACTTTTTACTGTGTCACTTTTTTGTTTCTTCTGTGAAGGACGTTGTTTTATTTAATGTTTTATAATCTTTGTAATATCGTGCCTGTTTCATAGTATTGGGATAGTCTCTTCTCCCATGACACATTAATTTAGCGATAAACAAATCTATTTTTGCACTCAACTGATCGTAATTCACACAAACAAATCATACAAATGCAATTGCAGCAAATATTTATCTCAGTCATTTCTATCACACCGAAAGAGACATAAACACGGTCGACCTACAATCACAATTAAACATCATCAGTTTGCATTCACCGTTTATAACAATCTGAGCGTTAACAAAATATTTAATAAAACTTATCTATAATAAGATAGGGTTACATTAAAGTGAAGTAGAATTCAAACAAGTTTATCATCTTTCATGTGATTCGTTAAAAACAGTAGAATCCATGGGCATTTTTAATAGAATACTAATTTCTGCATGATTTCTAAATTCTTAGACTATAGATAAAGATATAAAAGATCTAAATTCTTATCCCATAGGTAAGCATAAAAAATATTTATGCACGTACGCATTTTGGAATATAACAGACTCGCCGACTCGCGCATCGTTGTATATTCGGAGCTGTTCAGATTAAACGATCGACTAAATATTCGAAAATCCGTTTATATACAAATTAAAGTTAATCTCGAATAGCCTGTTGTTTTTATTTTATTTTTGTATATAGAAAACAGGCTTTTTTATTTATTTTGACATTAATCAAGAACTAAGGACGATGATATATATCATCTTTAACAAAATAGTTTTTTTTTTAATTTGTTTTTAAAACGATTCGATATTAAAATATTATTTTTATACGATTTTTATGTAATTAGAACTAATTGATGATATGATTATTACAGTCAAAATATGGTGGTTGAGATAAACTTGCTGCATTGATCGGATGATGAAACTTATATATACCTTTGGAGAATCATCATACAAGCTTTATATATTCAGGGGATGATGAAGTGATTTTTAATTTTTTTAAAAACAATTTTTGGATTTTTTTCTATTCTATTTTTTACTTGTTCTTTTAACAAGTACCTCCAATTAATTCAAATATTCAATATATCATATTTTTTTTTCCTACTGATACGAGAGGTAGTAATTAAATAACCGAACTGATGCTTCAAAACATTTTATTGTTCAACAATCACATTACATGGTGGATCTCGTACAATGCTCTATATGAATTTTCTATTGTTTCTCTCAGCCTCTCGAGAACCTCCGTCCCTTATGCTTTTCACATTGTAACGATAAGACTACCAAAGAGAATTGAAGTACTATTGTAAAAATAATACCTCAATCAACCATGGGAGCTTATCGTCTGTACATTGCCTAGCTCAGTATCTCAAGGGTGAGTTCGTCTTGTCTTAAACTAGGGATTGAACCTGAGTTCTCAGTTGATAGCAAATAAGACAAATTTTAACCAGACATATTTATTTAAATGAATAAAAAAAAAACAATAATTAACCCTGCCAAAGCTTAACAGTTAATAAGTGTTACTTATTGCTTCGATGGGCTGCTTGTGTGTTCTAGCTGTTGGGTCCTCCAATTAGAATTTGTGACTTCTGGAGAGCTGCAGTCACACGTGGCTGTATGTCCTGACCAATTGTTGAAATCCAAATATGCCAATAAAACCAATAAAATTTTGATATGTCCAATAAACCAATAAAATGTCCAGTAAACCAATAAATTGTCCAGTAAACCAATAAACCCAAGAGAATTGGTAGACCATAAAAATGAGTCTTATAATAATTTTTGCCTTCTTTTATAAATTTCAAAAAGACACAAAAAAATAATCCCACTACAGAAAAGTTGTTTTGACAGAAAGTGGGAGACTGAATCGAAAATTATTTGAGGAATATGCCAAATGGGGGCTTACTGTAAACATAAGCAAAACAGAATATTTAAAAATTGGAGGAAATACCACAGATCTGAGGCTTGAAAACGCAGTCATAAAAGGCTGCAACCAGTATAAATATCTAGGAAGCATCATATCAGCAGATGGCAGAGTTAAGATAGATGTACAAAACCGAATAACCCAAGGGAAAAAATGCATCCGAATACTGAATTCATTACTGTGGTCTAATAAAATAAAGATGCATACCAAACTTCGCGTATACAGAGCAATTGTAGAACCAATTACCACATATGGTGCCGAATGTTGGACGATGACAAAGAATGAACGAGATAAAGTAGACGTTGTGGAAATGGATTATCTTAGAAGGTCATGTCGAGTATTGAGAATGGAAAGAATCAGGAATGAGGAAATACGAAACCGTGCAGGAATTAGAGATACTCTTTCAGATTGAATACAAGGAAGGCAATTACAATGGTATGGTCACGTGATGAGAATGGAGGAGGAGCGGTGGCCAAAGAAAGCCTTAATGTATGTTCCGCCAGAAAGAAGGAATAGGGAAAGACCACCAAATTCCTGGAGAAGAGAAATTACAAAAACAATGCAATCTAGAGGCTTAGAAGAGGGAGATTGGAGAGATAGGAAAAGATGGAGACGATGATGATGATGATGATGATGGGAGACTGAATGAAGTTAGCACAGATGTCATAGAATGTTGCTATAGATATCATGAAACTAGCTTGTCAGTCAACACGGAACAGAATAGTCTGCAGAACAAAAGTGAGAGGGCGAATATTTATTCTATGGGACAGAAAGAGAGGAAAAAAAAATAAAGACAGAGGAAGAAGAGAAAAACAGAGGGCGCCAACTACTTTTATAAATAAACAATAGTAAAAATTAAACTGAAGATAAAGAAATTAATAAATTAATAAACAAATTAAAATGAAATAATTATTTAAATATAAATTAATAGAGATGTGACGTTTAAAACGTTACAACATAACTTCGGACTACTTAAGCTCTTTTTGCTTAGGAAATTAAAAATAATCTCACAGGGATCCAAGTTGGTCGAATGTGGTGTATGGTCCAATCATTCTCCGTTCCATTTTCTCTGGAGGAAGAAGTTTGGTACCATTTGTGTGCAAACACACACTGGTTCTAACACACTAGAACTAAGCCAGAAGGTTACACGAACACGAGCTTTACTATCCAACCCCTACCTTAATTCAACGCTGTTTAAACTAACTTTTATAAAGGGTTTCTGCGTACGATGACGAACAGATTAAAAAAAATTCAGTACCGTCCTGTAAAAGAATGACTATTCTCTGTTTAGTTATCTTCGGCAATATGGTTGGGTGTGTGCCAAGACTGGCGTACGTTTTTTTGTGTTTTGTGTGTGGGTGTACAGAAATAGTAACCTGACATTGAGCACATAAAATGTTTTAAATGTAAGATGTTTTGGTTTGTTAATCGGCTTTTCTGAAATATATACAATATTTTTATTTTTATTATTGTCCAACAGCTTATCAAGGCAAATGATAAAAATACAAATGTCTCCTAAAGACAGCGGAGAGTGGAATTGTTTGCTAACAAAAACCAGTTAATTGCATGAATGAAGTCAATGTCTGATGCTGCATTTGAGTAATGATGTTAAAAACTTGGGTAATAGTGTGTAATATGATAAAATATAAGTAAGGTAAACTAATATCTATCGATATTAGTTATGTTTGTATGCTAATGAATAAAAGAGAAAAGAGATTGAAAAAATAAAATTCATTCAATGATATTTCTCGTGAGGATGGTTGCCTATGTGGGTGCTTATAATTCTACTATAGTCTTTATAATAATTACCATTAACGTAGAGGAGGATGAAAGCTCTGAACAATCACTTCTTCTTTTTTTTTATTTAATTAATGGCTTTGGATAACTTGATCCATTCAGCCACGATAATGTATTTGACTACTTGAATTTGTTAATGATGTATTGACCTATTGCATTTGTTAACAAAATAGTACTTCGCATAGAGGTAGATTAAAAATATAATGTAAACGTCAGTATCACAAGATTGATAAAAAACCATACATTCATTCGTTTCATTCAATGCCCTAACCAACTTAAAGTGAATATTTAGAACCAACAAGGGATTACATAATGTAGGGATACTTTTCACGCTAAGGTGCCTTTCATAGCGACTTTATTACAACACAAGACAGGCAACGGCTAGGAGGTAACTATATAACATAAGGATAGACAGAAGGAACAAAGCTAGATTTGTACATTCACATTACACATTCCATCCTAAATTTTTCTTTTAGTCCTTTTTAAATGTTCCCAAAAAATTTGGTTAAACCTAATATTATGACGAGAGATATATAAAATGGAAGATTGACACTGAGGAAGAGGTATTTGTTCTTTTATCAGATTTTCCAATAGATAATTAATATCAGCATTATTATATATACATCCAATGATTGATATCGTCAGTGTTACCATTACAATCACAAAGTTCGGTTTCACTTAAATCTATGAAGATAGGCTTTCACAGTAGCATGATTAACAAGGCATCTAACAAACATTGAATATACTCTTCTACTGGGATGACTTCTTGCAACAAAAGGCACAGTAGGTAAAACAGGGTGAATTTTTGTATAAAGGTTGTTACTTCTGTTACAAAAAGGATTCCATTCAATTTCCCAGTTTTCTTTTAATTCTTGTTTACGCAGCGAGACTAAATCACTTCTACTGAGCCAGCTAATTTCTAATCCTTTTGAAGCCGCTTCTTTAACAAAATAATCTGCTTTGGTGTTACCCGAGATACCAGCAGTCCTTTTACCCAAATGAAAGAGACTGAATTATTTCTTTCAAGTAGCTTTAGTTGATTTTCTAAAATTTTGACGATAATACTGTTTTTGTATAAATGCTTATGCGAATTATCTAAAGCAGACAACGCAGATTTTGAATCCGACATGATTACTATTTGTTGATCAGACATTCTTTTCTCAATAGTCCATTCCAGAGCTTGATATATTGCAAACAGTTCTGCGGAATAAATGGAACATTGTTGGTTTAATTTAAACGTAATGTGTTCTTGATTGTTTTGGATATATACCGCACAACCAACTCCCAAAATGGATTTTGACCCATCTGTGAAAATCCTATATGGCTTATCAAATTTGGCAAGTTGTTTCTGAAGTTGAATGGCGTTGTTATCATCAAAAGTAGGAAAATAAACTTTGGTTTGGGAATAAAGAATATTGAAATTAGATTGGAAGAAATTAGTTTCAGCTGAGATTTCTAAATAGGAAGAAACATTAGGAAATGCTATAGCTAAAGTTGGAGAATTTTTGTTATGCCACCATTTGTCAACTAAGTTAGACACAGATATGTCGGATATTTTTTGCAATAGGTAGGATTGGTTATTACTTTGACATTTAAGGATAAACTTTTCAGCTAAAAAAAGACGTCTTAAATGTAGTGGAGGTTCCATACATTCGGCTAATAGATTTTCAGTAGGCGTAGATTTAAGTGCACCTAAAACCAAACGTAGAGCTTTGTACTGGATTCGGTCTGATTTTTTAAGTCTAGTATTTGTAGCAGACCCATATAAAAAGCAACCATAGTCAAGAACTGACCTGGTATATGCCCTATAAAACATTAGATTAACCTTGGGATCAGCGCCCCATTGGTGACGGTTAACTACTTTTAAAATATTTAGGCTTTTTTCGCATTTAATTAAACAGTTATTAATATGTTCTTCCCATATTAATTTAGTATCAAGTGTGACGCCAAGATAAGTATAGTGTTTTTGGACCGGTATACTTAGATTATCAATTCTAATGCTGGATATATTCGGTAAGCGATGACGAGTAAACAACACCACAGTGGATTTATTCGAAGTAAGTTCCAACCCTTGGTTAAGAAAGTATTCTCTTGCCACTTCTTCTTCTTCTTCCTCTTTATAAGCAATTCTGCTTGTTCATTGGCGGATTAATACCTCTATGGAAGGTTGTCACTCCATCTTTTGCGCGGTCGTCCGATACTTCTTCTGCCGATTGGTGACTTATCTCTTGTTATTTTGACGACACTGGTCTCTTCCATTCTGCTTATGTGGTTATTCCATTCTTTTTTTCTATTTTGTGTCCATTTATTTATACACTGTACGTTACATTTTCTTCTAATGGCTTCACTTCTCTTTCGATATCTAGGCGTATTTCATGTAATTCTTCTCAGTACTCTCATCTCTGCCGTTTCCAGTAGCCTTTGCGTTGTGGCTGAACAATCACAATATGTATAATTATAAACAGATAAATGCAGAATATTGGATAATCTTAAGATTAGGTGCATTGATTGTTCCTTATATTTTAGAATAAAAAAAGTGTAGAGCTTGAAACGCTTAGATATACAATCTTTACAGTAGGATTTCATTATCATCAGCTTATTGTTACTTCAATTATAGTTAGTTGGACGATAGGTGTTATCATATTCGATCTAAATAGAATAGCTAAATTTGCATCTAATTTTTCTTCTGTTATACAAGTTTTGTCTTTTTAGTTCTGCATATAGCCGCCTAGAGGGCGATATCAATAAAACCTTTCGAAACAAATGTAACTTCAATATTTTGTTGACATAAATCGAGAGTTTCATTGCGATACAAACAAGTCATGTAGATACAGTGAATTTTTGAAATTAGGAAGTCGATCGGAAAATGGATCTTACTCGAAAACATTTTCGAGCAATATTTTTTTACAATTTTCGGAGAGGATTATCTCAACAGCAATATCTCGCTACAAGGGTTTTTGTGTTTATGAATGAAGCATCATATCCGTTAACTATTTCCCGCTGGTATTGCGAATTTCAACGTGGTCGTGCAGTCTCAGCAACGAATCCAGGCCAGGCCCACCCTGTCACAGGAGTAACACAGCAAAATATCGATGCGGTTCGTCAGCTAATTAAGGATGACCGCCGTGTAACATACCGGGAGATAGAGGCATCTTTGGGCATTTTAAAAACCCCGTTCCAAAAGATCCTACGTGACGAACTGGGTGTTAAGAAGTTGGTTTCCCGTTTTATCCCTCATTTGCTCACAGAAGAACAAAAAGCGGTTCGCGGCAATTGGTGTCGAAAAACATTGGAACGGTTCAACATAGGAACCTCAAAAACGTTTATAGTACTGATAGTGGCGATGATTCTTGGATTTACTCCTACGAACAGGAAAATAAAAGCCAATCTGCTGTGTGGATGTTTCACGATGAGGAAAAACCAACAAAACTGATCCGTTCTCAAAGTGTGTGAAAGAAAATGGTCGCAACTTTTTTCTGTTTATAACTATTACAGAGATATTTTTAGGTTTTAGGGATTCTAATCTAATTCTAATGTAATCAGTAATTATACTTGAATAAACCAATTTGCGTGCTTTTTAATCAGTCATTAGTTAGTAGAATTTTTCACAACACTTAGAAAAGCGTCACGTTACGTTCATATACAGGGGAGTCCTTAAGTAGTTGTACAAAAAGAAACAGTAGATTCTACACTTTAAAATATTACGATTTAAGCCAAATTGCTTTAATAAAATATTGATATTAAGAAATATACAGGGTGTTAAAGTGCAAAATTAAAATTTTATTTTTCGCTATAACTTTTACGTTTGTAAATATTTTTGGACAAAAATTTGTGCAGAATCTACGGTTTCTGTTTGTACAATTACTTAAGGACTACCCTGTATAAATCAGGAGACAAGTCTAATGGAAAAAACTATCATCCCATCGGCAAGCCAACTGTGATTTCCATACTTTTTGAATTGCTTGTACCAACATTTCTTTTTTTTTTGCATTATAGGAATATTATCGTCGATGAACAGCATTTTTTATCATTTTGTCGCTAGTAGCTCTACCGTAACGAATTGTTATTCCAAAATTATATCTATTGTTGAAAGACAACTAACTGATTTGTTTTATGTAGTTTCCGTAGAAAAAAGTAAATATTTTTTTTATATAATTAAAAAACTGCAATAAAAATAACTTTGAGGTTTGATTAGTCTGTAAAAAGCAGTCAACAAGTAATAATGTTGCATGTACATTAGTTGCCAATACATAAACTGCCGTCGTTACGGACCAGCTGAGTTACCAGTTAATTATATTTATGCAGATGGTAGAACACCGGTAAAACCACACCTTGTTTAAATATGTGTTCACTTTCTTTTGGAAGTATCGTAGGTAGGATATTTTTGTCTGCCTCTACGACATCAGGAAGTTCGACTTGAATGAATTTGTATATTTTTAGTTTCATTTCACATACGCGTAGACTAAAGCTAGAAAGTGTTTATTGATACACTTATCAATGTATAAACAGTATTCTATCATAATTACCATCAGATTTTTTGCTATCAGTAGTGTATTATAGTTATTCTAATTTTAATCCCTGAATATCCGTCTAAAAAAATTAAAAATATTGTGAGGAACATTAAAATTATTTATGAGGAATTTTGCTAAACTAACTACAACTATATACGTTGATATGTTCCTTATACTGCAATCCTTTGTTAGTTTCCTAGGTCTGCTGGTGGTGTATAAATGGTAAACTTCGAAACCGGTCGCACAAGAGAGTCTAAACCGCTACAAAAATAAAACAACAACGCTTTATATAGCGACATATAATAAATATTATAACTATCGCTCGATATCAAATCAATCCAGACTTGTATAGAACTGGAAAAAGTAACTAAAAATATAAAATGGGTTATAGGAATCAGCGAAGTAAGACGGAAAGATGAAGAGCTATTGGAATTAGCGTCAGGAAACACATTCTACTACCAAAATGGAAACGAATAGTAGTGGAAATAACTAGTTTCTCGGATAGAGTAGTTAGCTTAACCTTACAACTATCAAAGAGATACAATATACAAATTATACAAATATACGTCCCAACGATTACTCACACTGACAAAGACATAGATGAACTATACAGTAACATAACTGAAGCATTAAATAACAATAAAAGTCACTTTAAGTATGTAATTGGTGACTTACATGCCAAAGAAGGCAAGGAATAAGTCATGGGAACGTATGGAGTCGGTGAGAGAAATGAAAGGGTTCAGTTTGCACACCACCAAAACATGCCTATTGCAAATACATGTTTTAAGAAAAAATCGAACAGAAAATTGACTTGGTTAGCATTAAATGGAACAACTAAAAACGAAATTGACTTCATTGAAACCAACAAGATTTCTACAATAAAAGATGTCAGTGTAATAAATAAATTTCAAACAGGGAGCGACCATAGTTTAGTCAGAGCAAAAATTGTTCTATATCTAAAACTAGAAAGAATAAAATTCATCACAAAACCAACAGTAACCGGTCTAAATAGTAATAACCTGAAAGAAAACTCAGATCATTACCAAAGGACAATTGATGAAAGATAAATGACCAAATCGACAGCTCTCAATTAATGCAAATTATCCTTGATAGTGCCAAAGAAATCAGAGACCGACAACAACAAAATGAACAAGTAAGTAGCAATGTACAGAGAACAATACACAGAACTTTGTAAGACAATAAGGAAAAGTATTTATTAAGGAAGGACGTAAGAAAATACAATGAAAGACTGGTAGAAAATGCAATCCAAAACAGAAAAAACTATAAGAAAACAAGAAAAGCATTAATCATTGGAAAAAATTAAATCGTTGTCCTAACAAAAGACCACACCAGAATTGCAGAGAGAAATGAAAGAGTACAACTCGTGACTAAATTCTACATTGAACTATATAAAGCCAATCAGTAACTAAGAAGATTTACCAGAAGTTTTTCCGGAAGAAGTAGAATGGACAAATCAAAAAACCTGGAAAATCTTAGCAGGCATATTTATGAACTCCATAACATCAAGATGCATACCAGATCACACAGCAAACGTAATTCTCATTCATTAGAAAAGTAGCAAAGAGAATATCAAAAACTACAGACCTAACTACAAAACTACCAATAATATACAACATATTCACAAAGATCATCAACAAAAGAATAACAAATGCATTAGATGCTGCATAGCCAAGAGAGCAAGCTGGCTTCAGAAGTGGATTCAGCACCCTGGATCATATCCATACGGTTCGAGAACTAATGAGTAGAGCTAAAGAATATGAAATACCGCTAGCATTAACCTTCATAGATTTCGAGAAGGCTTTCGATTTTATATATCCCAAGGCAGTAAAACAAGCTTTGACCAACCAAGGCATTGACAAACCGTACTTAGAGACTTTTAAAAACTCTCAAGAATTTCCTACTACCAGAGGCGTAAGACAAGGAGACGCAATATCACCAAAGCTCTTCACTGCAACTCTAGAAAATATATTTAGCAAATGTGACATAACAAAGGCCTATCCATTGACGGAGAATACCTCAGCCATCTAAG
The DNA here is from genome assembly GCF_040954645.1 of Diabrotica undecimpunctata. Classification (NCBI taxonomy): domain Eukaryota; kingdom Metazoa; phylum Arthropoda; class Insecta; order Coleoptera; family Chrysomelidae; genus Diabrotica; species Diabrotica undecimpunctata. The sequence continues at coordinate 182,769,650 of NC_092803.1, forward strand.
ATTTGCAGACGACATCGCTCTGATTGCTAATAATCCTACAGATCTACAAGAACTTATAAACGATCTAAATGCAGCTAGCAATAAAGTTGGCCTAAAAATGAACTTGACAAAAATAAAAACCATGTACAACCAGGTAGTGGATGTCCAAGATATAATAATAAACAACACTGCACTTAAGACAGTAGACGAGTATGTATAATTGAGCAATTAATACATAAATATGTCTCCTGACTGCCAGAAATCAACAGAGGAATGAAATTGGCTTGGCATCCTTTGGTAGAAATGCAGTTATATTCAAATCGAAGATGCCACTCCACCTGAAGAAACAGCGTTCGATTAATGTTTACTGCCATCATGACATACGGCTGCGATACGTGGACAGCACAGTGACACAAGGTCACTGATGATCCACAGATTTAAATATTTAAAATAGCAGTAAGCGGGACATTTAGCGAGAAGAACTGACAATAGATGGTCCACTAGAATTACACTGTGGTATCCAAAAGGCGTCAAAAGACCAACAAGATGTCCAAATTTAAGATGGGACATAAGGAAACAAACCGGTACAACATGGAACGGAAAAGAGAATATTAGACAATCGTGGGTAGAAATGAAGAACGACTATGTAAGGGAAGCTGCACCATAATCGGTAGAATACGCTGAGCATGATGATGATGATGGTTTATGTAAGTAAAATGTAATGGTATGTCTCGCAAAAGAGTAAAATATAAAAGAAAAAAAGGTACATCGATGGAAGGCAACCGTAAATCCGTATTTCTGACTATTTGGTCGTCATCAGTACGGTTCAGCCAAGTTAGAAAAGGAGCATGTTATTTTAACAAAAGTAGACTTATTTTCAAAACTCCGTAGATTATATCTCTTTTGGTTTATATGATTACATTTCATTTTGTCGTTGGTTTCCTTTAAATGTAAATGCTTCACGCTTGAAGTAAATGGTGATCAGATGGATTCTAACGTTCATAAACTTTACTGTGGAGTTTTCCTTGCATATAGCAATCGATTATTGATTTCAAATTTCTCGTTGGTTGGGTCCACGTGAATTTATGAATATCCTTGTGCTGATTTGTGCTTTACCTCGCCCTTTTCATCTTCAAAAGGCGCATATACCCCTACTACCACCAAGTCACGTCCATTTAGCTTCATCTCAACTTTTACCAGCCTTTCATTTATTTCTTACCAGTTCTTAATATTTCGTGACAGCCTATTCTTTACCCACTATAGAAATGAACAACATCTTGGACAATGGACAAATTCGTGTGTCCCTGTCCCTTTCTTTTTTGTTTCTGTGAGGACCGTTACATCTAATTTAAATCTTAATTTCTTTTAACACCTCATCTAGCTTAGTTCTAATACCTTGTAAATTTCATGTTCCAAAACTCATTAAACTTTTTCGTAAGCTGGGTCGTTTTCCGTTAGTATTGTCCGGCGTTTTCTTTCTAGGATTTTTTGCAATAATTTTTTTTAATCCTGGTGGACCGGGAAGATTTTTGTAGGGGCCTTCTACTCTTAGTCGAGTGGTCCCAGCTTTTGAGCGCTGGAGACTCGCCCTCACCCTTCATATTAGAGAATCGTAATACATCGAATATGGCGGATCAGCTTGCCTGATTAAATTAATATATTCCTACTTCAATCCATGAGTCTCTATCTTGACTCATACGTTACTTACTTAAGCTATTGCACTATCTCTTCTTTGGTCTTCTTCTCCTGCTTCTTTCAGGAACTTTCAATTTAGTAATTCTTCATAATGGATTATTCAGATTATTATTTCGTGATCGTTTTTCTCTACAGCTTCTACTTCCTCCTAGAAGAGACAACAATATCACCAAGGAGAAATATTAAAATAAAATAACGTAATAACAAAATAAGGAAATAATTAACGCATTGAAAAACCGCCGTTTTACCTTCACCAAAACAGCTTCCTAAGAAATCGTGTAAATTGCCCAAATAAATTCCCTGCAGGAATATTTACCACACGGGGGGGCATCCAGAAAAAATAAATGCGTCAGAAAAACTCAATTTCATATCCTGTACGGTACGTAAATTGCTCGTTTATCACCAGTAGCCCTGCAAAAATCTCAATCGACTCTACCCAATTACCTCTACACACAGCAACCCGAACGACCGAACGAACCCTTTATGAACCCCATTTGTTCCCTCGGAACTTGGAAAACTTTCCTTTTTCAATATTTTCCGGTCCAACACACACCGACAAAGATGAAGTAAATGGAAAACTTTTCCCCGACTTTTTTTCGTGGTCCTTTCGGACCGGCTGGCAAAATTGAATATTCCACGGAATTAAAATGTTGTCCTGATAGCGGGAGAGTCATTTTGGATTAAGGTTTAATCATAAACAACGAAAATACATAGAGTAAAGGAAAATAGAACAAACGCCCAAAAGGATGATGTACATTTTTCATGATTACATTGTAATTTACAGCACGCTTAGAAAACTTATTTAAAATTCTGATACTCTTTGATAAATTATAAACCGTAAACATATATTAATAAGTTTAGTTAAAAGTAAAAACTCCAGCACTTCACGTACATAATTTTCGTATGACTGTACAAGAAGTTTTTCCTATAGTATAGTGAAAGTGTCGGAGCACTTTTCAGCATTTCCTTTTTTTTTAAAGCATCACAAACAGAGAGTTAAACCAATCTGTTGGTATTTTCCTTATTTCGTATACTTTATTGTAAAGCTAAGAAGTGATTGTTTTCATTTATTTCCAATTATTTTAAGTATTCCTGTTGCTATTTCATCTTGTCCTGTAGCTGTTCTGTTTTTGGCTATTTTTATTGCATTTTCTAATTCTTCCATTGTTATTGTGGGACCTGTAATACAATTTTATATTTCTTTTACTTGTCGTTCTGTAATATATTCTTCCATCTTTTTACTGTATTTTTGGGGATCTCGCTGTATTTTTATAGAAGTTAAAGTTTTAAAATGGTGGCAATAATCTTCAATATTGTGAAACTCTCGGTTTTCTTCATATTTATTCTCCGAACTAATTGCGAGAGGTTGATGAAGGTAACTTATGAGAGTAAACTCGGAAGCTGTTATTCTGTTGATGCTTTATTGGTCAAGTTTCTTGAGTCTTGGTTCCAAATCACGGACTAAGAAGATTTTTTATCATTATCTTTAACGTATGGCATACAATAAGAACACGATTAAAAATCAATATAAAACGTTACAACAAACGAACATCTAATGTATTATTAATATAATGTAAAACATGTTCGGTCGCATTTAGGAACTTATCGAAAACTCAAGGGCCTTCGGTGGCATTCTTCAACAATGTGATGGACGGTCTGTCGTTGCGCACCACAGCCACACTCAAGAGTAAGGGCTTTTCCCCATCTAGATAAGCTGTCAGCACATCTACCGCTGCTTGTTCTTATTCTGTTTAGCGTTGTCCATGCATTGCGGGTAAGTTCAAAGCCTGGAGGTTTTTGATCGGTACAGGCCATTTGGTGTGCTTCCTGTGGTGAGTCACTCTCCCATTGTCTTCTCCAAGCGTTGGTGAGGTCGAAATGTTCCTGATGTAAGGAGTTGGCTATTAACAATGGAGGATATCTGGAACGCAGTCTGTTTATTTCGATATCAAGCTTATCATTGTGGATGGGTACCTGAGATCATTCGTATTGTCTGGTTTAATTGGGTGTCAATAATCTTCGCGTGTTTGCTATTGAGCCATACCTGGGGAAGCAGGGACTTCAGCCGCCGAGTATAGGAGGAGTCCGAGGGAGGTCCGTGTGGTGCCACATAGATTTTGGATTATATTATTTCGCGTTTTCAGTTTTGCTGCCGTTCTTTGTAGGTGTTCTTTAAAACTGAATGTCATGTCCAGAGTTACTCCAAGATATTTTGACGTTGAGTTATGAGTGAGCAGTCTGTTTTCAAAGTGAACAGAGAGTTTTTTGTTGGCTTGGGCATTATTCAGCACACTTCGGTTTTCGTTGCATTGGGCCGTAGCCTCCATTTGCGAAAGTATTCTCCCATAACGGCAAGGCCATTCGATAGTATTGTTTCTGTAATATCCATGTTATTATGTCTTGCTGCAATGGCCCAGTCATCAGCGTAGCCAAATTTCTGCGATGTTGTCCCAGGTAGGTCCGCGATGTATAAATTAAACAGTAAGGGTGCCAAAACAGATCCCTGTGGCAGTCCATTGCTGAGCTTCATTCGGACACTTTTTAAGTTGCCATTGTGGCTTGAAAAGGTCTGTCGGTGAGCATGCTATTAATGAGTTTAGTTACGTTTTGACACGGGATAGCACGGATTAGTTTGTAGATTAATCCTTGTCTCCAGCCAGTATCGTATGCAGCTGATAGGTCAATGAAAGCAACGGATGTTTTTTGCTTTCTTTGAAAACCTGCTTCAAGGTTTGATTTGTAAGAATAAGAAAACAAAATTTGAGTCTAGCCTTATCGGAAGCCTTAGATCAATCTACAAATGAAATATTAATTGATAGTCTGTTGATTTGTAAGAATAAGAAAACAAAGTTTCACTGTAGCCTTCTCGAAAGCCTTAGATCAGTCTGCAAATGAATTAAATGCAAATTTAACATCATTGAATCTGAATCTAAAATATTAAAGGGACCAACGTTTCAAAAAGATTAAAAGAAATTTTTTAAAAAATATGTCTTATTTTTAATAGAAATTCCATTTTGCATTTTTCTTAGAATCACCCTTTCGACAAAATCCATAAAATTGGTACAGAAACGTTCCGACGCTATATTTCGTCACCTCTGTCGATATCCAAGTCTGAACGATTTATTTACAGTCACGTCCGTCGGACGCTTCGCCATTACTACTACAGATATCTGGGGTTCTTGTTAAGCCGCCCCCTCGCCGCCGTCACCGTCGCCTCATGGATAGGGAAAATCTATTTGGGTTACGTGACCCCGGTCCATAAATTCATATGTGCCGTTCCTCTGGGAAAATAAACCATATCGTTCGGTGTGCGGTGACGACTAGGTTTCCCGGGAAGGTTTTTCTTTCTTCATTACAACGTCACGAAACATGGATGTCGGGCATATATGTTCAGGTGGTGGTGCAATATATACAAGCGTTTTGGCTTTAATAAATAAAGATTGCATATTTGAATGACGATATTGTATTGAGAATTTTGCGGTGAATTCGATGCATATGACTACCAGGGCAACATGAAAAATGTTTAATCTGGTGGTAAAAAATGATTTCTTTTAAGCCGAAAATTTTTTTGCTTCTTCGCACTTGTAAAATTTGTATTATCTCTCTATCTAAAATTTGCATTATTCTTATTATGTATTATCTTAGTCGACTATTTAGTAACAATTGGGTGCAATAACTTACATAGGAAATGCTGTGATAGATAGAGAACTCAGGGAAGGCGTGGAGGACGAAAACGACGAATTCATAATGGGAAAAGGCTGAAGAAGAGTTTTCAATGCTTTCAAAATATTATTTAAAAATTTTATTCGAGAACTCAATGAATGATTTATCTGGTTTTCTCGGAACCAGAAATAAGAAAGTTCCCGGATAATGGAGTTAAATTTCCGTAACTTTTAAAGAATTTAGAACCACATTTTTCTCAATCGCAATAAATAAAAAATAAATAAATTTTTGTACTGATGAGAGCAATTTATGTAATACGTGACAAAAAATAATCTATTACTTAGCACAAAATTTGTCCAATTAACTAATATAATACCCTGCTAATTAAAAAATAAATATCATTGAACTTGAATTCCAAAAATATTCCACATCCAGTCATAGAAACGCCCACGTTGAATAAACGAAAACAAAAAAAATTAGGTAGATATTTGTAGACGATGATGGCTAATATCGTTATTTCTGACAAATAAAATCCGCGTTGAACAAGAAATAGAAGTCAACGTACCCTCTATCCATTGCCAAGGTTGTTTAGTTAGCGAGAACGTTTTGATCTTGTTATAGAAGAAATATTTTTGCGCGGCGATCGATAAAGAAAGAAAATAATTTTAATGGAGTACCGAATAGCATTAAATATGGAGTGTAAATGAGCAAATCATCGCGTTAATTCAATTAAAATAACATAAAAATTTGTCGGTTATACTGTGTTTGAAAATTATTGATACGGGGGCTACACTAAGTACACTAAAGCTGTGTGCTACGCCTTGTAGCACAGACTTGCAGTAATTTTAATAAAGCAATAATGTCGGTCATTATCTGTTCAAGTATACATTATCATTAATAAACACTTAATTTTCTTAGAAATTATTAAAACTTCCAATCGATATAAAATGTTTCATTCTCAATTACTTCAGATAATATTTATATTTTTATGTTTAGATCTTCAATATAACATAACGTGTGAAATTTGTACTTTTGTACTAATGGCGACAAAAAGCAATATCAAGTCAAGTCGTGCAATAAAAATTGCACAAACTAAAGAAAACGTCATAATTTAATCTCCTGTGAAATTAGTATCACTTAACAGTGCATTTGAAAACTGTGGTGTTAAAAGTACATGACGCTCTTGTACGCAAACACCTCACTAATACTGTTAGGAGTATAGTATCTTAGCGTTCAACTATGACCCGAGTTGGGGGAAGCAATTATTTATCGACTTTTGAAACAACGAAAGCTAGGAACTATTACAGATGCACCGAAAACTTCAACAGGAAGAAAACCTCACCAAGTAGAAGATATTTATACCAAACAAAGATATCTTGTTTAACCAAACTTTTAATAGATATTAATAGTGACGAAACTTTTGAAAAGGTTTGGCAAGATAAAAGGGGTTAAAAATATTCGTCAGGCATTTGCTGAAGGTTTGTTTACAGTATGAAAATTTCCAACTGGTAAAGGTGTACCATACGTAGAGAACTAGTTTATTACCGTTACACAATATGCTCGAAGACACCGTCGCTCAGTCCTGGTAGATTATGGGCGGGGTCATTTATATAGGTGTGAAACACAAGAAAAAATAAATCTAAAACAACAAAAAAAAAACAGGGAAAATCCAAGGTTATCGGCTTTCTTTCTTCTTTTGTAGAATTTCGTTCTGTGTGGACAGATTCGAATGTAGATATAAGGATCGAATCGTTTGTAATGCCCCTTTGTCCGCTTCTCCTCGATCGACGATGGTAAATACAATAAAACGTTGAAGTTGTGGAGTAAAAATTATGCTACTAATAATTACACTAAAGATGATGGTTAGGTAACTTTCTACAATAGACTGCGTTCGAATGAGCTCAAATCCCCAATTTATAATCTCACAAATAATGTATACCTCAGCACAGAGGTTATTGCTTCTATCATACTAACAAACTGAACTATGAGCTTACCATACAATTTTATCTAGGCCGTAATTGTAACACTTAGGATGGTCAATTGGAAAATATATTATTCGGCAATTTATTACGTTGTAGGTAAATGAACTAATTATTAAAATATTGTTCTGAAGCTATTTTCTTGTGGCATTTTAAATTAATTACTATTTAAATGGGAATAAGCCACAATTAAAGGTTAAAATACGTTTATTGACGTTTCAATTTCCACTTCGGAAATCGTTCTCAAAATACAAACATTAGTAAATTAAACAAATTTTGTTTTTGTTACTTAGTGAAAAATTCTTCTAATAATTTAATTTTATCTGACTCATCTATATTGACAATTCAGACATACATTATACATTTTAAAGTAGACGACTTTAAAATGATATTGCCAATATTGTTGAGTTGCGTTCCTGGGACGACTTTACTTATAAGATAGTTCATTCGATTACATGAAATCAACTTTAACTTGAGAATATCCGTCAGAAAAGATCATAACATGTAATTCGTCTTTAAAAAGACAAATACATGCCATGATGACAGTAAAATTCTCCTGTTAGTGATTCCATAGTAAATTATGAGGGAAAAACCAGGAAAAAACCTCATAATACTATCCCGACATGTCAAGTATTTGATCATGCATTTAGTTTACCTTCAATAAACATCAAATTCCGATTTTATATGTTTGTTATTTAAAAAAAAATAAACGTATTTTAACCTTTAATTGTGGCTTATTCCCATTTAAATAGTAATTAATTATTAAAATATTACACGATATGTTTTCACAATGTTTCAATTATACACGGTGAAACTATAAAATATTAAGAAGTTAAGAATAATGTGAGATTACACATTAAGGGATTAATTTGTGATTGAACACTGTGTCTTTATCACAGCATCTGTGATTTTGCTCCACATAATGTTCACATTCTCAGTATTTTTTATTTCTAATGTTAATCTTTTTATTTCTTGATTTGAACAAGTTGAAGCTTCAGCACGTATTTCGTTTATCTTGAGCAACTGGGTATTCACTTTACAACTTTTGGATTTTATCATCTTTTTTTACCCTCAGTTTCATATTTGAGACAAGGAGGTTATGGTCTGATGGGATCTGCTCCGGGGTCTTAACGTTTTAATTGAATTTTCTAAATCTTAGATTGGTTAATATAAAGTCGATCCAATTTCTAATTCAATTTTGTTTATTATTATGTGGTGACCTCCAGGTATACAGTCTACGGGGTGCTAATCGAAACCATGTATTCATAATCGCCAGGTTTTCTTCTTGACAAAATTGAGCCAATCTGTCGCCTCTAGCATTTCTTGTTCCTAAACCATAATCACCTATTACATTGTCCACTCGGCCTTTTCCTATCTTTGCATTTAAATCGCCCATTATTATTGTAATTTCTGTGTATTGTAAAAGTGTATTGTAAAAGTTGTTTAGGTTGTTAAAGAATAAAAATAATCTTACCCTGAAAAAGGGCTCTGGAAAACACACATAGAAGGTCCTTTACGTTTTGATGCTAAATGGAAAATAAAATGGAATTGAAAAGGTGTACCTTGTAATACACACAAAAAATTACCTGGGCGAAATACCGTTTCCGAATTTGACTAAAAATATTAGAATACTAGGGTGGTTGAAACGGTATTCTAGATTATGCGGCGTGTTTGAATATTTGCAAACAAAAGCCATAACGGCCAAGTTAGTCAAAATATATAGCTGGGTCATAGCAATTTTAACACAATAAGTCTAAGAAACTGTCTAAAATTAATTATTTTTTTTAAATAATCGAGAATATGGATCGTTAATTACATCATAATATTTGTTAGGCCGTAATGTTTTTGAGTGGTTTGTTGGAAATTCACGTTTTATGGACTTTGATTTATTGGTGTAACTTACTGAGTTTTATATGACACTTTTTGGAGTACAATTTAAATATGGTTAAATACAGATGCGGAATACAATGCAGAATATAATGATTCAGCCTATATTAAATAATTTTAGTTACGGTATACATAATATGTATATATTATCTACATCGCTGAACTTCTACATCATTGTTACAACTACGCCAACTGTAGTGTTAATATTGATTTAACTATTTTTACCCATTTCAAACGCTAGTCATTTCCTCAATTTTCAAAGAACTTGCGTCATACCTACTAGTTGCATTGATCTATTAGTCGAAAGCATAAAAGACGAATTCAAATTTTATGCTGATGAAAGATTACGATATTGTCTCTCGCGATTTTATCTTGCTGTCGTCCGCAGTCTTATTTTAACTAGTTTTTGAATAATAATAATGGGTTTCGGAACCATTTGAATAAATTAGTATTCTGCTTAACGTTATTAGTAGTATACGGGTTGTCTACAAAACAAAAATAAGATAAACGTATTTTGCAACAAATTTCATTGTTATAGTTGGTTAAAGTTACACAATTATTTCCCTCTGGACTTAAATGTAAAAATGTTTGGCTTCTCTGTATTATGGTTTTGTCACGATCAAACTTCGACATTTATATACATCATACAAGCAAATTGTAGAGCTCTTGATTTTTTTTTATCTCTTTTACAATGTTTTTGCGTTTTGGTTGTTTTTTTTTTATGGTAACTTATGTTAACCCCAAAGAAATAACTTCGTAAGTCTGTCAATTATACCTACTGGTTTTTGTTTTTTAAATCGTTTTAGAATTTTTACATTTTTATTGTTGTCCATGTTCAAGTAATCCTAGTAGTTGTGTAGAAATTCATATTCTTCTATAAGTTTTCTCGATGCGATGGTTCGAATAACGAAGACAACCATTATAGTATACAGCAATGAGAAGGTTTACCTTCTTTGGGGGCTATCGTGGGTTAATGCATGCTGTAAAATTAATAATACAAAACAAACCTCCTTTTTCAGTTTCCTAATAGCAATAATATCAAGGTTATGAGAAACAAAAAAAACTAAAATTACTTTTGGTTTAATTGTTTGGTTTGGTTTATGATGTAGGTATCACAAGGGGATTAAAATATCTACAGGGATAATCCGAATGTAATTAAAACAAGCAATGAGGAATCTAAATAATTTAAAGTGTCAAATAGAGAGGAGAAAGTTTATTAAGCTATAAAATAAAAAACGAAACTTTTTTTAACAGGTGTCATTTGATCGCTAGATGTAACAGAGGCTTAGTGTGATAATTAGCACACCGGTCGTCAGCGTATATGAAAAGAGTCTCTGGTGCGAAACATTAAACTCTCTTATCTACAATTTAACAGAAGGAGATAGAAACGGACGTAAGGAAGAAATATACAAAGATAATAAATAATAAATGGGTGATATCAGGTAAGAAGGATAAATAAAAAAACTATTGGCCATGCAGACAGTGTTGGAATAAAAAATACAGCGACAAAATGAGAATGCCATTAAGGAGACGTACACTTTTTGGTTATAATTTCGGTCAAGATGAAAACACATAATATGATTCTCTTATAGCTGATGTCAAAATCAGCCTCATAAAAATTTCAAAAATTCCCAAAAAACCAAAAATAAATATAATACAAGCAAATAGAAGATCTAAATATAACTGGCTTAGTAAAATAATACATGAGAACAATGGTGTAAAAATATGGAAAACGGTAAAGATAATATCTCACAAATAATAGAAACACATACTGGGAGGAATCGAGGACAAAAGAACAACAATTGATGACCAACGAAATTCTTGATTTGATGGAGTAGAGGAGACAACAGAGACACAACAGGGAGGAATATCAGAAAAAACAGAAAGTAATAAAACAAAAGATAAAGATCACGAAAGAAAAGTGGATGAAGGATAAATGCATTGAAATGGAAGAGTTACAGAGTACAATCATGTCACGTTTGTTTAAAACAAGCAGAGAAATAGCTGGCATATATCAAAGAAAAATTCCAGATATTAGATGTTGACGAAGGACCAGAAATACTAAAGGTAGAAAATATTAGATAAAGACGAAGGACAAGAAATATACTAAAGGTAGAAGTACTGCATGCTATATATAAAGTTGGCAAAAAACAGGAAAGCTGTTGGCCCTAATAACATCCCGGTAGATTATGTTAAAACTAACCAACGAAGAAAATGCCTGTCATGTTTGTTTTTTCGTCATTACTGACTGAAAAATTATGTAATTGATTTCCAATATTAAATGAATAAAGCAAATTATGAACAATTAATCTTTCAATTATGAGAATATAATCTAAATGAATCTGCATTTCATTACCAAGCGCAAATACAAGGAGTGACAAGTTATCTCATTACTAATTATTACAACTAAGTGATGAGTCCAACGAACAAGAACTGGTAAAAAACAGTACCTACATTCTTAGGAAACATGGGAAATCACCATATGTATATAAAGCAGAATATCAGCGACAACAAAAAGCCCATACAAAAATCAAGATAAAAGCTTTCGTAATATTCATCAGAGAAACCACATACATGCGACTGCGCTCAGCTGGCGCACACCTTGATGTAGGAATGGGACAATTGAGAACTCGTTTCTCGCGGGGCAAGCTGGATGAGCTATCCATGCAACAGGCAGGCTGCGACTCAATTGAACCAAAGTTTGTCTTTGACAAACCCTACAAAATCGAAACAAGACAGTATAGGAAAACAAACGTGGCAACTGCCTAGTGCGTATACACCGATGGCTCCAAAATGGAAGGTTATGAGAGAGAAGGCTAAGCATAAAGTGGGGTATGGGAAAAAATGCCAGCGTAGTTCAGACAGAACTGGCTGGTATCTCCATAGCTGCAAAAGAGATAACAAGGTATAACAGGGAAAACTATAATAATCTGCACAGATAGCAGACAAGCGCTACTAACCTTGAATAGACCACGTGTCACATCAGGGTTAGTAATGGAGAGTCACGAGTCACTAACTCAAGCTTCGGATGGTAATACTATTATCCTGTGGTGGGTTAAAGGACACGATAGGAATAAAGGGAACCGCATTGCTGACCAATTGGCTAGGAAGGCGGCAGGCCTAAGACCCTTAGGACCTGGGATCTTTTTGGTTGGTCAACTACAACAATCGCGGAAATTGTCAAATGTCACAAAGAGACAAAAGAGACACTAAAAAGATGTTTGCAAGACATGGCAAGACGAGAGTACAGTATGGAGTACAAAAATTATTTAATGTAGCCCATATCAAGGAAAAACGGAATGGAGAAAGACCACAAACAAGGCGGTATGAGAGCTAATCTAAATAGAGGGGGTGAGCGAGTGGTGGGGGAGAGAAAGAGAAATATTTTTTCCTATTTACTAATAATTGCTATCAACATTCAACTACCAACATGACTGCTTGGTGCTTCCATATGCATCTCCGTACGGTGATATGATTTTTTATGGATTTGTTTCATACTGAGCATTGTTTTAATGCATATTTATTATCTACTTTTGGTTGCATAAGAACAGCATTACTAATAATTCACTAATTTTAACACTGCAAAATAATATATCTTAACAGTTATGTCCAAAAATGGTTTTATTTACACTTGATTCTCTTACAGGTGAGTCAAGGTTTCAACCAAATACAAAGCGGCTTTGTTGGTGACGGCGTTTTTAGTCTCGTTCGAGGACAACAGCAGGTATTTATATTTTAATTAAAAATATGCTTTTGTTTAATTGTCACGTGTTGCAAGTATTTATTGTTTTCAGCAATGTTTTTTTTAATTTGTGCTTTATTTTTATCATTTTTCTGTATAGTCTGTAAAGTGTAAATATGTGTTATGTTTAATTCTCTTAAAAACATTAAAAATGTTGTAATGTAATTTATTTAATATGGAAATGGTGTTATACTACCATTGGTGTGTAAGCAAAATAATTGTATAATAAAAAGATACAAAGTTGAGTTTCTTTTTCGTGTTGTTTTTATTGTTCTTAATTAAATATTGTCCTATCTAATTTACCGGATTCTCCTTATGTCAACTGTTCATCCAACCAGATGATTAATTCTGCCTTTTTCCACCCAGCTGTTGACAATTTTTTTCCTAGTCTTGAGTGGCAACTATACTACGAGTCGAAAATATATCGGACAGTTGTTAATTCGGCGTTGCATGATGCTTTGAAACACGTATAGCAAACCCCAGAGAGGCGCTGTTATAAGGGTGCAAACCATTCACATATTCACAAAATATTGGACTTCAAAAAATATTAATTAATTCATGAGCACCAATCACTACACAAAAATGACGAAAGTACATGAAGTTGAAGCCGAAGTTATCGCATCTAGAAAAGGAAATATCCGATTAAAAAATATTTATACACAATTCAAACAAAGCCTGAACGAAATTCGTTGCTTCTAGAATATATGATACAGAAATAAGTTACACAAATATGATAAGCACACAACTGAACTTATATGTCAACAATACGCCAGGAGTATATTTTCGGATAGGATTCTTTATTTGCTCTTATTGATTATTGTATTGTTCTTCCTCTATTATTGAGTCAGGTAATTAAGTTTCTAGACTGGTTTTTTTTAAGGCACACGTGTGTAGTGAGAAGAATGAAAGGGTCATGGTTTAGATATAGTATATCCCTTGACGTTTGGTAAAAATTTCAAGCAGCTGTAGTCCCGGGGGTAACTAGTTAATCAACATTTTTGAGCAAAACCCGGCCTTGTAAATCTTTGTCTTCAAAATCAGCTTCAGTTTCACCGATTAATTCCTCATTGGAGCGATTATCTCTTAACATGGAGCATATTTCTTTAAATCGGAAAAAAATGGTAGTCGCTGGGGGCCAGATCTGGACTATTCGGTGAGTGCGGAAGCAATTGACAGTCCAATTCATTTTCTTTTTATTTAATTCGAAATATATCAAAATACTCAGTGTAGTCTATTTTCTATACACTTTCACTTCCCCCTGCGAAGCTGCTATCATGGTGTGGGATTTCCACACAGGCAAATGCCATGTGGTATTTATATGTATATATTCTATTCTTTTTTACTATTTTTGTGGACTACCTTGTGTGCAACTATACCTCTTATTTTAAATGATAAATAAATCTGACTTTTTTTGTTTTAACATCTAAGTGAAAATATCATCGTACATACTTACACAAATGGCTTTTGGATATGATCTTATAGCTGAAAATTAGGAATGTCATTCAATAATATTTTTATTAATTTTGTCCAATTATACGTTTAGATGAAAATTTTTTATTTAGAAAGTTTGGTGTTTATTGCGAAACAATTATTAACCTAACAAGACAATCATAAAAAACAGAAAACGCTACTTGAATATGCTCTCCACGACTTAACCTTGATACATGAACTTCTTGAAACTTTTGAAGTTTGGTCGTCTTTGCCCAACACTTCGTCAAACTGGAAACTTTGTTGGGGAACAAATTTTAAATTATCCCCAATGTCTGTCTGTTACGGAGGATGGATGTGTGCTTAGAATACCGCATTAAAACTTGTCTTGGAAGATAACTGAACGTCGATTTAATAAAAACGGAAGTAGATAGATTAGGTTTATATTTAATGCACGTATTATAGATTTGAGATAGCTTTTTATCTAACATTTTTTTCTGCATAGTTAATTTTTTAGTTTCAATTTATTTTCAATTTTTAATAAATTTGTATAATTGCTTTGTAATTAAATCTTGCGCCCAAGTACTTTCGCTCCTAGAGCATCTCCTAGTTCAATAAACTGTGCTCGATATCTGCCTTTCATTTGATTAAAGTTCATTTATTCGAGCATTCAACCTTATAAATTTATAATAAGCAAATAATATGTGAAGGGTACAGGGGAAAAAGGAGGAATGTCACTTTTGTGAAGGAATGACAATATGAGTTTTGTTCATCAACATAACACACTAAATTAAATTGCTTCAAAATACTGTTTCTACAGCCTTCAAAAACATTTTGAAAGCATTGCAATCTTTTACAGTGACAGTCAATCCCTGGAACATGGCTTTGTAATATAATTTTTATTTACATCAGTCATGCGGCTAAATGATTTTCTTTTCTTACTTAACTTTACATTTTCTGAACTACTTACATCCATGTCACTTATTTCTTCATCACTTGGCATAGTAAAATGATTTTGTATGAGTAACTTAAAAAAACTAACCTCAAATATTACACATCAAAGCAACACACGAAAGCAAGGAGTAACAATAAAAGCATCTTCTTGTTTCTGCATGATTTACAACTGACATTCCCCCTTCTTAAGCGGTAATATTCTGACATTCCTCTTTCTTCTCCTGTATAGGTATTTTATTATTCGTGTTATCTCATGACACAACCCAATTTTAACCAGTGTTATTTACGTACAGTGAAGTACAGAATATAACCTGTCTAATGAATTATTAAAACAAAAAATAAAAATTTCTGACATTCCTCCTTTTTCCCCTGTACCCTTTATGTGTATAATAATATGTCTTTAATTAGAGTCGTGGACGAAGTTGCCCACCGACAATTCCCTAGTCTCATTTATGGTTTGAGGTTTGGGTGGATTAGCAGGTTAGCTGGATGGATTCAGCCTTTGTCTAACTGATTGTCCCATTTAGTTTTGGGCCAAATTATTAGGATGATCTGTTAGTCTCAGTCCACCCTGTGACTAAATTTGGTGACTGCTCCTAGATGTGAGTGCAAAAATCCTGAAAATAAAAATGAATTTAAAAGAAAAATTCCCATTGATTGGCTTTATATCATAGTTTTAAAAAACTTACTATGAAATAAAAACTTTTATGTAAAATGGTATAACATTTATTAAAAATTTTAAAAATTATCCAAAATTGTTTTATAAATTTTTAGAACGTTTTTAATCCTATCGGATCATCATCAGTGAAAAACGTCTATAAAGTGTAATTATTAAGACACTAGGTCGATGATTAGGAGTTACATTTTTTAGGGGAATGCACAAATTCCCAGCTGGAATAAGGACTTTCCCTACTGAGTTGGTTGTTTGCCACTGAAAAAATCAAAACTCAGAATTGATGTTTGAATATCTTGGATTTCTCAAAGTCTCTGTTCTTGATGTATGTGTCATGGTCGTTTATCCTGACACTTAGTATCTTGCGGTTTCTAACACGGTAGAAATAGTTGCATTCACAGGGTAATTTTTTTCTGGGTTGCTAATCACAATAGAAGACTGGGTGTGCAACCAAAGTGAAGAAAACCAACCCACATTAACAAATATTTAAATTACCACTCCGACCACAACATAAACATCAAAAAAGGAATATATATATTGTACGTGTTGTATATAGTAGTATGTTGTATATAGTACGTGAAATAAAATCTTAACTGTCTTTTCCTTGTTATTTCGATATACTCTGTACGAGTACTAGAAACCAATTCGCTAAGAATTTTGCTTAGTTGAAAAGATATGTTGTGGAATGCAAGTTTTAGATTCCCCATGTCTCTCTTAACACCTTTATCAACGTCTGTTTTTGCCTTGCAATTCTTAGAAGGCACAGATTAAAGCGGAATTCTTGAATTTGGTTTCGAAAATTAGTCTACGATTTTATTATCAGATGTCGCTACATTGCGTCTATACGAAGCCATGTTATAGTTGCTTCCTAAGACAGAGAAGAATTATTTCACGTTCAGAGCGCTTGCGAAAGCCGTTCTGATGATGCCTATTGGGCTGAAATACGTATAAACGGATGCGCAAGCTCCCTGTACGTGAAATAAAATCTTAACTGTCTTTTCCTTGAATATATATATATATATATATATATATATATATATATATATATATATATATATATATATATATATATATATCAGACGGTTTCATAGCGTCATAGCTTGTTTTGGGTCTTCCCCATGTTCACGTCTGGTTCTCGTCTGGTTTCCAATTCAATTATTGTGCTTTCGGAAGTCGCGACTCATTCATATTATTTTCCGTTTTATGAGTTTTATAAAACATGATTCATTTTGTTCAGATGATAAAATGTATGCACCCACAATTATAGTGTATATTAATTGAATTTTTTCTACGGTATTGACCACAATCGATGCATCATGTATTCAATTACCGATGACAGTTCGTATTAGTAAAAATATAAACGAATGCGTCTCTATTAATCATTAGTATTTACCGCAGTTAATATTGTCGATCATTTCTGTTGCAGGGAAATACAATATTAATAGAAAGTACTTAGATTGTATCGTACAGAAGCTTCAAGTTGTCTTGTCGTAATAAATAATACATAAATGTATATTGTTAATTATTAATTATAAGGTACATATTTGCTACTCGATATTCTGAACAGGAAATTTCAAGGTAACACATGCTGATGTGTAACATATGCTTATGAGATTTTGTTAGTTAAAATACTAAAATTAGATCAAAGAGGGGACTAGTGGACTGGTGAACAAAAACATGTCTAAAACTTAGGATCGAGAATGTTCATTTAAAGATAGAGTTTCTGCTACTAACAAGGTGGCAATGATGAAATTATAAGACCATTAAAGTAGTACAAAAAAATTATAATGGAATCTGTGCACCCTGTCAAATTTTTAAAAGTTGTGACACCCTAAACGCCAAATTTTGATGTTGAGACGAGCTGTTTTTCAATGATTGTAGAATATATTAATTTATTATATTTTATTTATTATTTTATAACAACTCTATCGGGATACATCACAGAACGTTTTCGGAATAACTATTCCATCATCAGTGCTATCCTAGAATAAGTAATACCATTTTTATTAAAGCAAACGTGTAAGTTAAAATTTTGATCAAGGTTATAACAAAAATCTGGTTTAATACTTCTGGAATGTTTAAAGCCACTAAATACTCTTTAAATGTAGTTGAATAATTTTAAATTACATCTTTCTTTAATCAGTTGCTATCAACAAGTGTCTGTGAGCACTTGTTGATAGCAACTGATTAAAATGACATATTATAGGACGGAATTCTGAACAAAGCGGTCAATGTAATAATTGTAATAGGACGTGTGTGTCCAAATGTGACTGTAGCCGACATTGTGTATAATTAAATATGTTAAAATTTGATTAATTATAACAGTAGCAACCATCAATGTTGGAATTTAAAGTATGATTTACCTTGAAAGTTTGTTGGATGAAATGTAGAATAGGTATTCGCGATAGCTAATTCCGACAGGGAGCGCTCAAGATTTCAAAGATGGACGATCACTTCGGGAAAACAAATCATTTCGTCATTTGATCTCGAAGCTATAAAACGTTTAATATAAATCATTTACACGTGTGTTTTGCCAAAGTAAAAGTTGGAGTACGTTCTTCAAAGTTTATTTGTTTGTGATTCGAGTTTATACATAATATGGTAATTGACTCCCAAACCTGAATAAAAATAAAATTAAATTGTTTGTTTTTTTACAGTATGTCTTAAACACGGAAAGTAAAATTTACATTATCTCAATTATTTTTGTGGTTGCAAGGTCGGCAGAGATCTTTAGTTGAGGGTTAGGCAGTTTTTGGAGCTGGCCACGTTTTATTTTCAATGAGACCTTTGGACCAATTTAGCTGATGGAACAGAATTTTCTTCAGTCTTCTCAAAATTTCTTAGCTCGTAACTTGTGGAATCTGTACTTAGTAATAAGGGAAGTTTTTTTTTGAAGGTCTTTGCATAAATTTATTTTACTTTTTGTTAGATCACAAAATGAACAAACGTCTGTCTTTGGACTGCCAAAGACAGACAAAGCTTCTTTACTATTTCTTGCGAATTTCTTGAGATTTTTGTCCCATAGGTCTTCATTTTTCTCTCTTCTTCTTCTTGGCACTATTAATGTCGTTTACACATACTGAAAATCACTTGTTAAAAAATCTGAACTCATTTTATACTTTTTACACACGTTTTCGATTACTCACTTGTTTCACCTCAAACAGTCAACATAACCAAAAACTCACATCAACTAGATGCTGACAGCTGGAATCGCGCATGCGCAAGCACTCAACAGCTGACTTAAGCCTGTTTGGAAAAGAACAAGATGTGACTAAAGCACTTTTGGAAAACATTACTGATTTGTAATCTGTATAGTATACTTGACTTAAGCTGTTATGGCATGAATTGTTTTTCTAATGTTAGAAATGATGCTCTAGAATCAGATTTGGAATCCACCTCTTCAATTGATGTATGTAAGGATGTATTAGATATAGAAAGTGAGCAGAATAAATGGTGTAATATATTGCTGGTGGAATTATGAATGAATATCTGAGTTAGGATAAATGCCGCTGAACAGTTGTATTACTTGGGTTGAATATGAATTATGATTTTGTTGTAGATGAATTTTGGAACAAAAAGTATTATTAATTAAAGGTCAGGGTATGATTAAGCTAAGGGCTAGCAACCCCAGTGGAATCATACGTTACCATGTAGCTAATTCCGTTTATAACTTTAACATCAAGAAGCAAGACCTGACACAGAGAGGACAAAAAGGATGTTAGAAACAGCAGAGATGAAAACACTTAGAAAAATTGATGGTAAGACTATGGGACAGAGCTAGAAATACAGATATACGACGTAGATGCAAGGTATAAAAGATAAGGAACTGGGTAAGAAATAGAAGAGTAGAATGGAGCGATCATATAAGCCGAATGACAACAAATAGAGTAGTAAAGACGGCAAGAGGCGGTTCCCCATTAGGTAGACGATCAGTAGGAAGACCACGAAAACGATGGAACAACTTACTGGAGGCACATTTAAAAATAGACAGTCATGTCTATATAAAAAGAAGAAGAAGAAGAACATCAAAGATGTAATTTAAAATTAATTCAACTATATTTAAAGAGGTTTTACTCATCATATATTTCGTGGCTTTTTTTAAAATGTCAATTTAGTAAGTAATAAACCAAACTTTTATTATATCCTTGGTCAAAATTTTAACTTTCGCTTTAATTAAAGTGGTAATACTTATTTTACGATAACACTGACGATGGAATAGTTATGTGATGTAGCCCTATTGGGTTTTTAAATTAATATACCGTGTATAAAAAAAAATTTAAATAAAGATTTTTGTGATTCATAGTATATAGCCAACTACAGGAATTCAGTTTCCTTGTGGATCTTAATTTAGATTTAATTTAGGGCTTCGTTTTTTACACCCTGTATACATGATAGATAGTCGCTGTTTATTTATTGCCAACTAACTCGTTTAGGTTGGTATTTTCGTTTTAAGAACTGTCAACACTAACTTCTGCATTTTTCTATTGAGAATAACGTATACAAACAACATGGCTTTTTCAATACCAAGATATTAATAGAACCGACTTTCTTTTCGTAGCAATTCTTACTGAATTAACAAAACAGCCAGCCGGTTGGCCCTGGCCCGTTGTGAAGATTATAATTGTTTAAAGTATTTTACTGACAAAGTCAATTACAGACAGCCGTTAAATAATATCAATACTTCTGATCTGACTTTCACAGCACGACTCATAAAACAAATTCCTATAATTTGTTACTCGCACTGTACTGATTTCGAAGAAACTTCTGCATAACAATATTGAAAATTATCTGATCACATCCGACACCAGCCTACCTACATCTGACGTGAGGTGGGTTAATGAATGATGTAAGAGAGCTAAAACGAAAGACGAAATGTTTTCTTGAAGGTGGTTTCATTTTAAGAGATCGTCGAACGTTTTTACCAGCATCAGATAATTTTGTCATTGGAGAAAACACAAAACAAAATGTTTTGAAATTGTAAACAAGGTGTATCTGCTAAAGTTGTTGCTCTTATTAACATTCAACGACGAAAATAAGGTATATTAAACCGAGACTGCAAATTTTGGCAGATAGTTTAACAAATATCTACTACTACTATTTATGAATTTTTTACTTAGATCTACCATAACGACACAACTTCAAATAATCCTTAACACAAAAAAGGAAGAGGTCAAATAAAAAGTAATCTATATCTTATGGTATGATATGTAAATAAAATGTAGTTATGAGGAACCAAAAAAAGTCGTGCCAAGGTTCTTCTTATTACGCCATTAGTGATCCAAATGGCAATTGTAGTTTTGAAAACTGCAGCACTCAATATTTTTGTAGGCAGGCGGTCAAACCACCTCCTGAAGTCCTTTAACCATAAATATTGGGGTCTTCCTACTGACCATTTTGCTCTATTTTAGCCTCGATGAGTCGAAGTAGCTCATATGTTTCATTTCCTCTTCGACATGACCCAAGTGCGGCGTTGTCATTATTTGATGTCTAATAATTTGGTTTAGTCATGCGCTGGAGAATTTTGTCTCCATTTTGTCAGAAATAGTTAAACTATTCAATATCAAGCATCTATGCAAACTATTTACTAACATAATACAGTAGTCGAAAAATACGATCAGGTTGGCTGAAGTCAACTTTGGCGAGGATCATTGCCTAGTCAGTTTAATGAGCCATGCACTCAAATCGTTCTTAAAAGTAATTCATAAGCGAATTTATATCAAATGTGAAGAAAAACGGGACACACAGTTTGGTTTCAAAAATGGTTTAGGAACATTAGAGGCACTTTTTTGCATGCAGTTAACGGATGCCTTTATTTGCTTTATCGATTACCAAAAAGCTTTTGATAATGTAAGACAATGTTGGATTAATACAGGCGTTCAGGGAGATTGATCTTGAATGTAAAAGATATGAGGATGATCCAACAGCTGTACTAGAATCAAAAGGGAGAATTAATAATCTCCAACGGTCTATATACAGAATAAGTAGAAATAAATAAGTACGTTAGACAGGACTACATCCTCTCCCCTCTGCTGTTTAAAATTTATGTAGAAAAGATCGTTCAATTTGCACAGCAGAATGAAAAAGGTATCAAAATAAGTGGAATGGCTATAAATAATTTGCGATATACTGATAAGACCGCTAAACCGTCTAGAAGCATTTGAAATGTGGTGTCTCAAAAGGTTGATTAAATTTTTATGGGCCGACCATATTAGAACTGAAGGCCTCTTAAGAAGGGCTAATATCCAATTGAGCTTCTAAACATCGTTAAACAGCTAAATAACTCATATTTAGACCATGTTTGAAGAGGCAAATAATATAATGTTCTAACAACCATTTTAATGAGTAAAATTGAAGGTCACAAACGCACGCATGGTTCAGAGATATAAGAAACTGGTACGGTGTACCTGATATCAGTACAATAATATCAAGAGTAGTAGAAGGATCCTTAATTATGAGTGCCTACACGCTGCATTTTGAATTTTTTATCCCTTGACCCGCAGATGTGTATTTCTTGGCGTCTTTGAAAAGACTAGTATTTTGATTTTGGATAGGTTTAGATATAATCCGAACAGTTTACTATAACGGACCACGGAATTTATAGTGTTTTGTAGCCCTGGTATATTGTTTGCCATTGGGACGGTATCTTCCTAATAGAACGCGATACGCGATGTTGATTGATCCTCGTCTAAATGTTTCCCTAAATATAGATCCCATGTACAGAGTGGGTAATTAACACAGTCCTGTCTCATTGCCGTCTAATTCATATATCTTCCGATGATGTTTGTTTTCTCTGTGGACGGTTGCCGTTGGTTGCTAGTAAATTTCTGTTACAACAGAACTTGTCTTGGTCGTCAATCTTGGTTCATCTTTGAATTTCGATCATATTTTGATGGTTAGTACAATCAAATGCCTTCCGATAGTCTATAAAATATGCGTATACATCTATATTCATGTTTCTGTATCTTTGCGTAAGTACGTTTAAAGAAAAAAGAGTTTCTCGCGTTCCCAATCCATTTCTAAATCCTAATTGCACGATATCCATCTGATATTTGGATTTCCTACAAATTCTTGGTTTTTAAAGAATTAATCCTTTCTTCAATGCTTCCTATCTTCAATCTATTTCTTCTCGACCTCCAGTCTTATTTCTTTCTTTGGGTTGTGCAACATCTGTTTTTCTTGTCACTTTTTCTCTTCGACTTTCAGAAACCATTTGAGTTTAAAGTCCATTACAAATGGATTGTGATCGCTATAAATATATGCACTAGGGTAAGTTGTTTTGCATTTCATATACTCTTTAAACTTTAGGTCGATTAAAATGAAGTCAATTTGATTCCTGACGATTCATCGATCTTTGGTGTAGGTGACTTTCATATATATAACATTCTGGAGTGGTTAAAAAAGGTGTTTGCTCTTTTAGATTTCTTGTTGTTATTTGCCACTTGTTGGATTATATTTAAGTTCCTATGAGTTTGCTGGTAGTATTCAGAGGGATAACTGACTATTCTTTTCGAAACACGTATGACTGGTCCATACTAATGTCCTGGGTTGGTTCCTGTGGAATAATAAATGTATCTTTCTAACTTTTTTTGTTTCCTGAGCCAGGCTATCTTAACTCGCGTAGCACTAGTATGCTATCTTCATTCTATTCATCTCAGCTCCGTGTTTCCTATTTTTTTCGGAATGCATATCTTATCATATATCTGCATTTTATCTTTAGATAAAAAACTATAAATAAAATGACGAAAAAAACATATATACATACAAATAAATAAAAAAATCAAGAAAAATATAGTGTCATTAATAGAAAACCAGAACAAGAAACAGAATTTTGACATCATTAAAGTCTAAAAAATCAGTAAACATTATAAAAAACGTGATAGGAAATAATAAAAATAGTTTGCTGCAAGTAAAATCAAAAGCAGAAATACAATTCAGGAAGAACCATGTTTATGATATTCAAAACTAAAACTGATTTAATTTAGTCTCACTTAATGGATTTTCTACTTTGAGTACCATGAAAGTATTTTCTTTATGTATATTACTTACCAGCTGTTTGATTCGCTATTGAATACCAAAAAAAAAAATTTTTATTACAACCTTCCTATTTGTTGGCATGTCGCGTGTACCATAGACACAGGAAATTCCCCTGCCGCGCTTTTTCTATTCACATGAATAACATTGAATACCAACCTTTTTTTACTTTATATGATGTATCTAATAATAAACGAAAACGTTCAAAAAGAATGACGCCCTAGAGAATCGATTATCTAGATATACACGTAATAATTCATAATAAAGATAGACCAGAAGGCCGCTGTTGCGTGACTATATCTTCGATTGTTGAGAAATTCATTTTGGGTGGATACCATTGAAAAAATTCTATCTATAAGTATATACAGAGTATTTTAGGTAGACCATTCATTAGATTTACTTTAGCATAACTACATATCTAAAATATTTAGAGCTCATGTCCCTTCCTATAAAACCTGAAGTCGCTATCAACTTGTTATTTTTAATAGAATATCCTATATATCATTGTATTAAGATTCAGTTACATACTTTTTAATGTTACGAAAAAATCGAATTAAAAACATTATTTTTCGCACTTAATTTTTAATAATTAACAAATAACGTCAAAATACGTGAAACAAATATATGGCTTTCATGCTGTACATGCGTATTAACACGTTGACTGCCAACTACGAGATAACTCATAAACTGCGTTCTTTTCTAGGACGCCAAGTACGGGTTATCTCGTACTGTGTTTACTTGCCATTTTTGTGCAGCTACGATTAAACTTAGAATGGAGTAGAGTAAATTTTTATTTGCATAAATTTTTAAACATAATTGAGCAAATAACGTCACATTATTAATCACAGATTAAAAAAAATATATTAACATTACAAATTAAATATGCTGATTAGGCAGAAGGCGTTGAACAACCTTTCTTTTAAAAGCTCTATAGTGTGTTTCCTGTTGAATGTCAGATGGTAGGCTATTATAAAATTTAACACACGCATACAAAGAACTTCTCTCTGTTATAGACAATATGTGAAGTGACAAATTCAAATTAAGGCTTCTTGTATTGTAACGAAAATATTTTTCCTAACACATGGGATATTATTATAAGGGGTAGAAGATTGGGGATAGAAATTATTGGGGGCGAAGATAGTGCAAGCAAAATAATTGATACTTGTGCGAACGGCACTCAGGGTTTGTTTGGTGAGCTGGGGTCGTGGATAAGTAAATGTAAACACCTCTAGTAATTTAGAAAGGGCGCCACTTCGAGGTGCCCAATTACATATAACCATTACAACAGCTAGTTGTAACTAGGAAAATAATTATTTGAAATGCAAAACATATCTTTCTACATGAAACTCAAAAAAAGGGGTTAGTTAGAAAAATAAACAAAATGTTAAGAAAATAATTTAACATTTATTGTGTCTTACCACAAACAGTTATAAAAATAAGACAATACAAAAATACTATATGAATAGTTACCAAGTACAAAAATATAAAGAAAATGTGTCCTATCTGTTTACAATGGAGAATTGCTACAAAAACTTTCAAAACTATTATTACATGGATTTTATCCTGTTTTTTTTAAACAAAACAAATTAATATCAAAAATAATAAAACGAGCTGTCATAAGTTAACATTAAATTTAACAAAAATTAAAATGACAGCTAAAGTTAAACCCTAAAATTTTACAATTTATTAATTATTACAATTTTTAAAATTTTAATGAAAGCAAAATATGATTTAAAAAAAGTCTGTCTTTACTTTAAATTTTGACACAAAAAAAAGTTACCTGGATTTCACAAAACACTTTAAGTTCCCGAGGTTGGAAACTGGAGTTGAACTCTGGACACGAACACGCGAACAAAAGGACTGCATCTCACACTGCGAATTGGACCGACCATTTGAGGCTGAAGTCGGCACTGAACACCAAACTTATGACTCTGCCTCTTAAAAAACAGGAACAGGTAGAATTAGACGGCATACACATTAATTTACTACAATTAACTGCTACTAAAATTGTTTTCCATAACGTAAGACGAAGATTTCCATTAAAAAGCTGAAACCTATCACTCTTGACCGTAGCTCCAGCGAGTGATGAAATTATCTTTGAATTTTAAAATTCATTCGCACAATCTTGGTATAAACAAAACGTATAAACTGGAATTAAGACGCAAATTATTAATTTGAAAACGCAGTATCGGGCGGTTTGAACAAAGAAATATCGAGGAACATACGCAGCTGCGAAATAAATAAACAGCTCTAAGATGGTTTATATTAACTCGAGCCGACCTAAGAAGGAATTGAAATATATTTCTGGTATTTTAAGTTAAAAGATAGACTAAGAAACCAAGAAAACTAAGAAACATGGAAAACATTCTTCGTTATTATAATGCATATATGAGGGGATTTCAATTTAATACATATACGAGGGGATTTCAAGAAATTTACAAATGCTACAGTATTATATTCCTGATTGGAAAGCAGGTGATAAAACAAAGTAAAATTTTTAAAAAGGAACATAATACATTCAAATCTATAGATGGCTGACAAAGTGAGTATATTGAGCGATTTGAATCGGCCTCTATATTATTCTCCCGCCTTTAGTCCTAAGATCATCCGGACTGTCTTTTTTTGGACTATAAAGACAGTTGAGCTATCTATTGTGGTTCCACTGATGATTACTTCATATCGTATAACAGAATAAAAGTTTGAATAATATACTCATAGTAAAATCGCCTAGTCTAGACAGCTCTTTAACACATTCTTAACATGAATGAGTAGTAGGCTCTATTCAGTTTTTTTGATATATTTTGTATTTGTTCTCCCCCAATTCAAGTACTGTTCAATATGAAGACCAAAAAATATATCAGTGCTAATATCGACAGATGGCTTCGGGGAAAAGAACAAAAAATGTGTGCTGCTTGCATGAACAGAAAATATATTACAAAACTAACAAAAAATATAATAATAAAAACTGATTCAAATTCCAAAAATAAAATATTTTATTCTTTGTGGAACTTCTAAAAAAATCTTCTACACAAAGGGCTGGATTCTGTTTACAGGCTGGATATAAATAACAAGTTTATCGACGTTTTTTGCTTGGGATTACGACTCTCTAAATAATGGAGCTCTTGTGATCTAATTTTTTTTTGATACTGGTTGAATCTCTTCTCCAATCAACCCAACGACGAATTCTCCGAATTTTATCAGTTTGATTCTAGAAAAATAAGAATACTTTTTGAAGAATTTTTTGAGCATTTTGGATATAGAGTATGATGCAAAAGTATGGAATAAACTCATTATTTAAGAAACAGATGACTTTTAGCAAAAATCAATAATTACTATATTATATATATTCGAAATTACGTCATCATTGTTGGCGTAATGACGTAATCAACGATTTTTTTAATACAATCCGAGGTCACTTAACACCTCAGCTAAATGTAAAACAACGTCAGTAGTGTCACCTACATTATTGCCAATACAAATGTTTCTATCTGGTATATAGTTTTTACACATAATATTATTGAAATGAATTAGTATTGGTTTCACCTTATATAATCTGTCTGCAGATGGATTGAGTTATCAACCAAGTTGGTTGATAGATAGTTGAGTTGTTGATTAGGAATCGTCGTTACTATCCTCTTTTTTCTCTACACTGTTTTTTTTTTTATCCATATTGGGTACTTGACAATTTAGTTTAATTTAATTATCAAACAAAACACTCAAGAAAGACGTAAATGTGATGCACTCGACAATTTCTGAGATACTACTGACGAATATGGACTGGTGCAGTCGCCATCAAATTATTATGGAATTTATTATCTGCAGGTCGTTATGAAGTCGATTCTATTTGATGGGGAAGGGATCTAACAAAAGCAGTAATCAGATATAACAATAAATCGTCGGTATACTGCGAAAACCAGGTAAATGACAAATTTTAAAATATTGAGTTAAGTATACCAAAATTCTCAGCTTTTTCCGCTCTACATACAGGTAAAACCCAATAAATGATACGACTTACCATTCAGCAGATAATTTGTGTAATAAACAAATAAGTTACACCTAATCAACTTTTCATTTTCAAATAAAACAATATATCGCTACTTACTTCCATAAAATTAAAGTTCTGTTGCATGTAAAACAAAGTAAGCCCACATATATTATGCCGGACTACAATATATTTCTACCACTGCAAACCATATTCAGTAAAAAGGTGATAAGTGTCTTTAATACATTTTACGTGTATGATTTATTAAAATTTCTCTTTCATATCGACTAGTAAAAACCTTTAAGTGTACTTACTTCATTCTACCTGAAAACGGGTTGAGGTAAAATTTAGAAATGATTACTAAGCTAAACCCATAAATGATCTTTATAACACATACACAGAATAACTGAAGACAGCAGTTCAATTCTTGATGATTCTGAGAACAATATAGTCTCAATGATGGAATCCATTTTTGATAGTGACTTTTCAGATGTAGACCCCACATATCAGCTAAGTTAAGAGGGATCGCTCTCTCTAGGAAGTCTATATGATTTACACACTTTGATAGCCTAAATGATGAGAAAAAAGATACTGAAATAGGTGCACCGACGAACAATTTAGTGTCAACTGAAATAGCTAGTTGGATATTAAATCTACTTCTTGACAAAGTATATAAAGACGTACGTCCACTAAAACGTTGGAGAAAAGCTAACCCCAAAGATTGGTAATAAATGTCGCAAAAAGGAGGCGTGCTAAGGGTTTGCGTTATAAGATAAAAAAAAGACCATAGACCAGCAATGCCAAAACCAGTTAATTGTTCAGAGTGCTTTTACAAATGTGCCAGTTATTTCAGCTAAGATTACAGACAAAGACTATGTCGTGATTATTGAAAGTTAGAATATATAGGCCAGAAACATTTTCTTATTGCACGTATTAAAACGCAGCCACCAAAGAGAGTCGTTGCAGTTCGTTGAAGTTTAAAAAACCACGTGCATTTTCCAAAAAGTGTTACTTTTCTTTGAATGGTCAAGACATACAGGTATGTGAAAAATTTCTTTGTAAGACACTTTGTATGTCGGCGTCGTTAATACAAGATGTAAGAAAAACTGATATTCTAGGCTGTTATGCAAATACTGATAAAAGAGGCAAACATACACCGCCAAATAAAACAAGTAGTAAAACCCGAAAAATCGTGAAGCTCATATTGAGTCTTTTCCAACCATGGGCCCACATTATATTCGCCAAAGTTCAAAGCGTAGATATTTGGACAAAAATTTAAGTATAAGAAAAATGTACCAACTTTTTATAATCGACTATGAGCAGAAGAAACTGGAAGGTGTTAGCGAAATTACATATCGAAGAATATTTTCTAACGACTATAATTTAAGCTTTTTTGTTGCTAAAAAAGATCAATGTTTAGTTTGTAATAAATATGATATGGCTAATCCAACTGACAAATCGGATTTAGAAGACAGTTACAGAGAACATCAGAAAAGAAAAGAAGTATGTAATCTTAAAAAACAAAATGATAAGAAAAGATCTAATGAACAACGGGATTTTGTTTCAGTTACTTTCGATCTACAGGCCGTACTACAGATTCCAAGTGGATTGACTGGAAAACTATATTATTCTCGAAAATTATGTGTCTACAATTTGTGTGTATATGAAGCCGCATTACCAAATGCAGTTTACTGTTTTGACTGGTCAGAAATTAACGGTAGACAAGGAAGTTCTGAAATAGAAAGCATTATACTCCACTACTTATCAAAATGTGTTCCAGAATATGCAAGTGAAATAAGTTTATTTTCTGATACCTGCAGAGGACAGAATCCGTTTAAATATTATTGAACACAAATTTTTAGAGTCTGGACATTCCTATATGGAAGTTGACTCTATGCAGAGTAGTAACGAAACTGCTAAAAAACACAGATCTATCTATGGGATGCCAGATTACTTGTCTGTTTTTCAAAATGCAAGAGGAAATAAAAATATCAAGGTTGATGATAAAAAAGTATGTATAGAACCATACAAATGTAAAGAATTTAAATACTACGACTTTTATGATTTAAAAGGTTGAATTGATAAATTCAAAAAAGGTTGGTTGAAGATAAAAAGAATGAGATACGTGAAAGGAGAGACAAACAGAATCTATTTTAATTATGACATGTCAACAAGCTTCAATTATTTCCTTACTGATACTGCACGGCAGTCAACAAGAAAAAAGCACGCCAAGTCATCAACTAATTCAAGCAATCTTGAAGAACTTAAGCGACTTTATGATGCACATTTGCCAATAGCATAGCAAAAAAGAGAGATTTATTACAGCTATGTGATAAGGGAGTGATACCGGAGGAATATCACTGGTGGTATCGTAATTTGAAAACGGGAAATGAAAGACATCTTGCCGGAGCCTGCTTTCAGTGACGAATCGGACGAGGAAGCCTCATAATAATAATATTGTTATTATTATATTCGAAATAAATTTGATTTTTTTTATAAAACTGCCTGTCATTCATATAAACAATAACTATAACTACACGTAGCTGTTAATACAATTTTCAGGGAAAACCAGTTAAATGTCATAAATATCGACTAATACCTTTAAACATTGCTATTACCTAGTAAAAGCCTCATATCTCGATCACAAAACTGGACAATATTATATTTGGTTTATTATATTTGTGTTAAATATGTTATTTGAAGAGTAATTGATTTATTTAGATTTACAGGTAAAACCAGGTAAGTGATAGCATTTCCAACTTAAATTTAGGATTAGTCAGATAGGTGTCTCAACTTTTTCAAACTAATGATAGAATATCATTTCAGATATATGCATCTTTCACTAGAATACCTAATATCAAAACCAAGCTGACTGCTTAATTCACAATATAAAACTAAACTTTAAAAACGTTTTTTCTCGATTTCGGTATTCCGACATTTACCTGGTTTTCGCAGTATACCGACGAAATATTCCTTTGTTTTGGTCTATTTGTTTATGGTCGATACCTCTCGAAACTTAACGACATAACTCAAATACAAATGACTTTCTAATAAGCTTAAGATAAGGTTTTCTGCAATAATTTTTTGGCAACTATACCTATGATTCAGCTTTAACAAAGCGACAGGTCGAAGCGTGTCTGTGTACTACTTAACTCGTATTGGCTTCCGTGAAGAGAGTTCTGCTACAGAAGCCAACTACGAGATAATTCGTAAGACCTTTTTTCTAAAATACATTTTGTATGCTTTTTGATGATAACTATGCACTAGAAGTTTAGAGTTTTTAATAATATAATGTGATTAAATCAAATTTTCATTTTAGACCAGATTTCTGAAAATTGCCGTTTCAGTCAACGGGTTAAATAAACATTTGTCAGATTCCTGGATGATTCAAACTCCTTAACATATTTTTTTTACTTATTTTTCTGAGTTATACATCTTAAATGTTAAATTATTATTGTATATTTATTTTCTGAATCTCATATTTTCGCCACATAACCTATCATCTAAACCTAGTTACGAAGTACTAGACGAATAACGATTGCCAAGATAGTTTTAATTAAAAATCCCCTCAAAAAATAGTAAGAATCTTGAATGATGATGAAGAATGATTGTATTACAAACACAAAAAACATTTATAAACGCCAGCTATAATTAACTAATGTTATCTCCGGCGACACTGTTTCGCTCGAATTAAAACCTCGTGTTCTCCATTAATCTGGAACATCCTCTTGTGGTGTGCGTCTAAACGTAATCCTCTTTCCCAGTATTATGCCGTCAAAATTCGCTACAATGTTACATTTTCGCAATTATACATGCGAAACGTGGATGTTTTCTCAGCTCCTCTTATTCAAGGATAGCGTTGTCGTTTTCCCTTTCACAATGTATAAACAACATGAAGAGTGGTATTTTAATATGGTAACACTTTTTCGAGTGGAAGGTGGTTATAAAATTCATAAATTTCCTTTTACGTAATACAATGAGAGAGATATAAAAACAACAACTCTTTCTTCTTCCACTGTAAATACGTTACAGGATGATGGCAACCATTCTGACAACGACAATTTTATTTTTTGTGAATAGTCCCGTGGTGGACGTTGCAAACGAGGTTCTTAAGTTTTTTAGTTGGATAATCGTCTTCTGCCGATGGGTCCCTTACACTGAACTTTTCGCTTAAAATATATTTTAGTAAATTATATTTAGTCTAATTTTTATAAATGTGTCCCAAATATTCTAATTTTCTGTTTTACTGTGAACTATTTGTTTTTATTTTATTAAGTTTTTGGAGTACTCTGGTGTTTAATATTTTTTTTGATATTCTTCTTTTGGTGCCTATTCGTTTTGAATATTGGCGATCATTGTGGCTATAATTATTTTATTAACTGATGCTTTAAATAGATTAGTTGTTGTTGTGGAGAACCATGTCCTCATGTTTTTTAACCAAGCTCCTTATCCCAATTCTTTTTTGTTATACTCTCTCAATAATTTTGTGTCATTTCCTGGACAAATTCCCAATGTTTATTTAACGCTGTGATAGGATATGTGTATGTTCACATTTGATCTATAATTTTCTCATTGATGGTAAATTGTATTCATTTTAGGCCATATTTC
Source organism: Diabrotica undecimpunctata (assembly GCF_040954645.1). Lineage (NCBI taxonomy): Eukaryota > Metazoa > Arthropoda > Insecta > Coleoptera > Chrysomelidae > Diabrotica > Diabrotica undecimpunctata. Next base: position 182,802,271 of record NC_092803.1, read on the forward strand.
TTACTCATAAAATGAATACTGAATTAATAACACATATTTCATCCACAAAGATCAACAAAGCTATATTTTTACCAACAAGGACATACATCAACGATACATTACATTCTTACAAACAGAAATATATATTACAAACAAGTATTAGCTGTGTAGAGCCAAAGCTTAGCTAAATTAAGCACTGACCCCATTATGTTCGTTTTGGTAAAAATTCACCAACTGATGAGAAAATAAACCGAACAAATCTATGCAGAAATCAAGAAATGCAGATTTGAATGCAGCGATCCAAGAGAAGTAAAATCAATCTGGAAAACCTGTCTCCAAACTCTTTTAGAGACGCAAGAAAATGAAGAGTACATAAACATGCCGCACATTGAGGGAGGCACCGATGATATAGAACTCCTATAATTCGAATGCCCTATGTCCGAACTTGTCGATTCAGGATTTGAAATTCGAAGTCGAATATTGTGGAGCAAACTATTTATTGGTAGCTCAAAAATAAGTACACTCAACGTAACTTCAAAAAATGACTAAACTTACTTGTCTGGGGTAAATATTATGTTCAGCTCCAATTTATAAGCTCACATTATAAAATACAAGTCATCAAAAAGGTCAACAAGTTGTACCTTTGGACCGATGTGCTTACATAGATATAATAATCGCACTAAGAAATTAATGCCACAGTATTTAGCTATTGATCTAGTTTTACCTGTAGATAAATAACGTTATATACGATATCTGTTAAACTTACATAGGTAAAATTAGGAAGTTAAGATTAATGTGAGATTACAAATACCTGAGGGAATAGAGAACAGACACAAGCACGACAAGAAGATATTTGAAGACGAATGAAATGCGAAGATCAGAAGAATAACCAGAAAAACACTACTAGACCGAATAAGGTTTAATGAGATCTATGTACAATAAACAACATTAGTGAATGGGTGCAAGGACGAAAAAGAGAACGTAACAGCCGTATAAGTCGAATGACAGAGAACACAGGAGTTAGAATAGTCGGATATAAGTCGCCAATTGGAATAACCACACGTCTTTCACGGAAAATACGGAAGGATAATATTCCAGTAGGGTAGGATGTGAAGTCGAAGAAAAACAGGCAAGTTGCGTATGTAAAAGAAGAAGATTTCTTACTAAATGTAAACTACTCATTAAAAGTTATAGTCCTTGTACATCTACATAGTAGACATCCACAATTTCGAGGCATAGTTTTTACCAAGTTCTCACAAAATTGTAATGTAAACGAATCTCATATTTCTTGCAATTTTTCCTTCAATTCGTTGTAGGATGTAGGTTGGTAGGATGGTAGGATGTTTTCTCAAAGCTTTTTTCATTTCGCGCCACAAAGTCTCTATCGGGGACATGTCGGGACTGTTAGACTCCATTCTAGAAGTGGTATGGCATGGTCTTCAATCCATTTTAAACTCTTTTTTGAGGTATGACAACCTGCGCCGTCCTGTTGGAAGACAATCTTCCGCTGATATTAAACTGGTGTTCCATAATCGGTAAAAGAGATTCTTCTAAAATATTCAAATATTTGTCCGTGTTTATCCCATCGATAAAATGTAACTTCCCCACACATTTAGACGACATGCTGCTCCAGATCATGACAGATGCAGGAAATTTGACTTTTCTCTTCAGACAGTCGGGATTGAAAGCTTCATTTTTCCTGCCAATGACTCCTACTGTCTCCAACACACACTTCAAATCGGGACTCATCACTCCATTGTATTGAATCCCATTGCAACTGATTCCAATCTTTATGCTCTTTTGACCATCTTAGTCTATTTTTCTTTTATTGTAATGTTAAAAGTGGCTTTTCCTTAGCCTTAAATAAAATGAAATTTATTAAAAACAATTCGTACTAATTTTTTCAACTATAAAACTTACTTTGTAAGTACCAAATCCTAATTTGTGGGCCTATCGGTGACATGTTGATCTAGAAACATGTTTTCCAATAACGTCACTCCATAAAACGCTTAACTCCATATAATTTGCTCGTCGATTTTTCACTATAATGCCCTTCGATCTGCTTCGGTTATTTTACTTTTTCGTACATTTCTAGGTTTTGTGACGACCGAACCTGTAGTTTTGTATCTTTTGACTATATTTCTTACACTATAAAGTGACAATTGCAGCATATTCGCGATTTCCAAAATGGATTTTCCAGGGTTAAAATATCTAATAATGATTGAACAAATTTTCTCATCGATAACTTTACGTCGGCCCATTGTACAATCCACAAACGGCAAAAAGTTTTACAATACTACAAAATACATTTGACATTAACTGACAATATTATTGTTTTGATGTAATTTTTCCATAGCTACCTCTGGATTTAACATAATTATGAAAAAATCAACGTATGTTGACGTAAATGAATGCATAACCATTCGATTAAATAAAATTCGGCAATAAAAATGCGATATTAATTAATATGGGAACTTATAAAAACATGCAGAGTTTAATTTGTTTATGGTAATGGACTTCAACTGCAAATTCCATAGATGGGCCAATTGATATGGGAAGGGGCTCGTAAAGGGTGGAGTGGTGAGAATATACATCCGTGCCGGACTCCTCGTAGAATTGTCACTTCCACCATTTTTATGATTTTTAACTAAGTTAACTAATTCCAGTATAGTATATACTACTGAGATTATTTCTTCCTGAGGTTTCGTTGGCGGCTGCAGCACACATCAAACGTTATTCGATAACGTTTGAATTGTTCTGCCACGTAGTAGTTGGTCTCTGAATGGCCTAAAGCGAAAAGCCAGAAAGAAAGAGATCACTGCCCAATATATAAAAATATCATTGCTAGGTCTATAATCATGATGTTATGAGCGGAACTAACGCTGCAGTTTACCGCCAGCACCAAGATTGGTTGCGCTTATATATAGATATAGATGCTGATTATAAAAATAGAATTCGTTACTTTTAATTACATATTGTTTTTTATTTCTAAAAATAAATAGCCTTGTTAATTGTAGTACTATAAAATGTTAGTTCCCCGTTTAGCTAACTGTAAATATGGCATTCCTGCATGTTTCTTATATTTTTGTTCTTATAAAGCCATATATAGCTTTGCAAGTGCAAGTTGACTGTAAATGCAAAATAAATCTATCAATATGTATCAAAAATTGATTTTTGATTTTATGTAATCAAATATGAAGTGTCCCCCAATAAAACATTCCAGGAACACACGCTAAAAATACTGACAATAAGGTCCTCTACTTTAAAACGTATAAATATATTTCTGAATTGTCATTATGAGTGAGCCAGCAAAAATTAAACTATTAGAAGAACTGTTCTATTTCCGCAGTAGTGTCTATTAACCTCATTTCATTCTAGTAAGACCCTAAAACAAATTTGAAAACTTTCTAGAAAAACAACCTCATTGTTTCGCCTCAGTTTGCTCCATTCCCTGCCGCTATTGCCCGCTATACCCTAACCAACACCGGTGCCGACCGCCGTTCGCCGCCTCCAGTTTAGGGGGCGGTGGCTCTGATGTCGTCGTCGACGGCGTCGATTTTCACAACGCTTTAGCGCGCTTTTGCCGTCACCTGCACTCTGCACTACGACATACTAGCATCGCGAGCTGCACGCTAAACCGCATAGTTATGCGACTACAGTTTTTCTACTTACTTGTGAACTGTCGATAAAATTATGTGCTTTTAAAAGTACATTAAACGAAGATAATTCAACTTCTCAACGGTAACTAGAAATAAAATGGTCAACGGTATTCATGCAATACACAAGACAAACAAATGAAACTTTCTATAACTAGTTTCTATTTTCCATTTCCATTTCTTATATAAGTTACAACCTTTTCAACGTTATCTCCCCAATTTGGGTTCCTACAACGGGTTAGGAAGGTTTTTAGGAGGTTTCCCTCGTATCTTTTGAACGGTTATTGTTATAATAGTGAAATTTGGAGGGAGGTAATAAACAGACGTAGGCTTCTCAACTAGTCATAACACGTGACGTAATGGTCACAGGTGACGTTATAGCGCCACTGTGGAAGATAATTTTAAATGGGATCTTATGGCAAGTGATACCTCGTTTGAAAGGAATTGAAAAGACCTATTCAGTCATAATAATTTTGTTCGAGTTTGAGCTCATTTTGATGAATAAATAAATACTAAAATTGTAGTTTCGCATTTAATTAAAACAGGAACAAAACAGGGAAAGAAAGTAATTGGAAGTCCTAATTCGGTATGGTGGGACCGACATATAAAGAAAAGACAAAGATTAGGAATGGCAGAGCATTTGTCGACTCTGAGTAACGTAAAGAAGTGGGAAATTTAAATGCTGAAGCAAAGAGAAAGTACAGATGAACTATCTTCGAAGGAGCGCCAGAATAGAAGAATACTAAATGGTTTGGACATCTTCTACGGATGGAAAAAAGCAGAGTATTTAAATAGAATCCGCCAGGAAGACGTAAAAGAGAAAGACCAGATTGTTCTGGAGTGGAAATATTAGGAAGGCATTGGAGCGCAGAAATTTGGAGTAAGAGGATGCTCAAGACAGGCAAAGGCGTGGGAATGCGGCGTTAGCTGTTTAAATGCCTTAATATATATACTTAAAGGTTCTGTGGTGTGTTGGCGGATCTGTTGGATCGGTTTATATAAAACAGATTTACTAAAGTTCCGATGACTTTTATAATAGTTAATAGAATATGCAATAAGCCTAGTGCTGCAGTACGACCAGTGTAGAACAGACGGTTGCAGAGGAGAAAAAAATGTGAGTACAGAATATAAAGAATGAATCATTTCAAGAAGAAAAATATTTGGAATCTCACCACGATGAGATATTGCTCCCCAATACATTATTTTATTGCTTTTATCTTATGAAAATTTACTATTTTTACTGGAAATAAACCACAATTTTACTTTAAAATATGTTTATTTTGAAGTTTCAAATAATGCTACAAAAAAGACACATTAAAATTTGGAAAATATAAAATTCTGGATGCTTTTGCGATGGATTATGCAATCACTCCAGGGTTACTACTAACTAAAAAGAATTTTAAAAGAACATTATAACGTCATAATTTTTAAGTCCACTATAAACTAAGACACTAGAACAGCTTTTGATAATTATCACACACAACATTAAAAATTCACTCTTTATACGAATCCACGCTTTGACGCAACATCTCCCTGTATACACAAAGCGGTAGAACGCGCCAAAAGGGGGTATCGACCAGAAGAGAGAGCAGTGACGCTCCTACCGGTCCATTTCCCGATACTCCAACAGGAACACAGAGGTCTAGGCCAAAGACCTGCAGGTCGTGACCCTTTCTAGGGTCTGCCAGTGCTACTGCTTATTGAGAGCTGGTTGGTCAGCTATAAACCGATTTGTTGTTCTCTGGACTATTTGAAATTAGAGCGATGGATTGAGTAAGGATAAGTTTCCGTATATATTTTCAAAACGAGCCATTAGTTGATATGTTAAACTGATGGATGAATGACAGTTCATTTTGTAAATAAAACTCGGAAATTTTCTGAACATCAGAACTTAGTATTTACTAACTCAATATCAATAATCTTTGGTTTTTTTTTAAATCCTCCAATCCAAACCTGAAATGTGAATACACATATGACTGAACAAATTCAACAAAAACATCCTTGTAGGCATAGACGCATTTCATTAAAATATTTGTTTCATCTTTGTCATCATTTTGTTGAATGGTTTAACTGATGTTGAATCGATATTTTGTTATAAGGATATTAAAATCGATGTTTTTAATACCAACGTGATTTCGCATTTAAATATTATATACGATAGGATACGATACGCTATTGCAATTGTGTGGTGTGGACATATTAAGGAAAAATTATAGTTTTATGAATCTGGATATTTTTCAAAGCAGGAGAAATATTCTCCAGTTGTCAGAGACGAAAATGCCACTGAACCTCTAAAAATTATGCTGAGTTTTACCGAAAATGTCAATTTTAGGACGCTATTTATATGTGCATAAGCATATACATGCTATTTGCACATATAAAATGTGGAATGAATAAACTAAAATATCATATTTCTCTCATTCCCATTCTTTCTAAGAACGTATATATATATATATATATATATATATATATATATATATATATATATATATATATATATATATATATATATATATATATAAACATAAACCAGCAAAATATTGATAAGTTTACCGATCTTTCAAATAGTGAATAGCACCAATTTATATTGTTACGGGGGCAAATTTTATGGGACTTATCTTACTTTTTCACTTATTTACATGGGCGAAACATACACAATAAAAATGATCCCGGATCTAAAAAAGAATTTACTGCTGACATTTTACATGATTGCCGCTACGTTTAGTTTAATTTGTAGATTAGTCAACCTTTAATTGAAAATTGTCCGACTTTAGTAAATTGCATTAAAAAATAAAGTTTTGTAATTTTATTTTAAATACTAAGCTTTTTACCAAGTTTTTGGGGAAAAAAATCAAAAAATTGCATTTTTTACACTACATTGTTAATAATTAACAAAAGACGACGAAATCTCTGCGGAAATCGTATAGGTTTTCTTTATATAGTAGGTAACTAAAAAATTAGATATCTCGATTTGTCACAGTCCCGAGTGAAATCTTATTTCCCCGAGCTAATATTCTATATTATATTAAGCTGTGTGAGACACAGTCTAGAATAGAATTACTAATATTACTTTTATTCATTGTATTATATAATTATATTTATATAATCCACACATCAAAATAATCTAGGGGACACATTTATATTAATAGCTTTAAATTAGTGTTAGCTGCAATTACAAAAAATAAATTTATATTTTTTATTGTTTTATTGATTATTGTACCAACTTGGACGGTAGGTAATTTGATAGGCTATAAAAAATTTACCAAAACTTCAATATACTTTTTTTTGTCTTTAAGATAAAAAGGCATTTTTCGATATTGGTACTTGATATTCGATGTCTATGTGGATTTTTATTTAGTTTTGTATTTACCAATAATGGGAGACATCATTTAAATCGCGAAACGCAGTGGTGTGCTATCGGGATGCTTCAAGCTGCCAGAAGTCAAAGAGACGTTGCTGAGGTCATCCACACGAACAGAAGTGTCATTAATCGTTTGTGGTTAAGGCGTTAAGAAACTGATGTTGTTGATGATCCGTACAAGGATAACCAACCAGAATGAAGACCGTTTTATTAGGTTGCAGGCTTTGCGAGATCGCACTGTAACTGCTCTCCAAAAACACACTGGAGATCGAAAATCAGGGTCTACAAAACTATTATCAGACCAATAGTATGTTATGGATGCGAGACATGGGTGATGACAGAAGAGACAAAAAGAAAACTGGAAGTCTTCGAAAGAAAAATGCTAAGAAAGATATTTGGACCTATTAACGAAAACGGAGTATGGAGATCCAGGTATAACTATGAACTCTACCAACTGTTCAAAGAGACACCGATCTCAGAATTCGTTAAACTTCAGAGACTTCGCTGGGCTGGTCATGTAGTAAGACTGGAGACAGAAAGATTGCCGAAACGAGCCCTATATAGTAAAATGCAGGGCGCAAGACTAAAAGGAAGGCCACGGAAAAGATGGGAGAATGAAGTGGCAGCGGACGCGCAAAATTTGCTAGACGTGAGAACCTGGAGAAGATCGGCGCGGGACCGACAAGGTCGGAGGCATAGTTTGGAGGAGGCCAAGGCCCGATTTGGGCTGTAGCGCCATTGGAGAGAGAGAATTGGCAAGGTAAGAGTCGACAATATAATTGGTGAATATGCGCTGGGGATGTCTGAACAGGTATTGAAATTTTGGGTACACCTGGGGAGAGGTCTACGTTTTAGTTAGAAGTTATTTAATGACACGGTATATGACGATTTCATAGTAATTTCTGAATCTTGGGCTCATTCATTCCAGCGCGTAACAGATGGAGGTGGCTATAATAAATTAAATCTTAAATTGCTGGCTTCTACTATTTATTATATGTATATATTTCATACTGCACTATATATACTTATAAAGCTTGGTATAATCAAAATAAACTTCTGAGCTTTGCTACATTGAATACATTTATTTCAATAGCCCCATAAACACATGTTTTCGGTTCAACTTTTCATCAGAAATGATAAACCGCCAAATCTGGTCACTCGAGACATGACATAGCGGACTTTTCTCCCTGATATCCGGCTGGTAATGCTTACCGAGGTTGATTTATCATCCAGATATATCCCTCTCTTCTTTCAACGTTTTTTCCCTTGTCGTTATTACCGAAGTGGTCCTCAAAGACGTGATATATCGGCCTGGTACGGAGGATGATGACGATAAAAAAGTGCCCTAGCAGAGATAATGGCCGATAAGAATATTGAAATGATAAAACGTGGAATGACAAAAACAATTTTTATACGAGAAAAAGCTCGGCGATTGTTGAATAATCAACGAGATATTCCCAAAATTTTTAGGATCGGTTTTGTACGTCTTACTTTCATGTTTATGGGAGTAATACTGAAAAAATAAACTATGTAGTATGTATTTAGCTTAAATATAGTCTAAGTATGTCTTTAGTATGTCAAAAACTTTGTTACAACACGTTAAAAAAGTGTTTCCATGATTTTAAAGAAACGTTTCGAACAGCATTTTAAATTAGCTATTATTAACTTTTAAAGAGCTACTCTACGCGTTTCTATATTTATTCTATTTGTCTACTTGTCTATTTGGCTACTGCAAGGTCAAGGAACAAATATATTTATCTCCTAAAATTAAAATGAAGAAGACAAAGCTTTCGGTTGTATGTTTTGAATTGTTTGATTTTTCCAAATCGGTTACAATGTATAGGTATTTCATTTGTAATTTTTATCGTCTCTTCTAAAATGTCTAAAACTCTATTCTTCTTTATGGTGCCGAAGCTTGGACTGTTAATGTTGACTTAATGAGAAAGCTGGAAGCTTATGAGGTGTGGTTTTTTAGAAGAATTTTGAAAATACCATGGACTGACCATATTACAAATGAAACGGTGTTGCACAGAAAAGGAAAAGACAGAGAACTTTTGACCACTATTAAAAGGAGAAAGACAGCATATTTGGAGCACATACTTAGAAATTGGAAGCACGAGCTGTTGCAGCTGATTATGAAGGGTAAAATCGAAGGAAAAAGGAGTCAATGGTTATAGAAGACCACCTTCGGTGAAGTCGGCACTAGAAGAAGAAGATCGTCTCTTCGCTGCTAAATTGAACTGGCTGCTAAGTAGACTCATACGAGTTATAGCATAGTGCAGCAATGAGGTTCAATACTACCGATGCGACTAAATTTAAGTAATTTTACCTGAATTGACGTTTGCGTAGTGGATAGATGAGTTGTCTTTGTAGTATATATATATACAAGGATTTCCACAGTTTTCACTGTATTCCTTCACTCAACCGTTTTCTCCAATTTTTCCTGTTTAGCCAGTCCCCTTCCTGTAGGTTTCTTCTACTCATTGCTTCGTCCACTTCATCTCTGAAAGATCTTCGGGGTCTGCCTCTCTTTCTTCTTCCTATCGGGCTCCACTCTGTTATTCTATTTATCCACCGATTTTGGTCTGCTCTTCTGACATGTCCGTACCAGGTCTTTGTAGTATATTGGCAAAATTAGACGTGACAAGGTAAAATTTCAGTAGTTTGTCGTTCGTCGACATGCTGTTACCAGGTTTTGACAGTCGTTAGAATTGGATGCAGGGCATCTATTATTTGTCTCTCTTTCTCTATCTCTTCAGTCCTGACCCCCGGAGGGAGTATAGAGGTCATCATGATGTGATATTCGCCAAAGATATCTGTCTTTGGTCATTTCTTTTAACTCATGCATAGGTTTGCATATTCCTGTAATTTAGTCGATCCATCTGGTTGAGGATCTTCCTCATGATTTTTAACCTTCTATCTTTCCTTGGATAATAAGTTATTCCATGTTTTCTGTGGAGGTGGACTGTGCTGGATAGCTGTTTGCTAACTTTTAGCTCATTTAAAATTGAATTATTTGTCCTGTAGTCCGTCCACGGAATTCGTAACATTTTTCTCCAACCAAACATTTCAGTGGCGTCTATCTTTCTTCTTTCCGCTCGTCATAGGGTACAAGATTCACATCCGTATGTCAATAGTGAGAATATTAAGCAGTTGGTCAACCTAATTTTTAGAGTTTAGAGTGTAAATTTGAGAGTCTTTCTATCTTTTGCTAGATCACATCTACGTTTTGATGTTGATGTGAATGATCCCAGATATAAGGATGAGCTAACAACCTCAAACCGGTCAATCGTGGTTATGTGTGAATGATTGTTATGTAGTCTATCCACTATCATGATATTTGTCTTTTATATGTTTAAGTGCAGACCAAATATTGGACTTTCGTTTTCAACCAGTCGCATGAGCTCAATTAAATCTTCTTGATTATTTGCAAGAAGGGTTGTGTCGTCTGCAGAACGTAGGTTGTTTATTTTTCGGCCATTTATTGGGATGTTCTTTTCTTATCGTTCTAGCGCTCTTCTCCCAATATGCTCCCCATATATACTATTATTATATTATCAGGAGACTATTATGTGTAGAAGAACTTAAATTCGCGATGAGGGACCAAGACATAAAAATCTTGAATAAAAAAATTTATCTTTGCTATCCAACATTTTTGCAACTAGTACAGTTAAGTACCTCATCCCTGCATTATGTTTTTACCTTGAACTTAATCATCAGATGACTAATAATTCATTAATAATTTATCATGGGTATTAATATCCCATGATAAAAAGACAAGACCTGATCCTTATAAGACACCTAACTCTCACTCATGGCTCCACGTGCCACACCCCGAACAACTGCATTGGTCTATAAGATACACTAAGTAAGGGTAACCATATATGACGAAAATCACCGAACGACCGTCTGTATAAATGGTCCTCCTAAGGTCCAACAACAACTACTGAGGTAAGTGTCATCTGTTGTACTTGAGTAGAGAAATAGATTCTTTAGGAGGAAAAATCAAGACAAAACCATTAAAGATCCTTATGGATATCTTAAGAAAATCACTCATCACGGCAAGTAAAATGGCGCCAAGTCTCGACGCTTCTTAAGTGAAGCAGGCATTCGAACAATCTTCGGACTTGCTCTAATGAAAAACTCATAATTGCAGTGAACATTGCATGATCCTTATAGCTCACGCCCAATTAGAGTTATTAAATGCTACGTTTAGTCTTTTCTTCTGTATGGATTTGAGTCGTAGACATTAAAATTAAATACAATGAGGCTCCTAAGAAGCCTGCAAATATTTGGGGGTCATTTTCAACAAGAAGGGAAATAGCGCAGATGAAATCAGGGAAAGAATAAACAAGGGCAGAGCAGCGACCCGTACCTTAAACTCTCTTCTCTGGCAAAAAACAATTCGACGAGAAACCAAAAAACACATTTACGGTAGTATAGTCCAAAGTATTACACTTTACGGTTCGGAAGTATGGGACGTCACCAAAGCTAATAGAAACAAACTTATGACGACAGAAATGGATTATCTGAGACGAAGCTGCGGTAGATCGAAACTGGAGAGAGTTAGAAACGAACAAATAAGAAACGAAATGAAAATGGAGAGAAATATCAATGATGACATAGAAAGAAAACAATTAATCTGGTTCGGACATGTTAAAAGAATGCCAGAGTACAGATGGCCTAGGAGAGTACTGGAATGGATCCGTCCTGAAAGAAGAAAGAGAGGACGACCACGGAGAAGTTGGCGCAACGATATTGATGAAGCAATGGCGGCAAGAGACTTAGAAGAGGCAACTGCATATGACAGAAAAAGATGGAAATTGGGGGCGGAGAAGCGGCGACAGCCGTAATAAATCCGTTATTATATTATATATAAGAAAAGAAATGTGATTGAAAATGAATGTGATCTCGGACATGTGATGCGGGGCGAGAAGTATGGCATCCTGCGACTCATAATGCAAGGAAAGATAGATGGCAGAAGAAGCATCGGAAGAAGACGAATTTCATGGCTCAAGAACCTGAGAGAATGGTTTGGATGCAGCTCAAAACAACTATTTAGAACTACTGACTCAAAAATTAAAATAGCTATGATGATTGCCAACCTCCGTAGCGGAGATGGCACCTGAAGAAGAAGAAAGAAAAGAAATAGCACGCACCTAAGCCACATAAAAAAATAATTGATCACTCATCAGAAACAGATTATTATCAGAATGACTGCTTTTTGCTTTTTAATACCTCGATACCCAAATTTGTACACAAATTTCGAGTATGAACACATTTTCCACAAAACTAATGAATTTCTTTACAAAAACACGATTAAACAGATAGTAAAATTAATAGGTGTCTAAAATATTCAACTGTCTCTAACTTAAAACAATCTCTTCAACCCCAACACATTTTCTTACCCCATTCCCTCCCTTTTTTGTAACATGAGCTCAAGAAGCTACACAATCTCCCTTATATTCGATATGTGCCTGTAAGCATTATACAAATATTTTCGTCCCTCACCAGAGTGAGATTAAAAGACCGTCGAGCGTGGGGTGGGGTGAATTTGTAGGCATAGGTCCCTTAAACAACGCCATGCCCATGGCCGTGGCGGGGTGCGCTGCTGCCAAAGCTGCCGATTTATCCGAAAATCTACCGTTTTAACTAAACTTACAAATATTTTGTCTGATTCTACATCCTTTTAGAGTCTTTCTAGGATACATTATCAACTTTTTTAATATAGTTAATAGAGTCTTGTTATAGACTCTCTAATATGGTAGTTTATTTGAAAACTATTAATCACTTTGTATGTCTGTATATGTTTAGGTTCCATATATTGGAATACATCTTCAGTAAAATTTGAAGCAGTCAGTTAGTATTTGCCATTAATTTTTTTTATTTATTCCTCGAAACCAGTTTTAAAAGGATGAAAATGATAATCTAGAAGAATGAAAAGGATAATAAAAAGAAAATTGTCATTATTTACTTAAATATTTATTTATGTAAGCATCAATTATACTTTACATTGCATCAAAGTTGACATAAAATACTTGGAATGCCAGCCGATCGCAGAATAACAGCTGGGCTTTAAACAGTCGAACCTGCCAATACAAAGAAATCATCCAGCAAACGCAGTATGATAACTAATGCTTCTTACAACATAAAACACCATAGTCCTCAAGTTTGTGTGTTATTTCAGTGTTACGCATTTTTGTTTATCTGTTCCCACATTTTCATGCTTTGATCGAATTCGAAGTATCCTCTTATGTGATACCTAAGTAATAATAATAGATAAGAACTTCAGCATTTGGTTCTGGAACCATTTTTGAAGTGAATATTTCTTATCGATCAGTATGATGTTTTTGCACGCGAAATATCGAGACTCGTGCAGTAACCTTGCGGTATACAAAAATATACAGAATATACATACCTATACACTTAGGTACTATAAAAATAAAATGGAGTTTAACAAACGTCAATTTAATTTTTTATAACATTTTTATGACAACTCGAGAACAACTGGATGGATTTGGCTAATTTTGATTTTGGAATATTTGGAAGTTCAAGAAAGATTTAAAAAATGGGAAAATATGATGAAATTGTAAGGAAAATAGTAAAAACAACAATTTTATTTTCACGTGCAAACAGTTATATGCACTACTTTGGATTGACGTCACTAAAGCCATGACTATCTTCACGTATATTTCAACTTTTCACGCGAATAACTGGAGTTCGATTCCCTGCCGAGGAGAATTTTTTTGAAGCAAAGCTTCTATACATTAAATGAGAAGGAAAAAATTAGTAGAATATTTGTCACTAAAAGATTCGATTCGTAATGATTGTCAAAATTTAAAATTCATATATTATGTCATCCGAGTAATAACTACATTGGATCATCTGTTTAAGTTTTTATGTTTCTCGTTGTAAAATAATTTATATAAATACAGTTATTATTTTTAAACATTATTTAGTTTATATAATAATTAAATTTACTATCAAATGCTACCTATTAAATTTTGTAATTAATTTAATATTTTGTCTGAAATTGACAGGTATGTCAGGAGTATACAATGTATGCTTTGTTAATACGTTAACGGGTGGCATTAGAAGCACAACATAATAGTTTATTGAATTTGTTGAAAGTTTTAAATTTGTTTTAAAAAAATATTTTAAAAATATTTAAATTGTAAAAATACATAAAACAGTATGAAGCTTGGCTCTAGTCTAAATATGCCTACTGTGTCACTTTTTTGTTTTTTTTTAATTAATTACAATAAAATGTAATGATAACCACTAAGTAATTAAACATAAATACAAGGTTAAAACGAAAATGTAAATGAGGGCACAGAGCCCGATTTATGCCTCAAATAAATAAATAAATATAGATATTGCGAATGAATGACAAAACAAGAAAATGGCATAAAATAAGATTGATAAGTGTGAACACAATTTCGAAAAACGTCAAGCAATAAATACATAAGAGGTCTTTTCTATCGAAGAAAAGAAAAAACCTAAAAAAACTAATATTTTCAGTCAGTGAAATATGGCAACAGTGCAGAGTGTCTAGGCCATTTTAGTTTTGTAAAGACGATTGTTGAGCTCGGACGCTCTGTATGAACAAACTTCTTTTTGTAAATAGTGTATGATAGTTTGTCTGTAAGTTTATTTTTGTTGTGTATATACTGTACAGAAAGTTTTTGTGTCAAATTGTGACTATATTGTTTCGGAACATACGGTTTTGTGTACGTTTTAAAGGGAGAGAGTACCTGAAATGTGTCCTGTTTTCTGGTAAAATTCCATAGTGGTGTGTATGCTTGGTTCGTTTTGTAAACTTTGAGAAGAGTTCTATCATGAATCTGGTGAGTTGTTATCTGATCTTTTATATAATATTCGAATACTGGAGCCTGAATATCTCTTTATAAAATGGCGAGAAGTTTATGCTCCTTTTTTAGTTACTGTTCATAAAATTGAGAATGTTGTAAAAATAAAAGAAAATTGTAACGTATCGATTATGGTAACATATAGGTAACATTATATACACAAACACAAATATCTATAAAATAATCACATTTGATGATGACGTCGCCACCTTTTTAAATTTTAGAGTTTAAAAAACAAAAACTAAAAACTTTTAATTTTAATTTTTAATCCCTTTTAAACTCTTAAAAGTTAAAAAGTCGGTGACGATCATCATCAAATGTGATATTATTTTATAGATATAATATGTGTTTGTGTTCATGTATGTGTTTGTCCAAAGAGAAAACAACCAGTTTAACCAAAAAAAATTTTAATGTCTATTTTAATGCTTTTTAACAAAGTCCCCTCATTTTTTTTGGAAAGATATACCTACCTAAGTTGCATTCAACAGAACGCATAGGCAACATTTGTCAAAACTCGTCTCTTCCAACATAGAGCCAGGAATCAAGAGAGAGAAACAGGTGTAAGATTTTTGAAAAGTTTTTTCAACATTTTTACATGGTTCTTGTTTTAGAAGTGTGTTAACTTTACCAAAATGATCTAGCTATCTATTTGAAGACGTATGCATCTCTTAATGGTAAGACAAACCTCAATAATGAAAAAGCTAAGCCCGAAAACAATTAAGACTCTCTAAAAACTATAAAATTCTAGCACATATATTATTAAAAACGAAACTTCTCTTTTTTAAGGACGCATCTTTACCATAAAATAAAAAAAGTGGCAGAAAGCGAACATTTAGGAAGTATCTCTATTCTCTTCTCTTATATTAGATTCACTTCTCGGAAAATCTACGTATCCGTTCAAATTTAATAAGACGCCTTATTCCAATTCGGTGAAGAGTAATTCAGTCCAAAGACTAAGTGCCACTCGTGTTCTTGAAGATTCGAGTTTATTTTTATGTAAAAGGGAAATTTACAAATTCTATTAGGAATAGATTTTCTCGAGTCACCGAAGCTACTTCATTATGCACTGTTATTTATTTTAAACGTTGTGATGTTATCATAATAATATTTACACTCTTACGCTAAAATTGATCCTATAAATAATATGTAAAACAAAGGAACATAATCATTTGAGAAATTCTACAAAAAGCATTGATAAAAACTAATCAACTTTCTTCCTTTGTCGTATTTTTTTTGGTCCAGCTTTTTTCATACTATATCACCTACTAGATTTCTTGCTTCGGCCCATGTTCTTCCACTGGGTTGCAGTATTTCCTTTACAGCTTCTATGTTTGCCTTTGTTTTCCTTTCTTGTTTGCGAGATCCCTTTTACTGGTGTGGAGTCGTTCGGTCATTATAGTTGTCTATTTTCTATGAAAAAAGCTCCTCCCTTATTACTACATTCCTTAAGTATTATGTTTATATGGGACTAAGCCACAATTGGTTATACCATATTATTATTGTTTTGTATGTTTGTGTATTATGCGTTTGAGTATTGCGTGTTTATGTAGTGTGTGTTGTATATGTATTACTTTATCTAAACCGCTAACGTTGGTACATTATTTTTGCTGACTTCTTCGTTTAGTATTGGCAATCAGAGTCTGCTACATTCTGCTGATGGATTTGTTACACATGATGGATTTTCTTTCATTAAGTAGGATGAGAGCTGCTTCTTTGATTTTTTTTTTTCATGTCTGTTTCGATCATGCATCTTTTTACCCTGTGCTCATTTTGCGAGCTATGTTTACAGATCTGTGGTTTGTCGAAGTCTCTGATTTTGATGTATGTTTCATGCTAGTTTATCCTGATACCCAGTAGTCTTGCGGTTGCTCCCACATAGCACTTGTTGCATTCACAGGGTAATTTATAGATGTAGTTCTGTGATCTTTCTTGCGCGTTGTTAGGTTTGATTTTGGATAAAATAGATCTCTCTATTGGTTGTTTTGAATGTTATTATGATATTGTAAATTGTAAATCCCTTCTTGTGAGCATTTTTGGATTGCTTGTGGTGATTTGTTGTTTCCTTTCTTCTATCTTGTGAAATTCCTTGTTTATAAATGACAATGGGTAGTCATTTTTTATCAAAACCTATGTTAATTGTTTTTTTTTATTCCTTAAATATTTTCATTAGAGCAGGTGCTTTGAGCTCTATAATGATTTGATAATTCCTTTTTTTACTTTTACATTGTGGTTTTATCATGTACTTTTACGTTGTGGTAATTTAACCATTAAGTAAATGGGGAGGTGAAATGTTTCTACAATGTAAGTGACTTAAGGTCACTGTGACTCCAAGAAAAGAGTAATATTTTAAAGAGATGTTTTTAGAAAAAAAAATTGCAACTTTTGCGGTGTGTATACTTGGATATATTAAATGTATTATTGTAAATGTAACTACTTATAATTTATATTTTGCAAAGAAAAAGAATATATTTTGGAATATTAAGAAAATATTTACTTAAACAAATCTAAAACAACTCAGCAATGAAAAAATCTCATTGCAAACAATATACTTCACAATAAAAAAGTGCAATATGAAGTTATTTAATAAAAAATGGCAAGTCATTCATGAGCGCATTCGTTACATGTATTTTTTGAACCGTTTTACCACCAACTGACTTTTTACATGAATTGCAGCAATTGGATCTCTTCTTGTCTTTACTTTTAGGACATAAATAGCACTTTTTGGGTGTTATCAATTTGATCAAGATGGAGTGGGAGTGGTTTTTCAACGCCAGAAATTATTCTAATCGTTCCTAGTAATTCACGGTGAATCCTTGCATTATTTAGTCGCTGCAATAGGTGAGACTTTACTAATTTGTCCTCCAACATTTTTATAAAATTAAAGCGGGAAATTCCAGTTGATGAATTTTCAGATTCATAAATAGCATAGCTATTTCATGCCGTTATATCCAAAAGTGTATAAAAAATGGACATGGGCCAACTACGGATTCTTCTATTTGACGAATAGTTAAAACAATTTTGGTCCAATGTATCTACTCTATTGTTGGTAGAATCGAAAAACAGTATAATAACTGGTTTACCTCTAGTGTTATCGCATACGTTATAACAAGAATAACTGCTTTTCCCGTTTTTGGAACATGAGACACCGTTGTAATATCTTTGGGGAATCCAAAAATAGAGTATCCAACATCCCTTTTTCGGTTTTGTAGGAACTCGTTAGGAATTTTTCTTTTTGATTTTTTTTTAAGTTCCAACTAATGCCGAACCCCTTTTCTTTAATTCGATACATAACTTCATAGAGGAAAACCAAGTATCTCCGGTAACATTTCTGTCGCTTTGCAGAGACGTATGTTACTGTTTACTGTGTAGTGTTCTAAGCATGTGTTCGCGCGTCACTAAAGCATATTATTTTCAAACCATACTGGTTCGGCTTATTCAACATGTATATTTTTAATTTACATATACCTCTAAAACCCACTAACATTTCATCAATACAAGCGTTATGGCCAATGGTGTACATTCTCTGACAATTTTGGATATCTTCTGTGAATATTTCATCAATAGCTGCAGCAGAATTTTCTTGTTTTTCTGGAAGTTTTATCATCAAATCGCAGGCCTAAAAGTAAAGTAAAAAATCTTTTCTCACTTATAGTAATCCGAAAATGTCACGTCTACAACCGTTTGTGGAAAAGAGAGACAAAAGGGATTTGTTGTCAGATTTGCTAATACTAGAAGTAAAAGACCTAAATGCTTCAAATTATATTTTATCGACATCAGCTAATTTCCGTTTGAATCTTTCCACTTATTTCTGTATAAATGTAGCTGTTGGTTGGTATATGTCGGTAATTTTTGCAATAAGTGTATCTGAGAATAATAGTCGCCACACCTCAAAGTAGTGCATCTGGTAAATGACAAAATTATAAGCTCGTGTTCTAACATTAGCAGATGGCTTTTTAGCCCATTTGTAATGATTTTTTTCCACAATAATATCCTGACTGAATAACTGAATCTGAAAAATGTGAAGTTGGTTCAATATCACTTGCTTCGTCTTCGCTAAAATGTCTATAATCAACAGATAAACTTCGATCACCTTCTTCATTAGCAGATTGCTCAGATTGACTTTCATGTTTGCTGAGAATCCAGTCCTCAATCTGGAACATTTTCGCTTAATCACTGTCCTGAGCACAATTTTCCACCATGTATTCCATTGTGTAAAAAACTACTTTCGGTTAAAACTTATCTTACAGGAACATTGAGAACAGGAAGAGCGTAAAATCCACACGAAGTTGTTTCTCGAAAATTAAAACAAAATGAACTGGTGAGTGCTTACAATAATAAAGGGATATTTTAATGATCTCTTCCGAATTTGGTTATAAAATGATTCCAACAATATCTAGGAAAGGAATTGATAAAGAGAAGCCTCGTTTAGTCGCTGAATATAACAAAAATAAAGGTGGTATTGACTTAGGCGACCAGATGTTAAATTATTATAGTTGCGAACACAAAACTATGAGGTGGTACAAAAAAATGGGCATACATATTTTTCAAATTATGCTAATCAACGCATACTATTTCTATAATAATTCTAATACAAAAATGTCATTGTACGACTTTCGATTGTCGGTGATTGATAGTTTTGGGACCAAACCCAAAAATCCCTTAAGCCAAGAAAAATTTGACGTTTCATTTGCCATCCCATTGCCCTAAATCAGCTAATGGTATTACAAAAAGATCCGGGATTGTGTTTAGAAAATTGTTTTAGTTTTCATGAAGAAATTAAAAATTAGATAATTAATTTGTTTTCTTGATGTTGTTGCCATTTAATAATAAAATACTTATGTTAGTCATCCAGGTTCAAAATTATATCTTTTCTCAATCAGATTATTATTATTTTTTAAGTTCAACAGACACATTTTCTGCCCTGTGGCCACCAACGCGAATCACGCGGTGAGTTTTTTTTGTGACCAAATTAATTTTTTTTGTACCCATAATTATTATAAATGACTTTTTAAAGTGCACCTTAAAAATTAATTAGTTTACACAAATACATCTCAGTGGCCCACTGTTTTCCCTTGCTGAACGTGTTTTAAGAAACATATTATTGAAATCAGTTAAAGAAACTAAACAAAACATTTCTCTGTACCAAAGTCGGAAAACATTCACTTAAGCTTTCTCTTCGCTCATTCTTATACCCTTTTTAACGCGTTGAATAAAACCCAAACTTAATTTATAAAATCTCATTACGAGAAAACACCTCATCAAGTTTTTTGGCCGTCTCCACATTGTTTTTGACTTACCATAATGATTTTCCGGTGACAGCTTTTAATGAAACACCCAACTTTGGGCGTCGATTATAATGTTGCTAGGGCGTACACACGAAATTTAATTAGAAATAGAAATCGGCGGATATTGGATCCTATATTGAGAGGAAGTGGCTCTCTTTCATCTTTCCCTTTAGGCTCGTTTTGAAACACTACGTTCGAGAATGTAATTAAATCGTATTTTGCTGTCGATAGTCGTATATTGCGATTTGCTATGATTTAGATGTGATGAATGTAATATACATATTACTGATTTTCAAGTGCCATGATATATTCGTGTCATGTCAGATTGGTTTATAAAATTCATTGATTGGACATATGTTATCATGATAAGTTTCTTTTCGATATTATGCTTTACAATCTGAAGTAACTCTTAACTATTTTACTGTTCATTATTTTTCGTTGTATTTTCGGATCTGAAATCAGAAACTCCATTAAAAAATTTTAGTTTTAGGCAGGTTTATTTCAGCGAAATATTGAAAAGTCTATTCAATTCCTTTTAAAACCTTATCATCTATAGATGGTGGGGAGTCTTAGGTCTATTCACTTAAAAATAATTATACGTGAAGGTCATCAAGTAGGTATAAAATGGTTGAATACAGGTAAAAACGGTTGCCTTTTATTCTAAAGTTTGTTTACATTTTGCTTTCTCCAATAAAATACTTCATTATTATAGTACAAGGCTTTCAGCGTTATCTTTCTTTGAACAGAAACTGTAATTCGTGTAATTTTTAAATATAATATACCACACTCATCAATAACATCTATTATATCACCTTCTTGAAACTCACGTCTGTAAAGAACGATCATCCATTTACCCTAAAAAAATTGTGACATGAGAAGACGTTATTCATCATTTTTTTCTTATCGCCCCTACTCCAAAAAGGGCACGAATGTTCCTTAGATTATTCCTTTGGGAACACCTGAAGTGTGACTTCAGAATTGGCACTCATTCCTGTTATATATCGGCGTTCAAAGGTGGTAACGAGAACTTTTTATGAGGGGCTGTAAAGAGAAAAACAAAAATGGACGGATACGAAACATGTCCGATTCAAATTATATAAAAGGATCGTCATTTTATGTTAAGAGATAAAAAAAACTTAGCAATACTAGCATCTATAAATTAGAGATAGTGTTATTTTAAAAAACACAAAGCAAATTCTATTGTTTCTATAATATATATATATATATATATATATATATATATATATATATATATATATATATATATATAAATGAGGCTATGAGTGCATTAACGGACTAACGCCAATATTAATGTTAGAATATGGGTTTGAAAGTGAAAATTAGGAGATCCACTAAAACCTTGTTTAAGAATAATTTTTTGTTTCAATGAATCGAAGTATGTTAGATATTACTAATTTGATAAATTGATCAAAAATTTTGGATAAACACCTATATTATATAGTGAATGGGTTATCCCACAAAATAATACATTCGATATTGCATCAAAGACTTTATTACCACAGAATGTGTATTAAAACATCAGAAGTCAGAATGTCTAATCCTCTTCGTCGTCAAATGGGCCAATTACTTCACCTCCGGCTGCTTAAGCTTAAGATCTCAGGTTTTTTTTTAATTCATGGTGTATAGGGGGTATCAATTTCATTAGCTGAAGATGGTCTTTTTTTAGCTTCATTAATGGTATTACCATTTGGATACAGAAGATAAAAATCTCCATTGTTGGAATACTTATATTGAACCGTAGTGGAAAAGTCTTTCCTAAACCTTAACCATTGAATTTTAAGCCACTCTACCTTGGTTTTTGATTCGGAAACTTTTCTGTTGGTTATATTACTTTCAAGCATTTTCGTAGAAAAAAAATTGATTTGTCCATGTTTCTTACTGTGAACGGATTTTCTTTCTAGCGTGCTTTATCACTGTATGCCAGTCTTGGGGTATAACTACATGTGGGTGGAATTTCTTTTCTTTTTCTATTATACCAAAATCTTCCGTCAGATGGCAAGTAAGAATGATCACTTACCAGAAACTTGTGGTCTATTTCTTCCACGGTAAAATCTGGAGATGTAGTTATATAATTGCATAATGTGACATTTTAATATTACGATTCTGACCGCCACATTGGTTAGAATACATAATAAGTCGTTTCGCCACATAATCATAAATAAGTTGTTAGTTTCCATTTCATGAATATTGAAGCATTAGGTCCATAATTGCCGCTTGTAGTAACAAATTTCTGCGGTAAGCACAGGTGTAGGTAAAGTTTTCATCAGATCGAAACAAATGACCCACGCGTTTTCTTTTTTTTTTGCCATTTCGGTGTCTCTTTTTAAAGAATCTCTAAATTTTGACGAAGTTCTTTTTCAGTTTCCAGTTGTTTGCTTGATTCACTATTGGCTGCCTTTATTTTGACTTCCAATAAATCACACTTCTTACATGAGTCAGCAATTGGTGGATGGAAGTATAAATTATATTCCTTGTTGAACTTTTCTCGGAAAATAAAATAGGATAGGGGGTAGAAACGAATAAATATGACACAATGACAATTTACAAAAAGATCCAAAAATATCAATCAAGAATGATTAAAAAACATCTAACTATCAGCAGCACAGTAGACTAACCGCGCTAGGTCCACTTTGTTTCTCTAAGATCGTACCAAATATGGAGTTCCAAAACTACTTTAGTGCAGCCATCTAGTAACAAATAGAAACATGTGTGGGTTGGTCAGTTATTCCACTCATAGCCTCATATAAATAAATGAATCCCATCGGTCAAACGGGTAGAACTTTTAACAAACGGATAGCAGAACACAAAAGGGCTTTCAATAATAGAAAAACAGATTCTACTTACGCACTTCACTTTCTAGATCAGAGCTTCTAAAAATTTTTTCTCTCGTAGACCCCTTGTCATGTTTTTCAATTTTAGATAGACCCCCTGCTATTCGCTTTGAAAGATTTAAATTTCTAACAATAGTGACACATTTTTACACATTTATACATATTTTACACACAATTTAAATAAAAATATAGTAACTGTTACATGAAAAAAACTAAGCAAAAGGTAAATCCATTTAATGGGAGGGATGAGCTTGATGGTTTAATGATACATTATCAACATTTGGCATTTTATTTATTTTATTTAGCGTATGGCTACATCACAGGTTCATATATATACATATATATAAATTATATAAATTACAAACAACAGTAAATACAAAAATATTATTCTACAAATAAACATCTAGATTATAAATATATTCGATTGACTTTTTTGTAGCAGCCAGCTACATTTGGCATTACCTAATATAGTTAGATTTAAGACTAAATCTCCTCGGTTAATGATGTCCAGTTTGTTTTGTTTTTGTTATGTGATCTATAACTGTGCTGAAACCGCAATCTTTAACCAATTGTGCTATTTTGTAATCCATTTATTACGGCCGAGTTTTCTTAAAATTGAATGATTTTTCGAAATCAACGACAACTTAAAATAGTGGTATATTTTTTTTAACATTAGCATATTATGTCTTGATTTTTGACTGTAAATTTTGTAGGATCGTTTGGCCACGTAATTTACCACATTGCGATCTGAAAGATCTTTTGGGTATATCTGTATACACTACATCTATGTATATTGCAGATTGGCTTTAATTCCTTCTGTGACTTCTCTTTGTAGCGAGTTCTTACTTGAACAGGAACTTAAACCTTTTCCTCGATTTCACTCATGGTCATTAGCTAAACATTTTTCGGTCCTTAATGTGTTTCATTGTGGTTCAGTGGCTATGGTACGGGCTTATCAAGCGCGGTTGGCTCGATATTCGGCACATACACCAGAAATTCTTCAATTTACAATTTAACTGAGGCGCCAGCTTGCTTCATAGGACACGCGAAGCTGTCGGTTCCGGCTACATAACTGGTCATTAGCACTAAAGCCAATTGGCTGCAGTACGACCAGTAAATAAAAGGGTACCGGTTTCATAGATTAGGAACGGCTGATGATACTTTGTTCCCCTTCGTTTGTTCTTGGTCCATCGTTGTCCCACGACAAACTAAGGAATCATTGGACAATTTGGCATAGCTCTGGATGGAGGGAGATGGCTAATCAAACCTGATACTCCTAGTTAGACCATATTATTGATCGTGCATACCTCATTCACGACTTTGATTTTTTTTTTTAGATAAGATTTCTGAGATTAAATGAAATAATTTATATTTACATTCGCGTTAAACTTTCAAACATGAAGATTTCCGAGTTTTTAAGAGAGATAATCAATCTTTAAAAGACATTATTGACATGCATATAATATTTTATATCAAATCATTTTTAAATATTATTTATATTAAAAATTTTCCTTCGAATCTCGATAAACGTCATAAAATAGCATTCGCATCTGCCGTTTGCTCTTATCAATCTCTAAGTCAAAGTTCACAAACCTTTTTATCTCAATAATATATTAAGTTATTATAGCAGAAATAAACTACATACTTTTATTATGCTATAGGCTAATAGGGGCAAGTTCTGTTGCGGTAGTTGATGTTTAATCTATCACGAGCTGTCATCAACAGGTAATTTTCCGAAGTCAACTTCAGATGGAGGGTTTTAGAAAATGGAATAATGATTGAATACATTCGATAGTTTGTTTCATGCGGTGTGAATATTTGCCAAATGCAGAACTTGAGATTTAATTTTAATAATTTTGAAATTAGTTTCTGTGGAAATGAGTTATTTAATACTCAAAAATCAATATTATATCAAGTTAGCAATGGAAAAGTTCACTCAGATTTAATTATAAAGTGCCACATCTCCTTACTCAGTTCCTTCTTATAAATATTCGAAAAGCGTTCGATAATAATTATTTGTTTCATTTTCGTTTATTGTATCCCTGCGTATTGTCCCACAATTTTATCATTTTCGGTCGTCTCATTAAAATGTTAATTCAGGACTGTTATTGTTAAAACTGATGAAAGCATATCCAGAGAGAACAAGCGAGATAAGCATCATATACACTAAGTCTTCATCATCGTGTTCCGTCGACAATTAAAAGTGAAGTGACGCGTAGCGAGAAAAAATTGCTGAAATTTCTCATTATACCCGACACTCGTCAACTAACTGCAGCAATCTCCATATGAAACATGGAAGAACACGCCGAAATATAGCGAGGAAAAATAATTAAGACCGGATTCGTTCACGGTTCGACGGGAAAAGAGGCTCGTTTTCTACGGTTTCCACCTCGCAACGACCTCCCCTCAAAGCCTCCTCGCCAATTTAAATTCGTTACGTTTTCCCGCTTGAGTGAAATCTCGTAAGTCGAGTGGGAGCTGCCGTGGAAATTGCCCATTGCGAGTTTTCTTGCCAAAGAAAATATGCTCCTCGTTAGACGGCACGATGGTGCGGGGTGTAAGGGTGTAAGGACACTGTGACGGAAGTACTCATTTTAAAGGGTTGGTTTTTACGATGAACGGTTAAAGTTTATGTAGGGGGGCTGTTTTATTGACCTACGTGGGTCTCGGCAATGAAACAACCGTTAAAATAAAATTTGGGTCTGTCAGAATTTTATTTATTTTTAAGTCATTACTTAATTTTACGTGATTGTTTTTATAAAAAAAAACAACTAGGAGTTGTATAGAAAAGTTTCAAATAAGTGTAAATAATAACCAAATTGCACTATTTTACTTATTCTATCTTTTAGGACTAGTTTTTTCAATCATCAAGTAATAAATCAATTAACTGAAACTACGTCGCACTAAAAATGCTTTATAAGGTAAAACCTGTAAATATTATAAGATCAAAACCTATAAGCGTTATTTTTGGTATGTATTCTTGTATGAGGCAGACGTGTGGACTCTGAAAGTATCAAGCATGAACCTAATTGAAGCATTAGAAATGTGGATTCATAGACGGATATTGAGGATACCTTAGATGGCAAGTAAAACTACGAGGAAGTACTAAAAAGGGCTAACAAAGCTATAAAATTACCAAAGGCTATTAAACATCGGAAAATGCCTTA
The DNA here is from genome assembly GCF_040954645.1 of Diabrotica undecimpunctata. Lineage (NCBI taxonomy): Eukaryota > Metazoa > Arthropoda > Insecta > Coleoptera > Chrysomelidae > Diabrotica > Diabrotica undecimpunctata. The sequence goes on from NC_092803.1 coordinate 182,828,439, forward strand.
TTTGGGACATGTATTATTGAGAAATCGATATAAAAAACTTATTCTTAAAGATAAAATAAAAAGTCGTAGAGGTGTATAAAGAAAACAGGTTTTTTGGCTAAAAACATTCGTAAATAGACTCCAAATGTGGAATAATTATTCCATGTGTCGCAATGATGATCTTGAAATGACAAAAAAAATAATTTTAGGTGATAATAACCCGGTCATAATAGAAGGACAATACGAAGATCTCGTTCCTCATTATCGGGTGCGTCTCAAATTACGTTATAAACTATATCAAGAAGTTCTTACTAAAACCAAACTATTAAAATTAATATGATTACCTATTAGTCCAAGATCCCATAGCGATCAGACATAACTTATTTTCACACAGATGAAACCTTAGAGTCTGAGTAGCGTCACGTGTGCTTTGAATACCTGCGTATTTATGAAACTTGCTGAGTGACACCTGGGCAGGTACCAGGTGAGAAAGGTAACTAAAAATAAGAGCTATTTAACTTAAATTTACATAACTGATTTTTATAGATATTTTGTAGAATATTATTTTGAAAATACTGTAATAAGTGTCAGACACTTGTCATGGACCAGAACTTTTGTCAGACGCTTTAAAGCTCCACTAAAATTAAATGAACTTTACTTACTTTTACATGTCTGATTTTTAAATATGTTATTAATGGAACTATAATAAAGTTATATTTAATCAGTCAGACAATTTAAAATGACCAAACATGCCTTAAACACAAAAATTAGTTAACCAGAAGTATGAGTGCTGTGCGCATGAGCCTCAGAGTAAAAAATTCAAATACATTAAAAATACTTACTGTTTTCGATCCGATTGAATATGTTTGCATCTCTATTTAAAAATCAGACATGTAAAAGTAAGTAAAGTTCATTTAATTTTAGTGGAGCTTTAAAGCGTCTGACAAAAGTTCTGGTCCATGACAAGTGTCTGACACTTATTACAGTATTTTCAAAATAATATTCTACAAAATATGTATAAAAATCAGTTATGTAAATTTAAGTTAAATAGCTCTTATTTTTAGTTACCTTTCTCAACTGGTACCTGCCCAGGTGTCACTCAGCAAGTTTCATAAATACGCAGGTATTCAAAGCACACGAGAGGCTACTCAGACTCTAAGGTTTCATCTGTGTGAAAATAAGTTATGTCTGACCGCTCTGGGATCTTACTCTATATGTAATACAAAAAAATAGTCAAGAAAATAAAACAAAAAAAATAAACTTGTATTTATTAATTACGGCTAAAAATGGATACAGACAACAACAAACTAGTCTTCAAATATATTTTGGTCATAAGATCAGATAAAAAAGGATGATATTTCAAGAAAATTAAATTAATTATTAATTAGAAATTGAACAGTGAGTAATAAGATGCATGGACCACAATTTATCTACCGAAAAAGCTTTTTAGTTCGTACGATTAAATACACAGTAAAGAAAATAACTTTAAACAACACTTAGTCGTAAAATAAATTACATATATTTCTGATATAATTGCAAAAACCTATCGTGAAATGTCCTTTAAATTAACCTCAAAATTCAGAGGTCAAATATAGTAAGCTCTCACCTTTATGCCTTGTGTATCGTAGTGAAGCGAGCTTACTACATACACAACCCTTTTTATTAGCAAGTCGAAAAGCCAGTCTTATCTAATCTAATGAAACAGGAGAGGTAACAACGAACTGAAGATGTAGGCCGTGCAACCTCTAGATGCAACCCCACGGTAGAACTCTAGAAAAATGTTGTGTCTATATTTTCTCGATCAAACAAAGAAAAAAAAATAGAAAAACTTACCGCTAGTACCAGTTATCAATACGATACTACACCTAAAAGACGCCTTGGCCACTTACATCTATTCTCATCGGACATCAAAACAAATCTCGGTGTGTGTATATTATTTATACTTAGAAATAGATTACTTAAAACGAAATGTTAATATAAACATTTTGATAGGTAAAAAGTGCGCCTTATATGTTTATACAGTCCTCTCTCTCTATAACAATATGCAAGGGACCGGGAATTTTCATCGTTATAAGGAGAGATCGTTATACAGAGAGAGAGAGAGACAAAATTCGGTACTGTAATATTAATAATACTGTACTAAATAACCTATTTTAATTTAAAAAAATTATCAACGCGGGTTTTTGGACTTCCCTATCACTAACAATTTTCGCTTCACCGATCCTGTCATGTTAGCGGCCAGTAAAACTGTAATGCGCTCCTTAGAGAGTTTTCCACCAACGCACTCCAGGCCATACGTTTTCTAGCCAATCATCCGTTACGTTTTTGTTAACATCGCGAGCCTCTCCGCTGATTTGCCCGTAGTTGATCTTGTGCCGCAGCTTCCACTTGCTCAGCCAACCCTCAGATGTCTTGAAATTCTCAATTCCAAGTTCAGTTGCAAAAAACTCAGCTTTTGTCTTGACCACAGGCCCAGAAATTGGAATATAGTTCATACGCTGCTGTTGGAACCACTGAAGCATAGCGCGATCTAAATCTTCGTGCTGAGATTTCCGCAACTTCTTCCTGCTACTTTTTTTCCTGTCCTTCCATATCGTAGCCACAATTGACTGAGACAGCCCTGTCCGGCAAACGTCATGCGATTGCTTTTCACCTTTCTCTACTGCTCGAGTTATCGATAACTTTTCCTCCACCGAGAGCACTTTACGCTTTTTCGAAAACATGTTGACTGTTGACACACTAAGACACAATTTAAACTGGAAATGAAAATTCGTCAATAGATAACAACATCTGTGTGATAACAGTTAGGTACGCCGCCCGAATAATACACGTGAGTCACTTAATTCTCTGATAAGAAAGAGTAGAATGGGTGGCAGCATTCCTTAAGCGCAAAACAAAACAACCGCTGAACAATGACCTTGCTACTCGTGACTCAGGTAGTCTGAACTTTAAACACAATAACACATTTGTCATCAACTATTGAATGCTAAAAAGTCATCGCTATAAAGAGAGAACAATATCGGTATAGAGAAAGAATTAATACATTGTTCTTATGACGAACCAACCAACGTTTACTATTTTTATCGTTATAGAGGAATTATCGTTATATAGGGAATCGTTATAGAGAGAGACTACTGTAATACAAAACTGCTTATAAGGCAAAAGTAATTCTTAAATAGATGACACATTATTCGGAAACTTAAAAGTATAGCGTAATTCGACGAAATATAAACAGTTTACGGGATGGCGTAGAAATATCATGATGCAACAGAATTAAAAATTTAGGGCAGTTATGACTAAAAAATGAAAAAGTTAAAATATGAAGGAGAAGAAGAAGCACCGTCAATAACTACGGGTGGTGTAAGCAGAAAATTCGTCGACGAATACAGATGCTAGAAAAAGAATCGATGCATTGGAGATGTGGTGTTGGAAAACAATCCCTCGAATACATTGGACAACCAGAAGAAAATAGATGGAAATACTAGTGCTTCAAAGAAAATTGGAAGGAAGGAGGTGGATCATCTAGACCGGAAAAATTATTAAACGTAAACTTCGTCAACTCAGTATGTGAAATCAAACATTTCTTATTTCCTTTCTAATATTGTTCCGACACTGCTTCTTTGGCACAATATTTTGCATCTTCTACCTCTAAATTATAGTTTTTAAAACTCGAAAGCTCGAAAAATGCTTTATTTCACAAACAGATTTCGAAAAAGACCAACAGGATATAAAATGCGCACGGACCATTGTCGAGCGTACACCAGATAATATCACAGTCTGGCATTTACGATGCTCTGACGGCTTTCAGATGCAATCCGAGAACTGCAGAGAAAGAAAAGCCTGCAAAAATACTTTAAAAGATTAATGCGAAAAGAGGTACTCGAACTGTGAACTCAAATTTCACAGTCGAAGGTAATAATTTTAACGGGACTTCCCTTGTGTAATTCAATATTATACTAGCAGTGTATACAGAGCGGGTAGTTACCGGGGAAAATAATGTGCAAATTTAATTCAGATTGTTGCAGAATATTATGTTATTGATATTGAAATTATTTAGTGTATTTAGTGATTTCTTCTTCTTATGATGCCTATCCGTTCCGGATGCTAACTTTGCTTGCTGCTATTCTGAATAGTCCGGTTGTCGATGTATTAAACCACTTTCTCAGGTTTTGAAGCCAAGATATTCTTCTTCATCCTGGTCCTCTCTTTCCAAATACCTTGCCCTGAAGAATGAGTTGCAACAAGCCGTATCTCTGTTCATTCCTCATAACATGGCCAAGATATTCTAGTTTGCGCTCTTTGATGGTGTTAATAATCTCGCATTCCTTGCCTATTCTACGTAGGACCTCAACATTAGTCACACGATCCACCCATGAAATTCTTAAAATACGTCTGTAACACCACATCTCGAATGCCTCGAGTTTTCTTAAAGAAGCTTCAGAAAGTGTCCAGACCTCTACTCCGTATAATAACGTAGAAAATACATAGCATCTAATGAGAGAGTTTTTGGTAGCAAGTGGTAAATCGTGACTTCTGAAAAGAGACTTCATCATTATGAACGCCGATCTCGCTTTTCCTATGCGTTGTTTTATTTCATTGGAGTGATCCCATTGGCTGTTAATGTTGGTACCAAGGTATGTGTAGCTGTCCACTCTGTCAATTGGATGTTGGTTAACCAAAAGCTGTGTATTTAATATTTCGCGCTTACTGACTACCATGTACTTTGTTTTCTTCGTATTAAGATCAAGTCCGTGTTCTCTACTTATATCTGATATACGCGACATTATTCTTTGCAAACCGTCCAGACTATCTGCAAAACCTACTGCGTCGTCGGCATATCTAATGTTGTTTAGACGTATTCCGTTGACTAATGGGCCTTCTTGTAGTTCGCCTAGCGCTTGCTCGAAGATATATTCAGAGTATATATTAAATAACACCGGGGACAGAATGCATCCTTGCCTCACTCCTCTATCTATGGAGACTGCCTCTGTCAATTGGTCATCCACTTTAATATTGGCTGTTTGGTTGTAATATAAATTATAGATGATTCTTAAGTCCCTATCATCTAACCCCACTTCTTTCAAGATGTTTATAAGTTTATCATGCTTTACTCTATCAAATGCCTTTTTGTAGTCGATAAAACAAATATACACATCACAGTTAACATGCCTGCATCTTTGCATAAGCACTTGGACATAATTTAGTTATTTAGTATATATCTACTCAGCAAGAGTTACTTTTGACTACTTTTCTAATACGAAAAAGGTTGTACAGTATTCTTAAAATCCACATAGAAGCTCATTTATTCTGGCTATTTATCAATACTCTTCTTCTAGCAAAGGTGTAAAGGTAACACATAATTCTTGACGTGCAGAATTTTTAGTCTTTAGTGCAAATACGTATATTTAGTTAAAACTCGTAGATCTGACAACATTGCAACGATACCTATACCTAAGTGTACGTTATGTATACACAAAATACATACTACATATTACACGAGAAAATATTTGAAATAGCCTCAGTCAGTATATTGTAATAGTCTTAAACTAATTGATAAATGAACGGATTGTTTACGAATGGCAATTGCGTCATCGTTAGATAAGTAAACTTACTCCCAAAATTAATTTGGAGTACTGACCTACCGCAAACTCTTATCTGGTTTGTGTTTAAATTTAAATTTTGAAGTAGAGTTGTTTGTGTTTGATGTCTCTTGTTGATAATATTTAATAATGCGTTTAATTGATAGTAATTTAGTATTTTTAATTTTTGGACTCGAATACAAAAGACCGAATTATGATCCATATAACGTTTTATGGATGTGAGATATGGATGATGACATCTACAAAAAGTAAAAGAGGAGTATGACCTAAGGGCAGGATCTAACCTAAACGGACTTCTTAAAGAATTATAATTTTGCCGAGATATCGTTTTCATGATGTTTTGAATTGAGAAAAAAACAAATTAATGGGTAACAGCTCCCCTATGCAACCAAAAATAATCCTAAGACTGCAGTTTTTGGAATAATGTAACATTGGAATACGATTGGTTGGATTTACTTTAAGACTTAAAAAAATCAAACAATTAAATCAAACAAGGAAATGAAACGACACTGACAACTTAGTTCTCGATCGTGATAACCAGAATATTCAATTTGTTAAGATACCTTATGCCTCTGGAAATTTTGATATTTATATTTCATAATTTGTTAATGGATTGGTATTCGTGCCTCGTCTTCTTAATTTTTTTTTCATGTCGGTTTCAATTATTACTGTAAAATAACAAAATTTTGTGATATTTTAAATATACATGTCAAGTCTATATTCCATCATCAGATTTTGGTTGACGACAGTGAACAGAATATGCCAGAGTTCCACTGGTACTTTTGTTTACTTTCTCTTAACTTTTAAGTGCTTTGGACTTAAAACTAAGACTTTTGTTACTAACTGAAAGAGAAATATATAACAATTGAAGTAAATAAAACGGAAAAAGGACGTTATTTTATCTTTTCTCAAAGTGACAAGGCAAACTCAAGGACCCTATATGTTAAGAGGATTCATAAACAAATAAAAAATATATAAAAAGAACAAATAGGTTTACTATTTTGACGATTGGATTTCGTTCCCCGCGTTTGTTAATGTAAATAAACAACTGGATTATGTTTATTCTACTCGAAGATTCTGAGATGCAATTCGTTTTTCCCTTTCAAAGATTTGTAAGATCAAATTAAAACCTCATACAGAGTTGAAGAAAAAATGCTACAGTATCATATATTATAAGCATAGTAACACTGTTTTCTAGTACGTCAAAAACGTTTCACAAACGCATGTAAAACTCTTTCTAGAAGAATACAAATAGCTTCTTTTGCCTTTTAGTTTAATACGCTTTACTCATTTGGCGTTTTAGTAATGATATTGTTCACCCATTTGTTGCTTTCAATGTGAAAACTCAATTACATAATTTATAATTGTTATTTTTACGTATTTCGTTTCCTTGTTGCAGATTGCTCCAGCAGCAAAAAAATTATGGGGTCTCGAATCAAAAGACGCTTCAAGTAAATTGAATCTGAATCATCTGAATCACGAAGGAGTATGGAGAGATCCAACATGGGCAGCCCCAGGTAAGTTTTAATAATTTTTTTCATTTGCCGTGTTAGTTGCTGTTTATCTATATAGAATAAGAAACAATATATTTGTTGTTGGAAATGTTTTGATTTGAATTGAATAATTTTAATATTGAATTGACCGCTTTTGGGTTCCTGTTCACCAAGCCTGTTTATTTTGCCATCTTCAGATCAATTTTTGGTTACATTGCTTTTGAAATTCCTTGCATCTATGTTCTTGTTTTCTTCGATATTTTCTCTGGTGGTATCCATTCTAATACTTGTTTTGATAATCTTTCTTGTGGCATACGTCTTATAGTAGTATGTCCATATCATACTAAATATTGTTTTTTGATATCTTCTATAATTAAGTGATCCATTTACCTTTCATTTTCTCTTTTTATGTCTTCGTTTTTCACATGTTTTAATGTAGACTTTCCTGCTGATCGCCTCCAAAAATCCATTTCAACTAATAATATAGTCCGGTAAAATAAGGATGCAACCTCGGAATGAAAGATAATAAGCTGAAAATTTGCATACGTCTTTATTTTGATGGTATAAAACTTACCTCAAAAGTCTCATATAATCACGTGTCCGCGACTTAAGATATTTAAGGTCAAAGGTCACGAAAATGAGTTTTCTGCAAATATCTCGTTTCCCTTACACTTTATGTCATTTAAGGTGGTAAGAAAAATTGTAGAATGGAAAATTGTCTTCAATTTTTGTCTCAAGTACTTTTATGTACCTTCAACCCTTCTTAAGATAGAGCGCAAATAGTGGGGGACCGCTTACCTGTGTATACGGTAACGCGAAGTCAGCCAGTAGGATTCAATAAATAATAAGTTATATAGTTAATTATTCGCTTAAAATACTATTATTATTATTAAATTTTTATTATTTATTATTTAATAAACTATATTTATAGATATTAATTATAAAATATATATTTTTTATATAATATTTATTTTATTTTTAACAAACATACAATATTAAATGAAATATTTCAAATGAACTTTAATGATATTTTTAACAGCTGTATATACGATAAATTAAGATCAAGTGCAGAATTCAACAATAATCATTTTTATATTTAATTAAATACTGAAAAAATCATATTTATTATTTTTTTAAATTATATATTTATTTATTAATCCAATAATTGATTTATTAAAGTTACAAATATAATATATATTCTTTTATTATGTATGGTTAATATTTTTGTATTAATTTTCTTCTTCATCGTCTTCTTCTTCTTCTTCTTCTTCTTCTTCTTCTTCTTCCTCTGACTGCTCAATATCGGATTCATCATCATCATTCTCGTTTATTAAAGTATCAGAATAAAAATATTCAAGAATATCAGGTGCATATTCACTTTCTTCATTGAAATCATCTGAAGTTGATGAAGCGTTTAGACATGATTGTCCATTACACTGCCCACAAATTAAAGTACATTGCAATCCTGATTTCCTGCATCCGCAATTAGAACCACAACCTTTCTTGCAATTGCAAAATATTGTATTCAGCAGTTCTTCTGGTGCTGGCGGTAATAATGTTGTTATTGGTTCCAGAAATTCATTTTGCATTACCCAGCCGAATTCTTGGGGTTCTAAATCATTTCCCAACCAAATTTGGGTCTGATAATAGACACGAATGATATGCTGACGAGCTGCTGCACTTGAAGGTGGAAGACTTGATAACTGCACTGGTTTGTTGAGTCTTGTTGATTTGATGAACTGGGTGTATCGAAAAGAGCCTATATCGTCTTCTGATGTTGGAGCATTATACGCTGCTAAGAAAATACGTACTCCATTTTTAAATAATTCTTCTACAGAGCAGTTTTTTTGTTGAAATAGTTGAGGTGACTGATGTAAATGGTGATTTTTTTCGAACATTTTAATAAACGATATTTTACCTTTCCTATAAATCGCTGAAGTCGTATCACATCCACTAAACGCGTGTAAAAATAAGATGTGTTTCTTAGAATGAGGGTATTTATCAAAACTTTTCGATGAATATAATTTTGTCTCCGCATTACCCTTACCAATTTAAAAAAAAAAATTTCTTGTTGATGTGATTGAGCTCGTCCTATCAAGATAACTAGCAAATCAATATCTTCTCCTACAATGACGGAAGTTTTTCCTACATGTTTAGACTCTGCAATAGCTGTTTCTACAATGAGAACATCAGCATCATCTCTGGCTTGTTTTGTAGTGATATTAACAGCTTTTAATTAGAAATAAATTTTTATAAAAATAAAATAAAAATATAATAAAATAAATTTTTTTCGGTAAAGAAATACTAACGCAGAGAAATAGCTCTACCCTACCATTCCCATCATCAAGTGAAATATCGCTCCACCGCTATTGTGCGTATATACATAGAAGTCCCAAACTCATTCGCCACGGTGTGTAGAAAGTCATATTAAAAAAAAACCGGTTAGGTCATATATAACAAAGGAGCATCTGCTACAGCTTCGCAGAAACAGCAACCGCCGTACAAGAGATATAATATTCGTAGTAATACGGACGAAAAGTATTTTATTTAATATTGCACCCCCCCCCCTAAAAATATTTGAAAACCCACTTATCCTATTGGTGGTAGAGATGGTCCATCTGAGAAAAGTAATCACCCCCAAGATCCATGACCTCCCCAAAAAAAATTCTTTAGCCGCCAGTGTGTGTAATACATTTTTTTTTTTTGTGAGAGGGAAATCTTTTTTTTTTTCGAATTTTACGATTTTTTTAAAATTTATTTGGACAACCGTGCACTTGTTTGCAATTGTGTTGTTTGTTTAATAATTAAAAGAAAATTTATATTACAATTCGATAATTACGTTACAAGTGACAACGATGATCGGCGTAGGCCCGATCGTCTGGTACCTAAACAGCAAGCATAAACACGACAATATAAATCGTCCGGCAAGCTGCTCAAACGCTTTTTGTACGGGGATCTTATGTGAGCTGGGACGGCCAGTTCCGATCGGGCCTATTAATGATATTTAAAATGCCTGAATACGATTCGATGCTTTCTGTGGTAATATAATAACTTAGTTGTTTTCACGGACGCTAATGTATTAAGTGATTTAGTACATTATAGTTATTTACATGCATTAACATAATTTTTAAATATATGTTTTCCAAAAATTTTTAAAAACTATTTAAAGCTCTTAAAATTATTGGGTAGGCCCGGCCTATCCTGCCTACCCCCAAAAGCCGCCACTGAAAGGATTATTACAAATGAAACGTCTAGCGTTTGGAATGTTTTTTTTATAAATTATTCGAACTTCCTCTGAAGGCTTTTTACAAGCGTTAATAACATTTTTGGTGAACAAAGAGAATTTTAAAACAAGAATATTTTAAGAAATCGTCCTTCACTAATCGACCGAAATGAGGTAGCTTAAACGTCGAAGTTAATAAGTAGTTTGGAAACTTTTTAGTTTACGAGAAATTTTATATTCAGTGCACACATAAAAATTCTTGTTAAATCCAGACCAGAATGATTCCATCGAAACTATTTTCGGGAGTATCAAAGAAGTATGTTATTGGAAACGCCTCCTAAGAACTTTTCCCGAGACTTCATCCGGATATTTGTACAGGAAAGAACGAACAAAAGCCCGAGAAGTTGTGTAGCCTTGCCGGCCGATCAGGAATTTGCCCAAGGCTTGCGGCTTACGTCTTGCGGTTGTTGCGGTGAAACGTGACTAGAAAGAGAAACGAACAAATAGGAACGAGGAGATTTTCGAGTGGATACGGTTTAGACATGGAATATGTTACTGCTTCTTTACTTGTTCGTCGAGAGTAAGTTATTTGTTGGATGGGAGAAGTAAGCACTTTTCCTATCATCCATTTTGTGTTTGTATACCTACTTGCGCTGGGGAAATCTTTTTGTCTTTGGATGGATATGCGAGAACTTTGAGATTTTCTTAACTGCTGGAAACGATTCGAAAACCAATAAAAAAGTTTTTTACGTGTTGGCTCGTGCTTCATCCCAAAATGTTTTTATAGATAGGAGCTTAAAAAAAATAAACTTTTGCACCACCAAAAATTATGCTTTTAGTATACATTCCCGTGAATTCTTAGACTATAATTAGATTAGAATTAATAGTTATTATTTTAGACCTTTTCTTTGGTATTTACACTGTTGGAAAAAGGTTTACTTAAACTTCTCTTTTGGGCTTATACCGGATAGAAGAAAAAATTTGATTTGGTCTGTGGTGTTTCAGATATCAATAACCATAGTTTCTATATCTTACAGTGACAGGAAGAGGCTAAAATCTTAATTGTCTACTGACAATATCCCACAAGTGTTCAATAGGAATCATGTGGGGACTGTGAGAGGGCCAATTCAAGGTCTAAATATTTTCCTCGAAAGGAACAATGTGTTCAAAGAAACAACATTTCAGAATGCACCATTCAGTCTTTAAAGAGACTCTACGTAAAGACAAATTCGTTCTTGCTGTCAAGGAAATTCCACCCAAAACATCACAGAGCCTCCATTAAGAGCGTAGGCGTAAAATTTCGGGCCAATGCTTTTTAAATGCATTCATTTTTTTCGAATTATGAGAAAACTAATAAGTATTTTTGAAAAATTTAAACGCAGAATGAAAGATTATATTATTACTGAGGGCCGAAAGTGCCTGAAAACTTCTATAATGTTTATTTTAATAAGTTACAGGGGTGAAAAAGAAGAGAAAATTTAGTGTAATTTTTAATTTCAAATATCTCATTCAAAAAAACTTTTTGTTTATTCTAAGGGACTTTCGGCCCTCAGTAATAATGCAATCTTTCATTCTGCAGTTAAATTTTTCAAAAATATTTATTAGTTTTCTCAGGATTCGAAAAAAATGAATGCATTTAAAAAGCATTGGCCCGAAATTTTGCGCCTACACTCTTAAACAATCTCGTCTCTCTTATGTTACACTGTGCATACCGCTCACTTGGTCGACGAATAACTCTTAAGCGTCGATTTTTTATTGTTAATTTAATATTGTTTCAGTTAATACACATGTTAAAGAATAAAACAGTCTATTTTCTTTATTTTTAAAGATATCAGAAGAATTATAAAAGCAAAATGTTCACATAACGTAATAATAGACATATGGAGGGATATAAACTTGTAAACCCACTCTTTTACCTTGTACTTTCTTCAGGGTGTCTCAAACTTAACATAAGAAAAACATTTTTCCTTCCACCCGGACCACCTGGTATAAACTCAAAAGAGAAGTTTGAGAAAACCTTTGCCCAATAGTGTAAATACAAAAGAAAAGGTCTAAAATAATAATAAAAAAATAGCGGAATCCGTTAATCTGTTCACGAGAAAATCAACTATCAAAATTGACATAATTTTTGGCAGTGCAAAATTTTTGCGGTTAAGTGTATTAACAAAACTTTCCTAGTTATTTTATGTAGATATAATAAAAATTTACATAGAAATCGACATGATTTTACAGAAAAGTAATTAATTATCCAGCTCGCGGTTGAATAATATGTAGATATTAGAAGAAAGTTGTTTGCATGATCCTTGTTCAACCAAAAAGGGTTTACAAAGTTTCTATTTTATCCAACGAAGCTTTCAAAGGCGCCATCTATTCTGATTCTGATTGCTTTAAATTAAAAGAACGTACTTATCTCAAAACTGAAAAGCTTTTTGTAGCTTAGATGTATGTGTGGTAGCCTATACTCCGGAAACCCAAAGCCTTGTATGTCTGTTTTAGAAATTTGTAGAATATCAGCATGTTATCGTGATTTGAAGGTACTTGTGTATCTTCAGAGATATTCAGGCCTCTACAAATTTAAACTAGAGTTCAGCATACTTTGTGTGGCCATTTTCCCATCGTAGTGCTAGCTTACAAAGGCGCTGTCTACTCTTGGCCAATAATTTATACACGTATAGCTACTACCAAGTGTGCTTCAGGACCTAAGATGTAGATTTATTTGTTAATAAATATGTTTTTACCCAATTTTCAAATAAAATGTTACCTAATCCAACGGTAACTTTAACATCTTAATATTTTATAAGAAATACTGTAAACCAAATGTAACTAATTAATTTTTAACGGGTTTTTACCCATATATTTAGTGGCTACATTCATGTACTCCTAGACACTGATGATGGAATATGGATTCCGAAAACGTTTTGTCTAACATAGCCCGTTTGGGTTTTTAAATATATAACTTTTACAAAGGATTTTAATAAATTTTTTGATATATGGTATACAGCCAACTACAGGAACGTAGATTCCTTGTGGAATTAAAATATATTTACGTCTCTGGCAAGAAGGATCAAAATGTAGTTGTATGCAGATAAAATAGGTCTTTGTGGTAGCAAATACAGAGGAATATTGTTCAGAGATTAAAACACCAGATTATATCTAACAATAAATAATTTATTCGTATATTTTATAAAAACCACTTTTAAAATGTCGTTAGCAACAGTTGTTTATGGTTTCTACTCCAAAAGTGTAATTAAAATCCAACCTTCATTATGCATTACCCAAAGTTTTTTAGTATAATTAGCGAGGTACAAAGAAAATTAAAATATTCGCCAAATTGAACCTTGTCTGAATTAAAGGACAAGACGAAATTGCCTCAAGACCGTACATTGAAAATGCTCCGAAACCGTAACAGTGCATTATAACTCCACTATGGAGAATCCCGGGTAGAACAAAACATAATTTTGAAGTTTTAATTGGTAGACTATGATGCTCCGCATAATGTTCGCGGCGAGAGGGGAGAACAGGACCGTTTGGTCCCCCAAGGGAGTATATTTTGTTGACATACTTTGGGTACATGATTTGCTAAAGTAAAAGTAACAATTTCATATAAAATTGTCAACGTTCAAGTCTCAATAGAACTAGAATTAGCAATGTTTTTGTATTATAAGAATTAATTATAATTATAAAATTAATGTGGTAGTGTCTCGCTAAAGTGGTTTCTGAGTTGGGAATGAAACATCACACCAGTCAACTATTTCCCACTATTTTTCAGGTGTCAACTGAAGACTGGAATAACTGTTTTGCCAATTATTGATTTGAACGAATGCAAAAGTGTATCGATTAATGGTGGGACATATTTTGAAAAGCAAGTCTATATATTTTTTTGTCTTTATGGCTATATGCACAACTAAAAAGACAACCGTCGAACAATATTTTTGTCATTATTTTATGTCTCGATGTTTTGCTCTGACGTTTCAATGTATCGTCTTTTACACTACTCCGAGAAATTGCGAATGCAACACGAATCGAGAAATTTGACTAATGAAGAGTGTGCTCAAATAGTGGTTTTGCACGAAAAAGTTTGGAGTTACAGACATTTAGGGGAACGGTTCGGCGTACACCATACATCGGTCTCACGAATGATGGAACGGTACAGAGAGACCGGTAGTCACTCTAGGCATCCAGAACAAGGTCGACATCGTGTAAATCATATCCATTGGCTGATTGAAATAGAGTTCTGTTTACAGATGAGAGCAGATTCTGTCTTTACAATTGTGATATTCGAGTGCTCCGACGTCAGAACGAACGGTATGCACAGTGTAACATGCGAGGAACGACGTTATTCGGTGGAGGGTCGGTTATGGTCTGGGGTGGCGTTTCTTTAACGGGTCGTACAGACTTGGTGGTGTTGAATAACGGTACCATCAACGCTTACCGATATATAGTTGACGTTCTTCAAGACCACGTTGTGCCATTTGCTCCTTATATTGGCTAAAATTTTGTTCTAATGCACGACCGCACGTTCCAAATATAGTGCAAAATTGTCTAGAGGAAGTTGGAATCGACGTTATGGAATGGCCAGCGAATAATGCCGATCTCAATCATATAGAGAATGTTTAAGACTTGTTTGGTAGACGTCTACGGAATTTTCCTAATCAACCAAACACTCTGCAGAAACTGTAACAACGTCTTGTCCAAATTTGGAATGAACTGGATCAGAATACTTTAAGACCGTTTATTTTAAGTATAAATCGTCGATGCCAAGCTGTCATTCGTAGCAGGGGTGGAAATACGTCTTATTAAGTAAAAAAAAATTGAACAATTTTTATTATTTGAATTAGAGATTTTGTTATTAATTTTTGAAGATGGTTAGCGACAACATCACTAAATATGTTTGTTTTACAAAGAAGTAATACGAAATAAAATGCTTTTCATTTCAGTTAATATTTTCCTGTTTAATGGTAAGTTTTAAAGTGGTGCGTTAATTTCTTGGAGCAGAGTATAGGGTTCCGCGGTTTTATTTGGGATCGTTACCTTGATAGGCCTATTATAGAGTCTCAATCTGAAACTTTCTTTTCGCACGAAGAAAAATATAATACAAGTAACTGTTAAAGACATATACAATAGATACAATATTACGATGAAAATTCGTCGAAAAATAATCGATACATAATAAAAACTAATTCAAACATTGTAAAACTTGAACAAAAATTGTAAAACATTATTTTTTCTATGAATTCTCAATTTTAATTACGGTCTTAAAGTATAAGAGTACTAAAGATATAAGGTATGACCTTCGAATAACAACTTGTTGGTAATACAATTTGGCAGAATTTTTAAAAATAATCTTTTTTTGAAAATTATTTTCGGCGTGGAAATCGAAACATCAAACATTAGTTAAAATCGTAATTTTCATTACAATCTATTGTGACTTAATCCCATATAAACATAATATTTAGCTATTAAAATGTTCTCATCCGATTTTATTTTGATTTTCTTATTTATAGTAAACGACTTTGATTTGCACCTCGTACAATTAGTAGACAAGTTACATTTATGAGTCACCCACCCCAATTTCTTGTCGAGATATACAAGCAAACATGTTAAGAACCTCATATCAATATTGTTCATTACTAATTTCTATTACTTCTTCCCTTATTTTCTTTGTTTTCTGCTGTATTAGTCATTATCTTAGTTACCAACACATAGTTCCAACTCCACCCCCGTCGCCTTTATACTTGGAAATCTCCAGTCGATAGAGCTCAGAACATAATAAGAAATCAAATAGACTTCATTCTTATCAACGGTAGATTCAGCACAACTGTCAAAAGAGCTTGCACATACCCTGGAGCAGATGTCCCTTCTGACCACGTACTATTCGTGGCCGTCATAAAGATCGCTCTTTCATGCAAGAACAAGCCTCAAACTCAACAACAGATAGCACTGGACAAACTGAAAAACCCAATGATACAAGCAGAAATAAGCAATGAAATAAACGCACAAATTCAAATATTGACGACAAACATTGCCGAAGATCTAACACCAACATGGAATACGATTACAAGTGCTGTAACAGACATCATGAAAAACAACTTAGGGTACAAACGAAATAACAAGAGGCAAAAATGGATGACAGAAGAAATACTATTACTAATGGAAGAACGACGAAGACACAAGAATAACCAAGATGGCAGCAATATGTATGAAAACATTAACAGGAAAATAAAAGCAAAAATAAGAATAGCAAAAAATGAATGGCTTAAGCAACAATGTATCGATCTAGAACATTTACAACGACAGCACGACGACCGTAATTTACATAAAAAGCTTAAGGAGACTGCTGGAATATACAGAAAACGAAGACCAACTACCATAGTTAATCAGGATAACCAGATAGTGCTGGGTGAAAAGGAGAAAATTGATATATGGGAAAATTATATCCAGGCTTCCATGACGAAAGACCCATGAGTGAAGTTTATACAGACGACCAGCTGACTGGCCCTTCAATCACCATAGAGGAGATAGAAAACGTAATATTAAATTCAAAAAACAATAAGGCACCTGGACCAGATGAAATCCCGTCAGAAATACTCAAATTACTGGATGAAAGGGGAATTTCAGCAATACACAAAATATTTAACTTAATTTATGAAACTGGCTGCTATCCTCAACAGTGGTTACGCTCTACCTTTATTCCCCTGCCCAAGAAAGTCAATGCAAAAAGATGTGAGGATCACAGACTCATTAGCCTGATGAGTCACACTTTAAAGATATTCTTAAAAATACTACATCAAAGATTATACAAAAAATGTGAATGGGACATCAGTGACTCCCAGTTCGGGTTTAGGCAAGGTTTAGGAACACGAGAAGCAATAGTAGCGACACAGGTGCTGGTCCAAAATTGTTACGATCAGAAGAAGGATGTGTTCCTATGCTTTTTAGATTACCAAAAAGCGTTTGATCGCGTCCAACACCACAAGTTAATGCAGATCCTCAAGAAAGTTGATATAGACCAAAAAGACATAAGATGCATTGAAAACTTGTACTGGCATCAAACGGCACAGTTAAAAATAGACAATTCTATATCCAAACCCATACATATAAGAAGGGGCGTTCGACAGGGATGTGTGCTTTCCCCTCTTTTATTTAACATTTATTCGGAAGCCATATTTCAAGAGTCTTTGGAGGATGCAAAGATGGGAATCAAAGTGAATGGAGTATTGATCAACAACATACGATATGCTGATGATGGTGTCTTAATTTGTGACAACATAGTCGATCTTCAACAACTTGTCACTATAATCGGAGAATACAGTAAGCGAATGGGATTAGAGATTAATACCAAAAAAAACAAATTTATGATTATCTCCAGAAACTTGGATGCACTTGAAAACTCCACCATAACACTGAATAATAAGTCCATTGAAAGAGTGAGTAAATTTAAATACCTGGGATCGTGGCTTTTTGAAGACTGGTCATCGGACAGGGAAGTAAAATGTCGCATTGAGCAAGCTCGACAAGCTTTCGTAAAATTCAAGAAGGTACTGACTTGTTCAGAGTTCGATCTTTAACTGAGACTAAGGTTTACTAAGTGCTACGTGTGGTCAGTGCTGCTATATGGCGTAGAGGGCTGGACACTCAAAACGAGGGATATAAACAGATTAGAAGCTTTCGAAATGTGGCTCTATCGCCGTATCCTAAAAATACCATGGACAGCGAAAATCACAAATATAGATGTCCTTAAAAGAATAAACCAAGAACGCCAACTTTTCGAAACCATCAAGAAAAGAAAAACGGCGTATCTAGGTCACATCATGCGAAATGAAAAATACCAGTTCCTCCAACTTATAATCGAGGGTAAAATTGAAGGCAAGAGAGGAATGGGACGCAAGAAAATGCCCTGGCTCCGAAACATAAGGCGATGGACAGGGATTAACGACATACAATCTCTGATACATATTGCAAGAAATAGAGAATTAATGGAAGATGTGATCGCTAACATCCATTAATGGATTTGCATCTGAAGAAGAAGAAGTCATTATCTTTGTCATATTATAGTTCATTTTCATCTCGTCAAGATCTTTGGGCATTTTCTGTAATAGATTTGTATAATATACATAATACATATATATATATATATATATATATATATATATATATATATATATATATATATATATATATATATATATATATATATAATATTATATATACATATATAATATAATATATCATCTGCATAATGCAAGTGTTAAAATGTAAGAAAGAAGGTGTATTCAACTAAAAAAAAAATGAGTTAAGACATGAAATGAAGTCTCAATATATTTTTACGTCCTGTATCATAAAGATTTAACAAAATCCATAAAAAACTGATACTTATTCCGCTTCGCCACTGACGTTTTCAACGTTTCGCGGCAATCTCCACTCGTTCCTTTCTCCCATTTTAAGTCTGTCAACTCATCCTATGGGAGGATTTTTTTATTTTATTTTCGGAGATTAGTATGTTCCGTTCCGTGTTTGAATTTAAACAGGCAAGAGAGATTTTTGAGACGGGTTAAATTGGATTATGTAATCAAGGAATTATAACAGAACCGTCTGAATTTTGTCATAAAATATCGGAATGGGACTCGTTACCATTACGGGTTATATTTGCCGGTTTAAATATTTTA
The DNA here is from genome assembly GCF_040954645.1 of Diabrotica undecimpunctata. NCBI lineage: Eukaryota > Metazoa > Arthropoda > Insecta > Coleoptera > Chrysomelidae > Diabrotica > Diabrotica undecimpunctata. The sequence goes on from NC_092803.1 coordinate 182,847,400, forward strand.
TTAGGACTTGGGATTTCATCGTCTGTGATAAAGGTTTGGTAAATGTTTATCTCAGTAGTGGTTGATAGTCATTAAAACTTTAATAAATTAAAATAAAAGTTTTCTCTAAAAATTATTAACTTTAAATGCAATGTGGGGCAATGGTATGGAACGCTTGCCTTATTTGAAAAACGTCTAATAGTATAATTATGAAATTTGTCTTATGAGGATTGTTTAATATCCTACCTTCATGTTTTTGTTCGATTTTTGTATCCATTGATTAATTTTTGGATTACCTGTAGTAATTCTGAATATTTTTCATGTGAAGGTTGCCATACACGCTAAGATAAATCGATAACGATTTAACTGTACCGTTAAAACTGTACAGTTCGTCGTTCATTCCACTACCATACACGTTACGATAAGTCGTTATGATTTAACGATACTGCTAAAACTGTAGTTAAAACTCTTCTTATCAATAATCGACAATTTTCATTGCTCGTGACGGCTTCGACTGACGACGGCATGTTAGCGGTCGTATGAGTAATATTCGCCTTGAAAAAGATAAAAAAGCGGAAAAATCGCAACATCTGGTGTAAAGACTGGCTGATGAAAGGAGAAGTTTATTCCCATGTGAATTTGTTGAAGGAATTAAAAATGTTTCCAAAAGATTGGCATAATTTTCCAGGAATGGATAATGATACTTACTTACATCTGCTGTCTATGATAGTGGCAATTATCGAAAAAAAGATACCGTTATGAGAAATGATATTATACGAACATACACGTATCGATAAAACTGTGTGCAGTTCCTCCGATTCCGAGAAATCTATTGAAATTGTTGTACTGTTCCGTTCGACGGTACCGTTTTTAAAAATCGTAGAAAATTGTGCAGTTTTACCCCGCACACACACACGTAGCGATTATCGGTGCAATTTGAACGGTACAGTTAAATCGTAACGATTTATCGTAGCGTGTATGGCGTCTTTAACACTCATATTACCAAAATTTTAATCGGAATGATAGAGAAGACCTTATTTTTAAAAGATATTTTGACATTTTTAGCACTAAAAAGAATAACAAATATCAGAAAAGGTAATTAGTTCTGTACATTTTTTATTTCATTTCACACTAGAAGGAAAAATTGGACCAGCACCAATATAAGACGCTAAATTCATAACATTCCTAAAAACTCAATTTCTGGGCAATAAATCTGGGTAACTATAGGGTCTTTAATTAAGCGGTTCCTATCTGTAAATTTAAATGAAACATAGTGTTTGAGGTCATCTAAATTTTTTCTCTTCTTCTTAGCCTTCTCTCTTCCTTTTTGATGCATAGGTCTCTCCCAACTCCTTTTATCGATCTCTATCCTGAGCAACATACTTCCCATTTGTTTTGGCTATTTTTTTGTTGTCGTCCACCCATCTCCTCTATGGTCTTCTTGGTCGTCTACCATTGTAAGGTCTCCAATGTTGTATTGTGGCGTTTCAACGTTGGTCTTTTTGTCTAGCAGTTTAACCTGAAAAGCTCCATTTGAGGTTGGCAAATTTTTTATTTCGTTTGGACTATGACTGGCTCATAAATTAGGCCGACTTTGACCGATGGCGTGGATTATCTTAGCTTGAGGGCATCTATGGTTTACATAGACATGCGACTTAAGAAAACCCCACAAGAAAGAGTCCAACCGGTCATATTGTTCGATCTCGGTGACCAGTCCACTCCACATAACACCAGGGGCGTTGCCCAAGCAGAACACCCATTATGATGATACAATTTTATCATTTGCACGTGTTGCACGCTATATTCATCCGCTATATGGCCGCTACCAACTGTCAAAGATCGAAAGTACATATTGGAAGACTCTGTATATTATAACCCAACTTAACGGTGCGGGATATTTAATTTTGCTGATAAATCCAAGTTACCACAAGCAAAACAGAGCTGATGCTTCAAGTATGAAGCAAAGCAGCAATACCCAAACAGTAGAAAGAAGTGATCATGTGACCATTACACTATCAAGATGTTACGGAAAGAATGCAAGAACTACAAGAGAATAGCTTTTCAAGATTTTAAGTGATGGATTCGACTATTACTTTATGAAAATTCATTTTATCTAACAATAAAACACTGAAAACTTTTGTTTTCAATACCATCACAAAATTTATTATCATTACAACTTTTTCGGCAGAGTGCTTTTCTCAAGTGATCTATTTTTAGTATGCGTTTACTCTTTATAGTCTTCAACTGAATAATTTGAGAAGGGGAAAACTGTTTGTCTCAACTTAGTCATTCAGAATTATATCTGTATTTTTTAATTTGTTAACTTCCACAGATTCAAATAAACATAGCTTAAGGCCCTTATTTTCAATGTGAAGAATTTGAAATTGGTCATTAAAAGAATGATTATGGTCCAGAAGGTGAAGTGCGAACGTAGAATCAGTTTTTATATTATTGAAAGCAGAGCTGAAAGTATCTTTAGTAAAAAATTAAAAAAGTATCTAAGATACTAAAAGTATCTTGGATCCTTTTATTTAAGATACTTTTTGGTGCATTTAAAAGTTACTTTTACTTTAGATACTTCTTAAAAGTATCTGGTATCTTTTATCTTTAAAAGTATCTTTAGATACTAAAAGTATCTTAGATACAAAAAAGTATCTTAGATACTCAGGACCTGAGAAATAGATACTTTTCATGATCCGACAAGCTTCGACCTGTCGCGCCGGCCGTAGCGGGAGAGACGACTTCTTTGAATTTGATATTAACTCCGAATACTCCGATCTTCAAACGCAAAACGAAAACACTGGCTATACTGAGTTAGATTATAAATGACAACCTGAGCTGCAACTATTACAATTTTTGGCCGATTCTGAAACCAACATACGAATGTTAAAAAAATATAATATTATAGAACAATTATTTAAAAAGTTCAATACGCCATTACCTTCTTCTGCAGCTGTTGAAAGAATGTTTTTTTTTGCAACTTTTATTAATTCACCCCGACGTCATGCCTTGTCTGATCATACTTTTAAAAATTTAGTTTTACTAAAAGCTAGTGGTTATACTAACTATGTTTAAAAATTTAATTATGTTGAATGTTCTGTTTTTAATGCATAATGCTGTAATGCATTATGCTGTTTTTAACACACGAATTTATGTTTATTTTATATTGTTTTGAAAATTTAATGTTGTATTTTTGTTTTCAATGCATAGTTATTAGTTTGTAATAACTTAACGTCTTTTATTTCTTATCTACCCCAAAGCCCAAAGTATACCATTTCAAAGTACCTGCTGGCTTAAACTAAAATTGTATGATAATTTAAAGGGTTAAAATAATGTTTTTAAAACAAAAGTATCGACAATCTACTGTAGAGTAGTAGAGTACCGAGTACCTTTATATTATACCCTAAAAGTATCTTAGTTACTACAAAAGTATCTAAGTATCTTAGATACTAGAAAAGCATCTAAGTATCTTTGATACATAAAAGTATCTTACATACTTAAAAGTATCTTAGATACTTAAAAGTATCTAAGATATTTTTACTTTAAATACTTTTCCGGTATTTTGTATCTTTATCCTATTTATACTTATATCTTAAGATACTTTTTGCCTCAAGTATCTTAAAAGTATCTAGATACTTTTAAAAAGTATCTTTGACAGCTCTGATTGAAAGCCATTTTGTGCTCTCTGATATGTATACGTTTATTACAAGTTCTACCAGTTTGACCGATGTAAGTTTTTGGACAGCCGTCACTTTAAGTGTGTATCGACCACTGGGTAGGTGCTTCTTCTTTTGACGCTTGTTGTTCTAAATATATTTGCTTAAGTTGTTTTTTGTTCTGAAAGCTCTAGGCACTTTGCTGAAACAGCTGCAGTGATAATAAATTATAATAGATTTTGTGGAAGTGTTGAAAACAATGGTTTTCAATATTTTATTGTTAGATTTTAAGATATTTCTTGTCACAGCATTACACTAGAAGTTTTGCACAAATGAAAAAAACATATTTTTGAGAAAAATCAACTTTTTTTTATTGTCTTTCAATGGTATCGCTTTTAAGATCAATATACACACTGTTGTATGCTTCGACTCCCTAATCTGGCGTCTCAAAACTTGTTTTTGGTTTTTGAGAATGCAAAGAAATCACACGGTGCCAAGTCAGGACTGTATGTAGGTTGGCCTACCAAATCGATGTTTTTTGTCTTCAAAAACTCGGTTGTTATACGAGTAGTGTGAGAGCTGGCATTGTCCTGATGTAAGAGAAAGCGACGATTCCGGTTATTTTTGTGTTGGTTATCAATCAGTTTTATTTTACCGTTCTCTTATGAAATCATGACAATTGTCTCAAAACTCGACCATTTGTTTGCCAACTTTTGTTCGCTGTGGCTCGTCTTAAAACACCCATACTGTTGATTCGGATTTTTCTTTTTGGGCAATATATCCATGTTTAATCAGCAGTCACGATGTTTCATACCTCAAATTTGAGCTGCCTCCGTTGTATCGTTCGAGTGTGGCGCTGTCGACACGTGCCTTATGGGCAGCAGTTAAATTACCAACAACTGCGCATCTTTCTTACTGCTAAATCGTAATGTCAAATTGTTTGTATTACACTTATGTCTATGCACAATGATGTATGAATCTCATGATAGGTAAGATATCAATCTGTTTCCATGCATTCATGTTTTCCAGGACAGTTTTTAAATTTTCATTTCAAGTCACCATGGTGCCTTCAGTTTATTTTTTTTTTTCTGCAAGTGCCTTAGCAGAATTGTCCGACGCTGGCGATCGCCATTCCGAAAACTTCTCGATCTTCTGCCACATGGGGTGTGTGCCAAACGTAATTGTTTTGCATTTTTTTCTTTCTAGACCTCTCCGACCTTTAATTTAGCCTTTAAGAATTAGTTGTAATATTCTATATCGACTTAACTTCAATATATCTAGTAGATTACGGTGTTAAATAGACTTTAGTAATTCTCTATCTTTGTCGACTCTCCTTTTTTCTCTTAATTATTCTTTAATCACTTATCGCAATATATTTCTTTTCAATATCTGCCATAAATTATGAAGAATCCCGAGGATATTTCCTTAAAACAACACTGTCGTCATCCGTCAGTCGTAAATTAGAACTTCATAATTTGACTTTAAAAACGTTGGGATCTTTATCGTTTCTTGCATAGAAAGGGTAGCTCAGAAAACGGTTTCTAGTATTTTAAATGGTTAGAATCTAAAATTAAGTTAATTTTATCTGTATGACATTTAAAGATGAACATTAAAACAAAAACAAATCCACTGTCCCGAAGAAAGTTCTGTCATTATATGGATAAACTGAAGAGTTGGAACATATGAGGGAAACTGAAGATAAATTTACTAAAACGTTTATATATTCATAGCTTTTTTCAATGGTTTGCGATGGTTACGTGTACTACGTATATTGTTGATCTCCCTTTTCTAAATCTCTGTTGATACTGTCCTTTATTTTTTTACGTGACAATTTAGTCGGTTTCTTATCGTTGTGGTGACCTTATACAGTGTGTTGTTGCAATTTTTGGATGACTCTTCTTAAACATTCATCTTGATCATTAGCTTTTACATTCGTTTCAGCAGCTTCTCTCCTCCGTATATGATCAGTTCGTTGTTAATTTCATCTTGCCTCGGAGTTTTGTGTAGTTTTTTCTACAGTGTAGTGTAGAAATTTTGTTTCTCGTAATGTCTTTTAATTGAGGTTGTTTGAAAACATTCCTCTTTAATTAATTAACACAAAAAAACATGGCGCAACCTTTCCAAATAAAATTAGGAAATTAGTGGACCTTTCAAAGTGAAAAGAAGAGCCCGTTGAAAAAGCAATTAAGTGTTCTGTCAGTTTAGAGGCACTTCATTATCCCATCGGCCGAAAATGGAGCAGCGCACAAGCAAGACCGAAGACTGTAACGAAAAACTGAAAAACCAAAAAAGAGAAAAGAACTCGGTGAATAACAAACAAAAGCATCGTCACGGGTATAGAAGATTGCCTCGATGCTGTCTGCTTCTTTTCACGATGATGCGACGGCTTCGCCTCAGGATTCGACTAAAACAAAAAGACGTGAAAGAGAGAAAAGGTTTTGCGCTTTTTTTGTTTCAAATGTATGTTTTCGGGGAAAGATAGAGTTGTTTTAATATGACAATGAATTTTTATGTATCGAGGGATTTACAAAGGAATATATGTCAGAAATGGATAAACAGCTAACCTTTTTGTGACGTGTAATTTTTCACGTTCTCATTGCAAAAAAAGATAAAATGTCCCTGTTTATTTTACGGGGAGTAGATCGGTATAATAATTACAAAATTTATAAACAAATGGATTTAAAGTGATTTAGTTTGTCCATGAAGCATTCGTATTATACAAGGTGATTCTTTGGGAGTTCTAATTAGATGTTTACAAAAACAAACATAATTAATATCTGGAAATTTAAGATACGGGGTTTTTGGATATGCCCAATTATTGTAAAATATGTAGACCCTTCTAAATATTGACTTCTATTTTATGACGGATTTTGATAGAACAGTTAGTGAAAATTCTCCCCAGATAAGAGTATGTATGCTACCTTATACTCAATATTTTACAGGATATGGTCAATTTTATTTTGAAACAGTGTCCGATTTGATCATTTTGATCATTAGCTTTTACATTCGTTTCAGCAGCTTCTCTCCTCCGTATATGATCAGTTCGTTGTTAATTTCATCTTGCCTCCGAGTTTTGTGTAGTTTTTTTCTACATTGTAGTGTAGAAATTTTGTTTCTCGTAATGTCTTTTAATTGAGGTTGTTTGAAAACATTAATATTTAATTAATTAACACAAAAAAACATGGCGCCATGGAGTTGAGAAGAATGAATAAAGAAAAGGAAGTCATATTTACGATCAAAAAACGAAAACTGCAATACTTGGGACACATTACAAGAGGCGAAAGATATGAACTGCTTCGAATAATTATGCAAGGGAAAATAGCAGGAAAAAGGTCCATAGGAAGAAGACGAAACTCCTGGTTAAAGAATCTATGGGAATGGTATAGCTGTAGCAGCAACGAATTGTTTCGGTCAGCAGTTTCGAAAATACGTATAGCCCTGATGATCGCCAACCTTCGAAACGAAGATGACACTTGAAGAATGCCTTGTCTCCAATAAAAATTTTGTACAGTTGACTTCTTCTTCTTCGTCTTCTTCTTTTTTTGTATACATAACTCTGTCTGTTTTTCAATGTGTCTCCAGTAAATTGTCGTTCCATGGTTTTCGTGGTCTACCTACTGGTCGTGTATTCCTATTTTGCAACCGTCTCTTGCCGTCTTTACTACTCTGTTTCTTGTTATATATATATATATATATATATATATATATATATATATATATATATATATATATATATATGTATATATATATATATATATATATATATATATATATATATATATATATATTCTTTGTAAAAAGTTCTGAATGATCTAAAATCTAGAATACAACGATCCGATCTTAAATGTTTTCAGTTGTATGCGCGGGTTGTCAAAAAATGTGAATTGTGGATATTCTCAAATCTTAATAAAATTCATATTTTTTAGCCAACCGCGTACATGATTAAAAAATCTTAATATCCGATGATTGTGGTATAAGTTGATAATATAAGTACTTGATTTTTCCTACTGGACACAATTTCCATGTTTCAGGAACGATGGTAGGGTGACACACCCTGCATATTTAAGAGTTTACATCTTAAAACAAATGTATGTCAATATTGTTAGAAACCAGCGACTTGGGGCAAAAATGCTGGTGATGAGTTTACCTATCTGCAAAGGATGCTGGCGATCAGGTTACTATATCTCCGAGGGTCTAATAATTTTTAAAGTATTGAGTTCGTACACGTCCCTTAAAAAAAGGGGGATCAATACATGGGGATAATTATGCAACAATTTAGCGTTAAAATCAACGAGAAATTATTGTCAGTTCGGTAGGAACTTAACAGCTTTTCCATCAGGTTATTGTTATTTCACCTGATCTACAATTTTAATGGCCAAAGTTCACGAATTGAATTTCCAGCTTAAGTCGGGCCAATTATTCAGTAAAAAACATTATTATTTCTTAAGATATTAGTGTCATACATATTTATAATCGACGACATTCCCTTATCTATGTGGGTGGTGAACTGCACGAAATCAGAAACATCCACTATTCTTATCTCAAATCCTCTTATCGTTTTGAAATTTGGTCACACCCGTTGATGTAGGTCAGAATGTCATCGTGTAACATATAAACCCAGACGATCTTCGCCATTGACATTGTAACACATTAAAAATATTGATACTCACGCCTTTGCGTGGGCCGAATATCTCTATCCGTAAAACAGGCCGCGAACTTTTGATTACTTGCTTTGGTTCAGAGTTTTTTCGAACGTGGGGGATGTCAAAAAGAAGGTCGTCAGGGTATCTTGACGAGGATATTAACCATTGGTGTACGGCATGTCGGTTATTTTGAAAGGGAATTCGATTTTAATAATTTATTTCAAGAGAGATAAACTTTTCGTCCAAAAAAATTTTGATAGGTTTGTTTTGTGTAATATCTATTGGAGAAAACATAAAATCATTCGTCCTGAAATATTTACGCAGCCACTTGCCGAGAAATGATTTTTTTATCTTTTTTTTTTTTTTATCTTTTTAAAAGTATCACGGTTTTTTAAGAGAAACGCGTTTCGAATGTTGTAAAGTATTTTTTACTCAAAAAAGGCCAAAAAAATTTTCATGAATATTAAGCCATTCTCGGCACTCTCGTAATAAAAAAATACGATCACTATTAGCTCCCAATATTTTTTTTCTGCATATTCTGCTGTCAACATTTGGATTCCGTTTGGTAGGGATAAAATTTTAATTAAAAAATCCTTTATAAAAGGTATATTTATTTAAAAGTACCCTTTTGGTCTACATCACAGACGGTTTTAGGAATCACTATTCCATCATCAGTGCTTTTACTAGCCATGCATGTGAAGCCACTAAATATACGGGTAAAAACACTGTTTTTACCCGTATATTTGATGAAATTTTGTGTGATTATTGAAGATATTAAAAATATTTCTTTCGCGTAGTATGAAGGGCCTACCTATAATATAAATGTAATAAATAAAATCACAAAACTAGCTTTTTTAACTATTGTTTTGTAATTTTTAGTATTTTTTCACTAATAATAAGATATTTTAAGATTTGCAATCACTTTCTTCTTATGTAAACGGCGGACAAAAGCAGACAGGTCCAAATTTGAGTTTATTCAGTAAGTGATAAAAACTATTTTAAAATTAAACGAATTTATTAATTAAAATTATGTATATAGGATACATGTATTACAATACAAATTAAAAGCAACATAAATGTTAACAATTTTGGATTTTAATTGACTTGTCCAGTTAGGTACGTATTTCTTTATTGACTTATCTTATAAGGTACAAATGAAGTACAAATTTTAAAATAAAAAAAAACATGAATCTTATATTATTATAATTACGAAATAAACATTAAAAAATACAATTTTAAAGAAAATCATAAAGTTTAGATTAATTTATTTCTTCATCATCACTTACAAGATCGGGGTGAATATTTTGGTGTAGCATTCGTATGCAAGCCTTGATAAAAACTGTGACATAAGGTAGGAATTCGAGGCAGTAGCGAGTTAATATCTGCTTTTTTATCTCTAGAAATAGGGACTGGTTGATTAGTTATAACTGGAATTTCCAAAGGTAGTTGACCCCCTCTTCTGTTGAAATCAACAGTCTTAAATGGGTCTTCTCTATTAAGGCTGTCTTTATATTGAACGATTACCAAGTCTGTCGTATATCGAAGCCATCTTTTGTCCAGCCATCGGAATTGATAACCATTCTTCTTCTTCTAGTTCCATGACCGTTATCGATCGTTGGATATCATGTTGGCTACCATATTCGCTATCGTGACTTTATTGACAGCAGCTCTAAATAACGATATAGTTGATTTTCCATACCATTGCATTAGATTTTTCAGCCATGATGTTCTTCTTCTACCAGGACCACGATTACCTTGGATCTTTCCCTGAATGATCAGATGTAGAAGATCATGATAACCATTAGTGTCTTCATTTCTTAGTACCATGCAACCTTTAAGTAAAGATCAATCAAAGATAATCAAAGAAGTCTGTTTGTGACATTTCCATAACAGTGGATTTAGATCTGATTGAACGTACAAGTTGCATCCAGTCATGAAGGTGAAATATTTGAATGTCAGTTTTTTTCTTTTTTTTCTCAATTATACTGTGATCAGTAAGTATCTAATTCCAAGTGAGTGTGACCTGGTACCATAAACTTATGATCTATTAGCTTAATATTAGATGAGGATCTATGCAAGGCCCACGTAAACATAACAGATACATGAGAGTTACGGTTTTGTCCCCCACATGTGTCTGAATAATAAATTTCATGTTCTGTCTCAGGTGGTACGATTGTTCGCAGGTGTTTGTACAGACAAGATGCTATCTGATCTGTCTCTCTACCTGCAACAGATTCGTACCACATGTAACAAACAGCTTTCCCTGTACTGTTATTTTGAACTGTCAAATTAAACGTCCACAGCTGTCTCTCATAAAATGCAACCAATGATTTTAAATCTGGTGTTGGTATGCACTGTTGTAGGTCAAAAGTGTATGTCCTTAAATGTGGAACAGTTTTAACAGTTTCTGCATCTTTCCTTTTTTCATCTTATGCTTGATTAGCTTCCATTTGGTGTGATTTGTGGTCTGAAGAGAGTTTTTCTTTCATAGAATTATAAATTTATCGCAGGTAAAACATGTATCAAGTTTTGGCTTTTAAATCCGAGGTTAAGATTTTTAAATTCCTGTGAATAAATTTTGATAGATGTTGTTATGTATGGTTCTCATGTACGCATATACTTGGCGACGTTGCACTTGGTAAACGGAACCACAAGTGACAGCAGTGACATGACAACCAGACATGGACAACACAATTAGGTTAGGGACTCCATGTGAGTGAACATGAATAATAATGTTAATTTAGATATCCTAATAAAGCTTAATAAAACCTATCGTAAGTAGTATCGTAAGTAAGTACCACAGTCCTAAAGAGCTAAACATTACAGATGTGGGCGCAGGTGTGAACTGTTTCTGAACAATTCGTACATTTTTTGTAAAGTTATGTGAGATGGTAAGTACTTCTTCGAAGTGTGCTTTCGTGAATAGTGAAGTATATGATTTTTTATTTTCTTCACTAATTTTCATTTTTGGTATAGTCTTTCCTCTTTTATCTTCTACATCAGTACCTGCGATCCTAGATTGTATCTTACTGGCGATATCATTAAGCATTTACATTACAGCGATCTTTACATTTCATTCGACATGAGCTTAATACTTTGGCTTCGCGTGAACGTATTGGTTTTCCTTGTAACGTAAGATAAGCGTTTCCTAAATTTCGTTGTAATTTCTTCTCAGCTATTGATTTTATATGCATGTATTTTGCTTTGAATGCAGATTTTGATGAGATGTGCATACTTATACATTTCACACGGTATAATATTAACGAAAACAAAGTCACATGAAGTCCCTGTCTACACCCTCGTACTCACTGAAGTTCGATCAACTTCGCGAGTGGTATAATGGCCGCTTTACATAATATCCTTTTTTTATAACTTCGTCAGTCTTTTCGCTAGCCAGCAATTTTACTGATAACTCTACCTAATCAGCTAAGTCAAAGCGGTAGATAATTTTTTTAGGTAATTTTAATATACAAAAATTTTCTCAAAAATAGACTTGTCTGTTTATGTCAGCTGACCACACAATCGTTCTAAATCCAACAGTTGCTGAGATATATAAGAAAAAACATGGAAAAACACCGAATTTTTAAAATATATTACGCTAGCCCGTTGCCTATGATCGAACGGCGTTTAATGATCTCCAACTGTCTAGAACATACTCGAAAAAGCGTCAGTCAATGGTTCGTGATTTCCAAATAACGGCACTCTGACGTCACGAGGGGGCCTAGTCCTGTCGAACGAGTCAACGTTCCGCTGTGAGACTTCGATGAAATTCCAGAAAAACGGGACAAAAAATATATAGAGAAAAATTGCAATTGTAAAGAGTTAGTCTAATCAATATATTTCTAGCGTGAAGTAAATAAATGTTATAAATTATTTGCGTTTTTAGTGTTAATGTTAAAAAGTGCTAGAAGACTGCAAATAAAAATAACAATAATGTTAATAAAAAGTTAAACCCATTTTTCAGTACTCAGACATAGTAAAATTATGATTGCTAGTGATACTTGCTAGTGATTTATGCAAAAACCTCTCTCTCCAATGGCGCTACAGCCCAAATCGGGCCTTGGTCTCCTCCAAACTATGCCTCCAACCTTGTCGGTCCCGCGCCGATCTTCTCCAGGTTCTCACGTCTAGCAAATTGCGCGTCCGCTGCCACTTCATCCTCCCATCTTTTCTGTGGCCTTCCTTTTGGTCTTGCGCCCTGCATTTTTTTATCTAGGGCTCTTTTCGGCAATCTTTCTGTCTCTTTTCTTATGGTGCCCTATCCAATTAGTGGATGTTGGCGACAATTCTGGCATACTCCTCTCGGTCTTGTGTGGCTCTAAAGAGTGCATGGGCATCGAGGTTTGTCCAATCCCTTATGTTTTTGAGCCATAATAAACTTTAAGAACTGGTACTTGAAATTTCGAAATATATGACCCAGATAAGTAGTTTTTCTTCTTTTTATTATTGGTAGCATTCCCCGTTTTCTGCCCATTCGATTTAATACTTCGACATTTGTTGTGTGATCTGTCCAGGGAATTTTAAGTAGTCTTCTAAATACCCACATTTCAAAGGCCTCCAATCGGTTCATCACATTGGCCTTTATGGTCCAGGTTTCTACGCCATATAGCAGTATGGAATAAATATAACATTTTTCAAAGCGATATCGAAGCGTTAAGTTAAGGCTGCTGTTGCTTAGCAAGGTTGCTTAGTAAATGCTGTTCTGGCTTGCTCAATCCTGCTACGTATCTCTATGTCTGGATCTAGATCTTCAGGTATCCAACTACCGAGACATCTGAACTTGGGGACCTTTTGGATGTTCTTATTGTTTACTCTTATGTTTAATTTCATATTTCGTATTCTGCTAACCACCATTACCTTCGTCTTGTCTATATTAATCTTCAAGCCTAGTCGTTCTCCTTCAGTGTTTATTCTATCTATTAGTCGTTGTAGCGCTTTTTGGCTATCAGCTATTATGACTGTATCATCAGCATAGCGAAGATTACTAATAGTCTGTCCGTTGATTTTGATTCCATCTTCAGTGTCACTTAAGGCTCTATCGAAAATCGTTTCAGAGTAAAGATTAAAAAGGAGGAGTGACAGAACACAACTGTGTCGTACACCTTTTTCGATTGAGAAATATGATGTAGATTCCAGTCCTACTCTCACAGATGCCACTTGATTCATATAGAGGTTCTTTATGATTTTAAGGTCATTCTCATCTATCGAACGTTCCTGGAGCAATCTTACTAATTCTGAATGATTAACACAATCGAACGCTTTCTGGTAATCTATAAAGCATAGGAAGACATCTTTTTGCTGATCTCTGTATTTCTGAAGTAGGAGTATAATGCTCACGTGTGAAGAATACAAGAGTTTGTTGTCTATATGCTAGGTGCCACCACTACATATGACACCGATTATATTTCTTTTCTTTTGCTACACGCATAACTGTCCATATAAAAGCTGTTCAGTAGAAGTTCCACTATGAAAGAGTTCACTGTATTATAATCGATCTGTATTATAATCGATCGAATTGAAAAATATATCTTAGTACTAGTATTTTTTACCAAAATCACTCAGTTTTTACGATTTATTAATAATAGATCCTATTATGTAATAGGATTTCGGTTCATTTTGAGTAATTTTATGTAAAACTGAAGCCCCACATAAAAGCTCTAATAATCTTAGTAAATTCTCACTTGTTTCGTAATGAAATTGCTATTCTTAAGGACTCGTAAATAAGTATTTACGATCTCACTGTTTTCGTTCTTACACAAGTTATCACAATTTTCCCTTCGGTCGTCCTTGTGTGAACGACCATGAGGGTGGAAAGAGAGTTTACTTTTACGATGTTTGTTCAAAAAGTAGCGAGGACACAATCTATATCGATTGTGAGGAATTAGGCACAAAAATACAGGCACTTGTCATTGTGGGATTAGATTTTTTGTCTCTTTTTGTCGTTGTTTTGTGCCATAATCATCCTCGATGAAGGGAATTCGATTAAGTGAAAGAGGTAGATTGATGTCTTTGGATTCAGCCCGTTTTTGTAATGGAGGATTTATTTCTTCGTGTTTCTAAGACATAAAATTTCTCAAATATTAATATGAATCCCTTAGCTAATTTATTTTCTTTGTAAAACTTAAAATTACTTGATCTAAAACAATCTTTAATTGTTAAGGGGCTATGATTCTTCCTTGGCATAAACAGGCATCCATCAAAGAATATGCTAAATTTAAGTCCCCGAAATAGTTGTGCACCTTGGAATTAGACGAAGACGTGTAGGTACTGAGCTATGGTGTTTATGTTTGGAAACATATGTTATTCTTTGGTCCTGCTAAATCTAGGGAATACGGCGAATGAGGTACTAATTCAAAATTAAAATATATGAGTCATATAGAAAAGATTGTTGCAATCAATTTACATAATGCTCACCATTTATTATTTTCTTGGGAGATGACAAAGAATTCCTCAATAATTCCGAAAGACAGATCCCATAATTTTTTTCTTGCTGACAACACCATTTGTGCCTTCTTCAGTGACGACAGAGAGCCTAGAGTGTGTACCGTAGTTAATAACAGTTTGGTGAAAACTGTCATTAGGATTTTAAGTCAGGACTGTACAGAAGATGAGAGATCAATTCCACGTTTTCAGCGGTCAAAAACTTCCTTTATGCGAGTTTGTATTGACCTGTTCAAAAATGATTCGATATTTCTTTTTCCCATTTCTGTGACAACTTCAGGTACATAAATGGTTCTCTACCATTCTCCATTTATGTATCCACAATCTTCTAATAAAATAGTATGTAACAATATAACTACTCTTTGAAAGTTGGGATCCAATGTCCAATGTATAACAATAAAACTCACAACCTTCGGAGGGAGCCAATTGTTAATGCTTTGTCTACCTCAGTCTCTAAGGTGTGAGTACGTCTTATCTTAATACAAGTCCGAAAATGAGAAGTTTTAGTATTACATAAAAACAAATCAAATTCTGCTGCTAGCTTTACACACATTTGAAATTGATACTTATGGTACTATTGACTTCATGCAGGTGACTCGATAGTAGGCTTCAGATGTTGGTTGGATGGATTGTAGTTAGTGTGTTCGTTTGCTTCAGATGCTGGCGTGAATGAAGATGGATTGTAATTTCAAGCAGATGTTGAGTTTTTCGTAACAAAAAACTAAAATGAGAAATCTTGTGTTAGCCACTGCATACATTTTAAAGATTTCCTTGTCATAGAAAAAATAATTTATTTAAAAGGGCATTTAGTTAATGGCAATGATAATTAAATGAATATATTTATTATTAAAATAAATTAGATAACATGATTTAAATAAAGATCCTGCATACATATACGGTTTAAAAATTTGAAAGGATACACCTGGGTTGGAGGTTGTGTAAAAGAGCACGTCAAAAATAGGAATTTATAAAACGACAAATAAATGTACAAAAAATTATTAACTACAAAAATATGTACTTACCCCAAGAAAAGATATAATGATATACATGAATTTTGAAGCTAAAACATCAGCAAAATAGACGAAACGGATTATAAAATCAAGCTCCCCTTTCTATTAAAGCGAAAACGGACATGACAGAAAGAAGTTACCAACTGACAAATAAAATTTGTAACGACTTGAGATCATAGACATTTTATATATGTCTATGGCATAGAATGGAGTATAGAACCAAAATAAGTGGAATTAACATTACAATTTGGACAGAATATTTACTAGGCAAGAGGTTGAGCGCCAACTATTTTAAGAATAAAAATAGAAAAATAAAACACAAAGTTAACAAATGAATAAAATCTAAAGAAATTGAGATAAAATAATTACTTGAAGAAAAATAACAAACGTGTGAAGTTTATAACGTAACAAGTAGCCAGATGGTTATTTTTCGACGCCAAATTTGATTTTATTTGCTTCATGTCGATGTCCAAAGACGATTGAAGTTGATGATCCATCTACACAAAACTTATTACTGAGGCTACTCAAACCAAATTTAAATTTGTGATACAATTACACACTGTATAATCCAACCATCTGATTACTAAATGTGTATACCGCGTTGGCATATCCCGAAATTAACGCTGCCACCCTCGTATAATAATTAACAAAAATTATTCCGCTGGTATTTTTCTGTAATTTAATTTTAGTTCTGAAAACTGTTATTTACTGAAATACGGAGTAATAGTGAACAGTTGTCAGTTTTGATTGATTATAGGTTTCATCAAAATGGGTAATTTGTTAAAATTTTAATATGATAAGCAAATTCAATCTCTTCGCCTTCCAAGAAACAAGACATCTGCAAGAAGGTTTAAATTTTAAAAACATCCTCATAAGTTATCCCTTTTGTTTCTTCTTTCGAATCTGCCTCGAGAGAATCTGTTAAAATATGATGAGCAATTTCAATCTCTTCGGTTTCCAAGAAACAAGTCATCTGCAAGATGGTTTAAATTTTCAAAACATCCTGATACGTCATCCTTTTTGTTTTTTTCTTTCAAATCTCCCTCGGGAGCGTCGTTTTTTATTTCGCGGATTCCTGCAGCTTCACCGGCACCGCTCTCACACCGCCTGCAGGAGCGGCATGATGAAGAATCGGCGTCGGCGTCGCGGCATAGACCGGGGTTGCCCGGGCAACAGACGCCAGGGAACGCCGTGCCCATGGAGACGGTGCCGACGCCCGGCACGCCCATCTCTTGCATGCGTCGTTGGACAGCTGGAGTGCTGGCGGTTTTAGAGAACCGGTACCCTGTTGTCACGTTGTTAGAAATTTCTTGACGTTTGCCATTTACAGAATATCGTAGTGTTACATACTTATACTATTATATTCTTTACATTTTAGTTGTTTTATGTTTCATCTTATGAATATAGTCCAATGCACAATTTCTCTGATACTCAAAAGTTTTCCAATGTTTCAAATTCTTTGGGAAGCCAAACTATTTTTCATTTTAAAAATTATACTTACAGAAGTACGAACACCTATTATAAATTATTATAGTTTGAAAGTATTTTGTACAATTATACAGGGTAGAAAAATAAACAAATCAACATTTCAATATGGTTGAAACAACTTACAGGGGTAAATCAAATAATAATGTGTTTACGCACTTCAATGGGCAACACACTTATGGGTGCGCCTAAGTTTTGGGGGACGTTATGGGTGACGTTCTTTGCTCGCTTCTAATTAGGTGTTCAATATCCTGGAGCATCTCGTTTTATGTTCTAATTAACTCTTTCCGAAGTACTCCCGAAATTTTACGAGGATGATCTAAGTTAAGGAGTCTTCAGGTCCCACAAGTGTACAGTTGGTGATAAATCGAGGATCTCGGAGGCCAGGGCAAAATATTGACTCCAGCCTGTTTAAAGAAGTCCACGGTGACTCTAGCAATGTGTGGCATTGCGCTATCCTGCTGAAAAATTGGACGTTGGTGCGTCTGAGGGTAGGAATCGTTCTCTGCGCCATTTAAGACGATATTGTCGATGTTCAGAGGTAAGAGGTAGCACTCAGTATGGCCGAAATGAAAAAAGGCCAATACTGCGATTTCGACGATAAATTGTTCTTAGCCCAATTAGTCTTTCATCTTC
The DNA here is from genome assembly GCF_040954645.1 of Diabrotica undecimpunctata. Classification (NCBI taxonomy): domain Eukaryota; kingdom Metazoa; phylum Arthropoda; class Insecta; order Coleoptera; family Chrysomelidae; genus Diabrotica; species Diabrotica undecimpunctata. The sequence continues at coordinate 182,865,250 of NC_092803.1, forward strand.
TGCAAACCATTGAAATGCCATTACGCCATGTTCGATAACAAATTAATACAGTATCTAAACTTCTGCGAATCCTATTCGCAATTTCCGGAAAAATCTACAGACTGAATCTAGTTAGAGGTGAGAAAATCATAAAAGTAACATAAAGAAAGCCTGAAGTGTACTCTGGGACGACTTTATTGATGATAATCTATGTGAATACGAAAAATAATGTTTTCTTCAGTTACTTCTATTGGTAAATTAACTCGCTTAATCCTGAGAACATTCCGGAGGCGCATAAGGTCATGTTCTAAGTTATATTGTTCTCTGGTCACTGTATGCTTGGGCTAGTAATGGCGGGACTATAAAAAATCATGTTCTATTTAAGTGCTTTGGTCATTTAACTCGCTTAAGATGCATAAGGTCATGTTCTAAGGAATATTGTTCTCTGGTTATTATATGCTTGAGCTGATGACGCCGGTACTATAAAGTAAAGCTCAGGTCCGTTTCTGGGACGACTTTATTGATGATAATCCATTCTAATAGGTAAAATATTGTTTTATTCAAGTACTTATATTGGTCAATTAACTCACTTAGTTCTGAGAACGTCCCAGAGTTAGTTCTAAAAAGGTCACGTTCTAAGGAATAATGTTTTCTGGTAAATAATGCTTGAGCCGCTACATCGAAGCTGGTACTGCAAACAATGTTTGGTCAAAAACTATCTTTTTCTTACATAATTTTATTAAAATAGTTTCATACACTCTTTTTCCCATTGTCATTCACTATGTAATATATTTATGATTTAATCAGAAATATGCCCTTTGTATAATACAACACTGCAGTACGTTCTTCCACAATTTCACTCTCATCGTGTTGTTTATTTGTTTATTCGAACAATTTTCCGTGTGGGTGCGACGATATTGCACATAACAACTTTTATACGGTACCCAATAATGTATAAACTTTTCCCCTAAACAGGAAATAACTGCATGGCTGATTCTCGTACACACAAACCGAAAGAATGATTTATGTAATCTCCATTTACAATGAAATGTAACTACTCGTGTACCACAACCAGATCTGTCTACCATTTATCATTCTTTTCCTCGATATTATTACTTTAAGTGATCGAGAGGGGAATCGAGCGGCGTTTCTTTGTTTTATTGGATTTACGTTGTTCACGCCTTGGGTTTTCACTCTTGTTGATTGTTTGTTAAGTGATTAATCACAGGTAGCGATCAGAAAACCAATAGAGATATTGTTTTCTTGTATAATTTTTAATAAAATTTCTTTTGCGAAATATATATTAGCTTTGAGTAGATGCTCGAGAGTTAACACAAGACATTAATTAGTGGATAGGATATTTTTTTGTTTTAAATATTACGACAGGGAATTCACTAATTGCTCTGACGACGAACTAGTTTTGAATCCTCGACCAGCTTGAAGATGCTCTGTGCATCTTCAAGGTATGGCTTCTGCTTCTGAGAAGCTGTGTTAGCTGTTGCTAGGTCCTCACTTAGGACAGGTATCATCGTGCATTGAGATTGGTATACCACAGAAAACTAATCTCCCCTTGTCAGGGCACTCACTTTTCAGCGGCTAGATTGGTATTGTGTGTTTGGATTGGGGACGGTGGCTGACAAGTGAGTGCCCTCAGGTTTGTGAAATTAGTTTTAGGTAGGTAGGAGATCTCCTTACAGAGACGGACAACGTCATTCCTTTTATCGGAAAAGACTTTAAATAGGGTCATAGACATACAGTGTATTAGCTCCTTACTGTCCGTGGTAAGTTCGAATGTGGGTTTGTTGGGGGTAGTCACGGGTTGGATTTGATGCAGACTAGTTGGTGGAGCTTTTCTTATGGTATGTCTGAAAAAAAGGACAGGGTAATTCCCTCAGCAGATTGGTCCTGTTGGAGAGCATCTGCTGTGGGGCACGCAAGCCATTTTGTGTTGTCCGAATTAGAATACAAACTCGAATAGTAGTTAAGACGGACGAGAATCACATTTTTCGATCTAGGAATTTCTCACTGAAATATTTTCCCGTCGATCCTGATCCGCTTCACCTGTGTTTAATACCTTTTCTTATAACTTTGGAGCATTCTTAGTATGTATTTCTAATATTACACCACAGCCCACTCAACTTTTTGACAGAGTTTTGGTATTATTAGCGACAGAAGTACACATATATGTTCCAAGATGGATGGTCATAGCTGATTGAACAAATAAACGTCATTAGAACGTTATAAATCCAAATATATTAACCAATTCTCCAATTGTATCCATTGTTTTTATTCCCCAACCCAAACTTTCAATCTCCTCCTGACTGTCGTTAAGAATTCAGTATCTGTGTAGCGAGCAAACAACTCAGAGAAGAAACGCTATTTAAAATTGTAATCACACCATTAAAATGTTATTGGAGAATCCTATCGGACCGCGCCATGCAACGTCTGACACATAAAAGTCTCACATTTCCGGCGGTCACGTTGGTTGGTCGGCGAACAGATTCCTATCGAACGAATCAATCTTCTTCCGAGAGGCAGCGAAGCGGCACTGATGACGTCGACCGTTTCTTTTCGACGCCGAAAGTCGACGTTCGACAATTTTATGAATTACAACCACGGTTTTTACGTACACTGCTTGGCGAAAAAATGCGGATACCTTCATATATTTAAGTTAAAGCTCAGATTAATTAAGGAGTGACATAGGTCTCGAAGAAAAAAAAAACTTTTTCAAATAATTGTGTTTTAAAAACCAAAAATCTATTTTATTTAAAATTTACACAGAGAAAGAAAAGTTTGAAAACTGTCGATTTTTTCCTGCAGTTTTTCTCGTCCAGCCTTTTTTTGCGATAGGCAGAATATTTCGGCAGATGTTCATCTGAATTCAAAAATTCGAAAATTTTCTTATACACTTGCGAGCAAAAAAATCGACTCACTCGATGAATTGGATTTTATGCTTAGTAATTTTATGTTGTGTTACTTTGAATTAAAACAACTAATGCAAAAAATATTGTCTATTATAGAGCTTATATAAACAAAATAAAATAAAATTAATTGTTTTATGCAAATTTGTAACGTGTTGTAAAGTTTGCCTACTTCTGTATGGCACATGGAATGCAGCAAACATTGTAACGGGCATGTTCTACACAATGTAGACCTCTATAAGTTTGCTGGTGGTCGTCTCAATCGCTTTTCAAACGTTGACGTGTGTGTACACTTTAAAGGACAGTAAGTGTGAATATTTTATAAATGGATACTTCACCAATGAAGGCGGCCCAGGTTATTGCATTATTATAAGACGCCTACTTATGACGCAGTCTGCAGTCTCCAGGGCTTACCGTCGATACCAGGAGATCGGTAGCTACAGTCGACGACCAGGTTATCGGTAGCTACAGTCGATGACCAGGTTCGGGTTAACGACGTGTATCGACACAGAGGGATGTTCGATTCATTGTCCTAAGTGCCTTTCTGAATCGGCACGTGACATGATTTAACCTTCAACAATCCTTGAAGAATGTACGAGGTGTCCCTGTCACTCAGTGGACAATTGGGATAAGACTTAATGCTACCACTTTGACTCCCAGACGAGCTAACAAGTACCCAAATTGAACGCACGTCAGAAACAAGCTCGATTTCAGTTTGTCCGAAAACACGTCAATTGGGATCTTGGCCAATGGAGCAGAGTTTTATTCTCTGATGAGGGTCAAATGTGCTTGTATAACAGAAGACGACGGCTCTATCGGAGGCCTGGAAAACGATTTGCTCAGTGCTGCAGTGTCGAAACAGTGGGCTATGGAGGTGATTTGTGTATGTTTTGGAATGGTATATCTTTAGAAGCAAAAGGAGAGCCTGTGTTCGTGCCCGGTGGTGGTCGCGGAGGGGATTTGACAGAGGATCCTTACATTAAGGATATTCTCCAAGACGATGTTTTTCCTTACGCCTGCTATATAGGCGACGGCTTCATGCTAATGCATGATAACGCTCGATGTCAGACAGCACCAGCGACAATGGCGGAGTTAAAACTGCATTAGATAAAAAGTGGCAAGCGATTTCTCAGGAATCAGTCAGAAACTTAATAAAGACCTTAAGAGATCACATGGAAAGTGTAATACAACTCAGAGGAGGAACTATTCTGGCAATACTTTTTGCTCGCAAGTTTAGTTTATCCCCTTGGCTCGTGATTGAACGAAGGAATTGAGAAACAAATGAAATTTAAGTCTGTAAATAAGTTTTGATGAATTTTCGTCTCATATTTTTCACCATTTTTTCGATTCTCATCGTTTTTAAAACATTTTTTTTTTGTATAAAACAAGAACGGGTCGACCGATTGCAAATAGCTTCGTTCAATCACGAAACAATAGTACATATAAAGATGAACTGTGCAAAGTAATACTGCTCGAATTTACTTTAAAGTTGGTGTAAATAGTCTTGAAGTCCTATACTTTCATATGGAATATTTTTTTTTATTCTTTGAAAATACAAGACCTATGTAACCCCTCAAATTAAACAGTTTGATTAATATTGGGTCATTCAGCTTTGATTGTTTAATAGTATAGAATAACTTGGACAAAGGCTCAAAAATTGTTAAGACGTATCTGTATCTGTAGAGTAGGGAGGGCGAGTTAGGTTTCACAGCACTTAGGCCACAATTGACCCATTGTACATCCTCCCAGGGAGCTGTCGCCCTTAGCTCATTGTCCATCCTGCCATTTTTAGGAAGGTGTACAAGTCACCAGGAGACATCTCCTTTATGTGGGCTGGTGTGGGCCAGGACTCGCCGAACGCGTACTCTCGTGTTAACGATAACTCCGGGCATTCACATAGAACATGCTCTACAGTTTCGTCTTCTCGTTCACACTTTCTACATAGAGGTGTGTCTGCTAGCCCCAGTGTGTGGAGGTGTTAGCTTAGTTGACAATGACCAGTTAAAAAACCAACTGTCAAGCATAGATTTTTCCTGGTCATTCCCAAGTACTTCTTTGATGCTGACTCTTCAAGGTTACTTAGTGTTACCCTGGCAAGTCTACATCCTTGCCCTTCTTCCTATCTTTTTACGGTTTGCGTATGGGAGTGACATTTGACAATTTCCGCGATTGTTGTAGTTGATCAACCAAAAAGATCACCAGGTCCTAAGAGTCTAAGGACTGCCGCCTTTCTAGCCAATTGGTCAGTAATGCGGTTGCCTTTATTCCTATCGTCTCCTTCAACCCACCTCAGGATGATGGTATTACCGTCCGAAGCTTGACTAGTGACAAGTGACTGATGTGACACGTGGTCTATTCAAGGTTAGTAGCGTTTGTCTGCTATCTGTGCAGATTATTTATTATAGTTTTCCCTGCTATACCTTTTTGGGTTATCTCTTTTGCGGCTATGGAGATATCAGTTCAGTGATCTGGAGTATATTCCGCATCCTGAGCCTTCTTCCATTTTGGAGCCATCGGTGTATATGCAATAGGCATTTGCCACGTTTGTCTCCCTATACTGTCTTGTTTTGATTTTGTAGGGTTTATTAATTAATTGTTAAGACATAAATAGGAATGTTTAAAAATTATCGTTTAGTGAAAAAACACAAATTGCAAATTTATTGGTATCCAAATTAAATATAAATATACAAATTATGTGCACTTTTTCAGATTACTGACAGCATTCACTGAAAATCAGGAAGTGAGATGTCATTTTATATCTGAGAATTCTGAAGCTGTTCAACATGTTATTGATAAACACAAAAAAGTCCATTGTGCAGTTTACAATATTTTCAAGGGCATGTTTTTAAAGAGTTATAGATTAGTAGAGGTTTGTCAAAATTTAAAAAAATAATCTAAACGATAAAGATACCTTTCTTTAACATAGCTTAGATTTTCTCAGTATCTTAATTCGTAGAATATGACGTGATCTGAAAATTTTAGTTTATGTAAGGTGAAATAATTCTAATTCTAATAATAATTTTTTTATTGAGATTATCATCAAGAGATTTTCGGTTAAGCTGTTTGTATAAGTTATAACTCACTTATATAAACCTTCTTATCGTGAAAGCAACATCACATGAATCGGCTGGGAATACTAGGAAAATAAATTAGATAAAGCTGTTAATCAGATTAACTGTATGTAGCCTTTGGTGCAGTCAAATTCCTTATGATGACGGGCTGGAGTCAAAGGAGTTGAGGAGCTAAGGTACTTAGTAGTACGGATCTTAATTAAGAAGAAATTTGGTCGCTACACCAGTCGAATCTTGAATAAAAAGGGGCCTCCGTCCAAACCTGACACAAAAGGGAGCTCCATACTATGATGTGAGTGACCTCCTAATTAGTATAAACTTGGATGCGAGTGGACTCCACATTAGGATAAAAGTCGTCTCTAAATTAAGAGGAACTTGGACTCCCAATTAGGATAAACATGGACCAAGGTGACCTTTGAATTAGGAGGCTTGGGCTACCAATGGAACCCTAAATAAATGAGAAAATACAAAATAAAATATACGAAAGAATAAAATAGATACCAAATTAATAATCTTTTTTATTTTTATAAAATTTAGTAAAATAAACGGAATTTAGACAAAATGTATACTTCTAACAGTCAGCTTTTGGACACTTTACAATAATTCCATACAGTAATTTCACTGCAGGTATAAGAACTTTTGAGAAATACTTAAAATTAACCAGACAAGGGATAAATTTGGTTTAACTTTAAATGACCTAGCCTCTGAGTCATATTACATTGCTGACAAAACAACTATTCTGCATATATCATAAAGGTGTTGAAAACGGCATTATCTGTTTTAGTTCCTGACATTTTGTTAAGTGTTTATTTCAAATACAGCAGAGAATTGCAAATGCAAACGGCAAGTCAGTTGATGTATATTTAGATTTTGGAAAAGAAAAGACAAGATGCCAACTCGGACATTTTTATTGCACAACCTACCTCAGTTTTGATTTTTTTCGGTTGTTCAAAAGCGAATTCATGTATCACTTTTTTTCTCGCGCAGTGTATTGTATTTTATTAGGTTGTGACTTAAAACTGATCGATTATTAATAAAGAAACGATAAAGTCTTCTTAAGCAAGACCCTAACCGTTCCTTTTTATTCTAAAATTACTACTCATTACCATAATTGAAGGAAAAGCCATGAATATACAATCGTCTATGGTAATCACAAGGATTTACATGACACTCCCTCAGGCCTTACTAATTAATCATTGAGCAGAAAATTACGTTTACCACTGTTTGGGCGCGAAGGCAGATGTCACAGAGGGTAGTTGCACCATGTGATCCTTTTTGACTATTATTATCTATTCGCTTTACGGGCCTGGTAGGCCTCTAGGAATAAAAACATGATTATGGTAATACGGTTACAAATAAAATTAAATTCAAAATTCATAAAATTAAAAGTATACTGAAACTATAAGGAAATTGAGTACCTGTTCTTTCCATACTATTTTTCCTGTGGCATTTTCATCACTAGTCTCATTGATTTCACACTATCCATCACTTAGTTTTTCCAATCCGTGACTTTCATATTTCTTAGATCCTCTTGTACAGCTTTCCTTGGTCATCCATTTATTATTTTGACGATTGAGTCTCTCAGTGGGGCCATTTTAGGTATTATTTCTTTATCCATCCTACACGCGTTCCATAGGCATCTTATTCTGTTTTTATAGCCTACGCTAATAGCTCCCCTAGTTCTTTGTGTATTTTTCTTCCCCATCCTTCCATACGAAGTTCCTTGTCTTGCCATGTCATTCTAATGTCTCTGCATTAGTAAAAGTAAGTCTCAAGATTTGTAGACGTATGTAAGTTTTGTTGGTGATAACATTTTTGACTTAATTAGTGTTTTTAAGTTTCCATACCCCTCCACTCCCCTTAGCTATTCTACTTTTACCTCTTTATACTTTTCCATTCCTCCTCTTTTCGTCTATTAAAACTTAAATGTTGTAATAGACAAAGTGACCCGGTGAACTTAAAAGATTTCCCGTCTCTCTAGCATTTATCAGTTGTGAATGTTCTTCTTCTTCTTCATGTGCCTTGTCCGTTCCGAACGTTGGCAATCAACATGGCTATTCTGACTTTGTTTACGGCAGATCTGAATAGTTCAGCAGCTGACAATCCGAACCATTGCCGCAAGTTTTGGAGCCACGAGTGTCTTCTCCTCCCTGGACCCCTTCTGCTGTCTATTTTCCCTTGAACGATCAGTTGTAGCACTCTATATTTATTATGTCTCATAACGTGACCCAAGTATTCCAACTTTCTTTTCTTTATACTTATTCCTACCTCTCTCTCTTTACCTATCCGGCGTAGTACCTCTTCGTTGGTCACGTGCTCAGTCCAGGATATATGTAATATACGTAGGTAAGCCCACATTTCGAAGGCCTCTACTTTTTTCATCAATGTTGCGGTCATTGTCCACGCCTCCATTCCATATAACAAAACCGGGAAGACATAACATTTCAGAAGTCGAATTTTGAGAGGTAGGGTGAGGCTTTTAGAGGTAAAAATTTGCTTCATGCTAGTGAACGATGCTCTTGCCTTTTCTACTCTTATACGTATTTCCTTCGCTTGATCCCAATTTGAGTTAACTGTTGTTCCCAAGTAGATGTACGAATCCACTTGTTCAATTCTTTCATTGTCTAATATCAGTTGCTGTGGTGGTTGTTGGGTTTTGCTTACTAATATCCATTTGGTTTTTATGATATTTAGTCTGAGTCCGTATTGTGCACTTGTTTTTTGTATCTTACTCATTAGGCAACTCAGTTCCTCCATGCTACTTGCTAGAATCACAGTGTCATCAGCATACCTTATGTTATTAATTATTTCTCTATTTATCTTTATGCCTTCTGTGCTTTCCTCCAGCGCTGTCTTAAATATTTCTTCTGAGTATATATTAAAGACAATAGGAGACAAGATACAGCCCTGTCGTACCCCTTTCTTGATCTAAATTTTATTGGTCAATGTAGATCCTACTTTCACTTTAGCTTTCTTTTCGTGCTTTACGTTATTGAATGCTTTTGCGTAGTCTATAAAGCATATGTACACGTCTTTGTTCATATCTCTGCAGCGCTGGATGAGTACCTGTAGACTAAAAAGTGCTTCTCTTGTCCCAAGAGAATTCCGAAACCCAAACTGCGAATCTCCAATGTTATCCTCGCATTTTTTGCTTATTCTGTTGTAAATAACCTTGGTGTATGCCTTCGAAATGTGGTTAATTAGATTTATCATCCGATGTTGATCACAAGACTTTGCTTTTGGTTTTTTCGGTATGGGAACAAAAGTTGACTCTAGCCAGTCTTCAGGAAACTCCCCGCTGTTATAAATATTGTTAAAGAGTCTGACGAGTGAGTCTAGAAATTGACTGTTTGTTTCGCACAGCATTTTCAATACTTCCCCGTATACGTTATCGTTGCCTGGTCTTTTGTTATTTTTAAGACCCTTTATAGCATTCTCCACTTCTGATTTTAGAATAGAAGGGCCAGTATCATCATTGCTCAGTGTATACCCACTAGGACGGTCATCATTAAACAGTTGTTCCACATAAGTTTCCCAGATTCTAACTATTTTGTCTGGGTCTAGTTGTAGATTTCCATTATCATCGCATAGCCCTTTCGATAAAATATTGTAGCTTTTCTTTGTTGTGAGTTCCTTTATCTTCTTATGCATATTGTGATAGTCGTATACCTTTTCGCACTGTTCGATTTCTTCGCATCTCTCCGAGAACCATTTCTCTTTAGTTTTTCTTATCTCAGCTCTAATTCGTCTATGGGTTTCGCGGTATTTTGCAGTATCTTTAGTTTTATATATCCGTCTCTCTTCCATCATGTCAAGGATTTCTGCAGTCATCCAGTCTGCAGTGAATGTTCTATTAAGGTATTACATTCTGTGTTTCTTGATTCATTCATTCATCATAAAACACTTGATTGTATTCAAATAAAGTTGTCTGTAACTTTCAGTTCATTAATTCGATCCATAGTTTTTTTTTATTATTCCTCTATCATATACACAGCATAGCGAATACAACATAGATGGTTTGTTATATTATATTAAATCCTACAAAATAATTTCGATATAAACTATAAAATGTCATAACGTATTAGAATTTAGGTTCAAAAGCGATTTTTTCCATTCACAGGATAAATATTTTATCAAGGTTCTTCGTTATTTATTTTGTTGTTTAGGTGATATTATCAGTATGCCGAGAACTTCATCAGTTTTTCATTTACCTGACTGCTTTAGGTCTGTGTATTCATGGAAAGCTATCGGAGTACAATCTAAAAAAGTAAACGCTACAAACCATAATGGTGTCGTACCCCTGGACATTTATCAGTGTACTTATACCATTACATTTTGATCGCCATTCTACTGGGTGTCAGTGGCTCGTTATAGGATTTTCCCTACAATTCTTTTCTATAATTTGGAACGTTATGGGCGATTGACAGAGTTTCCATCTTTATTTCCAACTTATACCATTTTATCCAGCATTCGCAGGCATTATTTTCTTTTTATTGTATTTATATATTTATTAAATTTGTTAAGTTTTATTTGACCCGATTTCTTTTTTGTTTCAGAACATGCAGTATCCGCATCGTTGGCGATGGGCAGAAGAGCGGGTGGCTTCGCGGGTGGAGGCGGGGGCGACACTGGTGGCGGAGGCAGCATCCTGTCACCACGCGGTTCCGATAACGGCGGTTTGGGCGTCAAAATGGTCGAATACGTTCTAGGTACATCACCTACCGGTAAAGACAATAGCATGGGGGGCGATAGAGGACCGGGAGGACCAGGCGGTCTGGAACCTCGTATGCGTGCGCTAGTTCTTCAAGATTGCGACAAAGACAAAGATAAACCTCAAAGTCCGAAAGAGGAATGTAACGGACAACAGGTGGTGGTTGTACAGAATGGACAAGTCGGACAAGATGAAGAAAAAGGCGGTTTTAAGTAAGTATTAGCTTTTCATGTATGATATGCCCAATCATTTAAAAATTATATTCGTGTATACCTGTCTAAATAGATGCTGGTTCAGCTTAGTTGAGTTATTGAACGATAATTCGACTCACGTCTAAAAAACATCTAGAAGTTTGCTATCTCTAATCACCAACTCATCACCACTATAAAGTAAACTTTTTTGCACATATGTTCCCTTCAAAAATTTTAATTTGACCTAAATAATTTTCCTCGTATTGTCAATATATGTCGCCTTGCATGATTTTTTATCCCATGATTAAATATAAAAATCGCCAATTTTGTTCAGTAAATTTCGAAATCTGTTCTTGAAACGAAACAAACAAGATGACAAGAATTATAGGTGTATTTGCTAGCAACAGGTTATCTCTAAAGAAAAAGAGGGTGCGAAGGGCCCACTACAACCAGCCCTGGTGTCAGATTAAATTCGGTCATAAATCGGTTTGCCTTCAGAAGCGGGAAAAGAATGATGAGGTGATATGTTTCTTGGAAAGGGGAAGTCATAGAGAGAAAAAGAGATTTTTGCCGTATTGGGTCTTGATTTATTTTCATAGGAAATTTAAAAGATGTTGACAACAATATCGACAATGTCTGTCTTTTATCGTCTTGGTAGTTCCATTAAAGATTTTCGTTGTTTAATATCATACAAGGTAATTGTAGATATAAAGGCACAGAAGAAGGTGGACATGCTATTTAACAAATATGTTTAAAATATTTAATTTATAAGAAAAAAACCACCAAAAAAATTGAAGCTTTGGCGAAACTTTTTAGTGATTTTCATTAAAGCGTAAAAATCATTTCTAGAAAATATTGGTACTCGGTTTCAGATCATTTCAACCATTTTTGAAAAAAACCGCAGTTGAACAAACTAACCAGACTCTCAGAAGAGGGGATTTCTAAAGTATCCTCTGACATATGCTTTTTCTATTTTTTTTTTATGCAGGACCTTCGGACGATAAAATTTTTTTCCTGTCTTTAGCTGTACTTTGTATTTTCGTCCAGAATTCATCCTGTGAATTAATTTCATTAGCATAAACTAAGGATTTCATATGTCTCCTAAAATCAAAACGGGATGTATTTCCACCTTGCATAAAATAGAACAAAACAAATGACCTTGGTTTATCTAAATGATAAAATCAATCTGCAAAAGCTTTCTGATTATTTTTGACCTGTCTGCATATAACAATGCGTACCATCTGGTTGTCGGTAGAGCACAAAAATTTTCTTGTGCATGTATAGAACTCACCCCACATTTCTTTATTTGTAAATGATTATTTTATCTAATAAAACAATGCACTAGACTCTTACATCGCAAATAATTTACTCACAAAAACATTGACATTTACCAAATACAATTATGTGATATTGTACATCTGCTCATAGTACAAGCTACCGTAGTAGTTTAACATCTAATAGATCTGCTACTTGGACTAGAATACGCTGGTCATACCTACCTATGGATTAACAGTACAGTGCGGTAAGAGATGGGGAGTGGTGTCGGACTCCGGCTACAGCATTAACCCAACTGATTTTCCATGTTCACTTTCCAAGAGAAATACGGATTGGCTCTTATTAATTTGTTGTATAACTTGATACTCTTAAGGTTGACCCTGGTGGGTTGCTTCTACATTACAAAACTCTGTCAGCGGTACTAAAAATTTATTTCTATCATATCTACCTTTTCGCTCTAAATCTGCGACTTGCGTTGTTTATACAAGGTGGGGCATTCGTAAATATATACTGTATTATAATAACAATTATGTTCTCGTGTTTACCTATATTTTTTCCCAATATCACGTTTTGGCATGGAATTAAATTCAAATCGAACACATGTAAAATCGAATTTAATTTTAATTTCTAAAATTTAAAATTTATGTGTATCCTTATGCCACAAGGGACTTGCGGCTCGGTGTTACTAAGTAGATCCCTACGGGAAGAGCGTCTATAGATAATAATAATATAGATATTTAAAATCCCCTTTTGAAGCCTCTGAACTATTTAATTAGGTCTTTTACGAAAGCGTTTGAGATTCTCTTGTTAAAATAGGATACCAGTATTACATAAAAATTAATTTTACGTCATATATTCCAATCCAAATCATTAACCAGTTCGGTCAACAAAAGTTTCAACCTAATTTCATTATGAGAAATCATCCATGGTGTTCCATTTAATTATTGACAAATAATGAAAAACATTCAAATGTTCTACAATTGTACTTGGTCCAATTGGCTGATTTTAATCCAGATAATCCGACCGCAATTTGTGTACTCACCCTGTGTAACTTTTATTTTTGATAGAATATGTCTTGCCTTAGTCTGTTGTGTTTAACATACACCTCCCCTCGCCTTTTCACTGGTTTTTATTCAATGCTCTTGCCCTTGGTATTTTCATGTTACTTTTTTTGTCCGACTTCATTTAAGGTCCACTGGACAGATTCTGACTGCATGTGATTAATCTTCATTAATGCCTACAACATAATGTTCTGCCACAAAGAAAGTGCTTTTATATAATCATCCCTAAACTTGCGTTTAATCTTTTTTCTGAATTAAAGTATGTAAATATTAAATTCCATTCACAAACTACAGCAAAAGTCACTTCTCTTCCATTCTCTCATCCTCTCCCTTTCCTCTAATTGAAATTAATCCAAAGTCGACGAATAAACGGTTTCGGATGTCCCTGCGGCATCCTATAAACATTCCCTTCGGGTGATGTATGGGACTGCTAGACGTGTGCGTTTAGAAGGTTTTGTCCCTTTCGTATATCGAAGTGCGTCCTTGGGTTTTCCCGCATCGACCAATTTAAAAATTACTTCGTTGTCTGATGGGCACTTTCCAAGGAATCCCAACGTCGAAGATAAGCAACGTTAGAGGCTTGTAAATATCAATTTGCGAGGAGTTAAAAGTCCACATGGAATATATTTGATTTGTTGTATATTTAGAGGAACAAATCGATGAGTTGTGTGTCCATTTTTGACAAATATTTACTACTTACACAAAAAGCATTTAACAATATTAAATTGTTTGTCCACAATTAGTAAGCGGTGCGTCAAAATATTGCTTCTCTATACTGCGTAAGCAGGTATTATGTCCGGATATACTGTAATTTATGTCACAATACTATTTTATAAGCGGTAACATAAATTTTGGGCATGTCTACATATAATATTAAGTATTAATTATTACAAGTATAATTATTATTATAATTATTATAAGTATAATCTACAATCAATGTCAGTAAGTAACGACGGTCCAGGCTCCATCCAAAGTTGTCGAAACAGAAGGTGTCAAGCAAGTCAATTAACGTCTGTTAAAAGAGGACAGCTCGTCACCTTTTGCTGTGCCATTATCGCCTTTGGAAATTCAATACCACCTGGTATGATTTTGGTGAGTTAATTTCAAAAACAGCACATGATAAATAGAGCTCCTCCAGGTACAGTAGTTGTTGCATCATCAACAGGATGGATTACTTCCGATATTTTTGTAGAATGATTTGAACATTTTATTTACTATGTCATACCTTCGAAGGAGTCTCCTGTTTTGCTAATTATGGACAACCATGAAACACATACTAGTATTAGAGCAATTCGACATGCAAAGGAAAACGATATTGCCGCCGCACACAGGCCATCGGCTTCAACCTCTCTACAGGAGTATATATGGACCTCTCAAGAAATTTTACTTAGATGCTTGTAAATCGTGGTTGTTACAAAATCCTGAAAAGCGAATAACGATCTATGAAATTGAGTCTCTGCTTGGTACATCATTGGAAAATTGTACATCTGGTTTTAAGTCTATAGGAATGTTTTCTCTCAACCGTCATATATTCAAGGATGATGACTTAATGGCGTCAATGCCAAAACTTGTTGAAATAATGACACTAAAATCGTGTGCTTCTACCAGCAATGCTAAAATAGATGAAACCAAACCAAAACCTCAACAGCTGGTTGAGCTTGTCAACAAGTGACACCACCACAAAATAAGTGACTTGCTGTAAATGTAACTCCTCCTGAAGATATCATATCTTCCAAGTCTGGAAGAGAAATCGAAGAGATAATAGAGAAAAAAGAAAACCTGTAAATGTAAAGCAAGTAAAAAAAATTTAGTAACCTAATAAATAGTGATGAAAGCAAAATGAAAAAATGTAAGAAAGAAACCTAAAGATTTAGACAGTAGAACCACCATCAAATCAATGGATGATTTGACAGATTCAGAAGATTCTCCCTGTAGTTTTTCTGACACATCTTCTGTGAAGGACATATCTTGTATTGATCAAGAAAGCATAGTGCGTATGCTAACATCTCCTGAGGAAACTGGTTATACAGAAAGAGCCCAAAATTTACTTTCCTGTCCTAGCCTTCTCAAGAATGTCTCTCCAGTCGTTCTCAGTCTTCATCGATGTTATCAAGGAACCTTGTTCTGGGTCTTCCTCTTCTTCTCTGACCAATGAGTCTATATGGGCATACAGTATGGGTTAATTAACAACAAACATTATTGAACAAACAAAACTGTATTCATTTTTAGTTATTATAACAGTAAATGTTACTGGTGTCAATGTTTGTATTTAATTAATTCCAATATCCGGTGTGCCTCTGGATAATAAGCCTTCTACACCCTCCATGGAGTACTTACAGTGGACACATAAGCACATGCTTAGCTAAATGTATTTTTTTCTACAACTTGAACATTAACAGTTCCACTTTCCACTTATGTACCATGAGCAGCTTAAGATTGTGGACTATCTATGAACATAAAACATTTTTTGATTTTGAAGAAAATATAACATTGGTGAATTAAATTGTCAGAAAGTGTCCACTGTGTCCCGCTCTCCCCTAGTGTACCTTATCATAACCTCTTCTACCATGAACTTAAAGAATAAGGGAATAAAATGAGATAAACTTGAAGAATAAATATATTTACTTCCATTATCATATTGCATATTTAAATATTAATGATGTATTTTATTAACGGCTCTCGTAGAGCGTGCTTTTCAGTTAAAAAATTTTATATTTTGTTTTGTTGTTATCTAAACAAACCAAAGAATATCGTTGGCTGTAAAGTCACGATTTCTATTATCTTATCGAAAGTTTTAAATTGCTTTTTGCGTAATCCAGAACATCGATTAATGCCGCTTCCTTCCTTTCCTTCTTTCGAGTTTCCATTCGCCATATTCAATTTCTTAATTAATTTTATTTATTAATTACACAAGAAGAAGAATGGCACTTTGATGAAACAAATCCTAGAAGTCAAATTAAATCTTTTAATCAAATTATGCGAAAACTGGTAATTTGTAGCTAATTTATTTTTTTCACGGAATCTTGTCTAAATTAGAAATAAAAATGGACTTTAAGTTGATCGATTAGATGAGAGTAATATGAGAAGACCATTTCAGACCGACTAGTTTCTGGTTGAATATTTGAATTCATGTTTTATGTCTTAATCTGTAGTTTATAATTTTTTCTTTTAGTTCTCGTTTTGTTTGGTGCAATCCTTAAAAGCGCTTGTAAAAATTTCGTCTTCTGGATTATAGCCGGAATTATGATGGTCCTACAGATTTCCAATCTACTATATTGACCGTGGGGCTATATTCAACAAGTTGACTGTGAACTGCTATTATACAAATCAGGGCTGTTAATATTATTTAGTGGCGGCACCGACAGGCTGTTCTGTCTGGTTTCAAAATTTCGTCACGTGCCGAGATCGATTAACTAACTCAGAACTGTCTGTGTCAGAACGTATTGATTTTGAGTTGTTGATGTCGAAACTCATTCTCTGGCTGCGTGTTTGCTTATAGGTAATAACGAAAAATTGAAATAGGTTATCAAATTTGACATCCCGTCGACGGGCGAGATAAAAACGTTAATTAACTGACTGGAATAGAGAGGATATTTTGGGTCGCGAAAGAGAAACTGTTCGCTTTTTTGATTTATTAATCTCACTTATCGTATTCACAACCACAATTAATTTGAGCGCCTTCGTATGACTAAAAGAATAAACGTTTTGTAGATATGTATCATTACAAGTACTTTTAAGCTGCTCTATATCTCATATTATGCTACAAGTATAATATCACATGCCGTAAGACATGTACCTGAGGTATGAATGAAAGAGTGATTTAGTATTGTAACGAAAAACCGTTCAGTTGGCCAAAAAAAAAAAGAAAATCAAGTAGTAATAAGCTGATCATATACAAGAACTTAAAAAAGGTCTCGTTGCTCAGAATCGGGCCCTCATTGTGGTGGTTGACTAATAGAAAAGTAACAGATAGATAAATGGCGGATATATAACTATTAGATAACAGTTTGACAAAAAAAAAACAAAAAATACCAAATTCTAGGGTGTGCAAAAATTAGGACGCTAATAAGTCTTAGCCTGAGGGTTATAGAGGACTCAAATTAAACTAATCATACTTTAAATGAACATTAAATCAAGGAAACAATCTAAACTATTAATATTAACCAGCTTACGCATATAAAGTAAAAAAGATTTATATCTTCAATAAAATAATCAACTTCAAAAAATGTATTTATTCATTACTCGTCAGTACTATCGTCAATAAACTTATTGCAAAACAGATTTGCAGTATTTAAACAAATTGAAATAAAAGATTATATAAAACGTAAATTAATTTAATTATTACTCAAAATTTCCAAAAAATGATACTTCGGACTGTAATCTTTTTTAAGAAACCGAAAAAGCTTTTTGGTTACTCTATTACTTAATAATATAATACAAAAAAGAATGACAGATGAAATTTTTCTAATATCAAAAAAAGTGCGTAGCTTTTCTCTCAAAAACAAACGTCACATTAATAATTAAAATAATCACAAATTTAGTAAAAAAAAAGAGTTAGCAAATGGAATTGCTTATTTAAAAATATACACTCACTTTAAAAGGTCATCTGACTCGGGAAGGCCATATGCTAAAGTCAAAGAAACAGGTAGTTGGTGGGAGGTAGACAAAAAGATAAGGATGCGATACCCTCAAATCTTTTCTTATCCTCGACAGAAAGACTGGAATGCGAAGCGATTACGAATCAATTTAGGAAGGCCAATTCAATAATTAGCCAGGGATTAAAAAAACACTTAAAAGAAAATCTTTCTTTATATTGAGTTTAGATAAATTGACAAAAAATTACTAAACTTACCACTTAGGTACGTGGGTTTTTCACTAACAACTGTAAATTAACGTCTGCCGACATTGTGACAGTAAACTTTGAAAATAAGAGGAAGTCGAGGAATCTGTTCTTTTTATTATCAATCGCCAGACTAAAACACTTAATGGTTGCTTAAAAAAAGGAATGCGGCTGAGATTATATTACGAGTTGATTACATACACTTTTATCATACTTATCCCCAGACAAAATCAATTATAGGGACAAACTTCTTAAATATTACGCATTTTTCTAAATAGTCTAAACTTACACAGAGTTAATGATATGAGAACTTGAAACAAGTCTACGAATACGTACAGTGCTCACCAAAATTTTAAATTCAAGGAATTTGAACCGCCACAGTATCACCAATGATAAATCATGAAAGAATTGCCAGGAAATAGGAACGCATCATACGAGAATACGTTTAAATTGTGCTATAGCAAATTAATTTTTTTGGGAGGTTTTTAGGGATGTAACAAAAATGATTTTTTCAGTAGACTGTGGCGCTACAACAAATGAAGTTAATTTCTCATGATATTTCCCCATTCTTCCCTCTTGTTCGCTCGTTACCGCCACCATCCATCTGAGTCGGGGTATTGATATATTCCTTCTTCCTCACTTACCACCGACACACACATTCTTAACGATTTTTTCCGTCCGTGCTGTCTGTACGTGATTAGCACACATTATGCACCCTTCCTTTATTTCAGCCACCAAATCTGATTTTCCAAACAGCTGTTTAGTTCCTGGCTTCTCCTAAATCCCCAGATTTCACCGTCTTTAACTGGTCCATGCATACATATTTTTCTGAGGATTTTCTCATCTTCTGAGCGCTTCTTCGTCCTTGCTGAACAAAGTCCATGTCTCGCTCCATACATCTACTGGACGCGTCACATTTAGCTACAATATCTTCTTTGTGTTGCTATTGACAGCTAGATTGATTTTGTTAGCTGCATTCATCTTGAATTTAATCCATCATAGAATTGTTTTCTGTCACTACTGTACTGTGAATTTAAAATTTGCCACTGTCGTACCTGTGTCCATTTATGGTGAATTCTTGATCTCGCGATCCTTCTTGGTTATTTGAACTTATTTTTTTTTTCTTGAAATCCTTTAGTCTTGGCGCCCCAGCATGGCATTCCAGAGCTATATAGAACTTCTCTAAAAAGCTAAAAAAAAGCTAAGTATTAGCTTTTGTTACTTCTAGAGATGGTGAGCATTCTACTCCTATTTTAACCCTATAGTAAAATTACTCTTGAATCAGCATTCAAGAGTAATTTTGCTCAGTCGTACATATTTCCGTGGAACGTCAAATGCACTCAGTATTTTATACAGATATCCATCTACTTACACAATCCTGTGCTTTTTTTTAAGTATTTGTGGAGGTAATACACATTTACATTATACTTGTAACACTCTTCTAGTACATGTCGTACCAGTAGGAATATTTGGTCAATGGTAGAGCGGTTAGTTCGGAAATTACACTGATAGTCTTCAAGTAGTGCTTCCGATAGTGGTTTCAGCTAATCTATTCTGAGAGAGTGGTACGAATGTACATCAAATGAACTTTTCAGAGAAGTCGTCTCTAAAGTCCGAATAGCTATGATGATTGCTGATATCCATCGCGGAGTTGGCACGTGAAGAAGATTCTATGTCTCTTTTTATGAGAGAGAATATGATCACTTAACTCCAATCTCTTGGCATCGTCTCTGTCGCCCATACCTCTTTAATCGGCTCATGCATTTTATCAACAAGTGCTTCCCCTTTATGTTTTAAGAGCTCGTCTGGTATATCATCTATTCCTGGGTTTTTATGGTTTTTGCTTTGCTTTGCAGACAATTGCATAGGGTTGAAAGCCTGTCCTTTTGTTTTTTATCTTTTTATAGAAGTCTCTTATTTGGTTTGCTTCCCTTGTTTTTTCAACTCTTCAATTTTTGTCTTCTTAAAATATCTTTTTTTCTTTCAGCACATCTTGCTTGCTGTTGGGCATCTTCTATATTCTTAATTTGTTGTTCTGGTGCGTCTGGCCTTGCATATATTGCCATGCTTGATCCTTTCTGTCAACAGTTTTTGCACATTTTTCATTATACCAATCTTTCCTTCCTCTAGTAACTGTACCTATTACTTCGTTGGCAGTCAGTTTCATTTCTTGCTTTATTCTTTCTTAAACATATTCTAAGTTTATTCCATTAGCAGTTTCCTCGTTAGTTCCTTCCTAGTATTCGTTTCCTTACTTCTCCTTTTTCTTCTTCTTCGGCTTTTCCCATTATGAGTTAGCCGTTTTCGCCATCCACAGCGATCTATTTTCCCAGTCACCTTCTCTGAGGTCTCTATCTATCAATTCAAGTTTTCCATCTTGTAGCAGGTCTTCCTCTCTCTGTCTTCTTCCCGGCGTGTCCCAGTCAAATATTCTTTTCGGCCGCCTGTGCTCTGACATTCTTTGTAAAAACATGCCCGTACCACTGCAGGGAGCTGTTTCCCAACTTTTTTTGTAATTGAGCATTCTACTACCATTCTGTTCCATATTTCCTCTGTTCTTATTCTATCCGCTCTGGTAATTTGTAGAAATATTCTCATAAAATCCAGTTCAACTGTTCTTATTTTATTTCGTATTGATGTTGTCATTATCCATACTTCCGCTTCATATAGGGTAATATGCATCTCTATGCTCTGAAAGATCCTTTTTTTGTTTTCCTTTTTTTTATTTCTTTGGTTAGAGTGTTGTTCCATATCACTCCATGGAGTGCTTTCGTGGCTTGTTGTCTCCGTGCAATTTTCATTTTTGTATCTTCCATACAAATACCATCTCGGCTTTATTTTTTCCTAGATTTGCTTATTCATTTTTTAGGGTCTTGACCTAAATATAAGTTGTTTTTCTTCTCTTGCTACAATTCATTTACTACTCCATATGTTATATCTCTATTCTGTGCACTTTGTTCTTTAAAATACCCATTTGCCACTTTATCATCACTTTATTTGACACAAAGTTATTCAAACACAATATAGCTGAGGTCGCCTCCTTGATCTTTTCTGTTTATTTCGTCATAAACGTTCACTTCGTCTTTGAGGATTTACCATACATTACCCACATGTGTTCTGTTATTTAACATAATAGATTTTGTATCACTTTTAAGAAGTATTTTTTATTCTATCAAATACCGATTAATCCATCCGATTAACCACACTTTGATATTCATAAGTAATCAGGAAAACGTATTGTTTGAAAATGTTTATCGGTCTATTTCTAGTTTTTATTAAATATCGCATTGGGGATAAACCAAAACTGGTTAGAAAACTACAAATATATTATTAAGATTACCTACATTATCTAACACTTGTGAAGGTAATTTAAAAACAGTCTGTAGCTGAAGATAAATAAATAGGTTAAGTATTCTTTTAAAATTAAATAAAATTATAATAGCTATATAATTATATAATTACCTATGTAATTTTTAACCTATTTTAACAAACTAATAAATCTCAACGGGGTAAAACCCCAGACAATATTAGACTGATGGATATTAATCTTTTTTATGAAAAAAATTAATTTATGTATATTTCCGGGATTTTGCGATTTTTCCGGTAGGTTTATGTAGACTAGTACGCCAGTCAAATAAAATTGTAATACATAAGTTATTGGTTTCAGAACGAATCCTTGACAAAATTAAAGTTTTGTTATGAAAATATGGATTTATGTGATCAGATCTGTAAGTATCAGTTTAAAATAACGGCGTCATTGTTTAAACATTGATTTTAAAGCAAAAGTCACCGAAAATCACTATTTTTATTATTATTTTTTTTTTCAATACTTCTTTCCATATTATAAGTTTTCCATTTTGTTTTCTTGAAAGGTTATGAAAAAACGATTCATTTGAAATCTAAATTTAATTTGGTTGATAATTTATTTAAACAATCGCGAAAAACTGCAAAAACTTCTAGGAGCAATAAACATAAAAAATTGACATAAATAATAAGAAAAGTTACATCAAAACTTTTTTTTTAATTTGTTAAAAATTGCCAGCATTTATTTCATATTCATTTCTCGAAAAGTTTTCTCTAAAATGTATAAGAAATGAGTTATAGGCAAAAAATGACTGTTAACACTTAACACTACTTGTGAGATTACTCATCCTTATAATGTTTCTGATTTTGGTTTAAAAGATTAAGACTTGGGGTTGTTAACCATCAATTTTCTAAAACTATTTCATCATAATATCTTCACGAAAAAAATGTTCCAGATTGTTTTGTATTATTTTATTAACTTATTATCCCATAAACGTCCAAGTCAGCTATAGAATACTTGAATTATGCACTTGATTAATAATTCGAAAAGTAAAGACACCACACCGACGTTTTCCATCGAAGTTTGCATGTCCCGCCTCCATTATCAATGCCAATCGATTAATGAGAAAATGGATATTGTATTTTGCTGGCACATTTTTTATGCGAGCCATCAGTTCCATGTTGCATGTGAGCGGGCGTGTTCTTCAGACAAATTCAAAGTCCACAAAGATAACGTGTATACCTGTAGATGTTTACGTCAGAAAGAATAATAAAAAAGTAAATGATGGGCTTCAGTAAATGTTTTACATGATCCTGTTCGTAGTATACGAGGATTGTTTGATAACTAAACGGCTTAACAAAAAAATACTTGCTATTTAAAGCCATATTACTCCGATTACTAATGATAATCGCTGGAGAATAAGGTTACTGAGGCACTAATTTAAAACTAATTCATACTTGCGTTCTAGGTATAGTTCCTGTAAGAAATATAGTAGAACGTTCAGATCTACAGGTTTTAATAGTCTTGCTTTAAGATATAGTGCGGCGGCTGGCTGTTGTTGTAATTAAATATGCAATTAAAAATATTCTTAACTTAGGTATATACAGTTAAAGCAGGACAATATCGTATATATGTGCTAAAACCATTTTGACCATTTTTTATTTACATTTTACCTTACAGGGACCTTCCTTCTTATCGCATGCTTGCATTGATACCTGATGCAGAATAGCTTTTGTAATTACTCTTACTCTAAACAGCCGTATGCATCATCATCATCATGCAACCTCTTCTGTCCACTGCTGGACATAGGTCTTTTCCATTTTTCGCCACTCTTCACGGTTCTGTGCTTCTTGTTGTCTTTCTTGGATATTCGTCTAATGTCGTCCATCCAGCGTGTTGGTGGTCGTCCTCTGCTGCATTTGTCTTCTCGTGGGCGCCAGTCAGTTAGTTTTCTGGTCCATCTTGTGTCTTTCAGTCTCGCTATGTGACCTGCCCAATTCCATTTCAGCGTGGCTATACGTTCGACGACATCACTGATACCTGTTCTTTTCCTTAAGTCTTGATTCCTTATTTTGTCTTTTTTTGTCACGCCGAGAATTGATCTTTCCATGCGCCTTTGTGTCAGTCGCATTTTTAGTGCTGTTGTTTTTGTGAGCGTGAGAGTGTTTCTGCTCCGTATGTCATAATAGGAGAACGCATTGGTCAAATGTCTTCCGTTTCATAGCTATCGGGATGTTGCTCTTAAAGATGTCTCTTAGTGAACCATACGCAGGTCTGGTTGTCCCTGCCCATTCTGATTTCATGACCAAGATATATGTACTTTTCTGTCAATTTTACCACTTGATTTTGGATAACTAGGTGTTTGCTGGGAACTAGATTTGTCATAAATTTGGTCTTAGTGATGTTCATTTTGAGACCTATTGTTGAAGATACGTTTTCTAATTCTTGTACCATTTGTTGTGCTTCACCCAGATCTTCGGTAATAAGTACTATGTCGTCGGCAAAACGCAGATGATTGAGCATTTCTCAATCTATTTTTATTCCTCTATTTTTAGCTTTAGCGTCTGTGCGAAGTTGCCAATTTTTGTCGTAAGTTTTAAACATGATTTTTACAATGTAAAAAAACAATTTATAACAAGTTAAGTTGATGTTTTTATACTAACAAAGTGAGAAGTGTTTTCTATTATTGATATAACAATCATTACATAAACGATGCAGAATCAATCTAATATTTGCAAAATGTTGGATTAATTAAAGAACAATTTTAATGTAAAATTTGTAATTGTTGACGTTTATGTACAGTCAGCAAAAAGACAATTTAAACCATAGTTTTTGGTGCAGTAAATGTAAGATGTATCCGATATGCCTCGGTATATTTTTTGAATGACTGCAAGTACCTGTTAGAACTGTATTTTATATAATGTGGTTTTGAGCAAATCAAATGCCAGTTTAAAGTGCCGCAGAGTTAATTAATAATAATAATAAATAAATAATAAAATTAATTTAAAAATCTAGAAAACAGTACGAAGCTTCGCGCTAGTCTACAGTACCGCCTACTATACCACTTTTTTTGTTTTAAGAAACAATTCTTCAATGACTGAGTTTTTCTCTCTTTTAGTTGTCTGAATTGTGTTTGCAAATATATCTACAACTATGTTGGACGATTATCCAAACGTGGAATTTTGAAGATGGTTGAAATCCTAATCGATATTACAATACCTGTGTCGAGACTATATATAAATTATTCGCGCGCGTGGCTGAAATTTCAAGGATCTCTGGAATATAATCTTGTTACACCTAACGAATACGTCGAAGAAACTTCACTAAAACAACAAAAGATTTTAATCGAAAGTTATAAACAGTACTTTTAGATCTTCCTAATAAATTTTATAAGCAATCCGGAACAGATTTATTTACTCAAACTTGAATTTTATAGATTGTATTTTGTATCATCTACCATAATTATATTGTAATGTTTTTATTAATCTAATTTAGTCTTTATTTATTATCAAAGGTTCTACATTTATAACACTTACAAGTTTATTAGAATCTTTATACATTTATTACAGTTTTACACTTATCACTAAGAACTAGAACACAACTACTTTGATTTATATCATTTATTTACAATATTTATTTCGGACTAAAAACTCGACTTCATATTCAAAACTAACTGTAACTTAAATAAAAGGTTCCTCTATATTTATACTAAACAACCGTTAGACTAGGATTCCGGTGATTCCCTTCGAACAGACGAGAAGGTCACCCGGACTGGTTTTCATTCGACCTTCTTCTGGAAACTTCGAATCGTAGGGGACCCGTCAGGTATTACCTGGAGTTTCTTCCGGCTGGTGTATGATCTAGAAAAGACTTGAATGGAATAGAATTATAACTATAATGTTTACAGTTAAATATGAATCATATATTTATCTTAACAATATAGGTATTTATGTATAATAACAATGATTTACGTATTATTAATTTATTTCAGTCAAAGGTTAAGCTTGTAACATTTGGGGCCCAAAAGTACTAAATAGTATTCCTTTACCTTTTCCACTTCTTTCGAGGCACTGGTAAATTTTAGCATACTTAGTTGTACAGCGGTTTTATACATCAGTAGAAAAGAATACATCGTTAGTGTAAGATTTCTACTAAATACTCCAATAAAAATCCTTTATAATCGACCTACATACATTCCAGAAAGTTTAAAGTTTATACAGTATTTTCAAATAATTTACACTTAAACTATATATAGGTGCATTTAGATCTGGTCCGGCCGAAAGCAGAATCTTTCGAATCTCCTCTTTTCATACGACGTCAGCTTCTACTCTCTTCTTATTTCACTAAAGTTTCAGCCAATCTAAAAAATCCAGTAATCAAACTAATCATTATTATCCATCAAGTTCCTGAAAATAGAGACAGATCTGTGTAGTCTCTTTCACAATTAGTACAACCTTTGTTAGCAGATACAGACCTGACCTGACACCCCCATCAGTACTACCAATATTCCTCTATGGACCAAAAATCTACGTACTTTCAACAGTAGCCTAACTCGACGTAAAAAAGAAGAAACTCCTAGCCGTCTTCTCAGCCGTTCAATACCAAACAATACAACCAAGTTCTTTACACAGACGCCTCACAAAATGAAAAAAAAACTGGCTGTGCTGTCTGTACCGAAAACACAACCTTAGCTGTACACCGACTCCCAGCCACTTGTAGTATTCATACTGCAGAATTATATGGAATCATTAAAGCTCTTGAAAGGACTACCTAATAGCCTCTTACTTCAATCCAGTCCATTACTAACATATACTCATTAAATCCGATAATCTAAAAATCTAAACATATCTGTGATCAAGATCACACCAGAGGAACATCAATAGAATCCGCAGATATCGCAGCAAGAAAGGCAAGTTGTTCTGACTTACGCTTAGAATAATTCAACTACATCACGATTTAACAGCAACTATAAAACAAAAAGCTCTGATAACATGATTAATTTACTGGAATGGACAAAACACAAAACTGCGTATGATCCAATTAACTGTTTGAACTTTCCTAAGATACCTAAAATGGCGAGGAGGGACGAAATGATCATTCGAAGACTTCGTATAGGTGAGACCCGCCTCACTCACGGATACATACATCATGAGTTCCGAAAATCCACCTGCCTGCGAACATTATGATTCTCATCGCCTTACAGTGGAACACTTACTCATAGAATGTAGTTATTATAGATTTTATAGACTAGTACATAATATAAACAATAACCTCAAGCAGATACTTCTTCTTCTTCTTCATGTACCATGTCCTTTCAGTACGTTGGTTACCATCATTTATATCTTAATTTTATTCACTGCCACCCTAAATAGCGTGCTTGTATCAATACCATACCAATATCTCAAGTTCTCGCAAATTATCAATATTATTGATATTACTAATATCTCAAGTTCTGGTTTAAAGCTTTATTTTTAAGAAATACCATCAGGATCAGGTACCAATGTTTTCTGAGAAATTTCAACATTTTATCCATATAAAATAATGTAAATACCTTCATCTTGTATCAACATTTTCGTCAATTATCAATCGTCAATATATAAAAAAATCATCTATTACCGTACTACTCATCTATCGACCGACCTGATCTACCGGCTTATAGGACTATACCAAATAGAGAGAAAATAATAATGGAGTATGAGAATTAAAGAAACAAGAAGACAACTACAATGCTTTGAAAATTTAATGCGAATGGACGACAAAAGTCTTCTATCATCGTGAGATAAAGAAGTGGGTTTTGCGATGTTGGAGGAGAGTGGTTAGAGAGAACTTACTTTGCAACCGTAACCTTAATCTAGAGATCCGCACAAGAATGCTACGTTGTTACGTTTTTTCTACTTTACTATACGGCATGGAAGCGTGGACAATAAAACAGTCTGAAATCAAAAAATTAAACTCCTTTGAGATGTGGTGCTACAGGAGAATCCAAAGAACATCGTGGACTGAAAAAGTAACTAATAT
Organism: Diabrotica undecimpunctata; assembly: GCF_040954645.1. Classification (NCBI taxonomy): domain Eukaryota; kingdom Metazoa; phylum Arthropoda; class Insecta; order Coleoptera; family Chrysomelidae; genus Diabrotica; species Diabrotica undecimpunctata. The sequence continues at coordinate 182,892,621 of NC_092803.1, forward strand.
AGAGGTGTTACAAAGAATGAAGAAAGAATGTGAAGTCATAAAAACTGTTAAAATTAGAAAGATTCAATATCTGGGTCATAAAAAGAGGGGCGAGAAGTACGTATTACTTAGATTAGTTATGCAAGGGAAGATAAACCCAGGACGACGCAAAATATCCTGGCTAAGATATTTGAGAGAGTGGTTTGGTTGCAGCTCATTAGAATTATTCAGAAGCGCGGCCAATAAAATTAAAATAGCGATGATGATTTCCAACCTCCGATAGAAGAAGGAACCTGAAGACGAATGTTAGAGAGATGGACAGAAATGAAGACTGAGATACGAGAAGTAGCCCGCCCTTATGGAACCCCCCATATCGAAATTTGTCCACTGGCCTGTTCGTCATCGGCCCCACAGTGTAAATTCTTCTTAGGTTGCCTGTCCGTTTCGAACGTTGGCGATCATTCTGGCTATGATGACTTTGTTGGTTGCTATACGGAATAGCTGTGTTGAGGTCTTTCTATACCATGCTCTCAGGTTAGCAAACCAGGATATTCTTCTTCGTCCTGGAGCCCTTTTTCCTTCAATTTTACCTTGCAAAATGCATTGTAGTAGCTCGTTTCTAGTGTAAATTGATTTCTCAAAATATCGGCTTTCGCTTTAATTTACTCATCACATGCTTTGGATTTACATTATGAGACACAAAGCTTTTGCATAAATGCTGATCGAACATTAATGCATCCTATTGATTATAACTTAGTTGGATGGATAAAATAGACGGAATTTGAAATATTTCGATAGTGGATAAATTTAAAAATAAAAAAAACTTACATTCGGAGGTTCTGTGGTGGGCGTTCAATAAGAAATGGGTCTTCATTGATTATAAGAGAGATTCATGTGAAAGATAACTACATCTTTCACAAGAAATACAAGAGTAAAAATCAGATTCAGAATAAGATAACAGGGAAATTACACGAACATTTTTTGATGTTCAATCTATTTAGATTTTGATAGAGTATGTAGATGTTATTCTCTCTCCAAACTTTGAGTATCGCTTCATTAGGCCGAATCTGACACGGTTCCCTGTGTGGATTTTTTTTTGGTTCTGGGGGTGTTACCCCTAATTTTCCCGAAACATTTCACCCGTCAGACAGGAAAATCGGAAAACAAGTTCCGTCAGACAATATGAAAACTTGTTTTTGCTGCTATTAATGAAAGTATCCTGAAAAATTAGCTGGTTATCTATGAATTTCGTCACAGTAGTTTTTCCGACATTTTCGATTCGTCAGATACGTTGAATGACCTATATTTATCATCAGACAATTTTATTTTCGTGTTTTTCTTATAATTTTTAAGCTATTTAATTAAAAGAATAGCAGTAGCTATACATTTTGGACTGCTCTTTATATAGGACTGGAACAGTTTAGAGAATTTATTGAAGAAAAGATTTTAAGTATTTGAGAAGAGTGATAGACCTAGAATGTTCATTTAAAAATGTAGTTACAGCTACAAATAAAATTCTCGTTTATCCTAAAAAATAAGAAATCTTCCTATACAATATTCCTATACATACGTCAAATTAATATAGAAATTACTGCAGACGTAAAATTAGTAATCGTAAAATATAAAGAAAACATCAAGAATTTTAACAAAATGAACGCCTACACATTAGTTTTCTAAAATCTTACCATCTTCTTTTGCGTTTTAATATCTGGTTGTGTATATTCCACGAAACAACACAATATTTCTGACAGCTGTGTTAAAATATTCCTCGAATGTCTACAGAATGAATACTTGATGTAAAAGCACCAGTGCCTTCCTGTAACAACAGTCCTCAAATCATACAAAAGTTTAGTGAAAGCAGGTACGGCTCTTGGGATACAAATAAAATTGTGGTTTTCAAACACACTTTGAAAATTTTATCTTTTTTATTCATTTTTATAGTTTACTTTCCAATTATTCAATCAGTACGAGGGTTGTCTTTTTAGTTTTGCATATAGCTATAAAGACAAAAAATATATACAGTTAAAGTACTTTATTGGTTTTCAAAATATGTCCCTCTAATATTGATACACTTTTGCATATGTTCAAACCAATTGGTAAAACAGTTATTCCATCCTTCCGTTGACACCTGCAAAATCGCTGTTTTAAAAGCAACGATGCTGTGCAACGGATCGCTGCCCATGCATTGAATTCTTGATCTTTGGGAACGTGAAGAAGTCGTTGGGACTTAGGTTGGGGCTATACAGTGGATGGTTTAACAATTCGATGTTTTGAAGCTCCAAAAACTCTATTGTCTTTTGGGCAGTATAAGCACTTGCATTGTCTAGGATGTAGGATGGTGTAGGATAAGCACTTGCAATGTAGGATGATTCGCCGTTGTGTGCTGCTTTGTCGGAGTTTTGCGATAACTTCTAGTAAACAAACAGCTATATACCAATCAGAAGTAACCGTTCTTTGATCTTCTAAAGGAATTGTTGTCACATGACTAGATTTTGAGAAATAGTTACGATCATTATCTTTGACACACTTCGGGAACGGGTCACTTTTGTTGGTTTTTCCTCGTCGTGAAACTACCACACAGCGGATTGCTATGCTGATGACTGCTGGTGTGGGTAGACTTGGCCTGGATTTGTGGCTGAGACTGGCGACCACGTTGAAATTTGCAATATTTTTTTAATTAATAATTAATAGTTTTTTTTTAATTCTGTGGTTTATTAAACAGACAGGTCCTTCTTGAAATGTCATCATCTTTCGGTCGGTCTGAACTTTTGAATGTAACGTTCTAGTACCTTGAAACTTAGTATATAGGTTCATGTTGGTCAATAGGTCAAAGATTACCAAAGTCCGTTCTATTTGTTTATTATTATTTTAAATACGACGTGTACCTAGGTCTTATTATTTTTTAGTGTAATTACTTTTATTACATAAAATTTTGTTAGATATTTTATTTCCTTTTAAAAAAATACTTTTTAGGACTGTGTTCTTCCTCTTAGAATCCTATTTTTCTACAATTTTTTTTAAATTTTGCTATTTCTGTTGCAAGTATTCTCTATGTTTCATGTACTATTTATGTCTCAATTATTTACTCTGTACATCTTTTTTATGCAATTTGATCATCCCAATGTTAAGAAATCTTTCAGAACAAAGATCAAAGTGTGACAATAACATTACGCCTTTGAAATAGCAAGTTATCTGAAGACATTTTATTTCCAATGTTTGTCGTTGTTGCTTTTGCCACCCTATAAATTTCTGTTTAATCTTTATTTGAGTAATCAAAATTTATATATAATTATTACACCACCTACATCTGTGTTAATGTATTTTTAATTATATAAATTATAGACTCTTTGTTTATTTTGTTTTGTTAAATGAATTAAATAAGCTGGTTATTGTTTGGCCTTAAATGCTTGTATGTCAATACACTAAATGGAAGAATACTTCTTATGTCTAGTACAAAATCGGATACAGAATCATACGATTAACATTTATCATCAAAAGTAATTTCATAGATAGTCTATATTAGAGCACTAACAACTATATGTTGGAACAATCAGTTATTTTGCGAAGAAAATGACAATTTACCGAAATTCTTTTGTTTATTTTTTTTTAATTTTCAATTTAAAATTAACAACAGTTTTGATGATGTATGGAATTATTTTTACGGCTTAATTATATATTTTATATTAATTAGTATTTAATTAATTGTTTGATGATGGAAAACTGCTGACAACTAAATATTGGAACATTTTTTGCTTTTCATCACGTTTCTTAAGTTTAATCAGCCTGTCGTAAAGAAGGCTTTGAAATCAGACATACGTGTAGGTAGTACATTGTCAACAATAATTGTCACGCGTCATTTGAATATAAATAATTAACAACCGTCAGTTTTATTACGGGTAAAATACAATAATGTCACGTGGAAAACCTACTTACTGACCCAAAAGTGCGAAAAATTATTATCCGTCAGTACCATAAAACAATGCGCGCAATTTTCAGTGAATTTAACCTAGCAACAACTACTGTGTTAATATAATTAAGAAATATAGTTGCCAGTATTGATGTTGACGACAAAAGCTCAGGCCATTCCAAAAGCTGTTTCTCAAAGGAGTTTAATTAAGGCATTTAATTGGAATATGTAAGTCGGGAAGAAGAAATACACAACAAGAAGTAACTACTAGGTGGAATAGAGAAATTGGGATTAATGTTTCCAGAGTCGCAAATATATCCACAAAAGCGGTCTCAGTTTTTATAAGATATGTTTGATAAGTTCTTTTTTGCGATTAAATTTTTTTATTTATTTGAGTAGCCCAAAGAAAAACCATTGTTGACGGAAACTCAAAAAGGAATCGTTACATTTGGGCTAAATCAAAATTTTCATGGACCAAACATAACAGACAAAGTTATCTATAGCGATGAAAGCAAATTTGGTGTATGTATGTATATTTGATATATATATATATATATATATATATATATATATATATATATATATATATATATATATATATATATATATATATATATATATCGATATTAGAACAACTTAAAGTAAAGGATAGATTGCTTAAACAAATACAACAGAGATATTTGCAGCATTTTGGACACATTGCTAGAAGAACAGGTACGATGGAAAAACTGATAGTCGAGGGTAGAGTTGAAGAAAAGAGACCTAGGGGAAGATCTCCAAGCCGTTGGGTAGATCAAATAAAAATACGGATTAACCGAGGGTTACATGAAGCCGAACAACTAGCCCAGGACAGGGAAGGATGGAGAGAAATCGTGCAAAAACTGTAAAGGTCTGATGGTGTCACCACATCCCAAAAGGGATTAGGACTGAGGAGGAGGATGGGAGATTACCGAAAGCGTGTGATGCGGAAAAAAAAACAGAAGCATTCCATGAGGATTGTCTCAAAAGGACTGTAAAGTTTCCACAGGACATCATGGTGTGGGGTTGTATGTCAGCCAAAAAGTTGGGAACTTTACATTTTATTGAAGGCATATTAAACGTAGTCAAATATCAAGATATCCTTGAACATTCGTTTTTACTAAGTGCGTCAAAGTTATATCCATCTGAAGATTTTATCTTTCAACAGGGCGGGGTCTCATGCCATACGGCTAAATCTATCAAAAAATGGATGGGAGAACATGATATTAAAGTTTTTCCACGTCCTTCTAGCAACCTGGATCTTAATCCAATATATACACTTTGATACAAATTGAAACAACGCCTCAGACATAGCTTTCAGTGCACATTGCCACAACTACGTTCTAAATTGCAAGAAATATGGTGTACTATCACCCCTAAATTCTGTGAAGGTCTAGTTGATACAATGCCTAATAGAGTTCAGGCTATTATTCAAGCAAGGGCGATATTGCGCCCTTCATTTTAATTTTATTTTTTTACATTTTGTTTCAATATTTGTTAGCAATATTGTTAGCATTTTTCGATTATCAAACAATTAATTAAATAGTAATCAACATAATTTAAAAAAAATAATTTCGGTAAATTGGCATTTTATTCGTAAAATAACTGGTTGTTCCAATATATAGTTGTTGGGCTCGTAGTATAAATATCGTAATAAAAAAATCTATAGAGAAAACATCAACCTAAAATTCTCTCTGCCCTACGTTACGTATGATTTGTCTCATAGTCCTATATATTTGTCATATCAAAAACAGAATTATAGCAGACTTTTACTCTAACAAAAATTGGTTTGGTCTATGATGCTTGTACATGAAAAAAAGATCAGCAATTTTAGAAGCTCATTACTAAAAAATTGAATGCAGTAGTTTACTGATTATTAAATTATCTCCATGGAGGATGATAATAATGATCGGGAAAAAATACAAACAAATAGAAGAAATGTTGAAATAAATATATAGAATGAGTAATGATGGAGAAAGTAAAAACTAGATAAAGGTTTTGTGGACTGTTTGAACATACATATAGATAGAAAACGATATTTTTAAATATACACTACATTTCTTTTTTTAATCTACACTCTCTTCAATCTACAAGACCAATCTCCAAGCTAAGGGTTGGGTCTCATTAGATCACAGCGTGGAAAATGCTCTACCAGGTATTAGATCCTGCCAAGTCCTCTACAGTCAATTCCGAGTTCCTTAAAATATTGAAAAGATTATAATATCCTTGTTTGTTTGTTATATATCTAGTCCACTTGCAAGGATCAATCCCCCAGTAAATTGATAATATCAACCGATATGAGGGCTCGTGCGAGACAACCATAGCGAACTATCATTGCCCAATAAAATTTATACTGATCTTCTTCCTAAAGTGCCTATCCGTTCCGGACGTTGGCGATCATCACGGCTATCTTCACTTTGCTTATTGCAGCGCGGAACAGTTCAGTGGTAGTCGTGTTATACCACTTTCGCAAATTTTGAAGCCAGGAAATGCGTCTTCTTCCCGGTCCTCTCTTACCATTTACTTTCCCTTGGAGAATCAGCTGGAGAAGGCCGTAACGTTCTTGATTTCTCATTACATGACCTAGATATTCCAACTTTTTAGTTTTGACGGTTATGAGAATTTCACATTCTTTCCCCATTCTACGCAGGAGAATTCTACCCATTCTAAACAATTCAATTAAAATTGTAATATTTATTGATATGCTTAATTGTTTAAGCAAGAAGTTAAGGAACTACTACAATATTTCCCTCAGTATAGAATTTCAATGATTTTTCCATTTCAATTTTATCCACACTTTCACACACCAATAATAAAAATTAACAAATTCAGCGAATTCTTTGCGAAATATAATATTCTTTAATATTATTTATTTATACAACATTTATTGACTTCGCTTGAGTCTTCAGCTGTTTTATCCAGAAAGCTTGGGAACTTAATTATTACAAAACAACTTGGATGAATAATTTTAGAGCCGATCCTGTCCCGCCGGGTCTATCTCGGTTCAAGGCCTCGCGCAACTACCTTGGTTCGAGTCAATGACACGTGCGTGAAACATTTGTTGGAGACTCGCTCACGCTTTTGCGGCGTAGCCAAGTCGTGCGAGAATTCGGAGAGCATGAGGAGTAATATTTTTTCACTACAAAAGTTCTTATTTACAATTATTTATCTTCGATTTACAAACTTTTTACTAAGTAATTTATGTAAGAATAATTTTAAATAGTTTTAATTTTTATCATGTGTTCTTATTCTCCATTGTTCAATTTGTTATTTTGCGTATATTTTTCTACAAATCCTAGCCAATTCCAATATAATAATATAATAGTGATCCCATTTCATACTTAAAACGACGTTTTTATTTTGCATGAATTAGGAACGAATCCTTGGTAGTCGTTGTCAAATTTTATCAACTAGTTGTAGTTTTTCACTACGTCAATGTGATTTCGTTGTTGGCATGACTTTTATTACTTCCTACATTAATTTTTAGCCGAAGTTGGTGGAAGTTCGTTTATTTTGTCAAACGATTCATGTTTACATAGTTTTCTTGCTATTTTTGAGAAGATAGGCTCACCAAATTGGTTCTATTTATAATATAGTTATTTATATATTATAGTTATTTTGTATAGTTATTTATAACCTTTCAATCTGTATAATTACGTTAGTTTGTTTAAAAACATTGATGATAATAGAGTTAGTGCCTCAATATTTAATCAGCAGTCATCTAAAACGGTATTGAGCTTGTATCACCTTCTTCGCCATTCCAGAATCCACTACCCGTTGGGAAGGCAAGAACTACATTTGTAAAGGTGAAATCTATCTGCAGAAGCCATGATTAACTGTTCAGAACCATCCGTCTTCATCCCCAGATTTCGTTTTTGTATTTGTTGTACGTAGTATAGGCATGGACGCTTTCTGTCGTTTTTTTTTTAAGTCTTGAAGATGTTCTATTACAGGCGTGTTTTAAGAATTTCATGGGTAGGCCCGGTGAGTAATGTTGAGTTAATATTCTGAATTAGAAAAGAATGTGAGAACGTTCGTACAATCAAAGAATGCAAAGTAGAATATTTGGGCCATATTATGAGAAAAAAAAAACAAAAATATGGTTTGTTACATCTCTTTCTTCAGGGCGAAGTGTGTGAAAAAGGACCAGGGAGCAGAAGAGTTTGTTGGTTCCAGAAGTTGAGAAAATGGTTCAACGAGTCTGCAACCGGGTTATTTCTGTAGGCACTGTAAGTAAAAGGAACAAGAACAAGAATTCATTCTATCCCACGTGTTTAATCCAGACCATTTTGATAACTATAATCTAAACAACACATCCCCTTGGACTCACAAATACAACATTATTTGGAATGGATTAATAGTTATTCTTACGGTTTTGAATAAATGATCCATTTTTATCTCTTAATGCTATCAACTTTAAATATGAAACATATTTTAACAAAAACAATTTTCCATTTTTTTTAAACATCCTGTCAAATTTTATTTTGAAAAGTTTTAATAAATCAGTAACATCATATACTTTTTATACAACCGACAACGTCGAATTTCATCACGCATGTTTCCCGTCTTTTTCTGTCTCGTGCGTCAGCTCTGTCGTCAAGGTGACGAGGATGCGGCAGTGGGGATATACATTGTAAATAGTAAACATCGATTTCTAGCAGGTGGCGACACCTGCAGTCGAAAAGGTAAAGCTTTGCTCGACAGAGGACGAGAGCAAGAGAATGTACGTTGAGATATCTACAATGCTATGCTGTATTACCGATCCTTGAGCTTTGGATTATCGCCGGAAGAGTGCGGAACTGTCACTATTTAATATTTTTGTGTAGATACTTATGTATGTACTAATATTTACTTATAAATCATTTTATTTTATTGTAATGTATTGGTAATTTTTGGAAATATTGGAGATAATATTTCGAATTTTTGGAAATAAAATCTATTGGGAATAATACTTGCTTTCCCATTTTAATAAGATTTCCCCGTTTTTAGGTACATTTAATTTTTGTATTGACTTTAAAATCCTAAATGACGTTCTTTCCATATGTACAAACGGTTGATGTTATAGATTCTGTTAATAATACACAAATCGACGAAACTTTTTTCGGTTTTGGGTTATTAGTGGATCTACAAAATGAACTACCTATAAAAAAACAAAAATAATGACTTATGCAGCACAAGGTCAAGAAATTAAAATAGGAGAAGAAATAATAGAGAAAGTCGAAGAATACGTAAATTATCAAATTAGGTAAAAGGTACAAAATAAGGTAAAAGATGCGATACAAACAATAACTATACTTAATGGGGAATTTGCGAAGCATAGCAGTAGACACAAAGATGGTCAAATACAATGGAAAAATCATTCACTGGAGACCATGGGAATACAAACGTGGAAAATAAAGACCACAGAAAAGATGGACAATTGGCATCGGAGATAATGTAGTAACAAGATTGACGAAAATAGACCAGTTAAGAGGGAAATGGAAACAGGAGGGAGAGGCCAATGTCCAGTATAAGACGAATTAGTGGCGTTAGATGGATATGTTACATAGGTAATCACCTTAACATTAATTAGAAGAAATCAAACCGATCAACCTAACACGAAAAACAGATCAGAATTGTGGAATACAAATTGTAGTACATATATTGTAAAAGAAATATTTCTGACAGCAGAGGTATGAAAAATACTGAGCCTATGGAAAAATGTTGTTCTGTTAAAAGCTGACAAAAAGCTAATGCGAAATAATGGTCAGAACATCGAACATAATCGCTAATGAGCCATCTGCTAAAAATATTTCTAAGAATCCACACCATAACTTTATTAAAAGTTGGAAATCGACATTAGCCATACACATGGATTCAGAAAAGGGATAGGTACCTACTTAGAAGCTTTCTTCGCCATGATAAGCTGAGAGACACTTGAAAGAAAAAAACAGATAATAAAGGCCTCTTAATAATTCTGAATTTGTATTGGAGTCAGAATACTAATATCAAAATAGAAAATTAAACATTTTAAGACAGACATATGCAGAGGAGTACGACAGGGATGCAGATTCTAAAAGCTCTTTAGAAGCAAACGAAGGAATTGTAATCAACGGAGAGGTTGTAAACAATATTCGATATGTAGACGGTACTGTCTTAGTTAGAAGAACAGCAGAAGCCTTACAACGACTGCTTACAAATATATCTATTGCTTGTAATAATTACGGCATAAAAAACCATGTCCAGAAAACTCAGTATATGGTGCTCCCAAGGCTGGCCGACCTCGGAGCAGCCGTTCTGCTGAGAATATCGCTGATGTTGCCCAAGATATCGATGAGGAGCCCTGAACATCGACAAGACCGTTGTGCCATTCATTTAATGCAGCGAAAATTTGAAGAAAACGGGATACGGGTCGTATGTGATTGTTGCGAAATTTGAGAGAATGATTTGGCTGTACCATGAATGAGTTCTTTAGATTAGCTATAAATATGATTTAAAATCTTCGATAAGAATGGTACAACAAGAAGAAATGCTTGCACTGGCTCTAACAAGAAAACAAAAATAAATACTTGGAAAGATTGAAAAGGAAAGTACTGAGAAGAGTATATGGGCCTATATAGGAAAACTGAGAATGGGCAATTAGAATAAACTATGATGAGTATGATGTAAATAGAATGTATAATAGAATATAATGTATAATGAAATAAACGACTTAGTTGCATAGGATATACAAAGGATCCATGATAGGAAAAATTTAAAAGTATTGATGAAGGAACCACTGGTGAAAAGGCCAAATTGATAACCAAAAAGAAGATGGTTCGATAGTCATTTAAGCGCTAAGATACATGTTTGAAAAAAATGGGAAAAGTAATAAAAGGACAGAATAAATAAGAAAAACAACATACATAGAATTAGGGTCCCTAAGGCGACATATGGCCCTTCGTGTGTTCTTAGCGATTGCTGATGGTGATGAGGTATACTCTCGTTACTCTTTCATATTTAAATTATAACGATCTGTCAGCGCTTTAATACTACATCTCTTGCTTTTACAAAATTTTTATAAAAGTTTTTCAGAATAAAACGAATCGTTATTTTTTTCTGTACGTGTCATCATTACATTTCCTTCTAATCATTCAATATATTCAGCTTTATGTATTTAAAAGTGATTTCTCCATCCTTATCCTATTTGATTACAATATCCTGTTCGCTAGGAGATAGAAACCTTTTAGCCTTTTTTTTCCACAGATATTATCAGTTTAATGATTGATTTCATTCTTTTCCAGTTCAATATTTGTAGTTTTTGTAAATACCCTTCAATAGTCGCTAAATATTAATACCCTAAATGAAAACTCAATGGTTAGAGCGCTTTCCACTACTATTTTGAATGGAAATAGGCGTAAATTATAGGTTTGCTCCGTTGTTCCATGCCAATACTCATCAATAGTAATGGAACGATGTTCATATATTAGTCGGACTGAAAAACAATAGCTGCATTGATAAATATGAAATACAAACAATAATCCACAATATTACTTATCGGTTTTTAAAATATATCAGGTCAAATACGAGTATATTCACAGACGGAAAAATAACAGGGAAAATATCGTTGCAGAAAGGTTGTATTGAAATATTTTAATGTGATAATGTTTATTTAATCCAGATCATCAATTAATAGTCCAGGTATCTGGTTGCCTGATCTAGTACAATACATATACATACCTTGGTTTTCTGTGCGTTTATTTTTAATCCCATTCTCAGTGCAGACGCCCTTAGTGATCGAAATGCTTCGATCTGGAACTTCAAGGCGTGGATACCTTCGTCTACCTGGGCTCGCTGCTGACCAAAGACAACAATGTCAGCGAAGAAATTAAAAGAAGAATAGTGCTTGCCAATAAGTGCTATTATGGCTTGAGGAAACAGATGGCCCCAAAACTACCCAGAAAAATTAAAGGTACCGTATATAAAACACTAATAAGGCCAGTGTTAACATACGGGTCAGAAACGTGGTCACTTACACAGAACGACCAAGAATTGCTTGAACGTTTCGAGAGAAAAATTCTAAGGAAAATATATGGAGGAGTCCAAGAACAGGGTTTGTGGCGTAGGCGCTACAACTTTCAGTTATACAGAAATTTTGGGGAACCTGACGTTGTAAAATGTATTAAATTATAGGACATGTAATTATGCGAGATGAAGGTGCAACGATCAGAAACGTTTTCGACCGAAGAGGACCAGTGGGAAGACGAGCCAGAGGAAGACCAAAACTTAGGTATCAAGATAACATAGATGATCTAAAATCCATCGGAATTAAAGCATGGAGAAGTGTTGCCAGAGACAGGGGCTAATGGAAGATTATTCTGAAGAAGGCTTTGGCTCGTAACGAGCTGTAATGCCACTGATGATGATAAATGTTTATTATCCAACATACAATTAAAAAAATGAACTGTATTTTTAAGATGCTAAGGTAAGGTAATTGGAATGCGCCTTACAATTTCATCCCAGATTTGCCCGATAAATAGATTTGCCCAGATTAAGATCTGGGCTAAGTGTTAGCGATTCTTTTTTCCTTCATATCTATCTTGCTTCATTTATTGACGTTTTGCGCTCTGTTCAATCGATGAGGTTTCTATAGGAATATGTAGGTACTTATATTTTCTGTCTCTTCTCTGCTTTGCCTAATCCATTCTCCCTCTCTGCTTCTCTATTTTGCATATTTTTACACTATTTAATTAGATGTTACGGTTTTTCTGTTAGACAGATTTATTTATTCAAACAGTATGAATGCATATCATTGTATTAGCAACCAAATGGACAAATAAATGAAGATATAAATGTTAACATTGATACAGCCATTGAGTCACTACTAGGACCAAATAAAATACCTATTAAAAATAAAAGTAGTGCAAAAGATCTTTAAATATAATATAATTTCAAATAGCTGGAGACTTAAGTATAGCAGTACCCATGTTTAAGAAACGATATAAGCAGAATCCTTCCAATTATAGAAGCCTAAATCTTCTTATCACAACTCTAAAATTGACCACTAAAATATCATCTATGTAGTTAAGCTTAACAAGCCTTAGAGGCACAAGGCTTCAACAGTTTTCATTCATTTTTTTCACCCCTGTGCTAGGTTTTTCCCTACTTTGTATATTTAACAATTTCAGATCTTCTTTTACCGGCCCCGTCCATTTCCTTTTTGTTGAGGGACGTCCGTTTATGATTTTCGTACCAGCCGCAGTATTTATTAATTCACTGGGAATTCTTCCTTTTTTATTCTAACTGCGCCATCTTATTTGATTAAGTATCGAGGAGGGTGTTTACGATGAAGTCCGGGGATAGGAGTGGTAAACTTTTTTGCATTTTTTTTTAGTTTCCCAAACTTTACATTCTCAGCAAAATTCAGCTTGTTCGTATGATAGGAGATTTGCAAATTGCTTCCATATGCCCACATTTCTGTTCACCTTCAGTACCTCTGACACATACGAGGGTTGTCTTTTTAGTTTGCATATAGCCATAAAGACAAAAACCTATAGACTTAAAGTACTTTATTGCTTTTCAAACCACCAAAATCGCTGTTTTAAAAGCAACGATTGCTTCTTCTGGCGACTGGAATCGCTGCCCACGCATTGAACTCTTGATCTTTAAGAACATGAAAAAGTCGTTGATACTTAGGTCGGGGCTATACGGTGGATGGTTTAACAATTCGAAGTTTTGAAGCTCTATTGTCTTTTGGCGACAAAAATGTCTTTTGGACAATGCAAGTGTGAGCATTTGCATTATTGTCCTGATGTAGGATGATTCGCCGTTGTGTGTGCTTTATCCTAGTTTCGCGATAACTTCTGGTAATCAAACCAATCAGAAGTACCCACTTTTCGATCTTCTAAAGCAATTGTTACCACATGACCAGATTTTGTTACACAAGCCACTATTTTACTTAACACACTTCGAGAACGGATCACTTTTGTTGGTTTTTTGTTATCGTGAAACTTCCACACAGCGGATTGGCGTTTATTTTCCGGTTCGTAGGAGTAAATCCAAGATTCATCGCCACTAACAATACTATAAACGTTTCTTGAACTTCCTTTGTTGAACCGTTCCAATGGTTTTCGACACCAATTGACGTGAACCGCTTTTTGCTCTTCTGTGAGCAAATGATGGATGTAGGATCTTTTGGATCGATGTCTTTAAAATACCCAAAGATGCCTCTATCTCACGGTATGTTACACGGCGCTCATCCTTAATTAGCTGACGAACCGCATCAATGTTTTGCTGTGTGACTGCTATTTTGGGTGGACCTGGCCTGGATTCGTTGCTGAGACTGGAGTGACCACATTGAAACTCGCAATACCAGCGGGAAATAGTTGTCTGGTATGGTGGTTCAATCTCAAACACAGAAAGTATTTCAGCGAGACATTGCTGTGGTGATAATACTCTCCGAAAATTGTAAAAAGTTATTGCTCGAAAATGTTCTCGGCTAAGATCCATTTTTTAACCGACTTGTTAATTTTAAAAATTCACTGTATCTACACGACTTGTTATATCGCAATGAAACTCCCGATTTATGTCAACAAGAGACTAAGGTTACATTTGAGTCGAAAGGTTTTATTGGTGGCACCCTCTATGCGGGTATATGCAAAACTAAAAAGACAAACCTCGTAGTACAAAACTATGATAACATAAGATTCATATATCCGTAATATTAATTTTTATACTTTAGGTTAAATGAACTTTCTAAATTTTGCTATTGTTATTCTTATTTCCCGTGTAGATGCATTTCACACGATAATATTTTTAATAAACAGTTGTACTGTTTGTTCTATTTCGTTCTGTTTTTCAATATTATTCTTCGACCCTATTTCTGTACAAGGTTCTTGTGCTTTCCGTCTTTAGTTTTTTGTATCTATTCTGGTTCAATTTATTATTTATGTTGTTTCTGTATAGGTTAATATTTTAGTTTCACTGTAATTATCGTGTACACCAATTTATGCACGCTGTTCCATATAAATTCTTTTTAGTGGTTAGTAGCTAGCCAAAAAATGTTTTGTAGGTGTTTTGTTTTAATTTACAATTTATTTGACTTTATATAAGCCCATGTTTTCCTTTTATTTAAACTATAAACTTCACATTGCTTCCTCGTCCTTAAGTAACTTTACTCAACAAACTCATAAATAACGTGCTCGAAAGTTGTTAGTTGTATAGATAGTTTTGTTGACGTTCTAGTAGTATCTCTAAGATCGCTCGTTGTGAGGTCAACTTTTCCCGCTCTAGACAAAAATAAAATAAAAAGAAAAACAAAGCGCTGAAGTCTCGTGTAACGGTTAACGAGAAGTACTAGCCGCATAAAACCCCGGAACGCAGGGTGGAATTGCTGAAAACTTAAGTTTTTACTATTCATTACGTCACTAACTTTGACGATAACTGTCTGTTTGTTTGGTTCGGTTGTTTTATGGTTAGAATTTATGTTGTTTTGCAAACACTTTTTTGTTTTATTAAATTCTTATACTGAGCTAGATCTCATTCCTTTTCACATTAATGTGCTAGACAGACATTTATATTGTTTGAACTCATATACCGATGCTTATTTGCTATGTAAATCTTAAAAGAACAGAATTCGATTGACAAGTTCATACGGTATAACCTCATTGAACGCTGTAGATTGATATACATGATATTATTTTGTAAAAACAAGAATAAATAATAAAACTATATTATAATTTTGTAATCTTTGCTTAAGAATATCTAACGAAAGAAACAGTTTCCTTTGCAGTCGGACCCCGGGCAGCCGGCAGCCATCTCCCGCCGAAGAAGAACTCAGTAAAAACGGCATGGGATTAGATCCGGCGTCGTTGGCGGTTCTGAAACAACAACCGAACGAACAACCACTTCAACCGCACCATTTGCACCACTTACCGCCGCATTTGGCTCCTCATCTTGGCGTCACGTTGGCAGAATCGGTCAATCAACAATTCGAGCATTTCGCGGCTGAACAACAACAGCAGCAGCAACAGCAACAACAGGTAAGATTTTTTGTTTATATCATATAATAATGTATTTATCGTATATTAATTCACTCCATAGTAATATTGAATATGCAATAGAATCAGAACAAAATCAATCCATAAGTTTCTTAGATTAAAAATTATCAGACTTAAAAAAAACATGAGTTCTCCATATTTCATAAACCCACCCATACTGACACGACTATAATTCATCATCCCATCCTATACAACATAAACTGGCAGCCTATCATAGCATGTTACATTAATAGAAATTCCGATGTCAAATATACAATGTTGAGACAGAATTATATCATTAAGAAAACGAACAAACAATTAATAAAATTCTAAATCAAAAACTACACAAGAATGCTCTGATCTTAGTATTTCCACCACCAGAGAAAAAACCCAGTACCTTCTGCTCGGTTACATAGCTTAGAACAAACATCAACTTAGACAAATATATTAAAAAAAAAACAAGAGCCAAAATAAAAAGCACTTACACAGTGGTGTATACAAACTTAAATGTGGCGACTGCACAAAAACTTACATCGGTCAAACTGGTAGAACTTTTAACAAACGTATAGCAGAACATAAAAGGGCTTTCAATCATAGAAAAACAGATTCTAAAGTTCATTTGTTTAGCAAATTCCCATCTGTCAACAAACGCACGTGTTGATATTCGCCGTCTCATTCGTCAAGAGGCTATTAAATAGATTCTCATGTTACAGATCCAAACTTGCCAGCATGTTTAAATTCAAATTGTATGGTGTTGATTTTTAGGTTAATATATTGTGTTATCCCACCCTCTTTAACGTGTATTCTGAGAATCTATTTAGGGAAGCTTTAAAAGATCAAAAAGGAATTATCATAGGAGGAGAAATAATTAACAATATACGGTACGCCGACGATACTGTGATTCTAGCTGAAAACATCAACGATCTGCAGGAGCTAATCAATAGAGTTGACATGGAATGCACAAATTGGGGACTGTCGATAAATATCGATAAAACTAAATACATGGCGACCAGTAAAGTGGATATCGGCGCAACCCAACTGATGTTGGATGTTGGATTACCCAAAATCTGGACCCATCCTTCGAAATTCGATGTAGAATTGAACAGGCAAGAAACTCATTTCAAAAATCCAAGCCTCTATTATCCAATAACTCATTAAATTTGGAAATCCGTGAAAAGTTTACAAGATGTTACGTGTGGTCTGTACTTTTGTATGGATGTGAAACTTGGACTTTAAACGCCGATATCATGAATAAAATCGAGGCGTTTGAGATGTGGTTGTATCGAAGGATACTAAAAATTCCATGGACTAGCAGAACCAGAAACAAAGAAGTTCTTCGAAGAATGGGACATCAACGAACTCTATTAAATATTATTAAGAGGCGTAAACTAGAATATCTTGGACATATAATCAGAGGACCAAGATATGAGTTCCTTCGGCTAATTCTCAACGGTAAAATCGAAGGAAAGAAATGGATAGGACGGAAGAAACTCTCTTAAGAAGATTCTGATTGAAATTAGAAATTTCAAGAAATTCTTACACTAATAGTTTGAAAAGTAAATATTTTTAAAAATCATATGATACACATCAGTACGATCCTGTTTGGCTTTCACGTGCTTCTGTTGACAATTGGGAATATGTAAAATGAATGTAGTTTACATACGCACTTCACCTTCTAGATCATAATCATTCTTTGACGAATTTCAAATTCTTCACATCCAAAATAAAGGTCTTAGAATCTATCTTTATTAGAATCTATAGAAATTAACAAAATAAAAAACACAGACATAATTCTGAATGACCAACTTGGGATAAACAGTACTTTTCCCCTACCTATTTCGTTAAAGACTTGTGTAAAGTGTAAACACATTCCAAAAATAGATCACTTGAGAAAGGCCGAAACAGCTGTAGTGATAAGATTTTATAATAAATTTTGTGGAAGTTTTCAATGTTTTATTGTGATATAAAATGAATTTCCATCAAGTAACGGTCGAATCCATCACTTATATAATATCTTTATCATTTTTATCCTGTACATCATAACTAACATGGAATAATTAATTCTGTATTTTTAATGAAGATAACTAATGGTCTATTATATTATTGATCTGCCATGGAATATAAGATATTTTACTAACAAAAAAGTTGGATTTTTAAGTGTGGAAAATTTATTGCTTTAGTGGGACAGAGAATGTCACAAAGAGAGCATTGGTTGGTGATAACTTACGGGATCGTTTCAAAAATACGCCAGATTTATGGAGTTGAGAACTTTAAAAAATAGATCAAGAAAAAGTCGTGGTAGAGTAACGACCGAAGAGCAGGGCCGTTTTTTAGCTCAAATAGTAACAAGCCCAGCTTTATGTCCAGTTTATCCCAGCCTGAGATGCACACACCTTAAGTATGATATTAGGGTGATACAATTCATTGGAGCTAGGAGGATTAACTCGTGTAATTAGAAGTTACTCCACCCAGCCCCACTGTTCGCATGATCAGGTTTGGGTGGTCTTCTTCTACCTCAGCGAATTTTGTTCTGGCTTTTTCCTCCAATAAAAACCATTCAGCGACGTATCTGGGCATGTTTGCATCTTCTCTGAGCTAGTTGTTGTGCGCTGCTAGAATCTTCTTTTTGTTGCTGTGTAGCTGTATTAGCTAATTTGCTTCTTCCTGTGAGTCCTCTTATTGCGGTAATAGCCGTTGCTGTTTTCTGGACTGTTACGTTAACATGTGGTGTGAATTATGGTCCAATGTGACTTGTAGGTATTTTGCTTCGTTTTGCAATTCGATTTGTCTGTATTGCACTGTTAGCTGTTCTCTTCTCTTTTTGAAGATAACCGCTTGAGTCTTTTCTGTATTTATTGGTATTTTCCATTGGATACACCATTCTTCTACCGTATACAATACTGTCTGTAGATTTTTTACAGCCATATTCAGGTTCCTATGTTTTGCCGCGATTGCAGTGTCGTCTGCATAAAGGCTGATTACTGTTTCGGGTGTTGTTGGACGTCTACTGTATATATGCTATACAGAAGGGGTGATAAGACTGTCCCTTGTGGTACTCCAGCTTCCAGGATACCGTGTTCAAATAGAACTGGTCCTATCTGGCCACGCTCTTGGCCCCGCTGTATCTAAAATCTCTCATTTTGTGTTAGTCCTTTATGCCACCTCTGTCGAAGGCTTTTACATCCAGGAAGGCTGCTCCTGTATATTGCTTGTCGTTGAATCCAGATGCTAAGTCTTCTGTTAGTGGTTAGTACTTGTAGTTAGCTGGAGTGTTAAGCTCTGAATCCGAATTGTGCTTCTGGGATTAACCTTAGCCTGTCTGTCTCTGATTGGTGTCTGGTTTTGATGACTAGCTCTACTATTTTACTGACTCCTGGAAGTAAGCTAATCGGTCTGTAACTTTCCGGAAATATGTCGTTCTTTCCTGGCTTTGGTTTCATGATTACAGGCGTTTCCTTCCATCGGTCTGGGAAGAGCTTGTATCTTAGTATTGCGTTTTTTATGTTTGCCAGATATACAATTGCTTTCGCAGGAAGACTCTTCAGAGCACTGTTAGCGCTTTCGCCTGGACCAGGTGATTTCTTTGGTGAACTTTTTCTGATCAGTTCTCTTGTTTCTCTTGGTAATGTGGGATTTATTATTTCTTCTTGTTCTTCGGGCTGTTCTCTAGTTCCGTTTCTTCGACTTCTTCGATAAAGTATATGTCTTCGTCCTGGTAATGATTCAGTGTACACTCTTTCTCAAGAGTCCTTCTCAACACCTTGGCTTTATCTTCTACGGATTAGACGATTCAGTTTTTTCCGTATTGTATATATTTCTTGCATATTTTGGCCCCCTTCCTCTATTTCTTTTACGTAATTGCCCCATTTTTGGCTTCTATGTTCTATTAGTGCCTGGTTGACTTGTCGATTCAGTTGGTTTGTCCTATTTTTATCTTCCCAATTACAGTATCTCACCCAAAGATTCAATATAAGAACTGTACTGTTTTTGGGTTGGGTTTACTTTATCTGCAAAGAACTGCTTTAATTCCTTTAATACACTCTTTTAATTATATGCAGTATTTTCTAATGATTTTTGGTATAGTAAGCTTCTCGAAAGTGCTCTAAAATTCCACATACGTTTGTGTGTATGTGTGTGTGCGTGTATTTATACTCAATATTTTTTTGTTTGTTCTTCTATAGGCTAGTGGAAATCCTTATGAACAGCAGCAGCATGGCTATGCACCACAGCATCCTCAACAACACCAGCCTCATCAGGTGGATAGTGCAGTCCTGCAGCAACAACAGCATAACTTCGATGTACAGGTAAGTCTATAAATTACATGAGACTGTCCAATTATTCAATTTTAGTTTGTCAAATTGACATTGATAATTAAAATATTTTTGCCACATTTTAATTCGGCAGAATATCCTAAAATTGTATTGTCACTCGGTAATGACCGGATTGGATTTCATCCAGCCGTATATACTTATATAAAAATACCATTTTGTCACTTTGTATTTTTGCCATCCCTATTATTGTCCCCAACATTATATCTATGTAAAATACAAAGGCCGCATCACAGATGCACACCAACTATGCCTCCACTGCGAAATGGAATTGCCATGTCCATGCTGTCCACAATGATAATAATTTATCTGGAACCGATAATGAAGGAAAATGAAAAATACGCCATTAACGTTCGTCGTTCTCATCAAGTATTTATCATCGGAAATCGTAATGACAAATCCATGTTACTTTTTTATGATTTAATTCGATGATAAACGCAGTGGCGTATCAAGATAATCTTTGATTAAATATTTTTTTGTGAATTAAAATTTAGGTATTGTAATTAAAAAATCTCATTCCACTGCAAATTATGATTCAGGAAAAACTTCAGGAAAAAAGAGGATCATGTCTATGATCCTTTTCAACGCCCTCCCTGAAAAAAGGAATGACGGCACACGTCTCTGCAATGAGATCCCCCAAATTATGTGTTGTCACTCATTCTCAAAGGCGACGTACAACCATTCTATAAATCAAATATTTATACAAACAAGATTCTAATTCCCGAGGGTACTCACTCGCCAACTCTAAAACAAAATCCAAACAATACAATCCACACCCTTAATTGAAAAGTGAGCGCCTTCGAATAACTCCTTCAGAGTCGACTTAAGATTTACTAAAGAAAGTCTAAACAATTCTTAAAGAAATCGTTTGTTTTTTGGGTATGAATTGGTGTTTTTATCGATTAACTAACTCGAAGAAATCCAAGACAAACATGTCCTCCGACGGTCACCAGGAGTCGATTGACGAAAAGCGCCGCCCGACCTCGGGTTTGACACCGGTCTCTGTCCTACGTCATTTACAGAAAATTAGTACCCACCCACTTTTAAATCCATACCTTCTTCTTCTTCTTCCTTTGCCCTATCCGTTTCGGAAGTTGGCTATTAACAAGGTTATTTTGACTTTGTTTACGGCACCTCTGAACAGTTCGGTCGATGTTAGTCCGAACCATTGTCGCAGGTTATGCATCCATGAGTGTCGTCTTCTTCCCGGTCCCCTCCTACTGTCGATTCTTCCTTGGACTATTAACTGTAGCAGCCGGTACTTAGTATGCCTCATGACATGTCCGAAGTACTCAAGCTTCCGTTTCTTTACGGTGAAGATTATTTCTTTGCTTTTGCCTATTCTCTGCATTACTTCCACGTTAGTGATGTGGTCTGTCCAGGATATCCGAAGAATACGGCGATATATCCACAGCTCAAAGGATTCTAGTTTCTTCAAGGTGGCTTCCGTTGTGGTCCATGCCTCTGCTCCATAGAACAAGACCGGGAAGACGTAACACTTGACCAGTCTTAATTTTAGTTCCATTGAGATTTTGCTTGTGAACCACTTTTTCATATTGTTGAACGCGTTTCGCGCTTTTTCAATTCGTGATCTTATTTCTGTTGACTGGTCAAATTTTGTGTTGACTGTGGTTCCAAGGTATCTGTATGTCTCCACTTGTTCTATTTTTCGGTTGTTTAATGTCAATTGCATCGGAGGTTGTTGTGTTCTGCTGATGAGCATGCATTTAGTTTTGGTTGTATTAAGTTTTAAACCATATTCTTGACTTGTTGTGTGTATGCTTTGCATGAGTCTTTGAAGCTCGTTGCAGTCATTTGCGATAATAACTGTGTCGTCAGCATATCTAATATTATTGATTACCTCTCCGTTTACTTTGATACCCTCCGAAACTTCTCCCAGTGCTTCTCTGAAGATTTGTTCAGAGTATATATTGAACAGAAGCGGCGAGAGGACGCATCCCTGTCGTACACCCTTTTTAATATCTATCTTCCCACTGTGTAAGTTGCCCATCTTTATCTCAGCACTTTGGTTCCAATAGAGACTGGTTATTATGCGCAGATCCTTGCCATCAATATGCATCTTCCTGAGCATTTCCATGAGTTTATCATGTTTGACCTTGTCAAACGCCTTGGAGAAGTCGATGAAGCACAAGTGGACGTCCTTGTGCATGTCTCTGCATCTTTGAATTAAAACTTGCAGACTGAAGATCGCCTCTCTTGTGCCCAATGCGCTTCGGAATCCGAACTGTGACTCCGATATATTTGCTTCGCATTTGTTATATATTCTATTGTGTATGATTTTGGTGAAAACTTTGGTAATGTGATTTATCAAGCTTATTAAGCGGTGTTGATCACAGTGTTTTGCACTTGGTGTTTTAGGTATGGCTACAAAGGTCGATCGAAGCCATTCCTCCGGAATCTCCCCTTTGTCGTAAAAGGTGTTAAAAAGGCCTGTCAGAAAATCGAGGAAGTGGTCATCCGTTTCGCATAGGAGTTTTATGATCTCGCCCTGTATGTTGTCGGGACCTGGTGTTTTGTCGTTTTTTAGCGATGAAATGGCTTTTTCCACTTCAGACCTTAGTATTTCGGGTCCAGTCATGTCGTCATCTTGGTCCACTGTCGCCTAAAACAAGGTTTTTTCCTTTCCAACTTATCCTTACTTCACACTTATGTCTAATCTTTTTTAGAGAAAATCAACTAAAGCAGCAGCAATAACTGTTTGAATACTAATGAGAATGAGAATTTGACAATATGTCCGTACCACTAAACTCTGCACGTGCGTCGACATTCCACACTCTATTTCGTACACCCTGAAGTGGTTCTAATACTAGACTACCAATAGTTCCCAGGGGTACTTCTATATTTCAAGAAGAATCGCTTGCAATCGATTTTTGTGCTCAAGAATGCCTAATAATCGCCTTAATTCAGTCAAAATATATTATATATTTCTTTATTATTTAGATCCAAGCTTCACTGAAGGCTCTGAAATCTATAGACAGTCCTATAGCAACTGGCAGAGCACAACCAAGTAACTTGTCTGTGTGTTCTATGACATAAAGGAAGTGTTGGTTGGAAGATTGTTCATAGTGTTGCTAAAGGTACAAATAGGTACTCCTTTTATCGGATCGAAGCTAATCTACGTTGTATCAAATATCCGCTTGTGTGGGAAAATATTCCAGGCCAAAGTCAAATAAGCAGGTTATTGTATCTTTCTGCCCGCTACACAAAAATATTTTTAGAGCTTTAAAAGACTGAATTCCCAGGGTTTGGATAACGCTGCAATCCACGGTTTCTCTTGATTGCATTACATTTACAAGAAGTCTGTAAAAACATTATTTCTCTCGGATAATTCTAGGCCGATCTCAAGAAATTGTTTTTGAATTTCAAGTGACTTCACTGACAACTATTTTTACTTTGGTAAAGAACATTCTCACTGTGATATTTTCACATTTAAAATAAAAACCTTAACCTCATTTTTTTATATTTTTTACTGAATTTTTACTAAATCGCTCAAATCCAGACCGAATTAAAAGTACACTTCAGTTCATTCACTCTGTTTCAACCCCGTATTCTACGTTCTCGGATATACAGCGACACAAACACAATAATTCAGTGTCCAATCAGACTTGCCATCAGCTCTAATTCGAAAATGAAAAACTGATCGATGATATGTGTTGGAACTCATGTTACTGAATGATGTGATTTTTGATCCGGTTGTTATCAGTCGCTTTTGTCAGATTTCTACTCATCTATAGAAAATTACGTATTTGTAAAAAGTTGCCTCGAAGCATTTAATAGTTTTTGTTTGTTTGACAAAGGGGTGTAGTAAATTCGGGCAAAATTACCAATTTTTAAAATTCTTGTTATATTTTTAGAAACAGAAAGAAGATTTTGGTATTTTTTTATTTAAAGTAAGGTTTAGTAGTGAAAAAATAACTTTTGTTATTACTATTTATATAATAGACAGTTCTTGATGGACACTCATGTTCAATAATTAAACGTAAAAGACAACATCAGCGTCCTCAGAGCAAACTTAACTTTAAACTTGCCACTTCAGGGTTCAAACAATTTGTATTGTTTGTACTATATAACAAAAGGTGTACTACGAAATTACTGTTAGGCTAAGGAGACCTGCTTCTATATACTTTGCTATACATACAAAATTAAATGTGAGTTAATAGCAGTTGATTGTAAGCATAGAGGGACATTGCATATCCTTAAATTCAAAACAAAATATTTATTGTACATAAATAAATATAAAAATTGAAAATTTTAATATTAAATTACAATCAAACAAAACAAATCTTGCCTATAGCTTTACATAAAAAGATTTTTGAATGATACCTATGGCTTCAGAGGCTGTCTTCAAGTAGCTGGACAGGTTTTCAGAATGTAGTGGTTAGCTGTTGATATAGTTGAATGTAGATACTTTCATTTTTCTTTCTTCGGGTGGCCATTGGGTTCTAAATAGCAGCTGCAGTTATTGTTGCATGGTCACCATGTGTTGTGGAATTCTTCACCCAAAAAGGTGACAAAAATTAGGCCAAAAAACCCAGAGAAGTTTTAATAAATAAACTGAGTTTTGAATCGAAGCATGCCTTTTTATAGATAAAGGATATTTCTTTTTCTTCAGAATTAAAGTGAAATGACAGAGTTGCCAACTGACAGATATACTGTCTATTGAAGGAAGGCATAAAAATTTATATGTTCCATGTCTGTGACATAGAACATACTGAAGTCAAATGCAAGTGATAAAAATAAATAGCTATGTTGAAAGATAAAGTTAATAGATAAATAAAATCAAAAGAAATTGAAATAAAATAATTATTTAAAGAAAAATAAACATGTGCTGTTTATAACCTATTACAATCTTTTTACCTGCATCATGAAAAAGACGCAAAGGTTATGCCATTTTCGAAAAAAAAAACCTCTTGACTGTCAGAAATGCCATAGGGTGTGCAAATTACTTACATGAAATGAATATTGTTATAAAAATATTAAACTTATAATGTTTAATGTTGATATTCATCTATAGTTTAACTAAATAGAACACACACAAATAATGAATATTATTTACCCCATATACACTGCCACCTTACATTTAGTTATGACAAAATATTCAATTGTTGGTATTCTTCTGTTATTTTATATCGCTTACCAATGTTTAGTGTGCCTCAAATGTATAATTTAATAATTGGAAGGTCGATCTTTAATTCAAATTAATGACCAAATATTAATTGTCAGCATTCCAAATTTTTTTTTTTATTTGTTTTCGGTAACTATTGATCGAATGAGTTGTCCAGCTTTTTGCAAGTTTTCTGCTAATAAATACCGCGAATTGAATAAGAGACTTTTTAATTGTCCCAGTTTGTTGTTTTTTCTTTCAGTTCAATTGCCATTTATAGTGTTTTCTATCCGTTAAACCCACATAATAATAAAACCGTCTGTTAAATAAACGATATCGATCTCCTATTCATCGCACACTCAGCCGTGGTTTTTCCAATGAATTTTTCCCTTATTTTTAGATCATTGCCATCTTTGTCGGACGCACACCGTTATTGGCATAAACACTTTGTTGTAATACGAACCCGAACTCGATAAAACGGACCAATAAGAGTATCGATCCCTTTAGAAATTGTTTTGCCGACAGGGCGACACTCATTTCTGCTGTAGCCATCAATGGGTTGAAATAGTCTGGGAGTTTGACCATATTTTTTGAATGATGAACATTTTTTTCTCTACGAGAGGTTTCTACCAACAAAAATAAATATCATTTAAAACTGATTTATTGTTTCTAAAATACTCTCCATAAATAGTTATTATGCCCATCAGCAAAAAATTTGATAGATATTCTCTCCAAACTTTGAGTATCGCTTCATTTGGCCGACTCTGACACGGTTTCCTTTTGCGACTTTTTTTGTTCGCTTTAATAGTTTTTTAAGAATTGTTTCGCTTTGAGCTAGACTTCCCCGACTTGCTCTAACCTTGATATCGCGCGAATAAAATAAGTTTTTTGGTGCCAAATCAGTACTGTGTGATGTTTAAAAATCACTTCTTTAATTTGACATATTAGAACTTTGACGGATAGGATTCGTTTATGACGGTTGATTTCTCTCAGTCCTATGCTGACCTCGCCAAATATCTCGAATCGGCGATTCAATTGGCGTTTCTAATCAAAGAATTTGTGGAAAAAATTCAAAGGATTTGTGGAAAAGAGATTAGATGTTTGAATTAAAATCAAGGAACCAAAAAAGTTCTTGATGGGGAGCTAATTATGTAGCAGAACACCAACAAATTATAGTTATTATTCATAAAGACCAGAGGATGTAGTAGCAAATTGTGAGGTCCAACAAGCTTAAGAAATATTTGATCAAGACAACGATTCAAAGCTTAAGATCATGTGGTTAGAATCCAATGAAAGCAAGATTTTTATTTAGTAAATAATTGCTAGAAAAAAAGTTACTAAGGATGGAAAAACAACAACAGGTTAACTGGTATCTTGCTTTAATGCTTTTGAACCCCTCTTCTTAGAATAGAAAATGTATAGGCTAATAATTTCTTCGATTATCTTTGCTACCAAAATATCACAGTTACCTACTTGCTTTTCGCCTGCAAATCTATGTATTACATACGTTCCTTAATCGTGGATTTCGATACCTACTCGCAAAACTGAAAAACACGATCGGATTTGTTGAACCTTTAACTTAACCAGTTCGCCCATGATTTTATAAACGGTAACGGTTCGCACTGTGAGTAAATGGTTTAAAAAAGATAAAAAACAAGAACAACAATTTGAACTAACTATTAGTATGATACTTTAACAAGCAATTTGTCTTTTTTGAGATACACAAATGAACATTGCACTGTGTTAAAAATTACCGGACTGGTCCATCTGTATATGAAGGCAGCTTAATTCGTTGTCAACCTGGTCAGTAAATTGAAGTCGTCTCTCTGACTATTTCTAAACTAATTTTTGCACTTTATACAAGCCAACAGTGATGAGATGGTGTCACGAGGGGTTAGTATCGGAAATTGACACGAACCCCACCAACGCCAGCCTCCCCGTACCCCACCGTTCTCATTGTCTTTCGAGCGCTATCTCCTCTTCGTTGCCGTGTTCATTGGAGTTGTAATAAAATTTCGTTATTTAGTTTTCATCGTTCATTAGATTGCGTATTAGCCACGTAGTCGCCTTCACGTTTTATTCTTTTATGTCGCTATGGTGGCGCCTGCTGCTTTATCGTCTCTTTAGATGGGTTTAATAACGCAGCTTTATGGTTAGTAGTACAGATAATATCTGATGTAGACTGTTTGTATTAAGAGATCTTTACTCCCAACATTAGTACGCCGGTAAAGTTTATTGGAATAGGCAATAGGAAAACTTTGAAAATACAATAATGGAAACTACTTGTTGATAAATTGTCACAAATATGTTTATACAATAGTAAGTTTGTTTCGGTGACCAACTAGGTTTCCCCAATTGAAATATTAACAATGGCAAATTACCTTTGTACCAGTGATAATTTTTTTAAATTTGATGTATTCATGCAAAATCTGTCTTTCCGTTATCTTATACGGCCAAATATTTGACTTTCGTTTTCAACCAGTCGTACGAGATCAATTAACTCTTCTTGACTATTGGCAAGAAGGGCTGTGGCGTCTGCAAAACGTAGGTTGTTTATTTTTCGGCCATGTATTGAGATGTCCTTTTCTCATTCTTCAAGCGCTCTTCTCATAATATAATCCCCATATATATTAAATAATTGTGGAGACAGTATACATATTTGTATGGCACCTTGTTCTGAGTGGTTTGAGAGTCTGTCAAGCACTTTAACTGTTTCAGTAGTGTGTTCAGTGAGTTCAGTTATAATCGAAATTAAGTGTGGTGGTCACAAGTGAGTCACAAATGAGGAGGTCCTCAGAAGAATGAATAAGAACCGAGAGGTACTGACCACTATCAAATCTCGAAAGTTACAGTTCTTCGGACATATTATGCGAAATGAATCCAGATATGCTCTCCTTCAAGCCATCCTGCAAGGAAAAATATTTGGAAAACGAGGTCCAGGAAGAAGAAGAACATCTTGGTTAAAGAACCTCAGAATCTGGTTCAATACAACATTGTGCAGCTTTTCCGCGCTGCTGCAGATAAGATAAATATTGCCATGATGATCGCCAACATTCGTAACGGATAGGCACATGAAGAAGAAGAAGAAGAAGTGTTGTGGTTCGCCTACTTCTTTTAGTGGGCCATAAGTGTTGCCATTTGACCCTGTCAAACGCTTTGCGATAATCTATAAAACAAATGTATAGTGGGATATTGAATTCCCTAGATTTTTCTATTATTTGTCAAATGTTCTTAATCTTATGAAGTATCTCATATACCTCATTATATGTCCCACTAGGAAATAGGAAACTTTTCGTTGTTTGATAGTTCGGTTCCAGCTCTTAACACTTCTTCATTTGTCACGTGTTCAACCCACTAGATACATCGTAGTTGACGTAATATCTGTATTTCAAATTCTTCTATACTGTTGTTGATTGAATCAATGTTTTATTCTTCGAATTTCATGGACTGTATTTAGTTATTTTTCGCATAACTTACTGTTTCTAACTTAAACTGCAACTAATTGTAATGCACGGTGTAGACACAACAAAAAACCCACTGTTCTGTGTAATACTTTTATTTGAATTGATCTTCATTCTGTGATAAATATGAATAATATATATAATAAATTTTGAGACCATGGTTTAGCTAGTAAGACATGCGCTGTCTACCTCGAAGTAGCGTTCTTTATTGAATTTTGTAATATTTTTTTGGCGGAATGATCTCATTCTGTCGATCGGATAGCCAAGCGGGCTGGGCGGCTGGCTTCTCCTTCGCTTCAATGCGAGAGATGTCAGTTCAAATCCCCGGCTCGGTGAACAGAAAACAAAAAGGCTAACGCAGTAGTTTAAAATTCTAAAATGAATCTGCGGCTTAGTCTAGAATATGCTGGTATCTGATCGGCCTATGGTGGAGCAGTACGGCAAGAGTTAAGGGCTTGCGGCTAGGTGATACTCCTCCATAGATCCCTACCTGAAGGGCGTGGAACGCCTAAATACCGGGTATATATATATATATATATCTTATTCTGTAAAATTTGTAAATATTTGGACCCGTTTAGGTTTCCATCGATAAAAAATGGACCGACAATATGGTTGCCTAACATCCCAGTCCAAACATTTAACTTTTGCGGATGCTGCATTCGCACTGCAACACTGAGGTGCTTATTTTTCCGAGAATAATACCTTGCAACGGATGGCTTGTGTGTTTTATGTAATGAAAATGAAGATTCGTCAGAAAATAAAATATTTTTTAAAAAGTGTACATTTTCATTCTGTTTATCTAACATAATTCACAAAACTCCATCGGCCTAAAGTTATCTTCCGGAAACAGTTCTTGTGTTGGTTGTATCTTGAAACAGTGATACTCACTCCTTTTGAGAACTCGCTGGACAGTTCGAGCATTCACGTTAACTTTCCTAGCAATTTGTACACTATTACAGGGTTCACTAGCTTCCACAAAAGCACATATATCAATATCCCTGTTTTGACGCTCCTCATCGACAGGTCTAACACGTGGTTCATTACCTTCATGACACTTTTTATATACTGTGAAATGAATTTAGAGGTGGAAACGTGTAACATTGTGTTGTATGATCAATGAAACAATGTCATGATCTGTATAACATTTTACCATGCATAATCGTAAGCTTAGGGGAATCTCTCTCGGGCACAAGTATTTTTGACATTTAACCATTGCTGAACCAGCCATCACTGTTCTTATTTGAATTTCTACATCATTCACCATTTAATCATTTCTAGTGTTTCCAAGGTATTTAAACGTGAACTCTTGCAAAATGTTTATTATACATTAATATTTGGGCCTGATTATTAGTTTCTTGCTCATTAGGTTATATTTTTGAAGTTATACTTCTATACGCGCGCTCCACATTGGAAATTTGTATGGGAGTGAATCTGTGAAATCATTGCATATGTAAGATAATGAGTAAGAGAGAGACAGAAGATATATTTTCTCTCTCTTTCTCTCTCCAATATAAAAATGTTCCTTTTGTTTATATATTTAATATTATATATATACATATAATATTATATCTATATATATATATATATATATATATATATATATATATATATATATAATAAAATATTTATTAATATTATTTATGTGATATGTTTTGTATTATTTATTAAATGTTTATAATTATATTAGTCTTTTGTATTTCAAAATAATAATCTCAATAAATGACTGTATGATCCAGAACTGTCAATTTTGAAATACATTTGTGTCATGTCCTCGGTAGTATAGTAGTCAGTATACCCGCCTGTCACGCGGGAGACCGGGGTTCGATTCCCAGTCGGGGAGGACTTTTTTATTAATATTATTACATGGTAAATTAAACATATGCGAAAGTAGAAAAGTTATGTATATTATTGTCATTTTTAAATACTTATGAATATTGCATTTTAATTTGTATTGTATTATTATATTGAATTATGTTGCAGTGTATTGTATTGTATTTTTATATTAATAACAAAATAAACAATGAATTTTACTGCAGAGTATGTGTAAAAAAGATTTTTGCATTCAACTCCTTTCATACACATATGAAAATAAAAATATATATTTTCATCAAATGTTGTTTATTAATTGTTAGTAAGTTGTTATTAATTCTATTTCTCTTTCTGCTATGTCTTACCTATAGCATTACATATGTAATGATTGTGCAGATTGACTCCCAAATAAATTTGTAACGGCGAATGCGTGTATAGAAGTGTAACTTCTACCGGCAGTCCCACTGGACTGCCACA
Source organism: Diabrotica undecimpunctata (assembly GCF_040954645.1). Lineage (NCBI taxonomy): Eukaryota > Metazoa > Arthropoda > Insecta > Coleoptera > Chrysomelidae > Diabrotica > Diabrotica undecimpunctata. The sequence goes on from NC_092803.1 coordinate 182,923,721, forward strand.
CCCGTTTTTATACGTGAGATTTTACTGTATGTCTTAAAACCCTTAAAAATGTTTCATGTAATAATATTGAGAATTTCATTTTATAAAGCTCTCATGGCCCTAAAAAAACTACCCTACCGGCAATTCTGAATTAATTTAATAAATTCCTAGAATAATTTAGGGATTTAATTAAGAAGAGAGACTTTTAGTGACGAACATCACAAATATGATGGCGCACGCGACATGGCGTGCACTCGTACCCATCTATCAGGAAGGAGTGAGGGGTTGACAGGCTAGTTAACCCCCAGTGCCGCTACCATCCCCCCCGTACAAACGGTCGACGGGAGAGCTGCACCCATCTACCGCACCTACGAAAATATCTAACAGGGTGTGATGCGGACAAGCCTGTTCCGGCTACTGTCATAGTCCCCAAGGGGTTGAGGGTGGAGTTTTGGGCTGTTCTGAAGGTGGAAATTGAATATTGTGTGAAGTGGAGCAACATATAATTTTTCAGTACAGTAGTAATAGGTACACATTCAAAAAAATTTAGGAATAAATTTAATTATTAAAGATCTTTTGTTTTGATCCGCCTTTAACCGCATTCATTAAATTTAATAATCTTTACATTATCAAAAGGCCTTTGATTAATATTGCCAATATTGTTGAGTTGCGTTCCTGGGACGACTTTACTTATAGTTATAATTTTGCCTGTCGGCTTCTTACCTGTTTGGCTAAAAAAAGGGAAGAAGACATATATAATGCATGAATTTTGTACAAAATAGTAAACAATCGAAAACTGCGATAAAAATTACACGGCCAACGTTTTAATCGATCTAAAATGCAGTACAAATTATATACCACAGAAATGACAATTTAACAGCGTTTAGATTATATTCATATAATTTTGTATAATTTAATGAAAAATAAAATATTTTGTCCAGGTTACATAGCGCTTGTGGAAAAATAAACGTAATATATAGTTCGAAAATACCGTTCCATAAAAAGACTGTCACACCTTTACTTAATGGATAGGTTAAGCCTTTAGGGCGAGGTAATTGGATAAGTTTTTTAGCGCTAATGGGTTAGTCGTTCCCGCTGTTCATTTTGAAATGAAAAAGTGTTGACAAAATTCAATATTTACCATTATTTTTTTACCTTACAATATTTTTGCGTACTAAGTTCTCGTCGGTTCATATATCCGTAGGAAGTGTTTAGCGATTCTTGAATCGTTTTTACTTCTTCCTATGTCGTCTCCATCAATCAGTATACGGTAAGTCAACTCGTACTTAACCAATACGTTGTCTCCTGGTTTAGATGTTATTGTGCCTGTTTTGGCATCATATGTTTTCTTTGTAACGTGTTTTGATCGTTTCGGCGTTTCTCTGACTTCTTTAGTAGTTACTTGTAGTTTGTATTTAGACTAAGGAATAATCGTCAAAGTTGTATAGTAGTTCCATTTCGTTCTTTACTTTTTTAGACAGTCAACAGGTTTTTCCAAATACCAATTGGAATGGTGTATAACCTGTTGCCGAGTGTACCGAAATTTTGTATGAAACACAATAATATTGACTCACGTATTCCAACTTGTAGGGAATTTTGACAGTTGTATCCTAAGATACTCATTTAAATGAGTATTTTGTAAAGCTCCAATTGTCTCGTGGTGATACGCTGTGTAGTTTAGTTCCTCTATTTGCAGCAATGCACATGTTTCCTTAAATATTCTTGCTATAAACTCTGTGTCTTGGTCTCTTACCATTCTTCTGGCTACTCCGTACCTTAAAATGAAATTTTGTACCAATAATTTGGCTACTGTTTCGGTTTCTTTGTTTTGATAACGTATCTCCCTATATATTTGCTTAATTCGCACGGTATGCGAATACATATCTGTTTCCACTGTCATCCATCTCAAATGGACCTACCAGCTCTATACATATCGTGTTAAATGCGCTGGTGGCTATCGATGTGATAGTCAGAGGTTCTTTGGTCGTGATCAACTGCTCATGCCTTTGGCAGTCGTCGCATCTCTTTACATATTCTTCAATATCTCCGTAATCCGTTCCAATATTTTTATACATTCTATTTATTCCTGCATGTACTCCTGTAAATAACATGTGGAAATCGGTAATTATAACTCTGCGTCTTCATTTCCAATCTTCTATGTTCTGTTTGTCTTTTACTATACATATTTTTGTAAACATCTTTTCAACAACAAACAACAAACTTCTTTTCGAAACATTTCCTTACTTATCCTTATATTCTTTCTTTCTTTTCTATCCTTTCTTATTTCTTTAAGAATTAGCAGATTCTTATCATTTTTGATTATTATTAGTTCGTTTGCGCGCACACTTGTACCAAGTCTGGTGAGATACTAAGATATTAAAGTTTCATTAAAAATTCCCGAAAGAATATTTATTATAAGTTACGTAGATTGTTTACCCATTTTTATTACATAGTACAATTAGTAATTAGAACGCTTATTGTATAACATGTTATTTAAACACATTCTTAAAGCAAATGCAACGCGATAAGTAAAAATGGGTAAACAATTTACGTAATTTCTACTATTCTTTCGGGATTTTTTATGAATCTTTAATATCTTAATATCTCAACATCTCACTACACAAGTCTCTCAGCGACGCTCGCAGTACGGATGCCGATTGAGGTTCTTGATATCCTGAATCTCTCAACGGGGCTTGTAATGCTGACGTTGATCGAGAATCTCGAATCAAATAAATACATTACGTACATTAGTAGACTCTAAGTTCATTTCTTCGTATTTGTTACTGTCTATTAGTCTCACTTCTATAGTATTTTTCGGTAATTTCAACAGTTCGACAACGTCAGGTAGATCAGTCTTGTTGTCCTTCGAATTCTGTATTTCTTCCTGTCTCTTTTCTTATGCCCTCGTTGACACTAATATGCTTTTTTCTATGTCTTTGTTTAGTCGTTTAAGTTCTTCCGATGTGATTCCAATCCGTGATAATCTGCTGTAAGGTTTTCTTCTCCGTTTACGTTTCTAATTGTTAAGTTGTATTCTTCTAGCTTTAGTCTGAATTTGGTTAATCTGCGTAAAGGATTTGTCATCCCAAATAGGTATACTAATGGGGCAGTGGTCTGCGACAATAATAAATTGTTTTTGTAGTAGGTAATGCTACACTTAGAGATACTCTTTAAACTATTTCCAACAATTCCTTTTCTATTAAAGTTCATTTTCGTCCGTTTGTTCCGCTTCTATTCCTTCCATTTCTTCAAAATCTTTTGAAAATTTCTTTCTTCTCCATTATATTTTCATATAATTTTCAAAACAATCCGATTTTTTCCAAGTGTATGCATACTTAATCTTTTTCTTCTTTTGCATACAAAGACAGTCGTCGGGGACCGTACTTCATTGTAGCAAATTATTGTAACAAAATCTATTCGAATAAACGTTGACTTCTTTTGACAAAAAATATCATATTTGTTAATTTCTCTTGTAAATACTATATTCTCGCGATGCAGCCGCAGGACTCTCGGCGAGTAGAATTCTAGCACCACCCTAGCCTATCCCCGTGCAGCCTCCTGCTCCACCCTTACGGTCGAACCATATCCAATTTGCCTACATTCATGAAAAAAAAAATCGAAAAGCTGTAACGAAATTAAACCTTAACTGACTACTTTATGTTTATATTATTAGATATGTTTTAAAGTGTTCACATGTGATCACTTGTAACCCCACACATGTTTAAAAGGTTTACGGAAAACCGCGTGGTATTTTTATTGTATATTCTATTTTACTCATTGTTACTTTTACACTTAAATCTTACTGAGTTTATTGATGGCTTGATCTAAGCAATGTTTACATCTAAGCTCGGAAAATATCAGTACTGAAACTTGATTACTTTTGACTCTATCATATAATTTAAATAGGTACATTGTTTCTTGTTGGAATACTTGTATCTTTTCAAATTGATCTATAAATTTAAGTCCATTTATGACCATCCTGTCAGGTTTCACGTTTTTTTGTTTTCCAATCGAAATTATTTAGAGCTGAATCCTCAAAATTTCCACTTCGGAAATTCCAAACGATTCAAACACATTCAGTTGCTGGAAAATCGCGGTATACAGCGTATTGTTCATTCCATTAAAAACAAAAAAAAGATAACGAGCGTTTATCGAACGGGTGAAAATTTCCATTGAGCTTTCGAAATCAGTTAAGAGTCATCAGTTTTATATCAGAGAGAAACTCTATTATTAAAATATTGGAAAAGATCGTGGTATGATTGATAATTGTTAATTTCGATTATTGTGTTATGAATTATTGTGTTATGAATTATTGTGGATGATTTAGCAAAACCGATTATTAGTGTACTCGGCTCGACACTGAAACTATCTTGCTCTAATGCTAATTTGCTGTAGTGGTGTTAAAAGCAAAATACACTGTGCGCCATTAAAAAGAAGCCACCTAAAATGTTCGACATTTCTTAATTTTTAAGAACCCTAAAAGAAATTGATTGTCATTCGATATTTTTGTAATGTTTAAGAATATGCTCTGAAGCAGTATGAAACCATTCCTTAAATAACAAATGTCAAAAAAAACTTCTCCCAAAATGATAATTTTAATGGAAAATTTTAAAAATTAACATTGTAAATTTTTCTGCTTTCTTAATAAAAATTACAATAAAGTCGTGATTTTTAATATTCTGTATTACCACCCCTATTTTTAATTACACTCCTCATTCGATTTGGCATTGAATTGATCAAATTCTGGATGCTGCCTTGAGAAAAATCTTCGCATTCTTCATGAGCGCCAATCGAAGCTGCTCACGATTTATTGGAGCAGGTATTCTGTTTCTTACTCTTCGTTTGAGTTGGTCCCAAACATGCTCAATTGGGTTTAAATCAGGGCTTTGAGCTGGCCAATTCATTTTTGGCACACGGACGGTTTCCAGGTATTGCGTTACCATCCTGGCTACGTGTGGCCGCGCGTTGTCTTGCATGAAAATAAAGTTTTTGTCCACAAATCCAGCAAAAGGCATTGCATGCTCGTCTAGGATTTCGGTAATACATCGGTGATCATTCGACGCTCCTCTATTAATAAACACGAGATCAGTACGGCCTTCGAATGAAATGCCTGCCAAAACAATACAGAGCTTCATCTAAAAGCAACACGTGCTCGTCGAGCACACGCAGCATATCGTTTCCCACGTCTTCTGTACGTTTTGATGCGACCGTCTGAGCCATAAAGAACCATCCTGGACTCATTACTAAACAAAACATTTGTCCAATTTTATATCGTTCAATGCTCGTGGTCTCTATCAAACTCAAGTCGGCGTTGTCAATGTGCTGCTGTTAAAGATATTCTTGATTGGCAGCGAGCCCTTATACCAAATTCCCTCAACCTTCTTCTCACTGTAGAAGTGCTTAATGTCCACTCGTGAGCATTTTGAAAACGGTTTTGGATTGCTCTGGCCGTAAAGAACCGATTTTACAAAGAAGTCCGTTGTAAAGAACGATCTTCCCTGGCCGGCGTGATTCTTTTCGCGCATGATCCTGGTCGTCGTTCGTGAGATCCAGTCTCTACGAAATGTTGGTATGTTTTTTAGACCATACAACGACTGACTCCTTCCTGTCTGGCCACTTCTTCTTTGACTCATTCCATTATCAATCAAAGTAACAAATTGAACAGACCTAGCAAATCTCTCACCACGTGCATTCTTCTAACTGATATCAATTTTGCGAACTTATTACCCTTAAATGACCTTACTTATTACCCTTAAATGAATGTCGGCACCCAATGGCTATGCCTAAAAAATGTTTCTGCACTGTGTATGCAGAAATTGCATAAACTTGAAATTATTAAAAAATTCTTATAAAATTCTAGGTGGCCTCTTTTTAATGACGCGCAGTGTATTATAACAACGTCATAATTAGAATATTGATCCCAAAAATCCGGAATGGACGAGCACGTACAGAAGTAAAATAAATAATTTCTTGGTTAAGCAAACTAACTAAAAGGATATTGAATATAAATGTATATAAATATAAACGAACGAAGCGTCAAATGCAAAGCAAACCTTATCTGTCACAGCTATAAAAATTACAATCTCCCGAATAAATTCAACGCTGATGAACAAAATTAAATATCTGTAAAACTTGATCGACCTGATTCGAAAAGTGCACTTTGAATAAGAAAGAAGAAGAGAAAAAGGTAAAGAAGCGTCTCGACTTGCCGCTCGATCGTCAAATTTTGTACAAAAATAATTGGAGTGTTTACCGGAAGAGCGTTCTTTTAGAAAAATAGAAAAACGAGAATCGAAAGGGAGAAAGCACAGATGGAAACTTTGGCGGAGGTATGGGGTTGGCTCCAGGGTCGTTCAATTATGGGAAAATGTATATTTTTGTGTTTCATATTGTAACGAATATATTTTGCCTACCATAGGGTAAGATTATGGGGTTGAAAATTGGCGACAGAAATTATGGGGGTGGAGATAAGGCAAGCAAAATAAATCGATACTTGTGCGAACGGCACTCAGGGTTTGTTGGGAGAGCTGGGGTCGTGGATAAGTAAATGGCATTGGTTTGGATTGGGGCTACTGCAAACAAATGAAACAAAAGGGTACTTACATGAATCTCTTGGGACAAACAAAACAAAAGGAAACACATCTAGCAATTTAAAAAGGACGCCGCTTCGAGGTGCCAAATTATAACCATTACAGCTGGTTGTAACTATTGAAATAATTATTAAACATAAAAAATATCTTTTCAAATGAAACTCAAAAAAGGGGTTAGAGAGGGAAATAAACAAAATGGTTAGAAAAAAAATTAAACATTTATTGTTTCTCACCACAAACAGTTACAAGAATAAATGGCACAAATTAGTATACAGATTAATAGTTACAGAGTACAAGAATAACAAAAAAAACTTACATGTGTCCTAGCCGTTAACAAACTCTAGGAGTTGGAGATACTACAAAAACTTACAAAGAAATTGTTACTGCAATGAAGATTTAAAAACAAATGAATATCAAAAATAATAAAGCTAGCTGTCATATGTTAACATTAAATTTTAAAAACTGAAAACAAACAAATTGACAGCTAAAGTCAAACTCTAAAATTTACAATTTTTTAATTATTAAAAATTTAAATTGTTATGAAAGCAATTATTGTTATAAAAAAATGTTTACTTTACTTTGAAATCAAGCACAAACAGTTACCTGGATTTTCCCTAAAATACACTGAAACAGTTCTGGGATTACCTTCTCTGCCACGCATAAACTGCATCTCCAAACTGTGGAAAAAATATCTCGAAACGGCTGCTTAAGACATGGAGGATTGAAATGGGCGGCACTAGATACAAACTTCAGACTGCACTTCTTAAAAAAAACAGGAAACTGGAACATCAGAATTGCTGCAGGCGACACAAATCTCCTAAATACTTTTTTAACCTCCTCTGTAACTACTCATACTTCACAATTTACTTTACACTGCTACACATAACCATGAAAAGGGGCAAAAACAGAAAACTTTACAAATTCGACGAATAAATTTGGATCCAAGCTAAAATCGACTACCTCCGGTAGCGATCGTAGCGAGAATGGCGAAATTATCTTCAAAATTCATTCACATAATCTTGGTATAAACAAAACGTATAAACTGGAATATTTATTTGAAACGCAGAATATCCTAAAAGAGGCTTCGATCAAAGAATACCGACAAAATACGCATCTTGTGAAATATAAACAAAATATAAAATGGTTTACATTAACTCTACCAACGCAAATGAAAGGAAATTGAAAGATTCGGTGTTTTAAATTGTACGAAAGGAAACAGAAATACACTTATTCTTTGATACTTTAACAAATACGAGGGGATTTCAATACATATCCAAAGAATTTTCAAATGCTACAATATAATTTTCAAATTCTGAAAAAACTTTATTGTTAGTAAGTTTTAGGCAACTGAAAAAGGTGGTACAGTGGCCGGTACTGTAGACTAGCGCGAAGCGTCCTACTATATTTTCTGTATTTTTAAATTTTTTTTTTTTAAATTGAATAAAGTAATTGTATTGTTTATTTATTATATTTATAGATTTTAATAAAATTGAAAAAGTTTACATGTTGTATAACTGTCTCACCCCTCGTTATGTAAATGGACTCTTCCAATTGTTTACTATGACTACTACTTCGTAAAAAGCCATATTTAATATGTGCTGATTTAGAAATCTTTTCGAAAATATAAATATGAAAGTTCAGCTTAAAATGTTTTACCAACCTAACTCTTTTTGTCACAACTTGATACAATTTTTGATATACCGCAGACTGTATGTAGTTGAATGATATCTAAATGGATGGATAAAATCTAAACCGTGGTACCATTCTGCAACATATATATATTTCTGCCATTCTTCCGCGAGAGCATCTTTTATCGGAGTATCGGTTAAAATAGCAGTTTGTCACTTCTTCCGTGATTTACTAGTCGAACACCTTCTTTTGGAAAGGGCCTTACGTCTTCAGGGGAAAGCAATAATATCGAACTTACAGGTTCTATTTTTGTCAATGCGACTGTGTTTGCAGACAAATTGTCGTTGACATCTGAGAAATGTTGAATTTTCGTTAGATTCTCCATGATTTTAGTTTGCTCCTTGTTGAAATATTTCTGTTGTTTTCGGTAGCGTCTCCTTCTTCATTTGCTGGTGTAGGCCTGTCTGTCACATATGAATACTAGAAGTTACTCTTTGTGAAGATATCCCCATTCAGAGGATATATCCCTGTTTTACTGAACCCAGCTATTAAATTGGTTGGCGTAGCAGTTAGAGGAAGACTAAATTTTAGTATGCAAGGAACATCGAATATAGAAAATGCCTTCTGAATTCTTCACCATCAAGTTATCCATAGCTGAATTGTAGTATTTTTTAGGGGCCCGTAAACACTCCTATCTGGAGGCTGCGAGCAGTGCGTAGGGAAAGATAAAACTGTTACTCCGTTTTTATTACACATATCTAACGCCTCGATAAAAAGGTGGGATTCATGGTTGTCGAGGAGCAAAAGTATAGGGCGCTCCTTAGAACATATTGTGTGAAACACAAAATGCTTGACAAATTCCACAAAATGTTGTTCTTTCTTCCAACCTGATGGATTTGCATCTCCTATGCTTCTGACAGGTGCATCTCCTATAAAGTGGTCCTTATAATTAACTTATTAATCCATTGTAAAATGCCAACCTAGTTCACAAATTCTGGAATTTAAGTACATGATGGGGTTTTTCGACTAAGTCAATAGAATTAGACCCGACACGGCTTAGTCGACAAGCCCCTCTCATTCCGAGAGCCGTATGATAGACATGCGTTATTATAGATACGAATAAATCACGTCAAATCATAGTCAATGTATGTTATCTCAAAAATATTCAGTGAAATTTGTAACGAACGATTTTATAGATAAAAATACGAAAACGTTCAGATCCAAAGTAATTACTTACCAAGGATGATTCTAGATTTCTCGTTCTTCTCGACACAAAGCACATTCGATCATAACAGCGATATTGTAAAATGGATGCGCACGAGTGAGCAGTTCAGATATCGTGTCTACAGGCGACATATGTTACATTTGTTAATTAGTCAATTAACCCCTTTAGTCAACTAGCCCCGGTCTCACAGTATTTCCGCGGATGGGGTCCCAAGAGTGTAAAAATTCATAGGGATTTACATAAAATTTACTATAAAATTGACGAGTTTTGAAAAACTTGAATTTTATTTAATTTTATCGGCTTTTAGAACCAACAATACTTTTCATCCAGTACATTTTTTCGCTAACAATAAAAATAAAAAAGTTTCCGCTCTTGGGCAACCTTTAAAAAAATGCTTTAAAGTGATGAAATGGTTGCAGATGTGAATTTATCTAAATGATGTGGAAAGAAAAGTCTACTCACAATCCTAAGTTTATTGTTCTAATAATTGATGTTTCTGCGACCGGTTTCGAAGTTTTCTTAAAACTTTTTTTAGGGTTTTTTAAGAAGGGTTTTGAGTAGAGACTTTTCTTTCCAGATCATATAAATGTTTTACTTGATGTATTTTCCTTAATATCTATACATACTCTTGTGCAGTCCAGTCAACCACCCGGTTCACAGAGACAGCAAAATTAATATTTTTTTTAGTATTAATGAATTAATAATTGATAATATTTAATTACAAATTTTTTAATAAATTTGTTTTTCATCTTCTAGTATGTTGCTGTGTTGGCTAAGAATTTTCAACTTTATTTTGATTATTTGAATGTTCCTACTTCCTCTTTCTGAAAATCCTAGTTGATTTTGATGTGATACTTCCCTACTACATAGCTCTATCATAAGCTTTACCCCGTCAGACCACGTTTGGTAACGCCTATGATAAGAGCAGTATACCGACCATGCCTAACAAACGAATCATTACGAATATTTTTCCGCCCGACGGGCGGAATCTTTGAGAATAAATATTTTTCCAGTTCGATTGTTGAATTTGGATTGCAATGGAAAACAAATCTGATATATTTTTCATTAATTCTTTGTAAAGCGGTATACATTCCGGTTTTTATTCAAGTCAGTGATTTGTTTGGAATATATTATTTATTCATCGACCCTTCCAGCAGATCGTTTCTTTATGACAGTAATTCATGCTTGGGGGAAACTTTCTGTGAGAATTGCTCGTGAATATAATATTGATGTCAACTGATTTTTTATATATTTACAGTCCGGTAATATTACTGGCCTATTTTATCTGCTTTTAAGTGAAAATTTAAAACCAACGAAAAAGGCGAAACATATGTGGATGACAAGACGAGATATTGACGCTCATGGAGATGAGAAGAAATTATAAAAGTAAAGATACAAAAAATTATAGAACAATAAATAAGGAAATATCTTGGTAGGAAGGAAAGATATTAGCGAACGCATTATTGGAAAACTGAGATCTTTACTTAAAAATGTAAGGTAGTGGTTTATTATGAGTAGTTCCACTCAATTATTTAGTACAGCTGTGAATAAATTTGAATCGTCATAATGATTTCCAATGTCCTATAAGAGAAGAATATTTTAAAGAAAAGAATTGATTTACAGAAACAATCAATTTGTTGATTAAATGGTAAATTTTAGTTTTTCAAAAAATTTTCGTACTGAAAAAAAAACAATTTTTATTCAAAGTATAATTTCCACGTTGCTTTATTACAGTTCCATATCGGTCAGTTATAATCAAATTAATATTGTAAATGTGCGCTTGAGCAATATCCACCCACTTTGTTATCAGAAGCTCCTGCACATTGGCAAACGAGAGGCTGAATAATGGTATTAAGGTACTGCTGAGAGGTTTGAAAGCGATTTGGAAAACTAGGTTCTGCTCCTCATCATTATTCCTCTGCATAACGTTAGTGTGGTATCTCTTTATAGGTAATATTTTATTACATGTCCCATACCCAAATATGGATATGTTAGTGAATAAAACTATAGCCCAATAATTTTCATCCTGCTCTTGAAATTTTTGATATTACTTTAATCTCTTAGACGGATTGCCAATTGAAAGAGGTGGGCTTAATTGGAGTCTACGATTTGTTTCATGCTGACAATTTTTGTCAGTGTCTTTGTTTTTACATGTTGGTAATCAGTTCACATACTTCAATCAGTTTAAGTTCAAACTGTTTCTTGGCAGGATTTCTATGAATACGACGCCTTAATGGACTTTTGACACTCTGGAAGAGCCCAGATACCCACTTACGTCAGTTTGCCACATGCCACCTTGATTATGACGCAAAGACCTATTCACTTTGTCAAAAACTATCATCATTTATTGAAGTATAAAAGTGATCCACAGGAAATTGGATAGAAAGATTGCAAGCACCAAATTGTAAAAAAATCAGAAAATTCAATAAACATGTTGAGAGCTTTCTGTAAAACAAAATGGAGGCGCGTCCATATATTGTTTTGCAGTCTCATCGTAATATAATATTTGACCGTAGTTCCATTTATTTGGATCTTCAGTTCATCATGCAACCTCTTCTGTCCACTGCTGGACATAGGTCTCTCCCATTTTTCGCCACTCTTCACGGTTCTGTACTTCTTGTTGCCATTTCTTGGATATTCGTCCAATGTCGTCCATCCAGCGTGTTGGTAGTCGTCCTCTGCTGCGTTTGTCTTCTCTTGGGCGCCAGTAAATTAGTTTTCTAATCCAAAAAACTAATTGATCTTCAGTTAATACCGTCTAAATATATGTTAGAAGTTCTTCTTCATCTTCTTCCTCTTTACAAGCACTTCTGCCTGTTCATTGGCGGATTAATACGTTTATGGAAGGTTGTCACTCCATCTTTTTCGTGGTCGTCCGATACTTCTTCTGTCGATTGGTGACTTATCTCTTGCTATTTTGACGACACCAGTCTCCTCCACTCTGCTTATGTTGTTATTCCATTCTTTTTTCTACTTAGTGTCCATTCGTTTTAAATACACTGTATGTTACATTTTCTTCTAACGTCTTCTCTTTAGATCCCTTAGCTTATTTCCTGTAATTCTTCTCAGTACTCTCATCTCTACCGTTTCTAGTAGCCTTTGTTTTGTGGCTGTGTCGGGTCTTGTTTCTGAGGCACGTCATTATTGGCTTTATAACTTCTTGTCTTCATCTCAGTGTTAATGTGTCTGTTTCGCCATATAGTGTTATTAAGGCATCCTGCCAGTCTATTTGCTTTTTGTACTTAATCTCTCACTTCTTTGTTCAGGTCTTCATAACTGGACAATGTAATTCCAAGGTATTTTATTTCCATTACTTGTTCAATACTGATCCCATCAATTTTTTTTTTTACATCTGAAAATTGCTTTGCTGCTTACTATTGCTTTAGTTTTCTGAGATGAAATTGTCATATTAAATTCTTTTGCTCTTATGTTTAATCTGTGGACCAGTCTTTGCAGACTATCTTATCTTCATCTTGGGCTATCAATATTGCGTCGTCTGAGTAACATAGTATTTGTATTTCTTTGTTTCCCATTCTGTATCCTTTTCCTTTGTTAAGACTTTTGATGATTTCATCCATGATTAAAGTAAAGAGCATATGGCTCAATGAGTTATCTGTCTTATTCTTCTGCCTATTTTTATAGGTTCTGTTTTCTCTCTATTCTGATAAGCATTGGTTTAAAGTCTACTCCAGTCAGTATAATGGAAAATGAAGCTGTGAAACTTCCATTTGAATTACTTCGATAAATATGGAGAAAAATTTGGAGAGAACAAAAAAGTTTATACCCATCGTGGAAGTTATTTAAGCGTAGTAATATAACGAAGCTCCCAAAAGTCAAGTTCTATTATTCATTCGTGAAATGCCATAAAAACACTACTATCGAAAAAGATAATCATCTGGATCATCTTCAGAGAGTAATCCCAAAGGGATGTACATATAATAAAATTGAATTTAATCACAATTTGTATAAATGTTGATCAAGATCTTGATCACGACTGATATTTAATATATCTGCATCTTCTTCTTTAAGTTCCATCTTCTATCGAAGGTTGGAAATCATCATGGCTATGCGGACTCTGTTGACTGCCGCTCTAAAAAGTTCTGCAATACTGCATTCAAACCATTCCCTTAAGTTCTTAAGCCAGGATATTCTTCGTCTTCCCACATTTCGCTTTCCTCGGATTTTGCCTTGCATAACAAGTTGTAATAATGCGTATTTTCGCCCTCTCATCATATATCTGCATATGCATATATTTGCATACAAAATAATTATTCTGGCATAAATAAAATCATATCAGATTATTTATTAAAGTATAAAAAACATTCTACCTTTTGTCTGTCAAATTACTTGATAAGATAACGCAAATAAACAGTGAATTTGTACTAAAAAAGCTGTTTACTAACCTATTGATAGCCAGCAACGCGGCTCCCGCGTTTTGACAAACTTTGTTTATGTGCAAGCAAGCATATGATTCTTTTGTGGCTCTAATATTCCGCTGGCAAATGGAGAGTAAAATCTTGTGAGATTGTGGGTGGCAGTCAAAAAGATAACCATCAACTTTACTTTTATTATATTACAAAACCATCGCTAGCCGTTTCTTAGGCGTGTATATTGGCTAAAGACTTTTTTTGTTGTCCTTATTATTCTTCAACAAAGTTCTTTTCACAATTGTCTATCTGCCCATTTTTAATGATATATAGAATATAGTTGTTAGTATTAATATTATTCAGCATTTTTAATCTTTATTATGATTTCGCACTTACCGTCGAATTAATATTTTCTATTTTTTAGCATTTCATTATTTTGTCGTTTTCTCAAAGGATTTTTAGTTTCTTAGTACTTTCAATCAAAACAGTTGTTATACCGTCTTTCTCTTAGATCTTGTTAAACCAAGCGTAAAATCGTGAAAATCAAAGAAAGATGTTTTTTAATCGTGTTCCATGGAATTGAGATTAATACCTTGCAGGGCGATGCCCCGTTAAAATTAGCATTTCTTATCTGTGTCGTTTGAACTAAGACTTCAACGCAGCTATAACGTGCAGCGGTTACTTCATCTTTTCTTTTTCGTTGCATTTTCCTTCGGCTTTTACAAAGCGGGCGGCTACAAAGGTGAGCATAAAGTTTTCTCCGAGCAGTTAAGTGAAGAGAGTTTGAACTCCGGAAAAGAACTTAAACTCTATTGTTCATTGAGACAGTTTTCTAATAATGTAAGATATTCCGATTGATTTTTGAATACAAGGTGTTCATCTAGATGCAAATATTAACTGAAATCTTTAAAGTTAGCAAACGTTGAATAAAAATGAAAATTTAACTGAATCAGCAATCAGATGACGACCAAAAAGAAAAGATGGACATTTAATTTATATTATAATAGTCTTCTTCTTCTTCTAATGGCGCTACAACCCTTTGTGAGTCTTGGCCTGCTTAACAATGTTCTTCCATTCTGCCCTGTCGGATACTTTCCTTCGCCACTGCCTGATGTTCATGGTTTTAAGATCCCTCTCTACGTCGTCTATCCATCTTTTACGGGGCCTTCCTCTTGTTCTGTTTCCTTGGGGCTTCCATCTCTGGACTACTTTTACAGCTCGATTATCTGGCATTCTTTCTAGGTGACCAAGCCAGTTTAGTCTTTGTAACTTTACAAATCTAACAATATCTGCGCTCTGCATTAGTTTATCCAGCTCGTGGTTCATTTTAATTCTCCACGAACCATCGCTGCATTGGGTTGGTCCAAATATCGTCCTTAGTATTTTGCGCTCAAATATTATAATAGTGGTATGGGTTTATTTAAGATTGGTCCAATTATGTCAGTAGTTCCTCTGATATAGCGTAAAAAGGTTAATGATTTGATTTCTACAGGATAATTTTGGATATAGGATGTTGTCGTTTTTCTGATTTTTGCACTGTGTTGTTCTTGTCCATCGTAAGGCGTGCTCAAACTTACCTGAACTGTGTCCATAGGTCGTTCAGGAGATGGTGAGTAACAGCTCAATCCAATCAGAATCCAACATATACCCTTCAGACATCCAAACCCTAGCAACTACCACACACAGCAAGTATAAGAAATAATATAATTGACCTGAGACTGTGGGAGACCCACTATTTAGCGATGAAATCGCTAGCAGTGCCTCACCAGAACGCTGTACTGGAGACAGGATCTGATAGAAATCCGTAATAGGATCAGAAAAAGTCCGTCTGCTCAGTGCTCCGGAAAATTCGAACAGACCCTAAAGTATTTTTATCAAGAAGCGGTAAAGTTTTAATCATTAAAGTTGAATCATTATAATTGACCTGAGACTGTGGGAGACCCACTATTTAGCGATCAAATCGCTAGCAGTGCCTCACCAGAACACTCTACTGGGGACAGGATCTGATAGCAATCCGTAATAGGATCAGAAAAAGTCCGTCTGCTCAGTACTCCATGTGGAAAATTCGAACAGACCCTAAAGTATTTTTATCAAGAAGCGGTACAGTTTTAATCATTAAAGTTGAATTTATTGTTATTCTAAAAATTTCACATAATGTTTTCACATAATGTTTCACGTAATTTGTTTGTAAATGAAAAATGTTTAGTCTTTAGTGAGCGATTTTAGATGCGTCATATGACATTAGGGTGTGTCAGACCACGTTAGGTGTACATCAGGTCACGTCAGGTGTACGTCGGTTCACGTACGATGTTAAGTATCAATTAATTCGACATAAAACGTCACCCGACGCATCCACCAAAAAATGGAATCAAATGTCGGAGTGGACCAAAGTGACTTACTATCTACTATGGACTATCGCTTCTCAATAAAAATATAGTCAAGATACTCATATGTATACCAAACGTACATACGGCCTCTGATAGAACACAGTTCAGACATTAATGTTTGCTCATACAAAAGCTGTGGAGTATTCGGCGTCATGTAGACGCCGAATACTCCACAGCTTTTGTATCTCAACCTAGAAACTTCCTATCAGCCCCAATAAGTCAACTATGGAACATCCCAACCATGCTTGAGAGGCTTTTTTAGAGAAGTTCTACCATTCGATTAATTTCTGGCCAAAAAATCCTAGGCCAAAATATCCTTGATTTTTATTATAAATATGTATAATAAGTCAACTAAGGAACATCCCAACCAGGCTTGAGAGGCTCTTTTCTGTGAGGAGTTCTACCATTCGAATAATTTGTGGCCAAAAAATCCTAGGCCAAAATATCCTTAATTTTTATTATCATTTTACGGCAATGTATATGTCAGACATCTTAAAAAACTTGCGCTTTTCCCTAGAAAATTTTTCTACCTTTGACAGCAACGAACTCCTTGACGAATACATGGACACCTTGGAGGCAATTGCTTTTGATTACCATTATAGATAAACAACTCACTTCGACCTTTGCACACGAATAGGGCGAGATAAATTTTCTATGGATTCCCGATCCCACTGCACGGTTATACCTTCTATATGAAGATAACAGCCACAGTTGCTGTCAACGCGTAACACTAGAGCCAGTAAACTAAAAATAAAATAAAATTTTTGAAGAGAACTGTCATCCCAAGCCCTTTCTTTTCTGGTCTTACCAAACGCGACCAAAATACACACGACAGACAATTGAAACATCCGAGATTGTTTTTATCTATTGTTTTCATTGTCTTGTAAACGATTGTCGGTGCTTCTGCATTTTGTAATTGTGTTAAGACTTCCCCCAACGAAGTGGCTATTTATTTATTTGTTCACTCTGTATAACAATCAAACTCTAATTATGCTATTTAATTTTTTTTATCTTGTCTGTTTACTCTGCCCTATAATCATAACGTAATAACATTAATTTAATTCCTTTTGTCTTAGCGGTAGGCAACTTACCGAAAATTTCTTCACCTCAACTCACCGACCGCATAACACTCCGTGAACCGAATCATATCGACAGGTGAACGAACTGAAATTATAACTTTTGAACAATGTTTCCTTGTATTATTCTCGCAATTCATATTTTGCCCTCAAGGCCATAATTCTCTAGTCATTATTCTCTCTAATAAAATTACGATTCACACACACTTCATACGTCGGTATTTACAGAAGTTCGTTATACGATATGGATCCTTAGCCATAATCTCGAGATTACACGTCAAATTCTGATATTGATTTATGCTCCTCAACTATGTTGATGATAGACAGTGCAATGTCTCGAGTATCTCCAGATGCGTTAGTCATCTCGTTAGATCAAATAACTGGTCAATATACGACGGAAATAAGTTGCTATGAGATATTTCTAAATTGTAAAATGATCTACTAGAGAAGGTTGCTTTATTATTTGTAACAGTAGATATTTTATATAAAAAAAAATATGTTCAATTCAACACGTTAAAGTAAAATGGTAACTACTTCTTACATTCTCAATTATACAGAAATACAAAAGTAAAATTCTACAAATCAATAATACGCCCAGTCCAATTATAACATTTGATCATTCAGTGACGCTATTTTAAGTTTAAGTTGTGCTGTCCCTTTTCGGGATCGTTGTTCGAGTTCGTTCAATTCTGCACTTGATATTTTTACTTAGGTAGTTTTTTTGTAATATACCATCCCATATATTTAAATTAGGCAATGTTTTTAATGTAATCTCTCAATATAAGAAGTGAGATAGGTTGCAAAAAGAAGAAATCCAGCTCGAATGATTATTTCTGCCAACAGGAAACTCACTGGATCGCCGCCCCTTCCCACCAAACCTTTCATAATATATGAAATATGATATTAAATTATAATACTTTGTAACGATTTCGTTAATTTACCAATTCCGTTTGAGTTATAATACGTAACGTGAGGACCTTTTTATTAATATTTTTATTTATCCCTTATCAAATTTAATCTTCAAAAACCCACAGCTCTTTATTCCCCTCCACACATTTAAAACAAATACAGTATTTTCATTAAGTCGATGATTCATTTCATAAACCCTCATGCGTACCGTAAAATATATTGCCGTACATTATTTCTTGAATATTCATTCCCGTACAATGTATGCCCCCTTTTTTAACGATTTATAAAGCTGAAAATGTGAGGTTTGATAAAAAAACTGTCCTGATTTTCTTTCATGTGGGTACATATGCATAGGTATTGATTTTGTTTTGTTCTATGCATATTATTAAGACTGAGTTTTCTGTATGTATGAAGAATGTAGATTTTCTGGCTTCAATGTGGAAAATTAAAACAGTTATTTAAAAGCAAACATAATAAATATTTGGTCATATATGCACTATCTATGTAAATTCCATCTTATTATTCTATACATTTTTAGCCAGGAACTTCCTTTTCTATTCGAGTAGTTCATATACCTTTTTCCAGCATGTTTCGTACGATCGATTAATAAATTATGTTTTTATTTTTAATTTCCATTTATAACACTTTAACACTTAACTAATATCTTAATATTTTCGCACAAGCAACTACTTTTTATATCTTTTCCTCACAAATTGTGCATACATTAGCTGGTAAGTCATATAGGGTGTCCGTAATTTTCAGAAAATGACTTTCGTTACGGACCGAGTATACCATACGTTGATAAACTAAGTTTTTTGTACAAAATTACGGATTTTAGTTTTATAATACAAATTTAATACAAAATGTTAATATATGTCCAAATAACTTGCCAAGTTTGAGAATATATTTGGGGACCATAAATGACATACAGTAAATGACATATTACGAGGACCTAAGAGAACAAAGGGTCTAAGTAACATTTTTGAAAAAAATAGGTTGGGTGCATGAATGAGTTGTGAAAATACTAATCTATTTGCTGGTAAATAGATCCAAGTGATTGTTTTGATAAGTGCTGCTATCTAGCATGGTGTCCCTTAACCACGGAGTAGTGATAAGTTCAAACTTGGAACCAAAGGGGACCAAAGGCATTTAGATACCTATACCACGAATCATCACAGTTTAGTTGTTGACGTAAGTGTTATTAAGAACGATTCTAATTTTATATATATTTTTTTAAATGTTTACAATATAAGTTATTTTACTGCTGGGGTTTTTCAAAGTATTATATATAAGTGTGTTACAATAAAAAAACAATTTCTCAAACCCTTACTAAATGAAAAAAATTGAGGAAGAAGTTCAATCTAACCTACAATATACAGGTAAGGTGTAATTACTAGATATTTTTACTTACTGTTATATTTAAATTTAGTTAGTATTTTATTAATATGGAAGAATTAATATATCAGTAATAATAAACACGATAACTGTACATTTCTTTTACAAAATGATTCGTTTTCCTTACGAACAGACGGAATCAATATTTGATGAATATTGGAAGCTAGGTAACTGGAATCTTCAGACATCGTTTTTAAATGATGCTTTATAATTGCAGCCTGTCATGAGGAAGAAAGCAACACAGCAGTCAGTCATAAAGACATCATGTAACTATAATATGGGTGGTCATCGAGTGTGCAAGGCTTTTTTTAAAACTCTTGAAAAAAAGATAAATCCATCTAGCGTATCACAACATAACAAACGAGGAAAGAAGGAACCGCCAAACAAAATTCCAACAAGCAAAGTGAAAATAATTATGGAGCATATAAGAAACTTTCTGACTTACTCAAGTCATTACAGTAGGGCTAAATCTCCACAACAAAGATACCTAAACCCAGGCTTGGTGCCAATTATGTATAAATTGTACGAAAAATTTTGTAGAGAAGAAAAAAATGTGGAACCTGAAAAAGAAAGCTTTTAGAGATTTATATTCAAAACAAAATTCAATCGTAAGCTTCCACAGACCTCACACCGACACCTGTGTCACTTGTGACAAGTTACAAATGAAAATTAGCCACGGCACGCCTTGAGAGAAGCAAGCAGCTGAAGTTTAAAAAGAACTTCATTTAAGGAAAGCGGACACAGCTTAAGAAGCTAAAAGAAAGTGCAAGTTATTAAAGTATGACAATCAAGTTGCGATATGCTTTGATTTGCAAAAGATGATGCCGAGACCGTAATGTGACAAATTCAAAGGCCTATTATTTGCGCCAACTCTGGACGTACAATTTGAAGCACAACTTAGCAAGTGAAATCGCCCTCATGTACATGTGGCACGAAAGACAGGCTGTTAGGTACCAAAAATATCTTCTTGTTTGTTAAAATTCATTCAGAGTCTTCGTCCAACTGTGAAACACATATTTGCGTTCAGGGACAACTGTGGAGGGCAAAACAAAAATCACCCAATTGTCAGATTTTGGCTTTTTTTTGTTAAGAATACCCAAACTGCAACTGTTGATCACCACTTTGTGATATCTATGTACCAGAAGACTAGATAAATCTGGCTGTCTCAGCAAGTAGAAAATTTAATGTGACTAAGTTAATGGTTGCAGACTTTACTGATCTTTAATTACTATATCAATGCTTCCGGAAAAATGTGCCTGGTATACGAGGAATGCAGATATTGCGTTATGAAAAGGTAAAACCAGACACTCCTTTTTATAAGACAACATTGCAGAGGGCCTTACCAAAAATTGCCAATGAAGAAACAACGAGCAGGTAGAATTCCTTATCAGCTTCCCATGTTTCAACCGGTAATTGAAAAGATCAAGCTTAAATACAAAAAGTATGAAGATCTAATTCTTGCAATTCGTCCCACCGATATACCATTAATTTTACCTAAGCCTAAGACTGGAAAGTCTTTAGATACGGGTACTTTTGTAGGCAATGAAAATTACGATAATCACTTTGGTAAAAATTTTTACGACACAGATGACAGCAAAACAGATGACAGATAAATTTATGTATTTTTGTGCACATTGAGCATTTTCATTCTCACAATATTAATGAGATTTAAAGGGATCTATGTGCGCATAATCAATTATTTTTTATACATAAAACAATAACCGAATGTTGTAATACTGTCTGCTATTGGCAATAAGAACCCAAAGATCCGAGTATCCTTCTTACATGGTCAAAATGATGCAATTTTAATTTTCCCTTACACTAATCTTCCGACTCTTTGAGTTTTCTCAAAATGTTGATTTTTTTACTAGACCCCTTGACTTCTAGGGACCTCATATAATAAAACTTGCTGTAAATCATTTTTGGTAACCGCAGGATCTAATTGGTAAAATTACAAAACAAACCGATTTTTTATTATTAACCTTGTATAATCCTGTACCACCTTGTGTAATTTTGAATTTTATTATTATTTTCCTTTCAAAATCTGATCATAGTCCATCTGTTTTTTACGAACTTATACGAGAAAAATTGTGCTATTTTTCTTTCGTTATATACGAGTAAGCTTCTTTTCGAGTACATTAGAAGATGATCCATAAAGTATCCCCTTTTGTGATATATTACAATATAACACGGATCCCTAACGACCAATTTGTTTGCCGCATTATTGGGCGTCCTCCTTCCCTTAACAACCCACCCTGATTCTCCGGTATTAGCCGGATTTCAAATATATATTCCTATCGTGTCGATTTTCATACGGAATAAAATTGGCAATATCCCGAGCGTTTTTTTGCTCTCTCCGTCGCGCTCTGGCAAACGTCAGTCTCGCGTGTAAAAACTTCATTTTTCCTCCATCGCCTTTTATTCTCGATACTCTACGTAGAACGTCATGTACAGAACTTTTTGTAAGGTTTAGTTTCATTTTAATTTTTTCCAAAACCGCATACCTCAACGGCTTTCTGAGGTGTCTGTATTGAGGTAGATGAATTTTTGTTCGAACGGAACGTTTGTTTTATTTTAACTACAATGTGGCAGTGCCATTTGATAGTTAAGTTTGGACAAGTTCAAATGGTGTTACCAAAATTAATTTTCATTTGATAAAAAGTTCATATGATATCGAAAAAACATACTGAAAATTATAGTTTTTTGGTTTATATCTAAAGAAAAGAGTATTGGAGGAAATACAAAATAATAAAAAGCCAGGACTAGATAACAGGAGTGCAGGAAAAATTAATAATGTAAGAAAAGAGAATTTTAAACAGTTAGAATGAATTCACAACTATATTTTTGCACAGATATATCTGAAAATCGAACAATAACGCTTTCCAATGTTGGGCACAAGTTGGCACTAGATCGCAGGCCTACTCATGTCTCACGTGCCACGGAATGACACAGCTAAGTCTTAGACGTGAGGTACACGAAGACTTGTTGGAAAAATAAAAAGTTTAATAAAGTATTTCAAACTCAGTAATATCTTTTATACTACGCCACTGACACGCGCTGTAAAGCAGCAGCTACAATTTTGCCCATACACATTTGTTAGTAGATCATCAAATACATTAGTTATCGTTTTTTCAATGCCATTGTCATTTAATTACGATGGATGTGTATGATCGGTTGACTCGGTTGATTTTCAACTTTTATACGAGACACTTGTAAGTCTGTTTTCGATTTTACCATGTGAGGGGTAGTGTTTCTTTCCTTTTAAAATGATTGTTATTGAAATGACTACGAGTAAGCCATCAAGCAACTTTAATACGTAAATATGTTGGGGTATTGCGATTCGTGAATTTAAAACTGAATTGGAGGAACAATTCGTATTTATTCATCACCACACTTCCAAACTTTGCCGTTTAATATGTGCAGTTTGTGCGACGGTACCGAAAAAATTTAATCTGGATCGCTATTACAATAGAGTTCGGAGAGATATTACCAACAATCATCCTGTTGGATCGCGCCTATGAACCGAATTCATCGTCAAGAAAATATCGGTGATTTAAACAGAAACCACTAGCTTTGGATGAAAGTATAAAAATGATACTGAAAAAACTAGTTTCGGCATTTCCAAATTCCCCATTCTTGTAGGGAATATTTCTGTATAAGTTGTATTGGCCAAAGAATTTTTTGAGCAATTTAAAATAATTTTGTGGAGTTATATCTTATTAGTAAAGTTTCTGCACTACGCCTATCGACGTCTAAGGCCATGATGTATTAAATGCTGTCAGAAAATGTATATTTTATGCTGGTATAATTTTCCATGGCACTTATGTCCGGCCGCCCGTCACTATAGATACCGCAACTCTACAAACTAGCGATGGCATCCCAGACAACTAGTTCGTACTTCCATTTATAGGCCGAATACAAACATGACTTTTCGTTTAACTAATTGTTAATTTTGTCTTATTGTATAATTTTGGATGCATGTTTTTTATTTGGGTTTAATGGCCTAAATTCACATTGATGGATCATTAAGTCCTCGTAGTATGTAGCTATATGACCTTTAAATAAAACATAAAATTTGTAAATATTCAAAAATAAATATAAATAAATAAAAGTAGTATTAAAACACGCGCGATTTTTCGGGCTCGACTGCGTAGCCTCAGTGCTCGAAATAGAGTAAATGTTTATCCACAAATACTTTACGCTATTTTTTTTATTGGTACACATTGAACTCATGTATTATTACTACAAATAAATTGAAATAAGAGCCTAATAATGTAAAATGGTTAAATTTGTGATCAGTATACCTTTCGTTATTATGGAAATGAGAAAAACAAAAATTAATTTGCAATCTGTCACATCAGATTAATTGTTATTACTAGTTGTATATTGCTTAAAAGAAGAATGTGAAAAATGTTTCGAATAAAGCTTTTCAAATATTTGTTTGTAATATTTTATTCATATTTTATTTATTTGGCGTTACAAGTTATGTACTCATGAAAGGTCAGATAAATATTTAAAACTGTTTATGTTGCCATGGTAACTTTAAAACTCGTGCGTTTTTTAATGTTGAACTTAAAACACTCTGAGGCGTACTTTAAATAAGAAAAATGGGGTACCAATAAAAAAAAATATGTTTTTAAGACGCTATAGATATTTAAAAATATCCATAAAAATGCGGATTTCCGTGCAAATCGTACAATTCTAAAAATCAACAGATGTCGAACAACAATAATAAAATGCAATTTTCATTACAATCAATCCCATATAACATAATGTTTAATGTAATGTTCTGTAAAGTATTTAATGTTTTATGATATACGCGATCGAATGCCTTTTTAAAATTGTCAAAACATAGGAAAATATTTTGTTGATTGTAACACTTCCATAACAGTACCTGTAAACATGTTTTGTAAAATCTGTTTTGAACTATTTTTACTGGGATTTTAAGTACTTGGCGACTACATAAAGTGGCGAGGGAAAGGGTTCCTCCACCATTTTTAAATTTTCGCCATAATTCATCAATTTTAACACTGTTAATACTAAAGACAATACATGTCTTCTATTGTCTATTTTATATCTTTAGTTGTATTTTTTTTCTTTGGAAGTCTTCTATTACACATCTGAAGTTCTCTGGACTTACGTGGATGTTCTATCTATATAAAAGGTCTTCGCCAACATGCGATAGACCTTTTTATATCACGTTATACACGTAGCAACAGTAAGTCTGCGGAAGCACTGATGTCATTGAGACCTATTTGGAACAGAGACAGTCCACGACCGGGGTCGCCATTTTATCGCCACCAGTCAGGACGAAATAATGTCAGACAGAGTGCGCCCATACCATGTTCTAATACCGTGCCAGTACTGAAACAGTCTTACAAGTTCGCCAGCTCTCTTGGGCACCGCTTAAATGACACTTTTCTCCATGTGACTTGCATCCCACTGGCAAGATGGTGTTACACCTCAGGATTGCTGAGCACAGTAGTCGCAAAACAGATCTTACTGTATGATGAGTGATTTCCTGATCGATCATTAAATCTACAATAAATTAATGCCATACTCCTATATAATGTTCTCAGTTGATCTAAGAGTGTCTATTTGGCTCACTTTGATCTGATTATAGCATGTGTTCTATTAGTCGTTGAGACAGACCTTATTGGGGAAATAACTTCCTCGCCTGGTTTGTCCTACGTGGGGTACTGGCGAGCTCGAACTCACACTCTCCTTTTAAAAGCTCTCCACTCTCCAATAAAAAAAATCTTTTGTTGTTATGTAAAACTCAGATATCTACATATGACAAACTCAGCGAACTTTTAAAAATCCCTAATTGAGCATAAGTTGGAAAATACATATAGGCAGAAGAGGAGAAAGGCAGAAAAACTCTTGATATGTTATCCTGCTGTGCCATCCATTCTTAAAAACGCCATACAAGTTTTATTCAATATTTATTTTATTTCGATTATCGCATATTTGTAATCAATATACTAAAAATTCCTTCTAAATTGGTTAAGGTAACTTAACACTTATCATATTCTTCGCAATATAATATAACGATCACGTCCTACTTCCCCCAACTTTAAAGATATTTTTTTGTTTGGAAAAATAATTCAATTTATCGAATGTCTCGACGTCAAAAAAAGTTAAATTTGTGTGGAAGGTGAAGGTCTTCATAAAAAAAATGTCAATTAGAGTGAACGATATAAATTCCTGTTCATAAAAAGGAAATTTTAATTTGAAGGAAAACAAATTGAGAAGAATTTTAAGTGAAATCTCATGTAATTTCTTAGAGCGAAAAGAATTCTGCACTTTCAGTTTTACGTTTTATTTGGATCGGCTTTCTTATTTGAGTTTTAAGGCGGTCATTGTTTTTTCTTATGGGCAAATATTCAAACCAGCAATTTTCTTGGGTATTTTTGGAGAGGATTCGCGTTCTGTTGGGTCAGAGGCGTAAATTTTGTTCTTAACGTTGAGAATGGATGTTATTTTTAGCAAATTATATGCCTTTTAGCAGAATATACCCCTTTATTCTGAACACTTTGTTAGGGAAAACCATCAATATCTCTTTGACTTTTTTATTATCTATTTGTTTGCACTATTTACACTCATACCAACAAATTCTAATGAATTTTTGTCCATTTTTGTGTTTTTAAGTTTTCTTTTTATTTCGTAACATTCACGGTTCATCATCATTCAATTTTCGCTTATCCACTGCTGGACATAGATCTCCCTCATAATTTTCAAGGCTGCCCAAGTCAGTCTTATACGACGGAGAAGCTCAACGGTTTGGTTATCTTTTCCTATGCGAATCTCATGACCTAGGTGTTTATAGGCCATTACCTGGTCTATGGATCTTGTTCCTACGCATATATCTTCGCTGACTACAAGATTTGTCATCATCTGGGTTTTAGATATATTTATTTTCAATCCGCCTTCTAGCGAGGAAAGGTAGAGCTGATTTAAAAGTTCTTTGGCCTCATCTATCCTATCAGCTAATAGTACAATATCATCTGCAAACCTTAGATGGCTAAGCTTTTCTCCGTTTATGCCCTTGTCAGTCAGTTTTGCCCTTTTACATATATATTCCAAAAGCGTAGTGAACAGTTTCGGCGATATGGTGTCCCCCTGGCGTACTCCACGTTGTATCGGGAATTTCTGGGTTTGACGATCACCCACTCTAACACTGGCTGTTGCGTTTTGGTATATGTATTTAATTATATTTATATACCGATAGTCAATTCGGCATTCTGTCAAGGCTTCCAACATTTTTTGTTGATTTACGGTGTCGAATGCCTTTTCATAGTCAACCAATATTAAAGCTAGTGGTTTATTATATTCAGTGCATTTTTCTATAAGATTTTTTATTACCAGTAGGTGATCGTTTGTTCCATAGCCTTTTCTAAAACCCGCCTGTTCTATGGGCTGATAAAATTCCAATTTATTTTCTAGTCGTTTCATTCACGGTTCAAGTTCTTATATATTTTTCTGCTTCTATTCGTTTTTGAATTTTTATTCTGTGTTTTATTGGTGATGATTTTTTATGTGCAAAGAACCGACCTATGATCATATTGGGCAATTTTTTCATATGCGAAAAATAGTATTAAATTTTTATAAAATACAAATACAATAATACAAGTATATACTTCCATTGAAACATATACTCATATTCTTGTTCGTTGAAATAGTAAGTAAAATTTCAAATTGACCTTTATGATTATTAACTTTTCTATCTTCTTCGACTTTTTGTCAGGATATCGTCTCAAAACTGTCTTCCTCATCTCCAATAATGCCAACTCTCTAAAACATTCGAGAACATTCAAAGGATTTCCCGGAGTCTTACGTCTCATACTCCCGCATCTCAGAGAAACTCTGTAAAATGAAAATCCATCCTCTAACTCTCAGAGAGCTCTTTATCGCCATATTGACGAGGTAATGAGACAGAACGCTAGCTGGTTGCTACTAGCTAGTAGTCTACAATGTCGTTAGAGCGGATATGAGGTTATGGCTTATTTTTTTAACAGCGAAATTGTTTTCTGCTGTTTTACTAAATGGATTCTGTCTGATCTTTGTTAAAAGAAAATTTGCGGAGTATTATGAAAATGACAGCTTTTAAGCATAAACCATTAAAGCTAGAAATATACGGAATAGTAATATGAGTTATTAATAGCTTTTAATACCTATATAATAAATTTTTAAATTGTTTTTTTTTACTGATCACATTGTTGCTTCAAAATAAATTCAAACTAGATATGGATACAAAACGATTTTATTTGCTCTGTTACTGTGCAGTAAAGTTACTTTTGTGGAGGAAAATATTAATTTATTATTAACGGCAAAAATAAGATAGTAAGTTTTTTAAATTTTAACCAACCAACCTATTATTAAAAAAAAAATTATTGTGTCAAAGAGTTACCCTTGTTTTATTACGCACAACTGCTAGTTAGAAACCTGACCTTTAAGCTTGGATGAAAGTCCATTTTCCAAATAAGAAAACCTCAATCTGTATATATGTTGTGTGGTTGTTCTGCGATACAAATTTAATTTAGGGATTTGCAGAGGGCGAAAAACCAGAATTAAATTAATTTCTCTTGTGACTGTTTACGTGGGATTTTTTAAAGTTTTTTTTTTGTACGGCGTGATTTATTAAAAGTTTTTTTTGCTGCTCATACGAATTTTTAAAAAGCCAACGGTATTTATAAAGTAATTATATTTATGGTATATAGCATTAGGCCAAAAGTTACTTAAGTCTGGCGTTTCAACAAAATTCATTACACTTCAACCATAAAAGAGCAAGGAATGGGAGTGAGTTCAACAATCAACGGTTCAACATAAATAATATTTCGTGCAAATTTTGAACCAGCTGGAACAGACTAAAAATTATTTACAAAATTTATACTGTAGTCATCACAATTTTTACAAACAGTATTCTTCGTCAAGTTCGAGTATGTAGAAGAAGCACATGTGGAAGTGATCATCACTTGGTCAAAGCTAAAATAATTCCCCTTCGACCAGTCAAGAAAACAAAAGATGCGCAGGAGCAAAACAAAACAAGTCTGGAAATTAAATACAACTTGAAAACCTGTAACGAAGAAAGCTCAAAAATACTGTACATAAACCGACTATATGAAAAACTCACTCGAAAATTTTGATAATATAGAGGTGTAGAGGACCAATACAATCATTTTTTTTTAAAGACACAGAAGTGTACTTACATTAAAATCTGGTCAGTAAGACCAATTATCAATTTGTTTCTAACTTACATTACTAATGAAATCTTAAAATTAGGTGTCTACTCACTAGTATCTTTCCTATTATTTCTAATAACTAGCATTAAATTTAGCATGCATACTCGCACAACACTTTACTCTGCTTTTCACTCACTCATTATACCAGTTCATAATGATGGAGTCGTTGTTCATGGCTCCCTGCAATTTTCTTGATTATCTGATTGACGTCTTCCATCTTGAGGTCCCGGTGAAGGTCGTTGTTCCTAACGTACCAAGGCGCATCTACGATGTTCCTCAGCACTTTATTCTGGAATATCTGGATTACTTTGATGTTACTAGGCTTGGCACAGCCCCAGAGTTGGCAGCCATAGGTCCATACTGGTCTCAGTATTTGTTTATAGATTAGGAGTTTATTATTTATGGATAGAGAGGAATGTCTTCCCATTAACCAATACATTTTCTTGTAGCGGATGCCTAGTTCTTCTCTTTTCTTCTTCACGTGAGCTTTCCAGCGAATTTTCGCATCAAGAGTGATCCCCAAGTACTTTGCTGATGTTGCACTAGGCACTTGGACATCATTTATTCTAATTGGAATATTATTAACTCTCTTATTGGTAAAATTTATATGCACTGATTTATTCTCATTCAGCTTAATTTTCCATTTTTTGGTCCATTCATGGATTTTATTTATTGAATTTTGTAGTTTTTCTGTAGGTTCTTCGACGGTGTCACTTACCGCTAAGACAGCAGTGTCATCTGCGAAGGTAGCTATGGTGTCGTCTTCTAGTTCAGGTATATCACACGTGTATATTAGGTATAGGACTGGACCCAATACACTCCCTTGTGGAACACCTGCTTCAATATCCTTGAGATCAGTGTATGCATATTCTTGTTTAACTCTAAAATGTCTGTTCGCTAGATATGATTGTAATATATTTGAATATTGTTTAGGCATGAATGATTTAAGTTTATGTATCAAACCCTTATGCCAGACTTTATCAAACGCCTGTGCCACATCTAGGAAGGTTGCAGAACAGACTTTTCTTTTCTCTAATGATCTTTCAATTATAGCAGTTATTCTATGCACCTGGTCAATTGTCGAATGCTTATTTTTAAATCCAAACTGATGATCTGGAATTATTTTCTTTTCTTCAATTATTGGTAGGATTCTTCGCAGAAGGAGTTTTTCAAACACCTTGGACATCACAGGTAGGAGAGATATTGGTCTATATGATGTCACCTTAGTGGGGGGTTTCTTAGGCATCACCTCAGCTATCTTCCATAAATCTGGAACATATTGTAGTCTAAAGGCAGCATTTATTAAATTTGTTAATTTTACGATAGCTTTTCTTGGTAGATTTTTTAGCAGTCTTCCGGTAATGAGGTCATAACCTGGTGCTTTATTTGGGTCGATTTGTTCTTTAATTAACTGAGCTACTTCTTTTGGGGAAGTTGGCTTGATATTCTCATCTATTTGCTTTGGTTCGGGCCAATCCTGGTCATCGTCTTGGTCATCTTGCAACTTAAATGTGTTCTCTAGATGAGTGGCAAATCTCTCTGCCTTCTGCTGATTATTTCTGGCCCAACTACCGTCTTCCAGTTTTATTGGAGGAGAATGTAATTTTGGCCTTTTAATTCTTTTTGTAGCTTTCCAAAGCGAGTACTCTGTGCTGCTGTCGTTTGTTAACTCTTCCAGATAAGATTTAATAGATTCATTCTTAATTTTCTGGATTTCTCTTTTAAGTTGCTGGCTGGCATTGTTTAGGTTAGTTTTGTCTCGAGGGGCTCTCGTTTGCTGTCATTTTCTTCTTAGTTTTCTTTTTTCTTTTATTAATTCACGAATTCCTTTAGGGTAGTTATTCCCTTTAACTTTTGTTTTGAGTATGGGAGTGCAATCCCATGCTGAATCTTGAATATCTTTGACAAATAAATCTAATTCTTGATCTATCTGTTCAATTGTCTTTAGTGGCACGGCTAAAATGATCTTTTCTTCAAGAGTTACTTTAAAACTTTCCCAGTCTGTGAGCTTATAAGTTAAGGTTGGGTTGTTCTCTTTTCTAATAATCATATCACTCATGGTTAGAATTATGGGTGAATGATCGGAGTTCATATTCCATCCTTCACAAATGTCCAAGTAATTGGATGAGATATTTTTAATTATGAAGAAATCTATTAAATCTATTCCTATCAGTTGGCCAATAAGTTGGGTTCCCTGTAGATATTACATCTCCTTTCTGATCGTTGACAGCTGCTAATAGTTCTTTTCCTTTAGTAGTTGTAAGCCTAGACCCCCATTGAATGTGTTTTGCATTGAAATCACCCCCAATGATATATCTATTGCTTAAACTGTTCATAAAATCAATATATTGATCTTTTTTAATATTATGTCTAGGAGGACTATAAATTGCACTTATGTTTATTTCTGCGTCTTTAATCCTAATACATAGCTTGTATGTGTTCGGTGACATACTTCATCTCTTCATATAAAATAATTTTTAAATGGTGCAGCAGAAGAAGTGTTGATCAAGTATGAGCCCGATTGATGGGATGAAGTAATCGATAAGAAAATAAAAATCAAACGTTGATAAACACAACACCTTTCTGAACGTACAAACGGATCATAGTAAACACGAATACCAAACAACTCAAAGGAAGGTACGAAGGGTAATAACCAAAAAGAAAAATGAATGCTGGGAGAAATACTATTCCAGAATTAACACTTACTTGGGGCGTAGCAGAAGTACGGAAAGCTGGAAAGTACTTTGAAAACAAAATACCAAAGATATCATCTCTCCTATTACTCTACGTGAATGGGATGAATACTTTTAAAACCTACTGACGAAGGAAAGATCAGAATATCTCAAAACACCACAAACACACTCTTATATACGAGTAAACACAATAGCATCCCCACTTAGGATTGACAGTAGAGAAGTAAAACAAGTATGTCGAATGTTGAAAAACGGAAAATCATCAGGTCCACGTAATATCCCACCCGAACTACTAAAATAAGGAACAGACAATTTCTACAGGCAATTAACCAGTATGTATCACAAATGTATAAATGGAGAGAATATACCGGAAGTGTACCGAAAGAGAATGTCAGACATGTCAAGCATACATAAAGACATGTGACAGCTACCGAGATATAGCACCATCTCCTGACCTAACCAATGACGGTAATTTGGATGAAGAGATTAAGCACAGAAATAACCAGAGAAGACAAGTAATTCGGCAATTGAATAGCATACTGTGGAATAAAACAATTTATAGAGAAAATAAACACAGAATCTATAATAGCATTGTCAGAGGGATTGTTTTGTATAGAAGGGAAATATGACCACTTAAGGAGAAAGCCGTAAAGACTTTGGAAATTGTTGGAAGAGAGCGACCGGAAAATCAAGATTGGCCATAGTAAGAAATAAAAGAATTCGGAAAATCATGGGCGCTACCCATAGAATAACAGAGGTCATCAGAATCAACCAAATAAGATAGTACGGACACGTGCAAAGAAAGAATGACAGCAGAATCCAAAAAGAAAGTTTAAAACTGGACACCGCAGGGAAGACGAAAGAAAGCAGACCGAGATTCATGGTACGGGAACGTACAAAGAAAGGATAACAGCAGAATAAAAAAAAAAAAAAATTTAAACTGTACACCACAGGGAAGACGAAAGAAAGCAGACCGAAATTAAGCTGGAGAGAAGAAGTCGACAAGGATATAAAAGCGAGAAGAATAGAAGAGCACCTTCTGAATGACCGAGACCAATGAAACCTGGAAATCAGAAAACGCGAAGAACGTTATAAACTGATTGTATATATATTCTTTGTCAATACAGTCAATCAATCACTCGAATCAAAATTAGATTAAAAAATCGAGGAAACTTCTTTCTCAAAACTTACATCGTGTTCTATATGCGAAATTCTAAGAAATAAGTTGTTTAAAAAAATTCTCGTGCACTGTAAACATTGATATCATACCATACTTTCCTACTTTAAAGTCTTCTTTAACCCAAGTCGATTTAAATAAAAAATACTTTTGTGTTTATTCTTAAACAAATTCTTCTTTGGTCTACTAAAAGTGGACTTTCTCTTATTCTTCGACTCAAATGCCCAGCCATTGACTTTCAAGTTTGGAAACAAAAAGAGGTCGCACGGGCCCAAATTTAGAGAATACGGTGCATGGGGCAGCATTTCGTAGCCCAATTCAATCAATTTGGTCATGGTGACGGTGGAGGTGTGAGCCAGTGTGTTGCCTTTTCTGCAATTCGAGGCAAGTTCACCGGGTACAATCCACTGTTTCGACTATTCCTTGTTATCTGGTGTGTACCAGTGGATCCATGTTTGTCGACGGTCACGAAACAACTCCGATTGCTCTGTAGCGTCAAACACGGCTCTGAAGTCGTCTTACGGTTGCGCTTGTTGTCCAGAGTGATTAGAAACTACGTCCATCGTGCCGATAGCTTTCCCATGCCCAAAATTTCTTGCAGTATGATCCACGTGGTTTTTGAGATGCCTACTGTCTCAGCTAACTCGTGCATCTTAAAAAGTTGAATTTTTTGCATTTTTTACTTCTTTGAAATTTTGAAAAATTCATTTTTCTTTGTTGTTTAGAAATTAACCCGATTTTTTCTGCATTTATAAACTGTTGACTTACCTGCTGTTTCTGTTACATGGGAAGTCTTCTCAACGTTATGGTAGCTCGCAAAAAACAAACAGATACGGAGTATACACAAGTAAATAAAAATATCATTTTCGGTATTATGGGCTGTTTCAAATTGCAACAGTGCTGTTGCAACACCTAATTCTATTTTTTCTTTGGATTTAGTGAAATTAAAATATCTACCCGATTATTCTTTTATTAGTTTATATAATATATATAATATCGAGATATAATAACTGCCTAGATATGGGACACAACGAAAATAAGTTTAAATAGGTTGGTAAATTATACCTTTTTTCGTTTTATTGCATTACATAAAAATTTGACCAATCTACTCGGATTAGGGCAATTTCAAATAAATGAATACTTTACGCTGATTTGAAAACATTTATAATAATTTCTTTCTGATATCCTTTTCTAAGGATTTTTGTCACAAGTAAAAGAAAATTCTTAATCTTTACTAACGTATCTTGACTATCTATAGATGTAGATGTAATATGAATGAATACATTTTTAAAAAATTTCTAGATCGCAACCTCTAAAGATAAAAGCTCCCGATTGTGGACCTAGTTTGAAACAGACAAAGCACCATTTCCTATCTCCTCCTCGGCCTCTCTCTTTCCGGCTATGAAAAACTGGATTTTCCAACTTAAAAGGGGAAACAAAAAATATGCGTCATGCCGTTTCATATGACCAGATGACCACTACGTAAAATGATGGATGTTTGCCATTCTGTCCAACGATGTCGTATTTATTAGGATCGTTATCGTCAGAGGGGAAATTGACAATTCAACGTCCACGTTCACGTTTTGTGTGATAAATTGTTAAGGTGCATTTTACTATCTACGCTTAATGGCATGTTTTGTGGCTGTTTTCACACCTCATTGCGGCAAAAAATAGATTGAGTCGCAAACTTCAACGGGGATGGACAATGGGGTGCAGTTATTTGGCAGGCTAATTTAAGTTATCCTAATTCAAACGGTTCGTTTTTAATCACATTATGTTAACATTAGATTTTTAATCACAATAATGTGAAAATAATTATTAAAAAAATTGCCAAAATGGTTGATTGCAAGATTTGTTTATAGCGTAGCTGGATTTAGAGTGGGAATTAGGCAAAGAATCAATAATGTGCGTTCATAAAAACAAAATTATTGTTTTGTAATGAAGACCCAAATTTTTTCAACATAAATTGGTTAAATGTCATTTACTCCAAATGATGCTTCAAAGCAGAGGGCTCACAAACCATTTTTAATTAAAAAGTAGCTCATTGAGGATATGGACTGAGTGGTCTAGCAAACAAAATATGTCATATAAGCTAGATATCTGAAATTGTTCACACCAACGTAAATACTAAATCGTTGGACTGTTTCTCGCAAGGCTTCGTCAACTCCTGTCTTTACCAGTAGACTTTATTGAGATACATCATACGTTTTACTGAAAGATATCTGCGTTTTTTTGTTGCTTTACCGAATTCCGGATAATTTTAGTTTTTGTTATAGTATGAGTTTTTTCACACTGTAACTTAGTGTAACTTTTTTCTTAGTGTAACTTATTTGCCTGGTCGTAGACAGACGCTTATTTCAATAGTTGGGGTCCACATTAGCGACCGAGTTGAGAGCTTGACCACAAGTCTGGAGCGACATTGTACCAAGTTAAGTTTAAATCAGAGCCACAAGACAAAGACAGAAGGAAACTTCGTTAGAAAGAGACTTCGAAAATGGAAAACTTTTCAATAATGACCCGACCGTTGTGGAAACCCTTCAATACTTGTTTTATTGGAAAAGGTCCAACTTTCAACACGTGGGCGAGTAAGTTGCAAAGGTTTATGTGGGGTTAAATAGTACAGTGGTCTTTGTTACTACTATTTGAGATAGATTGTCGGCGGAACATTGTTAGATAGCGAAGTTATATTTCTTGCAAGATTACCTGTTGTTTTAATAATGTATTTTAGTGTTAAGTTTGAATTTGGACCAACAACAAACATTAATCTAGAGTAACTTATAAAGTGAAAGTTTCCAGTGGTAGGCTGTATACCGTAGTTTAAAAAACTGGAATTAACACATTAATAAGTGCTTAATGAAATGTCAGAAAAGTTTAAATATTCTTTAAGTAGTTAATCGCTATCGATGGGGTGCTGACTCTAAGATTACTTTAATGTTTTATCGTGCATATACTAGATCCATTCTTCACAATGTCAGCTTTCTAATCTTTATATACGGATACGTCGTCCTAAAAAACTAGACCGCATTCAGGACTTGGTTATGCAGTTAGTTCTAGCTGCGCTCAAATCTACATCTACGGCGAATCTTTTAACTGAATCCATGGAACCTCACTTACATTTAAGACGACTATTGTTAGCTGAAAAATTTATTCTTACATGCCAATTCTGCAACCAAATTGAACTACTACAAAACATATATGACGTCTCCGTTTATAATCTAGTCGACAAATGGTGTCATAACAGGAATTCTTCTATTCTGGCAGTGATATACCTTAATTAGTTAGTAGCCAACACCTGTTTCAAACAATATCCTAGAAGGCTATACACTTGGAAATCACCTGCAGACAGAAAAGATAAAATTGTTAGAAATCAAATTGACTTCATTTTGATCGATAACAACTTCAAGAAGTATATAAAAGCTACTAAAACATATCCTGGAGCTGAAATTCATAGCGATCACTATTCAGTTATAATGGATTTTATACTAAAAAGGTTTCTTAAAGATAAAAGGGAAAAAGTGTCAAGAAAAATAGACATCTCACAACTGAAGAACCCTGAAAAGAAAAATAAAATAAGTATCAAGGTTGAGAAAGAAATAGAAATGCTAGAGAACTTGGTGCAAACAGACGTTGAATTAACATGGACTGCTGTAAAAACGAACATAACAAAGATACAAGAAGACGACATCGAGTTCACGAAAAACAACAGAAAACAAGAATGGATAACGCAAGAGATCATGGACGTAAGACGAAAACAAAACAAATTCAATAGAATACAAATGAGTCAATAAAAACAATCATTAAAAAAAAGTGCAGAGAAGCTAAAGATTTCTATCCACCGAGTTGTAACTATTTCAGATTCAAGGTCTGCGTTAATAGCTTTACAAAAGATTTATATACGTAAAGATTTATAATCTTAATCTCATATAAAAAAAAACAACCAAAGCTGCTGGAGAAACATACTTATGCAACTTTCTTGTGGGTAAAGGGACACTTTGGTATTTCCGGTACCACGAAAGCAGAGAGACGGGATCTAACAGCTGCCTACAAGAAAAGCCTAAAACAAAATTGGGATATTGAGTGGTACGCTTTCTGCAATCGAAGCAGCAATCTATATTTACTTCATATAACGTTCAATAATTTCCATAAATTTTCTTTTGGGACTTTATCAAAAGACTTAACAACATCTATAAATCCTATGTATGTATAGATTTTTTTGTTTTTGATATTTCCTTATCTGATCCTGTGAGCTTCTTCCTGTTGTAAATTCACTTTGTGATAGGTTTAATGTACATATTTTAAACTTTTAGCTTTATTCGTTTGTCTAGTATCCATTTATTATCATTGCAATGCTTAGGAGGGTAATTGTTCTGTAATCATTGCAGTCTTTTCTGTCACTCTTTTTAAAAATAGGTTATATACAAATGCACAATTTAATTAACATTTATACTTAATTTTGTCAAAAGCATCTTACGTTTGAACTTTGGTAGCTTCTGGAAGAATGGTGTAAATGTCTTTTTTGTAACCATCTTAAAAATATATTTTTGCTAGTATCGACATTAATATTACAGAGTGCTTATTTCTGAACATGAAAGACATTTTTATTAACACAAACTTAAAGCATTTTTCATTCAATATATAAGGCTTTTCGGAAAATTAATTGCGACATTTTCTTACTGGAACTCTAATTATACCTTAACTAATAACGTCAAAGGAGTTCGGTTGAATGCCTTAACTTGTCAGTTCCCGGATGATTTACGTGTATTTACTCGCTACATAGTTTTCTAGTCATTACCTAGATATGGTTTGGACAGCGTCGTTCAAAACTCGATGTAAGAACACGAGTAGTTAGTTCATAAGAGCATTTCTAAGCAAAAAGATATTTAACATGTTAAGAAGAAATATGTACTTAAAGAACATACAGGAATTACTTCGACATGAGTGAAAATGACTGTAGAATAATAGTTTCATTAATGTTTAATTAAGGAAGTTTTGCGTGGTTTTTAGATAAGTACGTGACCTAACAAATAAAGTGGGAGAACTCTAGAGTTAAGTCGCCAAAAATATAAACAGTAACTGTAAAAGATGAGAAAAATTAAAGAAGCTGCTCTTATTATAACTGTATCCATTCTATAAAATAGATTCTAACGTATAATAACGTAGGCGCACTTTTCTTTCTTTATGAGACTAGAAATAGAAAACACAATGACACAGTGATTAGAAATTCTCAAAAATAGTTGTTGTGTGTATCCCTAATTACTATATACTCGTATAATTACGATTTTAAAGATAAATCTCTCTACAAGCAAATTTCATTTATTGTTTGAGTTAAATATTTTGCGATTTCAAATATAAAATATTTTTCTCAATATTTCAACGCCACTGCATATCCTGTTTCTAATCATTCTCATTTAAACATAACCCTAACTTCTTTACTGTCCCAATTTAAAATAATGCATTATTTTTACCAGAAAGGATTTTATTATCCATTGTATTTTTGAGAAACGACTGCTTATCTCAAAATATAACAGTATTGTGAAAAATGTAGAATATACTTCTCTTATTTATCTTATTAACAATAACTACACTTTTACCATCTGACGGCTAACTTGATGACGTTATCACACAGAAAAATATATAATATTTAAAATCTGTTCACTAACATAGTCCATTTTTCACTTTTTTTGAGATATGACGGTCCAAGGTAGCTATATACGAGGTTTTTCTTTTAAGTTTCATATATAGCCGCTTAGAGGGCGTCACCAATAAAACCTTCCGACACAAATGTAACCTCAATCTTTTGTTGACATAAACCGAGAGTTTCATTGCGATACAACAAGTTGTATAGATACAGTGAATTTTTGAAATTATCAGCATTAACAAGACAGTAGTCACACAGAAAAACATTGATGCGGTTCGTCAGCAAATTAAGGATGACCGCTGTATAACATACCGGGAGATAGAGGCATCTTTGGGCATTTCAAAGATCTCGATCCAAAAGATCCTATATGAAGAACTGGATGTTCTGAAGTTGATTTTCCGTTGGATCCCTCATTTGCTCGCTCACAGAAGAGCTAAATTGGTGACGAAAAACATGGAACAATTCAACAAAGGAATCTCAAAAAACGTTTATAGTAGTGTTAGTGGCGATGATTTATTCCTACGAATCGGAAAGTAAACGCCAATCCGCTGTGTGGATGTTACACGATGAGGAAAAACCAACAAAAGCTATCCGTTCTCCAGTGTCGCAACTTTTTTGTCAGAATCTGGTCATGTAGCAACAATTGCTTTAGAAGATCGAGGAACGGTTACTTTTGATTATTATATAACCGTTTGTTTATCAGTAGTTATCATCGTTACTCAATGGCGAATCATCCTACATCAGCACAATGCAGGTGTTCACACTACACAAAAGGCAATAGAGTTTTTGGATCTTCAAAACATCGAATTGTTAAACTACTCACCGTATAGCCCCAACCTAAGGCCCTAGCGACTTCTTCACATTCCCAAATATCAAGGATTCAATCAAGATTGGAATAACTCTTTTACCAATTCATATGAACGTGTGCAAAAGTGTATTGATCTTG
The DNA here is from genome assembly GCF_040954645.1 of Diabrotica undecimpunctata. Taxonomy (NCBI): domain Eukaryota; kingdom Metazoa; phylum Arthropoda; class Insecta; order Coleoptera; family Chrysomelidae; genus Diabrotica; species Diabrotica undecimpunctata. The sequence continues at coordinate 182,962,974 of NC_092803.1, forward strand.
GTGAAACATACTTTAAGTTTATATTTTTTGTCTTTAGGGCTATATGCAAAACTAAAAAGATAACACTCGTATTATTATATACTAGCCTAAAATGGCAGTTAAGTTTTGAATTTCATTGTGATTGAAAAAATTAGTATGGTTGGAGTCTATTTATTACCATCCATACCGTAAATGTTCTGCTGTAAAAAAGAAAGAATTTGACTCTGTAGTAAATATTGTATTATTATATTGAATATCATTGTATCCGATTTTAGTATATTTAATATTACAGGCTGCGATAATTGATGTTTTCGAACAAAAAATGATTGAATAATTATTGATAAAGCTTTTATTAAATTTCGTATATGTACATTATCAAAAGTACCAGCTGAAATTAAATCAACCATCTGTCTCGTAGCTCATTTGTCTGTCGAAACCCCCAACATTAATAAACATTGATAAAAATTCATAAAATAATGAAACGAGCGTCGACAGCAATTGTTTTTAATTAAATCCAATATTTTCCAATCAAGCCATTGCGGATGAGATTGCGCTTGTCATCGCTAACCAACCTATAAATTTCGATATGAGATATAATGATAGTAATCACGATAAATGCGTCTCTTTGTGGATTTTCTTTTTGCTTCATCGATTTTGCTACTGCAAATGTAGGATTTTAGAATTGACCATTTTGTATCTTTAACCCCTATAATTGTACTTCACTGACAGGGAATCTGCGTTTGTGACGGTAAATATTTGGTTATATCATTGTAGCAATGAAAAAACGAGAAATAATAAAAAAATGTAAAAGTAGTACAGACAGAAAAAGTAGTACAAACAGAAAATCGTAGACTAATTTTCGAAACCAAATTTTATTATCAGATGTCGCTACATTGCGTCTATACGAAGCCATGTTAGAGTTGCTTCCTAAGACAGAAAAGATTTATTTCACGTTCAGAGCGTTTGCGAAAGCCGTTCTGATGAGGCCTATTGGGCCGAAATACGTATAAGCGGATGCGCAAGCGCCCTGTACGTGAAATCAAATCTTAACTGTCTTTTCCTTTTTATTTCGATATACTCTGTACGAGTACTAGAAACCAATTCGCTAAGAATTTTGCTTAGTTGAGGAGATATGTTGTGGAATGCAATTTTTAGATTTCCCATGTCTCTCTTAACATCTTTATTAACGTCTGTTTTGCCTTGCAATTCTTAGAAGGCACAGATTAAAGCGGAATTCTTGAATTTGGTTTCGAAAATTAGTCTACGATTTTATTATCAGATGTCGCTACATTGCTTCTATACGAAGCCATGTTAGAGTTGCTTCCTAAACGTTCAGAGCGTTTGCGAAAGCCGTTCTGATGAGGCCTATTGGGCCGAAATACGTATAAGCGGATGCGCAAGCGCCCTGTACGTGAAATCAAATCTTAACTGTCTTTTCCTTTGTAGTACAACAGCTTTACAAAAATATTTCGGTAAACATTAAAACTGGAAACAAATTAACTAAAGAAATTCTTATTAGTAAGGGTCTAAAGCAAGGCTGCTGCACAATACCTATACTCTTCAAAATATATCTGAATGAGGCGCTCTCAGTGTGGAGAAAAAAATGCTGCAAGGTGGGCATCCCAACCGAAGACGAGAGATGATACACTATACACTTCGCTGACGACCAAGCTATTCTAGCTGAAAACGAGAGTGATATAGGCTAGTATGCTTAGAAAACCGGAAAACGAGTACATCACGTGGGGCTCACAATTAATATACAAAAAAACCAAGTACTTAGATGACGGAGAAAAACTAGAAAGCCTACAAATTGAAATGGGAACTATAAAATCAACTGAAACCTTCAAATACTTGGGAGTCCAAATATCATCAAAAGCAACGATACATATATAAAGTAACGAAGAAATACGTTCCAAGATTGGCCAAGCAAGATCAGCCCGTAGACAGTTACAAGGACTATTGTGGAATAATAAAAATAAAAGAAAATACAAAAGACTAAACTGGTATGCACACTTGTAGAGAATGCCTGAAAATAGATGGCCCAAAAGGATAGAAAAATTGTCTACGGCTACTAGAAGAAAACTATAGGTAGACCAAGACGTTCCCGGAAAGAAGATGTCGAAGATGCAATGACTTGGAATTTAAAAACTGAAGATTTCTTCGACAGAAAACGCTGAAAATTAGGATGCGAGAAACGGTGCCAGCTGTAGAAGACTCAAATTATATATCATTGTGATTTTTGAAATTAGATGAAAACGGTGTACTTCCCTGGAATCTAAAAAAACATCAATGGAAACTAGCAAATCGTATCCATAGTTATTCGTGAAACTCTCTTATGAGGTATTTAAGAACGTGTAAGCTTAATAAGTAGTTATTGTGTCAGTCGTGAACCATATAGGCGAGCGGTTTACCCCTATAAACAGAGCATCAACCGACTAAAATTCTTTTTGCATTTCTAATGCACCAAACCTCTTTTATTCGATTCTATGTATTTTTCCAAGATGAAATGTATTTTTTTTAAATTTTTTCAAGTGGGCCGGCAATTGTTATTAACAAATAACTTATACAAAAAAGCAATTTCACCGAATTGTTTCAGAATCAATTTTTTTAGGTGTATCTCATCAAAATAAACACTTTTTCTTCTTCTTCTTCAAATAGGTATTTCGAATATGCCTAAAAAAATTACATTATTATAGCATCGTAAAAAATTAATTTTAATTGTTTTAATTATAATATGTCTATTTAAAAATAATTAGAAATATCTTTTTTTTTTAATAAATTGTACGTAATATTTGTATTGAATTCATTTTTTAAATTTAACCAAATATTTCTACGCGCCGCACGCCTGTATCGCCGCAACCGCTGTACACACTTAGCGGTAGACTACTCGAAAGGCATATTCGAAATATTTGGGTCCACGTTTTTAGCAAGATAGAAAAAAATTATCCTTGTCAAAATATTCTAACTTGTACTCGACGGTTTAAAGATTATAAAGCTATTTGTAGAATTGCAATTCATTTAGTAGTTTTTTAGAAAAAAAATCCCAAAAATCACTAATTAAGGCATTTTTTCAACAAAAAAATGCAAATAACTCGAAAAGGAAGCATTTTTTGAAAAATTATTAGGAGAGAAAAAGTGTTTATTTTGATGAGATACACCTAAAAAAATTGATTCCGAAGCAATTCGGTGAAATTGCTTTTTTGTATAAGTTATTTGTTAATAACAATTGCCGGCCCACTTGTAAAAATTAAAAAAAAAATACATTTCATCTTGGAAAAATATATAGAATCGAATAAAAAAGGTTTGGTGCATTAGAAATGCAAAAAGAATTTTAGTCGGTATATTCTGTTTCTAAGCGTCTTTTGAAGGGTAAACCGCTCGCCTAATACAAAAACTACTAGGTAGTAGGCTCAGGACTCGTAAGGCACCGTTTCTGTCCTCGTAAGGCGGGGTAGTTTAGGGAAGTAATGAACACGAAAAAAAAAAAAAATAACGGTTCGCACAAAAAATGGACGCCACTGTTTTTAAAGACTTGAACCCAAAAAACTCTACTGATACAGAAAAGGACTAAATGGAAGGACCGATGTAAACGTCAAAAAGAAACGAAAATATATGCAATGTACAATTATATTTAAATAGACCTTTAACAGGTATAAACAGTGCATAAATAATAATAAAAAAATGTATAATTCACTACATAAAAAAGTATATTTCTATGCTTTATGTAAATTCATGTGTTTGCGTTAAAAGTAAAAAGGTCTTACACTTACTGTAAGCCTTCTTTGGAACGGATTAACTGTATGTCAAAGTATAAAAACATACAATTAAGGAAATTAGCAGAGATAAATATGTACGTAAAAAGATAAAATTAATGTTATTTTTATTCAACTTTAATCATGATTAAACTTTAGAAACTGTACAAAAAATATCATTTTTAAATAACATACGTCCAAAATCTGGTGAATTTTATCTATAGTTTCATAGTCGACAATAAAACTATTTGAACTCAAATAAATAAGGTGCCAAATACCTGGTTTTCTGATAGAATATTACTCAGCTTCAGAGTACACAAATGGCTATCGCTGTAGAATGAAGAGCACCGGTAAAAATTTAGAACATTGTTGTGAAGAAATACATAGCACTGATCGAAATTAGGAATATTATTGGTAGCGAAATCGGTCGAATTTGGAATTGTTGATGAAAATTCGTGAAACACCGGTCCAAATTGGAACCCCAATTAAAAAACGGTCGCTTGACGAAGTTGTGTTACATCTTGCAGACGAAAAATAACAAAATTTTAAAATTTACTCATATTTGTATTGAAAAAAACTACCTATCGGTACCTATCTGAATTAACGGTTTTGATCTGGGTGGTCGGAATATAGCGGTGTTCTTTGCGGCATCTTAAAGAGTGATTACTAGAGACTAGTTCAAAATGAACATAAATAACGACATTTTTTATTACGGCAGCAATTTTTAAAAGCGGTCATAAAATAATATCATGAAAAAATACCGAAGGAGATAAGTCACAGTGAGAGTAGAGTCACGAAATTAAAAAAAAACTCATAAGGAAAATAATTGAATTGAATCATGGAAGCCTTTTGACATAGTAGTAAAATCCTCCATTGATTACCCGCCTCTGTCTTCGACCCTTCCGTTTTACTCCATTCGTTTAATAAACACTCCAGACGAAATTCTAACAACCGTCGATATTACGACCCCATCATACATTGTATTTTATTACTAATAAAACCATCCACTCCGAACCAGTCTCATTATATTAAAAGAAAAAATTCCCAAATCCTTACTGAAGTGCTCATTTGTGTTTTATAGTACATACAATGTAAAGACGTAAAATAACCGATGTTTGGAATAATCTGGAGGAAGTGGGATTGCTCAATTTGAGGTATTTTTAATAAAATTTCAAGAGGATTAACCCAAATACATGGCAAAGGTCATACGTTGCGAAAAAGTAAAGTTTAGCTTTGCTAATCTAGAAATACCTAAAGGGCAAGGTAATATAAAGCTAATAGGTACTGTATAAAATGTATGCTCCAGTAAAAAATATACTTACTTGTTCTTGAAAATCCTTTTACTCTGGGTTATGTTTATTCTTTTCAAAATTGTCTTTTAGTTTTCTTTTAATGCTGAATTCGGGAATAATTTATTTACGTTAGGACCTGCTGCATGATGATCCCTTAGTTGATTTAAAAACTAACATTAATCTACCTTCCTTATCACCGATAAGTCAATATACACAAAACATTTTTTGAAAAAGCCTTGAATATTATTTTTAACCTCTAAATGGTTGTTAACACTTTTTACAAATAAATAAAGTAAGTAGCACAAATTAGCTGGTCGATATGCTAAGTGGTAATGTCCACCACAGTAAATTTTCAATTTATTTTATGATAATATTGAGCTAATTTGTAAGTAACATATGGGCCATCGACAGATTTTAGTTTGTGTATTGTGGTTTATATATATATATATATATATATATATATATATATATATATATATATATATATATATATATATGAACTGAAAAGCCAAATATATAGTGTTATGACGTCATTTCAGCATCCCTACTTTGTCAGATACTCGGGCTGATACGAACTAGGAAAGTCCAATAAAGGTCTCCTGAATATTTCCCACTTCAATGATTAATACACTATGTTTGTGTTGTTCTATGTAAATATTGGTGTGTTTGTCCAATGTACGTTGAATTTCAGTCTTTACAATTACTTTCTAAACATGATCCGACTGAAGATTTTCAGTAATAACATCCGATGGATGTTATTTATAAAGTAAATTTTAACGTCTGCAATTCAACATATATTGGGCAAACATCCCAATATATACATAAAAGGGTTGTTGCACACGAACATAGTGTACAAACGAACAAATCAAACACTACGGTACGTACAGTAGTTGGGGCCAGACGTAACATTCAACAAACCTCAGTTTCAGCGCAGTATTCAGATTTCTATCACATAAGTATAGCCTGAATTTTAAGGACGCTGCAATCGTCATTTCTAGTACCCTCATTTCCTGGTCTAAATTCAATTCAGAGTTGATGCGACTTACAGATATTTAAATTTTTCCACTCTCTGTATTTGCTGTCCACACATGGTTAGTTGTTCAGGACCCTTAGATATTATCCTAAACTTGGTCTTATCAATGTTAATAACAAGTTCCATTTGGATGCACTGGCTATTTATTGCATCTAATAAAGTTTGTAGCTCTTCCATACTCTCAGCCATAATTGCCGTATGATCTGCATATTTTATGTTGTTTAATATTTCGCCGCCTTATTCCCCTCTTTTAATTCACACAAGGCTTTTCTGAATATAAACTGTGAGTATACGTTGCATTTAGAAATGCACTGGGTATATATGTGTTTTTTTTATTACAACAAAGCCTTCGATAAGGTCAGACATAACCGTCTTATCGAATTACTTGAAAAGAAAAACTTAGATATGAGAGACATTAGGATCATTAGCGCTATCTATTATAATCAGATCGCTGTGGTAAAAGAGAACAATGTCTTTTCAAATGAAATACAGATTGAGAGGGGCGTCAGGCAGGGCTGTGTCCTGTCTCCTACTTTGTTCAATTTGTATTCAGAGGAAATAATCCAGGAAGCACTAGAAGAACTATGGGAATAAAAGTAAATGGCCTACAAATCAATAATATACGGTTTGCCGACGACACTATTTTATTAGCGGAATGGCTTGAGGATTTACAACAAATGGTTGACAGTGGTAGAAGTCAGTGAAGAAAACGGACTGTCCCTAAACACAAAAAAGACACAATTTATGGTAATTACAAAAGCCCAACAGCGCCAAGAAAACATAACAATACATGGAGAACAAATTAAAAAAGTTGAAAAATATAAATATCTGGGTACAATAATTAACGAAAATAATGAGTACACAGAAGAGATTAAGGCAAGAATAGGACAGACAAGAAATTCTTTCAACAAACTGAAAAAAGTACTTTGCAGCAGGGACATTTCAATTTCTTTAAAGATAAGACTTCTGAGATGCTACGTGTTCTCCGTATTATTTTATGGGTTGGAGGCTTGGACATTAAAGAAAGATGTTTCGGACAGATTAGAAGCCTTCGAGTTATGGGCCTACAGAAGGATATTAAGAATAAGTTGGGTGGATAGAGTCACGAATGTTAAGGTGTTGAGAAGAATGGGAAAATATAAAGAGGTTTTAAATACAGCTAAAGTCAGAAAACTGCAATATTTGGGACATGTCGTGAGAGGCGAGCGTTATAACTTGTTGCAATTAATAATGCAAGGAAGAATACAGGGTAGGAGTCGCGGAAGATGACGCATCTCCCGGTTAAACAATTTGAGAGCTTGGTTTAACTGCACTTCTGCTGACCTCTTTAGAGCAGCGGTATCGAAAGTGCAAATTGAAAGTGCCATGATGGTTGCCAACCTTCTTAGAGGAGATGGCACATGAAGAAGATACGTTGAAAATCGTCGGAGAGAAGACGCATCCTTGCGTAATCCCTCTCGCCATTTGGTCTCGATATCGTTTATTGCTTTTTGGTTCCAATGTATAGCGTTTATGATGTTAATGACTTTTGTCTATATTCTTGTTTTTTTTTAGTTCGCCTCTTGTCGTTGGGCATTGAAAATTCCTTACTTTGCTTTGTATATGCATTAGTATTGAACAAGTAATGAAAATAAAATATATTGGAATTACGCTGTCCAGCTATGGAGACCTGAAAGAGAAACAAATGAGAAATCATGTACAAACAGCAGCTAGACCGTCAGGAGATCTTAGAAGAAGAAGGAGAACACTATATGTCGAAACCAACATATTAACATTAAGATGAAGTCAAGAATTTAAGACCCATAATGGCATATTCATCAGAAACAAGACATAACTCAGCCACACAAATACTACTGGAAACGGCAGAGATAAGCTGAGAAGAATTACAGTAGATAAACAAATGAACACTAAACAGAAATAAGAATGGAATAACCATATAAGCAGAATGCGGGAGACCCGTGTGGTTAAAATAGTAAGAGATAAATCACCAATATGTATAAGATTGACAAATCTTCCAATAAACAAGCAGAATTGCTTATAAAGAAGAGGAAGGTATTTTCTTGGTATCTGAACTTGTTGTCTTACCAGGGTTTTTTTTTGTAATATTTGTCCATTCTCCATATAAAATATTGTTCTGTTATATACTCCGAAGCCGAGAAAACTCTTTTCACAGCAAAAATATTCCCGCTGAGGCGGCGTTTGATTATTAGTATTAGCGATTTTTTTGTAATCGATATCAGTGTGAATTTTAAAAGATAATTATTAATGTAATTAGAATTTGTGATATTTGTAATTAAGTTTTTGGAGTTAAATAAAGTTAGCTAAACCACGTTGCGCTTCACTTAATGTCTGAACCAACAGAAAAACGAACATAAAATGTAAATATAAAAATATAAAATACGAACAAAAAAAATTCTTGTCCCATCAAATAATTACGAATTTAGAATAAATCAGAAATCATTAAATCCCAACAGAAATTATTCTTTAATTACTTAATTCATTCAATTCATTAAGAGGAGAGTTTAATGACCCATCCTAGATTTTATTAGAACCATATTAATCGACGTTAAAAGCTTCTTTTTAATTTGCGGTTCTTATAATTCTCTCGTAATTCATACGATAGCTAATAAAAGATTCGAGTGTCTAATATATTTTTATTTAATTTCAGGTAAGCATCCAGTTGGTTGATTCGGTGGCTTATTAAAGGTGAGCAAAAATATAATGAACATATTTTTATATGATATTAATAACCTATAATTAAAAACCGGTTTCATTTGTTGGATCATAAAATATCGACGTGTGTGGTCATAATACAGATGATAAAATTATAGATTGATAATGTTGGGTTGTCATTACCAATACTAATTTCTTCCGTCATCACCGAAAGACGAGATGAGTTGATTGACATTCTGATATATTGTGAAACTCACAAAAAATCAATTGAAGATAAACTGTTAAATTGAAAGCAGTGATACTAAACCATCAATGTATTGTCGTTTTAACAAATACGTTAACAATGCGTTACAAAATTACAAGCAATATAAACAATTATTGTAACCTAAGCAATGATGTTCATCATTATAGTGTAGTCCTACAACCTTGACTGAGTTTGGGCTGACTGTGTTAGTCTTTTTAATTGGCTCGTTCTTTCTTCAATGTAAAGCTAGTAGGAAATAATAAGAAACAACTGGAAAACCTGGTCAAAAAAGGCGCTAAGACAATGTTTCTTTATCCATATCGATATCGATATAATGGTTATGGCAATTACAGTCTGGTCATAAGTTACCAATGAGCGATTTTAATATTTTAATATAAATTGCTAATGTTCCTTCAAATTAATCGATTACCGTATGGAGTTTCTTATCTAAACTAACAAGAAAAAGCACTATTCTATGATTTAAAATGCACAAGTACTATGCTCTGCTTTTCAATATTATTCAAACTAATTCACATAGCTTTGTCCTCTTCAGACTACTAGTTATAATAATATTGTTACACTCAATATATTACAATACTAGACACGTCATGAATTTTGGATGTCATCTTGAATGTTCTCGAACTACTTCTCTTTCGACGTACCTTTTTTACGTGGGATAAATCTTTTCTTAACACTGCTCGTCTCGAATAACTGTACTATCAGGGAAGCCTGTTACTATCGATTGAAGCCAACAGGTGTGATCAACTCCATGGTATGAAACTAGTCTCTCGATATGAACTACCTTCTTTACTTTAGTTTTAGCTGAAAACTGGATGCTGTAGATTAGATCGTTTATTTTCTGCAGAACAGTGTACGGGCCTACTGGGTCACCTCTCTCGAAAGTTGTACTAGTAGCATACATGTCGAGCCTGGCCTTGGCTTTATCACTTTGAAGCTTCAAACTTTTACGAGCAAATTCGACTTTTTTAAACTTTTCTTTCAAATTTTCAATATACGTCAGGGATGAATGATCGTTCTCTGAGGCAATCTTCCTAAATTAAGATCTTGAGGAAGCTTTATTTCTATTCGGGTGATGGAATATTCCATAATTGATAGAGAATAACCAGTTGCTTCATGTTCAGAACTTATATAGACTAACATCTAATTAAGGAATTAAAGTATCCATCTAAGGAATTAAAGTATCCCAATCTTTTTGATTGTCAGCGACAAACAAGATTTTCATTAATTCTTGCCATAATTCTGATTTAAAATTTCGTCCTCGATTAGAATATAACTCTAAAGGAACTCCATGTCTTCATATGACATGTGTTATTAATGCTTCTGCTACTGTAGTCGCTTCTGAAGGAAGAGGTACAATTTCAGGCCATTGAAAAATAATCCATTGCGACCATTGACCACTTGTTCCCCCTCTCTGTCATCGGAAGTGTGCCGAGAATATCCTCTGCAAGTCGTTCAAAAGGCTCTCCAGAAAGATATTGTGCCATTTTACCACGACTTCTGGCTCTAGGACCTTTTCTACCGTTACCTAAATCACATTTCTTGAACCAATATTGTACATCTCGACGACAATTGATCCAGTAAAATCTGTCTCGAACTCTGGCAAGTGTTCTTTCGACTCTGAAATGTCCTCCCGAAAGGCTGCTATGAAGTTCTTGTAACACACTTTTAATGTGTGATTTTGGCAGTACTACTTGTTGTACTGTACTGTACTATAACTGTACGTACTCCATAGGGACTTTCCTACTCTCGATACAATAGACCATTGGGAAGATACAGAGCTTCCCATTGAGCGCAGTACGCCTTTATAGTTCCACTGTATTTGGTTATTTCCTGCCAAATAGGTCTTATTCAATCTTTAAGCCATTCTCGTATGACTTTTAAATAATTTTTTTTCTTTTAACTCTTTTTAAGGTATTCGAGAAAAGTCTGATCGTTATCTTCTTCATGTTTAACTTTGAACCTGTAATGCATTCAAAGCATCTTGGAATTCTTGTAATTGTTCATTCTGCATGTTCTCTTAACTTTTCTATTTCATTTTTACTAATCGCTCCTTAAAATGTGCAACTTCCACAGATTCAAGAGTTTCGCTTCTGTGGTCACTTGTGGGAAATCGATTTCTTGGGGACATAATGTCCCATTCTTGCACAATTAAAACATTTCGATTTTTGTGTTGAAGATTTTGCAGGATACTACTGAACAGTAGTATCAATGAGCGATGTTGGTTCAATATTTTCGTGCTTATGTGGTCGTTGTTCGTGACATCCTGCCATGCTCTTAATGATTTTAGCCACAATTCCTAGGTCCTTGTGGAGATCACTGTTTGTCGACAGAAGCACCGAATAAAGTTTTGATGATCATTACCAGTAAAGAAGAATGAATCAAATTCTTGATGGATAAAGAAAACAAAAACTCACTACCTTTTCTGGATGTGTTACTGACAAAAGACGATAAAGGGCAAGCAATCACGGTCTATAGAAAACCAGCTTCACACCAATAGATATTTAAATTAACACTCAAACCACAACATAAATTTTAAAAAGGGAATTGTCAAATCATTATATTATAGAGCCCAAAACACCTGCTCTAATGAAAATGCATATAAAGAAAAATAAAACCTGCTAACAAAGGTGCCTGCTACCTTTGCTACTAACCTGCTAAAAATGATTATCCATTGTCATTTATAAACAAGGAATTTTACAAGATTAAAGAAAGGAAACAACATAACACCATAAGCAATTCATAATTGATCACAAAAAGATAAATAAAGATTCAAAACAACCAATAGCGTGAGATTTATTGTCCAAAACCCATCCAAACAACACACAGGGCAGATCAAACAACTACATCTATAAAGTACCTTGTGAATTTTTATGTGGGAGAAACCTTTAGACTACTTAGTGTCAGTATAAACGGGCATGAATCATATTAACAAAAACGGAGACTTCGACAGATCCCAGAATTGCAAAAATGTCTGAGACAATGAGCACATAGGACAGTGGACGCCAACTCTGAAGAACCAGCGCGCAAACCGGATTTCGTTTACCTAAAAGTCGACACGACACGCCCACTTACACTTTAAATCTTATTCTGGCTTACTGTCAGTAGCTTAACTACTTGTCAGTAACGATTGTACGTGTTCAGATGTACTTGTTTGTTTCTAGTGTTTGTATTTGCAAAGTGACTGGTGATTTGGATAATGTCTGCCACTGTGGAAAATAAAAAGTGTAGGTCCGTGATACCAGGACAAAGTCGTGAAATAATATTTAATGTATTTAATGTAAAGAAACCTACATAAAAATGAGAAATATCAAGGAAGCAGCCCTTCCTTACTTGATGAAGAGAAATGTGTAGCAAACTCATGGACAGAATGGTTACTAATAGTAAAAGCAGAACTCAGCAACAAGAATATTTCAACATTAATGGATCGATACAAGGTCAAAAACATTATACATAAACACGTACAACAAATTATTCAGCTCAAAACATGGCTATTTGTCTACAAAATTGAGGCCAAGTAAGTTACCTGTCAAATTGTTCAAGATCGGATGTAATGAAATTATTTACGGGAGGCATATTTTCAACAGTGGACTCAAAAACTGCTAATTATGATGACACATTAAAATAACTCTTTATTTTTAAAAATGTAAAATGTAATTTTTATTACAATCAAGTGTATCATCCCGTATAAATACAATATTAACTTAAAAGACGATAGTTAAACGGACTTTGATATTTGTGATTCTGTGCACAGGATCGATTGCTTTTTCCTAATCACACATTGATGTAAAGGATCAGATTTATTGTTTCAATAATTGGTTTTATTCTTTTGGGTTGAAGATTCTGAAACACTTCGATATTAAGGAAGCAGAGATATCGGTTTGTTTGATGAAACATGTATGATGTACATGTTTTTATGGTTAACTTTGGATTCTTTCCATATACATTAATTAGGTTGGTTAGTTTTACGATAGATTTGCAGGAAGTATTTTTTGGTAGCTCACCCGTAATTAAATCATAATCCGGAGCTTCGGGATAATATTTTCTTTTATTTCTACCATCACTTCTATAGGTGTAGTTAGTAATTTCTTCTTCCAGCTGAATCTTTCATCTTTCTTTGTCATCTTGGTGTGCATTGAATTTTAACGTATTTTCAAGATAAGTAGCCAATACAGTATCTGTACAATAATTCTTTCCTAGTTTTAATGGACGGGAGTAATTAATAGATAATAGACGAAAGAAAAAAAAACAAGGGAAAGATGCGAAGAAATTGAGACTCTGCAGTCAAAGTACGATACTCACAATGTACATAGGAAAGTTAAAGAACTCACAGGGGGACTAAGTCGAAGGCAGAAAGGAAAAATATCTGATTCTGACGGAAACATCATCTTGGACAAACAGTAAAATAAGAACGTGGAAAGAATATCTAGAAAAACTATTTGAAGACCAAAGAGATAACACCTTTGAGCTACAAGAAGAGGTAAATGATGGACCAAGAATATTACAGCAGGAAGTTTACTCCGCAATAACACAGTTAAAGGATGGCAAAGCGACAGGCCCTGATAATATACAAGCAGAACTACTCAAACTAATGGACAACGAATCAATAGCAATAATCGCAAAGATATTCAACAATATATACACTTCTGGAGAAATACCAACAGAATGGCTAAAATCTGAGTTTATTGCACTTCCAAAAAAAAAAACAGGAGCCAAAAAATGCAAAGATTACCGTACTACAAGCCTCATGAGTCAGCTCCTAAAATTGTTCCTAAAGATAATTCATAAGAGAATCTACAAGCTGTGTGAAAGTCAAATTTCCCCAACCAGTTCGGGTTCACAAATGCTGTTGGTACTAGAGAGGCTTTGTTCTCAGTTCAAGTCTTATTCCAGAGATGCAGAGACGTCAACTGCGACGTATACGCATGTCTGGTTGATTACGAGAAAGCGTTTGATCGAGTATAGCACGCCAAGATGATGCAAATACTAAAAGAAACAGGAATTAACAACCAAGATCTGAAAATAATTAGAAGTCTACTGGAATCAGACAGCAAATCTCAGAGTTGAAGGTGAACACACTGACTATGTGAAAATCATGCGTGGAGTGAGACACGGCTATATTGTGTCTCCTTTAATCTGCAATCTGTACTCTAAATGAATATTTATCGAAGCTTTGCGCGAAACTGAAAAAGGTATTCTACTAAATGGTTAGCGGCTAAACAACATCAGATATGCAGATGACACCATAGTATTTGCGGACAACTTAGAAGACCTACAAGTTCTTATGAACAAAATCACCTATTACAGTCAACAATATGGACTCAATATAAACGTTTAGAAGACAAATCTTATGATAATTAGCAAGAAAAGAATAACAGAAGGTCAACTCTACGTCAACCAATCCCCTGTAGAAAGAGTGACACACTACAACTACCTCGGCACCATAATAAATGAAGAATGGACCAACAACCAGGAGATTAGAGCGCGCATCGGAAAAGCTAGATCCACCTTCAATCGGATGGGGGCCTTCTTCAAGAGTCACAACTTCTTTCTTGATACAAAAGTAAGAGTGCTGCGATGCTACGTCTTCTCTGTCCTTTTTTATGGTGTTGAATCGTGGACCTTGAACGAAGATATGTGCAGAAAACTGGAAGCATTTGAGATGTGGCTATATTGGAGAATGCTTAAGATCCCGTGGACTGACCTAGTCACAAATGAGGAGGTCCTCAGAAGAATGAATAAGAACCGAGAGGTACTGACCACCATCAAATCTCGAAAGTCACAGTTCTTCGGACATATTATGCGAAATGAATCCAGATATGCTCTCCTTCAAACCATCCTGCAAGGAAAAATATTTGGAAAACGTCGACCAGGAAGAAGAAGAACATCTTGGTTAAAGAACCTCAGAATCTGGTTCAATACAACATTTGAGCAGCTTTTCCGCGCTGCTGTAGATAAGATAAAGATTTCCATGATGATCGCTAACATTCGTAACGGATAGGCACATCAAGAAGAAAAATTAATAGATCTTTTTAGTCTTTTAGAAGGTTTCCATAACGAGTAATCATCTGTTAACCCCCTTTAAATAAGAAAATTGAATCATTTTGTAGTTGTGAGATTCTCCTTTTGAGCTGTTAATTTGCGCTTTTCAGTTTAGTCTTATCGTGAGGACCCTTATTCTTATATGTTATTTTCTGTTTACTGGATATTGTGCACCAGCAATTCTACTTCTTTATTTAATTGCTTTATATTTTGTAGCGGTACTGCCAGCTTTATTTCTTCTTTAAAATAATATTAAAAAAACTCAAATTAAAACAAATAAAATAATAATGTATTAAAAAAATGTCATTACTAAAATAAACTTGTCATCAATATGCAAAACATAAAACTTTTTATTATTTAATTATTTTTTTTGCTTGAATGCTGTAATATAACAGTAATAATTATACGAGCTATATGTTCTAAAATCTTGACGCCTCGCCTCGAATAACGGATACATATCTTTGACACACTTTTTTTATATATAAATCACCAAATTAAGAGATTTTACCGCTATAACAAAAAGAAATTTCTATAGTTGAATAGAATTTATTTGATCGACCTCACAATATAGTGAGGTAACATTGGTTTTGTTTTTTCTGTTAAAATTTTGCTGCCAAAGCGTTTTCTCTAATGATTGATATTTTTTTAACGCATTATCGTTGTAAGCCACAATAAAATAAACTTTTTATTTGATATTTCAGCTTCTAAATTGGAAGCTCTTTTTACAATGCAGTTTTTTAATTGTAACTTTTTTACCCTGTAAACACAGGGTATTGTTTGTTTGCATTTTTTTTAATTAACTACTGTCAAATTTAACAAAGTTTGGTTTGATAATGAGTGCGAGATGGCAACAAACAGCAAAAAGGCAGCATATCAATGAACTTTTGAAGCCGGTTGCACACAGATGAAAAAGAAGAGTATGCTAGTATCCAAAATTCTGGAAACTTTACAAAAATTTTAGTTTTGTTATCAGTATTCCTATTTTTCACAAGACTTATGTTATTTATAAGTTTATCTATAATTTTATTGCATCGTTTTATGCTTCTACCTATAATACGAGGCATGTTTTTTAAGTAAGTACCGTTTTGCGATTCCGCCGCCGCAGCGCTTCGGTCGGCGTTCCGCGCATGAGCGCTGGTTACCTACATCTCTTGTCTACGCACTGACGCCATTACAGTCTGATTCTTCATATTGTATACGTGTTTACTCCAATGTTTAAGATGCCTCCAACAATCGTGAGTCACGCTGATTGTGAAGTACGGGCTGTTATACGATTTCTTAGTGCTAAAGGCGTAAAACCGATCGATATTCATCGTGAGATCGTTGAAGTTTACGGACAAAACATTACAGAGTGATGGAATGGTAAGGAAATGGGTGAGAGCATTTAAAGATGGCCGCACAAATGTGCATGATGAAGAACGGAGTGGGCGTCCTTCGGTCGTTAATGAAAATTTGGTGCAGAAAGTGGACGAAAAGGTGAGAGAAAACAGACACTTTACAATTTCATCATTGTCCGACTGCTTTCCTCAGTATTCTCGTAGTGTTTTGTATCGCATTGTTACCGAGAACTTGAATTACCGGAAATTGTGTTCACGTTGGGTTCCAAAAATGTCGACGGATTTGCACAAAACCCAACGTTTAGGCAGTGCATTGACTTTCCTTGAGCGGTACCACAGTGAAGGTGAAGATTTTTTAGTCCAAATTGTTACTGGTGACGAAACGTGGGTGGCCTACGTCACACCAGAATCGAAACAACAATCCATGGAATGGCTACATTCATCATCACCCACAAGAGTGAAGTTTAAGCAAACAATTTCTGACCGGAAAATCATGTGCACAGTTTTTTGGGACAGAAAAGGAGTATTGCGAGTGGAGTTTCTGCCTCGTAATGAGACAATCAATGCAGCGTCTTATTGTGAGACATTGAAAAATCTGCGTCGTGCATTCCAGAACAAAAGACGTGGCAAGTTGAGTAAGGGTATCGTTTTGCTGCATGACAATGCCCGTCCACATGTGGCTAATCAGGCCAAAGATCTCATCAAATCATTTAAATGGGAAACTCTAGATCATCCTCCATACAGCCCTGATCTGGCGCCCAGCGACTACCATTTGTTCCAGCACTTGAAGAAACACCTGGGCGGTCAGCGTCTTCAAGACGATAACGAAGTCAAAACATTTGTGATGCAGTGGTTAACAAGTCTGGTGGCAGAATTTTATCAGGAGGGTATTCAAGAACTGGTGACACGTTATGATAAGTGCCTCAATATTCACGGAAATTATGTAGAAAAGTAGATTAAGGTACAGGCTTTCATGTAAAAATAAAATTATTGCCATATCTTTGCACATCTTTTTTTAATTCCAAAACGGTACTTACTTAAAAAACACGCCTCATATATAAAATTTATTTTAAGAGAAAACCCTCTAAAAATTTAAAAATAAATAAAACACTAGTCGTTAGCTATTAGTAGATATATTTAAAAAAATTGGTACAATGGTTATTATCAAGAAAATTAGTATTTGGTGGGATAACCTTTGTTTTTAAGACAGATATTTTAACAAGGCACACAGTTTTTTTTTAACAATTCAGCTCTCACGTATTTTTGCAATATTTCTGAGCAAGTTACAGTTTCGCCGTAACTCTTCAACTAAGGTATAAATATAGATATAATTTTGTTTGTAAATAATTACTGGTCCAGATAACATCCATTTCTCAAATTTTCTGTATAATATTTAATTTAGAAATGCGAACGTAATTACTATAAAAATTAATAGCTTTTTGTCACACAATTCTCGCTTTCCAACGAAACCACCGCCGATTAATCTAAAACGCCATTAAACGTTTCGCCGTTTTCAATTTTATAGAAAAGAGATAGAGTCAGCCGCAAATTTCAAGCTTTCGAAACGTAAAAGGCAACCGCAGGAATTTTTCGCCATTTTAAACGCGATACCATAGTTTAATTTCGATAGAAGTATTTTATCTTAGTTAATTCGGATACCTTACAAATGTTTCATTTAACAATTCAATTGTATTTGATAGAAAGTCACAATAAATCGATGTAAACTGTTTCGATTTAATAGAATGACTAGGAAATATACTTGAATATGATATGTTCGTTAAAGGACGCATAATCAACAAAAAATGTATAGCTTATTTAAATTTTACAGGAAATGTAGCACTTTGAAGCATGTATTATCTTTCTTTACTTTTTTTCTCTACTTTCTTCCAGTGAATTTGGAAAATTCAAGAATCTCTCTGTCTTTTTTGATATGTACTAATGTTATCAAATAAAAGATCTATATATTGTGCCTGATTCCATGCATTTTAAACATACACACATTATCTCATATCCTGCTTTGTATACAGACTTATACTACCTTTGTTGTTCCAGAATGTTGTAGAGCTAAACCAACCTCATCTGAATATTTCTACCGTTTTAGTTTTATTTTTAGCATTGTCATCTACCTTGTTCTATTGTTTTTTTTATTGTAAGGGAACTTTCATTTTATTTCCTTTCTTCGTATATATTTATTTTAGTTAAGGCTTTTAACATACGTATAAAGTTCTTTATGGGATTTATATATCCCTAGTAAATTAGACTATTTTGTAGTGCATTTATTACGACAACGTGTTCTAATCAAGTGAAAGATGTTACAAAATAATCGAGTAGTATATAAATAATGGTATTCATTAGTTTTTTCGATTGCGTAATAGCTAAAGATGGACCATCTTTGGCTACAAATCTCAAAGAGTTGTGTACGTTTTTTTTGCCATCGCATATGGCGTTCTCTGGATATGTTATGAGAGGAAGGATAGATTGGTTAATAGATGGAATGGACAAAAAAGTAAAGGAAAAGAAAGCCTTTCTTCACTTAGAAAACAACAGGCATACGGTCACTACAAAAGAATTTCAAACGAAATTCATACCTCAATTCGAAACATTTAAAGGGAGCTCTGGAAAAATTTTTCAAGTAAATAGAACGCAATTAAGGAACTCAGACCAAAGGTCAACAAAAAGAGATGAACAAACTAATAAAAATTAAACAAATACAGAAAGAAATATGTAGAGGTAAAACCATTATTCACTCACCTACACCTGAGATAGTAACAGACAAAGAACTAAATATACAAGAAATAGAGGTAGCGGAAGCACTGAGAAATTTAAAGAATAGAAAATTGTCTTAAAAGAACGGTATACCAAGAGAGATCATATCAATACGTGCTACAAATATTAATTAATAAACTTTTGAAACTAATTTAGAACATCATAGATCCCAATAGACCCACAACGATGAAGATCAAGTTTTTAATGTCCATCCTAAAAGCAATAGGAAGCTATATTTACAAGAGTCGCAAGAAACTATATTAGCCATAATTTACTAAACACAATACTACAACGATAAAAGTGGCAAAAAATAAGAGGATCATATAGCGACCCAATCTTCGTAGTCAAATAATTAAAAGAAAAAGCTTTGGAATACAATAGACCAGTCGTATATCTATGGTTTGTGTGCCTGAAAAACGACCGTGTCTGACAGTGTCGTTCACTTATTATGCACAAGAAACATATCATTATCATCATTCTCTTTGCCTTTATCCATATGCGGGGTCGGCCAATTAGGTTCTTAATATCTCGGATCCTAGCAATATCAGTTGCCTACTATCCTGCTTAAGCGTCTTTACCAAGTCTTCTTTGGTCTTCCTTTCCTACTTCTTTCAGGAACGTGCAAATAAACAATTCTTCACATTATATTGGGTAATCAACATCTCTACATTGAACATGCCCAAACCGTCTTAATCCTAACCATCTCTCTAATTTTGAAATGGATTGATGCCAGACACCATTAAACTTTCGCTGTTATACTTAATCTCAATTTTACCCGATTTTGTCTCTCCAGTCATATCTAAACATTCTTATTTATGCCACATGCATTCTTTATAGAATTTTCTTTCAGTTTCAGTGGAATCTTTCTGTCACACATTATACTGGCTTCCTTCCACTTCAACCATACCGCCTTTACATTTACCTATTACTCTGATTTTATCGGTAAACCCGATCCTAGGTACAAGTTATGATTTTATTTGGGGTGCTTTCCACTGTTCCAGTTTTTTAGTTTTTGTTCGCAATCCCATTCTTCTTCTTGTAGTGCCTATTTGTAGTAAGATTTGTGGTTGTTGTGTTGAACCACGTACGTAGATTTTTCAGCCAGGAAATTCTTCGCCTACTTGGTCCTCGTTTTCCTTCTACTTTTCCTTGAAGAATTAACTGCAGAAACTAATATTTTTCGTTTTCGCTGTTTCTCACGATGTGACCGAGGTATTCAATTTTGACTGTTTTTATCTTCTTTTATGTCCCATCTTGCGACGAAGGTTGGCAATCATCACTGTTATTTTAACCAATCGTGACATTTGAATAGCTTAGCCATTTTTTGAAATGCAGATCTTGCTTTCTCTATCCTAGATTTTATTTCCAGGGAATGGTCAATTTTCATTGACGTTCGTACCATGGTATGGGTGTATGTTGTTACTCTTTCTATTGGTTGGCATTCACACTGATTCTTTCAATTTGCTGTTCCTTCTTAGAGATCATCATACATTTTGTTTTCTTAATGTTCAGTAAAAGTCCATATCTCTGACTCACTTCTGTGATTCTATTCATTAACTCCTGTAGGGCTTCATAACTGTCAGCGAATACCACCGTGTCATCCGCATATCTGCTGTTATTGATACATTTAATTCTAATTCCGGCTTCAACTTGCCTTCCGGCGAACTGCTTCTTGAAAGATTTCCTCAGAGTATATGGTTACACAGCAAGGGTGATAGTATACATCCCTGTCGGACACCACGTTTGATTTTGATATCGTCGGATTTTCCTGCCTCTGTACGAATAGACGGTATTTGATTCCAGTAAAGATTGCTAATCATTCTTAGATCACAGGTGTTTATTGAAATATTTGTTAATATCTCCATCAGCTTGTCATGTTTTACTGTATCAAATGCTTTATGATAATCAATGAAGCATGCATTAATATCGCAATTCACATCTCTACATCGTTGAAATAACACTTGTATGCTAAAGAGAGCTTTTTTAGCATACATAATCCCATTAAGGACCTTGTAATTTTAGCCTGTAGTTTTCCTGCTATTTAATGGAAATACTAAAGAGAATATGAGCCCAAATGCAAGCATACTTTAACATGAACTTTGTCAGCCGTGAAACTACAACTGTGCTTTTGTTGGTTCATAGTTTCAGTCATATATGACTCTCACAATCTTCACACACTCACCTGAAACACCTTTCTAATTGAACGCCCACCGCAGAATCGCTTGAGGAACTCTATCGTATGCTTTCTCAATATCAATGAATACTGTGAGTGTATGTTTCTTTATTTCTGCATTTTCCATTAGTTGCTTTATAACGACAATTGCATCTTTTGTTTATCTTCCTTGCATAAATCAAAACTGATTAGAATGATAAATTAGAACTGAGATTAGAAGAAGCGTAGCCCATAAGTCACCAAAAAGAAATTAGCACTCTGAAGTTCTAAGGAACAAAGATAAGAGCAAGGAAGGCCTAACCTCATTGCTAAAAAATAGAAGTATGTGAAAAAAATAAGAAATGTCTAATTCCAGTTGTTACACAATATGAAAAATAGAAGTTAAAAAAAATAGTTAAACTTAAAAATAACTGCGTAATCAATGAGCGAAACTAGTGTATTAAGTTAATTCACCCTTAATTGTTAACCCCAAAAAATAGTCTTAAAATATAATATAAATAATTCATATTTAATATAAAGATAAGTTTAATATTTAAATATTCATTGACCTAGGTTGATCGTATTGTTGGCCGTCGACAGTGGCCGCTGTACATAAATATTTGCTGTTGCACAGGTGGCCGCTGCACAGGTATTTGGATGTTTATAGGCATAAATACAGTACATATATAGCAGTATTGTCATTGTAGTATTAAATTTAGGATATTGCTTCACAACATTAGCATGGGTCAGTAAAACAGCGTTTCTTCTGTAAAATCTTCTAGCTGTATTATGCATTGCTTGTCAAATTTAACGTGATACTTGGCCGATTTGAAATTAGGCTCCACCCACGATGCGCATTCGACCACAACAGAATTCGTCCTTATTATTTCTTGGCACTTCGAAGTGCAAGGTACTTGTATAGTCTGCGACAAAGTTTTTTTTTATTTTACTTATGTTTAAAGTTACTGTGTGTTGAAGAAATATCCTATTACAATAGATTTGACTTTTTAAATAATTATTGTTAAGTACTTTAAATTATAAACATGGATTTTCATTCAAAATTAGAAGGCAAAGTCTTGTCTGGACAAACGAGGAAGGTAATAGCAAATGTAATTATTTTTATGTAGAGAGAAGCGATGCAAAATCCGTATGTTAAAGATTTTAAAAAAGTTCAAGAGCGTGCTTCCTTAGCAACGGGAGTAAGTATAGCCACTATAAAACGGATCTCTCGTGAAATGAAAAATATAGAAGAAGGTGCTTCTACATCATTTTCGACGCCAAACAAAAGAATGAGATCTGCCCCAAAATCCAACTTGGACGATTTTGACAAAGGTTTACTTCGGCGTATAATAATAAATTATTATGTCACGGAAAAACGAGTTCCTACATTGCGACATATAACAAAAAAAATTAATGAAGACACATATATAAACACAGTTTGTTAGTAAATACTCATTGTGAACCAAAAGATGCCAAATATAGCGGAGTTTGCATAAAAATGTATAGAATATTTGACAATACAAATAGTCAAATTGTGTACTAAATTTTAAACTAAAGTTTCTGTAAACAACAGAATCTATAAAAAACTTAATAAGTACCTGTTTATAAAAAGAATGCTAAATGCAGAAAATTATCATCACTTTTATTTCATCACTTTATTATTATTTCAAGTGAGACAAATGTCATTGACCATATACATTATTTCTGTTTTATGGAGAAAAAGAAATAAAAAGACCGAAATTTAACGATTATGAAATTGTGTTTTAACTACAATTTCTACCGCCTACTGCACACTTTGTCGTCCTTATATAATATTTGTTTTTATTCTGCAAAATGATGAAGAAATTAAATGCTTTCTCTTTACACAAAAACCAAAAAAAGGTTTTATTAAGATCATTTCATTATTCCTAACGTTTTCGTGATCGCTGTTGAAACCATTTGGTTTTTTGTTAGATATTATTATGTTATATAAAACAACTTATTAAATTTAGTACTTTACATTCACATTTCTTTATTTAAAGCTGATTATTTAAAAGAAAATTACCGAACACAACATTTGTATTGGAATACATTCGTTGCCAACTTCTCCAACAAAAAACCGAAATATTTTTTTATCCGATGGGTCTTTAATTTGGTATTAACAAAGAACACAATTAAAAAAGTTTCTGTATGGATTTCGTAAATCACCGTTTTTTAAAACTATTTTGATCAATTTTTAAACAATATATTGCCATAGACAATGGACAATATACCTTTTTAACCAAATTAATTGAATATCGAGTCAAAAGTGGAAATTATTTACAAACAAAACACAATTATTGTTAGCATTATGTCTGATTTTTAGGGTTATTTCATTTGGTAATACTCAAAAAGATAATATAATTATAATAGGTCATTATATCGTAATAAACAATTGACTAAATAATTAATGTTAATTATATATATTTTTATGTGTATGTGTATATATCTGCAGTGCATATTAGTACAGTCGCCAGAGATTTGATCTCTAAAACCATACGAACAAGCTGAATTTTGCCGAGAATATTAATTTTGGGACCCAAAAAAGGTGCAAAAAGTTTACCACTCCTACCCCCCGGCCTGTATGCTGTAGAAAAAATGTTTGTTATAAAAAATGTAGCTGAGATAATTAATTCTGAATAAAAATATTTATTAGCACTTTTTGTGTAGACAAAAACAACGCTTGAAGCGACCGGCGATTTTGAATGTCAATTTCGCAAGGAAATCAATTTTAAATAAAATTTGTACCAACTCGACGGTAAAAATTCGATATCATTTGATCAGACTGTCCTATCGACAAAAATCAAAATGCATTTTAAAGGAGAAGAGTGCAACTTTCGTATACACTTTTTGTATTTTGCTTATCCTCCTCCTCCTCTATCCTTTATCCTTCGTAAGGATATGGTGACGTTATGGTATTTGACGAATGGTTGCGATCCATTCTTCTCTCTCCTGGGAGCGATGTGCTGCCTCAGACAGAGAGTAACCGGTAGCGCACTTTATTTGGTCTGACCATCGGAGTGGCGATCTTCCTCGTGTTCTCTTACCATCTACCTTGCCTTCAACCACCAACCTCTCCATGCCTCAGTTTTTATAAAGAGATAGTGAGATCAATAAAATTTATCACGGAAATTTATTGGAATGCGAAGAATTTGAAATTCGTCAATAAAATAATGATTATGGTCTAGAAGGTGAGTGCATACGTAGAATCTGTTTTTCTATTATTGAAAGCCCTTTTATGTTCTGCTATACGTTTGATAAAAGTTCTACCAGTTTGACCGATGTAAGTTTTTGGTAAGTAAAATGTATCACTTTCATTGACCGGTCGTGGTGGAATTTCCGTTGTTAGAGCCCAATCTTTAAAATCTGTAACATGACATTTCGATTTTGAATTTTGGAAGCAATATGAAGCATTTGAAATATGCCGAAAAAACCGCAAAATTTGAACTCTTACAATTACAAACGATAGCACGTCACGGGAAATGACTCCAAGAAGAAGGTATTAGGTGAAGTTTGTAGCTGTAGCTGCAAAATAATTATGTTCGTTTCACGAGCCATTTTGTTGACAATATATTTCTTGTATTCGAGTATATGTCTCCTTGCAAGATTTAATAATTCTGCTGTCAATATATTGTCATCGAATGATATATTTTTTTGAGAGAACCAGTTCATGATGTCAGCTTTCCACCAGGCAGTTGTTGGTGACGATTCTAATGGTCGACTATAGATGCTCGGTAAGATGCATTGTTAGTGTCGATAACAACTACAAAGTTTGGTTTAAGTGTTAATAAAATCTTTGAAAACCAACCTTCAAATTTTTGGGCGTCCATTTCTTCATAATGTTAATTTTCTTGGATCCGAAGAGTAACAAGCCGTTATCTAAAAAACCCTAATCCACTGCCTATGGGTGTTACAATAAGGTCTCCGTTCTTTGTCCGCTGGTATCTTAAGACCCGATGATAAAGGCTTGTCGACGGTTTCTAACTTCAAAATCTTGCCACACCTTTTAGGCAGTATGACCTTGATTTAGCCAAGTTTTGTCTAAATAGTAGATTTTTCTTACTTCACGACGAAAGATTTGGATGTTTTTTAGGCAATGTCTCCGCCACAAACTAATATCTTGTCTTTCTATAAGAATACTGTTCCTACTTCTTTTCATATATTTAATGATTATCTGTCATAATGTTCGCAAAAGTACACGTCGTGGTATTTTGGGTATCAAATCGTCGCAATCTATTTCGGCTACGACTTTCTTTAAGGTTTGAATTTCATTTCGAAACTAGAAAGCATGGCATTTCTTTATCTGGTTTCAGTTTTTTTTAACAGGCGTATTCCACTTACGTCCACGTAATTTGAATTGTTTTAAAATTTGACTTTAGTCAAATCGCTAGAGTGCCTACTGATGTCTTTCGGTAATCAGTAATAGGAAGAAACAAAGTCATTGTCAATAAACCAGTTCTTAATAAACAATATAATGGGAGTTCCTAAACAGTTAAAAAAGTGGAATTGTGTTTGGGAGCAAACTAAAGCATCTATTGTTTTATTTATATATATGTAAAGTTTGAATGTTGATAAAAATCAATGATCTAATAAATGACATTGAAGTTTTTAATTCCATAATTATTTTTTTTTGTCTGAAATATGGAACCCCTCAGCGTCTATCATTCATTACTGTATACCTGATATTTATCTAGCGGCAAATTATTGTCGCTCAGATATTGGGGTAATACTCTAATCTGGGTAAAATAACACTTTGCTGCCTGGTAAGCCTTGACAAATCGTTTACTGATAAGCATTTTGAAATAAATGGTATTTTAGCTAAGCATACTTAAATAAAAAAGTATGTATTGTTAAAACTGTTGTAGATCTCCTTGTGGTAATGATAAGAGTTTCTTTAAATCCTTATAGCCGGTTTTTAAAAACGATATGTTTATATAATCCGATATCTAAATTATTGTTGTGAATTTATTAAAAGGTTCAATATTTATAACACTTACGGATTTAATTTATTTCTTTATTTATATTAACTTATCTGACAATAATTTATTATATCCGTAGGTAACAAATTCGCGAGCGCGGGTCTTGAGAATTAACTGGCCCTCCATATAAAAATGTCGTATTTATATACGAAATCCTGATATACTAGAACAGCATCGAAAGATCCCATTGTCTTGCATCGAAAAATCGAGAAGCATCTAGTTGGAGGATTCACCATAATTTGAACCTAGATCCTTCGCCAAATTTCTACAACAAAACAGAATTATTAGTCATCATATATTTAGGCCAGTATATATTTATCGTAACATTGCCCCCCTCTTAAAAGATGGTTCCTCCTGGAACCTTGTCGGGACTGGAACCGGAACTGTATGCTGGTATCGGCAACTGGACCCTCTTTTACAACTTCCAGTTGTATAAAAATGACAAGGGACGGTTTTCTCTCCGCACAAGGTACTTAGCGGATTGCAACAGACTAACACCTGGACTTCGGTGTCTTTGAAGATCTCCTCCACCATATTTCGGATAACCCTCCAATCTAATTGGCGGCACTCCAACTTTGGCATGGCTAACTTTTGCACGTCGGACTCTAGTACGTGCTCTCTCAATTGAAGTAAGGCTTCCCATACATCTCGGTAGGTAGGTTGGTCACGGGCAGTGTCTTTTGTTACCAGGTAGAAAAGGTAACGTGATGCATCTTGGAGTTTCAAGGTTTTACCGGGAGCTGGCACCTGGCATTGCAGTTCTGCAACTCGACCAAACTTCCTTCGAAAGACGGATGCCAACCCTGGTGCGTCTTTGATACTGGCCGGGATGGTAAGGGCCAGCGAGTAGTCATCGGGGAGCGCGAGTAGATCTTGCTTTTCTTCAGTGGTAACACCATGTCTTGCTTTACCGGTACCTCCATAGGCACCCATGAATTCCTCAAACGTGAGGTCAGACACGTCTTGGACTTGGTTTACTTCCACTTCTTCATCTACGTCGTGGTCACCTTCGAAAGACGCCAGCCGGTTATGGTGTACTATCATCGGCTTTCCCTTCGGAATCTTGTTTATTCGGTAGATGACATCGTTGATCTTCTCCATAATGAGGTATGGACCTTCCCAAAACTGCTGCAATTTGGGAGAACAACCTTTTCGCTTCTTGGGATTATACAGCCATACTTTGTCGTTCTTCTTAAAGCAACCCTTTTCGGCTTGTGTATCGTACCGTTTCTTCATTCGGTCGCTAGCGATCTGAAGGTGGGAACGGACTAACTCATGTACATCGTCCATTCTTCTTCGTAATTCGATCACATAATCTTCACCTGCTACATCTTCTCCAGGTCGACATCCAAACTCGAGATCACAAGGTAGTCGCATTTCGCGTCCGAATAGGACTCTGGCTGGTGTCTGGCCTGTTGATTCGTTAACAGCAGATCTGTAGGCCATTGTGAAGAACGGAAGGTATTGGTCCCAGTCTCGCTGATGATCGGACACCATCTTTGTCAAATACTTGCCAACTGTCCTATTCATTCGTTCTACCATACCATCCGATTGCGGATGATACGCGGTAGTTCTTGTTTTCTTCATGCCTAGTCTATCACATATTCCTTGGAATAGATCACTTTCAAAGTTCCTGCCTTGGTCACTATGGATCTCCAAAGGCACTCCAAATCGGCTGATATATTCTTGGATCAACTTATCTGCGACGGTGGCGGCCTTCTGGTCTGGAAGTGCGTAAATCTCGACCCACTTAGTGAAGTAATCCATTACTACCAACATGTACTTGCCCCCATTTTCACTTTCTGGAAATGGCCCTGCAATGTCCAAAGCTATTCTTTCAAACGGGCTTCCAACATTATATTGTCTCATAGGAGCTCTCCTTTTCCGGTGAGGCCCGTTACTCGTAGCACAAATAGTACATTTCTTACACCAGTCTTTTACGTCGTCGGAACTGTTCATCCAATAAAACCGTTCCCGAATTCGCTGAAGGGTTTTCCTTACACCAAAATGCCCTCCCGATGGACTGTCGTGTAACTGACGAAGTACTTCGGCTATTCTGCTCTTTGGGATCACCAACTGTCTTCTTTTCTCTGAACCGTCATCATTTTCCAGGACTCGTTTGAGCAAGCCATCTTCGATGATAAATGAGTCCCACTGGGCCCAATACGTCTTAACTACTGAGCATAGGTTTGATATTTCCTGCCAAGGTGGTCGACGGTTTTCCTCTTTCCATTTTCGGATTTTCTGTATAACTGGATCTCTCTCTTGTTCTGCCCTTATCTTAGTAGGCGTCCAGTCGTCGTTGACAATCGTCGTTCTTAGCACTGCTGCTTCCTTGGATTCCGTTTTGTTGCAGTGGGAACACTCTGCTGGGCATGGCCTTCTGGAAAGAGAATCAGCGTTTCTGTGGCTAACTCCGGCCCGGTGCTCAATCTTAAAATCGTATTCTTGGAGTCGTTCGATCCACCTGGCTATCTGACCCTCTGGATTCTTAAACTGCATCAACCACTTAAGGGCGGCATGGTCGGTTCGGATTAGAAACTTTCTGCCATAGAGGTATTGATAGAAGTGCTCTACTGATTTAACTACTGCTAGAAGTTCTCTTCTCGTGACGCAATAATTCCGCTCAGGTTTTGAAAGAACTTTACTAAAATATCCGAGGACTCGTTCCTGTCCTCCTTGAATCTGAGACAGCACTCCTCCAATTCCCACATTACTTGCATCCGTATCTAAGATGAACTCTCCTTCTGGCAGTGGATACCCCAAAATTGGTGCTGTTATTAAATGTTTTGCACTCCTTCTTTACTGACTATATGACCCAGATAATTGACTTTACCTTGAAATAGCTGGCACTTCTTGGGGTTTAACATCAATTGGGCAGCTTTAAGTCGATTAAAAACGTTTTCTAAATTCTTCAGATGTTCTTCGAATGTCTCCCCCAAGACGATTATGTCATCCAAATAAACCAGGCATGTTTTCCAAGATAACCCTCTCAACACATTTTCCATAAGCCTCTCAAATGTCGCAGGAGCATTACAGAGTCCAAATGGCATAACGTTGAATTGCCACAATCCAGATCCTGTGGTGAAGGCCGTCTTTTCTTTATCTACTGGGTCCATTTCTACCTGCCAGTATCCAGACTTCAAATCCAAAGTAGAAAGCAATTTACTTCCAGCCAATGTGTCCAATGTGTCATCGATCCGAGGCAGAGGATAACTATCTTTCTTGGTAACGTTGTTCAGCAAACGGTAATCCACACAGAACCTTGTCGTTCCGTCTTTCTTCTTAACCAGGACCACCGGAGAGACCGATGGGCTCGTAGAAGGTTCTATCACCCCGTCTTTCTTCATTTCCTGAACAATCGTTTCAGCTTCCTCTCTTTTCGCCTGTGGTAATCGTCGAGCTGTTTGACGAATTGGCTTAGCATTACCAGTATCAATTTTATGCTTAACAACGGTAGTTCTTCCCGTCTTTCCTCCTTTCGGTACGAAAATATCACGATACTGCCGAAGAAATTCCCTTAATTTCCTTTTCTCCATCTGATTTAGAGACTGTCCTGCAACTGCAACCATTTGGTCGAATTTGTCGTTGGAATTATCAGATGTTGTCGCCTGACGAATTATGGATGTCACAGGTACACAAGTTCCTACTTTTGTCTCTTTCTTTATGGTCACTGGGTAGTCGTTGACATTGATAAGTCTCACAGGAATTTCTTTAGCCGAAGTCACCAATTCCTTTCCAATTATGATTCCACGGCCAACCTCATCGTCGTGGTTCCAAGGCTCCATCATAACAGGTCTCCCTTCGTCTACAATTCCCTGTAGTCGCGCTACTATGATCGTTTCGCTTCTCGCAGGCACGACTGTATCTTCTGTAATGGCTACTTGCACAGTGTTGTCATTATGTGGATGAAGAAATACCTCCTCGTTGCCAACTTTGATTACCTTATTCTTAAAATCCAATTGGAATCCATGCATATTCATTACGTCCATTCCTAATATAACATCCTCTTCGATGTCAGCAACTATAACAGTATGGACAAACTTTTCTGCCCCAATTCCCAATTGTACCTGGATTTCTCCATGAATGTTGGCATTTTCACCTGTAGCGGTCCGAAGTCGTAACCTCGTTGGTAACAGTTTCTTCCGGCTGTTTATAACTGTCGGGCGTATAATGGTTCTGGTCGCTCCGGTATCCACCAACAACGTATGCTTTTTACCATTTATGTCTCCATCTACATATACACTATCTTCACGACATTTCAAAGAAGCTATTAGTATGAGAGGGTCTTTGGAAAAGTTTTGGGTCGAAGCTGCCCCCCTAAGGCTGACCCGTTCTAGTTTTCCTGATGGTGAGTTTCTTGATTTGCGTCGTACCTAGGGTGCTTACAGGAGCTTCGTACGTGTCCTATTTCGCCACAATTCCAGCATCTGATGGTCTTCGTTTTCTTGTATGTCATGCTTTTCATCATATTAACGAGCTGGTCAAGTTTATCTTCATCTCCTTCCTCTTTTACAGTCCTAACTTTACTGTACCCGCCAGAGGCCTGCGTAGCTGACTCGTATTCGAGGGCGGCGGATAGGACATCAACCAGCGTCTTGTGACGAGCTAATCGCAGTGTTCTCTGCATTTCATGATCACGAAGACCATCAATAAACGTTTGAACGGCCAATTTTTCCATCATGTCTTCGGGAGCTGTTGGATAAGCATATCGCACTAATCTGGCAATATCTACCTCATATTCTTGAAGAGCCTCATCTTTCTTCTGTCTACGATTTTTAAGCTGTGACTGATATACATGCTCCAAATGTTCGTGGCCATATCGCATATTTAACCTCTTCTTCAGTTGTTCGAAATCATCGGTCTCCTCTACGGCTATGGTCTGAAGCACATCTAAGGCATCTCCTCGAAGAGCGATAGTCAGGTTTACAGCCTTTTCTTTTTCAGACCATCCATTTGCTCTTGCGGCTGATTCGAACTGTTTCATGTAGTTGTTCCATGATGATTTTCCGTCGAAAGTTGGAACTTTCACATGGACAGAACCTCCACTTCCTTCAAATTTCGGCCGTATTTCCAACTTACATTTCGTCTCATCTTCTTTTGTCTCTACTGTAATTGGATTGTTTCCTCTCTCTGCCGTCCCTGTTTCCTCCAGCTTCTTTTCCATCTCTTTCCATATCTTTTCTTCGAAGGCCAACATATCGGCAGCAACTTGGTTTTTTAACGAAGATATTCTATCGTCCAGGGTAGACATCTCAGAAGTGACTTTAGAGATTTCCGAAGAGATGTTAGCAGAGACTTTGCTTTCCAGCGAAGAAATCTCGTTAGAGACTTTGTCTTCCAAAGAAGCGATGTCGCCGGAAACTTTCGAAATATCGCCAGAAACTTTGTTCTCCAATGATGCGATGTCACCAGAAACTTTGGCTACATCAGAAGAAACTTTCGAAATATCGTCAGAAACTTTGTTCTCCAATGATGCGATGTCACCAGAAACTTTGGCTACATCAGAAGAAACTTTCGAAATCGACGAGAGGACCGCATCTTCAAATATATAAGTCTCTGGATCTAGACCTTCTTCTAGCAAAGCGTTCTTTAGTCGTTGGACTAACTCAGCCTTTTTTCCGGTAGAAGCTAATTCTCTGTCTTCAAGATGTCTTCTTAAATTAGTCACTGTCAGCTCATAAATCGTAGCCATTTTCACAATTTATTTTATATTCACTTGTATTATTATTATAAGTCTAATTTATGTTCGATCTCACTCTGACACCATTTGTTGTGAATTTATTAAAAGGTTCAATATTTATAACACTTACGGATTTAATTTATTTCTTTATTTATATTAACTTATCTGACAATAATTTATTATATCCGTACGTAACAAATTCGCGAGCGCGGGTCTTGAGAATTAACTGGCCCTCCATATAAAAATGTCGTATTTATATACGAAATCCTGATATACTAGAACAGCATCGAAAGATCCCATTGTCTTGCATCGAAAAATCGAGAAGCATCTAGTTGGAGGATTCACCATAATTTGAACCTAGATCCTTCGAAAAATTTATACAACAAAACAGAATTATTAGTCATCATATATTTAGGCCAGTATATATTTATCGTAACATTATTCAGTTGCATTATGACCGATCCCACATATTTGTTCATAAATTTTTTAGCGCTCGGGAAAGAATTGCAGTACATAAATACAATTTGTAAAATTTCTTCAACTCTTACAAACGAACTTTTTGTACGCCACTGGAAGATCAAGAGTAACTCAGAATTTCTTGTAATTTTGTGTCTACATTTTTGATACTCAACTTGTAGGAAAAAGCTTGGGTTACTGTGGTAATTAAATAACAATAGAATATTTACAAATTTGTTTAATTGTATTTTTGTTTTCGGAATCACTTTATAATGAGACACTGAGGATGTGGACGAAGTATAATACTGTAGTATTTTTACACTGAGTTTATAAACTTAAATTTGACCTACAAAGAAATAATTTCCAAATATCCATCCAATCCTTATAGGTATTCAAATAAACACCTATGGTAAATACGACCATTAAATATTGACGAATGTTTTCTCAAATTCCCGCAGAGTGTAAAGGTATTGTGTACAAAACGCTTATTTCATAACATTTAGAACACAATAGTGATTATTTAACTCGTTTTTGTCTATCGGTAAAGTATGCAATCGATTCGATGTGGAGACTTTCTCGATCTAGTTGGTTCTTTCTTGCGATTTTTTTACCATCACGAGTTTGAAGCAACCGATCGTTTTGAAATATTGAAAAATTATTATAAGAAAAATTGTGATCAGTATTGCAACCTGATAAAACTGTGAGAAATATCGTAAATCAGCGATGGTCTTGTAAATATAAACTGAAATTAATAGCCAGGAAGAATTAAAAAGTAAAGTTCGAGATATAGACAACAAAGTTCGTTGAACCAACCCCTTAACTTACACTTAAGTCCGTATGTAACATATACTTCTGCACGCCTGTCTGTCAATTCTTCTAATCGTGATTTTCCTATTATGTTTATCAGTAATCGTCATCCATACACGTAAAGGAAGAATGACACTTATAATTATTCATTTTTTTTGTTTCCTTTATTGAATAATGACGGAATATGTTTTCGATCTTTGAAATACTAAATAAATTTTTTTTATAATATCTCATGAACTGTTTGACAATTTGTAATGGAAATGGAGGCGGCTTTCTTATGATAAAAGTATCTTTCAAAGACAGTGAGGAAATCAGTTCACACCTTATAAAGATATTTATGGTAGTGATACCTAAATCTTTTAAATTTTTGTGAACGTTAAAATTTAATTATTATTGCAACAACATTCATTTATCGCAACTTTTTGCCACCTACCCCTTGTATTTATACTGAAAAAATTCCGAGTAACAAAAATAAAATCTAAAAGAGGTTAACCCTTTCAATTACCGAGTCCTCCTTCTCGATCACAATCTTATTAAGCATCATATTACAAAATAACATGTTCCCTATAGAAGAACAGTATATTTACTGATTTATGAATGATGGTGCTACCTAGAGCGAACGCAGTACTAATGACATAAAGTTAATTACGTCAGTTTCGCGCAAACTGTACAATCAACTAAATTTGTGATTTATTTACACTTAGAATTAAAAGCTGAAATGTTTGATTGGTTAAACAATTAATTTGATTGTAACTACAAGCTTAATAATGTATACTTTTTATTTAAATAAACCCTTATCGTTCTTGTAAACTTTGTATATTTTTGTAATCGACGTCCTTCAGAAAGAATAAACCTATTTCACGATATAAATTGTGAGAGTTAAAATTTATACCTTACAGGGAGGGTAGCCAACAAATAAAAATCTTTTTTGCAGGCGACGCAATACCGATCCCAGATAACGAATATAACCTACGGTGAAACAACTGAAACTGCAATATATCTCTGATTGTACATGGCCAGATGGTTATGAGTACCTGTGATGTGTAGTTCATACCTAAAAGTTGAATATCAACAATTTAGATTGTAATTTTTTAATACTATTAATTTAGTTGTAAGTTTTCAAATAACGCAAAATAATGAAATATGAATTAATGTTTTAATTGTAAATAATGTATTTATTAAATATCGCCATGCATCATGTTGTTATTCTTTGTAATCTAATTGTGACTAGTCATGAATCTCTTTGTTTTGAATTTAATATAAAAACTTAATTTTCGGTAGAGCTTTCAGTATCTTTTTGTATACATTTTGTATATGACATAAATTGCTAATTGTATACAACAGCTTATGTTTTCCAATTACTTAGTACGAATTTCGTTTCAAAAACATATTCTCGGTATTTTTGCATACAACTAAATATCTGAACAGTTTTATTATATAGAACTTTTGTGTTATTTTTTTTAGATGTTATCTTAATTTTCTTATCTATAAACGTACATTTTTTATATTTTGATTGTACACAATAAATATTATTTTATATTATTACTTGCTATTTTTATTACAAGTGGTACAATAAAGTCAAAATTTGGGCCACAAGGTTGCGTTGCTTAGAATCGCAAGATATTTGTGCGTGGTTTTTATGACATTCTTACTAGCACAAAAAAAAATCAGGAGAAAAATTAAGAGATGATATCTACTAAAGCTAAACCAGATATATGGAATAGACAATATAGGTTATTCCACGAATATGCGACTGTTTGGGATTATTGTGACAACGAATATTTTACTGTGAAAGTAGAAGTATGAAAGTACATTGGTCTAATTATTATTCCAATAAAAAGGGTCTACTGTTAGTATGACATCTGAACTAAAATTATTTCAGTTAATAGATGTTCAGATAGACGCAAAATTTATTGTGAAATTTAATCCGAAAATAACAAAAATTTTTACGCAAACGCTCATTTTTACGCAAATGTGTTCATCAGACATTTGGGTTGGATTTCGGTGAAATGTATACACCAAAGAGGCGTGCCGGGTTTCTTTGATATTACACTATTTCATTACTTTATTAGGTACTACAACTGTAATAAAAATAAATGTACTATTTTTAATATAAATCAAAAAAGAATCTATATAATATTTCACTTTGTTAGTTTTAAATATTTGTTTGCTTTGAGTGGATGTACTCTTAAAAGTTCCGAAAGTAACGGGTATAACATACCGGCTATTGATAGTTAAAGTACCGAGTCGTTACAGATATTAAAAAGTAACGACAATTTACATACAGTTTCATATATCGCCAACTGATTTTAGTTTTAAAAACCGTCCGTATAGAGGTTTCCGGTGAAGAGTGTCCGTTAAGAGAGAGTTTTGTAGTGTATTTGTTTATTAAAGCCAGAAATGCCGAGACGTGTTTTAGATGTAGACAACTTTATATTTAATGTACTTTACTGCTGAGAAAACAAACGGGGGACCTTTGCGACCTGTTCAGTCCGTACATAAACGTGTGTGTGTGTGTGCACTCTGTATTAGTAAAACAAAACTAAAGTCGGTTTTGCAAAAAGCAAAAAAAAGTGGACAAAGTGAACAAAATGTCGCACAATATAAATCTCGCCGACAACCAAAGACTATAGATCTTCCCGAAGGTTGCAAATTTGAAATCCGTGAGACAATATATAAAATGCGCGAAAAGAAAGAACATGTTTCTTTAGATTCAGTGCTACAAAAATTAAAAGACAGAAATATATTTGAAATTTCCAGAACAAGTCTCTGGAGAGTTTTAAGACAGAGTGGCTTTAATTTAAAAAAGGAAGACAATAGAAAGGCTTTGTGTGAAAGAGTTTCGTTCACAAAAGAATAGAATTTTTAAGAAATTATAACAAATTTAAAAAAGAATGTTCTTCCTTCGTTTATTTACACGAAACATGGATTTTTGCTAAAGGCGGTATCAAACGAATTTGGCAGGACTAGAGCATAAAATCCATAAAACACATCGATAACGAGGGAAAGAGATATATTATAGTGCATGCAGGTGGAAAACATGGTTTTATTGAGGAAGCAGATCTTGTGTTTTCATCAAAATCAGCCGATTATCATGACAATATGAATACGGAGATGTTTGTGAAATGGTTGAAAGAAAAACTGTTGCCAAGTTTACATGAACCATCCGTTATAGTACTGGATAGTGCTGAGTACCATTCGGAAATTTTAAATAAGCAACCAACAAACACCTGGACCGTAGATAAAATAAAAGAATGGTTAAACAATAAAAATATTACATTTCCTTAATACTGCTTTAAGCCTCAATTACTAACGTTAGCTAAAAGTCATGCACAACCAAACATATATATAGTAGACGAAATTATACATAGCTTTGGACATTGTGTGTTAAGACTACCGCCCTATCATTGCCAATTCAATTCAATTGAATATATTCGGGGGATATGCAAAACATATTATGATAACCATATTGGATACAAGGGTTACAGTGACGAGGCAGTCTTGGAAACATGGCAACAAGCATTGGATATTGCTACTCCTGAAATTTGGGGGAAAAGTTTAAAAAAATGTGAAGACTTAAATGAAGAATGGTGGATCCGTGAAGGTCGCATCGAAGCAGTTAATCCTGTTATAATTTACCAACCGAATGAGGATGGCGACGACAGTGATTATGGCTGTGAATCTGATGGTTGATGATAGTTTTAGGAGATTGGGAGAATAAGTAAGTTTTTTGTTTTTTTTTTAATACTAATTGAATATACGACTAAATAAAGTACACTATTTAATCACTTAAGTATTGTTACACTTCGTTTAAACCATTTAATTCAAAAACCAACTTGTTTACAATACTAATCTGACTGATAGTAATTATATAATTCAAAATCTGAATTACAACTGTTCTATAAACTATCAACTCAATATTTATATCATGACTTCATATTTAAATCTAAGGTTTATATTTGCCATCATAGTATTTTAAAAATGGAAAGAATTTACTATTGGACAATTCAGCACATTGGACCATTTAAGTCGATACCTTAAACCGAATGTAAAACAGTCGTATATTCGTGGAATAGAGTATACAAAGAGAAACCATAAATAATTTACCCAAAAGAACGCCACTTTCTCTTTTCTTCGAGAGGCTTATAAAATAGTTAAAAATGATCTTAATATTGAACGTTATTTAAAAAAAGAGAACAATTCTAATTTAAAATGTACCTGGGTCACAATAATTATATGATATGTAGTTTGTTTACTTCTCAAAATCTACATACAAGTATATAAAAAAAATGACGATACAACATGCAAAAAGATAATAAGATATGATTCCTTTTTCATATTGATTCCTCCTCCTCTATCCTTTATCCTTAGTAAGGATGTGGTGACGTTATGGTATTTGACGAACGGTTGCTATCCATTCTTCTCTCTCCTGGGCGCGGTGTGCTGCATCGGACAGAGTAACCGGTAGCGCACTTTATTTGGTCTGACCAGTTCTGTCAATATTGAGACATTTGTGCGATGTTCTGTCCAGGGTATGCGCATTATTCTACGATATACCCACATTTCAAAGGCCATTATACGTCGTGAGTCGGACTTTTTAATGGTCCAAGTTTCTAACGCATAAGTAGCGATAGGAAAGATAAACGTCCGTACTAGGCGCAGTTTCGTGTTCCTGGTTATGTCCGTATCTTTCCAGATTTTAGTAAGTTTGACCGTTGCTGATCTGGCCATTGTAAGGCGTCGACGTATCTCTCCTTCGCATCCACTATTGTTTGTGATAACAGAACCTAAGTAATTGAAACAGATTACCACTTCAAACCCCGCAACGTTTCGTATTTCCGACTGGTTATCTCTAATTCGATCGATTATCATTACCTTGGTCTTCTGTACATTAATTTTAAGTCCATTTTCACGACTAATAGTATCTAGTCTGTTCATTGATGTATTCATATTGATTACCAAACGTATATATTCACCTTAATAATTAACTGATGAAACAAGATAAAAAAGATAAAAACTTACTGTGATTTTTTTATTTCGTTATACTTGCTTTTACTGTAGACATTCTTTTAATAGAAGAAGGACAGCTGCCCATCCAACAAACTGATGAATTGGGCATTCTGTGTTAATTAGAAACCGTAGTAGGTTTCTCAACAATAAAAAACACCAAAAACTTGTATTTCCGAGAATGAAGACAGCAATTTTTACTTAAATTTTAATGGAAATAAGCTGGAAACTGTTGATAATAAGGGACAAAACCCCAATACCTGGCGAAACAAGCCAGACCACCAGCTTGTTGAAAAGCTTAGCCCGCAGTCAATTCAATTCTCCTGCATCTATGGTTTTTCGCCGGTAAAACAAAATTAAAACTTTATTTTGAATCGTTGCAATGCATAATATGATAACATCCTAAAATGTTGTCATTTAAGTCTTAAAACACAATAAGTTTTTCTAGGATATGAATCTCAAGATCTCATTGTAAATGAAATTTTACAGTTCTACTTCAGTGTCGTTTTTCTACCGTTATATACAAACTTTTTTTTTTACCATTTTGTCGGTTATACTCATACTGTAGCTTTTCGCCAGATTTTGTCAATCCTGGGTTTACCACTATATTTTTAAGCCAAAGCTCAGTACTAACAATGGAAGTAAGGTTTTTTGTCACCAAAGAAGACATCCAAAATTAAATAGCGAGTATTATGTCAATGTGTTGCCAAACAATCAAACAAATACAGCATAGCCTGAAATAAACAGTACAGAAACTGTATCCATGTATCCATTGTCGCACAAATTGATTTCTGGACTTTGCCAGACCAGATGAAGTTCAAGTTCCTTTAAATAGTGCAAACGTAAGTGTCTGGTGTGCAGTTTCGGGACACGGAATCATTGGTTCGTACTTAATCGAAGAAAATGGTAGGCAAGTCACACTTAATTAACAGAGGTGTATATAAATTTTAACATGCTTTTTATCCCTGATCTACGTCAATTCTGTCGTGCATGTAATTTGGCATTTTGAGACCAATTTTTCCACATGGACGGGGCAGCTTGCCATGCTGCTGTCACAATTCGTCAATTTCTTCAGGGATATTTTCTCCTATATATATACAAGGATTTCCACAGTTTTCACTGTATTCCTCCACTCAACCGTTTTCTCCAATTTTTCCTGTTTAGCCAGTCCCCTTCCTGTAGGTTTCTTCTACTCATTGCTTCGTCCACCTCATCTCTGAAAGATCTTCGGGGCCTGCCTCTCTTTCTTCTTCCTATCGGGCTCCACTCTGTTATTCTATTTATCCACCGATTTTGGTCTGCTCTTCTGACATGTCCGTACCAGGTTAACCTCTTCTGTTCGATGTAGTCTATTATGTCGGAGTTCATGCCCATTCTCCTCTTAATCTCCATGTTATTTATCCTATCTCTTCTTGTTACTCTGCAGCTTCTCCTTAGAAATTCCATCTCTGTTGCTCTTATTTTGTTTTTGGTTTTCTTATTTATTGTCCAATTTTCACACCCATAAGTGAGGATACTTCTTGTCATGGTATTATATATTTTTTTCTTTGTTTTCATGCTGATGTTCTTATCCCATAGTACCGGGTTCAATTTTCGTATGCAGTCTCTTGTTTCTCCTAGTCTATTTTTTATATCTTCCTCCGTTGTTCCTTTGTTTGATATTATGAAACCTAAATACTTCGTCTATTTCCAGCTGTTTTATTTCTGTATTCTCCGTTGTTAGGTATTCAGTATTTTCTCCAAGTAGATTAATTTTACGATTTACTGACTTTCCTTATCCTTCACATTCTCCAGATCTCACATCTCCTGACGCATACATTTAGTGCATGGCT
The DNA here is from genome assembly GCF_040954645.1 of Diabrotica undecimpunctata. Classification (NCBI taxonomy): domain Eukaryota; kingdom Metazoa; phylum Arthropoda; class Insecta; order Coleoptera; family Chrysomelidae; genus Diabrotica; species Diabrotica undecimpunctata. The sequence continues at coordinate 183,003,044 of NC_092803.1, forward strand.
AAAACTGCCATTTTAAAACGGACACCACAAACCATCGATTAGTTAAAAGATGCCGTTAGAGCCTTCTTCGCGGACCTGAGATAATCCTTATTCCATGACATGACGAGAAACTTGGAACATCTGTATGAAGTCTGTCTTGAGCACATTTAGAATATTTAATAAAGTGTCAATAATCTGTATTTCTTAAACCAATAAAATAATTTCAGTACTATCTATTTTGGGCTATACTGTATGGCCTTCTTCGGTATATTTATCCAGATATACACTTCCCTACAATATTCTACTTAGACTAATAATTATAAATTCAAAATTAACTATAAATTCAAAAAGGAAGTAACAATCTAGTCATAAATACATACACTGACAGTAACCTCGCATAAGATAAAAACCATTTTTTTTTCGTAGTTATTGTCGAACAATTTAATTCAAACTATTATTTATATATAATATAATAGATTGCTAAAATAGCACCTACCATAAGCGCTACAAAAACGATTCATAAATTAATAGGTGTATTTTTACGTAATATAACTATTCAATATCAACAATGTATCATCTGTTGGACGATTTTTAAACCGACAAGTCATTCTTCAATGTAATTTGAGTATTTATTTAACTATACAACATCTGAATCGACTAGTTTTTTATATTAAACTAACTTATAAGTTTGTTAGGCGAAATGTTATATTAAATAGTTAAAGGAACATTTGAATCCACTTACGCTAAAATTGATTACATTATTCAATTAAGAAACAAAAATAAACCAAAAGTACTGGTAAACATCAAGATCGACTTTAGTCCAGTCGTCAGAGGGGTCACAGTGAAGTCCCACGAGATCACTAACACATAGATTTTTTATTCCCAGGTCAAATAGTGGTGTATCTTTCTACAACATTTTTAAAGTCTGTATAATGAAGATAAACAACGTTGTAGGGTTCTGGGATGTGTCTAGAGGGTGTTATAATATTAACGTAATCTGCCGGTATAAAAATATCTCGTCGCCTGGGTAATTTTTTTCTATGCTATTATGAATCGAATCAAGCTCCATTTGCGTATGACTGACACCAGATACTTTTGTTATATTGTCAATTTCCAGTTGTAACAAAGCATTTGATATGCTAACAAATCGATTCTAATACCCACATCCATCACTACACATCACTATTTTTGACGGGTTACATTTATTTACTTAAGCTTTAAAAGTTGAACCAAAATGGATGCAAAAACATTACTGTCTAAACCGCCGTAACTCTCGAGCCAAATAGAACATGTAGCTTCCTTCATTTTTAAATTGTACAGAGTATATAATTGTGAACCTTCAATTTTATTTTGTAATATGTCTCCGGGGAATTGACTGGTCAAAGTCCCTCTCTAAGGCACCGCAAGAATCGATAAGTGCCGTTTTCCAGGCCCTTCCTTCCCACTTGGTGATAAGATAAAGCTTGTAATATTGGCGATAAAAAAACAGCCTGAACGTCTACCGTAAAGATCAAGGTGGTATCGTCACATTTGTTTTTATCATCATCTTTCTCTGTTCGGACTATGTCTTTATTTTTAGTATGAATATAAGCTGTCTGGGGAAAGTTGCCATGTTTAAATGTACTGGTCACACTGATCTTTTCGTGAAGAAAATATTGTCACATTTAATTTATGGCAAATTTTCATAAAAAATCGACGAGACTTAGTATTATGTTAGTCTGCCTTAAATATTCGTAAAAGACATGAATTTAACTTTTCCACACTGGTTCCTTCTTCTTCTTCTTCTTCCTTCTTGTATGTAGGCTTTAAAGCCTATTTTTTTCTTCAGTATTAGTCTCCTAAAGTGTTTAAATTATCGCACCATCTTTTTCTTGTTATGCTAATACTTCTTCGTCCATTTAGTGACTTATCTCGTGCTATTTGTATTATCCCATCCTCTGCCATTCTACTAATGTGTTCGTTTCACTCCTGTTTCCGTTTTGTCACCCATCCATTGATGTCTTCTATCTTGCATGCTCTTCTTATGTTTTTGCTTCTCTCCCTATCCAACAGACTTTTCCCTGATATTCGTCGGAGTATACATTACTGTTGTTTCATCTCTGTTGTTTCTAGTAGTCGTCTCGTTTCCGCCGTGGATGTTAATATAGGTCTAATTGCTGCTTTATAGATTCTTGTTTTTGTTTCTTGTCTTAGGTGTTTGTTCTTCCAGATTGTGTCATTAAGTGATCTCACAGCTTTACTCTTGCTTTTAAACTTTGTTGTCGTACTTCTTCTTCAACATCTCCGTAACTTGTTATATCTATTCCTACATATCTAAACCTTGCTTCCTGCTAAATTATTTTCCCATCAATTTTGATTTTACATCGTAGTGGATACTTAGATGTTGTCATACACTTAGTTTTTTCTGCTGATATTATCATATTGTATTTCTTGGCTGTTGTATTGAAGATGTGTATTAATCTTTGGAGCTCGTCTTCTGTCTCTGCGATTAATGCGTTCTCGTCTGCATAACATAATATTTGGATTTCTTTGTTCCCATTCTGTTACCATGACCTGTACATACTGGTTCCAAGTGTGGTTCCAAATATAGTTTTTGTGACGAAACTCTGCAGTAATGTGATTCAACTTTTGGCAAGCTATTGAGAAATTCTGTTCCACATTTTTCTTTTTCCTCATTAGTTCTACTTCTTCCATGATATGGCTAACTCTCGTATTTTGCAAAACTCAGTCTTTCATTTGCCGTTGTCCAATACCTAATGTAGACATAAACATTTGTTTACAAACTTGTAATCTTGAGTACTTTCCTTCATAGATAAAAGAAATATTTAAATGAAATTTTTTTTTGCATGTAGCATCTTTAGACTAATAAATCAGTAGTAAAATATACAGATTTAAATATGCTTAGGATGAAATATTATTAGACATAATAATAAATTGTATTTTCAGTTATACCAATTATTTTTAATATTTATCAGCGGTAATACACTATCTTTAAGGAAAACACGTGGTCATATAGGATTATATTGCAGCATCATTAAGTCCGCCGGCCGAGTTATAACGCTTTGCGATGGTTTTAAAATCTAGTTTGTAATTGTATATTTACATGGGACGTATTGCAGATGCATAGTCAAGGTTATAATAACACTGTTGGTTAGATAAACCAAATGACCGACATTTTTGACATAGGACGTATTGCCCCATCATCGATGTAATATTGGTCCTTTTTGTTAGTTTTCTTTTTCTTTGGTTGGTATATTCGTTGATTATACTCCTATTAAATTATTTTCTCTAGATTCTTAAAATATTTATTCATCTCAGAACTTATTTGTCGGGCTCTACCTTGAACTATGAGAGCAGTTCGAATTTCTGTGATATTTTCACAGCTGCAGTATATATCTTAATGTCTTCTGTCTTATATTCCTTCTTCTATCTACCGCACTTCCTGAATAGCCGTAATATCTGCCTTGTATATGGTTAGCTCTTCACAAACTATCCATATCTTTCTGCTTGGATTCAGTGTTCGTATAATTCAGGTGAAAATTTTTAGGTCACTTTCCTTGTTTCGTAGGTTAGGTCGTTTTCGTAAGTTCCGTCTTATATTTCACTTTGGATTTCATAAAAATATTTTTTACGGAATATAGTGTTAGCCTCATGCTCAACTGACAATCTACCAGGGCCAGGAGTCTTCTATTAGGGGTGGCCTACCTTATGTCTGTTTTGGTTCGCGGGTGGTATTTTATTTCCCACCTACCTGCTGGTCTTGGGACCGATTAGGCGTTAGGCCGTTCCCTTATATACCACCTGGGGCGCGTATTTTTCCCGTTTTCGCTATTACGACTAGAACTTTTCAGCCTCGCTCGATAAATTTTCCAACGTTAAAACAATTAGTAGATCAAAACTCCCCCTCTGGGTTTCTTTATATTCGTTTTAAAAGTCGGTCATTTTTGTTTGTTTTTTTAGATGCCCGATTTTTGGTCTCTCTCTACTAGTGAAGTTACGTGTTTTTCTACCCAACAATCAAGACGCCGATATATTATACTTTAAAATTGAAGTATATCGGAAAATGTGAATCAATCAACAGTAAAAAATATATGACGAAATAGTTTAGGACACATGAGCTACATCGACATCGAAAAAAGACAACTTGTTGCATCTGTCTGCGGGTGTGAAATAATGAGTCGTGCTTAAATTCAAATAGTACATTCAACGCCGTAAGTTCACACGGAAAGTTCAAGTTGAGGCGAGCACATTGTGTAATTAAAAATATAAAACGTCTTCCGTTCGCCGTACGACCGATGTATCTCGTACGAAGACCTTACCCAATTAACGAATCGCTTTAATCAGAAAAAAATACATTAACATTTGTTAGGATTAATAGATACAGTTCTTGTTCCTTGTACCGTGAGAGAGATAGACCGTGTACGGAAAAAAGAAAAATTTGTTTACAATGATACGTTTAGTTGTAGTCTAATAGCCGAGTAATCATTTTTCTCTAGAAGTACAATACCATCACAATACCATGGGAAATTGCGGTTATAGAATTCATTTTGATAAAACTGTTATCTCGTAAGCCATAAAAGCTTTTCTTAATTGTTCATAAAATATTGATACTGGAAGTGTGTAAAAAATTACGCACAGTAATAAATCAAGTATTCAAGACGTATTACCAGGTTGTATTACGAAATTTTTAAAGCAAATTAAAGTAAAACTTACTTATGTTTTCTTTCTTCACTATGTAGATATTTTCTCCCCATAACAAATAGTTTGTGTGTTTCAAAAACGTTTGTAATATTTTCTGTTCCAAAAATACCCGGAAATTTCGTTTTTTGAAAAACTTATGTTTATATTCCTCTACATTAATATTTTATTCTTCAAAGTAGTCCCCATCAGATATTATACACTTGTGCCGACCCTTAAAACTGGATCTTTGGGATAGCCGTTAGTTCAGCGATACGCTTTTAATGTCATATATGCTTGTGAAACGACGGTCCTTTAAAGTTTTCTTTATTTTTGGAAATAGGAAAAAGTCACACGGAGCCATGTCTGGCGAATATGGTGGCTAGGTCATCATTACAGTATTGTTTTGGCCAAACATTCACGAACAAGCAATGCAGTGTGAGCTGGTGCGTTATCGTGAGGCAAAAGCCACGAGTTGTTTTTCCATAAATCCGGTCTTTTTTTGGATTGCTTCACGCAAACGGCGTTCAACTTGTAGATAGTACCATTTATTAGCCGTTTGAGCTCGTGACGAAAATTCATGGTGCACTATGCCATTAAAATCAAAGAATATAGTGAGCATAACCTTCACGCCCGACCGCACTTGTCGAGCAAAGCTTTGGCAAAACCAAATTGGCAAAACCAAATAAGGTTTTGCCAAACTAGAATGCCTCATCCGGGACGATTGAACCTTAGTTTCGACGTCATATTTGTAAACCAGGTTTCCTTACCTCTTATTAACCCTTTTGAGTAAATCTGGGTCGTCGTTTACGTCATTTAGTGACTCCTGAGCAACCTCCATTCGCCGCTGTTTTGTTCAAAATTCAACAATTTTGGAACAAATTTTGCTGACACACGTTTTATACCCAAAACGTTTGAAAAAATGTCATGGCATAAGCCAATTTATAGGTAGGTAGGAAGTCTAGGTTATGTGTTTCCTCTGCCCCAACCATAAAGTGACTGCCGTCGGTCACCCATTGCTGTCACCCAGTATGACAGAAAACCGACGCAAAGCAGTCCCTGCATCTCTTTCTAAATGGACCGGGTTTATCGATCACGTAACCTTGTCATTGGTCATTTAGGCCACGTGGTCGTTAAACCTGGCAAATTAGAAAGAGATGCAGAGACTGCTTTGCGTCAGTTTTCTCATACGTCCATCTAATCTACGCAGAGTAGGCATTAGTATTCACAAGTGAGCTTAGCAGCGTCGTACCTCTGATATTTGAAGTGATATACCGAAAAATATCTTCAGCACGTAAGCGAATGTGAAAAAAAAAATTATTTTTTCCAATTTTTTGATGAAAAATAACATTCTGTACATTTATAGCAAGATATAACTGTATTGGGAACGACACTAAACGAACCAAATTTAGCACAGTTACGGGTTAAAGCAAATGCCAAAATGTAAAATGTAATTCCCATTACAATAAAATTGTAGTTTAATCACAGATAACATAATATCTAAGACCTCGTATATTGTGGTGGCCGTAACAAATTTTTACACTTTGTCGTATATTGTAAATATAAATCGACCAACTAATGATTTTGTAACATTTACGTTAAAAATAGTTAAATAAAAAATACTCCTTTTAATGACATTGCAAATAGGTGGAACTAAATCATGTTAAAGATGAAATTGATAAAATAATTTTTTACGTTTGCGGTTTTAATATTATGAAATTGTAAATAGTACTTTATTTAACACTTCAACAGAACATTTATAATAGACGAAGATATATTGTGTAACTGTTACATCACTTTAATATTGTTAGTTTGGATAATTCGTTAAAAATATCTTATTTTTTTATATTTCCATTTTGGAGGGTTAATTTAATGCCTTGTTTACCTACATCATTTCCACTAAAATTGTACTGCTGTCGTGGTTATTGTGAATTTGGGTGTCTAGCTTTAAACCGGCGTTTATTACTCTTGTGTGCATTTTGCTCACATTTTTTAAAAGATAACCGTCATAAAATATTAACGTCGTCTACTCTTGACTTGTTTAGCTCCGAATCTGCCTAGTCAGGCCTTTCTGTTGAAATTTCCATTCCAAGTCCAACAATTATTTGAAGTTTATTCGTTTGGGGTAATAAAATATATTGTATTATATATATAGTATATTTTTTTTCATCAAGGCAATTGTGTTTATGTTAATGTGATTAGTACTTTTAGGTTGAAAAAAAGAATGATTGTATTATAAAATTCTTATACTTTCAGTTTTTTATTGGTTTTATCTTCATATTGTTATTAGAAAATATATTACTTTTAAAAAGAATATAACTTATTTATAATTTTTACATTGGTTACTTGTTAACCCAAGTCGCTGTTTGCCAATAATAGTTTGTGGTCAGAAATCCAAAATAACAGTCCGTAGCGATTATTAGTTTCCCAAAAATGTACTACTGTAGGGTTAATTACTCTGGTACTCAATATTAATTTTGCTGGTGGGCAAAAATATGATCTTATATTTGCCAAAGATCCAGCAACTCCAAGCTTTTCTGGGTAACATAATATAACTGACAGTTATTGATGATCTACCTCCTGCAAATTTAAACACTGGTTCTTACAACAAACCTTAGGAATAAATCTGTATATAAGTTTGCAATTCATACGCTATTATTACTACTATTTCTTTATTATACGATTACTTCACCTAAAACAAAATCAAACAAATCGTCAAAGTATGCACGTCTTGTTCCCCAAACAACCCAAACAGAAGTGATGCTTTTTTATTTGGCTAGGTATCAGTTTGAACTCGAACATATGTCAAATTTTTTACCCCATCAAAACTCATTATTTCAAAAACGGCATTCAAATTTATTGGAGAAAGTATCTTTATTCTGGCGTTTTAAAACCCCCGCTGATGTTTGCAGAATGCCAAACCATTCACGTTATTATTTTCTGGGATTAAAAGTAGGTCTTGGGAGTCCACAAATATTCTTTTTGTATTGCAAATCAGTTGCAACAGGAAATATGTGGTTCATAATTTCCTATATGTGTTTCTATGTCCTAAGAAGAGGAAAGTAAAAAAAAATGTTAATGCGCGATACCTTTGTGTAACGAGAATCCAAAATTCATATAAATGTATGGATCCGAATACAATGTTAAAAAAGTCATATTTTTTAACAGACCTTGTAGACCACTGTATATTATATTATATATTAATAATTGTGTGCATTTTCTATTTTTTTCTTTTTGTTGCAGGTAAGTCATATTATAATAAATCGTCATCGAAATCTCAAGTAAGTAAAAAATGGTTGTAAAAGATATCAAAATTAAAATTAGTCATATAACATTTTCCTTAAGTTGAGATAAGTTTCACTGTGTATAAAATCAATCCTTCAACGATTACAACATCCATTCCAACTAATCTCGATAAATCATAAAACCGCAAATATTCATTTTACCAGAAGAAGAATTACTAACAATCTATATAATTCCAACTTTATCTATTCTATGATATACGAAATTAAGCCCGAAAGAATGGTAATCCTCCAGTGAATTGAAGAGTGCCATCGTTGGCCATTTTCCTCGTCTGCTCACTGCCCGTTTCCTCAGGTTCTTTGACCGTTCTACGTGATGCCTAACATAACCGTAGTGTTAACATACCATGGCAGACGAGCACCGAGTTACTACCGAATTGCACACGACGAAGATTTAAGTAGCAAACGAAAAAAAATTGCATCGTGATCACAAAAATAATCCGGAGAGTATACGCGTGTGGTAATTTTTTTCAGATTTACGTTTTAGCAAGTATGGTGAAGACTGGAAATCCTATTTTTAGGAATTAAAAAAATTATATTTTCCTGAATATTTGCTATGCGCCGCAAACTGATAGTTCTTTTTTATTTTTTTTCTGCAAGTTTTTTTTAATTTTGCACTTGGTCAATTATTTTTTACTTAAAATTAATTGAATTGATTAGTCTGAAATTGATGTTTATGATTTGTGAGGTGATTTCAAGCAACCTTTTGTGCTTTCGGTGTTTTTGTAATGTACCTGTGGTACATTCAAAACGTACCTGAGTAATTTCTGTGTATTTCATGATTGAAAACATTTGTGTATTTTTTTTTTAATTTTTTGAGTCTTAGATTCTCACGATATAGAGACACAACCCCAGCTTAAATTCTACTCCTTTGGATATTCTTTATTTCACTTAATGTAGAGATAATATTCAATATATATCAATATATAAAATAATCTTAATTAGTTTAATTTATAGTTTGCTTTATAGATTCAGGACTATGGGATTTCTGAAAACAACTTGTTTAAGTAAATTTGTCCTTGTTTATATTGTTAATTATATTCTTTGTGGGTATCCACAAAAATTTTAGTTCGTTTGTTTCCTCCCAGCTTAGTTTCTTGCAAACATCCTCCAAAGGCTGATTCAACAAATTTGTAGATATTATGTCTGTCTAGTACATAGTCTCTGTCTAGTAGTATAACATCTTAATTTATCTGGTTCTTTTCTTTCCTATCATTATTTAACTAATTAAGATTCCGAATTACTGTCCAAACTACATGTTGGATTTAGAAACTAACATAGAGCATGTGTATCTATTTAGGATGAAGTTACATAAAAATAATGTCAAGAGAGTGCTAGAGTATGAGGAAGGAAGTCTGCCAAAATTTATTTTTCAAGCAATGATAGATGAAGAGCTAACTGTGGTTGGAGAAGAGATTGGGAAAAATTGGGAGAGTGGCGGGGAGTGGAATTTAACACAGAGTGGGAAGATAGGAATTTTTGGGTGGATAAGCTGGAACAGGAGGAGCCATTCGTACTGGGACAAGGGAAAGAGCGTTGGAGGGAGCGACTGAATCAAATTTCTGCAATCATTATAGAGATTTAATTGGACTTCACATGGGTTATATGAGTGATGAAGTGTATTTTAATGATATAAGGTGGATATTTAAGATTATAATGTGGTGTATTGTATCTCAATTATAGACCTGGTAGGGCTAATGATAGGAAAATGTATGCTTTGTGTAATGAGAGGGAGGTGGAAGATATTCTGCATTTCATGTGACGATGCTGGGTGCTATATGAATACAGAATTAAATGGTTCGGAAAAAGTAGATTGGAAAGGTTTGGGCTGGAGGAAACTAGTTGGATACACAACGGATGCAAGGATGGAAGTTTTAACCATCGAACGACCCATCAGAAACGGTGGGTGCCAATGTGTATTAATATAACTACCTCCGAAAGCTGGGAGCCAATGTAGAACAATAAAACTCATACCTTTCTTTGGAAGCCAATTGTTAGGCTTCGTCTATCGCAGTCTCTCAGGTGTGAGAACGTCTTATCTTAGAAGTACATCTGAAAAATGAGTTTTTCTGAGACAAATAAACCAAGATATTAACTAATTATATTTATTGTACATAAAAAAAACTAAGCAAATCTTGCCTACAGCTTTACAAAAAGTTTAAAGTTTATGGCTTCTGATGTTGTCTTTAAGTAGATGGACAGGATTACTTGTTGGTGTCTTGAAATGCTGGTTGTCTATCTACTGCAGTATAATTCGCAATGTATTCGCTACGGTCGACCATGTGGTTTTGGGGGAGGTCGCTCTCGAGCAAGTGGGACAGGACAAATATAAATGAGGCAAAAAAATGCATATGGGACGAATTCTAAGGATAAAAGATACGTTCGTTGGAGGTTATGTATGTACCCCAGATATAAAAATAAATTTTTATTAAAAGATCTGGCTTAAGTAGATAAAAGACATAAATAAATCCACTTTTACAAAATTGAAGTGACATGACTGAGCAGAGTTGCTAACTGACAGATATACTTTGTTGACTGAAGAGAGGCATAGAAATTCATATGTTCTATCTCATAGAACATAATAGGAATCCCATAAAAATAGTGAAATAAAAGATAGAAGTTAATAAATGAATAAAATTTGAAAGAAATTGAAATAAAATAAATATTTAAAGAAAAATAATAAACATGTGACGTTAATAACGTTACAAAGTATAGATATAATTTTGTGTTGATGACTATTAGCGTCATGACATGCTAATATGTAAATTTTAATTTTTTAAAATGTAATTTATATTTATTAATTAATGAGTGGCCTTTTCCTCTTTATTAAATCGATTAATGCTTAATACTCTTATCATTGCGTGTTCCTGTGTCGAGAGTAATCATATCCCAGGTATGGAATATTACAATTATGTACTAATTTAAATGATCGCTTCAGGATATATTTACATTACTAATACCTTTAGAATGAGATTTTTTGTTAATTACAAACATAACAAAAGAAAATGTTGTATATTTTGGCCAACTCCCTAGACAACCACATGGTCACGGGGGAACCTTTGTTTTATTAGGAGAACTATTACTTTAAGCAATTACTGTAATTTAAAGCAATAAAATATTTCTAAATCTAAATATAAAGATTAATATTTATATTTAGAAGAGAAGATAGAGGATGAATAAGATTGTGTTTGAAATGTAGTGTTAATTTTTAGAAATATGCTGAAATAGGATGGGTAGCAACTGCGTTTGATAAAGACCGACAGAAAACACGGGAAAATAAGAAAAGCTTACGCCAGTAGAATAAGAAAAACTATAAAAATTATATAGTCAATATATTGATTTGTGATATTCTTCCACATTTGATTTGCAATGTTTATAGCTTTTCAGCAATAATATACGGAGTAGGGTTATGGACGCTAATTGAGGCTATGCTTAAAAATTTGGAAACCTTCGAGTTGCTTTCGAAAGACTTCAATAAAGTCGTGATAGCGTTTACGGTAGCCAGTATATCAAACTATCTATAATACCATGGAACTAGATTTTTTTATTATTTGAGTGATTTAAGTAATTGAAATATATTAAAACATTCACAAACATCCTGTAGTTGCCTGTATACCATAAACCACAAAAGTTTTATTTAAAAATCATTTATAAAAGGTATATAATTAAAAAGACCCTTTCGGACTACATTACAGAACGTTTTTGCATTAACAAGTCCATGATCAGTGCATTTACCTGGAATAAGTATTACCGCTTTAGTGAATACAAACGTAAAAATTAAATTTTGACTGTTAAAAAAGCAATGTGGCTAAATACTCACCAGGTGTACATGGGTCAAGCAACTAAATATGTGGATAAAAACCCTTATGATAGTACAAATTTTGTTATTTATTACATCTTTGTTAATCTTACTTACTTTTTTGTTTCTGGATTCGACTACAGTTTTTCTGCCCAATATCGGGCTACGTCTACACCCTTTGTATTTGCGAGCCATAAATCATCGAGGGTGCACTGTGATGGGCAAAGTCTGCATACTCTCAGGTGCTCCACGTTCTGTATTTCCCCACATTCACAAAGTGCGTCGCTGTCTTGATGCCCCATTTAATGAGGTTCTGTTTTACAGGGGCAACACCTGTGCGTATGCGATTGAGTGTCCGCCAGGTTCTCCAGTCCAGGTTCATTCCATTAAGTCGTTCTGGATGTAGGGGGAACAGTTCGGGTGGTTCGACGCTGACAGTTCTCATAAACCTTTTCCTTGATTTAAGTCGGCTGATTCCTGGCGGTTCGTCAAACCCGTATAATTGGTGCTTTTCATCGAAAGTTTGCCTGAACTTCTCCACATATTGTGAGACGCATCTACTGTCGTCTGGTGATGCGAATCCAGCTACCCGGTACAGTAGGGGAGGGGGATAGGCTTCATACAACCGGTAACTATTCTACATGTTTCATTTAACGCCGTGGTGACTTGTTGGGCGTGTCTAGATCTACCCCAGACGGGACTAGCATCATCCCCTGTTGAGAAACATAAGGCTTCAGCTGTTGTCTTCAAGACCTGGGGGTTTGCACCCCACTTGCTCCCTACAAGTTTCCGGAGAAGGTTGTTTCTCGTAGAAACCTTTTGTCTTGTGCTCTGACAGTGGAATTTATACGTTAGTGACCGGTCTAGTACTACTCCAAGATATTTGGGCCTATCAGTATGTTTCAAGCGTTGTCCATCCCAAGAAACATTCAGTTTTACATGCGCCAGTTAGTTGTTGAGATGGAATGCACATACTTGGGTTTTAGTACGGTTTGGCTTTAATGAGTTTTGTTTGTAGTAAGTTGACATCATGTTTAAAGCCTCTTCCATTGTCGACTCTACTTGAGTGAGTGTGTGTAATCTTTGTTAATAAGTTGGTGTGATGTTAAAGTTTTTAACAGATTCCCTACATGGCAACGGAAGACTTCCAATTTGGGGGTTGCTGACCATGAGACGATGTCTCTGTATGGGCTCTAGATGGCAACTGGTTAAAATAACATTTTTAGGACATATGTATGATCAAAGCAGTCAGTGTAACTTGTAGTGTCTTAATGCGACAGTAGGCCTTATATGTTTTAAATTAACATTTAGTACCCAAAAATTAAAAAGGAAGTTATGAGAATAATGCTGAGCTGTTAATTAATGAAGACAGAGGGATGAACTGTCTTGTTTGCGAATATAGTAGAAAATGGAAACCTATCAAATGAAAGGAAAGGAAGAGCTATATTATGGTGTCGGTTAATGTGTAATATAACTTGAAATATAATGTTAGAAAATTGTAGAACAATTATTATATAGATAGAATGACTTAAGATAAGATTTGGTTTATAAGTAGGATTATAAGTAGAAAATACAAATACTTGGGTACATTAGGTGATGTAGCCTGAAAAGGTCTTTTTAATTATATATCTTTTATAAAATATTGTTAAATAACAATTTTTAAACATAAAATATTAGAAAAAAGTGGGAAGAACATTTTAGAAACACAAAAACGTTGGTTCGTGATACAATCAGTTCAGCCATATAATGGAATTATTATTTCAGGCAAGCCTACCACAAAGATGTTTTGTTTGATCTCATTTCTATATATGGAAATATTTTTTTGGTAGGTTTACACAGGTACACGTAAACTCACAGGTAAATGCACTGTAGATAGTACAAATTCATCACCGCATTAAAACCAGGATTTTAAAATAGACTTTGAGAGATTTGCAAACTGATCATTGGCCTACCTGCACCCTGTGACAGTTAAAGACCTTAAAATGTTCTTTGGTCATTTCTAAAAGCTAGGAAAATGCACCTGAGCATTTTAGTGGATTCTGTCATAATAAATAAATTGCTAATTACCTCAAATTTAAAAATTCCTACCAATGATGACATGAACTAAGAACTTTGTGCTTGTAGCTTGTAAGTTTCTTTTGCTGTCATTGCAGTGGTGACTTCAATGCAATGGGGGTGATTTTATTTTTCAGATATTTTTAATTTATAAAGTTTCCAAAATCGCCTATTATTTCCAAAAAAGTCAAATAATGCCAAAACGGTAACACTTTGACCGAATGTATGCTCAAAAAATACACTTAGGATTCAATCAGAAATTAATAAAAATGCAATGAAAATCAAATAAAGAAGTTCACTTTCAAAAACTTAAGAGCAGCTGCATTTTCAGATATCAAATCCGTTTAGATTGGCGAATACGTCTAATAGGCCACTAACTGTGAGACACTCGATAACTGTAAACATTTTACATCAATTTGCTTAAATAATTTCTGAATTTAATAGATTACCACGTAAACAAGGAGTGGAACAGGTCATCGGAAATCTTCCGCGCTGGAAACCATCGCTTTGGGGCAAAAATGCTAGTGATGAGTTTAACTATCTGAGGTGATCAGTCTACAGATCTCCAAAGGAGTGGACACTTTGGTACAACATATTTAGTACTTAAATAATTTCTATTGAGCATTTAAATTTAAAATACATAACAACTGTTGTCGAATTGATCTATTTGCTGAAAATCCTTTCATTGATACGAAGTAATCAGTTTCATGGTTGAAATCGTCCCCCAAACACAATTAAACTTTATTAGCATATTCTCTCCCTTTCAGCTGGCATATACAAATTTTACAGAATATAAACACCATATATCTCAATTAACTTATCAGTAATTTACTGCAGAAATAACTCTCATAAAGCTCAGAATAAACACGCATCGGTATTGATTCAACAGCAAAATGTATAGAAGTGAGTCTTTAGGGAAAACACACAAATGCTGCAAACAAAGTTCTAAAAATGAATGTTGTTTTGTCTTCAGCCCTGTATATTTATTTTATTAATGGTTTGGAAAAATACCTCGATGCTTGTATCCCATACGTTTCACAATAGGCCGTTACTGCAGCAATTTACCGAACACTAGGGCTCACCTCTTATTATTGGCACTAAAACGACCCGATATCGGAGTTTTTTATGTTTTCTTGTTTGGGTAAAAACGAGTTGGGATGTCGATGAATCTAAAACTCAAAGATAGTTGGTTGTTTCGAATGGAATTACACAAAAATAATAATATTTTTAATATATTACGCGTTTAAAATTTCAACAGCTTAATGAATTGCTGAGCGATGGAAGAATTAGTGGACAAAACTTGTTTTCTACGAAATTTATCCACCGTCTTTTTTCCATATTAAATCTTTTATCATATTCTATAATGATTTTATATGCCATTCATCTCTGATCGTTTTTATAAGTAATTCTCTTAAAATAGATTTGTTGAGTTCAATTACGTATTTTTATAATTCAACATGTTTAAAATGTCAAAACCTCTTAGTTTCCTTTTTCGAAATATTTCATTTCCAGCTATATACGACCTACTTAAACTTTAAATATAACTTTTTGGACATAATTAACGTTTTAGCGAGTTATTCGCTCGAAGGTTTAATTGTAATGGGATACAATTCCACCCTCTTTCGAGTATTTACGAAGTTACGTACAAATTTTGCGTGGGAACGGGATGTTTCTCGAAAGATGTGATGCTCCAAGGAGAACTGTCGAAAAAAAAATTAATCGGTTTTGTGAAAACTTCTATCGAAGTCATTAGGAGACTATTAAGACCCCTCCAAATTTGTTACGATACCGTCATTAAAACCATTACCAGTACGTTTCGTTTCTGAAATAAATAAGTTTTTTGTTAAACATTTAAAAGAAAACAAAAAAAGAAATCAAAAAAAGAAATCAAACGATTTCTACTTAGCGAAACCGAATTCAAATCTTAACCACTGTGTTTCCTAAAATTTGCGAAACAAACAGCTGGATAAATTACTCGGCAAGGGAATCTAAAATTGCATTCCACAAGCCGTTCATCCTGGTCAAAATTCATGAATTCAGTTTCTGGTACTTCAAACGAAGTAAATAACAAAACAGAATGACGGTATTAGATTTTTGTTTTGATACAGTGCAGCGACAACCTCTGATACGTATTTCGACCTCCTTAGGTCTCGTCAGAACGGTATAGTCACTGCTCTGAACCAAAACAAAAATCTCTCCCGTCCTAGACAATAGTTATTAAAATAACTATATACTGACGTATTTTACGCCATCTAAAAACAAAAAGAGAAATCAAACGATTTCTACTTAGCGAAACCGAATTCAAATCTTAACCACTGTGTTTCCTAAAATTTGCGAAACAAACAGAAGTTGTTTCTACAACAAATTGTTAAACAAACAGAACACCTCTACACTATTCTATCACAGTAACAAACAACAGCATATACCATACACTTCTTGGGTTTTGCACACATATTGCGAGTGCAAGGGGCATATAATAAGTGCATTTTTGTGGAGGCATCTTCTTCTTATTGGGTCGTCTTTTAACGGAGGTTGGCGATTACTTCTTTAAATGCTTCCCTATTTTTTGCAACGTGAAATATCTGTTCAGCAGTGAGGTTAGTCCAATCTCTGATATTCCTCAGTCAAGATTTCTTCTTTCTTGCCAAGCCTTTTCTTCTCTCTACTCTTTCTTGTATGATAGCATAGAATATGATCGTTTCGAAGTATGTGCCCCAAATACGATTTTCTTATTTTAATTGTGTTTTTAAACTTTCTGCCCTGTCCAATTCGTCTTAATGCCTCTTCGTTTGAGACTTTGGAGTCCAAGGAATTTTAAGAATACGCCTGTTTTTCGATCGCATTAGGTTTTCAAGCTTCTACCCCATATAGCAGTTGCGACCATACGTAACATTCGATGAACCTTAACTTATATTTTCTTTTTTCTTCTATAAGCCTTATAATATTTGGTGCCATCCAGTCTTTTTTGGCACTTGGCTCTTTTCTATCCATAAACGTTTCACCAGTGTTGTAAAAGTACTGTAGCCTTCATATCGTTTCAGGCACTCTTAATATATTTTTTCGAAGCTGCTGTGAATGCTGGTGCAATTGCTTACTTTATTTGTTGTTGAGATTTTCACCCTCAAGCTAGGATAAATCTAGTCTCTAAATTTTACTTTTTTTCTGTTATTTTTTGAGTTTAATGTTAACGTTGGCAAGAACTAGATTGTGGTACGAGTCTACATCAGTACTAGAATATGTTTTTAGGCTCAAATCATGTTTACGCTAATTGTATATAAAAACGCCAGTGGGCCACTGTCGGCTCATATGTTTTTTAAGCGGATAGGCGCAAAATTTGCTTGCAATGCTTTTTAAATTCATTCATTTTTTTGAATCCTGAGAAAATAATACGTATTTTTGAAAAATTTAAACGCAGCATAAAAGATTACATTACTACCGAGGGTCGAAAGTCTGAAAACCTCTATAAGCTTTATTTGAATTTTATTTGAAGTTAACGGGGTGAAGAAAAAAGAAGAAAATTGAGAGTAATTTTAATTTCAAATATCTTATTCAAAAGAAACCTTTTGTTTATTCCAAATTCCAATGGACAATATTCAAGAATATTTATTAGTTTTTCCAGAATTCGAAAAAAATTAATGCATTTAAAAAGCATTACAAACAAATTTTGCGCTTACGCTCTTAACTACCCCCGCCTTGCTTAGTGACTATATTAAAACAGTTACCAAAAGTAGGCATTCAAGTTCAAACTTTCAATCGCAATACACATGTATACATATAACCTTTTTATTTTCTGTCAACCGCTGTTAATTTTAAGTTAATTTATATTATAAAAAAAAACGTTTCAATTCAAAAACATTTACGAGTGTGTATTTACTTCTAACACATCTAGTGCTGCATAACATACAACAAATCCCATTTCTAAATCTTTTGTTAACAAGAATGTAATCGATTTGGTTTCATATCAGATTATTTTCGTTGTCTCCTGGTGCACTCCATGTAGAAAGTCTTCTTATAAAGGTGTTTTTGATGTTCTTTCTCTTGACAATATTGTACTTATTGGTCTCCTTTTCTATTTCTTCTTCGCAGATCATAAGGAGGCATAAAACTAAGCAAATTATTAAAAAGTTAAACCGTACAAGGAAAAAAGAGTAGAAGTTAAGTGTCACTTTCTTTATTCATTATATCTTCAAGATTTTTTTCTAAAATCACAAAAGACATTTATTTTAAATGACATATTTGTTTCTGAATTCTCTTCCCTGTTCTCTCTTTCCGTTTCTACATCTCTTTTCATACATTTTGATACAGTTGTTTCCTATCGGCTTTTTAAAAATATCGAGTTAGTCTGTTATTATGGGCTTTGAAGCCACTTTATTAATTTTCGAAAGAATTTTTAAAAATCCAGGTTTATTCAATTTTTATAGAATTCCCACCCAAACTTTTTTTTTGCCTTGTCCAGTGCAGTCCGTCCATTACCCAACCGGACAACGTACACCCAAGAGGGCGTCGACCGCACACACCGTTCGCACCTTGCTCGTTTCTTCCATTTATATTCCTTCTTCATGTTCCTCTTCTTCCATCATGTCTGCTTCGTCTTCTGGAGCATGACGGAGAACCTATATACTCGTGCAATCGGACATCCACCGGTTAGAGGTATTAGCGGAACCGTTTCTTCGGAACAGTTCCATCTAGTATTGTTCAGAAACTATTTTCCAATTATCTTAGTATTTTATGAACGATATAATTGGAAGGAACAACAAATACGAGATTTTAAATTCTTTATTTGTCGTTTCGGCCTCCACCACACAGGAAGCTTTTTGTAGTCAATTATTTCCTTTAAAATAGTATGAAAAAGTGTTTAAAATATTTTTTTCTTTTCTTTTAATTTCTTTCCTTATATTATTTATACGTCGGGATAGAGAGTCTATCTATATTCAGTCTTACATATCCCGGAGGGAGTGTAATGTAGTGTTGTTGTCGCCATGATGTCGTGTATTGTGTAGATCTGTCTCATTTCTTATTCATGCATTGGTAGTTTACACATTCCTGAGATTTGCTCGATCCATCTTGTTAGGGATCTTTGATGGAGATATTGATTAATCTCTCTATATCATACATAATACCTTTCCAAAGTATTTTAATTACTATAGTTGCATGTTGCTGGAGCGCCTTGACTTTTTATTAGTTCGCCAAAAAGAAGCTCGAAAGGAAAATAAAATGATATTACAATTAATTGTTGTTTAATCCCATTTAAAAAATATATCAATGTAAAACATGTGACAAGAAAATTTCGTAACTTCTGTACTCCTGTCAAATATATTTCCTATGTCTAAAAATTAATATAATACAGTCTATATATAGATCAATTTTTTGCTACTGTTTTTCTTTCTTTCTCTGCTACCTGGTCATTTCGATCTTTTAGTACTCGTCCTGAATTCCTTCGAATGCGTTTTGGTCTTTTCTTTAATTTTAAATTGAGAACATACTTTAGAAAATAAACGAAATAAAGAAATCGTCCCTCATTCGAAAAAGAACTTAAATAACAGTCGAATCGGTAAAAATAACGAGCACTTTACATCTCTAACCAGCGACGGCCGATTTTTCTTCGGGACGCGCTGTTCGCTCGCGCTAGTAATCCGGTGTAACAGTAATGCGCAAGCTACGGAAGAGGTCGTATCGAGAGTCATTCGCTACTGTTCGCTCACCATTTACGTTGCCGTCGCTGTCTTCGATGTCGAGCTCCTCGCTGTTTCCCTCAATTGTTTTTCTTTATGGAAAATCGCGGATGGCCGTGCCATCAGCCACCTCGATCAGGTGGTAACGGCGACGGGGATTTAGCCGCCGCCAGAAGTGATTGTTTATTAATTTTTTACTGTGCGTTTTTTCTGCGAAAGCATGAGTTTTAAGTTTGTTTTGGGTGATTCAGTTTAGGGAAAAAAAGCAGGTGTGTTGTGCTTTATTTATCTATTTATCGATTTTAATTTTTTTCTTCGATGGGATCTGTTGAAAATGAAACGTTCTGGATTTGGTTGTTACCCTTAAAATAAAAGAGGAACAACACGGTTTGTATTGATTTCTACAGTATAAATCATAATACCCTAATCAATAAACAAAAAGTAATCTTGCTATATTTTTCTTATGAATCAAAGCAGTAACTTCACAAAACTTATACCTCTTCAGAATGTATTGTACAGTACATGTTACCACCAAAAAACATTCAAGTGGTTCAAGATTATGAAAACAGAATTAGAATAATTTTTCGACTTTTAATGCAGAGTTCAAGTATGGTTAATAAGTAATATGTAAAGAATTCTCTGAAGCAATTATATAAAAATTGAAACTTCCCTTAAAATATTAATAATCACTTATTAAAAGATCAACTTCTTTTAAGCTTCTGACTAAATCCTACTATTTAAACAAGAGTGGACGTAGAAATAAGCTGAACAACAAATTTCCAAAAATATTACAATATATTATATACCTTTAAGTGAAAATTGATAGACAATCCTCAACAGCTTCTTTAAACTGTATTAATTTTGGACGAGTTTTAGGGAGCAGTTTTTTTATTTACCTAATATTTTTTTGTACAATATCCCTTTGCACACAAGATTTTGCCGTTGTTTTCCGATTTATTTCACTATTTAATATCCACAGTTGTTATCTTCTATATGTTTTTTTAATGTCCCAAATTCTTTATGGCACTATTGTCATTTGCTTCGTTTGGAATTTTAATATCCAATTTTCATTAGGATTAACAACAGTTGACTCAATTTTTATTCTCATGAACCAACTTTATGATCATGTTTAATTCATTTGACCAAAAGCAAGTATTTCTAGCGGAGGATGAAATATCTACACATTCTAATTATTGGGATGATTATAATATTTCCAAACATTACAAATTGTTGATGCAAGTGGCTAGATAATCAGTCCCATACAAATTTATTTTGTTGACAGTTTGTTTGTGCACAATCATCGGAATTCTAACAACAAATGATGTTTAATCTATTAAAAAATTGGGATTAGAAGGAATTGATTAAAAAAAGGAAGAAAAACGCAACTATTAATTAACATTAGATTTCAATTTTGTCTTATAAAACATTGGATATAATTGATGGAGGAAATATTTCAATTGAAAAGTCATCAATTTTAGAAGAACATTAAGAAAAGAAAATGTTAAAACTTAAAACACTGACTCAATTTTAACACAATCTTGTAAATTTGACCTCTTGTTTCGCTGAAATATCAGCTTGATCAGAAAAATGACAATTTTAGGATGACTATATTCTGTCGAAATTTAAAACCGTATTATTTACATTTATCTACACTACATTTTCTTTTCATATAATAAAATAACAATAAAATAGTTTTATTTGTTCCGTAACCTGTCTATAACCCTGTCTTTTATATTAGTTCATTCATAATATTTATATTGTTTTTTTTTCTTCTATATTTGCATCTTTATATCACGGAGTCCCCTATATATTCTGTCCTTGCTTTTTTAGCCCCCGTAGCTTAATTTTTTTCCCCTTTTTATGTGGTGCTAGCAGAATAATCAGTGAAATGCGTATAAAACTATTCAATAGAAGCATACAAATATTAGGATGTTTAAATCATTTTTAAACCAAATTAAGAGTTTTTAATTTATAGTATCGTTTTAAACTTCTTTATTACTGTTAATTTATATAGAACTTATATTTATAGACACATTACTTACAGTCATAGATTTTTCCAAATATATTTAGGACATAAGAATTCTATTTGTTAACTGTGGTTAGACCATAATCTACTCTCAACCTTTTAATCTTCTATGTCTTTACATTGTTCTATTTACTATTTTATCTTTTCGTATCGGTGACCGAATATTTTCGATATTTTTTTTGCTACTTTTATCTGTGTCTCTTCTTTCCTTATCGTCAATTGCATACCATTTAACCGTCTGTTCCTTTTAGGTTCATCGTTTTCTTTTTTGATACATTTCTTAAAATAAATTAATAAAAATTCATTTTCTACTGAAATAGTTTTATGCAACAAAAAATGTTACCAAAATCGCTTAAAACATGGGAGACAAATACAAAGTGGTGATATCTCTTCAAAAGTTAAAACATTAAGATCTATCTTATATACCCTGGAGTTAACTACTTTATGGTAATAAATTAATATATATTTTTTTTATATTTGCCTTTTCGATTTTCAATTCGGGAATCGTTCCCAAAATATAAATTAACAATTTTATGTTTTATTGAAAAACATTTAACAATTTTTATTGACGAATAATATTGAATACCAATGTTATCTTTTTTGTTGCTTGGAAATAAAAAATCTTCTAAAAATTTAATTTTATAAGCCTCACTCATACTATCAATTCAATAATTCAGTATTAATACACCTTAATTTTAAAGTGGAAACCTTTGTTTTTGCTTTAGTTTGAAAACCTAGAAAAATAACTCATCATTATATCCCGATACAATGAATTTTAATTTATATTTAATTTGTTTCCTTTTCAGTCTGGCCACTATGGTTAATTGTTGTTCCTAAATATGTGTACTCTATACAAGCCAAAATTAGTGTTCTTATCTCTGAGCAGATCTCTTGTTGGGTTCCCAATGCACCCAGTTCCCAATCCTTTAATTATAAGGAATTCTTCCGATATGTTATTTCCTACTTTAATTTCTGATGTGGCTTGTTTTTACAGTTGTGTTAATGCTGTAATAATCGTATTATTTATTGGAGGATTTTCCAGGACTTGCCATAGTTTATTTACTGGTATTTTATGCTATGCTTTTGTTCGGTCAATAAATAAGAGATGGATCTTTTGGTTGCTTGATTCTTTTTTTTTTTCAGTCAGTTGAGTTATAGTAAAAATCTGATCGAGAGATGATCTTCCATCTCGAAGTCCTACTTGTTCCTGATATTCCATACGAGTCATTAAAGATTTTTCCTTATAGTGGACTATTGGTACTTTCGAGGAATTTACTACATGAAAATATATTTCAATAATTTATAATTATCATTTAATTTATAATCTAATATGTATAATATATCCAGAAGTTAAGGGTAAGGATGAATACGTACTGTGTTGGAATAGTGTCAGGAGATTTTCCTAGTTTTTCCTCCAAAAGCAAATTTATTTTATTCGTATTTGAGATAAAGTAAAAAAGCTGATAAGGACGGCGACAAAGAAAACTATGTGGAGAGAAATAGTCAGAATACAAAGAAAATAACAGAATATTCTAGAAAAAAATCATAGCATTAAGAGGGAAGACAGGAAAACAAATACGATCGCAGTAGAAAGTAAGAGACCTGAGCGCACTTTGACCTTTGACCTCCGCGGCTTAAACCGTACCATTGCCTCTGATTGTGTTCTGAGCGTCTTTGATGTTGTTCAGAACACCTCTGATGGAGTTCACAACATATAACAAGAGATGCTCTAAACACCATCAAAGGCGATGGTTCGGTTTGAGCCGCGGAGATCAGAGGTCAAAGTGCGCTCAAGTGTCTTACTGATCGCTAAGACATGATTTAAATAACCCTACATACAGGAGAGA
Organism: Diabrotica undecimpunctata; assembly: GCF_040954645.1. Taxonomy (NCBI): domain Eukaryota; kingdom Metazoa; phylum Arthropoda; class Insecta; order Coleoptera; family Chrysomelidae; genus Diabrotica; species Diabrotica undecimpunctata. The sequence goes on from NC_092803.1 coordinate 183,026,401, forward strand.
TATATACTAAAAAATTGGAGTAAATATATCATACAATAATTCGAACTATACGAGGAATATGAGATAAATATATGACAATAAAGATTCTACTTATGCTTTTCGAATTAGTCAAGAAAAATTGGTAAAAGTAATAAAAAAACCTTTTTTTTTATTACTTATACTTGTATACTTATGTATATGTCTAAAGGGTCAATATGAATGAGGCAGATAAAATTAAATTATTACCAATATATAACCAAGTAACAAAACAAAATAATTTGTTTAATTTGTATTTTTGGGAAAGTTTTGAGAAGTGGAAATCGAAACTTTAAATGAAACGTATTTTCAACTGAACTGTTAATTCTCATTAAAGATAATAATTAATATTAAAATGCCAAGAAAATAGCTTCCGAATAATATAGTAAGCAAGTGGAACTAATGGACGTGTATTAGTTCTCATATTAGACCCTCTGAGATATAGCAAACTTATCACCGGCATCCTTTGGAGACCCGTAAATTGATAACTTCAAACAGGTAAACTCATCACCAGCATTTTATAATTGCCTGTTACCTGTTACACTTCTTGTTTGCGTGGTAATCCATTAAATTCAAAAAATATTTTAAGCCAATTGGTATCTCATGAGGAGTGGCCTATTAGACGTATCGCCAATCTAAACAGATTTGAGACCTGAAAATTTAGGGGATAGATTTTCGATAGCGAACCTTTTAATGAAACTATTTTTAAGCATGCGCTATTACCATTTATATTCCGCGCTGGCTGAAAACGTTACCAATGATCACTTTTATATCCATGTTGAAGGAACAAGGACAAATGAAGAGACATTTTTTTTTCGCATAACAATAGAATTTAGTGCCATTCTTAAATACCACCCAACCCTTGCATTTAATACATTCGGATTTGGAATATCGTTTCAGATTAGAAAATTTGCTAGCGGTTTGCAAACATTTTATGGTCTTTACCTGACATGGGATGCAGGGATGCCAGTGATCAGTTTGCAAATCTCTCCAGGTCTATTTTAAAATGTTGGTTTTATTGCGGTGATGAATTTGTACTATCTACTAGTTTACGTGTACCCAGAGCAATATTCATCCGGAGTTGGTAAAGCTAGTTGAAAATGACTGTTAAATATCTTAAGAAGCATGGGAAAAAGCAACATTCTGGTTAATGGGAAATAAATGTATTCTAAACAGTAAATGTAAATAAGAAGTTAGTAATGTTGAATGATTTATAATGCCTTGTTTTCGATTTGACTTTCTTCGATTATTTTTCTCTGGTTGTTTTTCTCTTCCATATATCTAGTATTGTTTCTACCAGTTGTAATTCAATAAAAACTAAATACGAATAATAAAATAGTATTTTTTATTCTCTTTTTGTATGGATATTCATGTTTAATTAATTTAAAACACATAATTGAATTTGTAAAACGGTCTATGTAACATAATCTGGAGGTTCAAAATTCATAAAATCTAAATTATGCGAAATTCCAACTAAAATGTCAGCTCAAATTGGGAATATAAAGGAATTAAATTAAACTCCCGGCCATGTTCAGTAACAATTTGTGTTCTGGCTAAGCCTAGGATAGAATTTCGGCTGGGATTATCTTTTTGATAGAAACTTATCCTGTCGTTTAGCCCATATACTAACTACATTCACTGCATCGCACCGCACTGATTGTTTTAACGTAGAATTATTTAATAATTCTACGAAATTTTATTACAATGTTAAATAGTATGTGAAGGATTTGAATACGGCAAAATTAATATATTTACTGACGTATCGAAACCGGATGCTGTATTCAATGTTTTATATTAATATTATAAACGTGAAGCTGCATTTCGCAATTATTGCTTGGGAGAGAAATGTATAGATCGATCATGAATTGGAAACCTGTACATGGGTCGTTTCGAAGCTTCAAAATGATATTTAGAAACGACAACACTACAATGACTTATTTACAACAATAAAAATATAAAAAAGAATACGAAAAAGTTTTTAACGGATGGCAATACATGGCAACGTAAGACTTCCAATGGGGTTACTGACCCTGAGAGGCTGTCTCTGTATGGGTTCTAAATGGCCACCCATTTAGAATTATCTCTTGTATTTTGAGAGATTTCGTTTTGCGTTAACTCACAATCAGTTAGTGAGTCTAGCTTGGCATTTAACTGAATGAAACAGCAAGGATCGTTCTATTGCGAATTACTAAAAGTCTTTCTTTTGAACACCACTTAATTAGTGGATTTAAGACACTTTGTATATGATCAGGAATAATATTGTAATGCTTACCTTAGCCACATTAATTAGATGATCGGCATAACCCAAAACACGAAATTATTTTCTTTTATAATAAGATACCTCATTAAAGACAGCGTTATACTGTTTTTACATGGTTGACTGATATATGACGCTGGGAATAATTTTCCTAGTGGATAAATTGCGGGATATCTGCCTAATTCAGTTAAACAAAGATAGGTTCAAATAACTCCAGAGACTGTAATTATTCACGAACGCTTTCGTTCAGAATTACATCAAATGTTCTTTTTCTTAGGGTGTCCGAACGTTGGTGATCATTCTCGCTATGATGACTTTGTTGGTTGCTATACGAAATAGCTGTGCTAAGATCTTTCTATACCATGCTCTCAGGTTAGCAACCTAGGATATTCTTCTTCGTCCTGGGGCCTTTTTTCCTTCAATTTTATCTTGCAAAGGGAGTCGCTTGGAATCGCTCATATCTGCCTTGATTTCTCATTAGGCTTACGGCCCTGCACGATGTTGACCAAATCCGCGGTTGTGTTCATCCTCCGTAGTACTTCTTCATTGGTGACTTTGTCTGTCCATGGTATCTTCAGGATCCTTCTGTATAACCATAGCTCAAAAGCCTGAAGTTTTGATAGAGTTTCCGCCTTCAATGTCCACGTTTCTACTCCGCATAGAAGCACTGAGTACACGTAACATTTAATGAGCATTATTTTTGTTTCTAGGATGATGTTATGGCTCTTGAACATAGAGCTCATAGTAAAGAATGCATTTTTTCTCTTTCAGATGCGACATTTAACTTGGGTATTGCCCCACGACTCATTGATTATAGTTCCCAAGTAGTAGTACTGTGAGACACGTTCAATTCTCATTGGGTTCACATAAAGATTTGCTCCAGTTATGTTTGCCTTGCTGGTGATCATTAGCTTGGTTTTGCTGGTGTTTATATCCAGTCCTTATGTTCTACTTGTTTCCGTTATTTTGTTCAATAAGTTTTGCAGCCCTTCTATGGTATTAAGAAGCACTATTGTATTATCTGCATGCTGCAGGTTATTGAGCTTGACTCCATTTATTGAGATGTCTTCATCAATATTTTTTAGAGCCTCTTCAAAAATGTGCTCCGAGTAGAGATTGAATATCAGTGGTGAAATTATGCACTTCTGCCTCACTCTCCTTAAGATTTTGGCCTGATCCAATACAGGTTAGCTATTATTTTTAGATACCTTCTGTCAATCCCTGTCCTCTTCAGCACTTCCATCATTTGTTCATGCCTGAATATCGAAAGCCTTCTGGTAAAATCAATCAGGCATGCAAAAATATCACAGCTGACATATATATGGAGGTTGTAAAAGTGTCTTCAATGCTTGTATATTAGAATAATAAATAACGATTTGATTAATACAGAAACAAATTTAAATAACAAGCTAGAATTGACCTAATTATCGTCAAACTAACATATAGAAAAAAGGGAAAATTAATCTACACATTCAGTAAAATTCCGGGGAATCTCCACTCCTGGTTCAGCGAATTTCCAACCTGTACAGTACTCTTTTGGCCTGAAATATACCACGACCTTGTAACTTGGTACAATTTTTTATACACAACATCAACTATTATTTCATTAAACACAGTAACTTGACTCTCAGTAAATTTCAGGCGTGGGTAGCACTTTCACTGCCCACGTTTATACTTCTCCAAACAAGAAATGGTACTGACTTAATTAAGGAAGCTATCACAGCAACCCCAACGCTCTTTTTGTGGATAAACTCCTATGAAATGTAATGGCTTATTACGTCCCCTAATATTTGAAAACAAATTCATTACTTCGCTTTTGTACACCTAGTCATTAACATGAATTGGATGGACTTGATAATTGGAGGCTGGATGCACTAGAATTAATGATTCTAATGATGTGTTATCAAATGCTCTTTTATGAATATGAACGCTTATAATACCACTTCTTTTGAAAGCTTTACAAGTTAATTTTTTTTGCTCGTTTTTTTTATTTGCTCTTCCATTTCTGATATTTCAATGTTTCCATTGGGCATTGAGGTGATTATAAGAAGAACATATAAATTTATCTAATATTGATACTTGTTTTAATATTCAAAGTTATTCTCGTAGAATTTGAAATAGCTCAAATCGTTCAGTTTAAAATAAAGTAAATATAATTGTACTTCTAATGAATGATAAAAACATTAAATGAAATTTATATACTTGGGTATTATCAGACACTCTTCAGGTGGAATAATTTCACAATATTTGACATATTATGTTATCTTTATGGCACATTCTCACGGTATATCATATCGCATTACGAGTTGTCACGACATCTTTTCATTCTTACTAAGTTTTTGTCCATTACATTGACTTGAGCATTAAAATAATTCTTGTGATACAAGGCTATTGATCTTGTAAAGCTGTTGGATGGTACGGTTTTTAAAATTGGTTGAAAAACCGGTACTTTTAGGTGCTTAAGCCATTAACGGGACTCAACTATAACGGAATAGGTTACGACTTTAATTAATAGATCTTTATTAAATCAAAATAAAACTGATGGACTAATATAAATGGAAGAATCTATTTCTAACCGACGATTTACTGTCTAATGAAGTCAGTGTTATGATACATACCATGTTGAAGTAAAATCAAAAAGAGTAGAAGACAATCAGTGCACGCCGTTTGAGATTCAGAAGCCGTTAGAAACGTCATTCGAAATTTTTCCACAAAAATCAGTCGAATAATACAATTACAGTATGTCATATTCATGGAATTGTGCTAAAAGATGAAATTACAAAATATAGCGAGACTCTTTTACTGCCGTATTTTTCCTATTTATCCGAAGATAATCCTTTCTGTTTACGATCAATAATAAACGTGATAAGGTATCTTACATCATTTTTTTTTTTTAATAATAAATGTTTAAAGTTGGATATAAAAGCTTATGATCTGCTCCACGTCAGTTAAGTATCTTTATCGTAGTCGGCTGTTACGAGCGTCATTCACTCGGCTTACAGTTTCAGACATGTTCGGTAAAGTATCACTTTACCACCTTAGTACGTAAATAACCATTACATAATTCGTAGATTATATATTTCAACGGGTTTATTTGGTCTTGTCGGCCCTTCCATTGTTTCAGACTAAAAGATCTAAACTTCATCCGTTTGATAACTCTGTTCGCTTACCAGGTTCTTAGAAAACGCACCTATTACTCCTTATAGCTCGCGTATTTATTGTTCAGCACTGGGTGTATTATCGTTATATTTCTCTAGTGGATAATATGTGATCAGTTATGGATATGTTTTTAAAAAACCTCTATGGTAGGATCCAAAGTGATGATATTGTGAGCGTAGTGCGTCAATCGTTCGTGAATTATTAGGACGTATGGCAAATTACGAAGGGAAGTCGAAGCAGTCAAGGTTGCTCGTGTGTGACATATATAATTCTTGTATTTCAAGCTACAAGTAGAGTGCCATCTTTTTCTTCATGTTCCTCATCCTTTAAGGACATCCGCGATCATCACGGCCCATTTTACTCTGCCTGCAGCAGTTCTGAATAGTTCTATTGTTGTTTTTACACTCCACTACTTTAAATTCTTCAACCAGGGCCCTGATTCTATTTCATTTCGATGTCGAAATTTAAAAGCGACTACGCCATGACAGTCGCAATCGCCAGCGATAAACTGGGGATATTTACTTTATCATTTTGACACTGCTGAAAATTTGTGTTGGCCCTGTCACTGTTGTTTATTGGCTGCACGCTGCTGCACTACGTTTGTTGAATGTTTGTTTTGTTTACGTTACGTGAACGTCTTTTTTTTCTTGTTTGAGTTGTTAAATTATAAATAGTAGCCATTCTCAATTGAATTGAAAGAAAAGATGGCAAATAAAGAAAAAATGCGATGTGGGAGATACTTAAGTTATAACCACAAAGGTTAATATAACCACTAAGATTTGACTTGTGGTTATATTCTAATATATTTTTAAATTTACTGCAGCTTAGTAATACTAACCCTAAACATTTTGGGTATCCTAGAGGCATAAACACCCTCTTCCAAATATGGTTCTAATACCCTTATCAAATAATTTGCAGCTTGTTTATTAAGCCGGAATTGCTGCCTAAATTGAGCATCACTTAGTGAAAAAGAATTTTGAGTATCACGTAACATTCTTCTTATCCTCCGTTGTGAGCATCGGATATCTATCCTCTCTTATTCCTCCAAAACTAGCAAATGTCCGTGAAACACAGCCATATTAATACTTTTTGCCTCAGTTTTCCTTGCAAGGATCAAAACACAAGACCGCCTACCTAAACTGAACCTAAGTACACTTCTCCTAGTCCAGCCAGCCAGTCATGTCAGATCAATTTCGACTCGAAATGAAATTTCAACCACTTTCTTTGAGTTGAAATTAATTTCGATAAATCGAAAATTAGTGACGTCGTTTGGTTAGTTCAGCTGAAATCCACAAGGTTCGCAAAGTCGCATTTCGACGTCGCCATATTAATTTCGACATGTTTTGAGTCGAAATCTCAATTAGAATCAAGGCCCAGGACGTGCGTTTTAACCATAATATTGCCTTTCGAGTTCTTAGACCATTTCTAAATTAAACTTGCTTATTTATTACCCATTTTACTTTCGCACAGAAGGAATACACAGTTTTGTATAATTCGTAAAAGTATCTTAAGTGTGTGGCTCATAAAACTGATTAGTCTAAAATCGCTGCATTTGGTGGGCCTGTTTTGGTAGCTCAGCAGAGATTTGATTGGTCCAGGTGCTTTATTATTGTTGACTTGCTGTATTGCTGTATTCAAATAATATCAAGCAAACTAGAACAAAAAACAAAATCTGGATCTAAAATACTACTTATTATTTAATTTAATACAAGTCTGTGTAATTTATGTATGTCCAAGCCAGTGTCACGCAGAACTTGACGGTAGAGATGTGGAGATGTGGCAACCCTGGGTGTCTAAGAGTTCCAAGAAAACTATGCGGAAAACTTTTGAAGGAAAATTACTGGTATAGACAAAAAGGGCACTACAAACATAATTGGTCTTATACCAAAAGCGGGACAAATCCTTGGTAGAGAACACTATATACGTATATATTATGGAGTACGAATTTTTCAGGGTTTCTGAAACAGAGATGTTGCTTCGTCCCTGTCTTAATTCTTCGTCCTTTTTTGTTGTAGGTCTAGTCACCGGAGAGTTTTTTTTTTAAACTAGATATGTATTATCTTTTATGCACACGGAGCACTGTCACTGTTGTCCTTTATACACGGTACACGTTTCACAATGTTGGCAAATTATTGTCCAAAATAGAGTTAAATTTTTCTTACTAAATTAAAAATATTTTTAAGTAGTTTTTAGTTATTCGAATGAATTTATTCGAACACAAGTTATGGGAAATGAGGAGAGAACACATCTTTTGTAGAAAAAAAAATATATATCAACCTCTTCATCTCAAAATTAGTCAAATTTCCTAATATTATGCAAATACCACAAATATTTTTCAACCGCAATTGTATAAATAACAAAACATGTTCATATTTGGTCCTGTTACATACATTACCGTGTTTTATGTTTAAATCATTTGTCTTACAAAACAATTACAGCTATTATTAACACTAGTCGGTTATACTAAGAAATGCTTAGTTCTTAATAATATTCACATGACTCAATTATTGCGATGAATAAAGGTTGGGTTTAACCTCGTAATCAAGTCATCCAACACGATTCAGACAGGAATATTATACAAACAAATAATTTCTAGCGACATGATGTTTATTCTATGGTTTATTTTAACTATAATTTTAATTTCTTGTTCGCCATTTTTAAATAAAATAATTTCAAAAGTTTTATTAGTATTAGGGCACTAATGCTTTAAAAAATTACGACCCCCATAGAATATGATACGACCCCCATCCACTTAATATCAGTTCTTAAGTTGTTTTTCATGATAAGCACATTACGGTTAACCATCAAACAAGTATTGATTTAATTTAATGCCTCTGAAAATATTTTAAGAGCTTTGTAAAATCAATAACCACTAATAATATACAAAATAAAAGCATTGAAAACAGTGTACGAGCATTAAAATTATCGGAAAAGCTTTTATAAATGTTAAAAAGCATTATAAGTTTTGAGACAGAATTATAATTCGATTAAAGAGTGCTTTAAATTTAAAAAGTGTTAAAAATGTCGAGAAACGTCGTAAAGGAGACAAGAAACGTTAAACCATCGACAAACATTAAAAAAAGTGTTAAAAAAAAAGCATTTCAATGTAGTAAATTGCGTTAAAAAGCCTTGAAGCAATAAATCAACTTGAGAACTTAAAAAAAGTGCTGTTAACATTTTAAAAAGCGTTAAAAATGCCGATAAACTTAAGAAAAACAGATAAGAAACATTAAAACATCGAATAACATTAAAAAAAGTGTCTAAAACACTATTAAAATGTAATAAATGCGTTAAAAAAGCCTTGAAGCATTAAATCAACTTAAAAACGCTAAACGAAGCATTAAATCAACTTAAAAACGCTACACGAAGCATTAACTCGTCAAGTGACAATGAAAAGCGTCACAAGCATTGTGTAAGAGTTACAAATCCATTAAAAACCATTGTAAAATTTTTCAAAAACGGTTAATATTGTAAAAAAAAACTGTAGGAAGGCTACAAAAAACATTAAAACATTGAAAAACATTATAAAAGCGCTAAATATCCATTGAAATATAAAGCTTTGTAAAAGGGAGAACCCAACTTAGGTTAAAAAGCGTTATGAAAGAGTTGTAAAGGCAAAAGCATTTTGCTATAGTAAAAACGTAGTAAAAGCGTCAAAAACACATTAAAATGAAATAAAAGCTTTGTAAACGCGTTAAAAAAGTCTTAAAGGCGTTAAATCCACGTAAAAACGTCAAAAGAAGCATTAACTCATCAAGAGATAATAAAAAAGCGCTAAAAAGCGTTACAAGAGTTGTAAAAGAGCCATTAAAACTATTAAAAAACATAAAAAATATAATAAAATCTTTGTAAAAGCGTTAGAAAAGCTTTAGGAGCATTAAATTAACTTAAAAACGTCAAAGGATAATTCCGCTAAAAAGCGTTATAATTATCAGAAAAGTTTTGAGGAACGTTAAACAAACGTTATAAGTTGTGAAATAGTTATAAATTTAATAAAATTCTTTATGATTTTGCTCTATAATATTTCGTAAAAGTTATCTCCAAAGACGGCCAGTTCTGATATTTGCTCCTGTACCTTTTATTGATTATTTCATTTGAATATATTGTTCCATCATTTCTATCTTTTTAATTAATTTATTAACTGACTACAAACGGATCGATCATTACGATATGGACATGAAATTCCATTAAACGAATAAACGTCAAGTATTATTATATTACACAAAATATAAAATCTAAACGAGACCCATCCATAGTATGTTACGTTTTACTATTTCGCTAATGCATTGTTTCGAAACGCACATCCCTATTTGTCTTTTCCATTGGAACGATCCATAATTAAATTAATGTTTCAAATCAGTATTTTGTAGTTCTATATAGAGCTGCATTTAAACTGAATTATACAGTGCCGTAATGGTTTAATGAAAAACTTGTATTTAGTAATTAAAATTGAAACCGGCTATAGATATTACAGTTTAATTAAATTTGAAAATAATAAACTTATGGAGCTTAAATATGCACGAACGTTTTTATGGTTTTTGTTAAAATTATTAAATTAAAAAGTGTATTTTTTAATATCATAAAATATTATTAAATATCGTCATAGTTTTGTACACAATATATTCATATTTTTGTGTCTAAAAAGGATTTTCACTTTCTGGTCTTCTATTTGTTATCTCAGAAAAATATGAAGTTACAGATTGCTCTTAGTATAATGTCAAGAGCAGCTATTAACGAAAGTAAAGAAAAGAATAAGTTATAACGAAATCAAGAGAAAGCGATGAAGAAAAACTACAGCAACAAACTAGAGAACTAAAATTGGAAGGGCATCGTGGATTCATATCAACAAAAATGAGGAATAAATTGAAGAAAAATACCAAATGATTAACAGTTCGCATTGATAATATGTCATAATGATGGCAATAAAAAGTTATTAGACAAACAAATTATAATTAAAAATGGATCACATAGAATAATACCAAATACATAGGGATGAATTGTATAGAGACTGTTGCTGTTGAAGTTCTAAGAAAGAAGTTTTGATGTTGCAATTTTAAGTGATTGATAAATTTAAGAATGAATTCTGACTGGTACATATGCAACATCCTTGAAGAAAATGTTTTACCTTATGTAAAACGGCTTCATTGGCTACGGTAATTTGGTGCTAATGCGCGATAATGCCTGAGTTCATGCAGGAAGAACGATGGTCCTGTATCTTGAGATGCCGAGATTGTAGCGCTTTAGTGGCGAGCAAATAGTCCTGATGCAAATTCCATTTGCAGCAAAAACCGAAAATCGTAGCATACCGAAAAAGTATATTCCTCCTAGCTCAATATCACATTTAACTCTTACTGCCCAGACTGCATTGAGTACTGCATCAGCAGATAGGAACGTGGCATTTGTGTAAGACTTGATTAGAGTTCAATAAGAGCAATTTCAGAAAATCTTAGTGTAAGTATTACAAACTGGGTTAGAGCACAGTTTCTGCGCATTGGGTTCCTCACCTTTTCTCAGAGGACCAAAAAACCTTTTAAATGGATCTTTGTAACATCCTACGGAATACTTGCAGAACGGTAATGACTATATTAAGTTGTCATCGAACAATGGAAAACCGCAAATTCACCAAAGAAGTTTTAAGTTCAACCTTCTGCGGGCAAGGTGATGTTTACATTTATTTTTCTACCATGAAGAACCTTTTCTTATAGAGTTTACCGAACCTATAGTGCATATCAATCTGCAGGTATAATGAAACCTATGCAAACCCGTATAATGAAACTTTGACAAACTCCATCAAGCAATAAGACGAAAACGTCCAGGAACGCTTTCACGTGGTGTCATTCTTCTGCAAGACAATACTCGACCTCATGTTGCCAATCTAGTAGAAAAAAAATCTACTACGAAAGAAATGGATATTGGACATCCACCCTATAGCCCCGATTTATGGCCTTGCGATTTTTACATCTTTGGGCCACTGAAAAAAGCGGTAAAAGGTAATAGTTTTCAGTCGGACTAAAAGAGGATAAAAACTGGACCTGTCGGTAACTTGGATAACTCTCATCTCTTTCTAGAGAGAGAGAGAAGGCTCGTTAACCGCTCTATCCATTGCTGTGTGTGACCTAAGTGAGTAGGGCTCTCGGTCAGTGGCCATAGACACGGGCTATGGACACTTAGCTAGGATTAAATTGCCTTTTTGAAAGAAGAAACACAATAAATAATGTTTATTAAGCAATAAATAAAGTAATTAGAACAGTTAGAAAAGATATGTTGTAACTTATACTAAGAATCTGAAAGAAAGTTATAATTATCTCCTGATCCGGAAATCTGGAAAATAATTATATTAATTATTCTTAAATTAAGAATCTGAAAGGTAAACTATGTTAGTTACTAACAATAGACATAATATGAACAAAATTCAAATTAATAAATAGGGGAAATGTCACTTGTCAAAAATGCTTAAAGTGGGAAGGAGTTGAGCTGGAGACTCGGGATAAAGACAGGAATGTTGGTTGTTATGCCATTCGGGATAATCAACAATAAAAAGGGAACAAAGTACACAGTAAAAATAATTAGAGACAAAATTCGAATTATTTTTATGAAAAATTTTCATAAAAAAAAAGTCGCTGAGACGTATGAAAAATATTATAAGTTATTTTAAATGGTGTCAAATAGGCATAAATAATATAAGTCAATTTAAACACTGTAAATAAAATAGCAAATATCAAAGTCAGAAAATAATTCTCAATTTTTAACAGTGTACCTGAAATAAAATAAATATCAAATTCAAAGATGGAAATAATTTTTATAAGTTTTACAGTGTACCTGGAAGAGAAAAGAAAAATAGGATACAAGTTATAAGTATTTAAAAATATCAGAGTCAAAGTTAAATATATAAGTTTTAACAGTGTACCTGAAAGAGAAAAGAAATAGGAAATAAAAACACAGTTTATAAAGTTTATTTACAAGTATCAAATATATATGTTAGCAATATATCTGAAAGAGAAAATAAAACACAACACAGGGAGTCTTTATTTAATCTCAATTTGTTTAAAAGGATATATGCACCGTCCGGTGGCTAAGTCCCGTGAAGTAGGGACTTAGCAGAATCCTGAAAGAGAATTTTCTTACACGACCTGTAAACCTACCGAAATAATCAGATTTTGGACTAAGTCCAAAAACACAGATTAAATCGATGAAAAATAGCGACGCTTTTAAGGGAATTATTAGCAAATTCGACTAAGTCGAAAAGCACAGATAAATCCCTCAAAAATGGCCGCCGTTGGTTTGCAAACAAACCGTAGTTATAGATGGGAACGTTAGGTTCCGGGTTTAAAGGTGAGCTGTGGAAAGAAAACAAGAAGCTCTGAGAACTTAATCGATCAGAGGATCTTAACTTGCCTAAAAGGCTGATCTGCGGACCAAACCTGACCAGATCTGATTTCCTGGCCGTCGTGCACTTCTTTTATGCCAAAAAAAGTAGGTCAATCGTAACGGTCGTTTTGGACTTTTTTACGATTGGACCTGCACGACGACCAATGCCCAATTTTCAGAATTATCATTGGCTGCAGCTCAGATGCCGTTCGACCAACGATAATTCAGAAAATGAGCAACAGACTCCTGAATTATGATTGGCTGCAATTACTGTTGCCATTTGACCAATCAGAATTCAGTAGGCTGGGCGACAGACCTAAGTTTCAGTTGAACAAATGACTTGTAATAAAAGTAGTTAAAAATACTTGGTGGTAGTACTTGTGATATCTTTTCCCCTACAAAATATCTGTATTTTATAATGAGAAGTATCTTCCTAACGTGGTTTGTGAGGTAATAACGATTACTAAACTCTAAAACCACAAATTGTAAAAACAATATTTATTTAATAAAATCCAGGATGCGTTTCGACATCACTGTCATCATCATATAATAAAATTGCTTTTTTTTTCGAAATGGTGCCCACAGGCGACTCGTTAGCCATTGTGTACTTTGGGATGTTTCCTATGGCGTTGGCAACCCAGCCTCTTAGTTTCTCCTGTTTTATAAAGCTTTTTACGTAGTCGTTTTGAGGAGTCCTGATAGGACGAAATACTTATAAGCTAATAGTGGAAGCCCTATACTGAAATAAAACCTTTACTGTCTTTTCTGTAATACTGTAATTGTTTTTAATGATTTTGGAATTTTGGCAAAATTTTTCTATATTTACATTTTAAAAATTTCCATATTTTAGTCAGAGTTTTTGTCAAATATTTGGTCTTTAAATAAACAAATATAGATATATTCCAAATATAGATATATTCTTTAAAAGTAATGACAGTAAATATAAATATTTAACGAGTCTCATAAAATTGTTAATTTTTGTATAAATATATAAAAAGCTAAAAAATTAATCACTCATGAATAATGCATTAAAAGTTTCTGGTGGGATGTCGCCTCGTTTGAATAGTCGATTATTACTTTTGTTCTGAAATTACTAAAGCCTTAGAAAATTACATTAAATATTCTATTAATGTCTTGAACGAAGAAACAAGAAAGTCAGAAAATACTATAAACCAACGTGTAAATGCTTTGGGAGAGGTTATTTAAGTTTTGTGAAGTTTTCAAATTTTCCGAACTCTCTTAATAAGTCTGTTCGAAAATTAAGGTTTTTAATGGAAGATACTCGGTTGTTGAATTAACCACGAGTAAGTAAATTGAAACTTTTTTAAAGTTGTGCTTTTATTGGTACCTATATATCCCGTTTCCAGAACGTTTTACTATCAGTAGATCTCTTTGGAAATCGCCCTAAATTATTGATTGTGTAGTCAAGCCACGTTTTTTAACCCTTAGCTTTTATCTACCGATAAATCGTTTAAATTTTTAACATCTATAATAATTACTGACTAAATTGAGTTTTTCTGTACCTCTGGTTGTTTTATGAAGTATTTATAAAGTCCGGACTATTTATTTCATAGGATATAAATTATTTTAACAATTTTGGGGATTATTAGGTAACATTTTTAACATCTATAATAATTATTACTGACTAAATTGAGTTTTTATGTACCTCTGGTTGTTTTATGAAGTATTTATAATATCCGGACTATTTATTTCATAGGATATAAATTATTTTAATAATTTTAGGGATTATTAGGTAACGAAAGGGCTGCTCTCCTCAAAAACAAAACACATGCATTACATGTTAAATTATAACTGTGATTTCAAAATTTGAAATGCTCTGTATCCACCTGTGCAAGATTGGATTCCTAAATACATTTTATATGAATTTATTTATACCATCATTAATCCATTTTATTGTCTGTAATCTGCAGACATGTCCCATCATGTTTTTATTGGTTGTTTTCGTTTACTTCTTCCAGAAACTCAACACTGTTCAGATTCTTCGTCTTGGTTGATTTTGAGTTAAGTGTTTAATGTAATGTGCTTTAACAATCTTAACTTTTGTAATCATATTGTAGGTAGCATCAATGTCCATTTATTTTCAGTTGTCCAACATTCACTGCTTGTTTGATTTTCCCTTTAGTTTTTTGGCATCTATCTATTTCTGGACTCGTACCATTTTATCCATCCAGCTTTAGTCCTACTGCATTTCTCTCTCAATTGCTCTGTAATACCGATACCAGAGAATGCAGCGATTACCGCACCATTAGCTTGATATCTCATGTGCTAAAGTTACTACTAAAAGTCATCCATAACCGAATATATCACAAACTGGACATAGACGTTAATGATGTACAATTTGGTTTTCGCAAAGGCCTAGGAACGCGTGAAGCTCTTTTTTTACTTAATATATTGATACAAAGATGCCTGGACGTCAATCAAGATATATACGCATGTTTTATTGACTATAATAAAGCATTCGATAAAGTACGACATGAACAATTAATGAGTGTCCTGAAATCGAAGAAGATTGACTAAGTACAACGACCTCAGGATCATATAAAATTTATACTATAAACAGCGAGCAAAAGTACGTGTTAACGTAGAGTGAGACAGGGATGCGTATTGTCGCCAATTCTTTTAATGCCTACTCCGAAGAGATCCTGAAAAAGCTCTTGAGGGTGAAACAGCTGGAATATAGGTAAATGGATTTCCCATTAACAACATTAGATATGCGGACGACACTGTGATCTTAGCCGAAAATATTGAAGATCTTCAAAGACTGGTGACCAGAATAGCGGAGTATGGAAAAGAGTACGGTCGAACAATGAACGTCAAGATGAAATTTATGAGAATATGGAAAACTCAAACAAATAACGAGAATCTTCTAATAAACGGAACCAACGTCAAACAAGTGGACAAATAATCATATCTGGGAACAATGATTAACTCCAAAAATGATTACATTCAGGAGATCAAAATCAGACTAAAAAAGGCTAGAGCAAATTTCAACAAAATGAGAAGAGTGCTATGTACTTTTCTGAGCGCTACTAAGGGATTTAAAATTCGAACTAAAAGTTAGGTAGGCGAGGTACTATGTTTTTTCGACTTTGTTTTATGGAATGGAATCTTGGATCTTGAATGCGACATCAATGATAAAACTGGAATCATTCGAGCTGTGGGTGTATAGAAGAATTCTGAAAATATCGTGGACAGCAAACAATGAGGTTCTGAGAAAAACGAATAAAGAAATAAAAATTTTAAATACATTTAAAACAAGAAAATTGGAATATCTCGGACATATTACACGTGGAGAGAAATACACCTTGCTCCAACTGATTATGCAGGGAAAGATCCAAGGAAAGGGAAGCATAGAGAAAGAGTGATACGAATGTACATCAAATGAACTTTTCAGAGCAGCCTTCTCAAAAGTTCGAATACCTATGATGATTGCCGATCTTGGATACTTCTTTATTTCTCCTTTTTTATAAAGAATGATAAGGACAGCAGTCAATACTTAATACTAATACGCAATTTCACTGTTATATGAAATAATTGATCAGGCTCTCCTATAGGGATCTTAACACTACTTCTTACTCCATCAAACTTATCTCTCAAAATTTGCAAATATCCACCGCAAGTTCTTCCCTTATTTATTGTCCACTCAAAATCTCTGGAGGTGCTCCTATCATACACTGTCTCAAAATCAGTGAATACAATATGGACGTTCTTTTTTTTTTATTCCTGATCATAATATTCCAAATGTATAATTTTCTGAGTCTGCACTGATTTGAACCAAAAATTTTGCTATAGGTTCTACTTACTCCCTAGAGAATGAATATATTAACCGATTTTAAGCAACCTTTGTCCTGTATGTCCCATACTCGCGCGAAAATGTCAATTTTTTAACAAAAAACCTTTTTAAACGGTTTTTTTGCGAATTGTCCTAAAAAGGTATGTATTTAATCAAAAAAATTATTCTTATAAAAATGTAGCTTATAAAAAAACAAAAGGAAAATTCATTTTTTTTCGGAAAATTTTTATCTTAAATTTTTTTTTTAAAAAGTCTCTTATCACCAATCGTAAGGAAGTTATGACAAAAATAAGGTTGTCTGTATTTTTCAGCGAAAAAAAAAAAACGTGAAAATCACCCCCTAATTACCACCCTAATTTTTGAAAAAAAATGGGTTACTATTGAGAGGAGGATTTTTATTATTGTACAAAAAATTCGTATACTTTTTTTTTAATAAATCGAAAACTACATATAGAAAAACAATTTTGTACTCTACATAAAAAATATTGTAACAATACAAAAATCCTCGTTTCAGTAAAAACTCAATTTTTTTCAAAACTAAGCATTTTTAACCTAGCCAAACTTTTAGATCTAGAGCATACTGTAAGTACATTCATAAAGTGAATTGTAAAGGAGAATTTCACGTTTTTGTCGCTGAAACAAATACTGAGCAATCTTGTTTTTGTCATAACTCTGCTAGGATTAATGGAGACATTTATAAGAAATAAAAATAAACATTTTTTTTTTCAATCACTGTAAAAAAGGTTTGATGAGTTTTCCACGAAAAATGCATTAATTTCTTCATAATTCACTTACGATTTTTTTTTGATAAAATACATACTTTTTGAGTAATTCACAAAAAACCGTTTCAAAAAGTGTTTTTTTTTTTTGTTGAAAAATTGACATTTTCGCTGGCGAATTTGACTTAAAAAAATATCTAGGACAAAAGTTGCTTAAAATTGGTTAATATATTCATTCCGGTTATTATTTTCATTGCCCCCACCCCACCCCTGGGTAAAAGCACCCTATGGCACAGCTTGAAAGATGAGGTGAAAACAATATGCTGCAATTGTCATTGACTGGACTATAAGACATACGGTAATCTGTCATCGTAACTAGAACAGAGTATTTGATAATCGGAAAACAGAGTATCAGTAATAATAAAATCTTAATTTGTATCAACTATTTTAAAAGTAAAGAAAAAAAAAATATTGTCATAAACCCAACAACCAAGAACATTCACCACTGTCTGGCTGTGGATTATTTTTACGGTCCCATTTCTCTTCTCTTTCGAATTTTTATGGCATTTTTATTTGACTGCGCCTTCTGTAGCTTAGGCTATGAAACGTGGCTTACTACACTTAAATTAATTTTAACGTTTTCTAATGGATTTTAAGCTGCCGTTTTTCTTCACGTTTTTTTTTTAGTAGATATATAAAAAATACTTGTATTAATTTAATTAAAATCTTTGGAAGAAAACGGCTGGGCTGAGAAAGTAGGGAAGATTTTGATTTTGTATCTCACCAAAGTCTCCACTCGAGAAAATAATAAAATAAAAAATATATTACGCTACGCTAACTTATGTACTTAGTTTCACGACTGTTCTGTATGAATCATGAGCTACATAATTTGTTCGTATTGTTGCTGAACGAAATATTATTTAACGAGTTCAGTGATCTGATTTAATGCTGGCACCAAATATCATCGATACATAAATATGCAAACGTCCTTCATATCGTGGCAAATTTGTCCCAAACGTTCGATAGAAATACGATTGACACTATCATTGTGTGCCACTCTGTCTGCTATCACACGCACTTTTACTCGTAAATTATCTACAGTGGACTCCGATCCCCCCTTCTATCTTTTGGAAGAGCAACGCAGTACGCGTTCTTTTAGTATAAGTAACCAGTCATGTCTGGAGATCTTTCTATGAATCTTTTGCTCTTTACGTTGCCTTCAACTATCATTATCTTCTAGTTATATGTCCAAAATATCATACTCTGTTACCCATTCCAGAATTCTGGAAGCCTGTAGCTGTACCAGCTTGTGCCAGTCCAGAGGATGGGGACCATATGTTTTTTGGGTCACTTGTTACTCTCCTAAAAGTGTGTGCCTGCAATCTGGTGCGTTACAGTCATGCAAAATATGGTTTAACGTTTTTCAAGTTCTTTACTACAGAATCTGCAACTTCAGTCTCCATGAAACCTCCTTTGTATGCTTGTTTCCGCATTAGTTCAGTCCTTTAGTGCATAGATCAATATTATCTTGACCGGCTATACTTCCCGATTGGGAGTTCAGAGGGATTTAGACATTTTTCCGATCGCACACAGTGCTTTTGGAAGCATCTACAAAGATTGAAGATTATTTAGGTTTCACCTTCTGCTGTCGAACCTCTTTTGGGTCAATGCCATGTTTCAAGAGCTATTTAAACCTTTTTCTTTTTCTGTCCTTGCTCAGTATTTTTTATTTGTTCCTCTTCATCTTCGAAAGTATGGACCAATTCCACAATTTTCGACAGACTCTTTTTCAGTAGTTTATTTTGGTGATTCATGATTTACGTTTATATGACTTGGATTTAAACCATTGAAATCGGAGGAGTAGATCTCATTGATCCAAACTCACGTTTCTTTCATTGTTTTGAAAATCATACTTTGGCCTCACAATCAAATCAACTGACAGATCGTTTTGTACTGTCAACCTAATTATAAGTTGATTCTACAAAAAGATTCTTCCAAATCCATGCATCTTTTTGTAAGGCCACGAAGTTATCAGATAGTCCTCGTAAGATAATTAAGTTAGATCGTTTGTTAGCATCATTATGTTTACTACTACTATATGTATTAAATTGTATCATTTTAAAGTTTTTTAGTTGTTTAGCAAGTCGTAATATTACTTTTTTTATATTTAAACCATAGATTTTTGGTTGTTTATATCACAATTGAATTTTGGTGGAATGATGTGAGATACAAAATAGATATTTTCCCAAAAATACTAACCATATAACCTTTTTACGTTTTATAGAACGAATTCACGTACCCATGACTAATGATCAAAGCTCAAGACTTAAATAACCCAACGCACCGCATCGACCATTGTTCTTAAAATCGAATTGTACTCTCTCTCTCCTCTTCCCTCTCTAAGACAATATTTGTGGTTGAACATAATCCCTTTCTATTTGTAAAACAAACGATATGCTCCGTACAGCAAATGAATTTGTCGCATAAAGGGTCGCTTGATTAATCCCATTGTTTTTGACTATATTGTTCGGAGAAGAAAGCCGGGAGGAGATTCTAAAGAATGATTTACAAATCAATTATAGTTATGCCGCAAAATTAATATAGCTTAATAAACAAAAGCAAAAGAATTTATAATATAAATAAATGTTTGTTTTAAACTAAAACAAGCTACAGTCCAGATATTTTTTACATAAACAAACTTAAAGATCTGGCAAATTAATTGCGGTGCTTATATATATACTTATTCAAGATTATTTGTTTTGAAACCAAGCAATTTCGTAATTGTTTCGTCTAATATAAACGACGCGCCGGCTGAAAATGAAGAATGAAGTTGCTAATTTTTAGATTTTAAACTTACAATAACATTCTTATTCAGCTTTTTATGTTTCAATTTGTAGGAACTTTATCATCATTATTTTCGAATAGTGATCCGCTTTATCATCATTATTTTCGTGGAGTGATCCACCAAAAACAACCTAAAACATCTATCCAGCTCCTACGAGCTCCTTGTAACAACAATATACACAACGGTGGGAATATACCAACTGAATATATTAACTTACTTATAACTTATTATTATATACTTATTAACTTAAGAATAACTTTTTATTTGTGAACTTATTTACGAGTCGTCGAATGACTACAACAGGAATTGATTTGAAGAACCAGGTTCTCAGACTCTGATCCAGCAAAGGCCAATGTTGCTAGAGTCACCAACATACAGACAATATTGATCATCCCAATCATGGATGTTGATGATGACAATTATAAGTATGCTTCTAACAATCCAACACTAAGATAATTTATACATTTCAATCCAATTTGTTTAGAATGATAACTGGTACCCCAGTAACTGGTATCCCATGGCCCCAACCTAAACCAATGAAGTCATATGATTCAATACAAACAAATAATGAAATCATAGATCAGACATCATATTATTGATCTGATAAGAGAACTCTTTATTTATTTGGTAGAAAGAACACTTAAAATACTATCGCCAGAAGACCAAAAAAATTTACACTGAACCATCGATGAATGATGTCTGCTAAAATAATAATAATAATAATATGCGCGAAAAAATGCGCATCTGGATGGGTAAACCTCTGCACGGGCGACATCCGAATGAAGTCAGTCACGACTATGTCGACAATATAGCGTCGAACTATTGGCTGACATCAGGAAAGATGTTCCCTGAAACAGAAGGTTCACTACTCGCCATTCAGGATCAGGTTATACCAACCAAAAATTACCTGAAATATATCGTCAAAGACCCTCAGGTCCAAAACGACAAATGCCGATATGGATGTCAAGCCCAAGAAACTATCCAACATCTTACCGGGATCTGCTAGGCATTTGCTGCAACTGAATATAAGGAACGGCATGACTCAGTAGGGAAGATCCTCCATCAAGAGATAGCTTTTAAACTGGGACTTCTACAAACAAACCATCTCCCATATTATCAATATGTTCCTGAGAGTATGCTTGAGAATGACAACTACAAGCTATACTGGGATCGCACTGTGCTCACAGACCACATAACTGTAGCACATAATAGACCAGATCTCGTGCTAGTTAATAAACTAACAAGACAAACAACACTAATCAATGTGGCGATACCTAACAACAATAATCTGCGTGTTAAAGTACAACTAAAAGATCGCCAAGTACAGAGATCTGGAAATACAAATAAGGAGACAATGGAGAATGGAAAGTACCCAGACGATACCTATTATTCTTTCTACCACTGAAGTCATCCCGAAGAACCTCTTAGAAAACATAAAAAAGCTGGGTCTAAATGAACATCTATATGAGGATCATGCAGAAAGCTGTGCTACTTTAGACGTCCAGATGCGTGCGAACATTTTTGGGTGATACACCTACGTACCATGTCACCTAGGACTCGATACCATGGAAAGAGTCCCACCAGAGCTCAATCATTTCGATACGGTAGGTATCTGGGATGAGTGAATTCTTCCTTAGAGGGAGTGTGAGCCGTCTGGCTAAATCTGGATAATAATATTAATATCGCCTGACATTTTTCTGGGGCATCATTTCTGATTTTAACCCTGTTTCAGCTATCCAGTGTCGTTAGGCCGCGGGGAACTACCGCCCGAGGAGAATCGAACTCATGCACTCTGGCTTAGAAAGCCAGTATCTTCATTGCTGAGCTACGGACGTTATTCAAGAATAATAAGGAACTTATATGTACCCCGAACAATAACATTGGGTCTTAATAATCTATTATCAACCAATATACCTACAATATAACTAATAACAGGTGTTTTACAAGAAAGTGTACTCTACATGTTTCATATATGCGTAGAAAATATCTTCGAAGACGTTTTAAACAGTCAAACGAAAGGAATAAAAGTGAACTGCACTACCAGAGTAATCTACGTTTCACCGATGACACAACTATACTGTCGAATGGACTCAAGAGGGACTCCAAAATCTTTTAACCTACATAAACGACATAATGTGCACAAGCAAATTTAATCAGATGGTTTTTCATTGCCTGCCTGAACATTATACCGTTGGCCAAATCTTTGGTTCATTCGCCTTCTGGCCGATTGCCGCTTAGCAACGTTATTCGGACGAATAACATTGGTCAGTAAGTGGGAGAGATTCTACCTTAAGTCCTTTGGACATTTCCTAATATCTCCAGAGTTTTAGAAGAGTATTAAACTAAAAATAGAGAATTTGAAAAAGAAATTAATAAGATTGCTACACCAGAACAGATAAACTTAAACTGAACTTTATCGGAAGATTCAAATTAAAAGAACAAACTTAAACCTAAAGATACAATCGGAAACGCCGTGGTTCGCCAAATATGTTTAAAGAAAAACGTCAAGTGAAGAAAACGGTTTTTTACTGTGTGATACGACGAAAGTAAGATAATAAATAAAAACGAAACCACCAATTATTCAAATTATTACAGTAATTGGAATGCCTTCGCGGTTCTACGACGACACAATTTCGTCATTTATTACGTGGGATGAAATTAGTAGGAAGAAAAAAATAATATCTGGCGTTTCAATAATGAGCGTCCAACATCAATAACTACTAACAATAAAAACACTCAATGGAATTAGTTGGGTCATGACAATATACGAGAACAGAAGTTGATTACTCTACCGGGCGAACTTTGAATATAAATAGCATATTCATGCAAATCCGGTATATCAATTTCGAAATAAGTCGATGCCGTTGGACAAGATAAATGTTAAGTTGTGAAATAAACACGTGATAGAATGGGTAGTAAACGAAATCTTATTTAAACTCCCACTGAATGATAAAACGATTCCTAAGTCATAATACAAAAACCATCTGTTTGAAATAATTTCATCTATATTAACAAATTTATTACTGTATCAATCGTCATGAAAGAAACGTGAACATGGAAAAAAATATCTTCCCAATTCAATAAATAAAAACTTATAAAAATGAATTGGATTTTTTCCCATTAATAAAAAAATTAGGATCATTGCTAAAATACAATAAAGACAAAACGTTTTTGAACGGATTTGAAATCACGTAAACAAGAGTTTGTGTTAAAAGAAAAAGCACATACTTATTAGCGAAACGCACAAATTTATCAAGGTTGTTATTTTATTATTTACCGTTGTGTTGAAGGCTCATTTGTGGTACCGCCATCCATTCTCCCAAATTTAACATTCGTGATATTCTTCACAGCCTGAATATCTATTTGCTTTGGTTTTGCATTATGTTTGAATATATTGTATATTTTTTAATTGTTATTAAGCTATTTTCTTGTGGCATCTTAATGCAATTTACTATTTTTGTTGGGAAAAAGCCACAATTTTACTTCAAAATTATATTTATTTGGCGTTTCATACCTCATTCCACGCTTCTGCCTTCTTTTTTACATTTTTATAATATTCGAGGGACGTGCAAAACAAATACCGTATGAGATATATTCAGTTCCTTATTTATTTTTCTTTACCATGCATGATACACGTGCCTAAGCTCCCTATTTCTCTTTTTACTCAACTGTATTAGCAAGTTTCCGTTTTTCAAAGTCGTGGTTCCTCTTTCTTTTCTTTTTGTTTTTGTTACAGCTAGTACTTCAATCTTCTTTTCTTCTATTTCTTTACCTAATTATATTTTATTGCAGTTTATGACGATTACATTTCATGTTGCCATTTTTAAAATGTATTTCTCATTGTTTTAGTTTATGTTGTGTTTTAAACAAGGTTTCTTTTTGTCTGTGATATCATCTTTATATTCACTCATGTTCTGACTCTATGCCTTTTCTATTTACCGTTGCTTCCACGTCTTTTCTTCTATTAGTTTTTTCAACTTGCTTGCATTGTATTGTTTCTATTTTCCCACTTTTTCAATGAGTAATTCAGGATCTTCACTCATTTTTTATCAAATTGATCCTGCGAAAAATCTGTAATTTTGTACAAATTGTCTCCGGTAAAGCGATAATGGCAGGCTCGCCGCGACAGATAGTCCTTTTTGTATGACGGAAATGATGCAACACTGTGTAATACAAGTATATCGCCCGCCGGCCTCGGTCTCATATCGCTGACCGCCGCGACAGATCGCTTCATGTGTGCCCGAGACTTATGAGCTAACGATCACTACACTACAGCGTCTTCAGCAACGACCACTGGTCTTGGATCTTGGCTGCATCGAGTCCGAACTGCAGTGTGACCAGGCCCTGCGGCCAGCAACCTACTGCTTCTACCTTGGCCGCACCTCCGTCCAGACTTTCCACATTAATTTTTCTCTTCAATTACGAGATGCATGTGTATATGTATAATCGTAAAATACAACGGAAGGAAAAAAATGTTGAGTAAATACAACTTTTAAATAGTCCTATACAACACAAAGTATGCAATACAAGTACAGATCGCTGCCTGGCTGCATTCTGGCTGTCTGTTGTGTGTGTTGTTCCATAAGAGTACATACTAACTTTGGCCTGAAGCTGGTCATATTGACGAAATGTGCCAGCCGCAATGCTGACTGTGACCGGAGTCACAGTAATGCGCGTTAGCTCGCAAGAGTCCACTCTTCACTCCATACAATGTTTTCTAAAACAAAGAATAGATAAAACAAAATAAGATGATTCTAGTGTTTAGATTACTTAGAGTAAATAGAAACGTCTGATTATTATAATTTTATTTAAAAATACTTCACGTGACTTGAGTAAGTCTTATAAACGATCCATGGTGGCTTTCCTACTCTGAGAAGCAAGTTTGGGCAAAACTGGAAATCACCTGTAGAGGTGTGCGTTGGATGATTTTTTTATGAATTTATAAAATATTTTACTTAACAACATTGCATAAAATACCTTTTGCAACTTTTGATAATAGAGCTATCAGAGATGACTGTTTACAATGGGTTTGTAGAATTTCGTCGTGTGTCGTGTTGGTGTTTCTGTCAGTGATAAACGTAGTGTAGGTCGACAAAATTGTTTGTCGTTCCGAGAAATATTGATGCTGTGTCACAATATGTTTAAATAAGGTCCACATGTAACTTCTAGACAGATCGTCAAGAGTCGTCTCTTGACATATTACAGACAGCAATAAAATCGATTGAGGGATATCGGTTGGGATTGCACGAAATGCTAAAAAAACTTGGATATACTCGTATGAACTTAGTAACAACCAATGTGTTTCACAATGTACCGCAGAAGTTGTTCTTTCACGGATCACCTTGAAAAAATTAATTGTTTTTTGACATACTCTTAATATGGAATTTGTTGAAATGCGGAAAATCAACAAAAACCATTCTTCATCACAACAATGCCTGCTCCCATACTGTCAATGATTAATGAATTTTCTTGTTTATCACTGTCAAACAAAAAATGCGTGTGTAGCGATTTTCATCACCTGAAAAAGCTCTTTAAGCCTTTAAACACCACCTTTTTGCATTATTATATTCAGAGTGGAGAAAATGTTGTCCAGAATTGATTTGAGTATATGCAAAAATAAATAAGATCTTACGGCGAATATTCCGAAAAGCAATAAAACATTTTTTCTTGTTCAGTTTTTGTAAAAACTTAAAATTTAATCCGAAACAGGTTTTACTTTGCACTTTGAAACAGGAAATTCGTGGTGGAAATCGAAACGTCTAATATAAAGTAATTTTAATAAAAATTGTTGTTTATTCCCATTAAATAGAGTGTATTCAAAGAAGAGAGAAAGTCTTTTAGAGAAATATAATGAATTGGAAACTTAAGATGGCCTAGAAGGTGTCTACTTATTTAGTTTGCTAGAGAATTATCTTGTATTAATAAAATTATTGATGAATGTCCGTTAATTTTTTTTATAATCGGATTTTAAGTGTTGAAAAATTTCAGCAATAAATAATATATTTATAAGCCATCTGTTTACCTAAATCGACAAAAATTATCAGTTATTTGATAGTCGAAAATCCACATAAACCGCCTAACCAAACAAGAAATAATCGATGTAAAGCGTTCGTACCTACATACCACGGGAAAACATCTGTTCGACTTCGATAAAAGGAAAACAACACAAATTTGTTTCACGCCAAATGATACCAACACGATAAAGTATGGGAAGTTGTCGCATATATAGACGTCGTATATTATCCAAGGATTCCAGGGACTGGCTTTGAACGTTTCATTTCGCCGGGACCGAAATTTTCATTAAGTTCTTTGAATAAACCATTCTTTCGTTTGTCAATCAGGCTAATTCAAGGTTAATTTTTTTACCTATATAAAAAGGTAATCTCATTCTCTAAATGTGAGATTCAGTATTTAAGAAAAGAAATGTTCAACTCATCGTCAGTATTTATAGTTTAATTTAAAACTATTACCGAAATTGAATTTTTCAGGGCTAACACCATGGAAGGTTTTTCATCGAATAAACTTTTTTTGTACGAAACCTCGGAAATCGAGAACCAACTGGCTGATAAAAATGTGAAACGTTTTTATACAGTTTGGTTTATTCTAGTCCAAGTTTCTCAAAATAAACTAAGTTCTACTAGAAATAGAAGGTAATCTTGAGAAAATAAAACCTTGAGTAATACTTGGAACATTTCACGAATATTTCGCATACATACTGGCTAAGAAAGCATTTTGGAAGCATTGCAAACGCCAATTTTGCTCTTGTCCCGTGAGCTGGACAAAAAGAAATATTCTCGCATCGAGTTATTGGATCAGCTGACCGACAAAATTATCGAAAGCTTGCCATTCATTCAGGGGTGTAACTCAAGGTGTTAGTTACTACTGAGTATTAGTTAATATTATTTGCTATTCAGATAAACTTCCGTCCGCAGCGATTCCAGTGCAACTTCATCAATGGTGTCAAAAAGCCCCCTTTTAAAATCAGCGTTACGAAACTAAGTATGTTGCAACATAGTAATGGACGATGTAGTTAGGTCAATACTAAAATGGATGTTTTTTGATTATTCTAAAAAAATGTTGAATAACGTCATTATTTTGAGTTATAGCTCTAGACCGTTTCCATTTCGAATTTTTCGACTGGCATATCTTTTAATAATTCGATGAAGGTTTTCAAAACATTGCGCAAAGTCATTATAATCAAATACTAATTCAATATATTTTTCACGAAAGTCAGTCATCTATTCTTAAAAGAAGCAAAAGCATTTTAGATAAACCTCTAACCACAAGAAAACAGGAATTATTAATTCCAATGAGGAATATCATTATTATCACTGCGTTGTTAAATATATTTGCACAAATAAGAAAGGCTAAAAACTTAACTTAAAAATCCCACGTATCTGAATTAAACCATAACACAACATTCAACAAGCTCGTAGTAGCAGCTGAATTACAATATTATTATTAATATAGTGGAACATATCGGCAGAAAGAGCAAAAATATTATGTTTTGCCGAATTTGGCAATGAAGAAACTCTTGTACAATATTACATAGAAAATCTAGTAATGACTCTAAAACATTTTATGTAATTACTATTTAAATGGGAATCTAACAATTAAAACTAATGTTTGTATTTTGAGAACGATTTCCGAAGTGGAAATTGAAACGTCAATAAACGTATTTTAACCTTTAATTGTGGCTTATTCCCATTTAAATAGTAATTAATTTAAAATGCCACAAGAAAATAGCTTCAGAACAATATTTTATGTAATAATAAATAAATCAATCATAAATAGTAATAATCAATGTAATAATTATTTTTGTTATTAAAAAAAGAAAAATCTATTAAAATAAATATTTAAAATTCAGGTTTGAATCCAAGCCGTCCCTGGTGGATCCTTTTATCAAAACCGAACACGTTGTTTCCTCTCCAAAAGGAGTGAAACCAGGCAGGAAACAAACGTCAAGAATGTACCGCATAGGCTACAATTGTGGTATGAAACCTTGAGAAATTTTGTCTAATCAAAACACAGCGGTAAGACCGTAAAAATGAATAATTAAAAATAGAAATTGACAATGCCTCAAACAATATCGTTACAGGAAATAATATAATAATAGTTGATAAAACTTTTTGTTAAAGGTTTCATCAATATGTTACGACGTTGCCAAAAAACTACGTTAAAAAAACTAAACGTAGTTCAAACGACAGCACTAAAAATTTTTTTTTGACGCGTTTAGAACTAGCCCAGCCTGCAGCCTTCAAGTATTAACTAATGAATTACCGTACCTACAGATATGAGTTAAGGCTTGTCACTAAATTATGCTGCTCGAATTCATCAAACTATCAAAATCGGAAAACATTAAAATATTTGACAATCTAAATTTACGAACCACTCTACAAATAAACCCACTACTATATTGATAAAAAAATAAAGAAGAATTTGCAGAACGTATTTCCCTCTAATGAGGGAATAGCCCTTAAAGAGAAAGAGAAGATATAATAATGTAGTTTAGTCTTCGAATTACGTGACTTAAAAAAATGAAAATTTAAAATTTACCTGGGTCATACGTATATCATGATATGAATATAGTTTTTCGGTTCTTAAAATCTGCATACAAATTCAGTGTTGTATATAAAAAAACAGTGATGATAGAACATGCAAGAAAATGGGACGTACCCCTTCATGAAACACTAGCACTGCACTGAACTGGGTACATGTAGAAGAAAAATAAAGATAATGAGATATATTTTCTTTTTTATATTGACCAAGAAACGGAAATATTCAGCATTGTTATTGTCTGCTGTTGCAGGCTACATAACAAAAGATAAAAAAAACTACAGTGACTTGTGGGCTTGTAGACACACTGAAATTAAAGATGGCCTATTCTGCACTAAACGAATTTTTAATTTTGATTTACCTCGTACTATTTCATTTATTGCATACTGTCACTAACACTGCTGTCCAAATATACAATTGATCTCCAAAGATATGTCTTCAAACACTCAAACCAAATCGCCCATACGGCGAAAAGCCGGTACCGGTTCACGAGCGGACCGCTCGTGATTCCGAAGAACTCAAGCGGGAATAATTTTAAAAAAATTCGTATCCGCGATCTACCTCACACCTTGGATCTCAAGACACGTCAGCGTTTTTTAATGTAATAGTATTCCATTCTACGCTCTTATTTAAATTTTTGTTTATTCTATTCTGAGACACTTCAAGTGTTTTCTTCGAAGATTTGTAATACGTAGCCTTACCAGAATGGAATTTGAAATACATGAATTAAAACTGTTTTTAAAATTATGTTTTTTGAATCGTAACATTTTTTTCCTGTGCCACTTTCAACTATTTGCTCGCCACTACTTTTATGTCTACCCATCTCCTAACGTACTTCTGTGCTTCTTTTTTTATATATTAATATATAAAAAATATTTTATCTTTATTCTTTTAAAGTGATGTGTAAGTTGATTGAGAACACTTGTTGTAAATTTTTCATGTGAATTTTTATATGTGCCTCATCATTTAAATCATACGAAGTCAAGAATAAAACATCTATTTCGAAATTATAGAGACAGTGATTACTGTTGCATTTTAAAATAATTACTGTAATTTTGCGACTGTATTTTATACAGCTCTTCTCGGTGTACCGAGTCTGTAAACGTTCATTAAAAAAACATGTCGCATTTCTTAACAACTCTTTTTGCGGGTGAAACATCAACATAACGAATTTTATTTTGTCAGGTTTTAATAACGCACGGGTAAAGAGAGACGGTCTCTATTATAGATAGTGACTAGTTTCATCTTTCATTAACTAATGAATTTCTCATACAATTGTATTATTTTTATCTCAGTGAAAATTCTTTATCTAAAGATAAACTGTTATACAATTACATTTTCCAAATTTGACTAATTTTTAACTTAATTTCCTTTGAATAAATCTTGTTTTAAAGCGAAACTGTGTAGCTGCTGAAATGTGGGAAAAAGCTCAAATCGCCAAATAGGTTTTAATAACGGATGAACAAAATATTATTTCGCCGACAGAACGAATGCAAGCATGTCCGAGCATTAATTAAAAAGTTCATGGAAAGCATCCTTATGAAACGGGATCCAAGAGCGAAAGGTTTTCTGTCTAGATTCAAATTAAATTTTACGAAAGTTATTCTACGAATTTTAGTCCGAAAATTTAATAATTACTCGCGCATATTTTAATGATTCATTATCGTCATAATACAAGATGGAATATGTTAATTTTTCCCATCAGAATTATTGTGTAAATGTGCAGAAATTGAGGAATCTGAAGCATATGAATGACAGAAGGAGTTTGTATGAAAGTTACGGACTCATGCATGTTTGGAGAAGAATTAACTAAAGAATATCCTTATTAATATGTATATTCAAATACACCGTGAGACTACCCAGAAAAATAAAATTCTTTGACCCATCAGAATTTGACACCAAATGTTTACACATTAACTTTACGTTTACAATAAAGCTATATCGTAGTTTCTGTATATAATTTTTTTGTGTCGGCACTCATAAAAAAACAATGACGCAATGTTCTGCCCTTGAATCGACATGCAAATTCCTTAACTTTACGTTGGCCAGTAGAATAGTTACTTTGTCGCCTCCATTTTATGATAAAATATTCCAAACAACGACCTCTTCTAACACCAATTTCCATATTTTAAGCAAGATTTAACTTTAAATTCAAGTAGGTACATCGAAAGCACATTATCCAAACAATGTTGGAGTATTTGAACGCAAAATGGTGTTGACTGTTTAAAGACATACTATTGTAAACTTCCTAGCTCGTTTTTTAACTATGCAGGACACTTTGGGATGATAAATGGTGTACTGAAACGTATATTGTACTTATATTATAGAATCCAGAAAGCTCTTCTTTTCTCTCTCTCTTTTCTCTCCTGTTGTTAAAAGTGGTTTGCTTAATTTTCCAAAAAACTTTAATAACATTTGAAACATGAAAACAGGACATTTCAATAAGAAGTTTTGTTGTTCATTTTACTGTCTGGCGATTTAATGTGCATTTAAAAATTTAACTTATCATGCTGATTACAAAATGTACAACCAAGGACTATAAAGAGGACATCTTACACTGGAGAAAAGTTGTTCTGCTATAACTCGATTAATCGAGCAAGGGTTGACTCAAGTTGAAGTGGCACGGCGCTTTGCAGTTCCACAATCCGCATTATCTAGAGTTAGGTCAGACAAAACGGCCAGTAACTGGACAAGGCGACCAAGAATCACCAAGGCCCGCCAAGATCGCTTTGTACGTCTCCAAGCTCTTAGGTTAAGATTTTTTATCAATACTCTCCTACAACAAAAGTTTTCTGGTGATTACAACGCTTTAATATAAGTCAAGATGCAGTTAGAAAAAGGAGAATATGACCATCAACCCGCGCAGAGCTGCAACTGGCCTCATCCATACCGTAGGTTATTGGTAGGATTCATTTTGGGCGAAAACGTGCAAACTGGGAAAACCATCAGCAGTGCAATGTATTTTAGTGATGATCGCTATATGAAAGTGTATCGAAATCCTGGAAAGCCATACGCACAATGAAATATCGCTGAGTCGCTTTTGGTTTGGCTGTATGGTTTTCGGAGAGCAGTTTAGAGGCATGCACCTACCTGATGATGATCCAGAGACGTGTTTTGACAGCTCGTAGGTACATTACTGATATTCCAGAACCTTACGATACTGTATACACCTTTCATTTTGAAACATTTTCAATTTATACATAACAATGCTCATGCACACAACGTAAAAGTAGTGCAAAATTATCTAGGTGAGGTACAAATTACAACAATGGATTGGCCATCAAGACGTCTAGACTTAAACCCCGGCGAGCATTTGTGTAATAATATTCGAAGGCAATTAATGTTAGTGAAAATGTGAAACCAAATTGACCGGGACCAAATTATAAAATTCCAGCATACATTACTAGCGGTAAAGCTGGCAGTAACCGTTATTAGGAAATACTGTGTTTTTTGTTAATTAAAATGTTTCAAATTTTTTTTTTATTTAGAAACACAATCCACATCAATCAAAATATTTTTGTTTATTTATTATTTTTGGTTCTCAATATAATAATTTTAATAGCAGTATATAAAAAATTCATTTCGAAATCCCTTTAGGAATGCTAAAAGAATACTTCCAAACAGAAGAAATAATATTTTTTTCAAGTTGAAGAAGTTTGCTGTAACTTTACGGCATAGTGTATAATATTTGTTCTAAGTTTCTTTAAAATTGCGTATCGCTTTTGCGGTATTATTTCCTTTGAAATGGCCGATTTTTATGTTAAATATTTTTTCCTTGTTGCTGCTTGGATTTGTCTACTACCTAATATAGTGAGAACGCAACCATCCACTTAGTTTCCGCTGATAAGGCATCCGTTTTCTACCAACACCTCAGTTACCGTACTTTATTTCATTGGATAATTATTTGTCCAAAATAATTACCACAGAAATGTTCTTAGCGTGTCAGTATTTATCAACGTCTAAAAGGAGCAATAAATGTATTATAACAAATGACCTAATATTGTTATTTTATAGTCCAGTGGTCAGAGATTTGACCTCTAAAACTCATATAAGCAAGCTAAATTTTGTTGAGAATGTCAATTTTGGGACTCCAGAAAGATGCAAAAATGTTTACCACCCCTACTCTCGGCTGTCCCCTAAAACTCTTCAAAAAGGGAAGGGGGTGAATTGGATAACCAAGACTGTACGCCGTAGAAAAAAATGTTTTAATTAAAAATTTATTTCGCGCGCGTAACTGACATTCAAAATCGCTGGTTGCTTCAAGCGTTTGTTATGAGAGAACGGTTCATTCTACACAAAAAGTGCTAATAAACATTTTTGTTCAAAATTATCTCAGCTACATTTCTTATTTGAAACATTTTTATTTTTTTATACGGCGTAAAGATTCTTGGTTAATCTATTTTTCGCCCTTTTTTCCCCCTTCTATTATGAGGGGCTTTGGGGAGAAGCCAGGGTAGAAGTGGTAAACTTTTCTGCATATTTTTTGGGTCCCAAAATTGACATTCTCGGCAAAATTCAGGTTTTTTGTATGATTTTCAAGGTTCAATGGCATCTCCGTCTCTGACAACTGGATTATTATGTTTTACCAATGCTTTTAATAATTTTTATAAACGCTTTCTCTTAATTGAAATAAAATAAACACCACAAATTCAATGAAAGTCTCATTAGAATGGAATAGTGCATCCAAGAAATAAAACAGCCGGTAAAATGCACTTCAAAAGTGAAAGTTCGTGTAAAAACGTGTGGAAAAAGTATTTTAAACTACAACCACTTAATAAAAATGTCAATGTTGATCGTTTCCTTTTATCTTTAATTACAAAAAATTAGTATTTATTTCTGAAATTGTTCGAGACTCAATTCAAGAGCTGTCTGAGTACGCTAAGAAAAATATCTTATTAGATGGTGAATGTAAAACAATGCGAAAAGTAAACGGTTGAACTGAATCATTTGTTTTTGAGTATAATAATAAGTATAAGACCTAAGGGAGTGAAAAAAAAAAGAAGAGAACAAGTACCCAGATAAAATAAAGCAATTGGGATGTAAAATCAACTATATATTAAAAAACTGTAGAATTTATTTCTATGATACGCTGTATTGTATTATTATTTAAGCTTAGTTTAATGAATAAAGGGGAGGCAAAAAGACATTTATGTATGGTAAACAACGATTCTACATACGGTTTTTAGTGTTTGTAAAATTGATGTACATGAATGGTGGCGAAGAACTAACAAAGAAATGAAATACAACTCATTTACTCGAACTATATGAGAGAAAGATAAAGATAAAATAACCTTGCTAGGGGAGTGGATGGGAAGCAAAGAATAGAATAACGAAGACATTATTGCAGGGATTAAAAAATACGCGAGAGAAATTCTAGTAGACACCTGAGAAAAAAATATATGTAATTAAAAATGTTTAACCATTCATCATCAAACCTGTAGATATATGAAGAAAAATAATATTTCATTAAAAATGAATATTATGAGCAATATATAAATTAGGAACTTTTTCTTTCCTACTGAACTATTTAAACTTCGCAATCCATATTTCACGCACGTTAACCCTGTCAATAAGCATAAAAGTTCGCTTGAAATTCTTCTAAACATCAAAAGGACGCATTTTGCAATTAATATCGGAACGAAGTTAGTGAAGTTTGATATTAACTTACGGCGTCGCGTCATCGA
Source organism: Diabrotica undecimpunctata (assembly GCF_040954645.1). Taxonomy (NCBI): domain Eukaryota; kingdom Metazoa; phylum Arthropoda; class Insecta; order Coleoptera; family Chrysomelidae; genus Diabrotica; species Diabrotica undecimpunctata. The sequence goes on from NC_092803.1 coordinate 183,060,818, forward strand.
AATTTAAATGAAAATTCCAGGCAATAGAATGTCCATTTATTAAACTCATGTGATGGCTTTTGCAGAGGTTTATTTTTAATAACCGAACTACAGATCTATATGTACGCCAATATAATAGTGCCAGAGTTCTCGTTTTTTTTTTCAACTACTGAAATAGTTGGAAGCGGAAAACAAATTAGTCTAAATTATGAATAAATTAATATTAATAAGCTGTGGAAATCTTACAGAAAAACTAATAAGGAAACAATAAATTCTTGAAATTTTCTACTGGATGAAATAATGCAATTAGCCAATAAAAACCATAGTTGCTACCTTTTTTATTGTCAAAACTTTGGTGTTCTCCATCGTTTGGTTTCAGAAGTATAATAGTGGATTTGGTTAAAAGTCTTCTGATTGTGACGAAAATGTACTAAAAGGTCCCAAAGACATTAAAACGATTTCAGTTTTGGCTTGAGTTGTACATTGCTAAACCACAATTTACTCTAAATTTTTTTGTGCTGGAAAATTGGCAAATATTGACTATATACCTCATGAGCATTTTTATATTTCTGCACGAGAGTAATAAATCATTTATTTATAACATTTTTAAACAGCAGACTGAATTTCATTGTCTTCTCTTTTTGTTATTAACATCCTCTGGAAGCTGCTGAAAATGACGCCCAGCCTATTTATAATTCAAAACCCGACGTCGATGAGACAAACATGTTGTCATGTTGATAGACATGGCGTGCACATGTTGAAATTCGAGTCAACTTGTTACAAGTTACTGTATCGCCAGCTTCTCCACTTACACGGTCCTCATGAGTGGTTACGACCACCGCTTGAGCGATCTTATGACCTTCAATTGAAACCAAGGTCAAGATTATAAGTTGTGTAATGGACGTTTTTGTTTAATATCAAATATAAATTGTTTTGTTAGAAATGCGTGATAACTTACCGTATTCAACCTTTTTGTGTGTTTATTAATATGTCCAAAGTCTAGAAATATTATAATCCACCTGGTGTCAACGTTTATCAGAAATGTCAGATTTAAAAGAGAGAGCTTTAGGCCTCTCTGATTCTCTATGTCTATCGCTTTGATGCAAAATCTATCGACTAGTCGCTATATATGTAGACGACCTACTTTTTTTTTTCATTGTTCGTGTATTTCATAGATGGCGCCAAAAATTTTTCGTCCAAAAAATTACTGCTCCATGCGGACAGTTAATCTCTACAGCTGTAAATCTAAAGTTTGAAAAGGCGTTTAAAAAAGAAGTACCCGTATGTAATAGTTTACCAGAAAAATAAAAAATTCTTAAAAAAAAAAAACAAAATGGCGAACATTTAAAAAAAATCGCTGAAAATTGATCTTTTCGACTTTTTTCAGATACAAAAATTTTACTATTACTTTTTTTGGTTAAATTATTATAGAGAAAACTAAAACAAACATATCAAGGTATGAAATCGACCGACTAGATGTGGAGATTAAAGATTTTGAGGAGAAAAACTACGTGTTTAAAACTGGCGGGCAGTTGAAATAATTTTTATAAATATAAAATAAAAACAAATTTTATTATTATTTTTTTGTCAATTAAAAAAGTAGTTTTTCTTAAAATCTTTAGTTTCAAATCTAGTACCGGATCTTTATGATAGTTTACCACAATTTGTCAAAACAAAAATAAAATTTTTGTGACTGAAAGAAGTAAAAAAAAGATCGATAAATTTTTTAACAATTTTTTTCAAATATCTGCCATTTTGTTGCTTTTTTTTTTTAAATTTTCAATTTTGTTGGTAAACTATCACGTAAGGACACTTCTTTTTTAAAACCCTTCTCGAATTTTATATTTCAGATTTGATTTTCAGAGATTAACTCTCATGAATGGAACAGTAATTCTTGACGAAAAATTTTTGGTGGCATCTTTAAAATACAGGAACAATGAAAAAAAAATTATAGTCTTCAAATGTTGTATAATATAAAAAGTTTGATTATCATATTCTTCTTCTTTTTTTTGGCATCATAACCCTGGATGGGTCTTTGTCTGTCTGGCTATATCCTTCCATTATTGGACTCTTCTCCTCCATTGTCTTATATTCATATTGCAGGTCGTCTTCCACGTTCTCCAACTGTCCTGTGCTTCTTTTTTTCCGCCTTCCTACCGGCTTCCACTGTTACATCTTCTTTGTTGTTTTTGTGTCTTCTTGTCGCTGAACATGTCCCAACCATGACAGTCTTTGACTTTTCACAAATTTTACAATGTCATACCCTTCATTCAGTTCATTAACCTCGTCGTTTCTCCTGATTCTCCTTGTACCGTCTTCCTCTTGCACCAGGCCATATACTTTTCTCCAGTATCTTTCTCTCGAATGTCCTGAGTTGGGCTTCCTCTTTTTTCGTCATTACTCAGGTTTCAAACCATAGGTTACTAAGGGTCTAATCAAAGTTCTGTAGATAGTCAATTTGGTTCTTTTGTCTAATAATTTCGATGTCATCAATTAGCATAGTAAGTATGTACGATTTCCACTATGTTGAAAATGTGTTATTTTAGCATTATAGATGGACCTTATTAAATATGCTTTGATTTCAAAACAAATCAAAGAACTCGGTGAAATAGGGCGAATTAGACACCATTTCAGAACAGAATTTATGAATCGAAGTGATCACAGCCTTGTAGACAGATACATTAAAATAATAGAAATGATCTTCAAAATAATACTCATCATTTATTGATTTCTTCTTTTATAACTTGTCGACCAAGAAGAGAATCCTAAAACTCGGCTGCTATAATCGTTCCTGCCATAAACAGCTTTTCTTTTTAACTATTGAAAACGGGGAAGCGGATTCCAATAGTATTAAATTCAACTCTGCTTTGTTTTTGGTTTGTCTTAATCCTAAAAGAAAAATACTTTATATATAATAATATTCCGTCGTATCCCCTAACTACCACGTAAACCATAACTTGCTTTCTCGTCTAACTCCGCTTGCCAATAGAAACCAAATCAGATTTCATTCACTTTGTTGGTAGGAGAAATATGTGCAGAATGTTGAATTTCTCTCTTTAGAAATTTATACGGATGGAACAGTGAAGTTTCAACATCTCCAACGGGGCTATCCTTGGGGAGCGTTCAGGAATCTTTTTTTGGAGCGAGAAACGTCTTTAAGGGAATTTCATATTAAATGTAACAGACATTCTAATGGAATCTCGATTCGCGGTATATAAATGTGTAAATATATATAGATGTATAAGTAATGCTACTAGATCTTGTGACTATATTTTTCCTTTATTTGAGAAACAGGAAACTAAATGTCTAGCTAGGTTCACAAAATGAAAACAAATTGCTGCATAAAATTCTGTAAAATAAGAATCTTTTTATCTCATTGTTGATGTTATTTTGTGTATTTCTATTACTGACAACCTCAAACCTCTAATATATCAGCGAAATCTTGGGAAAACGCAGATTATTTTGTTCAATTTGTTCGAATATACATGCTAAAAAGTATAAAATTAAATAGTAATAAGCTTAAATTAAATTTTTATAAGCTAAGACAATCACGTTTGCGCGATTTCATTTAATTGCCAGCTTACTATGTTTTATCGAGAATAAGCCACAATTTTACTTTATTTTGACATTTCGATTTCCACTAGACGGAACCACTAAATGAATTCGTTTCGTAGGTTCTGTGAGTAAAATAAATTTTAATTTCATGTACAGGAGAATGTATTCACTTCAGATTTAAATGGGCGAAAAATTACGTGTTTTAATTAAAACTAGGACATTACTTGGTATTTTTCAAATAATATCATAGCTATTTTTAGAAGTGTGGGTGTGAAAATAGTTAAATTAATTAAATATAAAAATGAAATAAAATAAAAATTAATTCCAAAACTGCTAATTATATTAAAAATAATTCCAAAAAATTAGGAACTATAATCCAAATAAAATTCTTACCGAATTAAATGTTCAAACATACCACCACCACCTTGTGTAAAATAGAAACAAAATCTATTATACAACGCCTTTCGGGGCTTTATTCGCTGAGTTCATTTGCTGATATATTTTAGCAAAGTTCGACTATCTTTTATCCCAATGGCTCCAAGTTGGTCTTTAGTGTCCCCCAAAAATGAAAATGTAGGCGATTTAAGTCTAATGACCGAGGGGGTCATTTTATCGTACCTTGTGTACTAATCACAAGTTCGGGAAAAGTTAAATCTAAATAGTCTCTGGCGGCTTGTGCATTATGTGAAACTCAATAATAAAATCTTCTAAAATTCCAATACAAATATTCAACTTTTGTTGGTACGCACAGACACACTCAAATGCTTATTTTTCTGAGTCCAATAACGTACAACGGATGGTTTATGTTTCATGTGAATTGTGAAGGAGAGTTCCTTGTAAACAAGATATTCTTTAATAAATTATTATTTTTGTTGGATTTCTCCATCATAATTTTCCAGAATTCCATCATCTGTTTTTTACAGTGATAGTTGTTTCTTTTCAAAATATTCCTCACTGTTTTTTCGTTCAAGTTCATCGGTAATTTGTCTACTTGAACACGGGAGTCGCTTCGATCAATACACAGACCTGCGTTTCTCTAATGGGAAGCAGTTTTTACATCTGCCTAGCACAGCCAAACAGTCATTAGAGGTCTTTCACAACAATAGCGTTGTAAGAAGAGGATGATTGACACATTGTTGATTTTTTTACTTGGGAATATATGTCATTGAAAAACAAACAAAAGTTTGGAAGTTTTTTCAATCTCAACATCAATTAGTAGTTCTTTTTAATTAGATTGTACTGAGCGCTATAAAATTTTTGCGTTTATGTATTGTTATCTATATTAATATATTGTACCTTTTTTTCTATCGGTATTGATGCAGCAGAAAAGTTTTTATTCTTCCCACTTTAAAAACTCTAAATAAATCACACTTCGCGGTACTTTTTGGCTACGCATATCTAGAAGATAGGAGAGAGAGATTCTTTGTTTTGAAATTTCGCGTCTAGGCTCATAAATGATGATTTTTCCCTAAAGAAACACCGTTTACTTATTGTTTATTCATTTATTGTACATTGTTTATCTACATAATATATTGATGGAAAATAAAAGTTATCCTTCTTTCCAATCTACAAAATTAAAATAAATCAAGCCTCGCGGCACATCTTGACTACATATATCTAAAAGGTTATGGAGAGTGAGAATCTTTGTTTCGGGATTTCGCCTCTTAGGGCTATAAATAATAATTTCTCCGCAAAGAAACCCCAAATCGTGATAAATTTTAGACCTGATAAAAACTTTAAGTTAAAGATTAATCCTAATACTTTTGGGTACGTGAATTGAACTGTAAAACACAGAAAAAGGTTAGTCTGGGTACTGAACGTGTCCGAACAAAAATATGTCAAGCAACATTATCAAATTCTTTGCAAAGTAAGTTGGTTTTTAAACGTATATGTATTATTGGTAAGCATGAATGAGCAGTTTTTTTATGTCTGCCTTGTCTCATTTTTTATACATAATTATTGTATTCCAGTTATTCACAATATATTTTTTATAGTATCTGGTTGACAGAGCCATAGAAAGTATTTATTACTAGTCCATGTTGTGAGACTGCTCCCGTAGGAAAAATGATTCTGATTCGGTTTCTTTACGGATTCTTGTTCAAAAATGTCCCCCTTTAAATAAATTTAAAGGGTGCCAGAAAATCATTTTTTAGGTTTTTGTGTAATTTTAAACAACAAAGGTTTCTGGCAATTTTCCCGACAGTTTTCGAGTTATAAGCGATGAAGAAAAACCAAATGAAGAAGACATGGAAGATCACAAATACTATGGGCAGGCGACCTCAAAAAATTTGTAGGTCTAACCCGGATGAATTTAGCACGAAACAGAAAAAAATACGAGAAATTCTATTAATCATTCATCTGTCTAGGTAGATAGATAAATGATAAAATATATTTTGAGTCACTAACTGATGGATTCTACAGTTCTCGATGGAAATTCATTTTATCTACCAATAAAACTTCATGTTTCAAAACTTCCACAAAATTTCGGCAGAGTGTATTTCTGAAGTGATCTATTGTTGTTACGCGTTTACAATTTATAGTCTTTAACTGAATAAGTTGAGGACGGAAAGACATAGATTCTAATAAAGATAACTTAAGGCCTTAAGGCTCATTTTGAATGTGAATAATTTGATTGTTCATTAAAAGAATGATTATGGTCTAGAATGTGAAGTGCGTACGTACAATCTATTTTTCTATTTTTGAAAGCCCTTTTGTGCTCTTCTATCCGTTTTTTTTAAGTTCTCCCAGTTTGACCGATGTAAGTTATTGGGCAGTCATCACATTGCAATTTGTATACACCACTGTGTAAGTGCTTTTTCTTTTTGCTCTTGTTGTTCTTAATATATTTGCCTAAGTGGTTGTTTGTTGTGAAGGTGTTATTCATTTCTTTTTTATGTTTTGGCTATTTTTGTTTATATATTGCCTATATATAATCGTGCAGAACTTACTGGGTTTTTTTTTCTATTAGTGGAAATACTAATCCTCTCTTATGTAGATTTATATGCTGTAGTGATAGTAAATTTCAGTGTTTTATTATTAAATTTTGAGTAATTGTCTCTCTACACTTGCCAGCGTATAGTAAATCGAAATTGTATTTTCTTCAGTAATTGAAGATATTTTACTGCGCATTTTTTGGATTATCATTATTATTCAAGTATGCTATTCTTTTTTCATTCCTCAAATTGACGTAAGTTTTTATGTTGTTGCTCGGTTGAGTAAAAGATATGTATATCCTATATAAATTAAGTTTTTAATTCATTTGTGTATGTAAATGTTGGTGAAATAGTTTGTTTTGATATTGGGATCTTCTTTTGCGTAAAAGTAACAGCTTTTTTTAAGGAATATGTTCCGTGTTCTACTAACTAGTTCACTTCTCATTTTTTAAGGTCTACCATAAGAGATGTCTTTTATCTCCCTTTTAGGTATACTTAAAAAATAAAACAGGCGAAAAAACAAAATGTAACAAAAAATTAGAATACAATTAACTATTTATACTCGTAGCCATCAGTGTTTATTATGTATGCATAATAATTATGTGATATGCAAAGTCAGACAAATTTACTCTGCTTGACATATTTTGAACGTCAGTATCCTCAGGGACCGGTCTGAAGATAACAAAATATATTTTGATTTTAGTATGTTGGCTGCCCGTATCCCAGAGTCTGTGATAGCGTAAGAAAAAAGTGGATTTAGAAAATTTATTTGTCGATTCAGTGCATCTCCGACAGTGCCTTTCTTTTCGAGAAATATAAAAAGTAGTAACTCTTTAAGAACCAAAGATATAGTTTACGTGTGATATAAAAATATATTTAAAAACTTGTGATAATTCGTTTATATATACATAAAATACATACATAGTACAATAAAAGGACCAAAAATTAATCACAAAAGAGCTTTATGACTGTTTTTTTCACTACAACATATCCGTAATATTTATTAAATTATTTATTCTGTGTTGTTCTTAAAAACTCAAAACTTTAAATTATCGTGTATGTGTTTTTAAAAGTTGTGTGAAAACATTGTGGACAACATGGTTGTGTTACAAGAAACTGGATCTCCCATACACGCGCCTGCAGCCATTTTGGATCATCTGGATTACAGGCGCTTGAAGATGGTACCGAAGAGGTATCTCAGTATTCATCCGTATCTCACACCCTTTTGTGCCAAGGATCTCAAAACACAAATCGTAAGTTTTATAATGTTTACTTGTTTTAAAATATATCGAACTATTTTTGTCTAGTGGCAGTATAAAAGTCTCAACAAATACGATTTTACGGTAGATAAAATAAAAAAGAAGTCACTTACACTTAAACGGTCGTATTTTGGTCTTATTTCTTTCAGTATGTTAATATTTTATAGTTTTCATCTTAACTCTAGTCAAAGTGACCATGGTTTTTATAAGTAAAAATACTTCAAATGCAAGCTGTTCAAACCTACATTACACTTAACTTCTAGGTAAAATTGGAGAGTACTCCTAAATTAATACTCTAATTGAGACTTTCATTTGACACATATCTTAGGCTTAAGTGACATTGTATGCTTTTTCACCATTGCAAAGGCTTCTCGAGCCATCTGACACATGGAATAATTGTCTTGCATTTTATACCATGAGCCCTCTCACGAATGTTAAGCAGTTTCCCGTCGGTTTTTATTCCAGATGGCTGTCTCTCAAGTGCATTTTTAAATAGCTGGTTCCAGTAAACATTGAACGATGTTGGGGACAAAATACAACCTGAATCGTTGAATGGAGATTTCGTCGGTGTAATTTGACTCTCAATTTTCACGATAGCAATTGGGTTCCAGTACAGATTTTTAATAAAACGAATATCTTTGTCATCTATTGCTATATCTTTTAGCATATGCATCAATTTTACATGCTGTATTTTATCGAATGCCTTTTCTAAGTCAATGTATATACATATTTTCCTTGATCACGGCATTTTTTTAATATGATATTTAGCCAAAAGTGCTTCCCTAGTTCACATAGAATTTCTAAAACCAAATTTGGTATCTTTGATATCTTCTTCGCATTTGAGTCTAATTCTGTAGCATTGTGTTTTTTATCTATTTTATCTAGTCACTTCAGTGTTAGATATTGCATTAAAAAGTTTTACTATTATTTTTATGTTATCTTCGTCTACTAGCTTCCTGGACCACAAGCGTACCTAATTTTAGCATTTTTTAAAGCCTGTTTTGATTTCATAAAATCTGGGCCGTCATTACAATTTTGGTAGGATTCGTTAATATTATTTCTGTCATCTTCAAACAACTCTGATATATACAGTTGCCATTATCTTATTTCGTTCTCATTTACAATCATTTTGTTGTCTTTACAAAATTCATACAATCTCTCCTCGATCGTTAGTTTGTCCTACAAGCCCATAAGGACCTACAGAGAGCTTTTTTTCGATAAGGTTTAATTTTTATATGCATTACTCCATCCTCGTTCAGTTCCTTACTTTTATCGTTAAAATCGAACAACTATCACAGAAGATGTAATATAGTGTCGTATTAGCATTGTCTTTTTAGCTCTTTTTATCTTAGAACATATTCTTTACCCTCTTTCCTTTCATTTAACGTGCTGTAGCAATCTGACCAATAGAAACGGAGATATGTTGTAATGCCGTTTCGGCAATGTCTTTGTGTCTGTTTTTTTATCTTGACATATTCATTTTCCACTCACCTTTCGTTTGACGCCTCATACGTCGCAATCGGATTAATAGCAACGAAGATACGATATAGTACCGTTTTGAAATTGTCTTTGCGTTTGTTTTTGTCTTAACATATTCGCTACCACCTCCCCTTTCCATCGATACCTTGCACGTTGTCGTACGTTGAGCCGTTTAGACGTTACAAGCTTAGTGTCCTTTTGGCAATACGCCGCCATGTTTTTTTCTATCTCAACGTATTCCCTGTCCCTTTCCAACCAGCCCTCTTACGTCACGATACGATGAGCTGTCGCGTCTTCACCACAAAATGAGCCACAAATGAGCAGAATGAACCTTGAGAGTTTCTTATGAAGATTTACATAGGAAAATGATCTGTTTTGCGCTTGTAGCCGTGCTGCTTTTTTACTACCATAGGGACCTAGAGTGTGACCTCGACTTTTCCCAATTTTTGCACTGAATTTGCTTATACATTACTGTACATTGCATACTTATACAATGTAACGTATATACAAGATATTCTTCTATATGACAACGTACCCAAAATGACCCAGTTTTAACTTTTTATGATATTGTACCTGATTACAATGGATTGGCAATACTTTGAGATTTTGAGATCAGTCAGTGAGTTGAGTGGGATCGATTAGTTAGAAGCACACATGCCAATATATTCTTTAAAAGGTAACCACAAAGAAACTGGACAAGAAAAATTACAGAATAACCAAGAAAAAAAACTATTCACCCACCACTCGTTTTCAGATTTTTTCCAGATCTTTATAAATTAATCAAGGAAAATTAACTTCTGTAATTACTTATGTAAATATCTTAAAAGAAAAGCTGTACAGTTCGCAGAAATTAACAAAACCGTTAAAAACTAATCTTAACAAATCTGAACTCCGGAAAATGCAAATTTTACACATAAAAAGATTAAAAAAGAAATGAATAAACAATAATTCTTACATTTGTCTATTCTCCCACATAGTAAGCAAGTCGGTTTCACGTTACCTTCAACTCTTGGAAGTTCACGGGCGCCATTTTAGATCGATTCTGACTTGTATTACGTCTTTCACCCCTCAATAGACCCCCTTAATAAACACATTAGTGCGCTAGCCTCCGAAATTAATTGACATTAAATTACAACGTCACAGTATGACGTCGTCGTCGTTTAGCGAGTCGAAATCTCCTAATTGTGTTCAAATAATAACAACTCGAATTATATTTATTGGCTGATGGTTTTTCTAATAGAAACAAAACGAGCTGTAATTTGATCTTGAGAGTTTATAAAGAATGATGAAAGAAGTTAATTGCTTGTTAACTTTTTCCATCTTAGAAAATCAGTGATTTGTAGTTATTTGTCTTGTATTATTTGTAACTTACTTTATAGGCCAATTTGATTTAATACATAACTGTATATATGTGCTGTTTTTTGTATAAATTTATAAAATAAAATACGAGAAAATTTAGCACATCTGGTAAGTTGCATCGCCAAAGTAGGAGCAGTGGCAGCAGCATTTTTGTCGTTGAGAATGTTGAGACCTTCGATTTGGTGACAGAAACTATAAAACATAAAACGATGACGTGAAAAACTTCATAAACTGCAAAAATACTTTTTGTCAGCATTACTGGAACTCATATCTCTGAAGAATAACTTGCCGGCAAATACTTAGTTGTCTCGTACTATTACATTTACTACGACCAAACGATTCTACTGCCAAAGATTACTTGTTTCCCAAAGATAAATATGTTTTCAAACACTACGTGAAACAATCGCCCATATGGCGAAAAGCCGGTAACGATGACCGAACCAGTTTAGCTCATAATTCAGGAATGACATACGCTTATTGAAAATCTTACCCGCTTTCTTGTCTAAATTACGCTGCAGTTTTAATCGCGTCTGTCATCTTTTAATCTAACTGTTTCTTACCACTCATGAGATTACAATTTACATTGCATTGCATTTTACTTCGATTAAGAAATCAGATCGATTACATATTAATAAATACGACATTCCAAAAGTTGGTGAAATCAGCAAAAACATATCCTGGAGCAGACGTAAATAACGGTCACAATTCAGTTTTTACAGGAATCAAGATGCGTAGATTTAATCACGTTTATCGTCCTAAACCAGTAAAGCGAATATATATAACAAAACTCAAGGACTTGTTGATGAAGGTAACAGTAGCGCAAAATCTAGAGGAAGAATGTAGAACATAGAGTCAACAGTACTCCTAGAAACACAGACAGAGGACATTGGATAAAGGACAAAACAACGAATATAGGTGTAGATATGGAGTTAAATAAAACTATTCGTAAAAATTGCAAAGAAGCAAAAAGCAGTGGCTGGCGGAAAGATGTAAGTTGGACTTCAAGGAAATTGAACAATTGGAGAAAGAATACGAGTTACACAATGTACATCAGAATATACACTCTTCTTTTTCCAATTTATTCCTTATATCTTTATAGGTAGCTGGCTACTTTGTGTCTTACAGCCAAATGCTTTAAAATTCGCTGACAGCTGTCATTTACAGCTTTCGAACCGATGTAACGGGACGCTTTCTCTTGTAAATTTTGACTCTAGCTTTGAATTGATGATTGAGATACACCCCATTTTCTTACCAATTCTCTCTACTATATGTGCTATTTTCTAATAGAGCAGTAACAGAAGAGGTTTGCTTAACAGTTGTTTTGCCTAACATTTTCTTATTGGAAAAATTCTCATCGTCGTGTTTTATGATTAGAAATTAACCAAGTTCAAGACTAACATTACTATAGAATAAAATTAACACTCACCAAAGTTTACAAAAGTAAAACACCAATCACTAATTTAAGTAAAAAGTAAAAGCAAAAGTTGGAAAAACTCTTTAATTACCATCTGTCAAGATTTTGCAAAAAATTTTCTGGGGCGAGTCTAATAATTTGCACAGGGTCTCTATTTCTGCCTTTTAATTGCATTTGCAAATAACACCTACATAACAGAAAAGTTCCAGTACCTAGTATAACAATGACCAGTTAATTGTTTAACAAAGTTGAATTATTTACTTTCGCTTTGATACGTTTTGCGAAAACGTTCAGCAAATATTTACCAGTCCCCAAAAATGTTCGAAACGCCGCTTTTCCCAAAGTCAAAGTTACATTATCAACAAAATTAAACCCTTTTAGCATTTTCCCACATTCCGTGTTTTGAGTAAAATGAACTCATCCTCGTTGACATGACCTGATGGAATATTAGCGCCACACCGAAAAACGGGTTAACGAAATCCGAAATAGGAAAAAAAAGTAAATGAGTTTTCAGGTCTCCCATCTCCGCTTCGGTGCGTCACAAACGGTTCTTCAAAGAGAGACAAATTATCGATACACAAGGGCGTAGTTAGTAGAAGAATAAATGAATAGACAGGAGTGGTTTACGAGATAGCAATCGTCCTTTTTAAATTTTATGGTATCATTAACAGGAACTTTGTGAGCGTGGTTTAAAGCACCAACAAAAAGGAACAATTAATAAAAAATTGCATATTGTAGTCATTAATAGATCTTACCATTGTTTCATAATCTTCATTGCAGGTTCTGTTTTGTTCGTTAATCTCAACTAACTTTTAAGATATTTATTTTAAATCACAAAGATTTAAAGCACTTCGAATACTTTGTACTATTTTTATTCTTAAAATAGTTGGCGTTCAACTTTTCTATCAACTTAATATTCCCTTTTATCATTATTTTTCAATTTAAATTTTCATTTATATTGGTTCTATTCTCATTTCTGGTTTGTATACCTTGTTTGTTATGGCCACTTTTATTTTGGCATATTTTATCCCTGCCAAGGTTGTTGCGGCCTATATTGGTCTCATAGTTCATTGAATATTTTACGAAATATGTATCATAACTAAGTTATATCTCCTATTTGTATACATATCACGTTTGTTATCAGTCAACCCAGCTGTTTGGTAACTTTGGATTGATCTAGACGTGGTCGCGATTTTTGAGTAAGGGCACAAAAAATTATGTTACCTACCTTTTTATTCAAACCATAATCATCGACATTATCTCATTATATTTTAAGTTAAGATAACATTCTTCTGGTTTCCACCCAGTATCATTTATCTTGTCCCATGTTTCTTAAGTGATTTGATTATTTCATATTTCATCATTTTGTCAAAAATGTTATGATTAGGAAATCACTTTATGTTTTCTATTATTTGTTAGGTTAAGGCTCCCAGATTCGTTACTATCAATCTGATACATTCATTTCCTTTTTTAATATTACTCTTTCCATTATTATTTGTTCAAAACAAATTTGCCAAGTCATTATTTTACTAATATTTCCCATCAGTCCTACATTTTAGGTTTCGCTATTTAAACCCTTCAATAAGGTATTTTACTACCACTTCATGAGTATAACGCAAATGAGTGAAATATTGTCCATTTATTTTAATATATCGCTCTTCCCAATGGTAGTTTCTAGAAGATGAAGACTGTGTAACGTTATAAACGTCACATACTTTTGATTTTATTCATTTGTTAACGTTCTATTTTGTTTTACTATTTTTCTTCTAAAAATAGTTGGCGTTCAACTTTTCTATCAACATATTCTCTTTTATCAGTCTTCTTCAATTTAAATTTTCATTTAATTTCGGCTGTTTAAAGGGATATAGCGAGCTAACAACACTACATCTAGAAGAGTTACTACTTCTAGAGGACTACACTTCAGCTCCAGAAGAGACTGCGTATAAATGTTATCATCATAGACATATAATACAAGATAGAATGATCGTTGCAATACCAGCCCGTTTCCCTAGTGCGACAGAGAAAACTGACGCAAATCAGTCCCTACATCTCTTTCTAATTTTCCAGGTTTATCGACGACGTGACCTCAATGACCAATGAGAATCTCACGTGGTCGATAAAGCCAGCCCATTGGACAGATATGCAGGGACTGTTTTGCGTCAGTTTTACCTGTCGCGCTGGGGGAACGTGAATGTATTGCAGCAGTCAGCCTATCTTGTATTGTTAATAATTATTATAATTATTATTATAAATTAAATTTTTTTTGTACTGTAACCTTCTTATTGTTACCGCCTTTCTTTGAATTTGAATTTAACGTTCTGTCAAGGTGTAATGACAGCTGACAGAGGAAACACAGATAGACATGAAGTAGGAATACAGTTATGTGAACAACATTGTGTATTATTTTTTATTTCTCAAAAAATTGAAGGCATCCTTCTACAGTACTTAATAAATATGATTAGTTTACATTAAAATATCTCGTTGTACAGTATACATTAAGATAAGACGTACCTACATCTGAGAAAGCTGGTCGCAGCGGTCGCAACAATAAAATTGTCATATCAACTGTCGTTGTATAGTTACCCGACTGAGGTGTTATCGTTAAACAACTGGCACTCAAGTATGCAAATTGTAGCTTTAGTGCTACAAATTGGTGGCTATTTTGTTTGTTAAACATTGGCGCCCAACGTGGGCGCTCATACACATTCGGTTATACAGTTTGAAGATGTACATCCCTGTCAAATACATTCAATTCGAGTATTTTGTTGGGCATTTGCTTTTACATAGTCGAATGTTTTCTCGAAGTCAACAATTTCTATCAATTATACGATATACTGTTTATTATCTTTTTTGATTGATATTTTCACTATCAAATGATATGTACCGATAAATCACTTTGATTAATAAATGTTCAACAATTTGCTTCTTTTGGATGTGTAATTTCTAGTTGATTTATTGTATTGCGCTATATTTCCATATTTTTTACATGTCTACTAATTTCCATTTAACGCATTTCTGTTTACTTAGTTGGAAAATTCTTGTTTTTAATATTAATCTAGTTATTTATTTGATAGTCTTTAATGTGGTTTATAAATTGTGGAGATCCCTTATAAAAAATAAATGCTTTGAATAATGTAATAAATAATGGAACAAAGAAAAAAATAATCTTCCAGACAAACCCTAGTGACGTTATCGCAATTCTTCGACACTTAAATACACTCTGAAAATTTACAACATAGTGCAAAGTCACGATAAAATAGAAGAACGATGAATTTGTCAGCAGAAACGCGAAAGTTCTCCTTTAACGAATTTATGGAGTCTGACTGGCGCGATATCTCCTTTTTTATCCCCATTGTCTTTCGAACCGACTCCAATATTGTATTGACAGGCAGCTATTACCCCGGGATTTTGTACCTTTTTGTTATTCGGAATGGCGAAAACAAAAGCAAATACTCCCTCTCGGTTGGTTCAATGAAGTAAAATCGGGGGTGTCAATTTTTACAGACAGAAACAAAAATAAAAAGGTTAAACCCGATATTCAAAGTGAAGTTTTTTTTCTATACTCATATACATTCAACTGTGCATGATGTTAGATTATAATCGTTAAAAGAGGTAACTTGACTACATTTATATCTTTTAAGAATAATTAAATTTGTAAAATTGATTTAAAAATAATTATTGTTTAGAGTCATACGTAAACATATAATTATTTTTGGTCCACAATTAACTAGGATGGACTATGGACTAGGGTAACCAAAAGCTTCCCTAATCGAGACTTTCAATTATTAGGCGCTTGTATGCTCTTAACAGTATTAAATAATCAGCTTATGTCAACGTTTTTGGATGTCAAATTATAAAGCCATGACGCAATATATATGCAAGCAGATGGCACGATGACACCTTACGATAGAGAGACTTTCTGTCATACCTTTTTTTACGGACGGCCCTAGCTCAGCTCTCTAAGCCAGAGAGCATGAGTTCGAATCTCGGCACAGACTAAATGCCATACGATATCTATTATTATTAGGTATTATAACTTCTTTTCAATGTAACATTGGAGAAGACTGAAAAATATGCCAATGTAGCATTGGGAAAAAAATTCATATCTCGAAACTCAAAGACAATCATCTATCCCGAAAACCTATGGTTACTGAAGACATAAATGTGTAAAGTGAACAACATATCCCTATATGTATAATAAGACTCGAATAATCGGGGTTCTGCTGTAAATATTCTTTCGGTGAATACTTATATATAAAACGAAGATTATTAACAAGGATACATTTCTTACATAATAAATTCAGAAGACTTGTGCCAATGCGTAGAGACTATCAACAATGTTAAGTTCATACAAAAGTTCAACGGCACTCCCTGAGAAATGTTGATGTAATTCTTGGATTGGCGTTCGAAAGCCGGTTTTTGATGAATTCTCTTTAAAAAACATTTCCCGCATTTAAAAAACACCAATGGTTCAACAAAATACCAGAAAAGAGAATTATACGAGAAAGCTTCATATTAATTGTTTGAAATACTGTAAATGTTCGTCATTTAATAATTTGTCTGATCTTGTCACATTGATTGAAGTAAACACCGGCTTTTCAATTAGTATTTCTAATTTATTATCATTTTTTACAAATATGTATTCGTTCTTATGGTTACTATGACGCAGGACCAGCTTCCCTAATTCCATATTTCGATATGTTTCTGTCTTGTGCTTTACCAATCTCTCGTCTTAATAATATCTCTTACCTTGTCCTTTTGACTTCTGTCTCTTACTCATTCTAAGAACTAGACTCTCTAGATATATTCGTTATTAATATTGTCGTTTTTGTTAATTTAATTCATCCATTTAAACAATTTTATTGTTGCAATATAATGTGAAATAACTTGTCTGTTATGTCGAAGCATGAAAGGTCAAATCGCGGTTGGGCCAGATTTAAGGTTAGTGATCTAAATTAATTTTTTCATAGTAGTAATATTCACCAGCAAAATTAGAAGATACTTTCAAATTGATTTGCCAATTTTGGGCTTTCATTTGACCTGTACTTTGGGTGAGTGACGTTTATTTTACTCTGTAAGGATAGTATACTAAATATTTTTATAAAACACATTATATAAGCATATTCCTTCTATAACATAATTTTATGTGTATATATATTTTACATAAAATTCCCGACGATATCTGAAGATGCTTTCACATCGATCTAACATTATTTTTCTTACACGAAATCTCTTTTGGTTTAGATGTCTTATTGCGGATTATTTTAGAACACAATTTTCTTTGTCTCGTGATAATATAAATTCGATACAATGCGTGTTGTTGAGAAAGTCTGCCAGCTTTTTATTTTCTCGACAGGTAGCAACAAGAGATCTGTCGAAAAAATAAACAACAAGAAATCTTTTTGTAGTAGATTTGATTTTTGCTACATATTTTTGATTATTATTTAAATATTTTTTCCAATTTTGTCAAATCAGTGGTTTTTCACCTACTTAAACTCTTACACCTCTCTAAGCCTTACATCACTGTGCATAGATCTTTATATATATTATTTGCTCCTTATTTTTCTCTATTTGAAGCTTCTTCGTATCACCTTTTTGTATTGGGGAAGCACTGTTCGGGTAAATGCAAATGCAAGCAATGTCTTGATAGAGCCATACTTAAATACGAACCAGGATACTTCAGACCATGCGTGCTTCAGACTTCAAAAAGCTTTTGACAGATTTCATCGTGGAGAGCTTTGTAAGTATTTTGTGAACAAAACACTGAGCTCTTCACTTAGTGAAGAGAAACTGAGAGAAGCATTAAACAAACTTAAAAGGAGTTCGACAAGAATACATACAGCCTTTCACCACTATTAATAAAATATATTGTGCAACCTCTACAGTAAAATCATATTTCAGGAAGGTACTGTGGTCGACGGAAGTATTACGATTTATTCCTTATACGATATTCTGTGGTATTATGGTAATTTTGGCAAATATGGAACAACGCGTGTGAATGTTGATGACTTTAAATGAACTTAAAAATAAAAATCAAAATTTAGCCAAGAAATATAGCGATTTGACTTCCAGATAGGGAAATAAAACTTACTCTTCTTCCTTCTTGTATGTAGGTTTTAAAGCCTGTTTCTTCTTCAATATTAGCCTCCTAAATTATTTAAATTATCGCACCATGTTTTTCTTGGTCTGCCAATACTTCTTCGTCCATTTGGTGACTTATCTCGTGCTGTTCGTACTATCCTATCCTCTGCCATTCTACTAATGTGTTCCACTCTTGTTTCCGTTTTGTCACCCATCCATTTATATCTTTATATTGCATTGCTCTTCTTATGTTTTCGCTTCTCTCCCTATCCAACAGACTTTTCCCTGATATTCGTAGAAGTATTTTCATCTCTGTTGTTTCTAGTAGTCGTCTCGTTTTAGATGTGTCAGGTCTTGTCTCCGCCGTGTACGTTAATATAGGTCTAATTGCTGCTTTATAGATTCTTGTTTTTGTGTCTTATGTGTTTGTTTTTCCAGATGGTGTCATTGAGAGATCCCGCCGCTTTACTTGCTTTGCTGTCGTACTTCTTCTTCAACATCTCCGTAACTAGTTATATGTACTTATTCCCAGATATCTAAACCTTGCTTCCTGCTTTATTATTTCCCATTAATTTCGATTTTACATCGTAGTGGGTATTTAGATGTTGTCATATACTTGTTTTTTTCTGCTGATATTATATTGTATTTGTTGGCTGTTGTATTGAAGATGTGTGTTAATCTTTTTAGCTCATCTTTTGTGTCAGCGATTAATGCGGCGTCGTCTGCGTAACATAATATTTTGATTTCTTTGTTCCCCATTCTGTAACCATGACCTTTACGGCTTGTATTATTTCGTCCATTATATTAAAGAGAAGTATACTTAACGAGTGACCCTGTCTTACTCCGCTTTGTACTGGTATACACTGTGTTAGTTTCCCATTTATCTTTGCCTGTATTCGATTATGCAAGTAGATGTTTTCGATGGTTTGTATAATATTGATTGGTATGTTTCTTTTATACAGTAGGTGTAAGACGTCTTCGACTTTGATGCGATCGAAAACCTTTGTCAGATCTATAAAACGTAGATATGCTGGTTTATTGTACTCGATGGCCTTTGCTGTGATTTGTCTTAAAATACGGCGCGCGGCGTCTACACAGGATCTTCCGGATCTGAATCCTTGTTGTTCATCTGATAAAGTTTTAGTTTATTTATTTTGTTTTTTAGGACTTTTGTAGAAAATAAAACAATTATCATATTTGTTTTACATTGACAACAGGAACAAACTAATTCATTTTATAATCTTGTCTTATACTGACAATTTGAACATAATATTAGACATTTTATATACATAACTATAAGACTTTAAAGCAGTTTAAAACTTTAAAAGTGTCAGTGTTTTTCTGCATTGTATGGACTAATTTCTTAGATTTGATTAGTTTAATATATCACTGAATTCCATATTAATTCAACCATTTGGTTCTTATGTCTTTGTTCGGCAGTCCTGTAGCAATGTTAATATGTATACTTCGGTGAAAATAATTGCATAATTTACTGTATTTTTTTTTAATAAATATGTCGTTTGTTCATTTAACTGTCAATTGTTTCAAAACCTTTTTTTTGTTTTTGTGGGAATGCAAAGATGTACAGAGAAATAAACCACAAATCGATAGATCTTTTAAAAATATATCTAACCAGAACAAGCTATATTGATATTCTGGCGATATTTGTACCTTCATCAAATTGCACTGCAAACATCAAATTATCTTTTGATCTATTAATTAATTCATGTTCAATATAATCTGAAATCTCATAATATATTGTTGAAATATAGTGTTGTTGGGATATTGAACATTTGGAATCTTCTTCGGTGCGTGTTCTATTAGGCACCTATAATAACAATTTCTATCAAACATTGTTTAATAAGAATTTCTGCATTCGCGTGTGGTTTACTCGAGCGCTATAGTAGCAACATACAATACTTCTGTTGCGTTTGGAATCTGCAACAGGACTGACTGATCCATCAATCCATTGGAATTAATTTTGAAGGCTTCTTTAATAAAGACAAACTTAGTATTTTGTTAGTATCTTCAAAAATTTAAACCCAATTCCATTTTTAACATTGCATCATCGATAAACAATTTCAAATAAAATATATTTGTAATGTTAAGCTAAAGGATGTAAGTAAATATTGAATTATCAGTGACTTTTGTAAGTAAACATATCTATTTAAGCCCATCTTTAATTTTGTAGGTTAGATAGATGTCTTTATTGTTCTGCAATTTTTACATAATCTTTATGTATGTATTTACGATAACGTCAATAAATTTTTTTAAGATTAAAACCATAAAAGTAGTCTTTCTTGTTCTTTGTTTACATCAAAACCGTAAAAAATATATTTTCAATACTTTGAATTTATTGAGACCTATGTCCATACTTTTATGGTGATATGTGTACATCTCATTTTGATAGTTTTCAGACTCATCTTTGTTTATTAAGCAATTAACTTGTTTTATTTTTTTGTTATCGCGCCTCTTTGTCTTTGTTCATAATTTTTTATTTATTTATTCATGATTTAATAAGGATTTTCTGCTTTTGAAGTTTTGCGAATATTTTTTGCGATGTTTTATGTTGATCGTAGGTTACAACTCACCTCGATTTACGCGCTTCTTGGTTGTAATATCTCATGTAAAATATCTCATGTCCAAGGCCATTAAAATTAGAAAAGTTGAGGAGGGGAGAACTGTTAAGTTAGTCTTATACTTATACGTATACTTCGGTGAAAATAATTGAATAATTTACTGTATTTTTTTTAATAAATATGTCGTTTGTTCATTTAACTGTCAATTGTTTTAAAACCTTTTTTTGTTTTTGTGGGAATGCAAAGATGTACAGAGAAATAAACCACAAATCGATAGATCTTTCAAAAATATATCTAACCAGAATTGATATTGAATCTATATTGATATTCTGGCTATATTTGTAGTTTCGTAAAATTGCACTGCAAACATCAAATTATCTTTTCATCTATTAATTAATTCATGTTCACTATAATCTGAAATCTCATAATATATTGTTAAAATATAGTGTTGTTGGGATATTGAACATTTGGAATCTTCTTCGGTGCGTGTTCTATTAGGCACCTAACAATTTCTATCAAACATTGTTTAATAAGAATTTCTGCATTCGCGTGTGGTTTACTCGAGCGCTATAGTAGCAACATGAATAATACTTCTGTTGCGTTTGGAATCTGCAACAGGACTGATTGATCCATCAATCCATTGGAATTAATTTTGAAGGCTTCTTTAATAAAGACAAACTTAGTCTTTTGTTAGTATCTTCAAAAATTTAAACCCAATTCCATTTTTAACATTGCATCATCGATAAACAATTTCAAATAAAATATATTTGTAAAGTTAAGCTAAAGGATGTAAGTAAATATTGAATTATCAGTGACTTTTGTAAGTAAACATATCTATTTAAGCCCATCTTTAATTTTATAGGTTAGATGTCTTTATTGTTCTGCAATTTTTACATAATCTTTATATTTATGTATTTACGATAACGTCAATAAATTTTTTTAAGATCAAAACCATAAAAGTAGCCTTTTTTGTTCTTTGTTTACATCAAAACCGTAAAAAATATATTTCCAATACTTCGAATTTATTGGGCTCTACGTCCATACTTTTATGGTGATAATTATGTGTACATCTTATTTTGATAATTTTCAGACTCATCTTTGTTTATTAAGCAATTAATTTGTTTTATTTTTTGTTATCGCGCGTCTTTGTTCATATTTTTTTATTTATTAATTCATCATTTAATAAGGATTTTCTGCTTTTGAAGTTTTGCGATCTCTTATGTTGATCGTAGGTTACAACTCTCCTCGATTTACGCGCTTCCTGGTTGTAATATGTCATGTAAAATATCTCATGTGCAAGGCCATTAAAATTAGAAAAGTTGAGGAGAACTGTTAAGTTAGTCATTTAGAATTATCTGTATTTTTTAATTTGTTAATTCCCATAGATTCTAATAATGATAGCTTAAGGCCTGTATTTTGAATGTGAATAATTTGAAATTGGTTATTAAAAGAATGATTATGACCTAGAAGGTGAAGTGCCTAAGAGGACTGTTTTTCTATTATTGAAAGCCCTTTTGTGCTCTTCTATCCGTTTGTTAAAGGTCTACCCGTTTGACCGATGTAAGTTTTGGGCAGTCGCCACATGTAAGTTTGTATACACTAATATGTAAGTGCTTTTTTGACTCTTGTTGTATTTTCTATTCCTTTCTTTTTTATGTGTTTGGCTATTTTTGATGATATATGCAATCGAGCAGAAAGTACTGGTTTTTTCTCCGATGGTGGAAAGACTAATTTCAGGGCTTTCCTATGCAGTTTTTTGTTTATTTTATTTGTTTATTGCTATTTGTCTAATGATATTCAATTCTATCTCGAAGTAGTTTTTTGACATCGGAATTTCTATTAATCTATGTAACATGCTATGATAGGCTGCCAATTTATGTTGTATAGGAATGTGATGGATTGTGTATAGTCGTGTCAGTATGGGTAGGTTTATGGAATACGGAAAACACATTTTTTTCGTATGTTTTTCTGTATTCCATAAACCTACCTATACTGACACGACTATACACAATTCATTATCACATCCTTACAATATAAATTGGCAGCCTATAGCATGTTACATCATAGCCTTATTTAGGGATCAAGTAATAAAAAAGTCAAAGTTTATTTGTTCGACTTTATTGACGTTCAAATATTATTTAAACTAAATCAGCATATCAAGAAATAACCAAAATAAATTCTGAACATTTAAATTTGATAGTTAAAAAATGTGAACTGAATGAGTTTATGTTCCAATACCATGAAAATCTTTAATCAAATGCAAAATTATAACATTAAATAATTTGAACATTAGATTCATTAATCAATCAATTTCCTGTTTAAATAAGATTTATTGTTACTGTTTTAAAATAAACGGAACTATGATACTGAGAAACATAATTGGTAATTTACCCATGTATTGCATCTAAACAGTCCTAATTAACTCGTTAAACATTGTTTTGATATGGCTTTAAACCACAATTGTAATGAGAATTAGATTTTACATTTTTTTTATTTAAATTTTTAGTGATAACCTGTAACTGTTTATAAATTGGCGATGTGTGTCAACCAATTTGACAGTTGACTTATCTTCGATCAAAAGTTTTTTTTTTTATTTTATTTATTTTTCTGCAATAAATAGCTGTAAAGATCAGACTATAGGTCCGCGTTAATGTAGCTACAATGAAGACATTGTCAGTGTGTGGAACATCGTTTAACTGTCCATCTTGACATAGTAGGATACCATATTAAAAAATATGTATATTGTCGAGGAAAAGAATATTTTCTCTACAAAACTCACAAACCTTAGAATCATAATATGATTTATTCACATTTGTCACGTTACTAATATCAATAGATTAGTAAAATTTGGTTTGAAAAACATGTAGTATACTAACAACAACATACATTTATATGTTTTTCTCTCCGTGGATCAATCTTCACGATTTTCAACATTTCCTGTACTCATTCGACATTCGACAATTTCGCCGTGATTAATAATTCAGTTACCAACTTTATCGCCTCGACCATTAAATACGCCGAAAATATACTCCAGTAATGCCATGTTTTTATAATCTTCGCCATATGCTACACAATTTTTTGTCCAACAACACCATATGTGATTAACTAACCGTTTCTTTATGATAACAACACTCGGTGGTTTTGTCATCGTTTATTTAATGTTCCGATAAATATTTAAACTGAACGTTTTGGTTTAAAAAATACGGTGTGCACATATTTTTGTTGTATATAAATTGGGACGTATTTGCATAGTTTGGTTGATACGGGATGAAACAATATACGCCAAATTTGGTTGTGAAATAACAAGATTAATGCTATAAAACAGTTTGTTGTATATTTAGACATGTTTAGTAAAGTCCCATTTAATATTCTCTATTTGTCTAACTCGCAAAATACCTAAACAACACCTATCTCTGTATTACTTTATGATACTTGTAGGTTTTTTATATTGTATGCTGTATTTTAACGAGCTAAAATCTTGTTCCTTTTAATTCTGATATAATCTGTAAACTATGTAAGTCCCGTAACCCTGAGATGGTCATAACCTTCAAAAGCATACTGTCAAAACTGCTTCTTCTTCTGCTTAGCCTTCTGTCGTCCATGTTTGGACATAGGCCTCTCCCAACTCATTCCATCGGTATCTATCCTGAGCAACATATTTCCAATTTGTTCCGGCTATTCTTTTATTATCATCAACCCATCTCATCTGTGGTCTTCCTCTTGGTCATTTACTTTTGTAAGGTCTCCAATTTTGTATTGTAGTATTCCAACGTTGGTCTTTTTGTCTAGCAGTGTGGCCCGCGAAGCTCCATTTAAGTTTGGCAATTTTTGTTGCTATGTCCTAGACTTTTGTTTTGGATCTTACCCAGTCGTTCCTCTTTTTATCTGACAGTCGTATACCTAACATTGCTCTTTCCATTATTATTTCTGTTGCGGCTAGTTTATTCATGTTTGCCTTGGTTAGGGTCCAGGTTTGACATCCATATGTCATGATAGGAAGGATGCATGGGTTGAACACTTTGCTCCTCAAGTATTGGGGTATTTTGCGGTTCTTAAGTATCCAACTAAGTTTTCCAAATCCTGCCCATGCTAGTCTTGCTCTTCTAGTAATTTCCGCACTTTGGTTCTCTTTGTCAAGTCTCAGGATTTGGCCTAGGTAGATCAATACTCAATGGCCTAGGTAGATAGTCAAAACTGCATGTCATTCGAATTATTATTTACCGAGTTGTTGAAACGATGGATTCAAAGAAATTTCGTTTGTTGATTATCAATGTTATGGGAACAAATACCGTCCAAGCTGAGCAATTGCTCAAAAAGTGTTCTTTCTCCATCGATTACAGCCATTAAACATAGTTTGCTGAACACGGTCGTACCGACACCGATGAAAACATTTAGACCAAATCGGCAGTCATCTGAGTGGACAGCAGCCGCGCAGAAAGTCGTCAAAATAGTCAATGGAATTGCATCGTTGCATTAAATGGGTCATGTGGACGTCGTCATGTGTTGTTTATTATTGTTGTTTTATTATGATTTACGTATAAATTATTTAACTAAATCACGAAAGTTATTTGATGATGATGATGATGATAGTGTGTTTGGCATGGAAACTAGTCCTTTTGCCACAGATTTTTAAATGATTTATGTTATGTTTATCAATTAAAAACTTGATTGTACTAAATTTATATTATATATCCGGATGCATATAAGTGATTACATATAAGTTCGTATATAGATTTCTGATTCAATGACAGTAGGTGGGTTATGTTTACTGGAAGTTGCATATTACTTTTAACTAGGTTTTCATAAAACGTAGATGAGAGTGCTTTATTTTTAATACATCCAAACAGGATGTGATTAACATCACACTGGGAAATATTATCGCATAAACACTTTCCTGATTCTATAATGTTTAATCTAGCCAGGTGAGCAGGAACAGCACCGTGACTAGTTTTTAATCTTGTGATAGTTGCTGCTGATCGTTTAGATATATTATAAT
Organism: Diabrotica undecimpunctata; assembly: GCF_040954645.1. Taxonomy (NCBI): domain Eukaryota; kingdom Metazoa; phylum Arthropoda; class Insecta; order Coleoptera; family Chrysomelidae; genus Diabrotica; species Diabrotica undecimpunctata. Next base: position 183,086,452 of record NC_092803.1, read on the forward strand.
GGAATATGTGTGGTAATTCTGTTAGGGATGGTAACGTAGGATGGATCTTGTAATAATGATTATTTGAAGTATTCGCCAATATTTTCCATCTGTCTTGCCAGTTAAAATTTATTTTTTTAGTATAAAAATTGATTAGGTCTGATACTGTGTAAATATGTTCTTGTATACCTGAATGAGTAGAATCCTTAGCGAGCTCGTCTACTATTTCATTACCTTTTATCCCGGAGTGACTTTTTGCCCAAATAAATGTTATATCTTTGTTTCTCATTTTTTGTTTAATGTCACATATTAGCTCACATGTTTTATGGTTTAACTCAGTATTATTAAGTCCACTAAGAATTGACTTAGAGTCTGAGATGATCACAGCATCTTGCAAATTTGCGTGCTCTAGCCAATCCAGAGCTTTCCCAATAGCTACCGCTTCTGCTGTGTAAATAGAGCAATGTGGAGGAAGTTTTATTTTAAGTGATTTGTTTTTGGAAGGAATATACACTGCAAACCCTACTTTCCCATCGTTCAGTTTCGAGCCATCTGTGTAAATTATAGTTTTATTAGTATATTCACTCAATATGGAGTTCAACAGCTTGTTATTTATTTGATGTGAATCTGAATATTTCGGAAATATAATATTTAATTTTTTGAAGATTGTATTAAATTCTAATTTATAAGATGGTTTAATATAATTTGTTGAAAGTGTAACCGGTAAATCATTGGTTTCCAGAAAGGCATCTGCTAATGGTGGTGAATTTTTTATTCTCCAATAATTGTTTACTAGATTTTGAATGGATAATTCATACAGCATACTTAGTAGGCCACTTGTTCTAGCCCTTAATTTTAATACATATTTTGTTGCTAATAAATTTCTACGATATTCTAGTGGCATTTCATTACTTTCAGCAAGTAACAGGGGACATGGTGTTGATTTCATAGCACCCAAAGTTAATCTCAAACTTTTAAACTGAATACGATCTATTTTTAGTAAATGTGTTTTGCTTGCTGCTCCGTATAACACACATCCGTAATCCAAAATTGATCGCACGTAGGTCCTGCAAAACATCAATGCAACTTTGGGATCAGCACCCCATTTCCTGCAAGTGACACATTTAAGGAGATTGATGCCTTTCTCACATCTTTTTTTTACGTATTGGACATGTTTAGACCATAGTAATTTGGGGTCTAGGATTATACCAAGATATTTATACTCAGTGACAACGGGTATATCATATCCTGACAGGTGTAGACTATCAGGCGTACGTAACCTATGACTTGTAAATATCATAATGGCAGATTTTTCTGGGGATATAGTAAGTTCGTGGTCTTTAGTCCAATTATCTACTAGTTTCATGATGTGTTCCAGGACCCCCACACAATCGTCATATGAATCACGGACGGAGTAAATACATATATCATCGGCGTACTGTATACATTTTATGGAATCAACAAAAATGTCGTGTATACTTGCCGAAAATATGTTGAAGAGAATTGGGCTTAATACAGACCCCTGTGGTAATCCTGTATGAGTTATTCGTGGACCATATAACTGATTACTATGGTCTCTGATATATAAAGTTCGGTTGCTAAAAAGATTAACTATATTAGCGGATAAATTTGTGGACAACCCCAGTTTGCATAACTTTGAATGCATTACTGTTAAATTAACACAGTCGTAAGCGCCTTTAAGGTCTAGAAAGAAACATGCTAAATATTTATTTTTTGAAAAATTTAGTTGGATATCTGTTGTTAAGTGACTTATTGCATCTAGTGTTCCCAGACCAGATCGAAATCCGTATTGAGTGCTTGGCAAAAGATTATAGTGTTCGACTGTCCAGTTAAGACGATTTTTGATAATTCTTTCGAAAGTTTTTGTTATACAAGACAATAGAGAAATGGGTCGATAAGACGATGAGAGAGTTTTGTCTTTGTTGGGTTTGATAAAAAGACATATAATTGTTTCTTTCATTTTGTCAATGTAATTTCCTTTCAAAAGCCAATCATTAAATATTTTTAATAAGTGATTTTTTGCCTTATCGGGAAGGTGGTTAATTATGGAATAAGTAATATAATCTTTCCCGGGCGCAGTAGATTTTGATATTTTAATAGCTGCATCCAGTTCTTGGATGTTTATTGGATTTTCTAGTAATTTAAATTTACTGGAATTGCATATTGATACGTGTTTTAATTGGTCTTGCACGTATGGTGGAGCGAACTTGTCAAGTAACTCTTCTATTAGCTCTGTTGAAATTGGTTGTGTCTTTGAATGATAATTTTTGTTAGCCATTTTATTAACAAATTTCCATATTTTGTTGAGCGGTGTATTTTTATTGATAGTATTTACAAAGTTGATCCAAGATGTTTTTTGTTTTTTCATAAAAGCAACTTTGCATTTGGCTTGGATGTGTTTAAATTTTAAATAATTTTCAAGATTTGAGACAATATTATACTCTCGAAAAGCTTTTTTTCGACACGATATTAAATTTTTACATTCGTCGTCCCACCATACGGGAAGACCGGATTTTGGTTGAAATGATTTTTGAGTAATCATAGCAGAGTCTGCAGCTTCGCTAATTGTTTTTATTAAGTTATTAAACATTTCCAAAGATGTAACATCTATAGAATGAGTGTCTAGAAGGCATTTTTCTAAGTAATTTTCAAATATAGACCAGTTCGCTGAAGACTCTTTCCATTTTGTGGAGGTATGGATTGTTCTTGGGGAATATTTCAAATCTAGGGTGATTTGGATAGGGATGTGGATTGTACCTAGTGAGTCATTTAGAGGATTCCAGGTAGTAAAGCCTGTTAAATGAGGAGATACTAATGTTAAGTCAATCATTGAAGGACGTTCGTTTGGTCTGGATATTTTGGTTGGTCTTCCGTCATTGAGTAAAATTAGATTAGTATTGTCTAAAGCGTCAGCTAAAATATTACCTTGTGCACTATCCTGTATGGAACCCCACCTACAGTGATGACTATTAAAGTCGCCCCCAATTAAAACTCTGCCTTTTATTTGTCCAAATAAATTTTCCCAATCTTTGGATGAGACATATATTTTAGGAGGTTTGTAAACACATACTATTGATAATTTAACTTGTTCTAGAAAGACACCGCAAACCTCTATATTTGGATTATAATTTGTTTTGAATTTTATATCTGAAAAGGAAATGTTGTTTGCAACTAAAACAGCAACGCCTCCATAGCCATCAGGTCGATCAACTCCTGAAGAATATTAAGTGTTCTATGATTCCCCACAGCACTTACACGAACTACTAACACTAACACGAACTATCACAGCACTTACACACTTATAATAGGAGATTTCAACGCTAAGATTGGACAACGACTAGAAGAAAGCGAAAACTATATTGGTGAATTCGGCTATGGTGTTAGAAATGAGAGAGGAGAAACCCTGGTTAACTTCCTACATAGCAACAAATATTTCGTAATGAACACATTTTATAAGAAAAAACCGCAAAGAAAGTGGACGTGGTTATCACCAGACGGAAAAACAAGGAACGAAATCGATTACATCATGTGTAACAAGAAAGGTATCGTAGAAGATGTAACAGTAATAAATAATGTCTCTCTGGGTAGTGATCACAGAATGGTTAGAGCTAAACTAAGGATTAAGTATAGCAAACGTAGAATTAACTTTAATAACACGATACAAATAGACACAGAAAAGCTAAAAGTCGATAAAGAAAAATATGCTAACAAATTAAAAACCGCCCAAGCACTGAATCTAGAACAACTCAGCGTTAATAAAATTAACTCAGTTATAACAAAAGAACTATTGAATGCTAGCTCAGAAGTAGCAACCCGCCATAACAACAAAAAATCCAAAATAAGTGCAGAATCGAAGAATATGCTGAAACAACGAAAAGAGCTCCTGTCACTAAACAAAAGAAATACCACAGAATACAAAGAACTTAATCGAGCCATACGAAAACAGATAAAAGACGATATTAAAAAACATCAACAAGAACATGTAGAAAGAGTGATAGAGAAAAATCAAAGTCTGAAATATACCAAACCGAAATTAGGAAAGAAAAATATTATAACTATGAAAAATCAACAAGGTCAACTAGAAACAAGCAAAGCTCAGATATCAAACATAGTTGAAAACTTCTATACTGAGTTATACCGCTCAAGAAATGATCCCCCCGACTCTTCAAAGCAAAATCTGAAAAGACAAATAACAAACGTAAATTCTGAAGTAATGCCCGAAATAAGCGAAGTAGAAATAGAAAATGCAATTAAAGAATTGAAAAGAAATAAAGCACCGGGTAGTGATGGAATTCTGGCAGAAATGTTGAAAGAAGGAGGAGAAGAAGTCATCAGGTACCTAAAAATACTTTTTAATAAATGCCTATTTGAAGGAAACATACCAAGGGAATGGAATACTGCTAACACAATATTAATACACAAAAAAGGGGACAATACAGATCTGAAAAATTATCGTCCAATATCACTACTATCACAACTTTATAAAACATTCACAAAAATAATTACAAATAGATTGACAACAAAGTTCGATGTATATCAACCAGTAGAGCAAGCCGGATTTAGAAAAGGATTTAGTACATGTGACCATCTTCACACACTAAAGGTCCTAATAGAAAAAGTTAACGAATACAATTTACCAATCTGTTTAGCATTTATAGACTACGAGAAAGCTTTTGACAGCATAGAATTATGGGCTATTGAGGAAGCACTGGTCAACAGCAGAATAGATTCTAGATATAGGATATTAATACATAATATATACCAATACGCTGAAATGGTAGTCACGATGGATAACGGAATGAAAACGAGGCCAATAAAAATCAACCGAGGAGTAAGACAGGGAGACACCATATCTCCAAAACTATTTACTGCCGCACTTGAAGATATCTTTAAATCACTAAATTGGGAAACGAAGGGACTGTCGATAAACGGAAAGTATTTAAACCATCTAAGATATGCAGATGACGTAGTACTAATAGCCGACAACTGGAAAGAACTGAAGACGATGATCGATGAGCTTCATACGGAATCCATAAAAAAAGGACTGAAAATGAATCTGAGTAAAACTAAGCTAATGTCGAATAAAGATGATCAACCGACGATAACCATCCAAGGAACAAAAGTGGAACATGTAGAAGAATACATATATCTGGGTCAGAATATCAAGGCAAACAAAGAAAACCAAACTACCGAAATAAGCAGACGAGTAAGAATGGGATGGGCCGCATTTGGAAAACTCTCATACATACTGAAAGACAAAAAGATACCCCAAAACCTTCGAACCAAAGTGTTCGATTCTTGTATCCTTCCCGTTCTCACTTACGGAGCTCAAACCTGGACATTCACAAAAAAGAACATGGACAAGATTCGAAAAACTCAGCGAGCCATGGAACGACAGATGCTTGGTATCTCACTAATAGATCGGCAAACGAACGAAGCAATCCGGAACAAAACAAAAATAAAGGACGCCGCGAAACAAGCAGCTAAATTAAAATGGAAATGGGCTGGACACAACGAACGTCTCGAAGATGGTAGATGGAACAAAGAAGTCGGAAACTGGCGACCGTACGATGCGAAGAGACCAAGAGGAAGACCTCAAATGCGCTGGAGCGACGATATCAAAAGAGTCGCAGGACCAATGTGGAAACGCCTAGCACACAACAGGGATGAATGGCGAGAAATGGGAGAGGCCTTTATTCGACAATTCGGATAGAAAAAAGGGCTTAAAAAAAAAACTGATAAACAAGAAAGTATATTTCTGATTTCATTTTGAGTGACTTTTTGGAATTCAACTGAGACTAGTTTGGGGTCAATTTGTTTAATTATTCTTTCTAAAGCAAATGGAATTTCTTGTAGAATTTGTAATTGTATTTTTTCTTTATATGCTATAAACTCATTACGATATGGGTTAGGAATTATAGGATGTGACACTGATTTTGTTTTAGAAGTTGAAGGAAATTGTAAGGCAGTTTTACATTGAGTCGGGGATATGGCTTTTCGTTTAAGAGGATTAGAAGTTTGTTTAGGTTTAGGAACGAATGAATTGTTTACTGTACGGCCATTTTCCGCAGTCGGGAGTTGGGGAAAGTTATTTAAGTTGCTAAGCAATTCAAATTTATTATGTGTCGTAATTTTGGCATAGGATGGATTTTTTGCTAAAAACTCAGCTTCTTTAAATGTAGTATTCTCAATCGCCATTATTTTTTTAATATTATATTGATGTTGATAAGCTGGGCATTGTTTCGTTAGAGTCGTATGATCGTTTGTTTTACAGTGAAGACAATATTGTGAGTTACTACAACGGGAGTTGTCTTCGTGTTCTTTGCCACAATTTTTACATAAGCTGAAAGTGGACTTACACTGTCTGAGAGTATGACCAAATTTAAAACAATTTAAACACTGTACCACAGGGTATATGTATTGTTCAACTTGAAACCTTACCAAATCTAACGTAATATATTGAGGAATAATATTTCCTTCAAATGTTAAAATTACCATTTGCCTAGGAACAAAAATAGTTTCATTATCTGAATCAATAAGTTTTCTTTTCATACGTCTTACCTCGGTTATTTTTTGGTCGGAAATAATATTATTCATCATATAATTTTCGTCCAAAAAAGTATCAACTTGTCTAATTATTCCTTTTTTGTGATTAAAAAAATTCGGAATGTACGCAATAAATTTGTTAGAAATAATTATGTCGTGATTGACTAAACTATTTGCACAAGTGTAAGAATTAAAAATTACTTTCACTTTATTTCTACCGACGAGTTTAATATCGACAACATCTTTCTTAAAAAAGTTATTAATGAATAAATAATGACCTACTCGGACTGGTGATAAACGTTTAATATTTGGGTCGATGGACTCGACAAAAACAAAAAACGGGCCTTTATCAGAGGATTTATACCTATTATTTAAATCAAAACGGGCACTTACTGCCTCCATATTTTCACCTTTATCAGGGGGTGGCTTTTCGCCACCCGAAGAATCATCCATTTTTAAATATAAAGAACAATCCTACCTTGTTTTATTATTCCTTACTATTTAAAAAACTAAACTTTAACTGCTTAGAAATTGAAAACTAATTAGCACTTAATTGATGTGGACACTATCGATGCCAGCACACAACTAGCAAAGTTATTTCCAAGCTAATTTCATAGTTAAATTTCTCCTAAATATTCAAAAAACCTGTACATTCAAAAAAGCTGTGTTCTCCAAACTCCACACATCAAACTCAAGATAGAATAGGAAAGAGTATTTTAGTAACTTATTAACCAACGTGTGGAAAATTGTAATCTGAAAGAATTGGTATTCATTTTAATTTTTATTAAAACTATTAACACTAAACTTATCATTCTATGTATTAACGATGTTTTTTCTTTGTTGCAGGTGAGTGCTCGTTTAAAATTACTATGTATACATGCAGTAAGTAATAAATAAAGTAAGCTTACCAATGTAATATTGTACATTTTATTAAAATTATTTTATAAATTTTTTTTGGAAAGTGAAATTTTAAAAAATTATAAATTGAAAATATTCATATTGAGATTTGTTACTAAAAGCTAAACATATTATTTTATTTTAATACTATTCCGGTTATTAATAATACTATTTTAATATAATGATTTCCGGATGGTACACTTCAAGAAATGAAATTAGCAACATTGTTTCAAATAATAATGTTAGTGCCTTTGTACTAAACTTAACCGAAAAAAGGGTCTATTATTGATTTTTTTTTATCCCAGTAGAAATTATTTACCATTTTGTTCAAACGTTTTCTTGACCAGATGATTTCGTCTTATAATATCAACCAAATTTTTATTAAAAAATTGAAATATCTTTCCAAATATATCTCCCACCATCATTCTTTGATCCTCCTGTGCCAATCCTTTTAATAACTTGCAACTCCGCAATTTTTTATACATACCGTGCCGTACGTCATGACAGTTTTATAGGATTTTCCTTTCAGTTTTATTGGAATATTTCTGTCACTCAACATACCAATCCTTTCTTACATTTTGTTCATCTACATCTCTAACTATGCTGCATGCATTTCCATTTATTCCTGTTTTTTTTTCTCAAGACTTTACGCTCATGCTCACCTCAGCGCATTCCTGTTTTTTTTTTCCCAAGACTTTATGCTCATGCTCACCTCAGCGCCTGTTCTTTCGCTCTAGGGTAGTACGGAACTTCAGGTACTTCACGAAAAGAATCCCAACCTGACCTTACCCACTATCTCTATCTCTTACGGCATACTAATTTTATAGAGTGTAACATCGATGTCGCTTTTGACTCTGCTCTTTTTGTTCAGTTCCTTCTGTTCTTTTAGTTTTACCTATTTTGTATCATCGTCTTATATTCTACTGTTTTTTTTTTATAATTTCAGTTATAGTCCTTAAAATTATGTTAAAATATTCTTTACTGGATAGCATGTTTTTGATGTGATCCTTCCTTTCTTTTTGCCAGCCCTTAACTTTCCGGTCTGAATTAACTGCATGCAAAAACGCAATGTTCTGCGTCATCCTTCAACCCACACATTACACATCGATCATCATTTGTCCTTTTTGTTTTATAATTATAGGTCCTAAAAATTATAGTTAACTTTTTAACCATCGCCCGTCAAAGATTGTGTCAAGTAAAAGTTGGTATGGCTAAATTTACAGTACGTCCAAGGTTCTATGTTAGCGATAATCGTCCTTGTCCAATTTGCTTTAGTTCTTTCTTCGGACCACTCTCTCTGCTATTGTCTCACACTATTTTTTTTGCGGTCTTTTTACGCTCTAAATGAATACAATTACTTGTACACTGATGGTTGAAGTTGTCCTATGTGCGCTTTCCTTTACGCCTTTGTCATCGTTTCCATGTACTTTTTTTCTTTAGTACTTTCTCTCAGACAGTGTAGCGTGTACTATTTCTATATACTACATCTTCCTTCTGTATGAACTAGACCGCCTTATGTTTGGCGGTCTAGTTATTTTTATATTTGGTAAAGTAGCGGTCTTCTCCTCAGCTCCCGTGATATATTTTTTGTAAAATTAAATCTTTGTTCGAGTTGAATCACCACCTCTTTTTTTTGGTATAATTTTAACCCCTTCTAGGTTGAACATCGTAAAGTCCATTGTAGAGCCTATAGCAACGTACAGCTCAGACCGTATGGCAACATAAAATAAACATTGAGATAGTGGAAATGGAAGTAGGGAGAATATCAAAGATGGAACATAGAAGAAATGAAGGTGTTTGACAACAAATGGGAGTAACAGAAAAGATCATCGATAGAATAATAACCAGACAGCTCATATCGTATGGACACGTGAAAAGAATGAATCAAATTAGATATTCAAACATACCGTTAAAATATTATCCTGCAAACAGAAGAAATCGCGGTCAACCAAAAATAATATGGAAAAAAGGAATTGAAGATGTGAGAAGGGAAACAGACCTGGAAAAGATCAATTGACAGGATAGGAAGATATGGAAGTTAAGATATGCGATATGTAGTAATAATACTAGACACATATTTTTCCAAACCACCTTACAGAAATATATCACTACATTTCAGATTAGAGTTTTAGAAAATTGATTGAAATACTGAATTATACCCTCACGTCAAGTATAAAATGAAACTGATTGTTAAATGAGATTATTCATTTTTATAGCTTCATATTCGAAATTTTACTTTCCAGGTAAGATTTTTACATTTTACGATTGAATATTTGATTTGTCTACTTGATAAAATCAGCAGTGAAATGACTACTTGCGCTAACAATCGGCACAAATTGCGAATATACCTTTTCAATTCGCGTGTACCAACTTTCCCATTAAACGTATATATCTCTGTTTTGTAGCTACTACTTTTCCTGACTGATTAAACACGCCAATAATTAGCAGGCCACCTAATTGCATTCTATCTAGTCGCATTTTCGTCTAATTAATTTTTAATCTGATTGTGATGCACTTTCGATGTTACGAAAAACGTACGCAATTGCAATATCAAGAATTATATTCATTGGGAAATAGTTGGGTGTAATTTCAATTCATTTCTCTTGGAGGTAATGATAGTTATATTAGTCGTATTAAGAAGCTATGGGTACGGTATCGTACACTGCTATCATAAAAATAACTTTCTCTTGAAGACGTATGTTTACGCTAATTAGAAGACAGAAGAAAGGCACTTTTTATATATTTTTTTTTTTCATATTTTTCAAGTGTCCAAGTTTTTCCAGTCCTATCACAAGGTAAAAAAAAACTACTCCTTTGATTTGAAAATTGTTTATATCATTTATTACTATTACTAAAATTATCCAGAGCTTTCACAAGTGCCTGCTTCAGTGACTCCATATTATGGTAACATCGTGTCCTAGTGGCCCTCTGAAACTGACCACAGTTTTTTATTTTTGAAACTGTAACTGCTTCTAAATTTATATTTTTACTATTAGTTACACTAACGATCTTGTTAGTACACATCTATACAAAATACATATTTCATAAGTGTGTGATGAATTTTTTTGTTATGTATGTATTGCATCGTACGTCTTATATTAATTTCTTTGGTATACGCTATCTGTCGTTTCTATTCGCCTTATTGTAATCATCAAACTGAAGCGTATACAGGCTGTAAATGACAATTTGGAAACTTCTTACCGTCAATATATCCATTTCCTAAATAATAAGGGGGAGCTCTTCGCTGTTTTAACGACCTTTTTTCAAAAATGTAAAGAACACCCCCTACCAAACCATAATGGCCTTGATCGATCTTTGGCACCAGTTCGCGGGCTTCATTGGATGACTATGCATAAACTCTATCGTTTTGCCTATTGAAAGGTTCCTCCACTGGATTAATATTACATCTTACATATCCTCATAAAATGTCGTTAAAATGGCTCATAAGCAGGTCAGAAAAAACCAACCGTTTCGCTAATAATTATTCTCGCGAAGTTTTGGTACATATCAGCCACAAACAAAAACATTTTATGATGTTGCATAATTATCGATACAACCAACCTCGGTCTGTCATTATACTCTTCACTTCTTATACTTCACTCAAGATTAACCTAAGAAATTGGGTTATCACTACCGGATTTTCATCTAACTTTCTACCGAGTTATCGTAGCTATACGTAGCCTTTGTCGTGTACATCGACTCAGTACATTGATAATATCGTTTGAATAAGTGTGTCATACTGGAAAAAAATTCTATATAGAAAAATTACATCTTCTCTGTCCAGTTTGGACATGCAGTTATAGTACAATTCTCGTAATAAGGCTTAATATATTTTCCACAAGTACGTACAAAATTATCGTATTAGTGCAGAAAATGATGTTTATCACCGAACACATAATCATTTTCAGCCATTGTTTGCTCAGTTTTGTTTTTGCTCTTTTATCGTTCGCTGAACGTCTAGATTTCTAATCTTTATGAAATACTGTCAACATTACATTATATTTTATCTTTTAATACTTTGCAAACGATTGTTTTGATGACTCAAAGGGGAATTTTAAAATGCAATCAGTGTTATATGTTACAAATAATTTATTATAATGTGATATTGGTCATCACATATTGAAAACGTGTTTAAATAACTCTCTTAGAATAAGGGACATTGTATCTGTGTCATATACAAACTAATGATAGATGTCACACTAATGTTCACGATCATTATACAGAAGACGAGAGAAATTGGGGATAAAGCTTGAACGTGTAAAGTTGTATAAGTTAATCTCTGCCATTACCTCCCAACGTTTTTTACTATCCACTTCCAATCCTCACTGTCGAAATTCCGACACCGCCACATTCTACCTAGTACAGGTTGTCCACTATATCGTGTAGCCTTTCGTGGAGTCGTAGGCCTGCCAGGTTAGATACACTCCAAAAAACCATTAGATGACTTAGTGGTATCAGTTACTATAATGTAATATAACAAAATTATATTAACATGCATTTATTTCGTAACAGAATTGATAAAAATGTCAAATTACTGCGATGAAAAGATCGAAAGGTTAGCATTCATTCAGTGTCGCATCTGCGACGTATTACTTGTCTTCTTCTTAAAATGCCTATCCGTTCCGGATGTTGGCAATCATCACGGCTATCTTCACTCTGTTTATTGCAGCGCGGAACAGTTCAGTGTTAGTCGTGTTATACCACTTTCGTAAATTTTGAAGCCAGGAAATGCGTCTTCTTCCCGGTCCTCTCTTACCATTTACTTTCCCTTGGAGAATCAGGTGGAGAAGGCCGTAACGTTCTTGATTTCTCATTACTTGTCCTAGATATTCCAACTTTTTAGTTTTGACGGTCATGAGAATTTCACATTCTTCCCCCATTCTACGCAGGACCTCCACATTAGTAACTCTGTCAACCCAGGATATACGTAAGATGCGCCTATAACACCACATTTCGAAAGCTTCGAGCCGATTCATAGATGCAACAGTCAGTGTCCATGCTTCCATTCCGTAGAGCAGAACTGAGAATATGTAGCAGTTCAATAGACGGCATTTTGTTTTTAATGATATGTCTCGACTGTTGAAAATGGTTCTCATTCTAACGAATGCTGCTTTTGCTTTTATTATTCGCTGCTTAATTTCTGTTGAGTGGTCCCATTGGCTATTTAAAATTGGTGCCTAGATATGTATATTGCTCGACTCTTTCGATATTCTGTTGGTTGATTGTAAGTTGAGCGTTTAGTATTGGTTTTTTACTAATTGTCATAAATTTGGTTTTCTTTATGTTAAGAGCTAGTCCGTCTGTTGCTGACTTCTGTTATGCGATTTGTTAATATCTGTAAGTCATTCAGATTATCGGCAAAAACTATAGTGTCATCTGCATATCTAATGTTATTCAACCATTCACCGTTTATTAGTATTCCTTTCGCACAACCGTCTAAAGCTTTCTTAAATACCCATTCAGAATAAATATTGAACAACAATGGAGACAAAATACAGCCCTGTCATACTCCTCGTTCTATTGCAATTTTATCAGTTAACTGGTCTTCTATTTTGATTTTGGCCGTTTGATTGTAGTAAATGTTTCTAATAATTCTAAGATCTTTGTTGTCAATTCCAATTTCTTGCATTAGAGTCATTAAAATGTCATGTTTTACTCTATCAAATGCCTTCTGGTAATCTATAAAGCATACGTATATGTCACAATTCACATCCCTGCATCTCTGAAATAGCACCTGTACAGCGAAAAGGGCCTCCCGTGTTCCCAGAACATCTCGAAATCCGAATTGTGTTCTTGTTAGTTGTTCCTCACATTTGGTATATATTCTTTTGTGAATGACCTTTATAAATGTTTTAAGTAAATGGCTCATAAGGCTTATAGTTCTATAGTATTCGTACTTTCTCGCATTGGGTTTTTTTGGAAGATTTATAAAAGTTGACACTAACCACTCTTGGGGAACCACGCGCGTATCATATATACTGTTAAATATATTTGTCAACAATTTTATGCCATCATAGTCCATAAGTTTTAAGAATTCTGAGTGAAAATTATCAGGGCCTACTGCTTTACCATCTTATAATTTATGTATTACTTGTAAATGATACTAAATGGTATTGGCTATACTGACAGACAGGCTTGCGTCCAGAACCATTTCACTGCAATAATTGACTTACCAATGTCGTTAAAATGGCTCATCTTAAAACCTGCGTGGTAAACTTTCACCATAATTTACCTTTACTGTGGAATCATTAACATTAGGATGCACAAAGAGAAACACTAATATAAAATATATGTATACATTTATATCGTCTCCATGGTAAATTATATTTCTATTAATAATAACCTGTGATTCGTATTTTCGTTACATTTAAAGAGGAAATTAATATTTAATACTTGAAATACCAGAGTATTTATTATATTGTATACAGTAATAACGTGTATTTACTTAAATTAATAATACACCCCAATAAATTATATTAATCTGAAATGAAATATTAATTGTAAAAGCGGATTAATGTTATAGAAAACCATCGTTGTATCAATATAGAATATTATTGATAATCAAATAGGAAGTTTATCGGCTTATTTTATATATTTTATCCGTATAACGTTATAAAATATGATCGTAAAATACGGCTTATATCATATAGAGTAATATAGAGAAGAAGAAAAAAAATTGTTGGAAATTGTTAAAGTTGAACGAGAAAAGCTTATTTCATGCATTGGAAAGGAAACTTTAGAAAGAACTTTATAAAATGTCTGTTTAAACCCTTTTTTGGTGTCTGGTGCATAGACGTATATATTAACATAGATCGAGCATACCGGCTGCGTGTGCTGACGACAAGATCTCTTGCGGTTGCTAGATCTGTCGCTCCCTCTAGCGCATTGAAACTCATCACCCTCTCACTTTCTCACTCCTCCACCAAAAAGAGGCGCTGGTATATTTGGTTGATATAATATAGCTCTACAGACTGCTCAATTTATGTTAATAATATACATCTATGGTCTGGGGTAATTCAAGAGGAGCCAGCAATCAACGAAGGCTTTACTATGGATAAGCTATTCGGATAAAGAAAGACTAGAGATTGTTATGCTCAAACGCTTCAAAAATGTCTAGAAACACTGTTACAAATTTTTTTTTTATTATTAAATATCTAATGCTATTTTTTTTTTGTAAGAAGCTCAGGAATAATGATACCTGGACATATGATAATTTGGACATTCCGATTATGTCTGTATCTCAACTATTTGATCCTTTTTACACATTTTTTCTATTTATCAAAGTGATATCCAAGCTTTAGCTGCAATCATAAACTTTTACAAATTTTGAATACCTAAGAGACATAAAACGATTTTATTAAATCGTGTTCATTTATGGCCATCAAAGTTGATGGCACTTTTGTAGCTATCCATTTTAAGTAGGAAATATGCAGGCATTCGCTGGACGTTGTGTGTGGGAATTTTTACCTTTCCTGATCCGTGACGATGCAGGATTATGCTGAAATAACGTTAGAACCTATTGATACATGAATCTATTTACAACGTTCTACGATTATCTCGCCATTCGTCCGCATGTAAGTTGCTGTCTCTAATTTCTCTGTTTGGCCTTCTCTGTAGATTTTTCTTGGTCTTCCAAGTTTTCTGCGTCCAGGCAGTACACAATTAGCAGTTGGTTGATCGTACCATATAAGTTGTTATGCCCTAATGTGTCTTCAATTGTGTGACCTACTTTCAATATTTCTCTGATACGGTCATGTGTTCTCCGTTCTCTCTGGACAGACTTTCCTGCTGAAAACTCCATTTCTGTAACTTGTAGTATTTGTTCTCTTCAAGTTTTTATTTGCCAGACTTCATTGTCATAATTTATAATGCTCCGGATGTTGTTATAGGTACATTTTTTGTTTATTTGCTTTCGGTATCATGTGATACCAGAGGTGACTCCATTTTATCATCGATATTGCTCTCCTACCCTCAATATTTCTCTATCGTATTGTGTGGTCCATTTTGTCATCTCTCGTAATACGTGAGTCTAGATATTTATAGTTTTCACAAGGCTTGATGCGCGTTCACCACTTTGTAATATTAGGTCCTGTTTTACCTCTCCTAAGCACATAGTTTCTGTTTTATTTACGTTTAGTTTTAGTCTCCCTTTTCTGTCTTCTTCTACAAGTTTCCTTGTCATGTATTCCATATCGTCCAATTCTTGTGCTATCACTATCTGATCATCTGCTAAGCACAGTGTATATATAGTGTTTTATTTATTGTTGTTTAGTGTAACGGCCATTCCCTTACATTTCCTTTTCCATACCTTTAATGCCTGTTATGTTCAAGGTATATTTTAAAAAGTGTCGGTTATCCCTTTTTACGACTTTGGTTATACCTTGATGTTTTCTTAAACATTGTTTCCTATTTTCATTTCGATATTTATCTTAATATTGCTCAACTCTAATGCTTTTCAGTGTTGATTACGGAGAACACGATGGTATGCTTTTTTGAGGTCGACGTATAGTAAATGTACTCTTGCTCCTCAGAGTTTTTATCTTTTCTATTAGTCGCTGAATGCAAAATAAGTGATAAATCATCGATCTTCTGGCTCTAAAATTAGCTTGCTCTTCCTTCTGCTTCTGTATCTTTGTACTCTTCCTCTCGATTATATTTTTCAGTATTGTTCCGTATACCGTTATCATCCGGTAATTTTCACAGTTGTCTTTGCTACTCTTTTTAAGTATTGTTAAAATGTAAGATTCCTTCCACTCTACCTACTCTTTTAATACATAATTTCTATTCTGGAATAATTGAGTCAGTAGGCGGACTAGCCATATTTTATAAGCTCGAAAGGTATTTCACCAGGTCCAAGGCTTTCCCGTTTTTTAACTCCTTGCTTTCTGTTATTTCTGATTCCTGTATTCTTCTCGGGGATGTCACTATGTGAACTTGAACTTTAGTGTCATTATCCAGCATCTATAAATATCTCTCTGGTTTCACTTGGTAGATATTCGAAGTGTTTCTCCATTTCCTCTTTTTATTGGCGATATAATGTGTCTACCCTTTTCTTTCCTTACATTCTTCATTACTTTTCAGCCTTCAGTGCATCTTCTTCCACCTATGTATGTATTAATCTTATTGAGATTATTTTTCCAAATTTCGTTCACTATTTTTTCCTTTCGTGACTATGACATATCCCTGATATATTCTTTGCATTTAGATACTTCAGGTACTTTTGCCTCTTATCCTCGATATCTTGTTTCTGTTTTTTTTAATATTTTGCATTTTTCTACGAAAAAAGTATTTTAAGCTCAGGTTGAATATTGTAAACTGAATTTATGTATCGTACTTCATCTGTTGCTCTTATAACTTTACATATTACACAAAAATTACCACTATACCCACTTTTCTTACCCATATGCGTCTATATTTATAACCAATTAAGCATATCTACCTATTAAGTAAACCCAAAAGTTTCCTAACACCATTCTTATACCATCATCCTACACTACACATAAAAATGAATTTCTATACCCTACAAATTCCAAGAGACCCACATATACTCTCCAGTTGCTTGTCAACTTAATAAGGTCAACCAAGGTCAAAGCTGTAACGAAGACTTTTTGTTTTCTCGTGTTTCTCGAACAATACCGCCATGAAGTATATTTATTATATACTTGATGTCGTCTATGGTGTATTGTAAATTCGACAATATTTTGAAAACTACCGAATTTACATCAAATGTGTATTCATTGAAGAATTTTATTTGAATAGTTACGTCACGTTGAATTTTATGGGATGTTTCCTAAAACTTATGTTAAGTTCGGAATAATATTTTAAGAACCACGAAAAAAAAATGAATTCTCAGTGGTTTATTTTTCTAAATTGGATTTGTACATAATTGTGATATATAGGTCAATCACCAAGTGCTAAAATAATATTGTCAGAACTCTCCATAACTTCCACACTCATTAGAATGGATAATTTTAATTCCGGTTGTTTAAAAATGTCTGATACACATATCAACTTTAGATATCTACGTAAAAGCTATGATAACCAAAATGACAAGGTGAGTAGATTATGAGTATACAAATTGATTATTTAATGAAGAGCATAGTAATTTATTGCATCTGTTCAAATCATGATTTGATTTTTTATGACATGGTTTATGAATTTGATAAGCCCAGCAAAATAGTCAGGAAGGTATAATATTAAGAAGTCACAGTTAAAAAACATTTTGCTTTATACTCGGGATGGGTGCTCAAGAATTTACAAGATTTGAATTGAATAGAAAAACGTTTTTTTTTCGGTTTTTTTTCTTTAGATTGTAATTTCATTATTGAATCATAAAGTACATAGGATAGGGTTATGCATGGAATAGCACATCAGAAAATGACCTCCATAGCACATACGCACTCTTTTGTCGAAATGTTTCATGACAATTTTGCATAAATGTGGTTGAATTTGGTTGATGCAGCATTGAATTTTCTTCTTCAATCCACGGATGGTTGTAGGCTTATTCGTATAGAGACCCTTCACTTCGAATAACTCCATAAAAAAAAATCTAATGGTGTTAAATCATGTGATGTATGTGGCCAATTCTGATTACCGAAACGAGAGAGTACACAACCAGAAAATGTCTTATGCAGAATTGAATTGTTTCACGGGCTGTATGGAATGTAGCACCGTCTTGTTGAAACTATATGTCGTCTTTATCAATATCATTTAATTTAGGCAGAACTGTTATCATATTGTAATATCGAGCAGAGCACCAGTAACATTCACTGCTTGACCAGCTTCATTTTTAAAGAAGTATTATCCAATGATGCCCCCAGCTCAAAGTCCGCTCTAAACAGTAACATATTGTGGATGCATTTTTTTTCGACAGACGTGTGAGGTCTCCGAAACTTAATGCTGAAATTTTGACGATTAACGAAGCCATTCAACGAAATCTCTTTGCTTTGCATGGTTCAATTCTTGTGTCAATTGAACTTTGTAAGCATGGATATGCAGATCTTCAGTGGGTGTACGCTGTAGAGAGCTTCTTGAAATTTACAATGCTTGTCCAAATGTCGAATTGATGTTTCTGGACTTTTAACAACACTCTCACGCATTGCTTCTATATTGGCATGTAAGCGGCTTATTTTTAGACGGTCAGTGTGATTAACATCACCAATTTATCCAGTCTATCTGAATTCTTCAATTACTGTCTTCACAGTATTCCGACAATATTTTGTACGTAATTTTCATACATACTGTGGCCGCAAATTATTTTTAAAATATTTTTCAACCATGAAAACGCGTTGTTCTCTCGTGTAAAAGCTCAAGTGTTGTTAGCCATAAACTTTCAGCTATCAAACTGTTTTTATTTTTTTGGTTGCCAATACTTTATCCCAGAAACGGCCTAAAATTCAAATCTTGCGTGAATTTTGGGACACCCAATTTAATGAACAAATTTAATCCTTTCTAAGAACTCCACATTTTATGGTCAAAATAAAATTTAAAAAAATAATTAACAAAAGCTAGTGGTTTACCAATGAAGTAAAAAAAGTACCAGCCAAGATTTTACATTGTTTAGGACTAATTTGGGATTTGATCCCAGCAACAAGGCTTTTTTAGTTTATTTTAATTAAAAATTTATATTAGAAAGGAAAAATTGCGAAGGCATTGAACAAACAAAAGAAAATTTGGCTTGTAATAAATGGTTTTCGTGGGAAAAGGTACACTTCGGTAAATATAGATTTATGCCCGGAAGCGTTAATTTCGTTAATAAAGCGATATTTGGAATATCACGGAAACTTTCTATTTCATCCTATTCTTTCTGGATTGTTTGAAGTAGAAGAAGTTATGACTTGAAGTTTGAAATAACAAATTGAAAACAGTTATATCTCTTTATTAAATATTTATTTTTTATTTACCTGATAACATTCCCACAATCTTGGCGGAAGTCATACACCAATCTTAAATCAGAAATTTTTAGTGACTGCATCATATTAGCTATTAATTAGCCACATAAATTTGGCAACTTTGAAGACCCATTAGTTGCTCTATGCTCTATGGTTAATAATATACTTTTATCTATATACCAGTTTTTTAAGCGTACCCGCTCTTCCGGTAGAGCACAATACCTTATCTTTTGCAGTACTGCTCATTCATAGGTCGATCATTAACACCAGCATATCCCAGTCTAAATAGCAGATTCATTTATAATTTTAAACTACTACGTTAGCCTTTTTGTTTTCTGGCCAGGGCATGAACCATCGTCCGCTAGGTCATTCACAGTGAAGTAAATGTGATTCGGCCGCCTGCCCCGCTTGGCTATCTGATTAATATTTATGACATTGTAAAAAATAATTCAAAAACTACCCTAGGTTAGTTAATTTGGATTTCACGTAAACAAAAACTGTAATGCAATTGAACAATAATTATTTAAATGGGAAACGTGTGACAGAAACTATATTCTGCGATGTAACGAAAGTTTTTGATTGTGTAAACCATAAAATTCTGCCAAGTATGGCTTTAGGGGCAACGCATTATTTTGGTTGTGTTCTTATTTTACAGGATGGTATAAAGTAATTTCTGCTAATATAATTATCTAAAAAAACTCAACATTGGATGTGGCATACCTTAAGTCCTGTTTTAGGACCACTGTCGTTTCTTATTTATTTCAATTATATTTTAAAAGTGCAGGAAAATTTACTCTTTTTGTTGATGATCTGTTAACATTTAAAATCTACCAATCCTGGTTGGTATTCCAAGGCCATATGATCATATCAATGGTGTATTATAAGCTGCCTTAAATCCCACGAAGATAGTGACAGTCTATGTAAGATTCCTTTGTTTTTCTAATATTTGTCTGATAGATGATATGTGATCACTGGTAGATCTGCTCTTTAAAAATCCTCTTTGGTAGGTTCCGAATATCAGTGTCGATTGTCAGCGTAATGAGCCAGACTTTCGAGCACTATTAGGGACAAAACCGTGTATTAAAAAGGGAAGAACAGTCGAGCACGTTTGCTTTCTTGTGTGTTGGATATACCATTCCTGTGTTCCATTCTTCAGGCAGAGATACCTGTATCGGCGTAATAAAGGAATTACAAATGTTTCAACGACAACATAGTTGTTCTGTTGATCATTGAGATATGCCTCATTCTTCTTTTTAGTTACCTGTTTGCATTCTTAATTAATTCAATTGTTTAGCTGTCCTTTGGATAACTCACCCAATACCTCCTATGCTGTCTCTTGAAGCGTGGTTTTATATTTATATTTTAATTATTTTTGGTTTCGTGTCGCGGGTTTGATATATGTGCTCTTAAGACTCCCGGCTATAAGAAAGTGATCTGCGTCGATATTAGCGCCTCTGTAGCTTCTGCAGTCTAATATGTTTGACCCATGTCTTTAATCAATCAATACATAGTCATCTGATTTTGGGTCCGTTGATCTGCAGACGTCCACATCTTCGCAAGCATTTAGAACCTTTTTATTTCCAATAACAAAAACGTTTTCTCTAAAGGTCGGTTTTCACGCTACGTCCTATTTATTGTACATTTTGTGGGACAGGATAAATCCTATCCAATAAACGTGGCGTGTAAACAGCAAAACGTACGTCTTGTCAAATCGAAATAAAATCCAAGATTATATTGAAGTTCTTATGTGACAAGTATTATTTTGCGAGAACTGATAGGGCAAAAAGTGTAGACTCCTGTTCAGACAAGACCTCCGATCTTGGCTCAGTTCACGACTAACTCCACTCCATTTTTCTTCCCTTTTCCCGAAAAAACCTTGCTATAATAATGGTCAGACTTGCTACAGTGCACTTGACTTGTACAGAGGAATTTATTGAAATGTGTAATTTCTCTGTGTTTGAAAAATAAAGACTGTAGTGATCGTAATAAAAAAAGTCGCGTATGAGGAACTTAATAAAAATAGAGATGGCAAATACAGGCACAGTTTTGAGACCGGTTTTTAAAAGAATTGAAAAAAATGAGAGCATGAGTTATTTTTGGAATTGGAGCAGACAACTCATCTTTGTGGAGATATCTGAGAGTTACTGTTTTTCATGGAGTGTAATGGCTTTTCTCATACAGATGTCTTGTTTTAGTATGTATAGCGTTACCAACTTTAACAATTAACAATAGGCTGAGGTGTCCATTCGCAAATAATTGCTCCAGTCATCAGGTTCGCCTCTCAGTTTTTTCAATAACGATAGGAGGGAATTCTGGCTTCTTTGCAGAAGCCACTCCCTTAATCATCTTGTCTTTATCCCCTTTCCCCTCAATAGTTGTATTATTACCGTTTAAAAAAATAAAAAAAAAAACAGCTGTGTTTCCTATATAATCAAAAAAAGTCTCCCAAAAAGATTAACTTAACAAGACTCTGTATTGGAACGGAGGTAGACAGCGAAAGAGAAAACAGTTCAGTGTAGTGTGTATTCACAGGACAAAACGTACATTTTATCGTACGTTTTGTATGCCCGACAAAATGTACAATCAATCGGAGCGTTAAAACCGGCCCTAAGATCTTTGAAAAAACGAACTTTTTTTGAGCGTGTCTGTTTCGAGAAACTTCCTAATTTTAAAGTTCAAAGGTGAACATTGATTCGGTAGCAATCCTTTTTTCAGTAGCTTAGCTTATTTACTTGTTCTGATTTTCTTTACCTAATTGGATTATATATATGGATGGATAAGAAATATGGATTTACTCCAGTTTTGAAGATTTACTGTTCACTCAGACGAAAACATTCGGTTTAGAGCTATAATACAAACTCTACGAATTTATTCCTAAGTTATATACTCTTCAAATACAAATTATGTTCACGCTTAGATGTATAAGGATATGCTAGTAATAAATATAGTATATTGGCAATATAATTTCAATTTACAGTACACACCGCCTGCAAAATTGCCGGCAAATGCCTTGAACCGTCAAGGTTGCTAATAAATGCGTTAACATTCACCAGCTGCAAAAAAATTTTCAGTAACCCGATAAATTTTTTACTCCAGTATTATGGCTTACCTTAAATAATAAAAGATTCATTAAACGCAGTGCTTAAATACACCGATTCGTATGTGTTTTGTTGTGTTGTTATTGTTATTCGAAACGTTTAGGTGTCGTAAGTCGCTTTCATTGACTATTCATTTACAAATCTATTTGAAAGTATAATGAGCCAGCCTACCTACATGATTATACGACGATTTTGAAATGTGGTCTCTTTTGTTTGTAGGTTTTAGGTAATCTTTTGTGGAGTGAGGCCACGGGGAAATAATACGTTGTTTTCGTTCTTTTGTTTGGATATACTTAATATAAATATATGAACTTCTAAGAAAATGAAGATGTGTATGTATACTTTCTAGATTTGACGTGTTCTGAATTTTTTCTGTGTTATTCTTGACGAATTACATATAAAACAAATCCTTATTCAAATGAAAAGACTGTTTTTTTTTGTATACTATGGTCAAGTCTGCCGCTTCAACTCCAACCAAATACAAATTTTTTAAGGTGTTTTTGTGGAGTCCAATGTTCTTTCTTTTATGTGTTTTTTCAAAGAAGTTAACTTAACTTTTTTAAAGAAAAAAGGAAAATTATTGTGGATTTTTTCACCAAATGGGATCTCCCTTGAATAATGATGCTTTTTAAAACTTGACCATAGCTTTGAGGATGGCATTGTAAACAGAAAACGCTCAGCTAGGAAATAAAATTTTACCCACTTCAAAAATACTTTTCCTTTCCTTTTGCAAAACAAAATCCGTTTTCAAGATAATAATGCTTTCAAATTAAGTTGGGTACGAGTTGGGACATAATGCTGTCAGGCACAGGTGCATGGTTGGGACATAATAATTTCGCCTGGCGCAGAGTTTGCCAGCTTTTTAGGACAGCGTTTAGGTACGATTCCGACAACTACTGCAGAAGGCACTTGCAGTTGCAGCCGCGGCAGACGTCATTACTTTGCAGTATTAATTTGTATGAGACTGATTCCGACAACTGACTGCAACTGCTGCCCGGCAGAACGTTAGTTGCTGTGCCACCCGACGCCGACGGCAGACGGCACACTTGAACAAACATATTACTGCCGTTAGTGCCGTTGTAAAGTTGGAAATAATGACAAACGAAGAAAGTATAGTAATAATACAATAACAAATCGTCGTCATCTTCTTCTTGCAGTAAAACCTAAAGCATTTCGTAATCCATATTTTTTTATGTAATACTCATCCTCAACTGTTTTATGCCGCCACTTAACTGAAGTAGCTGCTGCTGACTTTGAAATTAATATGACAGCAACTGCTGTCCAACGGCAACTGGAACTGCCGACTGCCCTCTTCAGTCGTTATTGGAATAGTACCTTTAGGAAACACTTTTATTCCCTTTCACTCACGCTAACCTTGAGCACGACGAGTCATAGTCGTAGCACAAACCCCATCCAATGATGAGTCAATTATAGTACAGCTCTCTGGTGATTTTCGGATGTGTCCAACCAAAAAATATACGCTAAAAATATGCAGACATTCCGTCATGTTCTCAGATACTCAAGGGATGTTTATCTGTTTATAGCTTGTTCACACTACTTGTCTTATATTCAATCAAAGGATGTTCCTCTGAGCCATTGAGAAGCGTTGTGTCGGAAATAAGAATTTTTTGTCATGCAAGCAAATATCTACTGCAAAACAGTTTATACTGGGCAAATCCATGTTTTTTATGTTGATTGTGAGTTTTAGCAAAGTCCAGCTGATTTATATTAATATCTGAACCGTAGAAAGCTTCTTCATACAAGCCTTGGCGAACGTGGAGATGAAGCAATAGTTATTGAAAATGATGACTGGAAGAATTTTAGAAAATAGAATTTTTAAAAAATGTGACAGAGAAACGATACATTCTATAACGTATATCGAAAAAGATTATTTATAATTGTGTATATCCATTCTTGGTAACAAAAGATAAAAAAGTTCGTGTAACCTTCTGGCTAAGGTCTGGTGTTATGGTTTTCAGGTCGCGCAAGTGCCCCTAACATGCCTTAACGACTACTTTCGTAGTCAGAACCGACGGCTTTACGTGCCCTCCGAAGCACGGTGACAGCTCTGTTAAATTAGAAATTGAAAATTTTGTCGGTGTCGGGATGACAACATGTAACAAAAGATGACTATTAACTTCAGAAAAAATTATGGGATGTACTAACAAGAAAATCATCGTATCTATCGATCTTAGCGTGTAATCCATTTTTTTCTTAGTATCTGCAGATGTTGCTTCAAGATTTAAGTAGTTGTAGAATTATTGGCTTTAGAAAAAAAGTGCAGTTCTAAACTCCATGAGAGATTTTGTAAGAACATAAATTCCTGATAGTATGATTTTTGACAGTGTAATTTACTTGTCCTCTGTTTTTAATGTGCCTGCCAGAATATGTCTCCATTCTACACCCCTTTAACGACTTAAATTTAAAACAATTACCCTCTTAATTGAAACAGTACTGTAAACTGTCCCCGACATACACAAAGTACTTAATCAAATGAATTACACTCGTTCAAAAAGAAGAAGATTCGTAATACGGCAGATGTTCTTAACGACGTGCCAACAGCCTTCTCGATCTAATTTCTCAACGAATCTGAAATCATTCCGAATAATAAATAATATAAAATAAAACACTTTTGGCTTGGAAATAGTCTAGGAAATAGATTAAAGTGAAAATACGGTCTGGATTTTATTGGGTTAATTAATTTCACCGATCCAGAGACGTTACCTCGAATTTTTTTATTATTATTCTATATTCAGATCTGTTAAATACTTTGGTACATCTACGATAGGGTAACTAATTATGTGGACCAAACATAAACAGAAGTAAGTACGAAATGAACACAAATTCAGACATTCATCACCAATAAATTATTCTTTTGAAATTTAAAAGGAGCTTTTCATTACCAAAGATTACATTTAAAAGGAGAGAAAATCGCGATTGTTCAAAAATACACATTAATGAACATCCTCCACTACCAGAAAAGTTGATTGTAAGATTTTCATCTTGTTAAGGTTGTAATATGTATTACAAGCTTTTAAAAAAAAAGTTTTTTGCACTTTTTAAAGAAAATTCGATAAACAATTTCAAACGTATTTTCAAAAATAATGACAAATTTGTTACCCAACCAGAACATCAGTATTGGTGGGCAAGAGATAAAACTCGTAGATAAATATAAATACCCTGAATATGGAATTATGATTATGGCAGGGATAATCAGATCCATGAACTAAAGAAAGAATCGGTCTTAGGTGGGCAGCATATGGAAAACTGAGAGAAAATTTTAAAAGTGAGCTGCCCACATGCCTGAAGAGGAACGTATTTGATCAATGCGTCCTCCCAGTGTTGATAAACAGAGTAGAAACACTTACTTTAACAAAAGCCTCAACTACTAAACTGAGAGTTAGTCACACAGAGAAGAATGGAGCGCTCCATGTTCGCTCCATGCAAAAAAGAATAGTTCACGGGAAGAGAAGGATAGCTGGACTTAAATGGAGATGGACAGGAAACATAGCTAGAAT
The DNA here is from genome assembly GCF_040954645.1 of Diabrotica undecimpunctata. Taxonomy (NCBI): domain Eukaryota; kingdom Metazoa; phylum Arthropoda; class Insecta; order Coleoptera; family Chrysomelidae; genus Diabrotica; species Diabrotica undecimpunctata. The sequence goes on from NC_092803.1 coordinate 183,112,402, forward strand.
GACGGATGGGCGATGGACAAAGAGATTATTAGAATGGAAACCAAGAGAAAAACAAGAAAAGCGTCGGTGTTTATTGTTGTAGTGGACTGTATTCATTGAAATTAATTAATAGTCTAAAATACTGCATTTATTTATGAATTTGCACAAAAATATGAAAACAATAACAAATAGTTCTATGCTTCTCAACGGCTGGTGATGGAATGTCATTCTGTCGTCTGTCGTCTGTACCGACTAGCTGGCTGTCTGGGCTGCAGTGGCGGACCGTTCAAATACAAAATGGGTTGTCGTCGACATACTCCCGGCCTTGAAAGATCCTGAATCTTTCAATTTAATGGAAGGAGAGGACATATTTTGGAGAATGACCTCGTGATGATACCTTCTTGAGTCTTTATTTTTGCAACTCTAGCGGTATTCTGCGATCCGTCATGTATGTGAGTTATTCTGCCTAGTTTCCACTTTGCTGGTGGCAGACAGTCATCTTTGATAAGGACTAAAGTTCCTTCTACTAATTCTCCCTTGGATATTTGCCACTTAGAACGTCTCTGTAGCTCGACGACGTATTCGGAAGACCATCTCTTCCAGAAACTTTGGAAAATTTGTTGGATGCGTTGAAATCTACTGAGTCGTTGTGGAATCTCTTGGAGTAGATCTGGTTCTGGAGCTAGCGTTGGCATTCTACCGATGAGGAAATGAGCGGGACAGAGTGGTGTTAAATCATTAGGATCAGGACTAATAGGACACAAAGGTCTGGAGTTGAGCACTGCTTCTATTTGTGATAGTATTGTTGCAAACTCCTCAAATGTAAGATTTGTATTTTTAAGTGAACGTTTTAAGTGAAATTTACAAGATTTTACTCCGGATTCCCAGAGTCCCCCGAAATGTGGAGAATATGGCGGAATTAAATGCCATTCAATACCCTCATGTGTACATGAATCTTGTATGTGTGCATTGTTAATTTTTAAAAATCTTTTAAGTTCAGACATGGCACCTACGAAGTTTCTACCATTATCTGAGTACAATTTGGCTGGCTTTCCTCTACGAGCGATAAAGCGGCGCAAGGCAAGCATGAATGTTTGAGTGCTCAAATCGGTTACGAGCTCAAGATGAATCGCCTTTGTAGCAAAACATATGAATAATGAAATATAGCATTTATTTAATTTGGCACCTCTGCCCTTATTTTTATACAAAAACGGACCGGCGTAGTCAATACCAGTGATGGCAAAGGGAAATGTGTATAGTAATCGGTCACGTGGTAAATCACCCATGATTGGTTGTATAGGTTTAGGATTAAATCGTAAACAAGTAGTACATTGTTTAACAGTCAACCTAGATAGGTTTCTGCCTGATATAGGCCAATATGTCTCCCGAATAGTAGATAGAAGCAGCTGAGGGCCTGCATGATATAGACGCAGGTGTTCATGACGGAAAAATAATATCGTGAAATGATGTTTTGAATCCAAGACAATGGGATGTTTTTTGTCATATAGAAAATCCGAGTTAGCCAAGCGACCACCAACACGTATTAAACCATCCTGGTCAATAAATGGGTTTAAAGAGAAGAGCTTGCTGTTGGAACTAACGCTTTTTTGTTTTGACAGCTGATCATACTCTTCGCGAAAAGAGTGTAGTTGTATGATCTTCAATAAATAACGACGAGCGTCATTAATATTGGTTAATGTTAGAGAGCCACACTCTCTAAGAATTTTGGGTGTTAATAAATTATTTTTAAATCTAAGGATGTATGCAAATGCGCGCAGTAAACGCGAATATTGTGAAAAGGCCTTGAATGGAAACCATTGTTCTTGCTGAGAATAGGAAACAAAATTGAGAATAGTTTGAGATTTTATTTCGGGTAGAATGTCTACCTTTGGATTTAAAAGGGGCCAAAATTCTTCCCTTAAAGACAACCATGACGGACCGTCCCACCATAGTGAAGAATTTAGTATTTGAGAAGGAGATAATCCCCTTGATAGATGGTCTGCAGGATTATCTTGTGTGGGTACATACTTCCATGTATAGGACTTTGTTAAGACCTGAATTTCGGAGACTCTGTTAGCTACGAAGGTTTGAAGATTGTTAGGAGAAGTATTGATCCAAGCAAGGGTTATTGTGGAATCTGACCATAAATAACATTTATTGAGGTCTATATTAATGGATTCAAGTACCTTAGTTAAAAGACGTGAAAGTAATACAGCTGCGCAAAGCTCTAGGCGTGGAATGCTTAGAGTTTTGATAGGGGCAACCTTTGATTTAGCACATAGAATTTTAACCGAGATATTTCCCTTGTCATCAGTACTTCTTAAATAGATACAAGCACCGTAGGCTTGTTGTGATGCATCCGAAAAACCGTGTATTTCTATATCTTTAGCATTATTGCACACTGCATGACGTGGTATACTTAATTGTTTCAGATTGGCAAGATCATTTTTCAATCTATTCCAAGTATTTAGTGATGAACCGCTTAATTTTTCATCCCAATTCAGTTTTTCAGTCCATAGCCTTTGCATTAGAATCTTCGCAAGTATGATACAAGGACCTACTAAGCCTAGTGGATCGTATATTCTTGCAACTAAAGAAAGAACATCTCTTTTGGTACAAGTTTCCTTGTAATTGTTATATTGTACATTGTATAATAGTGAATCACGTTGGGATGACCAAATAAGTCCTAAAGTTTTTGTGACTCCATCTTTAGAGAGGTTTAGAATTCCAAAGGAATCATCTTGATTATTTACCCTTTCTAAAACTCTTGGGTCATTTGAAATCCATTTTCTGAGTGGGAAGCAACCTGTAAGTAAAATACGTGAGACTTCACGGCAAATGTTCGAAGCTTCAGTAATAGTATCCGCACCGGTTAACAAGTCATCTACGTAGAAATCCTGACGTAATATCTTCGCGATTTCTGGTTGCGACAATTGGCATTCGTTAGCTAACTCGAAAAGGCATCGGATAGCAAGAAAACTAGCTGATGCTTGGCCATAAGTAACCGTATTTAAAGCAAAATGTTGTAATGGATCTGAAGGACTTTCCCTCCAGACTATTTTTTGAAGACTGCGTTGGCTGGGATGAATTAACACCTGCCTGTACATTTTGGTTACGTCTGAGCTTATGATGAATTTGTGTTTTCTGAATCGGATGAGAATTGAGAATAGATCTTGTTGTATACTGGGTCCGACGCATTGAATATTGTTTAATGATAACCCGTTGCTTGTTGGTGAAGATGCGTCAAACACGACACGAAGTTTTGTTGTAAGACTGTCCTCCTTTAGGACACCATGATGTGGCATGTAGTAGTCGACAGTAGAGTTTTCAGAGATATCTGCTAACGACATGTGGTTTAGCTCCTGATATTCGCGCATGAATTGTATATATTGTTCGCGAAGAGGATTGTTTTGTGCTAATCTTTTTTCTAGATGATGAAATCTTCTTTCAGCTTGTATCCTTGAATCACCCAACACATGCGGATATTGTTTTAATGGCATCATAACTATGAATCTACCATTTGGATCACGTGTAGTAGTTTTTTGAAAATTGTCCTCGCACAATTGCTCTTCTTCAGATAGATGAGGAATATTTGGCAATTCCTCTACTTCCCAAAATTGCTGAAGAAGTTTAGTTAGTTCCAGATTTGTGCTAAGATTGCAAGATATTGTATTGTGGGGAACCGATCCCAGCGGGCCAGAAATTATCCACCCAAATATTGTTTCTGTTAAAATAGGACCTTGATCTAAAGATATGCGACCTTTACAAATCAAATGCCAAAAAATATCTGCGCCGATAAGAATGTCAATAGATCCAGCATTGCCAAAATTAGGATCTGCTAACCGAATTGTATTAGGAATGTTTATAGCGCTTACATCAATGTTTGTATGAGGAAGAATATTTGTTATTTTTGGCAATACAAAACAGTTGATTATTTTTACAAATTTATTATTAGATGTGCAAATCTCTAACTGACATTGACCTGTAATAGTTGATAGTTTGTTGCCTATGCCCAAAAGATTTAAGCTGACATCTTGTGGTTTGATTCCTAGTTTGTTACACATGTTTGTTGTGATAAATGAAGATTGAGACCCGCAATCCAATAGTGCACGAGCCCTTTGCATTTTACCATTCATATCTTTAACACTTAAGATTGCTGTTGAGAGAAAAACATAGCCTGTATCAGAACAAGAAAGCATGCTGTTACCACAAAATGTATTGTTACTTGTTCCTGGATTTATTGGCTCACTTGTACTTTGTGATGGATTTGTATTAATACTGCTATTGGATATATTCGAATTTCTATTGAACGTGCCCGAATTATTTTGGCTTATACTGATGCTCCTATCATTTGTATTATTGTGTAAAAGTGAGTTGTGACGTGCTTTGCACTTGCGACATGGCCCGAGTTTGCACTGTTTATTGGAGTGACCCGATCGCAAGCAGTTTGTACACAATGATTTTGATCTAATAAAACTCCACCTTTCGTTTATTGGATAATTTAAAAATGTTTCGCAAGTGTAAATGCTATGGTCGCCTTGACAAGAGACGCATGTATAGTTTGTTTTTGTTGCTAAGAATCCCCTAGTCGTCCTGTTCTCCTTACTTTTATTTTTTGTTTCAATGTTCATTTCAATTGCCTCTAGAAAATCTGCTCTTGATTTTAAAAATCCTTTTAGATCGGATAAAGTTGGTAGTTCCGTTTGAGTAGCAATATGCTTTTCCCATTCCCTAATAGTAGTTTCGTCTAGTTTTGATGTTATAATGAATATAAGTAAGGCATCCCATTGTTCACACGGCTGATTTAATTGTTGAAGTGACTTTAAATGTTTTGAAAAATCATCTACTAATTTACGAAATTTTACAAAAGATTCTTTGTGAATAGATTCCAATGAAAATAAAGCTTTAATATGATTGTGTATTAAGAGTTTTTTATTATTGTATCGATCACATACAGAGTCCCATGCCAAATTGTACCCGTTTGCGGAAAATTCGATAGGTTTTATGACTGCGGCGGCATTTCCTTGTAATGATGCCCGAAGATAATGATACTTCTGAATATTTGTAATACTATCATTTGTATGAATGAGTGACTCAAAAGTGTCTCGAAATTCTAGCCAAAATTCGTATGTGCCGTCGAACTTTGGAATTTGTATTGTTGGCAGTTTTACACCTTGTAAACGATAAGCCCCGTCAGAAATAGAAGTGTTATTGTCTGTATGCTCGCTTGTCACCGACTTTTTATCATCAATATCCGAAATGAATTTATTTAACAATGCTTTGGCATTAGCCGATAGTGAATAAAAATTGTTTTCAAGTTCTTCCCTTATCACAAAGTGTGGTTCGGGATCGTCTGCCAATTCTTCTATCTCTGATTGGATAATTTTAATTTTTTAAAAATGTATTTTCTAGTTTATTTATTCTGTCGCTTAGTTCGATTTTTTCAACATCATGTAATTCTAATTTGCATTTAATAGACTCTAGAAATTTGGAGAAAATTGTAAATGAAGCCTTATGACCAGCTCGTTTTCTAATTAATCTTTTTAAGTGTTCGTCCGACATTGTTTATTAATCAAATAGATTCGAATTGAATTTAAATAGATATATAGATTGTAAATAGTTTTATGCAACTTACACAAACAAAAACAGTATAAATAGGTATAGGAATCAGATGGGAACTCACCGGTATTTTTGGATGTATATTGTTCGGCAATCCCACGTGTTCTTTCACTTGACCGTTAACTGTGAATCACTTTTAGCACTGATTTTATCACAAATATCGGGTCGAATGGACCAATGTTTATTGTTGTAGTGGACTGTATTCATTGAAATTAATTAATAGTCTAAAATACTGCATTTATTTATGAATTTGCACAAAAATATGAAAACAATAACAAATAGTTCTATGCTTCTCAACGGCTGGTGATGGAATGTCATTCTGTCGTCTGTCGTCTGTACCGACTAGCTGGCTGTCTGGGCTGCAGTGGCGGACCGTTCAAATACAAAATGGGTTGTCGTCGACAGTCGGTCTGACTGAAAAGCCTACACGATGGACTGACGATTTAAGAAGAGAACATAAAAACTGGATGAGACTGGCGCAAGATAGATGGGTTTGGAAACACCAGGAAGAGACTTATGTTCAGCAGTGGACTTCTGAAGCTGGATGATGATGATGATACCCTGAAGAGGCCTAATATGTTTTAAAGAAGCTAACGGTAGAAGGGTTTTCTGGTTATAGGATAATCCAATTGGCTATTAGAAGTTTCATAAAGAGAGAAAGCTGTAATAGAAGTTAAAAAAGAAATAGGTATTGACACTAAACCAGCTAAATGGGCATGACACGCTGAGAGATATAGACATAAAAATATCTGAAAGTACTAAAAACACGGTAAATCACTAAGAAACTAAAATATGTGGTTTTACTTTTATTATACCAGAGTTATCGCTGTGATTACGAGTTACAAGAAGACAAAAGTATTAAGAATTAAAAATACAGTAGACTCCCTCTATAACGAGAACTGAAATGACAGACTAATTACCTCGTTATAAGCCGATCTCGTTATATCAGACAATCATAATACTGTGCATACATATGAATCTGTAGTTTTCTAAACCATTAACTTCCTATAGTGAAGCCATTCGGAGCAATATAAGATGCTAATAAATATTGTTTGAATGGCGTTTTTGAAAAAAAGTTATTTACTTTTATTGTCAAGAAATATATTAAAACATAAAAGAGTTGTTTACTTTTATTATCAATGATATACGTTAAAACAAAAAAGCTGTACTTATATTTTTTTCCAACTACATAATGTATAAATCGTATTTTCAAGGATAACATAAACTATTGCTTCTGCAATTTTAAGAACTCTGTTATTTTTAACTGCTTTAAATGGTCCAGTATCATTCTATCATTTATTTTCTAAAGATGTGAAACAGTTGTATTTATTCATTGTAAAGAAGTTTATTGCGGGCTGCAGTTAAGTTTATTGAGGGGCTGTTTGAAAAGGTATTTATTTATAGCCACGACCGGACTAAAAACGTAAAAAACACGTTTTTGGATCTTATTTTCTCTCGTTATAACCAAATTTGCCTCGCTATAGACGGTTATAGTTCGATATAAATTTCACGGGACATCTAATGTATGTCGTTATAAGCGAAACCTCGTAATAACCGTGTTCGTTATAGAGGGAGTATACTGTACCTTCATTATCTTTAAAAATATTTATTCACCGCCTCTTGCTATATCCACCTTTTCATGCGTGTAAACCAATTGTCAAAACATTTTTCCGGTTCGAAAATGGTGTAAGCAAAATTTTCTTTATAAACGCTTCAGTTGATTCGTCTTTGCGTCGGGAAGTCAGGTCAGGACCCGGCGGAGGATGCGACATTAATTGCAAGATTGCAGTGGTCAAAAATCTCAGTGTTTATGACTTTTTTTAATTCTTTTTCGCATTTCTGTAAAACCGTGCGGTAAAATAAACGATTGTATGTCACTATAGTCCTATAAAAACGGCAATAATTTTCTTGGAAACAATGATTTTCTTTATCAATCATCTAACCATTTTTATATCTCAATCATATCAAAACTACAAAGGTACCACATCCCGAAATCAAAACAGCAAGTCCTGCATTTATTTGTTTTCGCTTGTTGCTTTCTTTTAGTGTATAACGTTAAAAATATTCACCAATGAACGTTAAGGAAGAAATTTGACACAAAAATAGCACGCAATTTGTTACAATCGATGATCATTACACAAAGCTATATATTACCGCCAGTAAAACGAGGCATTTACAAATAAAGAATGAAATACATGTATAATCAATCATCTCATTATTATTGAGTGTCAAGGTTTTGTGCTATTTGTCAATTATCGGTATTAAGCTGTTCAATTGGTTTTTGCATACATAACAACCAGTAAGTAGATTTTATAAGCATCTACACCTATTCTACATAAAAAACTACCATATATTAATTTTTATATTATTTAAAACTATTAACGACTTACGAGAATTTAAAAACATAGTCTTCGAAAATATATTGATTACTTGTGAAGTAGATTTTTTTCAGTTATAGATTATTTCTTTTATGGTTGTTTTCTAGCTCTCTTTAAATCTGTTTTTGCCAATTTTGATGCCTTTTTATACTACATATTTTACACCTTAACCTAAAGTAAAAGTCCGTTGTTCCTCGCTTTCTTACTTTTGTGAGTAGACATTTTCCACGACTACTTTCAGCCGCTGTACTAATTCCGCCTTGTTCATGATAGAATTTTAATTCTCTATCTTCCAATGCCCATCGTAAATCTGTCATTGGTAACTCAAATAAGTCTCGGAGCCATTTTTCGGTCTTTCTAACTATATATCGTCGCCTCTTTCTTCGGAATATTTTCATGATTCTGTGGAAATCTGGTGACGTCAGAACAGCGGTAGATCTCAATTGAGCGTCGAACTAATTAATTTTCGATCAGGGGTGTAGCAGGGGCTGACGTCTCTAGCGAAACTGGTATTAACCGATCCATCAAAATAAAACAGTTTTTAGATGTTTAGATTCATAGAAGGGAATGTAGATTAACAGCAAGTTTTAAGGACCAAGAAGAGAAAAGCTGACAATATTCAGGGTACAAAACCAAAGAAATATAATGGATTGGAGACTGATCTTGCATCAAGCAATTACCCATGATTATAGTGTAGCCAGAGACATTAATAATTGTCTCAGACTCATTGATAAATTAAGTGATTTCGATTTCGATGGTTTCAATAAGAGAGTGATTATAGAACAATGAATTTGAAAATAATTTATTACCTTCAACTATGCAAAATACCCGAATGAACATAGAAATACTTCAGAATCAGTATTTATCGATTCCTGAAATACATTCGTGTGTTCTTTTGCTTCTTCCTATCTTCATTATCTTCATTGGTTCATTGTTCTATGGGAGGTATATTTTTCGCTGTCGCCCGATAGTTCTACCGTTTGCTATTTTGACCACTCTGGTCTACTCCGTTACATTGTCTTCTTATATCTTCACTCCTCTTTGGTTCTCTTGATTCTTGATTTCATCTGAATTAGTATGTCGATTTTGTCATTGTCTTCTTTTATCTTCACTCCTCTTTGGTAAATAGTATGTCGTTTTTGTCATATGGTATTATTAAGGCATCCTACGTATTTGCTTTTTGTATTTGATCTCTCACTGTCCCGCTATAGGTGGATAGTGTCACTCAAGTTATTCTATTACCATTACTTAATCAATGCTGACGCAATTGATTTCTAATGTAGACATGATTGGTTACTATTGTTTGGTTTTCTGAGATGAGATTGTTATTTGCTCTTCTGTTGAATCTGTGGACTAGTATGTTCGTGCGTAGTATTTACACACGTGAATATGCACATCGTAGCAAAAATGTGATAAAGCTACATTGGATGGACGTACAAAGACGTTCAGTACTAAGTGATTTTCGTCATTTTCATTTTAGTTTCTCAACAAAATAATATTCTCTTTTTTAGGAATTTCATTGTTTTCTTTTTTGTTGTATGTATCTGCTTTCACAACTTCTTTTTTTTGTAGATTTTCTATTCATATCAGTTACCTTCCGATTCAGCTACAAGAAGTTTATAAAAAAAATTAGAAAGCAATCTTATAAGCAGGTAGGAATCCAAGAAACTGAATAAACTAGTCAAATCAATGATTGAATTTCAAGATCCATCGAAAGTTATAATAATATGTTGTTTTACTAACGGTAGTTCTTCTCCCCGTTGAAAAAATCTTGCCTCGCCCATGATATATCTATGTTTATTTCATCTACTTAATTGATCGAAGTTGGCCGAGCGGAAAAGTCGGAAGAAAACGTGATTCCCATTCCTTTGTCGTGACGTTTGCTTTTTTTAATGAATGAACTTTTTTCCAACGCTATCGCCAATTTATATTTGAAATTATGATTGGAAAATGGCTAATTGTTTCCGGTGTTTACTTTGCAGGCTACCAATCGAAGGAATGTTCGGTTTTTGATTTAAAAATAGAAGTTGGCAGGTAGTGCCATAATTTTGTTATTACGCAGGGACCAGACCGTTTTTGTTCTGGAATTTCTCGATTTAACAAAGAAAATATAACTGTAACAACAATTGCAACAATACAGATGTTTACTACTGTTGTTAGCTTTTTTGTTACATTATTTTAAAGAGATAGATAGTTTCTGTAAAACGGTCGCAATATGTTAATAATTAACTCAAAACTCATTCATTGTTGAACTCTTTATTCGATGCTGTTTTTTAAATTACGGAAAATAATTAGAGTGGCCTAAATCTAGTGAACAGAATGTACCAGAAAGAACTTTATTTCATAATTCAGACTAGATAAGTAATGGATTTTGGTTAGTGAGACAGCAAATCTGGGAACTATTGCTGTGCTGTTAAAATAACGGTGTGTGTTTCGTGAAATACTTTTCTTGTTTTTGATTGGTCAATCTTTTAAATTGATCAAACTTGCATAACAATAATTTTTTGTTTTTTCAGATAAACAATGACAATTGTGCTATGTACATTATGGAAAAATAACGCAATAATCTTGCAATCAATTGGACGTATCGTTCGCTTCCTCTGGATCAGATTCTTCGTACGCAGTTCATTTTTTTTTGCTGTTTTTGATTTACTTTTAGTTCTGTATTTAGTAAATATATTTCAGCAATAATCATGAATGGATGCAAATTTTGTAGTTATGTTGAATCATACTGACAGTGCTATTTCTGTTTCACTGGATAATATTCAAAAAATATTTCAAGGTTGGTGATTAGCCGATCGCATATCAGAACAAAACGAAGGTCTCGTTGCTCAGTATCGTGAGCATCATATGGGGTGGGTATGAATATGACTAATAAAAAGTAACAGTTTGACCAAAAAGAAAGCAAGGAATACTGAATGCTACGGAACTGCAAAGATAAAATAGGGCTCCAATAAATCTTAACCAGAGATTTATAAAGGACTCAAATTCCATAAAATATATCAAATTATTATTTCAACTAAACTACTAATATTAACAAGCTTACCTATATGAAGCAGAAATAGTCCATAAAATAAAATCATAAACTTACTGTTGAAAATGGGCATCTATAGACAATAATGTACTAATATCTAAATAAATTGAGGTCTTTGATTAAATCAAAATAAACGAGTCTTTAAAAACTTAAAGTAATTATTACTTAATACTTATAATGAATATAAATGATAAATAAGGGTTATGGACCACAATTTGTCAACCGAAAAAGCTTTTTGGTTCGTACTTAATAGTCTCAATACATAAATGAACTTCACAATTTTAATAAATTTCAAAAATAGGAAAGTTGGTTAGTTAATTACACATTACACATAATGTACTTGTAATACTCTCACAAAAATACGTAACTTCTAAATAATCGACATACAAATTTAATCATAAAATATCGTAAATTAATCATACTCATAATATTCTCGAAATAATCTGAAGAAAACGCAACTAATAAACAAGATAAATGAGAATTAAGCCATAAACTGAAATATAAATGTATCCCTAATCAACTATAAAGTGCTAATGTGAAAATGTCTATTTAAACTTGACTTAAAATTATCCGCTGGGTGAACTGAAGTCGTTTAACCCTAGAGACCATGTGTTTTGAAACAGAAAGGCAGGTACGACTTCAAGAAGGTCGTGATTCATGTCCAGGACAGCTCCGCTGAGATCAAACAACAAAACAGTAGAAAAGACTCACATAGGGGTGACAAATCTAAGGTGCAACTCTTAATTTGAAGTCCCATGCTTTCATCATTTCATCCATGATCAAATTAAAGATCATGGGGCTCAATGAATTCCCTTGTCATCTATTCTGACTTCCATTTTGTTGTTTTGGTAGATGTTATCGATAGTTTTTATAATATTTAGGGGAACTTCTCTATTATACAGAAGATGGATTACATCTTTGAGTCTTACCCTGTCAAACGCTTTCTTTAGGTCAATCAGACACAGAAATGCTGGTCTAAATTATACTCTAGTGATCTCTCAGTAATTTGTCTTATAACGAATATTGCATCTGTACACGATCTTCCACTACGAAAACCCTGTTGTTCTCCGCTTGCAGTTTTGTTGGGTGGATCGAGTAGCTCGACAGAACTGTTGCAGGTTCCAAGCCCGGTAAAGGAGGAGGGGGTCTACAGCCAGGTTAGCACCCTACTGATAGACTTTAAAACCATACAGCTCATAGAAACAGGATTATGTCAAGGAACAGGAATGATTTCATTACGACGACTACTGCAAGAAAGAGAATAACGAATTTATGGAAAACGAGAAATATACTTCGCATCGGTACTTTGTAAATGTTGCTGTAGCAAGTTTAAATCGTAAGTTTTATGATATTGATAATCCCGCCCAAGCATTTTTCATTTTTGGAAATATTTTGTTGAGATTATCCACATAATTGTCCAATTCATATACTTTTTTAACATCCCTTGTAATAATATTACAAAGTTCCTAGTTTATTTTGAAATGTACATACTGCAGAGCGTAAATTTATAATATTGAATAATGTTCATAGAAAATTATGACAAGAGATACCATACAAAAGAGTGAGTTTTTCCTGTAAAAGAGTTGGCTAACAAAGAGTTTGCCTCGAAAAGAGAGCCTAATAATTACATACATAGTTGTTTCTAAACAATAACGGATATTTTTCGAATTCCTTGTGCTATTGTTATACTAAATCATTATTTCTTTGTTTCAGGTAAGTTCTTCATTATTAACATGATGGAAGTAAAAGAATCATTTGTTGGTAAGTCTTAGTTGATCTGACAGTATTCGCGATATTATATACAGAAACAAAAAAGAAAAAACAATCATTTACAAAAATTATTGCAATATAAAATGGATTATAGTTGTGGTACTATAAATTAATGAGGAAGTCGTAAAAAGAATGGGTCTTATAGCATCTATGGTCTCTAGGTTACATAAATACGTATAATTTGTTGTTAAATCTGATATTTGTTTCAAAGACGTGTCATTTTGCATAGTAAGATCAAAAGTTAAGTGGAGGTGTTGGTCAGATCGTACTAAGAAGTAGGCTTGATTCTTTGTTTATGGCTTGTATGTCTTAATGAGCATTAAGACGTGAGCGATTTCTTTTTTACATTTTAAGCACAGTACAATGGGGAACATAATCAATTTTACGCATCCTTGATGTTGTTGGATTCGAATTTTCATTAGATGACCAACAAAAATATTTTTTACGATGATAATTTCTTCAGAAAGCTTCCAGTACTAACAAATGCGTTTTATTACTCTTATGTAGAGTTCTTTTGTATGTTTTGGTTGAACTTATTTATGTTCCTTAAAAATCATTCTTTATCACACAGCGAAACTACCCGAAACACCATTCCCCATTGATATATTTTTAATATAACTCTTACTCAAAAACTGAAATAAAGAAAAACTGCTATGCGTCTGTAGTCAAAGAATATTTCATTGTGCCGGTTGTTTAACGTTCTCTCTCCCCAACTTCTATAAATATCATGAGAAAAAAAGAGTACATTTCACTTTCGTTTACTTTCGAGTTTGTCAAGACGAAAAATATGTTAGGAATGGAACGAGGGCCTTTCGGGAGAGATTTTTCAACATGAAATTGTGCCTCTTTTGTTTCCTTTTAGAGATCTTTATGGAAAAGTTTTTGCATTTTTCTTTCGCCAAGGGTGACAAATAAGATAAAACGTCAATGAGATTAAGATTTTTCTTTATAAGAGGATCAAGCCGGGGATAATGCCCGAGCGCCACAGGGTGGATAATATTGCGAAATATTTGTAAGGAAATTGGAACAGTGGGAACACTTTGAAGTTTGTTAATATCAGCTTTAATTTAAAACCCAGAAAGCGTATTTAGTTCCCTCGTCGGGATCAGTTCTTTTAATCGCGTACTTCCAACATTGCGCCGCTTGAATGCACTCGCTCGTTAGGTCAAGGAGAGTGCATTTTTATTTTAAGTCCAATAAGTTCTCATCAGTTTCCTATTTCGCCACAGTCCCGAATGTTCTCCTCTGCATACCCTCACCTTACAACTTGATTTCATGTTACGAGCTGACATTGTCTTAAACTTGAAAACGACGTACCCATTAAGGTTCAACAAGATTTCAATACCGGTGAATGCCTTGAGTGACCAAAAACTGACGTGGATCACTCTCTTGTTTCCTCTTTTCAATCTCAGAAACCACATTTCTTCTGATGTATTATAGGCAATATCTTGCTAACTCGATAGGTTTTAGAGACCTAGATATTATTGGATTCGGCCAGTCTCACTTACAGCGTGATTGTCGTTATTAATGTAAGCAGAACAGTGCCAAACCAGAGCCGAGTACTATGCTACAGAGAGAAGCAATTCCAGAGCTGAGGTTCTTAGTGCACTTGGTGCAATTACGAATTTGTTAGAATTACGAATAAACTTATTTCTTCAGCAAATTTTTACTTGTGTGTCTTTGCAGTGGCCTTTAACTAAATATAAGAATGTTCTTCAATTATAACCACAAATATTCTGGTGCGGTGCGGTTCTCTAATGGTAGCATTCCCCAACAGGCGACAGATAGGCGAGATCAAGACACCAAATAAACTGTCGCTCCCTAAAATGAGTAGGAAACCGAGGCAAGCGACATACGCAAAACGTGCGTCTATACTTCAATATATATGATGTAAAAAAAGGGCGCCTAATGGCTTCTATGGTCTTTATAAAGGCTACTGAAAGAAAAAAATGACGATATATTTCTCGTATTATATATTTAGAAAGAAAAATCGGAGGTGTATAACTGTATTTAAAATGAAATAAACTGTATCCTTCTAGGATGAAACATCCTTGAAGGATTCTACTTGAGGATCAAATAGTGGTGGGTTCTTAGCCACTAACTCCATTAGCAATTGAAAGTTGTACAAATCAGTGATAAAACGGAAATGTTACGCAGCGACCGACTTCCCTACTACACTTGAAGGACGAGGACAAATAGGCGACAGTCGTTTATCGCTTGTTTTTGCCTCGGGCTGCAGAACGAACTTAATATATAAAAGCATTGAGAGCAGACATGAAAAGACCACAATCTGTCTCGCTTGTCGCGGAATGGTACCTTTAGAGCCCTATCATCAGCGTAAATAAAACGTTGTGTTCCAAGGTGGTATGGCATATCCTTTAGAGTTCCCCAGTAGGTTTTTTGGATTTCTTTGGAAGGTAACTTGAAGAATGCATTTCAACAGGCACATCATTCCGAATTCCTTGCAACATTGTACATTTACTAATAATTTTTGGAGAGGAACTGTCCATATACAACAGTCAAGTTAATGTTGAAACACCAGTCGAGTCGAAAGTTTTTGGGCTTCAATCGGCAGTTTGCCTGGCGTCATAAGTATGACTTATCTGAATTTGCACCATAACTTTTTCTCTTCCACAGTTCTTGATCTGTTTAATCCTAATATCATCCAAACCTGTTGCTTTGCCCGCTTTCGTTACAGAAATTACTGATATGAGTTCTTCAAAACGGTTTTGTATCGATTTACTAGTATATCCTCTATTTTTTGTCATGCCTAATTCTCCCAGTAAGTTTTCGTATCTCTTGTCCTGGAATTCATCAGCGTCTCGCCGTGCTCAATCCTTTAATTTGATAGTGGGTCAGTATCATCTTTCCTCGAATTGCTGCAGTACGTCTTTAAAATCCCCTCGTAAGGCAACTTTTTAAGATGTTTCCTAGATAATTTTTTTGTTAGTTCAACAAATCTTTCATACTCCTCTGGTATTGGCAGTTTTACTAATTTAGCTATTTATGGGATACATATTTATTGTTGAAATGGAATTTGTTCAATTTTACAATTTGAATCTTCTCTTTGAAGGTTTCACTGCAGCTAGTACCTGATAAAGAATGGGTATATCTTGTGTTCTTGGGATCGTATATATAACAAGTTTGTTTGTTAATTTCACTATTCTGGCGCTGATAAATATATCACGGTTGGCCCACTCTTTTTCATCGTCCACTGCTAAAAGAATGAGGCAACTTTGGATCGGGAATTAACTAAATATATTTTTTCTAAAGTTTCTAAAGGACTTTCCAATTCTGATCCGTCTCTTTATAACATCTTGTGGTACTATGGCAAATAAAATTATCAATTACAATATTTATATTTTTGGTTAATGAAGTAGATTGGCTGTCGGAATAGGAATTTGGTGGCTTGTAGACATATTATTATGCATTCTCGAATCTCTATATAGTAAGAATCCTAATATAATTTTGTCATGTGAACTAATTAGCTATAGCATCTATAAATGTTCCTAATAATTCCTAATTTTATATTTTTCATTTTAAGTCTGCGGTGTTTTAAGTATAATCTGTGGTGTCCAGTGAGCTTCCTGGACTAATAAGATATCATATTTAATCATTGGATATTAATTGTATTTTCTGTTTCTTTTTAAAGGGACGTCTAATTGCTTTAATAAACCTTTGTGGAAAGCGGTCTACGTGCAGTAAAAAGGATCTTTTATAATTATTATTTTCTTCATCTTAAAGCAATTTATTGTATTTGTACATTGGAATGCATTTTATGTGAGATTAAAGACTTTATGTAACGTTGAGCTAAGAAATTTGGTTTTTTATCATTGATCGCAGGTTTCGTTTTTTACATGTCTGTAGATGGCTAGTGGAAACAATGTTTATAACCACGAGTAAATAAATTGGAATTGTACATATATCATCAATAATAATACGTATTTCTTACTTCTGTCATAACTATTATTTGTTTGATCATTTCTCATTTTGACAGTTATCATCAGTTACACGTCACGACACATATAGTTATTTATTACATTTTTATTGTTACTGTAATTATACGGCAAAATCGATCAATTGTAATAACAACATTTTATCAAATATTCACCTAACCGTTGTTTGTCTTTTCTAGCCTCAAGAAAAGACCAATAAATTATCTTTTAGGCCACTACCGGTGTTTTTCCTGATAGTAACTTCCGTGTGCCTTATCCGAACTAGTTATCAACACTGTGGTATACGTAATAACACGTTGTTTTATTTAAGAGCTGTACTATTAGGTTCACGGGAAATATTTGCGTATAAAGTATAATTTTTATAACAGAAATGTGATTAATTTACATTGATTATTGTGTATAGCACAAACACACGTGAAGAAGGCGTTCATACGGAACACGAGGTTATTTCGGTTTAGTTTTTTTTATTTTGTAGTTCAATATGGAAACAAATTTAACCTCAATTACACACAAACACTCTACGTTTCGAAATGTTTAAACTATTTTAATTCCTCAAATACTTGATTCCTTTTTCTATTACCGTAGAAGAAACCTGTAGAAAAAGAAATTGTCCAGTATGAAGTACTTATTTTTACGTACGTGTAATAACTTGTCCTTTTAATGTTCTTTGGTAACTTTCCTCCCATCTTTTCAGTACAATGGGGAGCACCCCAAAATGATGATAGTAGAGACATGTGGGATAAATTAATCCTAGCCATGAAGTTGTTGGTGCTTAATAACGGCAAACCGACATGTATAAGAGGAGACCGAAGAATTCATATAGATGTCATGCAGACTCATGACAGCCAGACTTATTAGATGACAAAAATCAGAAGGAAAGTAGAGGAATAAGATAGGCTGGAAGGAGAAATCTATTCCATTACAAACATATTATACTCAAGATAAAAGAAAACGCAAAGAAAAATAATTACGCCGAAAAAATTAAATATATAGATAAACGAAAAGTAAACGAAGAAATAAGAGCAATGAACGATAACCTTCACAGAAGAATACGAAAAGATTAAAGACCCGGCCAGAAGCTGCTGCCCACAAGGCAGAACAAATAGCCGCCCATATTGGTGGACAGGTAATATAGAGGGGATAGGGAAAAGATATATTGAGTTAAGAAGGAAAGTCACCAGAGACAGAAAGAAAAATCAATTGGTGGTGGATGCGATAGAGAAACTACAAACATTCAAGAAAGAACTAGAAAAAGAAATTAATAAAGAGCAAAAAGATGCTGGAATGAACTATGCAAAAACCTAGAGAATAAAATTTGGGGAGATGAATCTAAGGTAGTAACTCAAAACTTAACAGGCAATAGCTGATGAAGATGGTAGCCGAACTAGCAGGTGAATTATTTTCAAAAAGAGAGATAATTTATTTTAGACCAGTACAAACAGGAACGCCAATAACTGAACTTTCAACAGAAGTTAGGAAAGTAGAAAACACGTTAAAAGCTGGAAAAGCAGCACGTCCAGATAAAATTCTACCAGATATCATTAAAATTATTATAGAAGAATAAGCTGAATGGATTAAAAAAATGATGAAAGATTTACTAAGAAGATAAATCTTCCCTGAAGAATGGAAATTTTCCAGCTCATTCAAAAACTTGGAAAATGAATAGACGAGAAAGGGGCTTTTAGACCAATATTTCTAATAAATACATTAGGAAAGATCTTGGAAATACTGATTAAAAATAGCCTTGACAGTGAAGTAACAGAAAAAGGAAAAAATATTTGAACCAATATGGATTTAGGAAAGGGAAATCTGCAATAGACGCATTGGGAAAGGTGATGGAAATAGCTTCCACATGTAGAAGTAGGTGGTTGGTGGTCTTCTTGCTAGAAATCAAGAATACGTTTAATTGTGCAAACTGGAAAACAATAATAAATATATTAAAAAACTTGGAAGTATATCCATACAAATAAGCATAGCAAAGGGCAACGTAATGGAGACATCGGCAGGTGCTCGGTTCTCTGAACGCTCTTTCAGGCTCATATAGCGATGTGCTTCCTGCTAAAATATCTAGAGCATCTTTTTGCTCCTGCTTACGATGAACTTTCCTTTTTTTTGTTGAATCTACAGACCAGACATTTTATCCCCTCTAGTAATTCGATTGTTATCTACCGCGAGTGCATAATTTAACTTAATTTTAATTTCTGTGTGAGTGCTCACCCACTTCACTCACTCACCTCACTCTCTCACCTCATTTACTCACTTCAGTCACTCATGTCAGTCACCTCACTCACTCATCTCATTTACTTAGCTCATTTACTCACCTCAGTCACTTACTCACATCAGTCACTCACTCGCCTTACTCACCTCACTCACTCGCCCCACTCACTCGCCTCACTCACTTACCTTACTCACTTACCTTACTCACTCACTTCTCACTTACTTCACTCATTCAACTCACTCAACTCACTCAACTTACTTACTCATAAATGCCAATAAGTCCATCAATTTTGCTCCTATCCCTCTCAAATGTAAACGTGATACTCTTGAAGAGTTATACTCTCCAATAAAAAAACGCAAAAAATGTCCTACCCTCCTTGTCTGCGCATACCGGACGACTTCGACTGTAGCTGTACAGGTTATAGCGGGAGTACTACAATTTCACCTGTATACAAAAGAAAGATCGAAAACATACGGCAAGAATAGTCTGAAAAAGAAAGAAAGAAGGGAAACAATGTTGCAAAAAAAATTGAAAAATGAACGGAGGGCTACGTGTGCGAGGATGCTACTCCCGGATGTAGAGGAGTGGATCAATTACAATTACAAGAGCACGAACTACTTCTTTAGAGCTTATCTTGAAAGAATAAGCTAAGCAACGGATCGTAACTGTGAGTCAAGTGTAGATAATGCAACAGCCGAGCATTGAGTATTTGAATGTAATAGATTCAAAGAAGATAGAGCCGAAATATACGCTAAAGTAGGCATATCCAGATCGCAAGACAGAATGACGGTTATAGGATGGGGAACGAATGATTTTAAGGATGTTTTGAATGCAACATAAATTATAAAAAGAAAAGATTTTCTAGAAAGAGAAACACAGTAAGCACAAAAATAAATTAAATATAAAATATAAATATACAGATACATAAAAAATGGATATGGGAGGCTGCGCGCGTTATGGAAAGGTCTTGAAAGACGTGCCACGCGTGTAAGCCGAGAATGGTTTTAATTGGTACCATGCAGGATATTATGGATGCATCCGGGTTCAAGACCTTTCAAAAGGGAAAATGCGTTCGAATGTACTGCGTCTACTCTGAATCCAACTCACGCCAGGTACGATTCACCTGGTGTCTTTAGAAGATTTCCACTCTCTCACAAGTTATTGCCTTATAATGTGGTCATAATGTGTTTTAGTATTGACGCCACAAAATTGATTTCACACGTATTTACAAATGGTTTCTGTTAATTAATTTGTTCGTTTTTTTTTTCATTGATTGGCAGAATCCCGAAGTTCATGAAATAAAAAGTTGTGTCACAAAAATTTGTTCAAAACTTGAAACAAAATTAAATAGAAACGTTGGTGCTTGCTGAGGCG
This sequence comes from Diabrotica undecimpunctata, assembly GCF_040954645.1. Lineage (NCBI taxonomy): Eukaryota > Metazoa > Arthropoda > Insecta > Coleoptera > Chrysomelidae > Diabrotica > Diabrotica undecimpunctata. The sequence goes on from NC_092803.1 coordinate 183,132,730, forward strand.
CCAATTTTATGTTGTTTATATTGCTTTCTATCAAACGCAGAAGTAAAAGTTTATAAATTTACATATAGGAAAAATATCACATAAATGTCTTTCTGGTATGTCTTCAGCAAAATTATGAACTGCGTTGAAGATGTTCTCCAAAAAACCATTGCAAAAGATAAAAATTTGTCAAAATTTAGATCTTGTGCTCAATTTTAATTGTTGTTTGTTATAAATAGTTTCTTTTACAAATTATTTTTCAAATAATCTTAGCATTACTGTAAAATACGATAAAGAATGTGCGAAAGTTAGAAATTGCCGAAAACGAGATCTCCGAACTGTATTTTTTTTCTAACCACAAACTTTCTTCTAAAACTAAATGATTTTGATTGATGCGTTAACAAGTGGACTGGAACATTAGTAGTATATAGTATATTATTTTCAATTATTATCTCTCTACCCGCAGCAGAAAAAGTCAAGCCCGATTATTCAGCATGAGGGCAATTAACTGGATCCATTTGTATTTATTTCTGCTCCTTTCATTGGAATGTTTACTGTTAAACTGCCATCTGGGTCTTCCCAGTCAATTCCACCACCCGTTACTAAAAGGGTGGAGCGTTATACTTTGTATTACTTTTGTCCAATAATTTATTTGTGCTTTAACTCCATTTTGCATGTCAGGACTCTGTAAAATATTTCTCCTTGGGATTATTGATTAAATTTATGTATTTATTCCTGGATTTTATGGTTGTGAGAAATAGCAAGGAGGAGTGGACGAAGACATAAAAGGAAATTAACTAATCGGATTGGAAATCATTTTTTATTTAGCTCAACAGGCATTTAAGTGCCAATCCTTCATTTCATATCGTAAAATGATTATAAATGTTATATTCATATCTTCTTCAATTCATTAAATCTATACCCTTATATTTTCTTTTAAATACGTTTTGATTATTGTTAATCAACGATAATAATATAAAAAATGCGCTTGCTTTCATGTATTTTCAAATCCAGTATACTCTTATTATTTATTTTCAGAAAAATTCCTGCTCTTATTCTTTAAAAGCCAAATACTGATGAAAACTTTTAAAATTGTTACTCTTCGTAAGGAAGAAATAATTCCAGACCACGATCTATAAATAAAAAAACTAAAGTAGGTACCATCACAATCAAGACCTTATTGATGCACACTAGATGTGTGTGCCTCGAATGAAATCACTTTTACTTTATAATTTAATTATTATATTTCATGCCTTATGCAATATCTTATTCCAAACTTTATTACGTTTCGCAAGTACTTCTTTGAATTCTTTCGTAAGTATTAAGAGAACGCATAGGTACCATAACGCACGGCTCAAATCGTTTTCTCTCAGGTGGAATTGTTTAGGGAATTCTTGAAACTTCTCTTAAGGAAGTTAAATGCTTAGTGTAGGTTGTTTTTCTAACTACCGGCAACATCTACTAGTCGATAATGGGCTGATAGCCAAAGCGAGTTTGTTAGTCGGTACTTCAGCCGTTTAAAGTGCCGGTAAAGGACACTTACGGTGATTTGCTGTTAGACGTACCTAAATAGATGGACATTACACTCATAGAAGTCATAGTTATGGTTGGAATGTAATGTTGTAGTGGGATGTTTCATTGCAAAGTTGAGTGTTTTAAATTGTACAAGAGTTTAATTGATCGGTGGAGGGGAACATATTGAAAGGACATTTGGATATTGTTTTAAAGCATTATTATCATTACATTATTCCATCCATGTTTTATCTTACCTTAGTTTGTAAGGATCCAAAGAACCTATTTTTATGCGCTCGCTGTATAACTGAATTGCGTTTCAAATAATGTAAACATTGAGTTTGTTCTGGTCAAACGACCTTGAGGTATGACGCAAACAGTACTGTCAAAATTATAACTTCCATCTGCCCTGTATACTGAGACAGCTCCAGAAAATCTTGTTTCAATTAAACTACATAAAACACTCCGTTTTTACTCTCTTTTTTATGTTTCTTTTTTATTTTTCTGGTGGGAATAACCGAACAAAATAACTTTTTCCAGATACCTACCGAGCTTATTTTTAATGCTGTATATAATGGGAAAAGTTTTAGAGTTGATTTAATATCGTCAACTGTAAAAAAGGTTTCGATTTTTGTACCTACCTATATTTTCATTGTCGTAAACTTGAAGCGTATTGCTTAAAAAAAAATCGGAAAAGTTTTGCATGTAATAAAGCAAAAGAAAAAAGCAATCAGGATGCATGTATCTTCGCGTCATGCGAATTTTCAGACGCTACATGCATCGCAACTTTGTGCTTTGAAAAGTTCTGTTAAATGAAGTTTGAAGAAAATTTATTATAATACTTCGTCCAGGAAAGTTTATATCTGTACATTTTTCAAGTAAATATTATTTGTGAATGTTTTTGTACTTCTTGGCAGTTATATAAAGTATTGTTATGAGACTAACATTGGACTAAAGTTGGATGGATTTATGATTAACTTAGGAATTAAGGAATTAACTCTGCACCATATTTAGATTATGCTTGGCCCCTTATTAGATAAAAAAAATAACAAGGTAAAAATAGCAAAAAATAGCTTACTCTTTGAATGGGGTCTTCGAAAACACACTAGTGGAACTTCGTAACGTTATTAACGTCACATCTGTATTAATTTATATTTAAATAATTATTTCATTTTAATTTCTTTATCTTCAGTTTAATTTTTACTATTTTTTATTTTAAAAGCAGTTGGCGCCCTCTGTTTTTCTCTTCTTCCTCTGTCTTTACTTTTCTCTCTCTTTCTGTCCCGTGGAATAAATATTCACCCTCTCATTTAGTCTCCCACTTTCTGCCAAAACAACTTTTCTGTGGTGAGATTATTTTTTGCCTCTTTTTGAAATTTATAAAAGAAGGCAAAAATTATTATAAGACTCATTTTTATGGTCTACAAATTCTCTTGGGTTTATTGGCCTTATTGGCATATCAAAACTTTATTGGGTTATTTGGATTTATTAACCAGATCGAATTAATTGGCCATATTCAATTTTAACACTACAACTTAGTCAGGACATACAGCCACGTGTGACTGCAGCTCTCCAGAAGCCACAACTTCTAATTGGAGGACCTAAGAGCTAGAACACACAAGAAGCCCATCGAAGCAATAAGTAACACTTATTAACTGTTAAGCTTTGGCAGGGTTAATTATGGTTTTTTTATTTTTTTTTTAAATAAATATGTTTGGTTAAAATTTGTCTTATTTGCTATCAACTGAGAACTCAGGTTCAATCCCTAGTTTAAGACAAGACGAACTCACCCTTGAGATACTGAGCTAGGAAAGGTATAGACGATAAGATCCCATGGTTGATTGAGGTATTATTTTTACAATAGTACTTCAATTCTCTTTGGTAGTCTTATCGTTACAACTTCACTGTTCAGCAGTTAAATTAAATTGAAAAGATATTCCTTTTATAGAGAAAATATTTACAGATGGAAATACCGTTAATTTGGGTGTGTTACGAAAATGAACTTTACCTAACGGCACATCGTTCAGCGCTTCTTTGAGATGTAACGTTATTATATTTGCAAACAAAACATCACCGACAACAGCGGAGTGGGCATGTCTAACACAAAATTATATGACACCTCCTAAGCACTAGATTTATAAAAAGGTTTGTTACGGTTAAGTACTGATGAAAAATCTTACAGAAAGTAAGCTGGATGTACAGAGTGAAATAAAATTTAATAAAATAACGAAAATAACAGGATATAACAACCGGATTTCTGACACGTTGCACAGCCTCAACCACAGACCATGATTTAAACCTGATACATCAGCGTTTAGCATCAGGTACTAATCAAGAAAATTAAAGGCCAGCAGATATCTATCTATCTATACAAGGATTTTCTCAGCTGTCGCCGCCTTCCTTCTTTCAGCCAACGTCTCCAGTCCTTTCTGTTCTGCCATTCTCCATATCTAAGGTCTCGTCTTTCCATGGCCTCATCCACTTCATCCCTCCATGATCTTCGGGGTCTACCTCTTTTCCTCCTTCCTATTAGGCTCCAATCCGAAATCTTTGCTATCCACCTTGTATGATCTGTTCTTCTCACATGTCCATACCAAATTAAACGTTTTTTTTTCGATGTAGATGAGTATGTCTTGTTCTACTGCCATTCTTCGTTTTATCTCCTCATGTCGCATGCGATCCATTTTTGTCACTCTGCAGCTTTTTATTATGAACTCCATTTCAGTTGCTGTGATTTTGGACCTGTTTCGTTTATTTATTACCTAATTCTCTGCTCCATAGGTCATTATACTGCGTACCAAGGTGTTATAAATTCTCTTCTTTGTATTTCTGGTAATCTGTCTATCCCACGGTACCCCGTTCATTTGTTTAATACATGTTCTTGTCTGTGCTAATCTGCTGGTTATCTCTTGCTCGGTGGTTCCATTTTTTGAGAGTATGAATCCTAAATATTGGAATTTGTCAGTGCCGTTAATTTCCCTATTATCGTCCATTTCCAAGTTTCTCACTGGTTCTTGCTCTGTTAAATATTCGGTCTTTTCTAGATTTATTTCCAGTCCATTTTTTGTGTATTCCTTTTCTAATTTTCGGAGCATATAGCACAGATCTTCTTCATCTTGAGCCGTTACCACTTGGTCATCTGCAAAGCTTAATGTGTACAAGAAGTTGTCCCGGATTGGTATTCCCATCCCTTCACCTTTTTTCCTTTTCCTTTGGTTTTAATATTTGTTCGAGGAATATCTTGAACAGTGTCGAAGATGTAGAGCATCTTTGCAATAAGCCTTTTGTGGTCTTAAATTCGTTGGAATATTTATTGCCGGTTTTCACTCTTACCTTGTTGTTGTTGTTGTAAATGTTTTTTACTGCTTCTATTAACCTCTGGAGTTATTCTGATTTCCTTCATCGTGTTCCATAGTTGTTTTCTGGGGACCGTGTCATATGCCTTTTTTAAATATATGAATGCCATGTGTACTGGTCTATTTTTTGCCATTTTTTTTTTCAATTAATTGTTGGAGTGTATAAATGTGGTCTATGAGATAGTAGGACCAAAAAAATGCAAAACTGTAGATGTTACTATACTAAACTACAACTGTAGCAACTAGTGACAGGAATTCATAGTAGACAATCTGGACGAGACAGATGAAACTGTTACATAGTACCTACCTACCAAATATTATTTATGTGTAAAATGTTATTAACTAGAACACATAACCAGAATAAAACGAGGACAAAGAGGAACTGGATACGACTCAAAATCCCAAAGTCCTATTGGATCGCGAATGCAAAACATTCTATAAAGATACAACCTACAAGATATACATATTGGACTACCATATGATTAAATACAAATTTGAATGCTGGAGGGCCCCAAACCAACAGTCTGACATTTTAGTCAGATAAGCGAGGCTAATCTATCAATACTAAAAGATCTCTAACCTGTAATATTACATCAAACTACTAAAAGGGGATGTGAAACCTGGAAAGTGACAAACACCCTCACAGACAAACTGCAGGTCTTTGTTAACAAATGTCTACGAAGAATTGTTCGTATATTCTGGCCTAACACCATCAGAAACGACGATCTGCTACACCTGACCGAACAAAAGAGGGTACAAAATGAAATTAAGTCCAGAAAGTGGGGTTGGATCGGTCACACACTCCGAAAAAATAGTTGCAGTATCGCAAAGACTGCCCTAGAGTGGAATTCCCAAGGGAAAAGAAAAAGAGGTCGCCCAGTACAAACTTGGAGAAGATCCATCATGGACGAGATAAGAGGCCAAGGAAAGTCTTGGAATGAGGTGAAGGCCTTAGCGCAAAATAGAACCCAATGGCGCGTTTTCACTGAAGCTCTATGCTCCACTTAGGAGTTCAAGAACCTTATATATATATATATATATATATATATATATATATATATATATATATATATATATATATATATATATATATATATACTAAAAGGGGAGGTATTTACAATATAACTGGAGATTGACAAAGGTGCTCTTCCACATTATTGCGAAATTTATATACATACTTTGATATTAATCTAATTCTCACACAAGAAAACTAGATTCAAAGGTCTTTAAGGGGAAAGTGGGAAACGAACTAAGTTTCTAAACAATACCATCTAGCACATCAAAAGGGTATTTGGGGTAACATAAATTGAAAGTTGAACATTTAAATCGTTAGGATGAGTTGGTTAATACGCGTATCACACGCCTGTTAACCAGGTACACATTCAGTAGGGTCAAAATAGGAAAATATCCTAAATATAGCAGAAAAATAACGGGAAAATATAGCACACAATTTTCGAAGAACATTAAAAATGGAAGAATCTTGATGACGAATGTACTACTTAAAACTCATTATAACAAATGAAAATTCAGAGCAAGGTGCATATACAAAGTAAGGAGGACGTCTTGGGATCGATAGGACTATTCCCAGTGTACATCAAGACTATACACGGGACCTAGAGACTTATCATTCCGTCAAGTCAACTGACAGTGTTTCGCGATCGTTGCCCCTAGTCTTCCTTCATGCCTAGTGTCTGCACTGCAATAGGGAGTCGTTGTTTGGTTTGCATTATTTAATAATTATAAAAATACGTAATCATTTTTATAATAAACAATTTTAAACATAACTTTCATTTCTTCCTCAAAACTTCCCCCCTGTAGCAGGCCTGCTAGTTACTTTTTTATCGATGATGTTAAAACATCGATGTTTAGTTATCATTTTTCCATATTTCACCATCGATGTCAAGACATCTAAACCATCAATGGAACATCGATGTTAACAATTCGATATTTTTATTCCAATCTTACCATTAAGCAACCAGTAATACAGTAGATTAGCAATTATTTAAAATATTATTGGAGCATGATCTATTTATAGAGGACATAAAATCGCCAATGCAAACGTTTGTAGAATTTTTAAGGTATTTACATAATTCATTAGACTTTTGAGTTTCACACTTTTTTTCATTTTACCTTTTACCTACGGATTAGAGATCCTAGTCTTGTACTTTACACAATATTCAGTATTTGCTGAACATTTATTACAGATAAAGATCTGTTGAAGAAATCATTCTTTTCTTCAGCATTAACTAGTTGTTTTTATTAAGTTTATACTTCATACTCCATATTTCTATTATATTTGTAGGTTTTTCTTCTTCTCGCAGTACCGTCTCCTATCGGAGGTTGGCTACCATCACAGCAATCTTTACTTTGTTGGCTGCAGCTTTGAACAACTGTATTGAACTGCGCCCATACCACTCCCTTAAATTTCGCAACCAAGAAATCCTCCTACGTCCCACATTTCTCTTTCCCGAGATTTTTCCTTGGATTATGAGTCTAAGCAGAGAGTACTTTTCTCCTCTCATTATGTGGCCCAGATATTCCAGTTTTTTCGTTTGTATGGTTTTTATGACTTCGCATTCCTTCCCCATCTTCAGCAGAACATCTTGATTTGTTACTCTTTCTGTCCATGGTATTTTCCACATTCTCCTGTAACCACATCTCGAATGCCTCAATGTTTTTGATGTTCATCTTTTTTAGTGTCCAGGCTTCCATGCCCTACAGCAGAACGGAGAAAACATAGCACGTTAACATTCTCGTTCTTAAGTTTATATTTATGTCCCGGCTGCATAGGAACTTTTTCATTTTGACAAACGATTGTCTCGCTATCTCTATTCGCCTCTTGATTTCTCTTGTCTGGTCATTAGTATCAGTGAAGCAAACCCCTAAATATTTGTAGGACGTAACTCTTTCAACTGGCTGATTATTTATGGTTAAATTCACATTGGTGTATAGCTTCTTTGTTACAATCATGAATTTAGTCTTTTTGATGTTCAGTTTTAGACCATACTTTTTGGTATGAGTGTTTATGTTTTTGTTTCGCTATACATATATTGAATAATAGTGGAGAAAGCACACAACCCTGACAACACCTCGACGAATCTCAATTTCTTCGGTTAACTCATTATCAACTTTGATTTTTGCTGTTTGTCCCCAGTACAACCTGGATATGATGTTAATGTCGCGACTGTCGATGTTTTTGCTTCTTAGGATTTCATACAGCTTTTGGTGTCTGACTTTATCGAAGGCCTTCTCAAAAGCTACGAAACCTACGTAGAGGTCTTGGTTTACATCCAAACATCTTTGCATTAACACACTCAGACCAAACGAAGCTTTCCGTGTTCCCAGTCCACCTCTGAATCCAAACTGTGTGGCGCTTATGTCCGCTTCTAATTTATTATTTAATAAATTTATTTTTATAATCTATAATTTATTATTTTTAATTTATTCTAAAGACTTATAATAAAAAACTGAGTAATACAATTTAATTTTTTGACGTTATGGTACCTATTATTTTTTCTTTAAGAAAATCCATCGATATTTTTAAAACATCGATGTTTGTCATTCGATACATCGGTAGCATCGATGTATATGTCCCATCATATCGCCGATGTGTAACATCGATGTTTTGTTACGATGTCCTATTACTACCTGCCTCTAAAAAACTCGCAGTACAGAAAGATCGTCTTCAATCCAAAACATCCACTTTTGATATTATCGAGCAAACATTAATCGGTTCCTGTAGCGTTTGAGTTGTTATTCAAGAATAATGTGTTGTCTTCTTCCAATGAATTGTTTCATTTAGGCGTCTTCTAACTATTTGCCCACTTTCATCTATATTTCGAACTTCCTGGAGGCGATTTCTTGCAGCAATATAATGAAATAGCTATTTCTCAGAAGTTCCATTTGCAAAGTAACTCATATCCGATCAGAACCAGACTTGAATACAACTTTACACAAAGTTGCAACTTTAAACAAACTTTACACAAATACTTAGTGGAAACTCACGCTGCAAAAGCAAAATTGCTCGAAGGTGTAAAAGTACAATAAACAGCATTCGTTATGTCGATGATTCCGTGGCGATGGCAGATTCTGAAGTGGCTTTTTTAGACACTGGGAAAGAGTCACAGTGAGGAGAGAGGAATGAAGATGAATATAAGACAAAACTAAGATCACCAAATCACAAAATGTATCCAATCTATATACACGAACACCCAATAGAACAAGTTAATAAATATAAGTATCTAGGAGTATGAATTAATCAACAGGTGGGTCCAGATATGGAAATAATTTGCCGAATTGAAATAGCTAGTAGTAGCGTGGACACGTAGACCGTCAAAGTCAACGTAATTAATCGCTTGGAATCCATTGAATTGTGGATTGGACTGCATATGTAGCTAATGAGGAGGTATTGAGGCACTCAGGTACATACAGGCAATTATTTACAGCTATTAAGGTTAGAAAAACTAATTACATAGGCTTAGGCCATGTTGTAAGAAATAAAAAGTATAATTTAGCACAGTCAATCATCATGAGAAAAATTCCAGGAAAGAGAGGTTTATAGGACGAAGAAATATTTGTTCACTTAACAACATCTACAGTCGACCCGATTAAACACATTATTAAGTTTTCAACGATAAAATACTTACTACTAAAACGCAGTTTCAGTAAAACATCGTGAAAGGTAAAAGGTATTTTGTATATATTTATAGAAATAATATTAAATTTTAATATCGAAGTAGATTATAATGCTAAATAAAGTAGAGAATATTTAAGTATTTCAAAAATTTACCGGTCTACCGAGCAAGTTTCAAAATAAAGACGAAATTATACAAACGGACTACAATGAGATCAAAGATAACAATTGAATGCGTTTTAGCTGGTATTAACCTTTAGTGGAGCTTTATCTTATGCATTATTTTCGAGTTAATGGAAGAACATTAAAATTTTATTTAAATAAAATTTTCATGAGTAACACAGAGCTGGTTTTACTAAAAAGTTACCAAAGGATATAACACTGCTAAAGCCATGGCATTGTTAATTCTTTTCCCATTACACCATGTTGTGTTGATTACGATCAAGCTTATATTGATTTTTGTGGCAACAATTTATAGTTGCAGCTTTTGCAGCACTTCTGACGGCTTACAATAGCATTCATATTGCTGGTATCAATTATTTGCAGTTTTTATTTCAGAAATTTTTTGAAAACAATTTCCTAATTGGAAGTCGAAATGTCAAAAACAAAAAAAATTAGTTTGTATTACATGGCATGGAAAAAATACTTCGAAAACGGAATTCGAAGAAGATAAATAAAGATATTGTACGCGGAGACGATTGGTAAAAAAGACTGTCAAAATTTACAAGAAGGACAAATAACAGTAACTTTTGGACGACAATACGACACATAAAGTGGAGAAAAGGAAAGGAAATAAATGCAGTAAGAGATAAATCAAAGAAAATCCAAAAAAACCCAGAACAAAGTTTGGAAAGAATATTATGAGGAAAAATTTGATTCTGATCAAATAAAGAAAGAAGGCAATGTAATAGATAAAGGCGAAGAAAACATAGGCGCAGGGTATAAAGAGGCGTGAGAAAAAAAAGACAATCCCTAAAAAACAACATCGTGCCAATATACAAAAAAGGAGAACATGTAAACTGCGACAACTATAGAGCCATATGTCTGTCTATGGTATGGCCTGTGACATTTACAAGATAAAGTCAATTTTCTGTCATACAGTCGTCCGACTGTATGATCGTAGTAGGATCGGAAGTGAGAAAAAGTGTATACTCGATCGGCATGATCTACAAAATTTCTGTAGAAATTTATCTACATTTACAAAATTTTTGCTAAGAAAACGCAAAAATTTTGCAAAAAGTCTTTGCGTTTGCGACCTTTGACTAAATAACTTTGTAGGATTGATGGCGACTCTTTACATTCCATTTATAATTTTGTTCTGAACATGCGTATCAATTTTTAGCCCTATACGAATTTTTGTAACCTTGAATGTCAACCGGGATATACCTACACCGCCTGGACGGACTATAAATCGACCAAAAATATTAGCTAAATAAAGGTTTTAGTTGGAGTATTAAAGGGAACGCAAAAAACTTTGTTTATCTATTGATTTTTATAAAAAATAGTTATCAATAGTGAATATTAAACAGAAATACTGTAACATTTAAACTGAAAAATTTCGTAAAAAGCGACCGCAAATGAAGAAGAAAAAAAGAACTCTTCATTAAGAAGATCATCGTAAGTCTATCGCAACGTTGACCTAAATACATGAATTGCACTTAGAATTGCTTCCGTATAAAACTCAAAATAAATGATGATCTGGGAAAGCGATCTGGATCTAATGATGTTATGTATCTAAGGTAAGAGAAACTTGCAATTAGTGTATTTTTGTAGAAGGTACACATAGACTAATAAGACTTTTTCCCTACAAGTTATTTTATTAGTGAAACCTTTACTGTATAGAGTAGTATGTAGTTAAAATATTGCCAATACCAACCAATACTATTTAAACTCCAAAAATGTATTCGTATATAGTATATAATTGTTAAATAACCTTACCTTTTTTTAAGATTCAACAATAAATTCGCAAAATATTCACCAAAACAATCTATTTACGTTTATTACATACACAGTATAATTTTTAATTATATTTTTAATAAATAATAACTTCCTGGTGTACATCATAAAGCACAAGACGAAATTAAATTCGCTAGGCATAAATAATGACTTCATTCCTTAGGTAGCGCTGATTAGGTAATATATTTGTTTACTTTGAACATATTTTTGAAATACCTGTTGCTGTAAATTTAAATTTATGTGTATATCCTGGCGGTGTAGTATTATTTCATTAGGAATGTTATGTTGGGCTATTTTTGTCTTTATAGAAGAATTTACTAATCTATTAGAATTTAAGACTATGTACCGTTTGTAGTTACATTTTATACGTAAAATACAACCTAAACACGTTTATGTGTTACAAGTTCACAATAACAGTGTAAGCTATGCGCACAAACAAGCTTGATATTTAATGAGTTGTTCAGAATTATATTTCTAGACTCATTTATATAGATAGGTCGAGTTTCTCACTAAATCTTAAATATGTTTGTCCACCCAAATTGACCAATAGATTTCTGCGTGTTCTTTTTAGTTTAGGCGAGACACGTTACGTTAATCTCTGGTACTTTGTGCCATATATTGTTTTGTTTCCATTAAACTGCAATAAGCCATGCGGTCTCAACGAAGGCCAATAGTTTCCTCATAAGTAGTTTTAGGATTTCTTCTGGTTCAATCCCCAGGTACCTATTGAAGTCCTGACTCTTTATCATATCACTTCTATTCACTCATATCACAGTCTATTCTTCCATTTAGCAATTTTCTGCATCATGGTTCATTTACCTTACCTACTTCCTATAGGTTTTTTCTCAAACTCCTTTGGGTTACCGTTTTATCTATCGTTTATTTAGGTTCATTAGATTATGTGAGCGTTTTTATCAAATTCTTGATTATTTTCTGAAGACGATATCTAGACGATTCCTTAACAGTCACTTCTGAACCTCGTTTCGTGCAGCATCTGGTGCGGTGATACCACACTATGATTCTGTACAAAGGTTCCTCTAAAGCCTTGTTTTGCCAATAAATCTGCTCATTCATTCACCCCTCACTTATATAAACGTCACTTTATTGTCTTAAAGAGATCTTTACAGTTCCTTACTATTTTTGATTTGGAGAGTGGGTTCTTTATGGACAGAATAACCTCTTGACTATCTGTATAAATGTTGATTCTCGTTGTTTTCGGGTCCTCCATCCCTGATTTCATCGATGCAGACCACCAAAGCAGAAACTTCGACCTGGAACAGCTGTATATTGACCTAGGGTGTAATGATTTGTTAAAATTATATGTTTGCCCACAGACTCCTGATGCAGTACCATGAGCTGTTGACCAATAGATTTGGTTAATAACAGCCCAAACCTCCGGATCCGAATAGCTCTGTTATTCTCAGAAACACGGTTTCCTATTTGGGAGTCCATTTTACAAGGACTCTCAACTGGAAAACCGACATTCAAGATACCCTTGACAGGGTGAGAAGGAGGTTTAAACTCCTGGCAGTGCTAGCCGACAAATTGGGCAAGATTGGGGTCATCTAAAACTTTATTGCCCACCTATAAAACTTATATTAGACCTATCATCGAATAGAAGTCATGCATCTACGCCTCTCTTAAGACATATGAAATCAATGCCATCATGGCTACCGAAAGAACAATCCTCAGATTCTGCATGAGGCGGAGCAGGCTATACTCATCAGCACACATACACACACTGGCAAACATAACACCTATTAAGGACAGAATCCTATCCCTCAGCAGGAGGTATGTCCTTCGAACAATCACAGGCTCGAATAACCGAGCAAAGCAAATATTAAAGACACCTTGCAAACGCCGAGGGCAAATACTCACCAGGCTTCCTCAAAGAAAAGTTTCGTTCCCTCCAAAACTTCTAAACTTCACAACACTGGACATGAACTCCCTGATGAGTATTTTGAAATCTTAGAATCAACCCCCATCAAATATCGCAGCTAACTACTGCACGCCAAAAATGCTGATTAAGAGCCGTTCCTACTGTATGGCTGGTAACCCCTGAAGTACCTCCTTCGACACGTTTGGCACAAATCACCTAAATTCCTCTTGTGCGCTTCTTAACACATCGTCCACACAAATACGCCACCTTCTGAACCCCAGCTCCTTAGTAGTCTACTACTTCTCCACACATAACATCATTCATCACGTTTTATCACACCTCCACTACTCCGAAAAAAAAGCAGTACCCCTTCCTTGAAGAAGCGAAAAGCTTAAACAAGGTTATAACTCTGGAACTAGAACTAGTATGTGATTTTTCATATTTGTCACCATATTTGTCAAATTTTCTAGTTTATCTTGTTTCACACTCATTTCTTAAGTTTATCTTGTTTCTATTCAGATGTAGCATTTAAGGTTTTCTGTGAACTAGTACGTCAGAGTGTAGCGCCATAGCTCATGTGTGTGGCTATGGTATTGGCTTACTAAGCCAATTGTTCAGCACACCAAAAATTGTTTAATTTATAATTTTAACTAAGCCGCCACCGTGCTTCGGAGGGCACGTAAAGCCGTTAGTCCTGGTTGCGTAAGTAGCCTAGTCATTGACACTAAAAACTCGAGCCTAAAGGTTACTCGAAAAGAATATGTACAGTCAGCCAATTGGCTCTAGTATGACCGATTATACCAATAAACGGCTTCTTAAAAAAAGTATCTGAAAGTAAATAACTTTAGAAATAATACTAAAGTGGATTCAACACATATAAATATATCATCCTCTTTAACTTTTTACCTCTGTAACGTCTCCTATTTTTATTACTAAGTTTTATAGCAACAACTTCGTTTCCACCGATCTTTAGTCCTTTGGTAAAAACAACTTTCAAATTCCTTTCAAATATCTTCAAATAAATGATATTATTTAAAAAAATATATTTAATCTAATATTTATTTTACTTTCGAACCAAGTCTCCCGTGCAAGGAACCCCCTCAGTCCATAAATCAAAAGTTGTTCACATGCGAAGAGACCGGACAAAAGAAATTTGCAATTTTATTCGTTTTTAGTTATTTTTCTTGTTGTTCGTCTGCTGCGTGCGAAGAAGTTCGTGACCCTGGCGATTTTATCGGGGTTTTTCTTGTAACCGAGCTCGTAAACAGAATGTGTTTTGTAAAAGAATATTTTGTTATTTCATCCAGAGATTGTTATCTCGCCCGGTTTGCTAATAAGTCGGCGTGTTCTAGCGAAAAATATAACGAATTGGCTTTTTTTAAGTAGTTTTTCTAATGGTTGTTATATTAGTGTATGAACTAAACAACTAACACATACAAAAACGATAGGAACATGCAAGTATGGCATAAAAAAGTATAGTATTAGAAAATATGGATCGACAGGAGAGAAATTATGGGCAAGATTTACGAATAGTGTTAACCCTATCATCTATTCACTGACTTTCGCTCTGTATGGAGTGGGTTTTCTATAAAATGTGAAAATATTGTATAAATTGGCGTTTTTTTAAAATGTCGAAAGTATTTCTTATATATAACATCGTTGACTGTTTATACGAAAGTACAGCCTTAACATAATAACCAATTAAAATCAACACGGCATCTATTGGCAGAAAAAATTGCTCGCAGCTAATCCAACTTCGAAGTGATTACAAAGTTGACTCTTGAGAGGTGAACGAAGGGGAAAAAGTGTGTTAATAAATCCCCCGGAGATTTTCCACACTAACTGGTGTCGTCGTCGAAAATGATGAAACAAAAGAGCGAAGCAGTCAATTACGTTGAACGTCGCCGGAAAATTCATAAGGGCAGGTGGCGCCATCTAGACTCGTCAAATGTCAACTGGATCAAATATAACGGAGGGATACGTCGAAGTGACCTTTTAGATTTCCGCAAGGTTTATTTCTCTGCTAATTAGGGTGAGTTTTTCCACAGCGTGAATATCAACCATAGACGTTTCGTTCTTCATTTTAATATTCACTATTTTTTCGTATAGACATACAGTGATTACTACAAACCCATGATTATATACAATCCCACCCCCCAGAATTATTCTGTTTTGTTTCCTCAATTTTGTCTGCCTAATTGATATTGACCGTTCAGACATATGCTGACTGGGATGACTATGATTTTTGCACAAAGTTTTGTCTTGTTTGTTGCAGAGAAGAGTTAGTATATAGTTAGTAATACTTTGTTTTTTTTTTTGATGTGAAAGTTTCTTTTTTTCTCGATTGAGAAAAAATATAATTTACTACATCAACCTTATTTTTCTTTTATCACGTTTTTAGCATTCTAAAAATTTGCAGTTTTCTATTTACTCTATTTATTTATTTATTTATCGTATGGCAATTACAACACATTTAGAACAAATACACAAACACTAGTAATATAGGTATTTGACAAACTTACAAGCAGACAGTTACAAACAAACATCAAGTGTATTTATATAATCAATTGACTCTGAAGTTGCAAACAGGAAGTCTTCATGGCTACCATTGTAGGATCTTGAGGGACACTCTTGAATAATGTGGTCGATGGTTTGGTTCTCCCCACAGTCACATTGAGGAGACGGGTTCTTTCCCCATTTATGTAGCATGTATGCACATCTGCCATATCTGGTTCGGATCCTATTTAGAGTGGACCATGTTTTCACCATGAAGATCAAAACCTGGTGGCTTGTGGGTAATGCAGGGCATGTTATTTTGCCATTCGTTCCATTCTTGGGACCATGCATTCGTGATGTTGAACTCCTCATGTATCATTCTTGCCGTTTCCATTGGTGGTTTTCTAGAACGGAGACGGGTATTTCGTGCATCCTCGGTATCTTGGTGGATCGGCAGGTTTATATTGTTCATGATCTTTTTGTATTCAGGTGTAAGTGCGTCGACTCGTCGTAAATGTGGAGGTGGGATGTGACTTAATACTGGAAGCCATTGGGTGGGAGTTGATTTAATTGTACCAGCTATCATCCTCATAGTGCTGTGCAGCTGATTGTCGACCTTTTTTACGTGTGGACTGTGTAGCCAGACTGGAGCACAATATTCAGCGGTCGAGAAAACAAGGGCTAAGGCAGTAGAGCGGAGAGTGGAAACCGATGTTCCCCAGGTGGTGCCGCAGAGCTTCTGTATAATGTTATTTCTTGTACTCAACTTTTGGGCAGTTTTTGTTAAATGCTCTTTAAATGATAGCGTTCTGTCTAGTGTTACGCCCAGGTACTTCGGTGTTTTGTTGTGGGTAAGTGTGGTATTTTCAAACCGTATGTTGAGTTCCTTTCCAGCAAGTTTATTGTTCAGGTGAAAGCAACTAACTTCTGTTTTGGATGCATTTGGTTGGAGTCGCCACTTGCGAAAATATTTGCCCAATGTATATAAGTCTGCCTATATATATATATATATATATATATATATTACTCTATAAATTATATCGAATAATTGCCTAACTAGTTTAAATCAACATGATTTAGATTTGACTAAAATGCTGTTTTATAAAATGGATACAATAATTTGTGCTGCTTAAAAAAACAAACGACATTCAAATACTGAGAATTAAACTAATAAATACTAAGCTTTCTGTGAATTTTTATATTCAATTTTAAATGAAGTAAAACCCTTTCAAGTGGAACCTCGACTTGTTCCCTTCCATTCAAACCCCAAAACCTCAATTACTCGTAATCTCAACCCACTATTAGTCTAATCAGTGAGTCCTGCAAGTCATTTTGGTACATATTTTTCCTCTATAACTCGAAAAATTAAATTGGACCTCTGTATGTAATGATTTATTTTACAACGTTTACAACTCGATTATTTGAAAATCTCTATAGTTCGAAGAAAAATAAGTTACCGACTTGAAGAATTTGCCGACAATGTAAGTACACATTTAGCGAAGCTAGTCGTGTGTTATCGACTGAAAAACTGTCAGAAGTAGTGTAATTCTACCTCAATACACATTAATTTGTACAACAGTTACAAATAAAATTGTTAAAACATGAGTGCTACGAAACGTAAGCTGAAAACTTTTGAATCTCGCTCGAAGCTGTGAGGAACTGTCAAAAGAAACACTACGTTACTGAACAATTTCGCCTCCCACAGAGTACTTTGTCAACAATAATAAAAAATTAATCAGGCATCATGAAAACAATTCAAAATGGTCAAAATGTTTTCTGCAGAAGACGACGAATTTCAGAATTTCCAAGCTTGGGGGAGGGCTTGTTTAAATGGTTTAAACAGTGTCGGAGACAAAATATCAGTGTTAGTGGACCACCGGTACCAGAAAAAGGCGAAATAACTAACAGCTGAAATAAAGTAACTATACTGCAACAAACTTAAGTTTGGGAATATGACTCATAACTCAACGATGCGCAGTGAATCGTGTTTACTATTGTTACCATGGAAACGACCAGTGTACTGCTTACCAGTGTCGTAGTTTGAGAAGTACGTATCGCAGAGAGTTGACTTGTTGATTTGGTCCTGTTGTATATTTTATTAATATTTTTTCAGATTAGTGCTTAGTATATTGCTAGTAGTAATTAGTGTATTATTAAGTAATTTAGTGTATCTATAGTGTCTTTATTTTAGTTATTAATAATGGTTATTTAACAATATGGCTCCTAAAAAGACAGGAACAAAAAAAAAACATCATATTTTTGAACAGATGCTCTTCAAATCATCTCGAACACATTACAGGTAGCGAAAATCCGAAGACAATGGAAAATCCAAAGACAATAGGAGTGTCCTAATAAAAAGTTATGATATTCGTTTAAAATAAATAGAATATTTAAAGGCATACTGCACCAAAGGGCAGATCAAAGTGGAAAACCTTTGATCTAAAGAAACCGATTTCTAAGGGAAAAACGTTGATTATTGTTTATGCTGGAGGGGAGACTTTATACCTAACACTGTGTGCGTTAATGTGCGTGTGAATTTTTAAATCAGGTGCATATTTATAAATAAAAAGTAAATTGTTATAACAATAAAAGTAACGTAAGCCATAATTACTTTTAAAGTTTCATATTAAATCAAATTCTATTTTTGACAAAAATTTCGTAAAAAGCTTATTAACGACTGTCTACGAAACTAATAACGAGGTAAAGGTCGTTCAGCAAAAATATACAAGATTATGTTAATTCGCCGAAAGATCCTCTAAAATAATTTGTACGATAAGTTTGACATTTTTTCCACCTGTTTATGTATTATACTTTGAGCTTAAACATCATGGACATCAAGTTCTTCGTTTGCCTCTCTGTCATCCGGAGTTAAACCCTATCGAAAAAATATGGGCTTTGTAAAAGGTAGAGTGACAACTCATAATACAACATTTAATATAAATGATGTTGAAAATATAGCAAAAACTAAATTTTTAGGAGTGTTATTAGAGGAGTGGATTAATATAATGTAAACACGCACAAAAATATAAAAACATTCAAATCGAAACAGAATATTTGTTAGGCACTACGCTGGACCACTTACACAATTTGTTGCTAATACTGGTTTATCCGAAGAAAGCTTTTCTGAGAATGAAGATAGTGATTCAAATGCAGGGATAGAGATCTTAGAATCATGCGAGGAATCATAACTAACTTACTAACTTCTTGTTTAGACAAATAAATATATTACTTAATTAGTTAATAAACTACCTATTTTTTTGTATTATTGAAACCCTTCCTTTTGGTTTCTTAATATTGTTCTGAAGCTATTTTCTTGTGGCATGTTAAAGTAATGATTATTTAAATGGGAATAAGCCACAATTAAAGGTTAAAGTACGTTTATTGACGTTTCAATTTCCACTTCCGAAATTGTTCTCAAAATATATTTGTATTTGTATTTAACGATGTAAATTTATCAGCAACGATGTAATATATAACAAATTTAATAACATTTAAAGTGTTTTACCCACATATTTAGGGGCTTTACTTATATAACTGGTAACAGCACTGTTGATGGATTTGACAGTCCGAAAATGATCTGTGATGTAGCCCTAAAGGGTTCTTTTGTAAATATATATATTTTTGAAATAAAATCTTTTAATTACAAATAATGTGATCATAAACCGTTAGAGATATTGCTGTGTCGTTTACTAGGGCACACAAGCTTGGATGCTGTACTATTGCGATTTTGCTACTTTACACTACTATGTTACTCTAATTTGAATCTAGCATTGCAATTGGGACCTCGCAATTGCAAGTTGGATCTACATCAAAATTTTAAATTATTATCAATATTACATCTGCTGTTATACATTGATTTTTATCTTTTCTATTACTAACGAATATTTTATGTGAGAATATTGGAGCTGCAAATAATTAACAAGAAACCCAAACGAGAAACTACGGATAGAGATCAGAAAATGATCGATGTGTAATCGTAATTACCTAACAATACAAAATTGTACAATGTGGACTTTAAATATGTCTCGTATCTCCATTTACCTCTAGAAAATATATTGATGATCGCCTATGACTTACAGCACTTTATATTGATCCATAGTTGTTGTTTTTTTATATTCTGTTCATGCGAGTCAGCTGTTTTGTGGGGCGAATATGGAAACGAGGAAATAAAGGTCTCGCTGACGTAGCATGTTTTTCGTTATTTCAATGTAAATAAATTTTCTGCGCCACGTAATGAGATAATTATAAAATTTATATTTTTTACACTTGTACAATGATGGAAGAGGTCAAATATATGAAGGGATGGTATAATTATTGTGGTTTGGATATTTTCAGCTATTAGGAGAAGGAACCTAGACAAGAAAAAATATTTATATTAGTTCTTCTTCCTTCTATGTCGTTCCAATCAGGTTATTTGAAGAATCGTCCATTATATTATCATAAACTTGGTTTTATCAAGGTGCCATTTGGATGCATCCGGTATTTACTGTATTTTATAGCTCTTCCATACTTTCAGCTGTAATAACCGTGTCAACTGCAAAGCTTGTTGCGTTTATCATGTTGCCTCCAATTCTTATTCTCTCTTTTCGTTCCCATAAGGATGTTCTGTGAGTTTACGTTGAAAAGGGTCGAAGACAAGCCGCATACTTGCTAACCCTTCTCACAATCGGTATATTATTTGCTTCTATCTCGTTCACCTTTTCTATGGCTCTCTGGTTCCTTTTTTGTCTAAATTGATGTTTGTTATATCGTCTAGTTTCATATGCTGTACTTTATCAAAGGACTTTCGAAATTCTATGAAACTTACGTATGCACTCTTGATATACTCTCGAGATTTCGGGAAAAAGACTGTCATTGCCAATCAATAATGACTCTCTTGTACCCATGCCATGTCTGCAATAAAATTCCGGTTTATCTTAACAGTTCATTATCTCCAGAACAATATCTATCAGCTGTTCACATTTATTGTATATTCTGTGTTAAACAACGTTTAGTAGAATTTTTAAAGGGCATATAAGGCTTGTATCTCATAAGACTTATTATCAGTCTATAGTCATTATATGAGATTGTTATTTTTTTTGTAAATATTGGTTCAAGCCATTCCTCCAGAAAGTTGCCTTCTTCATATATGTGATTGAGAATTCGGGTGAGTCCCTATATATTACAATCCTCTAAGGCTGTTACGGCTGATTTATATTATAGGAACTCGAAAAGATAATACTTTCAGTTCTTGTATTGGTTTTGACTATGTTAAACTGTCTATAATCTTCAAATGTCTCCAATGAATACATTTTTTAGAATTCTATATAAATGGGTATAAGGACTAGTTTTAAAGGTAAACACCTTACGAAGGTTTATTAGAATTCAATAATTTTTTACATTTCGACTTTGTCAGTTAAATTATACATTTCATATAGCTGATTGAGAAGCCTTTTTTATTGCTCTAAATGTCTAGATGGCATAGAATTCGCTGGTTGTGTCAGCTAAGTGACTTTGAGAGGAGTCGAATTGTAGGTTTGCGTAAAACAGGTCTATCGATATGAGAATTTTCTAGGAAGGCCACTACTTACGCAGTATACAATGTTGACGAGCGTGGATCCAGGAAGGCTTAGGACACCAAGAGAGACGTCACAAACGGACCACAGAGCTTTCAGAGAAGAATAAAGAGCGATAAGATCGCCGATTAAGACTTTTGACTCTAAGAGACAGATTCAGTAGTACTCGAGCGATCGCAAGTCAGTGGTTTAAAGAGCATGAAAGGATGGTTAGTATGCGTAAGGTGTATCGGCAAATACGACATAATAAAAGGTGAATAAGCCTTTTTTCTTATCGTTCACATTGGATGCTACCTTTCACAGCTGAACATCTTCGTGACCGTTTGCTCTAGTGTAGAGAAGAGTTCTTTGAGACCGTAAATGGAGTCAGGTGGTCTTCAGCGATGATTCCTGCTTCTATATAGTCGCACAAGAGTGAGAACGTGATATGGTAAAACATGTGACCCAATGACCATATGGTAGTAGATCGAACCTTATTTTTATCAGAGACAATGTGACAGCCTGACGCTATTTTCAGGAACCATTGAGCTTGGCCACCACGATCTCCTGATCTGTCTGGGTCGCAGGCTTTTGAATTTACAACACCATCCACAGTCTTTAGCAGCTCTTACCGAGGAAGTTGCAGTAGCGTGGAATGATATACCCCAATAGAATATCAATCACCAACATCATGACGATGTCAATGCGTGTTAATGAAAATAAAATAAATCATGGATCCTCAACATATTATTGAACCAGCTTCTGTAGTAAGTTGACGAAAACAGCTGAAAACTTAATGATTTTACTGATCGTATATACCAAAAATTATTAAAATCGGATAAATATACATTGCTGTTTACTTTTTTGGCATTCAGTGTATATATTATTAGCAAATATACCTAATAGAAAATAAAATCTTTTTTTTTTGTTTCAGGTAAGTCGTCTTTGTTGTCGTAAACAGATTAGTTGTTGGTAAGTGTATAGAAAACATATGCTATAATCTATTTTAGCATGTTTTCGTCATCACATCTAATGAAAAAGTACATACATTTTTTATCAGTTTGTCAATATCATATTTTATGTGAATAGTCATTTAAGTAGACTAAATATTTTTTGTTTTATAGACAATGAAATATACTCTAAAAAACTTCTCATGTTATAATAGTTTCAAGTGCACCATCAATAAACTTCACGCTACGACTTCATTTCGACAGTATTTGCGAAAAGTCACGGAACTGCTGAATGGAATGCATTCTTCGCCGTCGAATGAGATACTTTTCACGGAGATTCCAATCAATCCGAGTATCTGAAATTCCTGCGAAATCGGCGGGTTCCTTGGGGCAATTGAGATTTGATGAACGGTATTACAGATGGTGGTATTGATTTTCGTTAGGACTAGGTACGTCACGACGACATATTGAGAACATTAACAGGGTAAATTTAAACTGTTTGCAAATTGTTCAGTTTCGCGTCGGTCTGTTTTTCTTATCTACATAATTTGGAAGGGATTTTCATTACTTACACATTTTTTTTAAATCAATTAGTTACTGATCCGTTTCGTTTTTCAAGTTTAAAAATCAAGTAAATTTATTAAGAGCGTAGGCGCAAAATTTCGGGCCAATGCTTTTTAAATGCATTCATTTTTTTCGAATCCTGAGAAAACTAATAAATATTTTTGAAACATTTAAACGCATAATGAAAGATTATATTGCTACCGAGGGCCGAAAGTCCCTTAGAATAAACAAAAAGTTTTTTTGATTCTTCTGAAAGATCTTGATTTTGTAGCTGATGGTTTAAAGCAAATATAAGTCGTGATTGCTTCTGTTGTGGTGTCAGAGCTTGTTTTTTGCTGCAGTTCGGTACCTAAAACGCAATGCTTTAATTCGGTACCAAGTTGTCTTTCTTCAAGGAAACTGTGACATAATTCTTGCAGTTTTCGCATCTTCAAATGATTCTGTTCTAATCTCTCCAATAGCGTACGATCTTCATGAGCCCTAGATATTTTTGGTCTTCCAGAACCTTGCTTTCTTTCTAGAGTTTCTTGTTCTCTTCATCTTTTATTAATATCTAGTTCTTAGCTAGCATGTGCAGCCATTTTTTGAGGTTGAACAAAATAAGTTATCTGACAAATTTTTAGATTTGACAGTGACAGTTACTGTATGTAAATAATCGGTATTTATCGTTCAAAATACACTGCTCAATTTTTCACAAAATACGCATTAAGAGTCGTATCCGTTCAAGTGAGTACAAATAACTTGCAAACAAAAAAAGAATTTTCCGAATCACTTCGAATAAATTTTTTTTAGACGTATTTCATCGAAGTAAATTCTTTTTCTCTCGTGGTAATTTTTCGAAAAATGCTTTCTTTTCGAGTTTCCGACAATTTGTTGAAACAATGCCTTAATTAGTAATTTTTGGGATTTTTTTTTTCTAAAAAAACTTTAGCAGCTATTAAGATATCCTTTTTCCGGTATTTTTATCATCAATCAATCAATATATCAATTATTTGTTAATCCATATCTTACTCAACAGTTTATACTGCATTTTTGTTGACTGTTCAGTATTTTAGTATATTGTAAAGCTTTTTGATGTTTATTCCAAATTTCCTCCCATTTCGTTATTTCCTTTGTTTATAAAATTTAGATAATTAAAAACTTTATTCCAAATTTTCTCCCATTTCGTTATTTCCGTTGAAGGTAAAATTTAACCAATTAAAAATTTGCTATTGTTGATTTGTACTCTCCCTTTATCATAAAAGTGAAGTTTCAATCCAACGTTGCATGGAAAATGTACACAGAAATTATACCTTTGAAACAAAACGTCAAAACCATTCACTATCCTAATATTATTCGATACATAGAATATCTCAATAGAAAGTATTGATGCACAACATGAAAGAACAAACATTTATTATAGGGAACGGTAACGAAGTTTGAGGATTTAAGAAAGCTGGTGCAGTCAGTCAAGCCCTCAATTTTCTTCCTAACTTTTCAATTCCTCAATTCAATCCCCTTTTCGTTCCCCAACGAATTGTAAAGCACAAGTACATCCTCAAATGTGACATTCTCAAGCATACATAGATTTGTTTAGTCCGTATAAAGAGGATTTTGCTTGTTGTGTGCTTTAGGTATATATGAACTATTTACTATTTTTCTTTTAGAAACAAATCCAAACTTTGGTTTGTCGACTAGAGGTATCTTTTATTAATGTATACGAAAGCTTCTTTTTATATAAGTTTTAAATCGTATTTTTTTTAATATTAGAAACTGATTCGGTTTTAGTTTGACCTAAAACGTTTTTTATTAGGTACACCTAAGTTTTTCTGTTGCTGTTAAGGTTTAAAGTTCTGGTCTTCAACACTTTTTTATAAAATCAATTTAAAATTAGAAATGAAAACTTTTTTCAAAAAAACAATTTCTATTCATCGTTGGCTAATTTGTCACCTGTTTTTTTCCTAATTACAGGAGTAATTAAGAATTTGTTCTTACATTTTTGTCTTGATCCCAGTATGTCTTTTGATAGACATGTCTGGATTAATTATCTTCCAATGCACTATTACTATTTATTTTTTGGACTTTCGGTCAATAAACTTACGAAGACGTACTGAGGAGGGTCAACAAAAATAGAGAGACTGTTGAATAAATATTGTTTAATGTTTGAAAACATTTCATTTGGAATGTATGTCACGAGGAAACCGATACAAGATACTGTAAATTAATTTTAAACAAAAACTAGAAGATCGGCTAGGAGTACGTAGAAAGAAAACACATTTTTTGGCTGAAAAACATTGAGAAAGGTTTAAAATATTAAACACGGTACAAGTTTTAGAAATAGATAAATAGTGTGAATTATCCGGTATATGAAAGCCGATTTCAAATATTTATGATATCACACATTCGGATAAGAAGATTTTGGAGCGGGACACTGAATTGTTTTTCTATTTTATAGTAAATTCTTGAGTTAAGTATCCTTAGAAATATAGGCATTTCAATTTCTTTAAAGATAAGACTTCTGAGATGCTATGTGTTCTCCGTATTATTTTATGGGTTGGAGGCTTGAACTTTAAAGAAAGATGTTTCGGACATATTGGAAGCCTTCGAGTTATGGGCCTACAGAAGGATATTAAAAATAAGTTGGGTGGATAGAGTCACGAATGTCGAGGTGTTGAGAAGAATGGGAAAAGATAAAGAGGTTTTAAATACAATTAAAGTCAGAAAACTGCAATATCTGGGACATGTCATAAGGGGCGAGCGTTATAACTTGTTGCAATTAATAATGCAAGGAAGAATACAGAGTAGAAGGAGTCGCGGAAGAAGGTGCATCTCCTGGTTAAATAATTTGAGAGCTTGGTTTAACTGCACTTCTGCTGACCTCTTTAGAGCAGCGGTGTCGAAAGTGCGAATTGCCATGATGGTTCCCAACCTTCTTGGAGGAGATGGCACGTGAAGAAGAAGAAAAAATATAGAAAATCAAGGAAAATATGGCAGGGTGGAAACACGATAAAAAGGACACAGAAAGTAATTAGTCAATTTAAATCTTAACAAAAATGCAACTTTATTTGTTACAATATCATCATAAAAGAGAAGAATTTGCCATTTTGATCTACTAATTCATGATAATTTAATCCACAGAAACATGAACAAAATGAGAAAAGAATTAATTAAGTCAAGAATCGGGAACTGTAAGGATGGAAGGGGAAATATCCTAAATGGCTGTCTTGAACTCATGGGTTGAATTTTTTGATCACACCGATAATAAAGAAGCCATCATGTAGAAGAAGCAGATAACAGCCTATTAAAATCATTGGAATCTATTCAACCCAAATGAAAGACCACCAAATACCATTGAGGAGCTCGCTCAAACCATTAAACCGCTTAAGAATGATAAATTATCAAGAATAACTAATAAACTTTTCAGTGAACTTGCTGCAGATACTACATTTTTTTATAGCCCTTTTTCTATTCGAATTGTCGAATAAAGGCCCCTCCCATTTCTCGTCATTCATCCCTGTTGTGTGCTAGGCGTTTCCACATTGGTCCTGCGACTCTTTTGATATCGTCGCTCCAGCGCATTTGAGGTCTTCCTCGTGGTCTTTTGGCTTTTGCTTTATTTCTTTTCAATTCTTTAATTGCATTTTCTATTTCTACTTCGCTTATTTCGGGCATTACTTCAGAATTTACGTTTGTTATTTGTCTTTTCAGATTTTGCTTTGAAGAGTCGGGGGGATCGTTTCTTGAGCGGTATAACTCAGTATAGAAGTTTTTAACTATGTTTGATATCTGAGCTTTGCTTGTTTCTAGTTGGCCTTGTTGATTTTTCATAGTTATAATATTTTTCTTTCCTAATTTCGGTTTGGTATATTTCAGACTTAGATTTTTCTCTATCACTCTTTCTACATGTTCTTGTTGATGTTTTTTAATATCGTCTTTTATCTGTTTTCGTATGGCTCGATTAAGTTCTTTGTATTCTGTTGTATTTCTTTTGTTTAGTGACAGGAGCTCTTTTCCTTGTTTCAGCATATTCTTCGATTCTGCACTTATTTTGGATTTTTTGTTGTTATGGCGGGTTGCTACTTCTGAGCTAGCATTCAATAGTTCTTTTGTTATAACTGAGTTAATTTTATTAACGCTGAGTTGTTCTAGATTCAGTGCTTGGGCGGTTTTTAATTTGCTAGCATATTTTTCTTTATCGACTTTTAGCTTTTCTGTGTCTATTTGTATCGTGTTATTAAAGTTAATTCTACGTTTGCTGTACTTAATCCTTAGTTTAGCTCTAACCATTCTGTGATCACTACCCAGAGAGACATTATTTATTACTGTTACATCTTCTACGATACCTTTCTTGTTACACATGATGTAATCGATTTCGTTCCTTGTTTTTCCGTCTGGTGATAACCACGTCCACTTTCTTTGCGGTTTTTTCTTATAAAATGTGTTCATTACGAAATATTTGTTGCTATGTAGGAAGTTAACCAGGGTTTCTCCTCTCTCATTTCTAACACCATAGCCGAATTCACCGATATAGTTTTCGCTTTCTTCTAGATACTACATAAACATTTATTATTTCTTGTCTGGCAAAATAAGATCATCTCCTGTGAATGGTGTGAAGGCGTGATATGTCTGTTACATACAAAAGGCGAGAAACTCCAATGGGACAACTGTAGTGGCAACCCTGTTAACAACTGCTTACAAAATGCTAGCAAATATTCTCTACGAAAGGTTACACCTTTCGTAGAGAAAGAAAGTTTATACAGTGGGCATAATTAAAAAATACCAAAGTGGATTCACTCCAGGATCAAATTAATAATTGATCAGATTCATTCAATAAGACAGATTCTCCAAATTATTGGAGGCAAATACCTTGGAAAAGGCAACCCGAGACACATGAATTAGAGACGGCGGTCAAAGGATCCTATAACAAAAGAGGAACAGTAAATAGTCTTTAAAAATCATAACTTTGAACTTGTTGACAGCTTGAGATACCTTGGCTCGCTGGTGACTGTTACCAACAAAGTAAGCGAACAAATTAAAAAATAAATAAACCTTATTAACAGGACATACTATGAATTCCAAAAACAATTCCACCCAAGAAACAGTCAAAGAAAAATTTCAATTTGAGTAAAGAGTATTTCTTCAAAAAGGTTACGGGGTTTGAGTATATAGGAGTAACCTTAACAAGTAAAGGAGAAGAAAGCCAAGAAATTGAAACATGGGTTATGAATTATGAACAAAAAAGTCGAAGAAAATATGCTGAACATCTGGAACATCTGGAAACGGAGGTTTCAAGAAAGATATTCGAGAGAGTAAAAGACTATGTTTGGAAGAGACGAACAAATGAACGAGATCAAAGAGCTTTACGGGAAATCAGAAATTAGCCAGATTGTCAGGACAAAAAGACTTGGATGGCTAGACCATTTTGAGAAAATAGCAGACGCAGATGAAAGATGGGCAAAGGACTCGCTGCTGGGAGGAGAAGAAAACAAGAGAAGAAAACGACCACGAAAAAAGTGGCTACATATATATGCATATTTACAAAACACTGATGAGCACGATCCTTACATATGGAGCAGAAACTATGGCCCTAATACAGAAGGAGGAAAGACGTTTGGGAATATCGAGCGTAAATTACTCTGAAAAATATTCGGAGCTATAAATGACCAAGGGTAGTGGCGCAAAAGATATAACTTCGAATTATACTAACTCTTTAATGAACCAGACAACACAGCGACGTAGATGGGCTGAACACATAATACCAGGCCAGACAACATGATCGCTAAAAAGCTAACGTCTAGGAAAAAGAAGCAGAGGTCGACCACGACTTAGGTGGTTGGATGACATATTAAAAATAAAAAAAAATAAACAGGTCGCCAGAAACCGAACAGAACCTCAACGAATCTTGGAGTAGGTCAGGATCCACAATTGGTTGTCGAACCAAAGATGATTATAATGAATCAGTGATAATTCGTAAATGACTTAGACAGCAAAAAGGGGCAAAATAGATTTTCTAGGTCACATTGTAACGATGTACATACAATAAAACATAGGATAAGGAACACAAAAATTAAACATTGACGTAGTCTAGCTCTGATTATTATAATAGTGCCTTAACTGCAATTATCTACACAAGCACTTCTATATTACCGTTGGACGGACGCACTGTCATCGAGCCACAATGTTAAGAACATCGTTTAACGTTGGGTAAGCGCCCATTTTAAATTATCCTTGCTCCAATAAGCCTGTACTTACGTTTCGCATTTTAAAACAAAAGAGAGTACGAACAGCATCGAGCAGACTACTTTGATGATGTAGCAAGCGTGTAATTAAACAAACCACTTAATTATTAGAGATATTCCTTTGTTCTACGAATGGCAATGACGGCGTGTCGTAACGGCTAGAGTGTCTTTTATTTTTTGTTGCTGTTTTTGTTTTAATTTACGTTGTCACTTAAAATTAACTTCATTAAGTATTGCTTTATATAATTTAATGAAAGTGAGTTTCTAGAATATTGACAGCGTATAATTATACCTCCTAAGAACTGCATATTCTGCAACTGCATCAAAATTGTCATGGCAATATTTTGCAGCATTCAAGAGGTATATCATTTTCCAAATCCGGTTTTTCACGTGTGGTATGAATGATTGTATTAAATACCTCAAATAATTGAAAATAACTCAAATTTCTCAGGGTTACTTTACTGAATAAAATAAATTTACCTTTAATTTGTGGCTTCTAGTATTTCTTTGTTGCTTGCTTTCTTCAGGATAGACAAGGAGAATAAGTATAACCAACACAAATTTTATAAAATTTCAAATACCATTTATTTATTATACCATATCAAACATATAAAGATCGTGGACAATTTATTATCTAATTTTCAAACAAAAGAAACCTTAATTTAGTTATCTCCTTTTTAACTATATAGTTTATCTATATATAGTATATCTATATAGTTTAATGTGAAAATTGCTTTAATTATTATTTCTTAAAAGAAAACAAAATTTTATTATGTGTCAATAATTATTATCTACTTTTAATTTTACTTTCAACTGATTTTATTTTTACCTGTAAAATTCTACTCTTTAAATCAATTAATTTGTAACTAATAATCAAGAATTTATGGATAAAGAATTCGTGTCCCAATAACTGCGACTTAATATGGGTTTCAAAACATATATGGTACAAAAACAAATCTAATGTCACAAATAATTTGAGTGACCTTTTGATGTAATATCCGAGGTGTTTTCCGACGGACACCTATTGATTCTCCTGATTGTGTTCCCCCAAAGCTGTCCATATTCTCCAACACGTGTTTCTCTGCTCGTTTCAAAATAATAATGGAAGTCTTTCAGCCCAAAAAGTTTTTTCGTCTCGACTGGGTGTCTCGTGCTAATCCTATATACATATATTTTTCTTTTCTTTACTTACATAATTTGGAATCTCTTCGGACACAAGGAGTTTGAAATTCGCGACTTGTTCTCGGTTTGCCTTCCACTATTCTGCAATCACCAACTTAAACCACAAAACAACACAACTTGTACTTATCTTTTAACACACCGTTTTCAAACTGGACTGCTCGTTCTGGATGGTAAAAACACAATGATCAAAATTTTCTCGTTCAATTTTAACATCGATTATCTATTCTCCTTCTCTCGTTTTCCATAGCCAATCATACAGTCATTCCTCCTATATATTTTCCTAAAATCCCTAAAAAAATTAAGAAATCAAGCTTGGTTTTTCCCTAAAATTAGAGATAATATGAATAACATTTCTTTTGTGTTTACAGGCAAATCCGTATTTGTAAAAACAACGTCTGGTTCGTACCATTACCTTCGAGGAAAATAATACAAAAAGGCATTGTCTATAAAACATTAATTTGAAATTTTTATCTGATACAAAACCAAAACGTTTTGTTTATTAATCCTAAATTTCTAAGATATGTTACTTAAAAGCCTGTGTATAATTATTTTTAAGATTTTAAAGAGTATTTAGTTGTTTTTTTACATAAATTGTTCTTAGAGCCTAAATCCTAAAGTCCACTCTTCTGCGAAACCACTTCTTAATTATAAATCAATATATTTGCAAATTTTTAGCCTATACAGGGTCTTGGAAATTTATGTTCTCGTGTTATTTTACATACAAATATTTATTTCATTTTTAACCTATTTTAGAACTACAACAATATTATATAGCTTATTAGATAATATTGTCTTGTGGTGAAGGAGAAAGATAGGAACTTAACAATGGACTCAAATCAATTTTGGAATAAAGCAAAGTTGAAATAATGTTTGTAATAAGACTCAGCACATAAATGCACTCGGCAATACAGTATTTCAAAACTCTTAACACCGTATCTCAAAAGTCGATGTATATGTCTCGCAGATAAAACCCAGATTGTAAAATGTGGCCAAACCACAGACCTCAAAAAGTCGTTTGTCATTTAAAATGTGACCGAATGTCTTGTAAATCATTTACTACTATGCCACCTGGACGTGTTGATATCCATTAGTGCAGTATTACTGATTCACGGTCCCATAAAACTACACAATATCAGAGCTATGTTGCAACGTCCACTTCAGACACGATATTTGAAGAAAATATAAAATGCTGTTGAACGAATTAGCTTCGTTTATTGAGGTTGCTTGAAAATAATTTCAGTCAACAAACAAAACGAGTTGTACACCCCATTTGTCTTGATTTAAAGGACGGTTTTATATTCTTGCAGGTCGTGGTAAATCTAGATAAAAGGAGAAATAGTCGGACAAATTGCTTTAGAGAACCATGACGTTATTAGTTGGCTGTGTGGGGTAATAAATGGTGGCTATTTTTTTTAAAAAGTCCCTACATATGTCTTTGAAAATTGGAGCTTTGTGCTGGTTGAAATAGCTCTTAAAATTAAATGATATTATTCATGAATGACTATGTATTTATTTTGTGGATTTTTTATACATTAAACTGTCAGCAAATATCTGCTAGGGGTAATTTAGCTTGAGATAATAATATTTGGACCAAAAATTGAGTTGGATCGAAAACATTTAAAAATTAATCAATATCGAGAAATAAATACAAGAGGTCATATGGTAGAATCGAACTATATAAAGCATAACTAAATGTCTCATCAAGAGATAAATACGAAGAAATTCCTAAATAACAATATCAAAAGTATATGGTATCCTTGAAACGTGTATTAGAGAGAATATGGAGAGATGTTATCTAATAACTTTTAAGTCTTAACTTAAAGTATTCTTTTGTGATCAACAAATTTTTGACGCCCTTGAAGCACTTTTCGGTACACTTCTTTTGGTTTCACAGAACTTCGTATTTTTATATAAATGTCAATTTGAATATCATTTAAAACTGCTAAAAGTGAAATATATTAGGGTGTGAACACTCACCTACGTCTAATGGATCTAGGAAAGGTAGATCAAACATATCTAAGGTATTACCCGACGTCATTGTCCTGTACTCTATTGGAATACTCAGTAGCCAACAGAGTAGTTGAATTTTTGTCCACCATAATTTGTCCGAAACGAAATCTACTTCTCTTTATTTTCGCAGATGAAAACACTTCGCGGCTGCATGGACTTTTAAACTATTTTTTCTAAGAAATATATGACCGGAGCGAATTTATCTATGACTCTTTTCTGTAGGGTATTAAAATCTGACCGCCGCGCAGGAGCTAACTAGTATATGCGCTTTTTCTCTACGTAAAAAGTGCAAAAGATGGTGATTTTCAAGGGTACACTGTAGATGTATTCTCGGACTAAAAGTTTATTCCTATCATCGTCCAATAGATCCTATCGTTCCTATCATCGGCCAAGACATGCGAAGACTACAGAACAGTTAGCCTAATGAGCCACTTACTTAAAACGTTCTTAAAAGTGATACACGGCAGAATATATAAAAAATGCGAAGAACAAGTATCATGGACGCAGTTTGGATTCCGCGATTCCTTAGGCACCCGAGAGGCTCTATTCGCTGTCCAAGTGCTTATGCAAAGATGCAGGGATGTTAACTGTGATGTGTATACTTGTTTTATCGACTACAAAAAGGCATTTGATAGAGTAAAGCATGATAAACTTATAAACATCTTGAAATAGGTGGGGTTAGATGATAGAGACTTAAGAATCATCTATAATTTATATTACAACCAAACAGCCAATATTAAAGTAGATGACCAATTGACAGAGGCAGTCTCCATAGATAGAGGAGTGAGGCAAGGATGCATTCTGTCCCCGGTGTTATTTAATATATACTCTGAATATATCTTCGAGCAAGTGCTAGGCGAACTACAAGAAGGCGTACTTGTCAACGGAATACGTCTAAACAACATTAGATATGCCGACGACGCAGTAGTTTTTGAAGATAGTCTGGACGGTTTGCAAAGAATAATGTCGCGTGTATCAGATATAAGTAGAGAACACGGACTTGATCTTAATACGAAGAAAACAAAGTACATGGTAATCAATAAGCGCGAAATATTAAATACACAGCTTTTGGTTAACCAACATCCAATTGACAGAGTGGACAGCTACACATACCTTGGTACCAACATTAACAGCCAATGGGATCACTCCAGTGAAATAAAACAACGCATAGGAAAAGCGAGATCGGCGTTCATAATGATGAAGTCTCGTTTTCAGAAGTCACGATTTACCACTTGCTACGAAAATCTCTCTCATTAGATGCTATGTATTTTCTACGTTATTATACGGAGTAGAGGCCTGGACACTTTCCGAAGCTTCTTTAAGAAAACTCGAGGCATTCGAGATGTGGTGTTACAGACGTATTTTAAGAATTTCATGGGTGGATCGTGTGACTAATGTTGAGGTCCTACGTAGAATAGGCAAGGAATGCGAGATTATTAACACCATCAAAGAGCGCAAATTAGAATATCTTGGCCATGTTATGAGGAATGAACAGAAATACGGCTTGTTGCAACTCATTCTTCAGGGCAAGGTATTTGGAAACAGAGGACCAGGGAGAAGAAGAATATCTTGGCTTCAAAACCTGAGAAAGTGGTTTAATACATCGACAACCGGACTATTCAGAATAGCAGCAAGCAAAGTTAGGATAGCCATGTTGATCGCCAACATCCGGAACGGATAGGCATCGTAAGAAGAAGAAGATCGTCCAATAGCTTCCAGTAACTTGGATTTGCAGTTCACCTAATTCATCGAAGATAAGTCTTCTGGCTTCTTGTTGCTTCACTATCACTTAAAATTAATTAACGGCCTATCCCACAAACTAAAGTCTCTAAACATTGAGTAAATTAATTATTTACACTGATTTGAAAAGAACTTGTTATATCGAATATCTAGTCTGAATTTATTGTCTATTATATTTTTGGCATATGTGTTTATATTGCCCTCATAAATAGCGTTTTTATATATCCTTAATCGGTTGTAAGAAACATAATTTGAAATATCATTTTTGAACTTTACATTCATGTCTTTTACGTCGTTTCGTGGAAAGAACCATCTCGGTAATCGATACTACAAAACAAGCCGTTTCCTGTGCTTCGAAATCAACCCTGACCCATTTCGATGATTTCTTTGATCGATCCCATAACACAACCCCACAAAGACAAACCCCTTCTGGCCGCAATTTACGGCGACCATTCGCACCCTCTAATTCTAATGAGTGAGAGGGAACATCAAAAGAGAATTCTGCGTGACGGAAACTGGAGACCCTATTGGAAATTACTGGCATTGGTGGTGATCCTTCTGGACATACTAAATACTGGAACAAAGACACTTGACAAGCTTTGTGGATTAAGGTGGAAAGTTTCAAAGTTTAGAGCGTTGTTTTCTGTTACGACTGTAAAACATTAAAATGTATTATGCCAAATTTATTACGAGTATTCTTTCTTACATTTTCTGAAAGTGAACATTATTTACAAAGCTCTTCTTACTCTTTTACAAAATCATAAAATAATTCGAACCTAACTCTTTATTAATTTGATGTTTTAGCTTAGCTTTATACTAGCGGACCAACTCGACATCGAGGTTTATAAATGAAATTTTTATTTTGCGAGAAAAATTAAGAGATCAATACAAACAATATAAGCAAGAATATACATTCTTGCTGAACATTCATCAATAATAATGCAAGTAAAAAGTGTATTAAATATCACGAAATATTTCGTCGAAAACAATGTTTTTTGTTACAATGTCTCCATTTTTTGAAAACTTTTGCTTGGCACCGGGAGTTAAGTAAACTTTTACGCCATCAAATGAGCGGGATCGAGACATTGCCACATATAGCTGTCCATGGGGTCTAAAACTTAAAGTAAATTTTAACTTCCGGTCATCTCAAATCTTGACAATCTCATACGTAATACTAATAATATTCCGAAAAAATATTTTAATTATCTAATATGGTTTTTGAGTAAAGTGGTGGACAAGAAAAGGGCTTAGCGTTTTAGTATATAAGATTTAATACAAAACATTGTATTTTTTGTATTGTATTGAAAATGTCTTGCTCTTTGGAAACCAAAACGCCACTAAAAGTATATTTTTTATTTATAAAATAAAATACAGGGATCGGCATAAGTCAGGCCACAAATTCGCATTAAGAGAAAAAATGCAGCGTCTAAATGAATTTGTAACGATAAGACTACCAAAGAGAATTGAAGTACTATTGTAAAAATAATACCTCAATCAACCATGGGAGCTTATCGTCTATACCTTGCCTAGCTCCGTATCTCAAGGGTGAGTTCGTCTTGTCTTAAACTAGGGAT
Organism: Diabrotica undecimpunctata; assembly: GCF_040954645.1. Lineage (NCBI taxonomy): Eukaryota > Metazoa > Arthropoda > Insecta > Coleoptera > Chrysomelidae > Diabrotica > Diabrotica undecimpunctata. The sequence goes on from NC_092803.1 coordinate 183,168,313, forward strand.
TGAACCTGAGTTCTCAGTTGATAGCAAATGAGACAAATTTTAACCAAACATATTTATTAAAATGAATAAAAAAACAATAATTAACCCTGCCAAAGCTTAACAGTTAATAAGTGTTACTTATTGCTTCGATGGGCTGCTTGTGTGTTCTAGCTGTTGGGTCCTCCAATTAGAAATTGTGGCTTCTGGAGATCTGCAATCACACGTGGCTGTATGTTCTGATTAGTAAAATTAAATGTGGCCAATCAATTCGATCTGGTCAATTAAGTTGTTGATAAACCAATATTTCCAATAAATTCAATGAATCCAAATAAATGTCCAATAAACCAAAAAAATGTCCAATAAACCAATAAACTAAAAGATAAGGAACAACTTGCATTAGAAACACATCAAAAAGAAAGGTTTAACTTCTTTGCCATCTTACAAAATTACACTTAAACAAATAGCGTATGGTAAGGATAAAATGAAATATGAATGTTACTAAGTTAAATTCTGTTAAAGAGTCCTAATGCATATATCAGAAGAAAAAAAATGTGCTTTCGAAAGAAAGTAAGGTTACACATATTGGAAATGTGGTCAGAATTATAGAATAAATATCACAATGAAAGTACTTACCCCAAGAGAATTTGTAGACCATAAAAATGAGTCTTATAATAATTTTTGCCTTCTTTTATAAATTTCAAAAAGAGGCAAAAAATAATCCCACTACAGAAAAGTTGTTTTGACAGAAAGTGGGAGACTGAATGAAGTTAGCACAGATGTCATAGGATGTTACTATAGATATCATGAAACTAGCTTGTCTGTCAACACGAAACAGAATAGTCTGCCGAACAAAAAGAGAGATGGCGAATATTTATTCTACGGGACAGAAAGAGAGAGAAAATAAAGAAAAAACATAGGGCGCCAGTTATTTTGTGAAAAATAGTAAAAATTAAACTGAAGATAAAGAAATTAATAAATTAATAAACAAATTAAAATGAAATAATTATTTAAATATAAATTAATAGATATGTGACGTTTATAACGTTACAAATTTATTTAAAGGAATTAAAAAAGGGATTTCAAAAAAGGGTTACTGTAAGTGTTCAAATAGATGCTTATCTTGATCAATGCATTTAATGCAACGTTTCTCAACGAGAGAGGCAGGTTCATCGATGCACGTCAAGCTGTCTGCGATGATTTTTAAATTCTTTAATTCCAGTTCGGATGTCGCGAAGGGTGCGTGGTGTTCTTGCAAAAACGCAGTCCTTGAGATTGTCCCACACCAAAAAAATCACAGGGTTTCAGGTCACATGAGCGTGCGGTCAACGCGTCCTCGTCTGCGTAACCATTCTCCAAAATGAACGTTAAGATACTCTCGCATACATGACATGACGTGTTTTCATTCTGAACTCGCGTTTACTCGATGACCACGTGCTATCATGATACCGACACAACTGCCTGAAGCACGAACATGCTTCGTTTTAATCTTTTTCGACAGCGTTACTTGACTTATGTAGAATTTTCGAGAGCGTTGCCTGACTTATGCCGACCCCCGTATATGAAAGAAGTAACAATTTTTCAGAACATTATCTGATATTCTATTTCAATTTAACGTTTTCGTAAAAAAATTACGTTTTTTGAAACTGCTTTGGAGCCCTTCTTTAGAAATGTTACCTTTACACGGCGTTTTTATATTTAAATATTAAAATACCCTTAAAAATAATGGTTTGTACCTTTTTTGTATTAAATATTCATAAAATTCGAGGGTTTATGACATTTGAATATTATACTAATTTAAAAAAACGTGCAGATATATATCGTCATGCCAGTTGTACGTATCTCGCATAAACATAAACTTAAAATTAGCATGATTTATTTACATCGTGGTTAACATTGTCGTAAATTAAAGAAAAACGAATTAATCCACATTTCTACATTATGTGCAAATGGTAAAACCTCCTCTGGGAGTGGAAAAATTTAATCCAAAAAGACCATGGTAGTCGCTAGAATATTGAATTTTAAGACAAAGATGTTCTAATCTAAATAGATTTAATTCTAAAACAGATTTCGTAGAGGGCGGGAAGAAATGCATACTGTTATTGAAATATTTACGACCATACAATGGTTATGTTATAAATTAGAATTTTGTCACTATACACACTATACAGTGTGGACAAATAATCACATGAACATCGAATCAAAAATATAAACAATTTACATGAACAATATTTCTTAACAAAAAATTATCGTATGCACCTATAGCTAGTAATACCGGTCTACAGTATATACTGCCCTACTAAGAAAGAACCCCGTATCTCCAAAAATTTGAAAAATTGGGATATTTGCACCATATGAATCATTATGATTTATATAACATATCCACATAGAGAAAAACCCGTATTTTACATTTCTAAATATTTTATGAAAGAAAATAGTTTCCCCGTAAACGCCAAAAATGACTATTATGCTTAGTATAAACCTGGCATTTAACGCTTCGTAGTAAGAACCTTGTATATGCTCAGCAGATACGGGTTTTTAACGTAGGATAAAACGATATGCGAGGTTTTTTCTAAGGAATAGAGCAACACCGCTAATAGTTTCCACCACCAAGTGGAACTATCGTTAAAGAAAAAGAAGAAAGTTTATGATTATTATGATTTCATCGAGGCCGGTAAAACGTGTAATTTGAATCGTGTGGTGGTGAAAGAAATGGGGGTTTCCGATTTTCTTATCTGAAAAGACTTCAAAATCAAAATCATCATTGTCAAAATTCAAGAAAACAGTCATGTATTTACCTTATCACAATTTGTTAAAGTAATTGTGAAGACAGAGAGCAAAATTTTACACGTTAAGATTGACGATATCGGGGAGTTGATAGAGATAGACTTTTTGCAGGCCAGAGTGTTAAAATCTGGGATAAAGGACCCCACACCTGTGACGAAACCTTCTGTGATTGCTAAAAAGAGAAAAGAACAAATATTAAAAAACAGGTCAAATTATACCGGCGAACCACCATCAATTTTGGGAAGAATTGCCAACTTCCGATTAATAATAATTTTCATTTTGTATTTTTAAATAAACGTTTTTCGTAAATACTTATGTTTTATTCAATAAATGTTTATAAAAAATATTAATAAAATATTTAAATGTTTTGCCTTTCGAGGCAGTTATATAAATTTTATAATAATTACTGGATAATACCTGGTTTTAGCTAAGTAAACTTGACATAATTCTTTGCTTTGTTAGCCCGTATGTCGCATAACTAATGTCCATATGGTAATTTTGTAATTTTTTTTTTGAAAAAAGTTAATTACGATGCTACACACTCTACCCTAAATTATTATGTGTTATTATTGTACCAAAAACACAAGTGATTAAACAAAAATCTTTAATCGCGTTTTTCTCAAAACTCGCTATAGTGGAGATACGGGGTTCTTTTTTAATAGGGCAGTATACCTTTTAGCCCTCGTATTAACGAATATTCCAATATCCGTCTTTTTTATTGAAATTTGTAATGGTGGTTATTACTCAACGCGTTCAAATGCGACAGAAACCGCAGACGAAGGGTCGTATTTCATCTTCAGCCGTTAAACGCAAGTGGAATGCTTAAACGTTTTTCTCGTCTTACGATTTTTCTCTGTAGAATAAATAAACCACTTTTCCTTCATAAATTTGTAGTGTTACACATTGCGGTAAAATGTAAATTACATTAACTATATTATATACTGATTTGAAATTAATTCAATTGATAACTAGAATAAGATCTTGCTTATCCAATAGTACATTTAATCGGAGCTGAATCACAATGAATTAGATAGAACGGTCAACAATGTGTTGATCTTTTGTACTGTCAAATTTCTTATGACGAAGGCTAGAATCAAGGAATTTGCTGGAGTAGTGAGAAGTACCTACTTTGAGTAGTCCCCGATTTGAAAAGAAATTTCCTTGTTATACCGGTCAAATTTATACCCTATAATAGAGTAACATTGAGATTTGGATCGACGAAGAGGCGAAGAATGAAGTAAAAGTGTCAATAGTGAAAATGAGAAAATTAAAGAGACATATTAAGAAATAAATGCATTTCACTTACCAAATTAAGATTGGGTGGTGGCACCTTCTTCCGCAGCGAGCGAAGACGGATCTTCACAACTCAATTTCTAACGGGAAAGTGAATGGAATAGAAAGAGTTGGCCTTTTTATAGGAAAATAGAAAGACACGATTAATTTTGGATGATCCAAATTAAAGTCTATATTTCCAGCGCTCTTTGTAAGGGATTATTTACTATATTTGTAATAAAAAAACCCCCGACAACAGCCGAGTGGGTAGTTCTAACGGAAAATTATATTATAGTAGCCCAGCGGTAGATTTATAAGAAGGTTTGCTGAAGGTTTAATATATCAAACGGGTGTTTTATAGAGACGCGGAATGTTTAGATATATTTTCGGTAGTACCTGTAAGGGATTATTAAAGAATACTATTACATTAAGCGGTAACTTTTTATACAAATTTAACGGTTGTTTTATTATGTATATGTAGAATTTTCTGTGAGAAAATCTTACAAAAAGTAATCTGTATGTACAGGGTGAAATAAAATTTAATAAAATAACGAAAATTGGACAAAGGACAACCCGATTTTTAACACGTTACAATATAATACATTTAGATAATTGCTTCTTTATTAGCTCTTGCAGCTTGGAGTCTTACTTCATTATCGGTATTTCTCAAGCTTGACATTTCTATCCCTAAAAATTTAAACTCATAGTTTGTTCTATCACTTTCTCGTCAACTTCCAATTTACATCGTATCGGATCTTTACAGGTGGTCTTTCAGTGTATTGTCTTCAGTTGCTGTTGTCATATTCAGGCTTTTCTCTTTTGTGGTAAAATGATATAAGAGCTACAAGATCGTCTTCATTTTCTGCTACCAGAACAGCATCGTCTGCAAAACATAGGATTTTTACCTCAGCATTCTCCATTTTATATCCTTTTGCTTTGCACACTTCCATTATTACCTCATCCATAATGATGTTAAATAGAAATGGGTTTCGTGAGTCACCTTGTCTGATACAACTCTATATTACTTGAATGCATTCTGTAAATTTTCCATTTACTTGCGCTTTAATTTTTCTTAACACGTTCTGCGGAATTCTCCTGTTACGCAATAATTCGATGACATTCTCCAGTTGAATTTCATCAAAGGCTTTCCATAGGTCTACGAAACATAGGAACTCGATAGATTTTTGTAATAGTTTCATAAAAAATACAGAGTTTGTTCACGATCTGCCAGATCTAAAACGTTGTTATTCAGCTGCTAATGTTGTCAGACTATTTATTTTGTTTTTTATCACTTTGGTGGTCAATTTTAGCAGTTCATTGGGTATATTTCTGTTTTTTAACTGTTCTAGTTATTTGCTGACTTTCTCAGTATTAATCTGTACATCTTCATTTAACTGAATATGCGTTATGATCTTTCTCGAGTTACTTCGTTTAGGGACATATTTTTGTTGTTAATGTACCAGTGTTTTTGTTGTTACAAATAAATTTGATGTGTTCGATACACCTTAGATATACCATATACCGTAGGAGCGCCGAAATAGAAGGTATTATTAAATATTATAATTGCTAGAATCAATTATAATACTGCAACACCATTTTCGTTGACGTTGTCAGATAGTTATCTGGTAACAAGTACTTAACACGTATTGTCTTTACCTGTACAATATATCCAACCGAATTTCTACTTCCCAAGTCGCCAATAATACACCGCCTAATACACAATGTCAATTATTAATCGGAATCGGTTTCAATCCCGAAATGATCCCACAACGTCATTCTCGTACATACGCAACCTACTGGTTAATGCCGATAATAATACAGAGAACAACATCAAACGAGACTCCGGTTCAGGAATATTCATGCGGATATCGATCGTGTGCTGCACTCAAATTGGAAACTAACCGGGTATCTATTAAGCAAAGGTATTAATATAGAATAGTTTCGTGAACCGGAATAATTTGGTGTAGTTAAATGACTTCACGAATCATGACACTGATTTCTGTCTCTGATAATAATTTATTTTTCATATAGGTGCAATGCAATTTATTTCTATGTATTTTTTGTCCAAGAGTTCAGTCAAATTGGAGAAAATTACTTATACTACAATGAAATGCTATTCTTTTTCTTTATAAACATGATCTTTATGACCTGGAAATCCGCAATCAAGTATAACATTTTTAAAACTTGTATGTAAGAAACAATTTGGTGTGTAGGATAAACTGTGTTAAAATTAAAATTGAAAGCAAAATATTCATTGAAATTGTTTTAATCAATAAATACTTTTGAATCGATTATTAGAGAAAAACCATTATCAGAGAAAAACGTGATGGTTTTCTCTAACGGGAGTCGGAAAGTCCTTTAAAGTTTGTAGTTTAAAAAGAGTTCCAAAGTGGGAATCGCAACGTCAAAATAAGCGTATTTTCATTTAAAATTATATTTAATTCCCATTAAAAAAGTTGCCAAAATAGACATGCCACAATAGTTTCAGAACCAAATTAAAACTGTCAGGTATTTTAATAAAAACGTCTGAAATTTAATACATTGTAAATTATTTTTTATTACCAAACCATCTCCTCAGGTCTTTCAGCCACGAGTTCTAACTTTTCCAACTGATCTTTTATCATGTACTTCACATTCTAATATGATTCGAATTAATTAGTATCTTTCCCCTCTTCAACACATTCCTCACACCTCATAATCAAGTATTGTTTTTCCTCTTTTGATCGTATGTATACATCTCATTTATTATTTTTTATGGTTCATAATCCTTTGTCCAATTGTCCAAAAAGGTATTTCAATATCTTTATTCTCTCTCTGTCGTGTTTCCTTGTCATTAATACTTGCGTCCATTTCCATGAGAAGTTTATAGTAGTATTCTGTGTAAGAACAGACGGTGTGTGGATTTATTTTATTTATCGTATGACACTTGACACATTTACATTTAAATTTACATATATTTTGTATAAAATGTAATACATATGTTTAAAAACGAACATCTAACTTATTTATATAGTGTATCGACTCTGAAGTCGACATTGGGAGTCGCCATTAGGAAATCCTCTGGCCTGCCGTGATAGGATCTTGTGGGACACTGTTCTGGGATGTGACAGATGGTTTGTAGTTGTCCGCAGTCACAGAGTGGGGATGGTCGTTTACCACATGTAACGGCATCTGCCGTATTGGGTTCTGATTCGGTTCAGCATGATCCATGTGTTGCATGGTAAGTCAAAACCTGGTAGGTTTTGTGTGATGCAGGGTAAGCTGCTATCTTTTCGTACTCCTATACTAGGGGTGGATTTGATAACACCAGCAATTATTCTCATTATTTTGTTCAATTGGGCATCTACTTTGTGTATATGTGAGCTGTTAAACCAGGCTGAAAAGCAGTATTCCGCAGTTGAGAAGACAAGGCCCAGGGCAGATGATCGGTGGAAGCCGATGTTCCCCATGTTGTGCCTGATGTATCTGGATTTGGAGAAGAATGGTTACTTAAATTATCGGTCTGCTTCTTTGAATAAAAAAGATCTTTGGAAAGCTGTGAGGTTATTCAAAATTGTAAATAAACCAGTTATAGAGATCCCTCAGGAGCTTAAAGATCCTATATCTATAAATAATTATTTTACATCTGTCTTTAGCCCTGTAAATTGTTGTCCTGAGACAACCCAATGGTATCAGTCAAATATTTTCAACCCAGATATTATTTTCTCGTTTAAAATGGCCACTATTGATGAAATTAAATCACTTATATTGGGGTTAAAATCGGAAGCTGTTGGATGTGATAATATTTCTGCAAAGATGCTACAACTCTCCCTTTCTATTACTGCTCCTTATATTACGCACATTATAAATTGTTGTCTGGAGGTAGGTTATTTTCCGGACACTTGGAAATACGCTTTGGTAAAACCACTGCCCAAATCAAATAAACCTGAATCACTTAATGATCTTCGCCCAATAAGCATCCTACCGGGACTGTCAAAAATTTTAGAAAAGGTTATCTATAAACAGATATACGATTATATTTTCAGAAATAATGTAGTTACGTGTATACAATCAGGCTTTAGAAAAGAGTTTAGTACAACGACCCTGCTTCTTGACTTAACCGATAATATACTTCGATCATTTGATGAAGGAAAAGCAACCTCAGTCATCTTGCTTGATTTTTCTAAAGCCTTCGACACTATTGATCACGCTCTTCTGTGTGCTAAATTGAAATATTTTGGATTTGATGATACCTCCTTACAGTTTTTCAAATTTTATTTGGTAAATCGTTATCAGAAGGTCATAATCGATAATAGTTCATCAGAATTTGCATCTGTCAATTCAGGGGTGCCTCAAGGTTCGGTTCTTGGTCCTCTCCTTTTTTCAATATATATATATATATATATATATATATATATATATATATATATATATATATCCGACCTGTATAAATCTTTAAATAATCTGAAATTGCACTCTTTTGCAGATGACACACAACTGTATTTCTGTTTTGAACCTAACTCTGTAAATCAAGCGTCACAAAAAATAAATCAGGATTTGGAATCTATTTGTACTTACTCCACTAGACATAATCTTAAACTGAATGCTAAAAAATGTAATTCTTTGTTATATTGTTCAAAAAATTATAAAGCCACTGTTCAGGATAACTTAAAACTAATTATAAAAAATGAACCTCTAAAAAATGTTAATAGTTGCAGAAACTTAGGAGTCATATATGACTGTACGCTACGTTTTCAAGAGCATGTCACCCTTTTAGTAAAAAAGTGCTATTTAGTTATGCGTCAACTGTATAGAAGCAAAGGCATTTTAAACTTTAAATTGCGTAAGTTACTTTGTGAAACTATGGTTATGTCAATTCTTAATTATGGGCTCTTGGTATTTTACCCTTGCTTAGATCAAGTTACGAAATTGAGGTTGCAAAAAATTCAAAATAATTGTTGCAGATTTGTTTTTGGCATAAGAAAATATGATCATGCATCATGCAAAATTAAAGAACTTCAATGGCTAACAATAGATAATTTATACAAATATCACCTCGTCTCATTGATATATCGAATTATTTCGTCGTCAAATCCTATTTATTTAAGGAACAAATTAGTATTTCGTGAAGACGCTCATAATCTGGATTTGAGATATCCTCATAGTCTTATGCTGCCAAGATATAGACTAGCTATTTTCCAGCGATCGTTTACTTACAATGCTGTTTTAGTGTTTAATAGTTTAACAAAAAATTTAAGAGGTAAATCTCTTGATTTCATGAAGCGGCATTATAAGAAATTTTTACTACAATCGCAGTAACGTTATTATTATTATATAGTATATTGTTGTCGTAATTGTTACCATTAGAATTTTTAGAATTTTTTGTTTGTTTTTATTTATCATTAATATCATTTATCACATAACATCACAAATTATTTTCTTTATCTTATTTTTCTAGTAGCCACATGACTATTTCTACCATTTCAATATTATATTATTATTTATGTCAATTTATAAATAATTTTTTTTTCTTTCATGTTCTACTTATTTCAAACTGATTTTGTAAACTTGAGGTTAAGTGGAGTAGCTCTAGCTAGACTTCGCCTCATGTATCTCTTGTTTGTAAATTTTTACAGACTAAATAAAGGCAATTTATTATTATTATTATTATTATTTAAGTTTTTCCGCTGTTTTTGACAGATGTTCCTTGAAAGATAGGGTCAAGAATCACCCCAAGGTACTTTGGTGTTTTATTCTAGGCGTGTGTGATGTTTTCGAATTGGATGTTAAATGTTCTTCCTGCAAGCTTGTTATTTAGGTGGAAACTGGAAACCTCTGTTTTTGTAGCGTTAAGTTGGAGCCTCTATTTTCGGTAATACTTTCCCACTGTGTGTAAGTCCGTCGTGAGGATTTCTTCTGTTTCTTCAAGTGACTTACACCTTGTTGCAAAGACCCAGTCATCGGCGTAACCAAACTTTCTTGATCTGGTTTCCGGTATATCAGCGATGGACAGACTAAAGAGAAGAGGAGCTAGGACATATCCCTGAGGCAGTCCATTCTTCAGTTTTCTTGGGGTGCTGATGGCAGTTCCCATGACTACTTGTGTGTACGTTGTGTGGAGAAGTAGTGTGAGTGTTGGTAGAAGCGACGTTTGTGAAGGTGGGTTGACCTACGTCAAATTGCTAAATGGAGGATTCCGAATCTCTTTGATTTCGGCTCTTTTATTCAGCGTGTTCGGTTTATGCAGGGTGTTGCCTGTGATATTCTATGGAGGTTGTTTTAAGAGTGTCAAAGTACTCGATACAAAGTACAGGAAGCTCGTTGTGTACTAAGCTATCAGGCCTGAGTGATAAAACTGATCAAATCTTTTGTAGACACCTAGAAGGATGCCTATTGCCTATCTGCGGGGATCATCGTTTGAGATATGAAGGTTGCTGTTTCTATCAATGCATTATGTGTGGCGTGACCAAGTCCGTATCTGAAGTTAAGGATGATGGGGAATTCCTCTAGGTATTCTACGGGTCTTTCCGTAAGGATCCTTTCGTAGATCTTACCTAGAGTGGTTAAGAGTGAAATTGGCCTATATGATTCTGTGCTGGTGAGCGTTTCTCTGGTTTAGGGATCATGATGGGATCATGATCAGGCTATTTTCCAGAAGGTAGGAAAATATTTCAACCGAACACTGAGTTGTTTCAGACATCTCCTGTGGATGTCATCTGGGCTAGGGACTGTGTTTTTCCTTCGCTATATAACCTCCTGACGGTGTCTAAGTTAACTACTGTTTGAAATAATTGGCAAATTTATATATCACGTGTACCAACGTATAGGGGCCAATCATGCGAATATTGTCACGAGCTCTGTGCGAGACCGAGAACTTCTAAGACCTTAGTAAATTTCGTTTTAAATTAATATAAATCTTAGTTCTGAATATTGAAATTGAGGTTAAGATTACTCCTCCATTTATAATTTTAGGAGATCTTAGATATAAACGTTCACTCGCTAGAGGAAAAATTCGTCGTGTCATAAATCGGTTACTTTCCAATTCTCTTTTAATGTAAGTGCAAAATTTGAATTCGTGTTCGACATTTGTTTAGTTTAAATTATAGATAGGTATATAAAAAGAAATATAAGAAATTAAATTATAGATGAATCGGATTTATACGTTTTAAATTTATTTTTCAAATACTTTCAACCGTACTTTGCCCACGTTCATGTTATCAGGTTTGAAATATTCGATTTTATATACCGTTAGATTCAAATAATTTTCAATTTCTTTGTTTTTTAACTACAATTTTTTTTTTTCAAATTTAGGTTTTATGTGTCAGAAATCTTAAGAGCGTAGGCGCAAAATTTCGGGCCAATGCTTTTTAAATGCAATCATTTTTTTCGAATCCTAAGAAAACTAACAAATATTTTTGAAACATTTAAACGCTAAATGAAAGATTACATTATTACCGAGGGCCGAAAGTCCCTTAGAATAAACAAAAAGTTTTTTTGAATGAGATATTTGAAATTAAAAATGACACTAAATTTTTTCTTTTTTTTTTCACCCCTGTAACTTATTAAAATAAACATTATTGAAGTTTTCAGGGACTTTCGGCCCTCAGTAATAATGTATTCTTTCATTCTGCGTGTAAATTTTTCAAAAATACTTATTAGTTTTTTTAGGATTCGAAAAAACTGAATGCATTTAAAAAGCATTGGCCCGAAATTTTGCGCCTACGCTCTTAACGTATAATATACTGACATCGCACCGTTTGACTATGGTGTTTATTATTAAAGATTTCTGCTGTTTCTTTGTAACAAAAAGAGCAACGATAATTTTATAATTGTTTTACTGGTATTTCTAATAAACGCTAATGTTGTAATTGACATTTGCTGACGAACTTCATTTACGTAACGTTGGCAAAATATCAATGAATAGACCTCAGCAGTGTTTAGCTATTTTTTTATTTCTTTAGTTAATACATCATGTAATAATTACTGCTGTGCTTATTGAAATATTTACTAATTTTCCTCGAACATACGACTTAACTATGCAAAAATTTCATAAATTAAGTAATTTTAATTTAAAAATATTTCAATTTCGCTTTTTATCAATTGAAATATTCATGTCTAGGTCGCAATGCAGAGCATTGATAAAAAAGCTTTTCGCCATTAGTATGAAACTGTACACTATATATTATATTGTAAGACATTTTTAAGATGTATAATATATCTTCTGTTCCTTGTTTAAATATTACTAACAAAAATCTTTCTAGTTCCTTTCCTTTGGGTTATATAAGACTTACACACTTATTTAAATTTAATAGAAAAGCTAAAACATGCTCTACCGTCACAAAAGAAAAATCGGACAAAAGTCCTTACGGCCTTTTAAAAATTCACCAACTACCAAACCGGGATTGCGAAAGGAACAAAAAAACGAACACAAAACCGAGTTATTAGTTTCTTCTTTCCTCTTACGGCCATAAGTTACTGCGTCATTTTTGTACTTGCTACTGCTTTAAATTGATAATCGATGCCAGAAAAGCAATAAAAGAAAGAAAAAGTGTCGTAGAGGTATATTCAAAGCGATTTTCACATTCTAGAGTGAAAAATATTGTCGTTTGAATAAATTTGGTTCATAAATCGTGCAGGGGACTTAACCAGGTGTAGCACTGACAAAAGAAAAATGTTTCGTGATATTAAAAGTTTTATATTAAACATTTAAATATATTTGCAAGTATTATTGATGCAAGCTTTTATTTTTCGAAATGCATATATTGTGTTGGCATATATTTTACAATTTTAGACACGTTTAAATTCTGTTTTATTTTGTACTTTGTAGTCAACTCACGTGTACATGTTCAGTCACAAATTAAACCGCTTAATTTGTAATCTCACATTAATCTTCACTTTATATTTTTACTTTATATATTTGTAATGTTTATGAGGTTTTTTCTTTCAGTAAAACTAGCATTTGCAAAATATTAAAACAAAATAATACAAATATTTTATGTATGTAAGCACCTCGGGCCAAAGGTACAAGTCGTTTGCTCTTTGAATTGTTGTTTTATCTCGTGAGCTTATAAATTGGGGTTGAACTCTTTTGTTGTACTTAGTACATTAGAATATTCACCTTAGTCAGTACGTTTAGTCATTTTCTTAAGATTTCTTTTCCTCAAATTTTTCTTTTTCAGCGGTCGCTGTTCCTTACTCTTCGTCGCCACTCATTTCTGTCCACCTAAACCTTTCTCTCGTCAAGTTCTCTGCCGCACAGTCCTTCCATCTTCTCCTTGGTTTTCCTCTACCTCTTCTTCCATCAACTTCTAACAGCTCTATCCTTGGTCCCACATAATTTTCATTTCTAGTATTGAAGTTTTCATTTCTAGTTTTCTTGAATCATTCTTGAGACTGTAGTCACCTGTTTAGTAATTTTGAAGTTCTGTTAAGTCTACCTATTTTTAGCTACCGTTAAATAATCTACTCCATAATATTCTCTTGCGTATTATTTTACATCGTCGAACTAGAAGTTCGGTCACTCGAATTATACAAGCATGCATTTTTGTTAATTAAAACATTTTGTGACTCGATAAAAGGTTTCAATAAAATTTCCATTATTTGGTAATTGTTGAAAATAGTAATTTTGAATTAAATCCCGGACCATATCTTCCCGAGTACACCCCAGAGTACATAAATATTAAGAAAAGCCTTTTAAAAGTAATCTTCCTCACTCAACAACACTTCTAAATAGAATTGAAATATATTTTAATTGGGAAATAAATAAAAAGGGAGAAAAACGTTTATTTCCGTGTTTATATTCTCTTAACAAATCTGTACATTCACCAATTAACCTCTTAACATCCAAAGCTACTTTCCTAAAGAGAACAATTTCGCTAAAATTTCCACTTTTCTTCTTCGCCCGTTGCTGTGCGCGGTGTAACCACTTTTCTGAATAATTTATCCTTGGGAATTTACCGTTTGCAGAATGAGAGATAATGGTTTAACGTTAACGTTCACTTCGCTTCCTACCTCCTTCGATTTTGGTTCCTTCGAAGTGCCTAGTTTGTTTGAGAATTGTGAGATCGTTAGCCAGATTTTCTTTTGTAAACATTTTGCAATATTATGTGAAACGGGAATATGCTGTACAAAAAGGTTGTATGGTCGATTAATTTGAAGCAATACCGGGTGGGCCATAAGTCAGTTAGAAGGTTTTTCAAACTTTTTTTGAAAATTGAGAAAATTGTGATGAGAGTAAGAAAAGCACACGAGGAATTGATTACGTAAAAAGCTAAATTTAAGGCAATTAAATTAATTTTTAACAATTCAGCCAAGGGATCAACGCCAGAGAGGTCATGTAGAAAGTAAAGTTACCATCATGATACACTAAAAAATCACAGCTATACCAGTTTCTATAAAATCATCAGGGAGAAGAATACAAGATTAATTATGCCCAAATCACCTGCCAATGTTTAAAAAGGGATTCTTACTGGAAAAGTCCCCGTTATGTCCCCAATTACCGAAAACTAGGGGATTGGATTAACATCTTAGCTTACATATTTCCGTTTCTGACACATATGTACTGCACATAAATAAATAAAAAAAGAGTCCCAAATATACACAGTTAAAATAAAATTATGACCGTTTGATAGTTGTATATTGTAAAGAGCTATTTGTGGTGGAACTGTTCGCATATAATCACTTCGATTAATGTTTCAGTAGGGCTGGAAATGGAAAAACGAGAAGCCGCAACGCGTTATCATCAGGTTTACACAACCTGAATGCAATCAACATGCGGTAAAGTAAATTTTACTGGTAGCAAGGGCGGTTCATTAAAACAGGAATTGGTAGCGTTTGTAGTCACTAAGCCATTATTTTGTTAATGGTGGGCGTATGTGCAATTCGTGTAAAATTGCTGTCAGCAACACAGAATGCCAGCGTTGGATCTCTGCGGATCCCAAAATTAAACCACGATGATGATTAAGACACTTTGATACGTGTTCGCGCTGTTATAACGTGGTGTATTAACGATATAGTGTATTGTTTCGGTACGTGTCTATAGAAAATTTTTATAGCTTAATCATAAAGTGGTTCAACGAAATAAATTGTAAGTCAATGTTATGGTAGAGTCTCATCATAACATATTTTTTAAAATTAGCTTTAAAACATTCTTTTAAGAGCAACAGTTGTATTAAGGATTGCAAACATCGTTATATGTTTTGATGCTCCTCCTCATTCCTAGTTTTTTATCATACAGATTTCGTATTAGGTTATCTAGGTAGTTAAGGTACGGTGCGTTAATGCGGCTTGAGCGACTGCTAGTGTTTTATTTTTTGCGCCTCTATTTCTGTCCGATTGCGATTTGGATTAGTTTAAAAGTTCTTATTGTATGATGTGCGGGGTTTAAGTTGTTTAGTTGTCTGATATCGACAGAATGAATAACAGTGTTCGTTTAAGTATAATTCTCTTACAAGAAGGGGAAGAAAAAGAATGGCTACAAAGAATGAGATTGAAGTCAATTGGAGATCTTGTCGAGCAATTGATAAAAATTAAATGGAAAATTTGTAGATAATTCGACAAAATGGTGAGCATGAAATAGCGGATAATATATCCATGATAGTACAAGGTAGTAACAGAAAAACCTCAAATAAAATAGAGTGAGAATGTTAAAAATAGATAGAAGTATAAAGGAAGTCCTATGTTCAAAAATGGACAGAATAAAGGTCGATAGATATATAACAAACGATTTATTAATCAAAGCAGAGGCTTAACGCCCAGTTAAACTCAGCTACAAATTCTTTAAAACGTATAGTGCTCGTAATATCACACTGGGATATGTTACTATGTGAATCGATAACAAATATAGCTGACATTTTTCAAACAGTTGACGCGGTCGGTAAATTTAATTGATTTCTATTCGATTGAACTCTCAACATTTTCGTGAGAGATGGATTTTAAATTAAAATGCGCTTTGTTTCCAATCAATTGGATTTAAATTGTTTGTGCATTCATCAACTCCGCACTGGCATAAACGATCAGTTGTTTAGTAAATAGAAAATTACCAGGAAAATAGACAATTTTTTCGTCTATCAAGAATTGGCTGAATATGCTTCAAAGAAAATTAAATTTTAAGCTTAATATCTATACCAATATTATTTCTGATAAAACTGGAGAAAAATGGATTCGTTCTAGCCACGTCATAATCTCTTCTTGTGTGTGTGCAAATTTTTTATCGGTTTTTGGCGACCAATATGGCTATCTTTATTAACAGCGGCACGAAAAAGTGCTTGCTGTAATATTTGTTATACACCATATCCGTAGGTTTGTTAACCACTAAATTCTTCTTCTTTCAGTACTCTCTCTGTCAGGTAATTTTAATACCTCATAGTCCAAGATCCCAGAGCGATCAGACATAACTTATTTTCACACAGATAAAACCTTAGAGTCTGAGTAGCGTCTCGTGTGCTTTGAATACCTGCGTATTTATGAAACTTGCTGAGTGACACCTGGGCAGGTACCAGGTGAGAAAGGTAACTAAAAATAAGAGCTATTTAACTTAAATTTACATAACTGATTTTTATACATATTTTGTAGAATATTATTTTGAAAATACTGTAATAAGTGTCAGACACTTGTCATAGACCAGAACTTTTGTCAGACGCTTTAAAGCTCCTCTAAAATTAAATAAACTTTACTTACTTTTACATGTCTGATTTTTAAATATGTTATTAATGTAACTATAATAAAGTTATATTTAATCAGTCAGACAAATTAAAATGACCAAACATCCCTCAAACACAAAAATTAGTTAACCAGAAGTATGAGCGCGAGAGTGCTGTGCGCATGAGCCTCAGAGTAAAAAATTCAAATACATTAAGAATACTTACTGTTTTCGATCCGATTAAATATTTTTGCATCTCTATTTAAAAATCAGACATGTAAAAGTAAGTAAAGTTCATTTAATTTTAGTGGAGCTTTAAAGCGTCTGACAAAAGTTTTGGTCCATGACAAGTGTCTGACACTTATTACAACATTTCCAAAATAATATGCTACAAAATATGTATAAAAATCAGTTATGTAAATTTAAGTTAAATAGCTCTTATTTTTAGTTACCTTTCTCACCTGGTACCTGCCCAAGTGTCACTCAGCAAGTTTCATAAATACGCAGGTATTCAAAGCACACGAGACACTACTCAGACTCTAAGGTTTCATCTGTGTGAAAATAAGTTATGTCTGATCGCTCTGGGATCTTACTCTATCATATACGTTGCCATTTCGCAGTAATGACCTATTTAGATATTCGATCTTGCACATTTTTTAACTATTTGAAGGACTTACATGTCTTTATTTAATCTATTTAATACTTGTTTTGAAGGATTCCTTCTTCCGTGTAATCCTGAGTATATTTTTTGTGGAAGCATCTGCTTGTTCATTTCAGCACCGTAGAAAAGTACTGCAAAAACATCAATTTTTAATTGCTGAACTTTAAAGAATGATTCCGTTTGACAGACCTAACGTATTTCCTGCTAATTTTTGTTACTTTGTGCATTGGCCTTTAGAGATTTTTATATAATATGATATTAAACTGCAATGAGAAGATGTAGAAATTCCAAACACTCATTCATATAATTGTATTGATGTTCTTTTAAATATTTTGTGGATATCTTAGGTTAAAATCTAGTGAGTGCCTTGATCTAGTGATCTCCCAGCCTTGAAAACTTGAATTCTTTTAATGGAGATTTTATTTGTTCTTAAAATAACAAGCCTTGTGATATGAAACACATTTGAGAAAGCTTTTCCATTATTTATTGACCATAAATACATATTTTGGTCCGTTCGCTATTACTTGAATAGTTCCAAAATCCTTTTTTGGGATAATAAATTACACCGGCTGTGTAATACGTCATTTCCAGTAGACACAATACATTTCAGCAATAGTTTTGATGTTTCCAACGCTAAATACTTGAGCTACAAAAAACCTCATCGCAGAATGGCGTACGCAACCTGGGTCAAACACTAAGATTAATTAACAAAACTCTAAACGCACATAAATACCATACCGAACTTTATTGAGGGTGTGGAGTATGTATTTGGCCTTTATATTTGTAATAAATCAAGGCAGAACCCTCTTTAAACATTCGGACTGACGGGAATATCCAGAGGATCACTATTATATTTGTTATTTCAGCTGGCTTCATGGCCCGGTCGCTCTCCAGTATTCCCAAGTTTCCTGCGAAGATCTCATCTATTGATTAAATGACGAAATCCATTCCTAACTTCGACATCAGTTCATTCCGTATGTATCGGATTAAAATTGGGATCCGAATTTAGAGCGTAGATTCAGGTACAGGGTAGAAAAGGATTTAGAACGAAAAGAATACAAGAATCCAAAAATCAACCAATCAAAACCGATTTTGCTTCAATAATGAATACAATAAATTAAAACAACCACTCTCGTTTATGAGTTTTTACTTGAGTTTGAAATATTTATATTATTTAATATTTAAATTGGAAGTAAAATTTATGATGTTTGCACGAATTTTAGATTAGATAATTCGATAAAAAACAGGCTCGATCCCTTTGGGATGCTGCAACGGAAATAAACAGATAAAATATTGTAACCTCTCTCCCTTGGTAAATATTTAGCAAGATTCCCTTCTTATTCGGAACGAAATTGATTATTTATCTACCTCGTGAGTATATCGTGGAAATGATTTGGGTCTGGCCAAATACGGAGCCTGAAATGGTTTAAAATTATGTTTATCTCATAGTTGCAAGAAAATTTAGAATTTCGACGGTAATCCACGTTTGCTTTTTGTATTTTTAGCTAAATTGATCACCTTCCACAACGTCGTATACTGTCGTATGGTTCCCAAATTTTCCTTTACTCCTGAGTTTTAAAAGCATGATATCAAATTCAATGTGCCATTCGAATTTTGTTTGATCGCCAAACAACGTTTGATTGAGTTCCAAAATAAAATTAAATTTTCGGATTGGAAATCGAAAAGACAAAATTATATTAAATGTAATTATACAATTAATGGTGGTTTAATCTTAGGTAAAAATATCGGTGTAAAACATGTCACA
Source organism: Diabrotica undecimpunctata (assembly GCF_040954645.1). Classification (NCBI taxonomy): domain Eukaryota; kingdom Metazoa; phylum Arthropoda; class Insecta; order Coleoptera; family Chrysomelidae; genus Diabrotica; species Diabrotica undecimpunctata. The sequence goes on from NC_092803.1 coordinate 183,187,393, forward strand.
AAGAAATAGTTTCAGTACCATTTGATATTATAATATCAACAAAGAAAACAAAGAAGTAGATAACCTCCAAAAATATTCCTTATATATCTCCTTTACTGTTATGGATGTGATATTCATCTGCATTTTTTTTAAATAGGTGTTATATATCACCTTTTATTTTCCCGCTTCCATTAGTTGTTAAGCAATATTTTATTTAACCCAGTCATAATGTGTGGTTTAGTACATCAATATTCACAGATGATATATGTTTCAATTTCTGGTCCCAGTATAAATAATTTTTGTTTTCAATAATTTCTGGTGGATGTACCAATACTTATATCGGACATACATGTCTTTAAGAAATTTAATTTTTAACATAAAAACATTTCAAGTAATCTCTGCTTCTCTCCAGAAGCGTCCTCTTACTTTTTTTATCATGTATGATATTATTTGATACAATATTTGTCGTGTAATATACCTAATGATACCATAAAAACGACCATATGCTATACGATATAAATAAAAATAGACAATTTAGATATATCATAGATTAGAACTTTTTATAATAAATAAATCCAATATGTTCTTCTGTGCACGTAAGTGCCCGCGTGTATAGGATAAGACTTTATCGACGTAGACACCCAATACCGAATCGGGGATATGATAATAGGAAAAGACAAACACTTACCGGGACATATTCACGTGCATTAACGACCCACTCGCAGTCTGTCATTCCATTTGGTTGTTCAAACAAAGAAAAAACAGTGATAAGGCCAGAGATGGAATAGGGGAGCTGAATAACTGAATTCGTATATTTGGAGGAATTTACAGTAAGATTTAGCAAGATATTTGTAAAAAATATGTTCCAAATATACAGAAAAATGCAAAAAGAAGAATGAATTAGGTATTTTACTTGTATTGGATTAAGCCACAATCGATTGTAATGATAATTACAGTTTTAATTACAAAAATTTGACGTTTCGATTTCCACTCTAGAAATGGTTCTCAAAAAAGATTATTTAGAATTTTGTTAAAAAGAATGTATAACCGCCAAAGTTGTTTATGGGGTTCTGGCTCATTCAGTTCTATTTACCCTCAACTTCAAAGTTGATCCTGTGCCTTAGGGTGCTTTTACCCAATACTTTTCGACTTCGTCATTGAAAATGGAATTTAAAAAAAAAACACTTTTTTAAACGGTTTTTGCGAATTACTCAAAAAGTGTGTAAAAAGTTTATCAAAATAATATTATTTTTATAAAAATTAACAAGAATGGTGGGTATATGGTGTTTGCAGCGAAACAATAGCTTATTAACAGTTGGTTCTTCTTCGTGAAACGCCAAAATTGAAAGTTTCAACATGTAATATGAAGAAACCAATTCATTTTTCGTGGAAAACTCATCGAACCTTTTTTGTAGTACATGAAAAAATCTTAATTTTTTATTAAAGTCAATCGTAAGGAAGTTATGACAAAAATAAGGTTGGTCTGTATTTTTCTCAGCGACAGGAAACGTGAAAACCACCCCCTAATTACCTACCCAATTAAATATAACCCTTGCTCCTTTAGAATTCACTTTAGTATAGAAGATTGGCTTGTTTGTGAGAGAATAATTCTGGTATTTTTACAAAAAATTCCCTTTGAAAAAACTCGAAAAGTATTGACTTTTAGAAAAAATGTATAGGCAAAAGTTGCTTAAAATTGTTTAATATATCCATACCCGGTATTATTTTTATTAAAAAAAAATTTACCCCCGAGAAAAGGTGGCCCCACCCCAGGATAAAAGCACCGTACGGCACAGGTTCGAGTTAAGGGTAAGTAGAACCCATAGAAAAATTTGGTGCAGGCTTATAAAATTATACAGTTATAGTCTAACAAACTATTTAAGAGACCCATTAATATTCAGCTCAGCGTGGTGTTATTGCTAAAGGTGTGAAATTACATAAACAAGGAATCATTTCATAAAACAGGTAGATCCCCATGTTTATGAAATTTCACACCTCGCAAAAATTGCACCTTACTGAGCTGAATATTCATGACTCTTTTAGACAGCTTCTTAGACTAGACGCTGTATTTTACTTTCATTGACTGGAGAATTACTATTGACACCAAAAATAGTACACTAAGGAGGGTTCAACTATATAAACTTTTAAAGGAACGAAAAAAATTCTTTTGAAGAGGAAATTTTAGTAGGTGTGTTCGGAAAGGTTTTTGCGATTAGTACAATTAAACCTAAAGCTTAGATTAATAATACTATTACCGGAATTAATATAAAACTCTGGGTTAAACCAGAAGTATAGAAACGAAGATAATAAAGCAGGAAGCAAGGTTTAGATATCTGGGAATAGATATAACTAGTTACGGATATGTTGAAGAAGAAGTACGACAACAAAGCTTAAAAGCAAGTGAAGCGGCGGGATCTCTTAATGACACAATCTGGAGGAACAAACACCTAAGACAAGACACAAAAACAAGAATCTATAAAGCAGCAATTAGACCTATATTTACATACACGGCGGAGACAAGACCTGACACATCTAAAACGAGACGACTACTAGAAACAACAGAGATGAAAATAGTCCGACGAATATCAGGGAAAAGTCTGCTGGATAGGGAGAGAAACGAAAACATAAGAAAAGCATTCAATATAAAAGACATAAATGGATGGATGAAAAAACGGAAACAGGAGTGGAACGAACACATTAGTAGAATGGCAGAGGATAGGATAGTACGAATAGCACGAGATAAGTCACCAAATGGACGAAGAAGTATTGGCAAACCAAGAAAAAGATGGTGCGACAATTTAAACAAAGGAGTCTAATACTGAAGAAGAAACAGGTTTTAAAGCCTACATACAAGAAGGAAGAAGAAGTTTAAACCGCGTCGATTTTCACTACGCCGAGCTTTCGACATTCTACCTGATGTCTTCCTTAGAACTTCTGGGGTCTCAGTCTTCTTAGTCCCCAGATCTCTTTACTACACTTTCACTATTAAAGGTAGTGCAGTCATAGGCCCAGACCGAAGAAGATATTCGTGCCTTAAAATCTCCGCGAATCATGTCATCAAACATTCGCATATCTATTTCGAGTTGCTGCAAACAAAATATTAAGTATAGCCAATAGAATCGCCAACATTCGATAATAATCGGATACGGTACTAAAAGAAGAAGAACTCCTTTATAGTTTTGTTTTGCCCTAATGATATTCCTTACCCGAAGTTAATATTTTGAACAAGATATTTGTTTTATTTAAAGCTATTTCTTATCCTTAAGCCTCCATTTAAAAAATATTTTCAAGGATTCCAAAAGACGCACCTGTAGCAAATCAAACATTGTCCTTTTTTCAAGTTTTCCATTTATTTTCTACATGACAGATATCGATAATGTAGGTCCAATGCTCTGATTCGATAGTCTTTGATTTACGTGCATTCAAGCATGTCAATATTTTCCTTTGAATGGTGAAGAGGAAAGGTGAAACTAAGTGATTATCGATCTTAAAGCATTATTTTAAAATCGTAAATAATGATTTATAAATAAATATATTTTTTTATGTAAGTTATTACATTAGTTATTGTCAAATTTGTCATACTGTACTTTTTACTAGATTTTCCGATGATACAGGTCACGACTAAAATCTAGTTTTTTTTATGTAAATATCTACAATACTATCTGCTTTTATTATTGCATCAGTTAATTGACAAAAAACTTTAATGTACTTCAATCGATCTCCGTTTGTATGTGTTTCTATAACATTCTTGTTTATTTACCCTCCTTTCCAATGTATTTTATTTAGCAACGATCGATGCCTTGTAAAAAAACTTGTCGAGAGAAACGTTCTCGTTATGCAGTGAATTTCCCACAGAGGAAATTGAGCTTTTAAAGGACCTGTCTGTTTACCCGAGCAACGTTACTTGGAATAATACGAAGTGATGTGTTGAAAATTACAACCAGTCGACATAAAGGAATGACAAGAAAATAATTGCAGTCAAATTCGAACGTAGAAGTGGATGACTCGGGATATTAATATAATGGTTTAACGTTTTGTGATGTGGACTGAAGTAATTTAGGAATTTAAACGAAATATTTACCAGAAAGGTTCGCTTTCATATTATGTATATTATTTCATATTTTATGGGTTGAAACTTTAACTAGCAATAAAAAGGATGGAAGATAACGTGTAAAGTGTAACTGTATAAGGACATGTTAATTCAATAATTTTTTGAGATAAAAAAAAAACTTTCAAAAATGTGCAAATTGGCAAGAGTGAGAAAATACTACTAGCAGTAAATTTAACAATCTTTTTTTGTGCTTTTTTTCACTACTGAACTCAAAAAACTTACGTCAGCGGCCATCGTGACGGCAAACTAAGGAATGAACTCAAATCAGCGGTTCGCTTCTTTTTATTACAAGAGTTAAAAAGGAAAGGAAAGGAAACGGGTTATTTTCGTGGCAAGTTTTACATTTTCACATACATCCCTCTAAAGGCGTTTGCAAACGATCTCCTTTCAGATGCAGTGTCCACCAGGTACTTTATCATATATCTTCTCGATATTAATAAATACATTATTTCTGAAGACTGAAGGACAATTTTACCATCTTATCTGGACTAAATTATACGAGTTCTGGTCCTGATGTGTAGCTGCATTGTAAACTGGAGTATCGGGATCGAGTCCCCACTTCGCTAATAATTTATTTAATCTAAATATGGGATTGGCCACTCACGGCTGTCCTCCGTGATAATGATATTTGTCAATATTCATTGCATTGTGAATGAAAATGCTTAAACAGGTCGATTTTTATTCCCAATTTTTATCTTTTAACGATATAGACATCTGTCATTTGTCAACTCCCTACCTTCCAGTACCTCAAACCCTCAATATTAAATATGGAATAGACCATGTACATCATTAGAAAAGTATTTTGCTGGAGTTCTTGTTGTTCTTGTGAAAAAGTATGTATTTATTTAAAAGTGACCTCTTAAAAACCAAACAACGCCTATTATTTGCGAGCATTAATGACAGTTTTTACAGTTTTTTTCTGTTACGTCAAAAACTACGTCGAAAGAGATTTGCAAAAACAAGAAAAAACCATAAATAGAATGGGATTATAGTTGAAGTGTTGAAGCGTACCTTAAAAATGAAAATAATTAGAATATCATAGTTATATATCACACAAGATATACTATATTTGACAGATGATGTGACGTGTGATAGATAAAAAATGACGTATGGCAGATAACAAGTGACGTGAAATAGATAACAAATGACGTATGGCAGATGAAAAGTAACACGATAGGAGGTCGTCCAAGTGCTGATGTCCGAAAAAAGTTTCTCAGCACAGTGTAATCTATCCTCAATTTTATTTGATTTTTATTCGTGAATTAGTGTATAACTAGCAGAGGAAGAAAGAGAAGAGAAGAAAGTAGAAATTCTACAAAACAGCGATAATTGGACCTCTAGCATAAAATGTACTTCTCAAAGTTTTTTTCCGAAGTGGAAATGAAAACGTCAAAACAAATGTATTTCAATTAAAACTGTGGTTAATTCCTATTTAACATAGGATGTTACAGAATGAATGTAAAAGTAAAATGTAGAAATTGAAACAATTTGCACTATTATATTGCAGTGAAATTATAATTATGTGAATTGATTAAAAAAAAACGCATAGACCAGAAAAGGAACAATAACTTTAAAGAGCACTTTGAACAAATCGCAGATAAGGAAGAACATAGAAATAGAAAAAAGGAAAAAGATTAAGGATTTAGAGTAAAAATTAAACCTTTAAACCTAAAGATATTTGACCAACGTATCAACCAAAATGGTAACAAATAAGTACTTTATAACATCCATGTAATTTGTTGCTCTCACAAAATAGCATAAACGAAAGAAAGTGGATCATTCTTAATAACGCAACTCCAGCTACTGTGGTCGTTTACACGAATCAACATTCAGAACAGAAACACACAACTACAGCAATTAACCTTAAACGTTGAATCTAAATACTAAAATAAATCTTTTACACGGTTCCTGAGTTTCAAGGTTGGAACTCAGATGTTTTACACGCTCATGTCGCTCATCTTTATTAGTGTTTAAAGCTGCTAAATCGTTATTATATAGCGTGAAGACGTTACGCTATTATAGTAAGTAGTTTAATAGTTTTGGAAACTCGGTATTAATAATAGACTTAATATCTATATTTACATCAGCGAAACAATTTTAGAGATACGGAGGTTTTAGAATTTGAAACTTGTTAACTAACTGAAAAATATTACCAGCAGAGAACAGAAATTTATTTAGTTTAGCTTGGTTAGGTTAGTTTCTCCTGTGATTGCCTTTTGCCTAAGACGTGTCATGTTCTTGTTCTGACTTTGTGTATTATTGTAGCCTACCAAGTTGGGCCTAAGTGAGGATGGTAAATGCTCTGATAAATAATGATTATACAAATCAAGATATAACGTCTGGGCTTCATTCTGGTAGAGGTGTCTTTTTCGGGGTTTGTCAGAGATTAGACTATAAGTGATTAACTAATGAGATAAGCGGCAGAAAAGGAAAGGGAATAATATTTTGATCACCGGCCCATTTTTGAAAGAACCAGGGAAACTTAGTAGGTAGAATAACGGTAAAGAAATATGTCGAGAACGGTATGTATGAAGATGCTTGAAAAGATAATATAACGAACAACAATATATTTACATATTTCATAAAATTTACTATATGCAGGCGAAAAAATTTTCAAAGGTAATAATATTCGCAAGAGATTAAAAAGAAATTTTCTGAAATCTAATTATGCAAAGGCCATATTAAAATTATTATAATACTTAGTAAATATCTACTTACGTATATCTACTTAGTAAATTTACTGATTATTGGGAACACGTAATAAAAGACTAGTGATCACTTTCTTCCTTTCTTAAAACCCTAAACGTGAATTGTATACGAATACTAGTATATATGAGACATATATAGATGCGGTAAATATTTTATATGCAATAAATGTTTCTTCGTCAACTGTCACCATACATAAACCTTTATTATTATTTGCACATAGGGCACAGAGAAAAATAAGTTTATTAAGTCGCTGAAATTATGGCGTCTATACAGTCTCGGAACGTATGATAATTCAAGAGGATTTCTTCTGCTGAATGGTGTATTGTGTAGTACTTGAATGACGGTTATTCAAACGGCAAAAGGTGGTGTTTTACAATAAAACGTGACGGGACTAAGGGTGAATGGGATGAATTGGGGCGGAACGTGGCGTACTCACAGTAGCTACAGACAGGTACATCAAGTAGCCCAGCAGTCAAATGCCGCGTCAACACAAAGCCAAATATAATTGACCACAGGTCGGTAAGATAATTTAGATTAGCGGGGCACTTACAAATCACATCGATAGATAAACGGGATAAAATTAAACAACTCAACTTATGTTAAGTTGCTTAATCGGGAGATGACACAAAAGTGAACTAATCTGGGGGGTGAGAATTTCAGTACTTATCCTAGATTCGTCGTGATAAGGTTTACATTCACATAACCGTTTCGAATCAAAAAAGAGGGCATGCAATTTGCTTGATTTTCAAAAAGACAAGTGTTGCTAAAAGGAACAATACGGTGCCAAGCATCTGCAATTAAGGAACTAGGGTATGGCGTCATGTTGTTTTGGTAGCGATGGGCGTAGCAAAAAAAGTTTTGAATGCAATAATTATACGTTACATTGAACATGCTTCATTTCACCCATATTATTATGAACCCTTGATACTAGAGCCCTAGATTGCCAAATAAAATATCTATCGAAGATCTTGCATATAGTAGATCTGAAGGAAGTCCAGATCACTACTATAATGCAACATGTACAATAACTCGCAATACGACCATGGTAGCATAGGCGACTTTCACAGAAAAAAAAAATAGCAGATTTGGAATTTATTTTACGGAACATAGGCTTTTTAATTACCAAGTCGAATATGGATAAAGTAATAAAAGCACAAAGAGCGATGGAAAGATCAATGCTCGGGGTGAGACTTCTAGACAAAAAAAAAACAAACAAATGGATTAGAAGCAAAACCAAAGTAAAAGACGCAGAAGAACATGCTGCCAAATTAAAATGGAGCTTCGCAAGACACAATGCCCGACTGAAGGATAAGATATGGAACCACGAAATACAACAATGGAGACCATGTTAGGAAAGAGAAGCAGAGGACCACAAATGAGATGGGCTGATGACATCATGAAGATCGGAGGACACAACTGGAAGCAAGTGGCGCAAAATAGAAGACACGGGATTGATTTGGGGGAGGCCTATGTCCAAAGTTGGATTACTTAAGGCTGAAGAAGAAGAAAGCTTTTTAATACAATAACTCAGATTACCTGATTTGCGCAATTAACCAGTGTAAATTTCAATATAACGTCGCGATGTTTTATAATTAATTCATTTGTTCGACTGGACTCCCTCTCCAGTCGATATCCTACTACTGCAGCGCATTTTACCAAACGTAAACGATCATCCTATAATTAAATCTAGCCGCCACAGTGTAAAAACGGAACACAGTAGAGTGCATGTCAATTCCACAAAAACGTACAATTTTATTTAGATGGAATTGAAAATAATACCTACTACTACTACTAAGGATTTCCACAGTTTTCACTGTCTTCCTTCACTCAACCGTTTTCTCCAATTTTCCCTGTCATTCCAGTCTCCATCTCGCAGGGTTCTTTTCTCCATAGCCTCGTCGATTTCATCTCTGAATGACCTTCGGGGTCTTCCTCTCTTTCTTCTTCCAATCGGGCTCCATTCTGTGATTTTGTTTATTCAGCGTCCTCTGTCCGCTCTTCTGACGTGGCCGTACCAGGATAGTCTCTTCTCCTCTATATAGTCGATTATGTCTGATTGCACTCCCATTCTCCGCTTAATCTCTGCGTTTTCAATTCTGTCTCTTTTTGTAAGTCTACAGCTTCTCCTCAGGAACTCCATTTCTACTGCTCTTATTCTACCTCTATTTCTCTTGTTTATTGTCCAGTTCTCGGACCCATATGTCAGGATACTTCTTGTCAGGGTATTATATATTCTCTTTTTTGTCTTTATCGTAATGTTCTTATCCCACAACACTGAGTTTAGTTGTCTTATACAGTTTCTTGTTTGTCTCAGTCTGTTGTTTATCTCTTCTTCTGTTGTTCCCTGGTTCGATATTATGGTTCCTAAATACTTGAATTTATCTGTTCCATTTATTTGTCTTCCCTCGTCTATCTCTAGGTTTCTCATATCCTTGTTTTCTGTTGTTAGGTATTCGGTTTTCTCTAAGTTTATTTCCATTCCGTTGTTTTTATATTCCACTTCTAGTTTTCTGAGCATAAAGCTGAGATCTTCTTCATCTTGTGCGATGACTACTTGATCGTCGGCAAAACTTAAGGTGTATAGGTATTCGTCTCTTACTGGTATGCCCATTCCTTCGCACTTTCTCCTCCATGGTTTGAGTGTCTTGTCCAAGAATATTTTAAACAGAGTAGGGGACGTAGCACAGCCTTGTAGAAGTCCTTTTGTCGTCTTAAATGGATTGTAGGCTTTATTTCCACATTTAATAGCTACTTTGTTTTCTTTGTATAGTGCTTTAACTGCTTTTATTAGTGTTTGTCGGATTCCGAGATCATTCATTGCTTCCCATAATTTGACTCTAGGTATTGAGTCATATGCTTTCTTTAGATCAACAAAGGCCAGATGGACCGGTCTACCTTTTGCCATTTTCTTCTCTATCAGTTGTTCTAATGTGTACGTATGATCTAGGCATGATTTTCCTACTGTGAACCCTGCTTGGTCTTCTCCAATTTTTCTTATTATTTCAGTTTCTAGTTTTTCCTTAATAATTTTCCCGTAAAGTCTACCTACCGACGATATTATACTAATTCCTCTATAGTTTTCACATTTTCACGTTCACGTTTTCACAATGTGAAAAATAATACCTATAACTAAAAAAAATTGTTAATTTTATTGCCGAAATGACTTGAAAAAAAGTAAATTCCTGAAAATAAAAATTAAAAGGAATTCCAAAAATAACATAATAATATTAAAAACAAAAATTGAACGTAATAGAGGTTCAAATATTCCACCTTTTTCTGCAGAGCAAAAAGTATCCAGTATCCTTTTTGTGGTGTTAAGTTTGCTTAGGAGAACAATCATCTTTCACGCCTTGACAAAATATTAGTTTTTGTTGATATCTTGTTGATTTTTGAGCTGTTAAATAGGCATTCTGATTTCAAAAGTTGTTTTTTTTTGTAGTACTTTATTTTTCTCTATCCTCAAGTAAATGGTATAAATCATTCGTTTTGTTAATTGTAGTGCTGTGTTTACAGCTTTCGGTCAGAGAACAAACTTTCAGTCAGTCATCACCAGATATTTGTTTACTATATTCTCTCGATAAAAACGACAAAGTTTTTTTATATTATTCAAAACTTCTGTACATGTAAACCGTTCATTTAATTCTCGTTAATCGGCCATCGATTTTGGAACATTTCTCATCGAATCGGAAAGTATGCAAGCGTAGAGGTGCAATAAAAACATCCCGTCGCTATTTTTAGTCCAGCAGGCACCGATCAAAATATCAATAAATCTACTTCGATCACGAATGTAGCCATATCTACTTTCGAAGCGTAATAAATAAGGAGTTTTTCCTTGAAAATACTTCATCATGTCAACACGAATCTTAACCTAAATAAAATTGCTTAATTACGAGCATATTTTTACAGGGTGGTCCCTGTTTTGTACTAGAAAGTTGAACACATATTTAAAACTTCGTTTACACAAAACTGCAAAAATCTATTTGAAGTGACTTTTGTACTCTGTTTAATATCTTCGTTACCATTATTTCTAATTTTTATTTATGTTTCTATCGTTGACCATAAAAAAGATCATGATAGGACTAAAACTAGTCACTTGACAAAGAAAGAAACACTGAATAAACAACAAAGTATTCGCATCACAAATGGACCTTGTCATAAAATCATCACGAAAATTCAAGCTAGGGAGAATTAGAAATAAAGACGTCAGAATGATCATAGGTGAATACCTTTTATTTAGGATATATACCAGAAACAAATTCAGCAGAAAGTACCAAAACAGTTTAGTATCAAAAACATTTTTTTAATTAATAGCGTAAATCAAATTCTATAAGGTTTTATACAATTTGTTATGTTCATCAGCAAGCAATCCTCTGAATTCACAGAACAGCAACTGTGTAATTACCAAGAAGGGCTATGAACTGTAAAATACGCTAATAAAAAAAGCAGTTTATGAGTATGGAACTGTAATACGCTAATAAAAAAGCAGTTTATAGTAGTCTCATCTTTTTATTTGGTACATTAACCCCACAGTTATTGCAGTTCAGATATTATTTTTGTACCGATTTTCAATCATTGATATATTTTCTTTTTGTTTATTTGCCTTCTTCGCGCGAAATTTGGCAACTATCATGGCTATTCTAATCTAAGATGCTGCTGTCCTGAAACGATAGATGGGCATCTCTGCCATTCCCGCAAATTTTGCAGCAATGATATTCTTTTGTTTCCTTGCATTTTTCATAGCATAACGAATTGAAGTAGTTAATATATGTCCCCAGATACTGCCGCTTTCTAATTTTGATGGTTTCTATTATTTCCTTAGTCTTATGCATTCTTCTCATGACTTAATTGTTTGTTACATGACCAATATTTTCAGGATTCTCCTGTATATTCCTGTATATCCACAATTTAAATGGGTCCAGTTTCTTAATTATCGCTTTGTTCGGGGTTCACGCCTCCATTCCATATAGTTGTGTCGAAAAGATAATATAATATCTTGCCATCCTAATTCTTAAATCCACCTTTAGATCTCTTGAACAAAACACCTTTCTTAGTTTGTTAAAATTTGTACGTACTTCTTCTATGCGCATTCCAATTTCTTTGGTGATTTTATTTCATCATTAATGTGATTGATTATGGTACCAAGATAGTTGTAATTCTCTACTTGTTCAAAAAATTTTCCGTTAACTGTAAACGGTTCCGTTTTCATCATTATTTTTTAATGATTTTGAAATCTTCCTACATTTTGTTTGCTTAATATGTATTGAAAGGCCATATTCCTTTGCATGATGCATGATGATCTTGTTCATTGGTCTCTGCAATGTTGTCTCTAGATGTTGTTAATTGTTGTTCCATCGACCTTTATTCCCACAGTTTCTCTCTTAAGAGTTCTTCTCAAAATGTCTTCAGAATAATGTTTCTTCAGAGCTGGTGTATGTTCTTCATTTTGAACATTTTAAGTGTATGCTATTGAGACTAATGGTACCGTGATTGCAGCATTCTCTAGAATCTGTCTTCTTAAGGAGGCAAATAAAGGTCGAAGTCAATCATTCCTTGTGTATATCTCCTGATTGTTATATCACACAGAAAAACATCCACTTTCCCATTTTAAGTGGTCTTTAGAGCTTATGCAGTACTTATATCTTTGTAATTTCTGCACCTTTCTCTCTTTCTTCGAACGATATGTGCTCTATTTTTCCTCTTTCGTCTTGAAACAGCTGTTCGATGTATTCTCTCCAGCGTTTTAGTTATTCCTCTGTTTCTCAGTCCTTTTCCTCAGTGTCTTAGGGTGCGTTCATTACGGAGATCATCGCATGGTATCCTCGCCTAGAGCATAGCACTGACAGTGAACGCTCCCATTTAAAATAATGCATTTATTTTACGTGGCGATGATAATATAATAATCCTATGGTCCGATCGATGGTCGCGCCTCGTTATGAACGCACTGTAGCCCTACCATTTCTTTAATCTTTTTATGTATGTTGAATAAGTCATAATTATTCAGAAGTTCTTTGATTTCTTTAAAGCCGCATACCATTAGGAAGACAATTAGGGAGTAGTTTTGAAACCAAATTGAACGTGTAAAAAGTAGAATTTCACATCCAATAATTTGATGTGAATTCAGTGTCCCCAACCTGTGTCGATTTTGCGAAGTAGGGTTGAGATTTACTTTGCTCTTCGGTATTAAAGTCGCGTGGCGATAAAGAGTTTTCAAATATATTTTATTTGAAGAATTTTTATTAAAGAAAAATGAGGTTTGTAAGAAGTAAGTAAAGAGTGAAGATAAATATACTTACATCTTATTTACTCCAACAAACAATAACAAATAATATCCAATAACAAAATCATTGATACTACTGAAAATGTGACATTTGATCTAAAACTTTATTTGAAGTCCAACAAACTTTTAGTTCCAAGATATTCCCAAATTTAATGACAAAGAACTTGAATAAGTACATGAATTTTTTGTAAAAAGGAAATATAAAGCCGATTTTACATTTACCCTCGTTGTGTTGTACAACAATAAGTACATGAATTTTTTGTAAAAAGGAAATATAAAGCCGATTTTACATTTACCCTCGTTGTGTTTCTCTGATTTTGTTTCTGATCTTCTTAATAGTTCAGTATTTGAGAGTGTCTTTGTTCTTGGCTGGTCTGCGCTGCTCCGTCATATTCAGTATCTCGTCGTTTATCCAGCTCTGTTTCTTACAAGCTCTTTCAATATATGTTTGGATGAATCGAGGAAAGAGCTTTTTATTGTCTTCCATTGTTGAGTGATGTCCTCGATATGTTACATATTCTCTCTTATATTGGGGTTCTTCAATTTTCTTATTTCTAATCTAGGGTTGTATGGTGTCTCTTGATGCGTTTAAGATAAGAATAATATTAAATCATTAAATGTTTAAAAAAGAACTAAACGTAAATATTTTTGATCACTGGATCTAGTCACAAAAACAAAAAACATCAAAATTCGTTCAGTAATACCCGAACGAAATATGTTTTCGTGGAAAAATCCAAGTTATATATGTACTTATATAGTTCCTTCATTACTTAGTATTTGAAAAATCTATTAATTCCTCGATAATAATTGAATTGTCCTGTATATCGATTTTAGCCTACGCATTCCATCGAGTATTTTTCAAGGTGTTACTGCCAATATGAATACCCAAATTAAAAAGTATTCTTGGCATTACCTGTAGATTACTCATTAAGTACGCAGTGTGAATTTTAAAAGTAGATTTGCGTGATCTGATACTAGTTTGACATATAATGGTTGAAATAAAAGTAACTAAAAACTAAACGGTGCTAGAAATCCAAAAAACATTTAATGTGTTTGACTTTTTGCTGCTTTATTTGGTAATTTAAGTAGATTAGTTTAAAACATCTGAAAATTGCAAATTTACTGAGGAATTGATTATTGCTGTAAATAAACCATCTTAATATAATTTTCTGTAAGATAGATTTTCATGCGATATTAGAAAATTCACCTTTATATACTTAAGTATATAAACTTAAGGCACTTAAGGGGTACTTAAGGCCCCCGGTCCTGATGAAATTCCCGTAGAACTGCTCAAACTTATGGACGATGAATCTATTAAAATACTCCTAGATCTATTTAACACAATATATAGAACTGGAATAATACCCAGGGAATGGCTCCGTCCGACCTTTATACTACTGCCAAAAAAGGCAAATACAAGGGAATGCAGCGAATATCGTACGATAGCTTTGACGAGTCATGCTCTAAAACTGTTCTTGAAAATAATTCATAATAGGATTTATAGGAAATTAGACGTAAACATCAGTAACACTCAGATGGGATTCAGAAAAGGGCTAGGTACAAGGGAGGCTCTGTTTGCAATGAACGTTCTCTCACAGAGATGCTTAGACATGAACCAAGAAATTTACACCTGCTTTATTGATTTCGAAAAGGCCTTTGACAAAGTACAACATGAACCACTAAGACAAATTCTAATAAAGAAAAATATAGACAGCCGAGATATTCGAATTATAAGCAACCTATATTGGAATCAAACAGCAAATGTGAAGGTTGAGGGTAGGCTAACAGAAGAAATTCAAATCCGTCGAGGGGTCCGGCAGGGATGCATCTTGTCGCCACTTTTATTTAATCTGTATAGTGAAGCTATCTGTGAACAAGCACTCGAGGAAGAAGATCTTGGTCTGATAATAAATGGTGAGACGATCAACAATATAAGGTATGCTGACGATACGGTTCTCCTAACGGGAACGCTAGTAGAACTACAACATCTCGTTCAAAGTCTCAATATATACTGTAACAGTTACGGCTTGAAAATTAATTTGAAAAAAACTAAATTTATGGTAATCACGAAATCAAAGAACATCAGAGCTAATCTTGTAATAGACAATACAACGATTGAGCGTGTGTCTTGTTATAAATATCTAGGTGCTTGGATCACAGACGATACTGATCAAACAAAAGAGATTAGATGTAGAATAGAAATCGCTAGATCAGTCTTTAATAGAATGCGCAAACTCTTTTGCAATCGTGATATCAATATAAAGTTACGAATACGAATGCTGCGGTGTTATGTCTTTTCTACCCTGTTGTATGGAGTAGAGGCTTGGACACTAAAACAGTTGACCACAAAAAACATCGAAGTTTTCGAGATGTGGTGCTATAGGCGCATTCTCAGAATATCATGGATGGACCGCGTCACTAACACGCAAGTACTTCAAACTTTAGGCAAAAGATGCGAAATTCTAAATGAGATAAAAACTAGAAAGATGGAATACTTGGGGCACATTGTGAGAGGTGAAAAGTACGAACTTTTAAGAAATATCATGTAGGGCAAAATTAAGGGCAAAAGAAGTGTGGGAAGAAGAAAAATATCGTGGCTTCGTAATCTACGTGAATGGTTCGGGTGTAGTTCGATTGAACTTTTTAGGCGCGCTGCTAACAAAGTCGCAGTGGCCATGATGATTTCCAATCTCCGCTAGGAGTGGCACGAGAAGAAGAAAAAGAATACTTAAGTAGGTTTTATATATTATATTGTTTTGTAACAATAACACTTGAGGTGTAAAGTCGCAGCTTTCACCTCTCAAATAAAGTATATTTTATTCTAGACGGAAAATTAAAAAAAAAATATGGTATGGCGTTTTTGTTAAGAACGACAGTACTTTCGTATTTACGGAATTATGAAAGCTCATTGTTGATTATTTTAGACTGTATTATTTTTAAATGCGAATAATATACTTGTTTCTACAATGGTTTCCCTTTATATTGGATTATCTACCTGTTACTGATTTTATTGAATATCCATTAAATCTACTTTAATCTGATTGTGAAAATGCGATTTCATTTGATATATTAGGGGTTTTGATCTGCGATGAAAAAGGTTCATTTTAATCAAGGGGACTTTTCAATTTTAGTTAATAATCATTTTTCTACATTTATTGAAAGTATTTAACAAAATAAAAAAAAATCATAGAAGTTGTCTAATTCAAGTACACCTGAGACTAATAATTATTGTAACACTTTTTGTATTCTGAGAACGATTTCCGAAGTGGAAATTAAAACGTCAATAAACTTCAATTGTGGCTTATTCCCATTAAAATACTAATTATTTTTAACTTTATTGACTTATAATTTTTTTTTTGTTTCAGGTAAGTCAGCAATTATTATACACGGGAATTGCGTAAGTAATTTCATTTAATTATCTTTGAATCAAAATAAAAAAATCAATTCCATATTTTCCTGTCCGTCTGTCCGAGAATTAGTTCAACTCAAACTGCAACAGATACATTACTACTGACGACCGATTCAAATTCAGTATGTGGGACAGAAGAATTATGAAATTTCAAGTTTTACTTCAAAGTTCAAGAAAACTTTAAGTCATTGCCTTAGTTTCGTGCCTGGGTCGTCATCTTGAATGCAGTCCCCGGCTTTTCTGTTTTGAGATTTCGTATCAATAAGTTTTTACGGTATGGGGGAACCTCATGCCCAACCCCCAACCTGGAGGGCCGGCGACACTTCTGTAAGATTTACCATACCTTAGCCAAGATGGTCTAGATTTAGGCGCTGGACACTTTCCTTCACTCATCAATAATAACCAATAGATTGTAAAAAAAATCTTGATTAAATTCAAAGATGCTTGCAATTATTTAAATCGTATTTTGTTTCCTTCGTCTTTTTTTTTATTTTTATGGCTTCGGCAGTTTGCCATACAGCCAGTTACATGATCTTTTAATCTCATTAGGTACAGTAAAAAGTTTTTGAGTTATTTGCAATCGAATAGACTAAAATAGATAAATTTACAACATTTAACAAAAAGAAGAGAAAAAATATAAATAATACATACACATATATATCCATAAACATATACAATTAACATGGGTCACTCGTTTCACGTCCAGGGGACCATCAGGACATTATAATATATAACATACACAGGAGAACTAGGCCACGGTAAATAGGATTAAACATATAAAGGTAAACATATAAAGAGAAAACAAAGGTAAAAAGTAAAAAAGAATTTTTTTTTTAACTAAAGAAAAATATTACATTTGGTCAAAAAATCGATTATGCAATCGTAAATTAATCTATTTTGAGTCGCTAGGGCAGATAAAACGTTAAACGGAGATTTACCGGTAATACGAACTATATTATTATATAATAAGGTGGATTCCAAATTATATTTGGCACAACCAAAAATTACATGATCTAGGTCACCTTCTACTCCACATTCCAAACAGTTTTTACTCTCGATCGCATGAATCCTTGCAAGATGAGCAGGAAAACAAGCATGTCCAAATTTAAGCCTAGATATGGTTGTTATATAACGCCTAGGGACATTATAAGTTCTGTGCCAATGTGCAACAGGGACAGTTGTGTGTAAAGAAGTGTATCTATTTGGGTTGGTAAAACAAAACTCAGACCATAGGTCACTCCATTTATATTTTAAAACTGCCTTGCGTGAAGCAACCAAATCAGAAATACTGGGTAGAAATTCTGTGGTATCCACTGAATAAATACTTAATTTGGCTAGTTGGTCCACATGTTCATTATGTTTAATTCCACTGTGTGCTTTGGCCCATATAAATATCACATTTTTTTTATTTTCCTTAAAGTGTTTAACTAATTTTTTAATTAATATTATGTACGGATTGGAGTATGAGGTTGGAACAAAAGGTTGGTTAATGGCTGTGAGAACTGACATGGAATCTGAAACAATAATAACGGAGGAATCTCTGTTAGAAACAAAAAGTAGGGCTTGATATATGGCAATTGCTTCCGCACTAAATATGGAAATATTTGCTTTCAATTTGAACATTTTTTCTACCTTCTCCATGGGGATGTAAAAGGCACATCCTGTACCGTCTTCTGATTTGGAGGCATCCGTGTAGATAGTACTGTAGTAATCCCAATTGGATAAGATGCTTGTTATAATGTTGTTATTTGCTCTTCCAGTGTTAACATAATTTGGTTTAATAAATTTAACGCTATAAAAAAGAGCTTCAAAATCATTTATATCTGTGTGTGATTTTAAATTAATAGCTTCATCAGCACAAACTCTGTTTTCTCTAAGAGCTTCACATAGGGTTGGAGAATTTTTCTTAATCCAATATTTATTCGTTAAATCATAATTGTTTAAATTTGTTAATTCGGTATAAAGGAAAGTGTTCTGTTCCTTCGTCTTTAATTAAATATATTTCGTTTGTTTCAAATTATTACTTCTCTTTACATTAACTCACAAAATACTGTATTTTTCAGTATTTTTTTTTAATGAAAAGTGATTTAACCATATATAAATTTTTGTAGAGTTTTCTGTATTTATTAGTGTACTTGAAATCAACACAATTTTCAATGTTTCTAAAAACAATTGCGGAAAAAATCAGTTTACATTTGTATCATTCTTCAAACAAAATATGTTTACCATTTCATTTATTTATTTTTCACATTTTTGCCATATTTTGTACAAAATGGTTTTGAAACAATCATTCTGTTTTCGTTCGGTTTATTTGAAATATTAATAACTGCATATAAAACTGTTTTCTATCAAGCAATTTAATATTGTTGTTTGTGCTTATCGTCAGTTATATTTTTTAGCGGTTCAAATTAAAAATACATACGTGTAGTTATACAATTCCAACATTTTTATATGCAACATTTCACTTCAGGACAAATAAAAGTAACTCCCCATCAACTAAATTTGAATGAAATATACGAAAAAATCTTTCCCTTTTTTTGTGTATAGTCTCACACGTTATAAAAAATTCACTTTTGAAGAAGTTTCAGTCAAATCTTTGTTTTTTGGCTGATTTTCAGGGTGGAAATATAACATTTTGGTTTATTAATATACTTTTGCTATATCTTTGTTTATTTAAAGGGCTGGTATATCTTCTGAGCCCTTATTGCAAACTATGGGAATTTTTTTCTTTATTTACGTCAACTACGCAGGGTATTTATTTAATTTAAATATTCGTTAAATAGTTGTAGGGTAATGGATCCAAATATGGGACTGTTTTTTTTAAACCTCTTGGTAATAGTAAAGTTTATGGATTCAAGAACAACAGGTTCAAAACTAATTTTAA
Organism: Diabrotica undecimpunctata; assembly: GCF_040954645.1. Classification (NCBI taxonomy): domain Eukaryota; kingdom Metazoa; phylum Arthropoda; class Insecta; order Coleoptera; family Chrysomelidae; genus Diabrotica; species Diabrotica undecimpunctata. Next base: position 183,206,762 of record NC_092803.1, read on the forward strand.
ACTAATAGTATAACTTTGATTACTATGACATTTTAGCGATTTTTAGCAAAATATTTCTTTTTTTTTGTTTTTAACATAAATTGTTCGCACTGCTTGCACAGGAAGTTGTCATCTGCCTCACAATCCTCATGAGTCCATCGGCAAGATCTTCCTGCATTGTCTCCATTGCTCCCCTCCTTTATCAGAAGAATGCAAACATTCACAAAAAATACATTCTGCATCAATATCGTCCATGTCGTCGCTGCTGTCGGGGAGGTAAATCTTATCATCTTTCTCATCGCTCGTTTTACTAACATAATGTTTTTGTTTGGTTTGATTTGATTTAGCTTTCACTCCGAGTAGTTTTCCTTTTCCTGTTGGAAGGTCTTTGTCCATCTCTCCACCTGAAACGTTTTTCTCTGTCAGCGTTCATAGGATTTCGGCTTGAATTAGATTGCGTTGTTGCGAACAAGTGTTTCTTGGCTACAGATGCTGAGTTTTTAGCAATACTCTCATTCGGTTTTGCATTGTAAGGTGTGGATGTGATTAAATCCGCTTACCGAGTTCTTGTCCAGAACAACTACAGGATGATTGTGGTTCTGTTTGGGATGAGCCTCCATCTGGAAGTAGATTTGCAGAGTCCGGGATGTGAATAGGAAAGTCCTAATCACTAAAAATATATTTGTTCGGTCGGTATAGACTTATCTTTTTGAAACTGTTGAGAGTTGTTCATTGTGGCAGCTCTGTTGTAGGCGATTCCGAACAACTCTCTGACCTTTAAGTTTGTCACAACCCTGTCCACGTTTCTCGTATGGCTGTTATGTCCGTTGAGGACAAGCAGGACCAGATTATCTTTTGAGGGCTTTGTGTGCTTCACAAAGTGCTCAAACCACATAGAGAATATGTCACTCTGCATCCATCCTGATGGATAGAAGGAAAGTTGAAAGTTGGGGTACAATTTTCAATTTGTAGCTTGTCAAGTATTATGGCTTTATAAAAAAAGACTTCATTAATATCGAGGTCTCTGGCGAGCTATAATTGTCAAATGCAGACCTTTCTTTGCAAAAAACACTTTTATAAGGTGTAAGGAGATCATTTGGTTCTAAATACCATATTGCACGAAGATTTAAAAAATTTTCCAATAGTTGGCACATGATACATGTAAGTGAAATGGGTCGGTATGATAGGGTACATCTTTGGGCTTATTGGGTTTATTAATGGGAATAGTTATTGCCTAAGACCAGAGTTTTGTAAATTTATATTTTAAAAAATATGTTAAATAAAAAAACTGTGAAATGTAGGTATTTTATTAATATTGGTGGGATATCATCGTATCGTGCAGATGTGTTTTTGAAGTTTGCTATGGAAAATTCTAGTTCTTGAAGAGTTACTAGATCGTCAATAGTATTTTTACATGATTTTGAAAGATCCTATATTTTTCTTGTGTGATAATAATTCTGGAGTTATATGGTAAAATAACGTTTCGCCAATAGATTTGAATATTTGTTACATTATTGTTTATCTTCTGTATATCATGGTGTATAAATTATATGAATATCTTTTGTCCTTTCTGTTCGATTTTTTTTAAATGCTTGTTATTCTCTGTCCATAAATCTATCGATAAGTGAAGACTTTTGATGCGAGCTTAATTGTTTTTTATTGCTCATTTGCGCTTACAGTGTTGTTTTGCATTTATCCACATAATACAATTAACATAATTAACCCATTTATTTTCTTTCTCTGTATTTCCGCAACTTTGTTTCTTACTTTTGTTACAATATGTCAGAAAATTCTCAAGTCAACAGAACTTTTCCTGCTCGTTAGTATGTAGGTCAGAAAAGTCACTAACTTTTATTGTGCTATAAATTTGTAATTAAAATTCGTTCGTCTCCAACGATGCGTTGTTATTTTGTCGTCGGCGGCGGCAGATATTGTAAATATTTGCTCGGTTGCCGGATACGCACCACCGACCACTCACCGCACTCTCATCCCCCTCGAAATCACCCAACGCACCACCGGTCGGCGGAATTACTTCGCTAAAATTCAATTAAATTCAACAAAAATACCCATAGATAGAGCTCTATCATTCGATTTTCAGTGGCGTGTGTGGAGAATCAATAACTAATGAAAATATTGTTACAATTTTATTAAAAATACGTGACTGCTGTCTAAACTAAATAGTACTAAAATTTATACTATCAAGTAATATTGATCAGCTAACTCTATTTAATATATACTCACTCTACCTAGAGAACAACGGTCTGGATTCAGGTAGCTTGATTATAATTCCCAAATGAATTTTATTTTTTTATTTGGCGTATGACATTTCGACACATCTTCAATATTACAATTAAAATTACAGTAAACGTTAAAACTGACTCGACATAATTAAATCATGCCCAGTTTATAGGCAATCGTCGAGGTTGTTTATATAATTAATCGACTCGATATATAACATATCTGCACATCGACCATGTTGAGTTCTGGTGCGGTTAAGTGTGCACCAGGTCTTACGTGGTAGGTCAAATCCAGGAGGTATCTCTGTGATGCAAGGTATGGCTGTATTTGGTTGAACTGCCGACCATTCATTGATCGATTTGGTGATTATGTTGAACCCTGTGGCTGCGGCTGATTCTGCAGTTTGTATTTGAGATTTTCTGAAGCGCAGTCGACTCTTGGTTGCATCTTCTATAACGTGATCACTGTTGATCCATATTGGCGCGCAGTATTCAGCTACGGAATAAACAAGAGCTAAGCCTGAAGACCTGAATATGGATGCCGATGCTCCCCATGTTGTACCGCAGAGCTACTGAATGAAGTTATTTCTGGTTTTTAGCTTCTCGGCAACTGTACTTAAATGTTCTCCAACTGATTATGCAGAGAAAGATCCAAGGAAGGGGAAGCATAGGGAGGCGTAGAATGTCATGGCTGCGCAACCTGAGAGAGTGGTACGGATGTACATCATAGGCATTTTTCAGAGCAGCCGTCTCAAAAGTCCGAATAGCTATGATGATTGCCGACGATGATGGCACTTGAAGAAGAAGAAAGCTTAACGTTCTGTCCAAGGCCACGACTAGATATTTTGGATGTTTATTGTGGTTGAGTTGTGTGTTATCAAAGTGAACGTTAAGGGTTCTTGACGGTAGATTGTTGTTTAGGTGGAAGCAGGTTACTTCGGTCTTGGAGGCATTGGGTCGAAGTCTCCATTTTTGAAAGTAATTTCCCATAACCTCTTGGTCTTCCTTAAGAATCTCTTCGGCTTCTTTTAGTGACTTTGTTTGGGTTAATAAAGCCCAGTCATCAGCATAGCCAAACTTCGTTGATGTTTTGTCAGAATGTCTGCGACGTAAAGGCTAAAAAGTAGTGGTGCGAGTACCGAGCCTTGTGGCAGACCATTTTTGAGTTTTCTGAGGGTGCTTACTTCAAACCCTATAGTTATTTGAAGTACTCTCTCGGTAAGCATATTTTCTAATAATTTAGCGGTGAATTTGCAAGGAATAGTGCATAAGAGTTTATAAATCATTCCTTCTCGCCAGACGGTGTCGAAAGCTGCTGACAGATCTATGAACGCAGCAGAACTCTTTAGTTTTCTTTGAAAGCCGGCTTCTATGTAAGTACAGAGAGATAACACCCGGTCTGACCAACCTCGAGTTGGTCTAAAACCTACTTGCTCAATTGGTATAGCTTTGAGGATTGTTGGGCTTATTCTGTTAAAAATTGGTAGATTTTAGTATTGCTATGACTTTTGAGTGTTGGAATTCCCGTGGGACTCTGCCGGTCTGAATTATGTTTGTGAAGAAATGTGATAGCCAGGTTTGTGTGTATTTCCCACAATTAAGTATGAATTCGAGGTGGATGCCGTCGAAACCTGGAGCTTTACCCGGGGAAACCTCTTTAAGGGCGATATCTATTTGTTCAGTTGTGAAAGGGCGAGAGTGTTCGGTCTCAATTGATTACGATTTCAAGGTTTTTAAATGTTTCTTTATGTCTCGCGTGTGAGCTTTATCTCTGGTAACTCTTGATGTCGAAACAATATGAGATGCCACGTTTGTGTTTATAGTGGAAAGGAAGTCTCAAAGGAAGAAAATAGTGTACAGTTTTGCCTGTAACATCTATATACCAATCGAAAACTAGAACTTTAAATTTTCATTCACTTTGAAATACCATTTAACATCTCTTGTACTTGTTGTTCTATCTTTCAACTTTTAGGAAAGACTTACTTCGTTAGACATAGTTGTATTTCGAAGAATGAAATTATTTTTAGAAACACCTTGTAGCTACCACACCTAACCTGAATATTATATTAGTTTTTGTGCATAAAGTACAGAAAAATAATAATGAATATATTATAATAAATAGCACATTGTGTCAATAAAATCGTGCTTAAATTGTGTAAGACCAAGATTAAAAATTGCAGATGGTAGTTGCTCTCAAGTCGCTAGTCGCTACAGTGTGTGTACGCTCCCTCTCTCTCCGAAATGCAGTGAACTCTTTTATTTGTAATAGTCGTTGTGATATTTTTATCGACCATCACAAAACTCTTGATTTAATCATATTCTCAAGATAAAGATATTACAATTGCTTGTAATCTCTTGCAAAGTTATTTTCTTGGACGCCACTGTTTGTATGTCCGTTGTGTTTTTCATCAGTCAGCAATCGCTGGATCAATCATGTTAGAAATGACAATACAATCTCAGTAATTTAGGAGATAATAGAATCGTTTATTGTACGATAAAATTTTATAACCGAACGATGTATAAGGAGTTAATTGCTTTAATTTGCTCTATTACAAGCCCCGAGTTTCATCAACACGTAGTGCCGGGGTTAATTACTTCGAGAAAAACGATTTACGGTGTTTTGTTCTTAATTTTCCTGTCGTCTGCAACGTTCCTCTTTGTTCTTAGTTGTCACGTATTGCGTAAGAGCTTCCAGTTGTTCCAACTACTCCCTGGGCGTAAGTATAATTTGTACGGTGGGTGTTTTTATTGAAACTCGTAAATGCATATTACAAAACCATCCTGATGTGTTTTTTTTTTTAAATATGGTCAAGAAAATAACCGTACCCTAAGCCCTTAAAAAGTATTATTTTGTTTAGCTCATACTTACGTCGAAATAATATTTAATGTACCATATAGGTCAATAAGTTTTGTTTACAAATATCAGCCACAGTGATAGTCTTAACATTAAGTTTTGAGAATTAACACCTCAGTTTTCTGAGGTGCTATCTGATAAACCTACTAATACGACGCAGGGCTATGTTGGCCACAGTTAGCATGTCCGTTTTCTGACTCGCCTTCGCCACCAGTGCAAGATCATCGGCATATGCTACAAGAGTGCATCCCCTTGTAATCTGTAACCTCAACACCCCGTCCTACAGGACATTCTTCAGGATGGGATCTGGTACTGAACCCTGCGGAACAACCTGCGACAAACTGATGCTGGTATCTTTTTTTCTTATGGACCTGTCAGTAAAGTATCTGTCAATTACGTTGACCAGGTACTCACTAAGGCCCAATTCTCTCAGCTTGGACATGATTTTTTCCATTGATGACCTGTTAAAGGCATTCTTGACGTCAACCAAGATGAGAGCAATCCATCTTTTTGTATCCTCCGTGACTAAAGAGTAAAGAGGTTACTTGTGTGACCGCATCTATGGTGGAATTTTTGGCTTTAAAACTTTTGGAAGTTTTTGAAAAAAGATGGAACTTTTGGGCGGTCGCTGAGCGCATGCTTTTCTTCCTGCTCTCGCTCAAGGCGGCCTTTTACAAGCTGCTTCATTAGTCCAACAGCCTCGCCGAGTTTTAACTCAGTAAGAGGTTTGGCCTCTACGAAACCAGTAACACTTTTACGCCTATCTTCTACCTGAGGAAAAAGTTCCCGTATTAAACGAAGTTTCTCCTCCTCAGGCAGGGGGTAGGGTGTCTTTTTCCCCTTCAATTCGGTTCAGACAATCTTGGAGCCCTGCCTCCAGATATCCCTTAAGATTCTGAAGCAGGTTATTCCACCTTTCTCTCTTAGATCTTTTTATCTCATTGCTGTATTCATTCTGCATTTGCTTTAATTCATTTATTCTCTCTTCCTATTTGTAAAACTTGCTGTTTGGTTTAGTTGGTTTTAATAATTCGAGCACTAAGTAGAAGACCTGAACTGATGTTCTTCTTTATCATATCACTTTCAATAATAAAAGCTATAGCCACTTGTTCCTCTTCTTCGCAGTAGCATTGACAGTGGTAGTAATTCTTCATCAAATATTATTATTGGTACTTCTGCACATGTGGTGACGATAGTGTTTAATTTAGGAACTTTGTTTTAGTGTAGTGATCTTCAACAATTTATATCCCATACTCTACTTTTATTCTTTCTTGAAAGGCAAACCTAGGGCATTGAGTTTGCGTCTATAGTTTATATGTGTTGTCTTGTAACTATAAAAGATTAACGTTTTATGTAATTAGTAATTAGATATTAGGTAATTCTCCTATCGTAGCAATACCATTATTTTCATACATATTCATGATCTAACCTTGAGTGTCTCAAAATCAGTAAATCGTTCTAGTTGTGGACAAACTTCATGACAGAAGTGATTTAAATAGACAGAAATGATTTAAATGTTGTTGCGTTGTATTTATTACCTTGTGGTCTACCTACACTTGTTTATATGTGTAGTGAACATGCTGTTTTTAGCTATTTTAAAGACTACCTTTAATAAATACAATAAGGAGGTCAACAGGAAAGTCGATAAGTCTAATTTGGTTAGGTAGCCACACGTTTGATAAAATACAATTGAATTGTGAAGTGGGAAATGTGATTTGAATAAATAAACGAATTATAATACAGGTATAGTGAAATTTGGTAAAAACTATAATAGAAGGCCGTTTTCTCAGACATATATATATTCTGTTTAAAAACTATTTTTCCGAGCTTTACATTATAACTGTATTCTCTGACTCGATAAGTGTTTTTGGTTATGCAAACTTTCTCACTTCTCAGAAGACACTAAGGCATGCTAGTCAAGTTAGGAAGAGGGGTCCATCGGTTTCTTATATAGGTCGCAGGAAATCGTAGTTAAAGCCCCAAAGCAGTGTTCAGGTCGGCTGCTTATAAGCTCTAAAATATTTTTAAATGAAATACAATGAACCTAGTCCCATTAACGTCTTCTTTTCAATACTGTTCCGATACATATACATTTCAAAGAATGTTTTACTCAAGAGAGGTCAGATTTGTATCAATACTGTGCGCGTTTACTTGAGTGGCTCCACACTATCTTCTGTTTTCCTGGCGAGTACGAGTTAATTTAAAATAAAAAGTAAAAATTGGCTTTTTCCAAAAAAAAAAACTGGAAAAAATAAATCTACTCATAAACTATGACTTAATTGATGTGATTCAGACCGATCATATAATTAATGTGTTTTAGACCGCTCATATTCGAGGATTATATAAAAAAGGGTCCTTTTTTATATATAAAATTAAATTTAAAAATTTAAACTGTGATAACTGCGGCATTTTGATAACATAAGTGTGTAAGAATACGCGTGAATGATTCGTATGTCTTACTTCAGGCGATGAAAGTCATTAATATCCTTATTAAGTACTAAGTTCTCAATTGAACCAGCTACTTATTTCAATCGATAAACTGTTATAAAAATTAATATTGTCGCCCACTTCTGTATTTATGTCCTTTGTATGTATTAGGCCCAGATCAGATCCTAATAGAATTTTAGATCGTCAATTTGTTTTAAGAGCTATAAAAGAATAAACAGTTTAAAGCTTTCTTCATATATTTCACGGTGAGTATCAGAAAACGACCGATCTTCTAGTTATTAAGGAGTCAATTAATCAGTTTTTGTGATACAACAACCACCATATTGACAGTGTATACCTATTCAATTATATCGGCTTTTGTTCGGCTTAATCGTCATATTGTACTCCCCGCTCTATAATCCTTTATCGGTGTGCAAACAAAGAACCATTTTCACGGCTTCGTCCGATTATTTTTGTAATAGTAAAGTCAATCTTAACGTTAATGTAGCATATTGATTATTTAATAAAAAAAATCTGTGTAGCTGGATGTTAACTATTTTCAAACCATGTAGTCATATAGCCAGCAGCTTATATTGTGATCTTTAATCGGACAATTATTAAGAATTTCATAGAAATATTTGAAAGGCTCCTTCTGATAACATGACATAGACATTTAGCCTCTTTGGCTAATGCACCAGTTAGGGCCAGTGCTTCTTCTTCCTCTTTATAAGCAATTCTGCTTGTTCATTGGCAGATTAATACCTCTATGGAAGGTTGTCACTCCATCTTCTGCGTGGTCGTCCGATACTTCTTCTGCCGATTGATGACTTATCTCTTGGCTATTTTGACGACACGCTTCTCCTCCATTCTGCTTATGTAGTTATTCCATTATTTTTTTTATGTCCCTTCATTTATACGTTATACGTTACATTTTCTTCTAATGTCTTCAAGGCCAGTGCTTAGACCCCGTAACTACGGTTTGGTCTGAAGTCAGCTTGATCTATTGATATTTTTCGAATAGCAACGAGTTTGTTGTGTTGTATAGTCAATCGTTGATCGAGTTTAAAGGTCGTGCTGAGTGAGACAATACCTTGTTTTTCTGTAACTATTAGTCTGAACTCACCAATTATTTTTTTTCGATCTGGGCACGTCTGATTCAAAAGATCTTCGTTATCACTGAAAGTTGTGTTTGCTGCCCATTGTTGTTTCGTACACCTCGTCTAGAATTTTTGTACACTGTAGAAGTTTGTACAGGTCTTTTGTTTGGTGTGTCCTAAATATACCAGTTCCTACCAATGGAGCAATTTCTCTGTTCTGTTTGTGTTTGTTATGGTCCACCACTGAAGTTTTTTTCATGTGTTTGTTTTGTGATTATCTCTTAATATCGCTCATGATTTTCTAGGATCCAGCCGTACGTACTGCAGCCTTTGGTACTCCCAGAGCTCACCAATACACAACACAGGACAGACTAGGTGGGAAGTTCATATCTTCACATACACACACATATGTACACAACTGACTCTAATACGGTGAGGTTTCTGCTGCGACTATTACGTTCCTCAATCATCATCGCGCCCATGGGTTGCTTGATATAGGGGGAAATGTGTTATCTAAGCGATACCATAGAAAGCTAACGAATTGTAGCCTTTACACGGCCTTGTCACAGTTGACAGTTGACAGTCGTGCCTACCAGCATGTCTTCCTGAGTCATGGAAACAAAATTTACACAGTATAATAAAGAGCGATCGAGAAAAGCACTCAATGAGTGGCCCTTTTGATTCCACAAATAAAAATATAGAGTTAACGAGCATATCGAATACTGATCCCAGTCGGGTCCTGACTTCCCCCAGCATTCGCCGCCAAGCATCTCTTTCTTCGCCTGCTCTGCTCCAGTAATCCACCCTCAATATCACTCAGCATCAGTTCTTCCTTCATCCATCCACTTCTTTCTTGGTTTTCCTACTGGCCGACCTCCCACTATATTTTCTCTAAACATTTTGTTATTATCCATTATTATTTAGTGACTTGCTCAGCGCAATCTTTGTATGTTTGCATAATATGCTATACAGGATACTTTGTAATATTTATATAACTCGTGGTTGAACCATATTCTCCACTTACTATTGCTGCAAATGGGTCCCAATATCCTTCTCAATATCTTTCTTTCAAACGTGCTAATAAGGTTTATTGTTTTTTTTTTCTGTCATGATCCATGTTTCTGCGTCATATGTGAAAAGACCCCAATGAAAAATTTTGATGAAATGAAAATGAAATTTTATAGAAGAACTAGACCTTTACAAGTGAGAGGTGAAGAAACAGACCGAAGTTATGATTTTGATGAAATGAAAATGAAATTTTATAGAAGAACTAGACCTTTACAAGTGAGAGGTGAAGAAACAGACCGAAGTTTCAGTTGATGAAACAGGTGGCATATATCGAAGATGGAAATCAATTGGGGAAAATAATATAAAACAGAAAAATGAGTTTTTTCAAGAACTTTTCGGACAATTGTAATATATATGCATCTTTTTACGTCAAAGGCCTTTTCCAGTTCTTAACTGCATTTTCTTTTATTTCCTTGCAATAATCAACTGAAACTTGCAACGAAAGAATCAACCATTATTACAGCTCAATAATACCGACATCAGCCACTGTTTATTGAGCACTCTGCCATAACTATATCCATCACTATCGCCGCACGAATAAGTGGTGTTGCAAGTGTCAATATAAGGGCCCTTACAAATTTGTGTAAACATCGTCGAAACACCGGAAATTTCTACAGTTTGTGTAGATAACAGCGCCTGGTTTTGAGGTGTTATCGATTTCGTCACCTTTGTCAGTGTTTAATTAATATATCAAAGTTGGACCGCTTCATCTAGACAAAGCGATACGGCAAACTATACCTTGTTCAATTAGATTTTACTTTAAATATAAGTCTTTGAAACGTTGTATGAATATCAAAGATAAGTTGGGAACAAACTATTTTATGTGCAAGGGATTAAATTGATATTATGCACTGAATAAATGTTGCTTTAGAATAATTTTTGTTCATGAAATACGATCCATTATATTGGAGTAAATGTTTTGTTCTGTACTTTGAGCTTTTAAGCACATTAATTAGACGACTAAAAGAACAAATATTCTATAAAGCAGTTTTATAGATTATATTAGTTACTGGTAGGTACTACAAAAGACCTAACTGTGTTTCTAACTTATTGCTGAAAAGTATTCTATATTCCGTCTCATTCAAATATCACAGTTTTTTAGTTGTGGAATTTTTGCGAGTTTTGAATTTAAAATGGATTCTGACGAAAGTTATGTTGAATTTGATACGTCTTAATATTCGTACTTCCATAACAACACCTCTCAACGCACGCATAATGACCGATCAGATTTTGCAGAAAGATTTGCAAAACTATTGTAAGAAAATAAATTGTGAATGTTCATCCTTAAAACCTACCCTCTAAAAATTTGTTGGCATTATTTGCTGTAAAAATTGCATTTATACTGTATAGCGCAATTTCTGTATCAAGTAGAAATATCAATTTAAAAAAATTTATGTTTGGAATGTTGCTGCTTCGACACTTTTAAACTGAAATAATATATTCGAGATCCAGTCGTCGACTGAGCTGACTGCATCACTATGCAGAGACTTCTCTCCAATATAGCGATTCGTATGCCAAAAACATCACCTAATATGAACAGACAGACATATGCTACATGACTAATAGCAAACTGAAACAGAGTGGCTACACATATTTGCCTCCCAAAAAGCTCTGAAATCCGGCGTATTCCGTCGAAAATCGTTTTGCAAAATCCTTTGAGGTCGTGGGGAAGAAACAGGGAGGATACCCTTCAAAGCCGATTAACATTCAGTTGGTGTAATAATTTACAAAGACTGTAACGATCCGACGCAACTATTAGCAAAGCATTTATTGGTTGGTGTACTCCTCGAGTTTACCGACTGAAATACTTTGGGAAGAGCTGTTATCCGATAATCTCTAAACAGCCGCTAATTAAAAGAATGTAACGGTATTTGGCAGGTACATCAAAAGGTTAAAGGTGGTTTGAGCCATATTAACTTTACAGGGTGTTCATAGTTATTACAAAATTGATGTCTGAAATTGGAAATTCAAAGTAAAAGGTTTTCTTGATTATTATTTGTTTTGGCAACGTGGCAGCAATCGCAAATTTATAATGTAACATGATATTTGAGAAGCATTGTCAAAGAGATTAGGAAAATGTCAACTTATTTTTGATATTATATTGGATAGAATTTATTAATATTGTTGGTCTGACATAATTACTCGTAGAAATAGACTAAACAAAAAACTCATACTAATTCAGTTCACTAGGTAACACAAAAAGAGGTTCAGGTGAGTATGATCAAACAGAATCTGTAGAGAGATGATGCAGTTAGTTCGCTCAGTAGTCTCAGAGAATAAAAGACTTAAACAAGTGTTAGACAATAAATGAAAGTGCCAGAAGTGGCACAATGGTGTCCTCAAGGTTGCTGCATTTGTCCAACGATATTAAAAAATATTACGAGAGATGTAGAAACATTAAAGAATAATAAACAGGCAAAGGAATGTTGGTAATTATCATGGAATGAATATGACCAGAAGAACGTACTCCCAGAGGACACAAAGAAATAGGTGTATATTTCATAATCCATCTCCCAACAAATGTAACGTAATGCTATCTAAATTAAATGAAGATACTTTTTTCCAAAAAAATCACTACTTGTTCTTGATTTGACCATTTGTCATAAACAACCCCAAACTTGTATGTTGCTGTAAAGGTAGTGAGCCAAATACCATCTACACACTAAACGAACCATAGACGAACAGAAACTTATGTGTTTGCATTGTTGGTACGTAAATCAACTGATGTTTTAGCTTTTCCAATAACCACTCTAACTTTGTACTTTTCTTCTCCTTTTATCTTTTTGTTCGTGTCCATAAGTCACATCATTACCATCATTTGTAACACAACAAAAGCTGAAACAATGTTTGAAGTACACAACAAAGAGTTGCACAAGCAAAAAAATTGAAGAGAAAAAATGAGCTAAACCTTTTTTATATAGCTTCTTAGAATTGGGGAAAAGAAAACGAAATATATAAAAGATACAATTATTAAATATAGAAGAACATTCTTTTAAGACGAAATAAGTTATCCAGGGAGTACTGAATTAAATAAAACCAACAAACTATAGGTTCTTTGGATCTTTACACATTTTCTTTGCCCTTATCCCATCCGGAATCTGTTTTTTTATTTTCATTTCATAAGTTTATCTCTGGTTCTCTTTTTCTGGTCATAAGCTAATATTCCAAATATGAAAAAAAAACGTGGAGTTTTACCATTTAACCCTCCAGCGGTGACGTGCTGTCCACAGTTCCGTCTATGAAGTGACTCATCTTTTACTGCGCCGAATTGTGCTTCGTGCATGGAACTACATGTACCGATATAATAAATAAAATAAAGCGAATAAAGTCCTTCGCTTTGCTGCCCCGTGACGGTTTTATACGATGCGATGTTCCTTAGTGTTAGTAACCAAGTATTGGTATCTCAGACCGTACGTCACCAAAATCGTATATAAAGAATTTTACTAAAAACTGTCTTAAAGTTTACTTTTTCGTCTAGTTTTCTCTTTGCTTTTGTTCCTTCCATCAATCAGCCAGAGTGACGAAGACATCGGTACACTTCCCGTCATATAAAACTGGTACACTTTTTTTTCCCAATGTAAACCTGGGTTCAGACTGGATACAGTGGTTCATGAATTAATTCGCTGTTGCCATCACAGATAACGGAATTGCACTAAATCTAATTAAAAAAAAAAAGTTATTAGATAGGTATTATTTTTATCATTAACAATAAAAAACCGTATTTAATAAATTTAATAACCAGAGATAGGGTTTAGCTAATATCCAAAATATTTGAAGGATCTTTAAACCTAGATTATTGGCACAGAGAACATTGGAACGCATCTACTGTATCTAATTTTTTACTTCAATTACCTAGCGAACACGAACTGTATTTTGTATCAATAAGTTTAGTCACAGGCCAACTACCAAAATTAATTTATTATTTATTATATGAACGATAACATTAACAAAAACTAACATTATACTTTATCCTACGTAGATTATAAAGTGACAGATCCAATACCTCACTGTAATGTTTTATTATAATAATTTAAAGTTATGTCTAGATTGATTTTATCTATCACTATATTTGAATTGAAATATTTTCATAAATTATAATAAAACACAAATCAAGGTATGAGTACTTAATTCAGATAATGAAAAATTACAAAATTAATATGAGAATTTTTTAGGATGCATGTTTAAACAAATTTAATGTGACTGACTGATCGAGAATGCTCGATGTTTTAGTTTTTAGAATACTCAAAACTGGCGGTCTGTCACACAGTCCTGCTTTTAGCTGATTTCATATAATATTTTCGTTGAACTGGCAACAGTGCCATAGAAATTAGAATGACACATGTGACAAGATCAACTTACACAACTTGAAAAACATGATTTTCGGCAATAAGAGTTGTACCAGTTTTTTATGACGCGAACGGTACAAGAAAAATATAATCCAAATTTTAATCAAAAAAATTACACCTGATTTCAATCATTGTTTTATTTGTCGCCCAAGAAGTCGTACTCAGAAATGCACTTTCTCATTTGTTTCCAGTTTGTCTTGTCTATATATTATTAAATTTTCTATGGCAAATCGATTTCTATGCTCCCACCAACGGAAATCAACCATTATTTATTAAAACCGGCTGTATATCACTGTGATGGCCCGTTGCCACAATTCCAGCCCACATTTAGTGCTTCGAGGATAAAGGTGGATCGTTTATTTTTATTTGGAAAAGTACAAGAAAATTACCTTATAGAAAACTGCTAAAAAACTCTTGAAAATACTAAAAAAAGATAAGTCTTAAGTGAATTTTAGTTTTTTAATTTTCTAAATGGAACTCTTGTTGGAATGCTCTTTTTAATCCCTGATTGAATTCTGTTCTAAAATGCAAATTTTTCCAAACGGAGGCATTTTCATTCCTCAGATAAAAAAAACTTCTCTGATATCGGAATATGGTTGGTTTAGTTGGCAGTGAGTTCGATTTGATTAAACTGCTTTGGAAGGATATCATGAAAGGTTTTTTATAAAATAAACGGTTGATTAAATATATATATATATATATATATATATATATATATATATATATATATATATATATATATATATATATATATATATATATATATATATATATATATATATATATATATATATATATATATATATATATATATATATATATATATATATATATATATATATATATGTTCGGAAAGATTTCCGCGGTTAGTACAATTAAACCTAGAGCTAAGATTAATACTATTATTAAAATTAATATTAAACTCACCAGTCTTCCGGGTTGAACCGCGTCGATATCCATTGGGCCGAGCTTTCGACATCCTCTCTGATGTCTTCTTCAGGGCTTCCGAGGTCTCAGTCTCCCGAGCCCCCAGACACTACTACACTGATATCAATGCATTACTGGTGATGAGAATAGAGGACGATGGTGACGTGGTGGAGGTTGGCGTGGAAATTTGCGCGGGAATTGGCTCGAATATTTCTGACGGGATTTTGATTGACGGGCGAAGCGGACGGTATTTTCTTTATGAGAGGTCTCGAAGTCGAAGGTAACCGTATGCCGTCATCTCTTTTATTGAGACAATTTGGCCTTTTTTCATTTTTTATGGCTTCTCGGATAATTCTTGGTTTATAGAAGCGGATGGGGGCTATAGTTCTGGAGTTCTCAAAATCAATTTTGTGACCTGTATGAAGATGGTGTTGACCTAGAGCAGAAATTGAATTGCGAACAGAAATGGAATGTTCATAAATCCTATTTTGGATTCTACGATTTGTTTGGCCTATATAGGATCGGGGGCAGTCTGCACAATGAATTTCATAAACTCCGTGTTGTTCATTTGGAATGTTGTCTTTGAATGACGAAGCAGAGATACTGAAATGAGAATTCTAATGAGAATAAGTTTTCCCATGGTTACTAGCCTTATTAACAAGGAAAAATTGTCTTTCTTACAAACTTCACTCAATACATTACCGAGGCGAGCCTTTAAATTCTGCGTATTGCTGAGAATATTCAAGCCTATATATTTCGCCACAAGGCTGGATCCCGAGTGTCGATTAAAAAAAACTGGCACAGGGGCGTGCTACAGATTTATTCCTCTACGAAATAATTTATAGTGAAATGAAATTTTAATTTTAATTACAAAGGGAAAAGCGGGTGTTGGTAAACACGTTTCAAACGTTGTAAATGTTTATTATTTCATAGAATATAATCCCTTATCTATATTTTTAGAACTAAGAAGATTAAGACGGTAACCTTCATCACTGCCCACGTCATGTTTAATTTTCCCACTAAATGTTCTACCTTTATTAAGCGCCAACTTTGAGGACGCGATACCTCTGGGTAAAGCCCATTACACATTTAAGTAACGAATTTCACGTTACTAACTTTGTTTTCATTATGTACGAAATTCCTAATTACCGAACTTTAGTCAAAAAGGCTAAATGCCAAGTAGTAGGAAGAGATTATCTTCGTGCTTCACTTTTCAGTTAATAAATTTTGTAAAGTTTTCAGTATCCTCTTCGCGATAATTAGCTGTGAACTGAGAGTAACTAACTTCACGCTGCTGGATGTTCTTGTGCGAATATTGTTTTTGCAAAAAGTTTCGGTTTTGTCGAATAAAACTGGTTAGTGGAGTTAGGTAAACTTCGTAATTTTGAATTGCGGTTGAAATTTTGAAGTTTCTATTGTTTGTAAATTTACCAAAACTGCTATTATAATAAACCAATGGAAACATACCGTAAAACATAACTCAAAGCAAAAAAAAGAACAGGAAAGTTGATTACCAAACTTTCAAAGGAACATTGTATATGTATATTAGTCTGTGATAAAAAGATATGGGCCGTAGTGGGAGATAAGTAAGAAGTAGCTGTTGTGTTTATCCGTCAGTGTAAAGTTTGAACTTGATTTCTCTACTACCAATCTTATACTAAAAGAAGTAGACGTACCACCAAACTTACGCTTAAAACTGAACTATACGAATACACTACTGGAACTTCATCTAGAACAATGTATAATACATGTATACTGTCTTCACAATAATTAAATGTATATGAAGAGCATATTATGAGAAGAACGCTTGAAGAATGGGAAAAGAACATCTCAATAAATGGCCGAAAAATAAACACCTTACGTTTTTCAGATGACATAGCCCTTCTTGCAAATAGTCAAGAAGCGTTAATTGATCTCATACGACTGGTTGAAAACGAAAGTCAAATATTTGCTCTACATTTAAACATATCAAAGACAAAAATTATGATATTGGATACTCTACATAACAATCATCCACACATATAACCACGATTGACCGGTTTAACGTTGTGAGCTCATATTTATATCTGTGATCAAAGACTCAAATATAACCCTAAAAGTAAGGTTGATCAACTGCTTAATATCCCCAATACTGACATACGAATGAGAATGTTGGACCCTTACACAAGCCAAAAAAAGAAGAAAAACAGACGCCACTGAAATGTTCTGTTGGAGAATATTATGAATTCTGTGGATCGACCACAGGACAAGTACAAGTAATTCAATTTTAAATGAACTAAAGGTCAACATACGGCTCTCCAATAAAATCCATCTCCAACAATTAAAATACTTTGGACAAGAGAGCAGACACAGAAAACATGGAAAGACTTATTAGCCAAGGAAAGTTAGAAGGCATAAGATCACGAGGAAGATCCCAACAAGATGGATCGACCAAATTATTGGAATATGGCATAAGAAAATAAATGACCGGAGACAGAGATCTTGGAGACCACTACATTCCCTCCGGGGGTTCAGGTCGAAAGAAAGTGAGACCAATCTTATACTTAGTACTTAATATGCTAGTGCTTAGTAGCTAACTAGAATCTTTGGGCACATTTCTAATAGAATTCGAAGGAGTTTTCTCACAATTTCTTCCTGTCAAAGAGACTTCGATTCATAACATAAATTGCCCACATGATCCAGCCTGGTTGGTTTAACTGGAAGCACATGAGTGGAGTACTTTGTGATCGAAAAATCGGGGAAATGCTGAAAGGAAAGATATACAAGAGTGTGGTGGGACCTGCGTTCGTGTTCGGCGGTGAAGTGTGGCCTGTAAAGAAGATTCAGGAAAATAAGGTGGAGGTAGCTAAAATGAAAATCTTACGGTGGATGTTGAGTAAGACTAGAAGGGACAGGATCAGAAAAGACTTTATTAGGGAAACAAAGACTGCAATGGTCTGGTCATGTCATACGTAAAAATGAAAACTATGTGGGACGAAAGATAGAGCTGTTAGTTGATGAAAGGACAGGTAGAGGAAAACCGCGGAGAAGATAGAAGAGGACTGTGTGGCAGAGAACTTAATAGATAAAGATTTAGTTGAAGACGACCCCATCGACAGAATTAAGTGGCAACGAAGAGCTAGAAACTGAGGAATGAGCTAGCTGAAAAGGGAAAAGCTGGGGAAGAAGATCAGTTTGAATGTCTTGTAACGTTATAAACGTCACATCTCTATTAATTTATATTTTAATAATTATTTCATTTTAATGTCTTTATTAATTTATTAATTTCTTTATCTTCAGTTTAATTTTTACTATTTTTCACAAAATAGTTGGCGCCCACAAAATGTTTTTTCTTTTCTTCCTCTGTCTTTATTTTCTCTCTTTCTGTCCCATAGAATAAATATTTGCCCTCTCACTTTTGTTCGGCAGACTATTCTGTTCCGTGTTGACTGACAAGCTAGTTTCATGATATCTATAGCAACATTCTATGACATCTGTGCTAACTTCATTCAGTCTCCCACTTTCTGTCAAAACAACTTTTCTGTAGTGGGATTATTTTTTGCCTCTTTTTGAAATTTATAAAAGAAGGCAAAAATTATTATAAGACTCATTTTTATGGTCTACAAATTCTCTTGGGGTAAGTACTTTCATTGTGATATTTATTCTATAATTCTGACCACATTTCCAATATTTGTAACCTTACTTTCTTTCGAAAGCACATTTTTTTTTCTGATATATGCATTAGGACTCTTTAACAGAATTTAACTAAGTAGTAACGTTCATATTTCATTTTATCCTTGCCATATGCTATTTGTTTAAGTGTAATTTTGTAAGATGGCAAGGAAGTTAAACCTTTCTTTTTGATGTATTTCTAATGCGAGTTGTTCCTTATCTTTTAGTTTATTGGACATATCAAAACTTTATTGGTTTACTGGACAGTTTATTTTTATTGGACATTTCATTGGTTTATTGGATTTATTGGCTTTATATCAACCACCTTATTTGGAGTTCAATAATTGGTCAGGACATACAGCCACGTGTGACTGCAGCTCTCCAGAAGCCACAAATTCTAATTGGAGGACCCAACAGCTAGAACACACAAGCAGCCCATCGAAGCAATAAGTAACACTTATTAACTGTTAAGCTTTGGCAGGGTGAATTATTGTTTTTTTATTCATTTAAATAAATATGTTTGGTTAAAATTTGTCTTATTTGCTATCAACTGAGAACTCAGGTTCAATCCCTAGTTTAAGACAAGACGAACTCACCCTTGAGATACTGAGCTAGGCAAGGTATAGACGATAAGCTCCCATGGTTGATTGAGGTATTATTTTTACAATAGTATTTCAATTCTCTTTGGTAGTCTCATCGTTACAGTCTAATTCTGTTAGTGAGCGAAAAATAGGAATAAGCAACTCCGAAAGAGAACAGAACTAATGTAACAGAACAAATCACATATTTACACAAGATCGGAGTCAAAACGTGGCTGGGAAGAGCAAACTAAAGATAGAAATGGAAACAGTCTAAAGATGAGTATGGAAAACAGTGACAATACCAGACGATAAGGAAATCATAATAAACAACAAGAAATTGGAAAATGTGATCGAACACATTTATTTAGACAAAAAATAACAATGAGAAAAGAAAACAAAGATATCGAAGTAGATAGTAGTAAAATCTAAGTGTGTACGTACCTTTTGGTAAAATGAAATACATCCTATCAAATAAGAAAATTCCGCAACAATTGAGAACGAGACGGTCCAATTCAAAGGAGTCCAAAATTTACGAATTTAATTTATTTCGTCAGCAAAGAATGCGAAACATTTAAAAATATCTTTATTCACTTAGGAGTTCACGTAGAAGCTCACTTCTCGTATACTATTCCGTACAAGACCAATCATTTTAAAGTAAAAGTTAATATACGTTTCCTTACCCGAAAAAAAGATTCCAGGCATCCGGAATTTTCGTCTTATGGCGAGTTAATTACTACAGCAAGCAGCTATTCTTAATTCTTCGATTTGGCACCCTTAACCAAGACATTACTAATATAGTTAGAATAAGTGTTGAGCGAGCAGTATACTATATTTAAAAATACATATATTTTTTAGGCCACATAGTTTTCGAACATTCTCTTACGAAGGCAAATGCAAACTCGTGAAATGAAAGCCATTTTTTCGGGAAAAAAAAAACATGCAGATTTTTGTACGCAATTCTTAATAAAATACAGTAATTAAACAATATAAATTTTACATATTGGATACTGTAAATTTAAATAGGGTAATATCTATCACTTCCGATCACCTAAATAAATCTAAAAACCTCTTTTCCAATAGATTGATGTCCTTTCAAAGAATTCTCGTGATAAGCTTCAGGAAATTGCAAAATTGACGAAGGTTAGACTTTTCTCGTTTATTTGCGTAGTTTTTATCTCTAAAATTCAATTTTGTTACTACTACACACGGTACTTTTATCTGCTTTTCTAATAATTATCTTTTTGTTTCAGGTAAGTCGAGAATTTAAAATTTTAAAATTAGTCAAGTAAGTAATTCAACGCTGTGAGTAATGTTCAGTTTTTTATCTAATTGAGTTAAGTATTATCGAATTACTATGTATAAATTATGTTGTGTACACAATTATTTGTCTAGTAATTTGCAGTAGCGGCGCAAGACCATAATTTTATGTGGGCAAGATACATTTCGCGAGGCCCTCTGCTTGCGTATAAAGACAGATTTTTTAAAATAAAAACGTTATAAAGATATTAAGACCTACCAGCGTTAAAAAACAATTTACACTGCTGAATTGTTTAATTACCTGCTTGTACTCTAGCTTGAATGTCATAATCAGCCTCGATAGACAAAATTGTGACCGCAGAAAGTTTTTCCTATGACATCGTACCCTTTAAATAATTCTTAATGAGCTTTAATTTTGAGAAGCTCCTTTCAGCGGAGGCTGTACTAATTGGTATTGTTAATAATATTCTAATGACGATGTAAATGTTTGGGT
Organism: Diabrotica undecimpunctata; assembly: GCF_040954645.1. Taxonomy (NCBI): domain Eukaryota; kingdom Metazoa; phylum Arthropoda; class Insecta; order Coleoptera; family Chrysomelidae; genus Diabrotica; species Diabrotica undecimpunctata. The sequence continues at coordinate 183,227,679 of NC_092803.1, forward strand.
ATATTTCTTTTAAGTTTCACGTCTTTTATAAAGTTAGGTAAATTATGGATCATTGTAATTCTTGTTATAATTCTGTACTGTGTAAATCTTGACAATTTTTTAATATTTGTTCGCGTGGAATATTTTTTAATTTACTTCATACAGAAAACAGAAATTTTCATGACGTTGATTCAAAGCCATAAATCTCAAATCCATATTGGTAATAATTGAATCAAGCATAGTGTTAAAAGCCGGTTGCTTCATACCGGCTTTTGGGACACTGTATAGGTTGATCCTTGCACTAATAATCAAAAACCCTTTTCTTTTTCGCTACTCTTTTGTTTTTAAACTCGTTCGGCAGATGATAACAGCTTTTTTCAATAAATTGTTAAGACGACACAAGCACGCAAGCACTTTTTTCGGAGCGTTCATGGCTTAGGTTTAAGTAATACATAAATCTCTATAGCGCACATTTTTGTTTGCTTTATTTAGTATGAAAAACAGTTTGATTTCCCCATTTTTAAATAATGTCCAAGTATTATCCACATTTAAAATCACTTGATATTAGACCTAGTTAATAATAGGGACCTATTTCTATAAGGAATCTGCTACTCTGAGGTACTGCCAGTCTATCGAGTTCTCGGTATTTCCACAGTAGGCTAGTGATGTCCTTAGGGTTACGTTATCCATAATACGTTATCCCTAATTTCATTTATGTTACTATGTCCTGATCTGATCATTCTGTCACTAATTCCTGGTTGCACCAACGTATCTTAAGGTTAAGACGTGCCTTAAGCTCAGTTTACGAAACATACGCGTTGCACCATTGAGTCTTAGATCAATTTTCAGCTTGAACGGATCCTAATCTCAAGTCCCCGTTATTCTCAGCTTAACTTGTCTGAATTTAAGATAAGCAATCTAACCTCAAAAAATTGACAGTTGTGTTGTGGAGATTTTCACCTGTATCTGTTACACTCTAAAATAAATAAAACAAGGAAAGTTACTACTTAAGATATACATAATCAATATTTAAATTCAGAAAAAAAGCTGTATCGTCTGATGACAAGAAAAACTCATTAAGTACACATTTCAGTAAATTACAGCTTTGCTGGTGTTAAATGTTTAATTTTTGCATGAAAAGATCTTAAATTAGCACATCTTTTCGTCGCTCAATAATTGACAAGTTACATGGTTGCCACGTGAATTGCATCTTAAATTTCGTCTCAGTTAAGGCGTGCTTAAATAAGCATCGAAAGATAGGAAGGAAGATCCGGTAAGACCTAAGAATTCTCCAAAGAAGCAACCTTGTTCTTGGTTATTAGTTCTATCGGCTAATTCCAAGAAGCATCGATTCTAGTTTTACCTCAAGGTACTTTACTTCACTCACCAGATCTAGATTTTTGTACCATTCAGGTTTAGAAGACTTATTCTCTCTAAATTATTGGAGGCTTGTATTTAAATGTTGATCTCTATACCTTACTGTCTTGTTCTAATGTTACTGCCTAATAAAAGTTTCGAGGGTTTCGGAACTTAAATTGATATACTTTATCGTTTATCTAAATTTCACTTACTATAGTACTCTTTCAAAGCAGTTTCTGAAGTCTTTAAAGTAGAAGGTTTTGTATATTCTCATAATACGAGGCATGTTTTTTAAGTAAGTACCCTTTTGCGATTCCGCCGCCGCAGCGCTACGGTCTGCGTTCCGCGCATGAGCGCTGATTACCTACATCTCTTGTCTACGCACTGACGCCATTACAGTCTGAATGGTAAGGAAATGGGTGAAAGGATTTAAAGATGGCCGCACAAATGTGCATGATGAAGAACGGAGTGGGCGTTCTTCGGTCGTTAATGAAAATTTGGTGCAGAAAGTGGACGAAAAGGTGCGAGAAAACAGACGCTTTACAATTTCATCATTGTCCGACTGCTTTCCTCAGTATTCTCGTAGTGTTTTGTATCGCATTGTTACCGAGAACTTGAATTACCGGAAATTGTGTTCACATTGGGTTCCAAAAATGTTGACGGATTTGCACAAAACCCAACGTTTAGGCAGTGCATTGACTTTCAGGTGAAGATTTTTTAGACCAAATTGTTACTGGTGACGAAACGTGGGTGGCCTACGTCACACCAGAATCGAAACAACAATCCATGGAATGGCGACATTCATGAGACAATCAATGCAGCGTCTTATTGTGAGACATTGAAATCTGCGTCGTGCAATCCAGAACAAAAGACGTGGCAAGTTGAGTAAGGGTATCGTTTTGCTGCATGAGAATGCCCGTCCTGGCTAATCAGACCAAAGATCTCATCAAATCATTTAAATGGGAAACTCTAGATCATCCTCCATACAGCCCCGATCTGGCGCCCAGCGACTACCATTTGTTCCAGCACTTGAAGAGACACCTGGGCGGTCAGCGTCTTCGAGACGATAACGAAGTCAAAACATTTGTGATGCAGTGGTTAACAAGTCAGGCGGCAGAATTTTATCAGGAGGGTATTCAAAAACTGGTGCCACGTTATGACAAGTGCCTCAATATTCACGGAAATTATGTAGAAAAGTAGATTAAGGCACAGGCTTTCATGTAAAAATAAAATTATTGCCATATTTTTGCACGTCTTTTTTTAATTCCAAAACGGTACTTACTTAAAAAACACGCTTCGTATCTACAAAATTGAAAAATATAGTTTTCTGCTTATCGGAAAACCAACCTAACGATTCAAGAAGGTAAAAGTCATTATATAGAACAATCAAAAATGACTGCTAGAAATCTATTTATATACTTTACTAGTCGTATTTTATAATGACTAAATTTACCTCTTTTAAAAAATCAATCGCCAGTAAAGTACCATTTTAGATTTTATTTTCTGTTAGTTTCCGGCTCATTTTATTATACCACTAACTTCGCGTGGAGGCGGCAAATTTCTAGGTCAGCCAGAAACGTCGTAACACAAGAATGATTTGTAAGGTAAGAGGGTAAAGTATTAGGAAAGCAATAGGGGTGAATTTAATTATTTTTTCGGGAAAAGGGGCGTTAATGGCGACGTTAAATTAAGATAAATGGTTACTAATAATAATGTTAATAGATATAGCTGTATTATTTTTTTATTAGGCTATTAATTGACTAAGGCATGAATCGAATGGTGAGTTGAATGGATGTTGATGGATTTATTGTACGATTAAGAGTTTGTTGCTTGAGTATTTTTTTTATATCTTTTTGTAATTACCAATGCTAATTTTTTTTTGTAAAATGGACCACTGTCATACGAGGTCCTTCCCATATCAGTTGACCCAACGGTAGATTTTGTTGAGTTTGTTGCTTGAGTATTTTTTTTATATCTTTTTGTAATTACCAATGCTAATTTTTTTTTGTAAAATGGACCACTGTCATACGAGGTCCTTCCCATATCAGTTGACCCAACGGTAGATTGATAAAGAAATTAAATTTTAGAGAACAAAAATAAAAGCGCAGCGTAAATTTTAGAAGTTCGAACAACATTTTTGAATTTCCTAATAATATTAATAACTATTGATTAAACAGAATAATAATAAATTTAAAAAAACTCAGAATATTTAATATTAACAAAAAAAATGTGAAAGTTTAACCACTGAGTTACATCCCATTTATTTTTAATGACTTCCACAATTCTTCATTCTAGTTTTTACCAAGTTCTGACAAAATTCTAATGTAAACGAATCACATATTTCTTGCAATTTTCCATTCAATTCAAATCATGACAGGATGCAGGAAATTTGACTGTTCTCTTCAGACAGTCGCTACTCGTACTGTCTCCAACACATACTTCAAATCTGGACTCATCACTCCATTGTATTGAATCCCATTGCGACTAAGTTCAGTCTTTATGCTCTTTTGATCTTCTTGGTCTATTTTTCTTTTGTTGTAATGTTAAAGTGGCTTTTCTTTAGCCTAAAATGAAATTAAATTTATTAAAAACAATTCGTACTAATTTTTTCAACTATAAAACTTACTTTGTAAGTACCAAATCCTAATTTGTGGGCCTCTTGGTGGCATGTTGATCTAGAAACGTGTCTTCCAATAATGTCACTCCATAAAAAACTTAACTCCATATAATTTGCTCGTCGATTTTTCACTATAATGCGTCTGTTGTGAATTTATTAATTGTTATGTCTTTAATTTATAATGTCTTTACTAATTTATTATATTGTTCCTACTTTAATTTATTAAAAGGCACGATAATTTATATAAGTTTATTTCTCACTAAATAATACACATAATTTATTTAGGCGAGCGTAACATAAATATCGCGAACGCGAATCTTCTTTATTAACTGTCCCTTCCAAATAAAATGTCCTTTATATATGCCATTGCCTTTACGCTAGAATCATCGAACAGCCTTCTCGATTAGCCGGCGAAATTATAACGGTAAGGCAAACGGGTATTTTTACATCGGCTCGACCGTTTCTGGAAGGTCCTTTCAGGTAAATTTCTGCCGGCTAATAGAATACTCTCGTAAAATCTAAAAACAGAACAGCATTAGTCATAATATGTACGGTTATTTTAGGCCAGGATAATTATCGTAACATTGCCCCCCTCTTAAAAGATGGTTCCTCCTGGAACCTTGTCGGGACTGGAACCGGAACTGTATGCTGGTATCGGCAACTGGACCCTTCTTTTACAACTTCCAGTTGTATAAAAATGACAAGGGACGGTTTTCTCTCCGCACCAGTAACTATGCGGATTGCAACAGACTAACACCTGGACTTCGGTGTCTTTAAAGATCTCCTCCACCATATTTCGGATAACCCTCCAATCTAATTGGCGGCACTCCAACTTTGGCATGGCTAACTTTTGCACGTCGGACTCTAGTACGTGCTCTCTCAATTGAAGTAAGGCTTCCCACACATCTCGGTAGGTAGGTTGGTCACTTGCAGTGTCTTTTGTTACCAGGTAGAAAAGGTAACGTGATGCATCTTGGAGTTTCAAGGTTTTACCGGGAGCTGGCACCCGGCATTGAAGTTCTGCAACTCGACCAAACTTCCTTCGAAAGACGGATGCCAACCCTGGTGCGTCTTTGATACTGGCCGGGATGGTAAGGGCCAGCGAGTAGTCATCGGGGAGCGCGAGTAGATCTTGCTTTTCTTCAGTGGTAACACCATGTCTTGCTTTACCGGTACCTCCATAGGCACCCATGAATTCCTCAAACGTGAGGTCAGACACGTCTTGGACTTGGTTTACTTCCACTTCTTCATCTACGTCGTGGTCACCTTCGAAAGACGCCAGCCGGTTATGGTGTACTATCATCGGCTTTCCCCTCGGAATCTTGCTTATTCGGTAGATGACATCGTTGATCTTCTCCATGATGAGGTATGGACCTTCCCAAAGCTGCTGCAATTTGGGAGAACAACCTTTTCGCTTCTTGGGATTATACAGCCATACTTTGTCGTTCTTCTTAAAGCAACCCTTTTCGGCTTGTGTATCGTACCGTTTCTTCATTCGGTCGCTAGCGATCTGAAGGTGGGAACGGACCAACTCATGTACATCGTCCATTCTTCTTCGTAATTCGATCACATAATCTTCACCTGCTACATCTTCTCCAGGTCGACACCCAAATTCTAGATCACAAGGTAGTCGCATTTCGCGTCCGAATAGGACTCTGGCTGGTGTCTGGCCCGTTGATTCGTTAACAGCAGATCTGTAGGCCATTGTGAAGAACGGAAGGTATTGGTCCCAGTCTCGCTGATGATCGGACACCATCTTTGTCAAATACTTGCCAACTGTCCTATTCATTCGTTCTACCATACCATCCGATTGCGGATGATACGCGGTAGTTCTTGTTTTCTTCATGCCTAGTCTATCACATATTCCTTGGAATAGATCACTTTCAAAGTTCCTGCCTTGGTCACTATGGATCTCCAAAGGCACTCCAAATCGGCTGATATATTCTTGGATCAACTTATCTGCAACGGTGGCGGCCTTCTGGTCTGGAAGTGCGTAAATCTCGACCCACTTAGTGAAGTAATCCATTACTACCAACATGTACTTGCCCCCATTTTCAGTTTCTGGAAATGGCCTTGCAATGTCCAAAGCTATTCTTTCAAACGGGCTTCCAACATTATATTGTCTCATAGGAGCTCTCCTTTTCCGGTGAGGCCCGTTACTCGTAGCACAAATAGTACATTTCTTACACCAGTCTTTTACGTCGTCGGAACTGTTCATCCAATAAAACCGTTCTCGAATTCGCTGAAGGGTTTTCCTTACACCAAAATGCCCTCCCGATGGACTGTCGTGTAACTGACGAAGTACTTCGGCTATTCTGCTCTTTGGGATCACCAACTGTCTTCTTTTCTCTGAACCGTCATCATTTTCCAGGACTCGTTTGAGCAAGCCATCTTCGATGATAAATGAGTCCCACTGGGCCCAATACGTCTTAACTACTGAGCATAGGTTTGATATTTCCTGCCAAAGTGGTCGACGGTTTTCCTCTTTCCATTTTCGGATTTTCTGTATAACTGGATCTCTCTCTTGTTCTGCCCTTATCTTAGTAGGCGTCCAGTCGTCGTTGACAATCGTCGTTCTTAGCACTGCTGCTTCCTTGGATTCCGTTTTGTTGCAGTGGGAACACTCTGCTGGGCATGGCCTTCTGGAAAGAGAATCAGCGTTTCTGTGGCTAACTCCGGCCCGGTGCTCAATCTTAAAATCGTATTCTTGGAGTCGTTCGATCCACCTGGCTATCTGACCCTCTGGATTCTTAAACTGCATCAACCACTTAAGGGCGGCATGGTCGGTTCGGATTAGAAACTTTCTGCCATAGAGGTATTGATAGAAGTGCTCTACTGATTTAACTACTGCTAGAAGTTCTCTTCTCGTGACGCAATAATTCCGCTCAGGTTTTGAAAGAACTTTACTAAAATATCCGAGGACTCGTTCCTGTCCTCCTTGAATCTGAGACAGCACTCCTCCAATTCCCACATTACTTGCATCCGTATCTAAGATGAACTCTCCTTCTGGCAGTGGATACCCTAAAATTGGTGCTGTTATTAGATGTTTTTTTAAGGTCTCAAAGGCATTTTGGCAGTCTGTATCCCAGCGGTATTCTCTTGCTTCCTCTGTAAGTCGCGTTAATGGCTTAGCGATATCTGCAAACTTCTTAATAAACCTCCGGTAGTAAGTACATAGTCCAAGAAAACTTCTCACTTGATGTTTGTCAGTTGGTTTTGGCCATTCCTTAATGGAATCGATTTTTCCCTTATCCACGGCCACTCCTTCTTTACTGACTATATGACCCAGATAATTGACTTTACCTTGAAATAGCTGGCACTTCTTGGGGTTTAGCATCAATTGGGCAGCTTTAAGTCGATTAAAAACGTTTTCTAAATTCCTCAAATGATCTTCGAATGTCTCCCCCAAGACGATTATGTCATCTAAATAAACCAGGCATGTTTTCCAAGATAACCCTCTCAACACATTTTCCATAAGCCTCTCAAATGTCGCAGGAGCATTACAAAGTCCAAATGGCATAACGTTGAATTGCCACAATCCAGATCCTGTGGTGAAGGCTGTCTTTTCTTTATCGACTGGGTCCATTTCTACCTGCCAGTATCCAGACTTCAAATCTAAAGTAGAAAACAATTTACTTCCAGCCAATGTGTCCAATGTGTCATCGATCCGAGGCAGAGGATAACTATCTTTCTTGGTAACGTTGTTCAGCAAACGGTAATCCACACAGAACCTCGTCGTTCCGTCTTTCTTCTTAACCAGGACCACCGGAGAGACCCATGGGCTCGTAGAAGGTTCTATCACCCCGTCTTTCTTCATTTCCTGAACAATCGTTTCAGCTTCCTCTCTCTTCGCCTGTGGTAATCGTCGAGCTGTTTGACGAATTGGCTTAGCATTACCAGTATCAATTTTATGCTTAACAACGGTAGTTCTTCCCGTCTTTCCTCCTTTCGGTACGAAAATATCACGATACTGCCGCAGAAATTCCCTTAATTTCCTTTTCTCCATCTGATTTAGAGACTGTCCTGCAACTGCAACCATTTGGTCGAATTTGTCGTTGGAATTATCAGATGTTGTCGCCTGACGGATTATGGATGTCACAGGTACACAAGTTCCTACTTTTGTCTCTTTCTTTATGGTCACTGGGTAGTCGTTGACATTGATAAGTCTCACAGGAATTTCTTTAGCCGAAGTCACCAATTCCTTTCCAATTATGATTCCACGGCCAACCTCATCGTCGTGGTTCCAAGGCTCCATCATAACAGGTCTCCCTTCGTCCACAATTCCCTGTAGCCGCGCTACTATGATCGTTTCGCTTCTCGCAGGCACGACTGTATCTTCTGTAATGGCTGCTTGCACAGTGTTGTCATTATGTGGATGGAGAAATACCTCCTCGTTGCCAACTTTGATTACCTTATTCTTAAAATCCAATTGGAATCCATGCATATTCATTACGTCCATTCCTAATATAACATCCTCTTCGATGTCAGCAACTATAACAGTATGGACGAACTTTTCTGCTCCAATTCCCAATTGTACCTGGATTTCTCCATGAATGTTGGCATTTTCACCTGTAGCGGTCCGAAGTCGCAACCTCGTTGGTAACAGTTTCTTACGGCTGTTTATAACTGTTGGACGTATAATGGTTCTGGTCGCTCCGGTATCCACCAACAACGTATGTCTTTTACCATTTATTTCTCCATCTACATATACACTATCTTCACGACATTTCAAAGAAGCTATTAGTATGAGAGGGTCTTTGGAAAAGTTTTGGGTCGAAGCTGCCCCCCTAAGGCTGACCCGTTCTAGTTTTCCTGATGGTGAGTTTCTTGATTTGCGTCGTACCTAGGGTGTTTACAGGAGCTTCGTACGTGTCCTATTTCGCCACAATTCCAGCATCTGATGGTCTTCGTTTTCTTATATGTCATGCTTTTCATCATATTAACGAGCTGGTCAAGTTTATCTTCATCTCCTTCCTCTTTTACAGTCCTAACTTTACTGTACCCGCCAGAGGCCTGCGTAGCTGACTCGTATTCGAGGGCGGCGGATAAGACATCAACCAGCGTCTTGTGACGAGCTAATCGTAGTGTTCTCTGCATTTCATGATCACGAAGACCATCAATAAACGTTTGAACGGCCAATTTTTCCATCATGTCTTCGGGAGCTGTTGGATAAGCATATCGTACTAATCTGGCAATATCTACCTCATATTCTTGAAGAGCCTCATCTTTCTTCTGTCTACGATTTTTAAGCTGCGACTGATATACATGCTCCAAATGTTCGTGGCCATATCGCATATTTAACCTCTTCTTCAGTTGTTCGAAATCATCGGTCTCCTCTACTGCTATGGTCTGAGGCACATCTAAGGCATCTCCTCGAAGAGCGATAGTCAGGTTTATAGCCTTTTCTTTTTCAGACCATCCATTCGCTCTTGCAGCTGATTCGAACTGTTTCATGTAGTTGTTCCATGACGATTTTCCGTCGAAAGTTGGGACTTTGACATGCACAGAACTTCCACTTCCTTCAAATTTCGGCCGTGTTTCCAACTTACATTTCGTCTCGTCTTCTTTTATCTCTACTCTAATTGGATTGTTTCCTCTCTCTGCTGTCCCTGTTTCCTCCATCTTCCTTTCCATCTCTTTCCATATCTTTTCTTCGAAGGCCAACATATCGGCAGCAACTTGGTTTTTTAACGAAGACACTCTATCGTCAAGAGCAGACATCTCAGAAGTGACTTTAGAGATGTTAGCAGAAACTTTGCTTTCCAGAGAAGAAATCTCGTTAGAAACTTTGCTTTCTAAAGAAGCGATGTCGCCGGAAACTTTCGAAATATCGCCAGAAACTTTGTTCTCTAATGATGCGATATCACCGGAAACTTTGTTCTCTAATGATGCGATGTCACCGGAAACTTTGGAAATCGACGAGAGGACAGCATCTTCAAATATATAAGTCTCTGGATCTAGTCCTTCTTCTAGCAAAGCGTTCTTTAGTCGTTGGACTAACTCAGCCTTTTTTCCGGTAGAAGCTAATTCTCTGTCTTCAAGATGTCTTCTTAAATTAGTCACTGTCAGCTCATAAATCGTAGCCATTTTCACAATTTATTTTATATCACACTTGTATTATTATTATAAGTCTAATTTATGTTCGATCTCACTCTGACACCATTTGTTGTGAATTTATTAATTGTTATGTCTTTAATTTATAATGTCTTTACTAATTTATTATATTGTTCCTACTTTAATTTATTAAAAGGCACGATAATTTATATAAGTTTATTTCTCACTAAATAATACACATAATTTATTTAGGCGAGCGTAACATAAATATCGCGAACGCGAATCTTCTTTATTAACTGTCCCTTCCAAATAAAATGTCCTTTATATATGCCATTGCCTTTACGCTAGAATCATCGAACAGCCTTCTCGATTAGCCGGCGAAATTATAACGGTAAGGCAAACGGGTATTTTTACATCGGCTCGACCGTTTCTGGAAGGTCCTTTCAGGTAAATTTCTGCCGGCTAATAGAATACTCTCGTAAAATCTAAAAACAGAACAGCATTAGTCATAATATGTACGGTTATTTTAGGCCAGGATAATTATCGTAACACGTCTTAATGCCCTTCGATCTACTTCGGTTATTTTCCTTTTTCGTACATTTCTAGGTTTTGTAACTACCGAACCTGTAATTTTGTATCTTTTGACTATATTTCTTACACTCTAGCGTGACAATTGCAACATATTCGCGATTTCCGAATTCGATTTTTCAGAATTAAAAAATCTAATAATGGTTGAACAAATTTTCTTATCAATAACTTCGACCTATTGTACAATCCACATACATCAAAAAGCTTTACAATACTACAAAATAGTCAAATACATTTGACATTTTAACTGAGAATAATATTGTTTTGATGTCATTTTGTTATAGGATTTTTCCTCTGGATTTAACATAATTATGAAAAAATCAACGTATGTTGACATAAGTTAATGTATAGCCAGGGTTTATGGTAAACGACTGGTAAACTGCAAATTCCATAGGTGGGCCAACTGATTAGCTGTGAATGTCCCTTTCTTTTTTCAGTTTTAAGATTAAAGTGGCTTTATTCAATTTCTTTGTTATCACATTTTGCTTTGCCGATATTTTCACCATCACTTATGCTGATTTTGACCACCATCAAATAAAACAAAAAAGGTGAACGTCCTTTATAATGAATATATAAAATAAAATAACTAATTGCCTTTATTATACAGTCCTTTAAGAATAACAATATTCTATTTATCCCCACTGCTTGAATTCTTATGTGGCGTCAGTCTTTGTTCATTTTATTAGTATATTATTGATGGTTATATGGTCACGATTTTTTAGTCAATTTCTTCTGAAAAGAGAGAAGTAATATAGAGCTATTAATTATACTGAATAGAAGGCGTTTTGACCTCAATTTCAGTTCGTCTCGGAATCAATTACCATTTGATCATTTGATTTATGAGATCAATTTTGACGGTCACCAAGAACAAACGAAAGAAAAGTAGGTTTTGAATTACTTCCATTTACTTTTCGGAATGTTTTAGCTTAAATTACTAATTATTTTGACAGTGTCTTAATCGACCATAATAAACTGCACTAATTTTTTATTAATTGTTTGAAAAAACGGTGAAATTTATTTAAAAAGTAGGTTAGGTTTTTAAGTTAATGCCTGTCAACTTTTTTTTAACGAGAATCTGAATTTTTACTGATTTACATCAATATCATTAACTTTCTACAAGATTCGTTTGAAATATTGTTTGATGTCATTTTTTTCTTTAAACATAAATTATTTGTGTTTGTAAAGGTGTGTTTACAGGATTTTTTTCTAACAATCGTGATTTTCTTTGCCTTTGTCATTGTGGGAAGTGGGATTCCCTAATTCAAATACTCATAAGTTTCTACCTAGTTTCTACATAATATTCATAAGTTTCTACCTAGGATGGTATCGATATATTAATCCTTTACAGGTTCTCCCTTACTCATTCCATTTTTATTGCGTGTTTATCATTAAATATACTCTAACCCTTTCGACTTACCGTTCTCAACAAAAGATGTCATTCAATAATATTCTATACCTACTTTCATTAAGCGATGCAGGGCATATAAACAAAGATAAATTTAACAGATGATTGTTAAAGATGTTCCAAATGAGTCTACTCGTTCCGATAAGTAACAGTATAATTATGACACTTTATTAATTTTTTTATTTTCTCAACTATTAGTGTTTATTGCATAGTATATAAATTATTTTTATTACTGAATACATAGTAAGCAAAAAAATAATCCGATTCATAAAATTAATGAATATTTTATGCATACATGCAAGTAACAGTTGTTCAAGAATATTTAAAAACTAACCGAAATGTCCATCTTTATTTCGTTACTGCCGACGTCGTCGGAACTCATACAGGTTCGGACACGATTTAAGTAGGTATTATATTTCGGTATTGAAATTTTGTAATTTGAATCGATTTGTGAGTATATTTTTAGTCATCTTGATGGTCAAAGGACAATCAATTATATTTATGCTGTTAATCTTGAATTAGCAATTATTTGTTGTGCGATTTAAAACTATTTAAGTATATATTTTTATTTGTATAACGACCCTATCTATACGTGATTGTGACTACTGTAACAATAACCACGTATTTCAATAACTGATATTGAAACCAAAAATGTCATCCACTGATTCTGCTGATGAATTGGTTGAAAATACATGGAGTCCTCCTCGAAAACGAAGTAAAAGAAGCCCTCTTAGCGTTGAAGGTAAAGAAATAATTTTAAATGTTTTTAAATGTGAAAGACAAGAAAATCCCGGGTTAGTGGTTGAAGATATTGTGAAAAAAGTGGCTAATAAAGTTGGAGTTTGTGATAGAAGTGTGTTTACGGTGATAAAGGAATACAGAACGAATCATCAATTCGCTGGACCAAAAGTATATCTGACCCGGAAAAAGAAGTTTGACAAAATTGATGATTTTGACAAAAATGCCAAAATTAGAAGACTGGTTCATAATTTTTTTATGAGCAACGAAATACCCACCGTTGATAAGGTTTTAAAGAAGGTGAACTATGACCCTGATTTGCCAAATTTTTCGAAAACCACATTTTACCGAATATTGAAAAACTTAATGTTCAATACAAACGTAGGGGAAGAAACGCTCTTTTACTAGATAGAGACGACATTGTAATGTGGCGAAGAGAATATCTTCAAAAGATGAGAGCTTATAAACTTTACGTTTTGTTCTGATGACATATTTATATTACCTACATATGCATTCCCCAAAATTTTCAGATTTAGATAATTTAACAGTGACGAGTCACGACATATTAATAATTATATATATATATATATATATATATATATATATATATATATATATATATATATATATATATATATATGTATATATTATTTCAACATAATTGAGTAAGGAGTATTTTTTTTGTTATTATTATTATGAAACTTTTTAGAATTGTACAAACAACTAAGTATAGTAAAAATTAGAAATAAAACTTATTTTTTGCAGGCACTCATACATAAAATACATAAAATTGTTGGCAAAAAAAATAAATTCTTGGGTTTTTTGCCCTGTATAAATGGTTCCTATTATCGGATATCAACTAAAACAATCAGGTTCTTTGTCGAGCACTTTTGCAAAATTAAAATATAAATTTCGTATTTTATAAGATAATATATATTCTGACTAAACAAAAAGATAATCCCAAATGCGGCCCTGTTGCAGGCCTACACGTGGTAATGTTTACATCTTCCTGCATCGGTTAATGAATTTTACTATAGATACAATCGTACTACAAATCCGAAGATTTCTTACTGGACGAAATTAAAATTCAGATATTTGTCTACTGCGCTTTCTACAATATACAAAACAGCCATATTGATAAATGACAAGGGGAATCTACAATTTGCATTCCACACATGCCGATCCACTATGGGAAATATCCTTCGCGAATTATTTTCTAATACTCACGAATATGAGTAAAAAATAAAGCAAAAAGACGTTTAAGATTTAATTTCTAGGTAGAGCTCCTGCCATCCGCTTCTACATATTTCGACCTCAGAGCGACTTTGCAGAAGCTCTGGATTGAAAATAAATCTCTCCCGTCATAAAAGAATTTGGATGTTTATGATTGTAAGAGCTTCCTCTACATCATCGATCCACCTTTTATGTGGTCTTCCTCTTGTTCTATTGCCTTGTAGTTTCCATCTCTGGATTAGTTTTACAGCTCGATTATCTGGCATTCTTTGTAAGTGGCGAAGACCTTTTCTTCCGTTACATAAATCACATTTCTTGCAATAATCTTCTACATCTCGGCAGCCTGAACCAAAAGAAAGATAATCACTTAAAAGTTATCGAGAAAAATCATCATCGTGGTAAAGTCCCTCTGGAGTACTTCATAGAAACCTTTATGGAAAACATTTTGGAGTCAAAAGAACACTGGCCAAATTTCGAAGCAGAGTTTAGATTTAGACAATTGTTAAACTATACATACTCCATCGGGACTTTCTCACTTTCGATATAATAGACCATTGGAAATATACAGCGATTTCTATTGATCCCAGTATGCCTTAGTTCCACTATATTTGGTTATTTCCTGTCAAATGCGCCCATTTTTAAATATTACTTTACAAGTCAGTATCTCTCTCTTGACCAGTTTTAAGGCTTTCCAGGAAAGTCTGAACATTATCTTCTTCCTGTTTATATAGACTTTCTGATGTTCCATACGAGACATTTCGCGACACTTGAATGGCATCTATAACATTCTAGTTTTAATTCTTCTTTTTCGTCAAGGGGCTTTTTTATATGGAATAAATCTCACACAACTGTTGTTACAGTATTATAGAATTTACCTTTCACTTTTATTGGAATTTTCATGTCTCTAGTCTCACTAACCGCTTAATTCCATTTCTCTAAAGTCGATATAAGCCTGCATTGCTCTGTAATAATGAATCTAAATATCTAAAACTATTAAAGTCTGCGTCGATTATCCGAACTAATTGGGGGAACTAATCAAAACAAAAACTAATCAAAACAAAAACATTGTTTTGATATAACCATACATAATTATCCAAGGATGAATGAAAGCCATTTTTACATACCTAAAATATGTTCAAAACATATTCTAAGTACAATATTGACGAAAATTAAAGATTTTTTAAGCGTTAATTACAAATGCTTAAAAAAATCTTCTGTTCTCGTCTGCCGAAGTAAGTCTAAACGTTTACGAGCGGCTAGGTTACGTAGGTTTTTAAGGACATATCTTTTCCATTCCAACATGGATGAGTTGAAAAGTTATCAAGTTTTCAAAGTTATCAAAATCAGCTTAAGAAACAACAGATAGACCAAACACGAAAGCCTTACGCCGGCTCCACACATGGGGGCCAACGTTGGCCCCAACAGCGTTCGTCCAATGTGTGTACCGCCAAAACCATGTTGGAGCCAATGTTGGCGCCAACGTTTTTATGACTTGCTCCAACGTTAGAAATTTTCTGTGGACAGTCGGTTTTGGCGTGCACATCAAAGAGATTGGCGCCAGTATTATTATGTATAGTATAGCAGTATAATTATGCTATTTGCGCATAATTTAGTTGTTGTCGCGTAATATTCGCATCCTGCATAAAATTGGTACCTAATTTTGCACAATCTAACAAA
This sequence comes from Diabrotica undecimpunctata, assembly GCF_040954645.1. Classification (NCBI taxonomy): domain Eukaryota; kingdom Metazoa; phylum Arthropoda; class Insecta; order Coleoptera; family Chrysomelidae; genus Diabrotica; species Diabrotica undecimpunctata. Next base: position 183,243,329 of record NC_092803.1, read on the forward strand.
GCAAAAGAAAATAAACCAATGACAAGCCACACTTTATAAAAAGAGTTCTCGTCTTCTTTTTTTCTTTTAAAATACTTGTGCTGCCATTTTACACAGCATTCCTTTTAGAAAATAAAAATTACTTTATCGAAGAAAATTTCCATTCCGTGACGGTATATAAAAAAACAAATTTACAACATGTAAAAATCGATCTTCGGCCACCTGAGTCACCTCCGTTGAGTTTTTTAGAATTAACACTCCGATACATATGTCGGTGGTCTATCAGAACTGGGTTTATGCTCAAAAGGCTATTTCTTACATAAATAAATAATATACATGTCTGGTTTTTTCAGTACCTTTCAAACACCAAAAAAAAATGAACTTATCTAAATATTTTACAAAAGTATATTCTTTTAATTTTGAAATGTAGATCATTTTGTCCTAATAGACCACCGTCGTATGGTCATGTAACTTTTAAAATATGTACTTATATCGGCCCCTGGATTAAAGTCACGTTTGTTGCAGAATATAGCCAAAGTAAAAGGTTAAGAAATTTGGGAATTAGTTAATAAAAGAATAAATGGGATTCAGAGCCGCCACATCAGGTTTACACTGATATATTCAGTCTGCAGTTGCCGAATACGGTATCTTTAAAAATCTAGTAGCTTGAAGTAACGCTTTTTTTTGTAGCAAAATATAATCATATGCACTCATTATCACGACAGTCGCAGCCGCTGCAATTTCCATGTCGGACATGTTGACCTTGGCTCTAGAGGGAACAGACTGATATCAGCCCAATAGTCAACCCAATGTGTGGATGCTTCACCGAACGTGGGAACACAGTTGACCCAACGTTGGCGCCAACATTGGATCCCATGTGTCGAGCCGGCCTTAGCCAAGCAGTTTTTGAAAAATAACCATTGTTTCGATTTTAAAAATGTACATAGGAGTGCCAAATTATATAAAACATGTATATTGGAGATTATGGATATTGAAAAACACCTAAACTGTATTAACAGTCAAACAGACATAAAAGACATCTCCAATATATTAAAATTTAATAAATTCATCGTTAGGACAAAGTGGTAGAACTCTAGCATACTGAACCTCTGGTTTAAAGGGCATACAAACCACCCTATTTTTGTTCTAAGGAATATTGTTTTACTTGCCTTTTGTATAATTTCATTCATATTCATGTCCATTTTGATTAATTTCTTAAACAAAAATAAGAATACATCGTTGAATCCAGTTTCCAATTTTTCAAGCTTGTTTTGAAAGTATGTATTGATCTGCAAAGTGCATCTGCAAGTTTGTATCAGTTGAATTGTTGTGAGTAAACCACAAACCTAAAACAAATTCTTTATCTGACATTTCACATTTTAGATCGAAATAAAATAATTGTTTTTTACTTTGATTCATTATCAACAGTACAAATGTTGCAAACAAAAATATGCATTTGTTTGGTTCTTTGCTAATGTTAAAAACTGGAGATTACAATACGGGCGTGTTTTTACTATACAACGTAGTTGTTTGCGGCCCCTAGTAAATTATCGCAGACCATTGTTCTTTTCAGAAAATAAACAGACTATCGTGATATCATTGACAAGCAATGTAAAATAATCATGTAGTTAGAGGTTACCGTATAACCTAAATGTCGAGGTTCATCTATTATTGCAGCCTTACTTTCCTATTCCGTTATTCCAGCTCACTCGATACTTCGGTTTTGTTTTGATTTATTTTCATTTGTGATTAGATCATATTATCTCTTGTCAAAATGGATAATAAATATCAAATTTAATAGCTTTATAGCTTTTTTGGAAATATTTACAGTACATAAGGTGTGAAAACAAATAGTTTAAGGAAAACACTTTTCAGCTTTTTTTTTATTATATTATATATTATAACCATGTTTATAGAAAATAAAAAATTTCGTACATAGCATCATTTTCTTCCCTAGAATAATTGGGTATTTATATTATAGCAAATATATTCCTTTGGCGAATTATACACAGCTCGTTTCTGGTTTACGACTGTTTTACAACCTCTGGCTCTTTAGCATGCTGTCAATGATTAAGAAATAGAGTTTATCTATACTTCAAAGTTTTATTTAAATATACCCTATATCCGGTTTTAGTTTTTTTAAGTACATATATGCTCTAGTAATTTATAATTACTTTCATTGTGTATAGATTCTTCTTGCCTCTGTGTTTTTGTACTTCTACGACGATTTGAACAACTAATTCATTATATTATAATATATATTGGAGAGAGTTTTTGTCCTTTTTATTGTTAACATAGTTTAGACATTTTTTATATGATTCATCTTCAGTTTACCACTTCTATTCTTATATGGCCCTCTTTCTAAAATCCAAAAGTTATTTTGGAAAGAAAAGCTTTCCATTTTTGGGCTTTCGTACCCTTTTAGTCTTAGCTTTGAATAATGTAGAATATCGCTTAAATTATAAAATAAAAATAAAGTGTAATTAAAAATGCAAATTCGTCGAAAAATTCGTCGTGTTCTGAGGAAAGGTGAAGCAGAGCTTTTAACAAAAAAGCCTTATTTTAACAAACTTTCACTAGTGAGTTGTTAAAAAGATGTTTTACTTTAATGTAGCGAAATTCCTTCGTCTGATAATTTTTGTTTGCTTCGTTATTTGTTGTTAAAAGAATTTAGTTGTTTTTTTTTTAGTTTGAAAGTGAGCATGTTTCTTTTATCTCATGTGAAGTGAAGAGTATGTTATAATATCCCATATATGTAAACCAAGTTTTCGAGTTGCTTGTACTTCCATGCGTTGTTTACGTTTTTAACCATATATCCAGTTATATAAAGCAGTATTCTTTTCATAGAAATTTCCCTCAACAAAAGGCAACGGTCTAAAGCAAACGACCATCTGGTTTTGCGAAACTCGACTTCCCACAACTTTTAATCACAACTTTCAACGGTGTACGGAGCATTAAAAATTCAAAAAGGTCTCGTTGAATACCACGGTCTCGGCTGCTACAAAACCAGCAGTTTCGTCGTTCCCGGAGTCGTTTCCGATTCTGATTTCGGTCTAACGAAGTTTTCGGGAACTCTGTTAACTCCAAATTGGGATTTTAATCCATTGATGTCGCAACTTCGGGGGGCCACGTCGTGTCGAGTTTAATTTTGGGAGAAAATAGTTTTTGAACTTATATACCGGAGATAGCATAATCCGAAAGATATCTTTATTAATAGGGATTGCTTTACATTTTACGTCATTCTAATTTTCTGTCTTCGTTTAATTTTCCTGGTTGGCGATTTCTTATTTTTTTCTCGTCCTCCTTATTTAATATTTTCTTTTATCCTAAATCTATATACCTTATATATAGTATATCTTTTATCTAATCTATCTTTATAACTGAGCCGATCCTTTAACATAAACTCACCTACCAACAGTTCATAAGTTTACGACACTCTTTACTATAATAATAATAATAATAATAGTAATAATTATCCACCAAGAACTAGCTGACAAACTGGGACTTCTCCAAACCGATCATCTTCCTTATTATCAATACGTCCCTGATAGAATGCTTGAAAATGACAACTACAAGCTATACTGGGACCGCACTGTGCTTACAGACCAACCAGTGGCCCATAATAGACCGGATCTCATACTAGTCAATAAAATTACTAGGCAAACAACACTTATTGATGTGGCGATACCCAACACCAATAATTTACGTGTTAAATACAACGAAAAGATCGCCAAGTACAGAGATCTAGAAATACAAATCAGGAGACAATGGAGAATGGAAAGTACCCAGACGATACCTATTATTCTTTCTACCACTGCAGTCATCCCGAAGAGCCTCCTAGAAAACATAAAAAAGCTGGGTCTAAATGAACATCTATATAAGATTATGCAGAAAGCTGTGTTACTTTCGACGTCCAGATGGGTACGAAAATTTTTGGGAGATACACCGACATACCAAGTCACCTAGGACTCGATAACATGGAAAGAGTCCCACCAGAGCTCAATCCTTTTGATACCGTAGGTATCTGGGATAAGTGAATTTTCCCCTTAGAGGGAGTGTGAGCCGTATGGCTAAATCTGGATAGTAATAGAGTTTAGTTATACCAAAAAAAATTGTGTTACAATATATATTTACATATTTTATACAATATATAAATAAATCCAGTTTCTGACAGAAGTTGTGTGTCACATGGACTACAACTTGTACGTGAGGGTTGAATTTTTTTCAACCCAACAAATTCACACAAATTCACACATGGAATACTTTTATCGCAAAAATTACAATTATAAAGTAGTAACATGCAAACTGTTGAAAAATTACAATTTGCAAAACAAAAAATTTAAAAATATAACATTTATTTGAAATTTTAGCTCATTAACACTTGTTAATGTAGAATTTTATTTTAGAAATAAAATGTTACTGCTAAAAATCACTCGATGGTTTTACGTGAATATATGGTCCGAAATATCGAAACATTACAGATCACCTGAAAATGCCATAACGTCAGAACGAAATGTGTCAAAAGTAATAAATATTTGTTGAGACTTATAAAACTTCACACGTTACGTCAATAGATCTAACTTTACTTGAGAATCCCATTGTTTTCTTATCTTAAAAATGTCGAATAGCATCATAACATGTGGCATTTGACATAAAACGTGACATATTGTAAACTAATTTTGAATTAAAAATGGCTGCGGTCGACTAGCGGATAATAGTTAAACTATGATAGTCAGTAATGTAGATTTCTTATACCAAATTAAAAATGACAACCCCATCTGTCATATACACACACAGTCCTCAGGGATTCTGTAATGGACTTTCGATATATGTTTTAACTAAACCCTGTATATGGCGAATTCGGGTGACGTCAACATAAAGAACTTTCTGGCCATGTACTGTATCTAAATATATCGTTTCCGCTTTAACATATTTGACGTAACCTTAAAGGTACTTCTCTTTCTAACACATTGATTTCCCTACACCCATAGTCGTACAAGCATAGTTTATCTACTTTTAAGTCAGTTATTAGGTTAAAAGATCGTAAGCTGTTCGAATATGAGTATATTATGTGAAATTTTAAAGGTATGATGAAATATGTATATGGATTGCCACAATTTATATTTATATGAATATAAAGTAACAGATGTCAAAACATCATATGCTACATAAAAATATGATCACATCTCATTTAAACATTTTGTATAGTAACATTCATACCCAAGTTCTACATACAATTTTGTAAATTTTTAATTTTTTTTATTTTAACGTATTTTCAGAATGGATTTTTTTATTTTTTCCATCAATTTTGAAGACAGGTTTTGCATTGGGCCACTAAGATAGTTTTTTTCATTTTTCTTATAAAAGTCGGAAGATTTTTAAAATCCGTTTAATATCATCGTGATACTCGATCTGTTTCAAAACTAATCCACTCACATACATGTCAGTCGTCTACCCTGAATTTGAGCTGATCTCCACTTACTATTCGGAGTCACACAGTTGAGCTATTGCTCTAAAGTTTTAACTTATATTTTAGTTTCCAGTCTCACTTGAATAGTAGAGCCATTTATCATCTTAGCACGAAGAAAGTATGAACTGAGATGAAACTATGGCAACTGTAATAAAGAAGTCTGTAAAATGACTTCGAGAAATAGTAACGTGATTATTTTTTGTAAAAAGCATCATCGCAGGTGTATTTCTCAGTATATAACTAATTTTCAACGATAAAAAGTGTTCCTATAAAACGTACATTTCTGATGTTCTACAACCCACGGCACAAAATTCCGCCCTTAAAAATTTTTGATTAAGTTTGACAATTTATAACTTTTTTTATTTGTATTCCGATTTTTAAGATTCTTACATCAGTTTTTAGGTACGTGTATTGACATCGTTTGTTATTATTCTGGTAATAAACAATTTTTGCTTAGATGACATTATACGGGGGTGAATAGAAGCGTTGTATTTTCTCCTAGCGTTAATTCTGTGGAAAAATTGAAGAGCTCATTTTGTTTTATAGTCCTTTCGTATTATCTGCGAGGCATCCCTAAGATTTTTTTTTAATTAACCCAATACCTCTTTTGTTGTAAGAGCTGCACAATTTTATATAAATAAAAACACTGATACAAACACAATACTCACAAACATGAATATCTTGCCTGGGACGTCGATATAAATTAAATGACAATGACAGCAATTTACATTTTTATTTGTAAAAATGGCAGTGCCAGCGAAGTGACAGTGACAGCAAGGAAATAACTTATTTATCATCATGGTATTAACAGTAGCAGACGTGGCTCGAATTTTTGCTTTAATAGAGGATGGTCATACCAAAAGTTATGTGGCACGAACTTTGGGGTTTCCGCTGTTCTCTGGCAGAAGGAGATCAACTATTGCAGCTAATCATCGCTCTATCGTTGTTAGATCCTTGAAAGATCGAAGAGATACTGATGTGTCTCTAAGAAATCAACTGCAAATTGTACGTCATGGAAATGTGTAAGTGAAAAAACGATACACAGAAGATTGTGATCGCAGTACGATACCAAGATGTGGTAGTTCCATTAGCACCTGTCATTGGGAACCAGTTTAAATTAATGCACGATAATGCTAGAACTCACGTTGCCCATATTATAAATGATTATCTGGATGAGGTTGGATTAATAAGATTGGAATGACCCGCATGCAGCCCAGATCTCAATCCAATTGAGCATTTATGGGATAAATTTAAAAGAGCTATTTGCCGTCGTCCTAGGCCTTCAGAAAATTTGGTACATTTAAGGTTGACGTTGGTAGAGGAATATCGGGCAATTCCTCAGGCACATTTTATTTATTCGATGCCAAACAGATTGCTAGCAGTCCTTGCTGCGAGAGGTGGGCATACCCGTTATTGAATTGTTTTGTTTGGTTGTTATTTTTTTTGTATTGTTAATTTTATTGTCTATAGTATTATTGTCTATACAAATGTCTAGACAATAATACCATACAACAAACAGACACTTACAAATATCTGGGACACTAGATCAAAATAAGCACAGACAAACAAACACATGAAATACAGAGGCGAATAAGCTTGACATGGGCATCATTTAGCAAATTAAGCCATATTCTAAAAAATTCAATTCCCATGTGTCTCAAGCGAAAGGTTTATAACCAATGTGTTTTACCTATACAAACTTATATAGCAGAGACTTTAACACTCACGCAAAAATCTGCGAATAAACTCGAGAGTTACACAACGAGCCATGGAACGTGCAATGCTGAACGTGAGCCTTCAAGACTACATAACAAACCAACAAATCAGGCAAAGATCAGAAGTTCAAGACGTTATCGAAAGAACCACGACGCTTAAGTGGAACTGGGCAAAGCACTTAGCCAGAACACAAGGTGAACGGTGGACAAGACATATTATGGAATGGAGGTCCAGAAACTATAAAAGAAGCCGAGGACGACCACCGACTAGACGGACCGATGATATAAAACGTGTAGCGGGAAACTGCCTACAAGCGGCCCAGTGTAGAGAACACTGGAAATAACTGAGGGAGGCCTATGTCCAGCAGTGGACGCGATTGGCTGATTGATGATGATGATGATGATTGTTAATTTTAGTGCGTTTGATATTTTTAATTAAGCAAACCTTCAAAGCAGTGTTTTTATTTAGAGCTCTTACTAGATAATAGGATAATTCAAAAAAATCTTAGGGATGCTTCCGAGATAATACGAAAGGACTGTGAAACAAAATCAACCTTTCAATTGTTTCATCTTCTTCAGGTTCCTTCTCCTATCGGAGGTTGGAAATCATCATCGCTATTTTAATTTTATTGGCCGCGCTTCTGAATAATTCTAATGAGCTGCAACCGAACCACTCTCTCAAATTTCTTAGCCAGGATATTTTGGGTCGTCCTGGGTTTCTCTTCCCTTGTATCTTCTCTTGCATAATTAATCTAAGTAATACGTACTTCTCGCCCCTCATTATATGACCCAGATATTGAATCTTTCTAATTTTAACAGTTTTTATGACTTCACATTCTTTGTAACACCTCTATATTAGTTACTTTTTCAGTCCACGATATTCTGTGGATTCTCCTGTAGCACCACATCTCAAAGGAGTTTAATTTTTTGATTTCAGACTGTTTTATTGTCCACTCTTTCATGCCGTATAGTAAAGTAGAAAAAACGTAACAACGTAGCATTCTTGTGCGGATCTCTAGATTAAGGTTACGGTTGCAAATATATTTGTTGTATATTTGTGGTCTAGATCCTTTCATTAATGGTTTTCTCGATCTTACATTCATATTTGCTACTACTGGGTTGTGGTCCGAGTTTACATCTGCTCCAAGGTAAGTCTTCACTACTGTAAGTCTTGTACTTACCCATTTGTCACCCATTAGTATCAGAACTTCACGTTTTTTTGTTGTTTTCATTATTGTTTCCAATAATTGCTCGTAGAAATCTTCTATTTCTTGTTCCTCCTTGTCAGCTGTTGGTGCATATACTTGCATATTGTTACATAGATTTTTTTAAAATTAGGAGAAACGTTTCCATTCACCCCGTATAATCCATCTAATCAAAAATTATTTACTACCAGAATAATAACAAACGATGTCAATACACCTACAAACTGATGCAAGAATCTTGATAATCAGAATACAAATAAAAAAGTTATAAATTATCAAATTCAATCAAAAATTTTTAGTGGTGGAATTTTGTGCCGGGAAGTGTAATACTTATACAATATTTCTTATTGTTAAACTTCAACAAAAAATATAAAACATAAAGATCATAATCAGTAGACATAAAAATGTACATCATTAGTTAATGAATCGAGGAAATAGGTCTAAAGGGTGTGCCACACTTTTGGAGAGCTTTCAAATTAATTAGTTCTCTTTATTGCAGTTTCTTTTTACTATCCGCTTCTTGTAAAATTATTAATAAATTTTGCATTGTACTGTGCAAGGTTATAAGTCCAAGAAAGAAACATACGAGAGAGAAATCTCACAACACTTCATAGTATAGCCTTTTTCACTCATTGCTTATTAAGTATCAATGCCGTGATCTAATGAATTTCAGATAAGCGAAAGTTTAGTCTTTAATCGCTAGTAGGGTATTTGTACTCATTGAAACATATTATATCGCTTTAGTTTACCAAATATTTCTTTATACAGTTTTAAGCACCGCTCAAGATATTCTAAATGAAGTAAAAGATATAATTTGTATAAGAATTAAATGGAATGTTTGACTTTAAAATGAAAATTTATTTAAGAAATGTTTTAAGTGATTCTTTTAACTGCAATTTCCCAGCAGAACTGGCGTTATAGATCTGAAAACTAAATTTTGGATGTTTTTTTTTTTTTAAATTTTGTTGTCGACGTACACCCACAGATCAAAAAATTAATTTCAGTATATATTTCTAGAACGAGGGATGTGGCTACCGTTCTGAAGGACCATCATTCAATTAGTCAATTTTATCCCCTAAGGGAAAATTTTATTGAGAAAATCCATGACAAAGGCAGAAATATGTATAGAGCCGCTTGAAACCAAATTTTGTTTCCTTCATATTTTTCCTTCAGATTTTTCCTTAAGATTATTTATCTTCAAGTATTGGTCAAGTACCTAATGACGGTTCAAATTTTTAATTTCAGTGCCACGTAAATCTCAGTTTATTGAAGTTTTGCTCAAATTGTATTTGATTTTATGCTGTAAATAGAGATGACTGCTTTTAACGTTACTTATATAGTAACTTTTATCTGATTATTTATCTTCAAGTATTGGTCAAGTACCTAATGACGGTTCAAATTTTTAATTTCAGTGCCACATAAATCTCAGTTTATTGAAGTTTTGCTCAAATTGTATTTGATTTTATGCTGTAAATAGAGATGACTGCTTTTAACGTTACTTATATAGTAACTTTTATCTAAAATTTATCTTTCGAAAACCACACACTTTTCCTCATTAATGCAAGCGTTGGCATTATATTCTTTTTGTTCAACCTCTTTAACGTACTTATGGCTTCTTTTTTGGTCTCATTATTAACGTTACTTCCACGTGGACGATACGCTGCTGCAGCTAGTGCTTATCACGAAAGCCGACACTCTTTTGTTTATGTAACGGTCTCTGATGATGGCCTCCAGGGTGAAGTTAAAAAGGGTCATAGATATAGGGGTTTATCTTGACTAATAAGGCCCAGATTTGAGTATGGCGTATATGAGAATCGCAACAGGCCTGTTTGGTTCTAAACTTTCGTCTCTAGTGGACGAACTGTTTGAGGAATTAATACCGTAATATTATCCTAAGATATACTCAAACAACGTGTTGTCACATACATTTCTACACATTATTAATCATTTTTGTAATAGGTTGCATTAAAAATTAAGAAACATAAGGCTGAGATGATAATTATGCAGTATCAAAAGGAAGAGGAAAAGATCTAACGAGTTTGTTTAAGATTTCATTATTGGGTGTATACGATTTTAGCGACATATGTGTTTAACTAAAATTATACAGAGTATCATTCAAATAGTGCATTAATAAAATGTTAATAGTAAAACCTCCAGTACATATTAAGACCAAAATTTCAAATAATGGTGTGATTAAATACCATCCGAGATATAGGTGTGTCAATTATTCGGACACCGCGATTTTATCACTGAAGTAACAGTAACAGTCTCAACACTTTGTATCCACATCAAAAATCAAAAGGTAGAAAGATATGTACTTGTTTGACGATTAATTATAATATTTTTAAAATAGACAGTATAGGTTTGATTTCGTTATAGAGTACCACCTCTTGGCTTCATCAGTTACTCTTATAGTCTGAGGTTTTATTTCGTTAGAGCTTACCATGAGTTCGATGAAGTCAAGAGGCAGAAATGTGCATATCAGCGAATGCTGTAACGAAACCAAACATAACCCGTCTATTTTATTTTCATTATTTTACTCTAGTATGGAGTATTAGGAACTCGTTTAGAGGAAGGGAAGGTAACTGCATAAAAAAAACTCATTGCTTAAGACAGAGATGTTAAATCTACGTTCGTTTGCACAAGATACACGTCACGCTGAGATTGTTGCCAACTTTCAACAAAAGATTATAGCATACGAAGACTTATCGAAAGAGTTGAAATTCACGAAATATTTAAATAGAATTTGAACAAGGAAGAACCGAAACGGTTCTTCCTTGCTGTTTATTCACATCATATAAGAGACCTCAAAAAATATGAAGTGATGTTGCTAAAATAAAGAAAAACCATAAAATATGATATAAATGAGTAAAAAAACTGTTTTTGATTTCAAAAAAATCTCACGACTTGAGGCCTAATGAAAGCAAAAGTCTTATTGTGTAATCAAGCAAATTGGTTGTCGTTGCGGAAACACAAAAACGTGCCAGATTACAAAGATTTTCCCAAAATTCGCAAGGATGCGAAAGTGACTCAGTTGCCTTGACTGCTTCCCTTTTACCGCCCTTCGCCAAAAATTAAATTATATTACATTTATTCATTAATTTTTCCCTTTTCTTTCACTCGCTACGCATCGCTGCTAATGTCGGTTGGTGGAAGGGCGGTGTTTCTCGAGTTAATCAATTATTCAAACTGCGTGTTGCGTTATTTTTCAACCATCTCTTTGATTTACATTTCAGATTTTTGATGGGAAATATTTAAAAGCTTTTTGATACAATTCATAAGCAAATAAACTTGAGTCGTTACTTCTAGAACTTCTGTAAATTGTTTAAAATCAACATGGAATTTTTAATTAAATAAAAAAGTTTCCCTGTAGTTGGTATAATTAGTGTATTGTTCTGAAAATAGTCTTGGTTGTTGTTTTTTATGCTCAGGAGATTTTTTTCCTTGTCGAGCTTAACTACTTGTAATATATGTATATGTAATCTTATTGCTCGGTTGACACTGCATTTGGCTCTTTTAGCGACTACAGTTTTGTTTTTCAAGTTCAGGAGGTTTTTGTCTTTCCTTGTCCATCGTAATTTGCTATTTAATTGGAAAATTTGCAGGATCGTTTTGCCTACATTCTGTCTTTCTAAAATGTGGACATTTTGAAAATCAAAAGAATGGTTCTTTTCCTAATTCAAATGGAAATTTACAAAGCCTTGGAATGTGCCGAACACAAATGGAATAACAAAAGAATTTACAATCCTTATAATTAACATTTATTTGGTTTTCTCTTCACTTACTTTTTGTGTTGCACATTATTGAAAATGTCTTTCACAGGATGGAGTTTCCCATAAGATCGATGTTGTCCGCGTATGCTAGCAGTAATGTTGAATCTTGAGACGTTATTAGTTCGGTATTTTAAAATGTAGTGTAGATAGAGCATAACCTTGCTTCACTTCGTTGTTTATTTCAAAACTGATAGTTTAGATACTGCACCCTCCGATTTTGGTTATCTGGTGAGTTTCTTGAGTATTAAGAGCTCTGCCTTTGCATTCCATACTTAATTTCATTCCACGCTGTCATATGCCTGCCTTAAGTCTATAAGGAGGTTTTGTATCGGTATGCTAAATTTCTCTAGAAGCTGTCTCAGTATAAACAGTTGGTCGATTGTTGATCTCTATTCTTCCAAACTATTTTTAGCAGAAGGGAATAATCTGCTAAGAAGGATTGAAGAATAGAAGACAAAATCACCTTGTATGTGCACAAAAGTAAAGAACATATCCCGTATGGAATAGATATGGGGGAGGGGGTTCTTTTGAAAAGATATTGCTAACAAAATGACCTATGTAATTAATACAATCTCAAAACGAAAGTTTTAGGTAAAAAATATAAGTATTGGGCACCACCCAATTTTTAAAGGAAACCTAATTAATATACAACAAAAGTATCTACGAGGGTTGTCTTTTTAGTTTTTCATATAGCCGTAAAGACAAAAAATATATAGACTTTAAGTACTTTATTATTACTTTAAGTAATATTATTACTTTATTATTACTATTACTTTAAGTACTTTATTGCTCTTCAAAATATGTCCCACCAAGATCGATACACTTTTTCATAAGTTCAAACCAATTGTAGCTTCAAAGTTTCTTGTAGAATATAGGATCTTTTGGATCAAGGTCTTTGAAATGCCCATCTTCCGGTATGTTACACGACAGATCCTTAATTAGCTGACGAACCGCATCAATGTTTACTGTGTGGCTGCTGTTTTGGGTGGACCGGGTCAGGATTTGTCGCTGAGACTGGAGTGACCACGTTGTAAATCGCAATACCAGCAGAAAATAGTTGACTGGTATGATACTTCATTCCCAAACACAGAAACCATTTCTGAAAATTGTAAAAAGTGATTGCTCGAAAATGTTCTCGGCTAAGATCCATTTTTTGACAGACTTGCTAATTTCAAAAGATAAACCTCGTATACTACCGCACAGAAAAAGAAATTTATTGTATTCTTTACGCAACAAAGATTAACAAGTTTAATCTCATCCTTAATTCTTCCCGGCATATTATGATTAAATAAGGTAAAAAAAAACTGAGCGTTTGTCTATATTAATTGTTTTTTATACTAAAAAGAAACAATTCACTGCTTGGAAGGTAGAACGATGTAAATATTTGGGGCTACACCCAAAAACGAAAACTTATACAGTGGAGCCCACAAGACAAAAAATATTTGGGGCCATACCCAAAAAAAAAACGTAGGCCGCTGGAGAAATCCACACGGCAAGAAACTTATTAATGGACACGCTTTTATATCACCAATCGCATGCCTCATCCAGGGACTCGTAATGTAGACTCGTACGAACACACGACTGTTTTTACAATGCACGACAAAACTGTTGGCTACTTTGTTGTCCACAAAACTAGTGGCGATTTTGGGATTTGCCGCTAAGAAGCTTGGGCGACTCCTCTTTCGGGGGGTTGAGCTCTACATATCATACTGCTGTAACTAGTGGCATTTGACAAATATTGCCCGCCAAAGCGTGTTCTGCCAATATCGTGCTTTGTTCTTAGTTCGGTAGCCAAATGTTTTTGCCGAGAAATTTAATTTTCGGAGGGTGTTCCGAAAAGTTCATTACGAACCTGTTGAAGACAAGCCATTCGATCAAATTTGATTATATTTGATCAAATTAAATTTTCAGTTTGAATGTTACAGTCTTGTTGAAATTTTTTCCTCTTGCCATATTAGCATTATTAGCTGGTATATTTGGTAATGTAGTGCTTGTTCCCCATTCTTTAGAAATTCCACTGGAAACTCTCTGGTACATGCTATATGTACGTACGTACTGTATATTCTCTACGTAGGATTCACCGATACATGAATATAGAGATTTTCTATTATTCCCTCGGCGTAATTGTTTTCCTAAGCGCACAGGTAATAGAAAAGAAACGACAATACAAATCGATTTCAATACAACTACAATACAGGATATTGCTCTGGTATATTCCGCTCTTTCTTTCTGTCTTTCTTATATCGCAGCACAATAAAAGTAAACCTACATGCACAAATGTTTTAATCTTAGTATATTGGTTGGTAGTCAGCCGGGTAGATAGGGCAGTTCTAATGGAAAGTTAAAAGTTTTATTGGATGAAAGCGATCGATTTTCATAGTACGATTTTAGCTTAATATAAATTGTATAATATTGCCCTCAAATGTTTGTGTAATAAGTTTCGGTGCCATATTAGGTCTCCCCAACATTGCCAATTACTTACATAATTTACTTTTGTCATCTGAAATAGAAAAATTCTTTTGTTTTGGTGAAAAAGTAAAATCTTGTTAAATTTAATTGCAGAAAACCTTTTCTATGGTTTACAAGCTCATTGAATATATTTTTTTAAATTTCGAACAAAGGCATTAGAGTCAAATTGAGTTTTGGATAAAACAGAGACCAAAAAAGTTATTAACTTACAATACGAATTACTCTGTAATTATGCGAGAACCTATCTGTTTAAAATATCTAGACTAAAAGTTATTAATCTTTATATAAAAGGCCAAGAAAGACGAATAAATCTAAGATAATGCATACAAATTATTTTGAGAACTACTTACGATATGGAAGCCAAAACGTAATGTGATGAATTTATAATTACATTTTGTTATAACCATGATATTTTATAAAAGTTGAGATGTCAGCCAGAAAACAGTAATAAGCACAAAGTCATATTAATAAACTTTAGATAAATAACTCCCATCTAAACGTGTAACCTATAAACAATAAACATAATAAAATAAATCACTAGGCATTCGAAACCGCTGTGGAAAATTAACAAAGTTTTTGAAAGTTATGAACAATTTTAAAAGGAG